>NC_140515.1:47935587-49286837 GCF_964339955.1 Pipistrellus hanaki
GGGGACATTGGGGAGGATTAGCAAGAGACAGAGCTAGAAGATTGAGGGAAACTGGATATCTGCAGTCCCCAAATGGTTATGGCTCTCTCTCCTCTAGCTCAAAGGGCAACATGGAGGGACAGGACTCTGGCTGTATTTTAGAAAGTTTTTATTGTAATGATATATAAGGTAACTTGCAGGGGGACATACAAAAAGGCAGGAAAGAGACATTTGAGGCTCACACAGTCCTTCGAACATGAGGTAACAGGATTAATGATAGTGAAAGCTCATGTTTAATGAGCACTTACTCTGTGTCAGACACTGTATAGGAATTATGCTACTCAATCCCTATTAAAAAACTTCAGGGTAGGTCCTTTTTATTATCCCCATGTTATTGATAAAAAAAAAAAAGAGGAGGCAATCGAAGTTTAAATAATACGTTCATGGTTACACAGCCAGAGAGCAGCAAGGGTGTGATTTATTTAACTCCAGATCCAGTGATTTAAACTCCAGTAAGTCCCTTAGCAAGATGTTTTTAAGTTAAAAAGTTCTAAAATATATATGAACAAAATTTTAATATACTATTGAAGAATCATCTTTTAAAAAATAAAACCCCAGAAGGGTAGAGTTTTAGCAGCTTTGAGAATCGATTATAAAGCAATTCCATTTAAAACCTTTTTTTTCTCCTAGCACAAAAACAGAAACACAGATCAATAGAAGATACTGAAAATTCCAGAAATAGAATATAGTGTTTTTAAAAATGTAACATGATAGCACAAGCTTCCCATAATAAAAACTGTTAGGAAAAATTATTTAATAAATCAAATTTAAATAACTGGATAATAATATGGGGACCCTATCATGTCTGATGTATATTTTTACACTGTACACAAAAATAGCTTCCACATGGATTACGGAGTTAAATAAAAAATTAAAAAAAGACAGAATTACAGAAACCAGCAGGAGATGCAATAGAATATTTATCAGATTTGTGAGAGAACAGTCACTTCACTTTGAAGCAGTGGAATAAATCATGAAAGAAAAAACTGACAGATTTGAATACATAAAACATTTAAACTTCTGTCCAATAAAAAACACACAGCAAGACTAAAAAAGGACATTATACTTAGGGCAATATTTGCATTCCATCTGACAAAGAGGGCTTTTAAACTCAGACCTTATATGTCCTCATCCAAATTTATAAGGAAAACATCAGACTCTAAAATATAAATATGTAAGATGGGCGGGAAAAAATTGAACACACAGGGGAGCACAATCATTAAAGAAAAAAAAAATAGAAAATTGTTCCGCTCACCAACAATTAACAAAAGTAAAGCAAACTTAAGATTTTTTTAACCTTTCTTTCCTTTTTTAAGATTTCTTAATTGATTTTAGAGAGAGGGAGTGAGAAACATATATCAATCAGCTGCCTGCAACCCAGGCATGTGCCCTGACCTGGAATAGATCCAACAACCCTTCGATGCATGGGACAAGGCCCAACCAACTGAGCCACACCGACTAGGAAAAGATTATTCACCTTCCTAAATAACATTCCCCCCCAGACTGGCACCATGCGATGTTGCCACAGCTGTGTGCCCATTCATCATGGGTGGCACTGAAAATGGATACAACCTTCTTATAATATCAATAGCGTCACAATACATAGACAGACTTGTGCTCAAAACCACATTGATTTTCATGACTAATTTTCATAATTAATTACACACTGAGCACTTTATCTTCTGGGAGTAATAAAAACAAAAGTGGATGTGAGCATGAAGATGTTTACCCATCACTGTTTACAGTGGAGAAATACTGGAAACCAAAGAAGCACCCCTAATTAAGGGGATGGCTCTATAAACAATGACACAGACTATTAAGCAGAGTCAGACAAGTTTAAGTTTTTCTTTTCAGAAGTGTAGGCCAAAGAGATGAAGACAGAAACAGAGGTAGCTTGAGGCAAAGCAATATTAAGAGAAAGTCATGCACTATTTCCTTCAAGGTTGTCAGATCCTGGGTGTGTATGTCAATCAAGGGGAACAATATATTAGAGGTAAAACATGAAAATGTGAGAAGGGGAGAGAGGGAGAAGGAAGGAGATAAGTGAAGAGGGTGGGAGGGAAGGAGCGAAGAGAAGGGAGTGGCGAGTTTGAAGGGAAGGTGAGGTCCCAGGCAGGACACTCAAAGGTAAACACAGAAGAGATTGTTGAGACAAGGATCAAATTCCATCGCTAGCCCCGATGGAGCGATGCCATAATTCTGTAACATTTTATAACACATTTATTTAGTCAGCATTTAGTGTGTCCCTTCCCAGCTAGGAGAGGAACAATGAGAGAAAGGGCCACCAGAGGGCAGGCTTGGTACTGGCAAAGGGACCAAGAAGATAAGCCAAACAAGTAAAAGTATTTTCCTGCAGCACAGGGTGTATTCTTTGTTTTGCAACAATTGTCCAGAACAATGTCCTTAAAAGCTGTGTTATAGGTATGAATTTGTTCCATAAACTTGGGTGTGCAAGAACGTATAAATACTTTATATCTTTTAAATAAAATTAAATAAGATGTTTCTCTCATTCACACAACCTCAAGCCACTGGTCCTACGAGGCCAGGTTAAAAGTCAATGTCAGCCATAGTTATGGCTCCCAGGGATCCAAAGGGCCCCACAGAGGTTCTGGGAGCCTTAGCCAGGCTGTCATTTAGGCCCAATATACGAAAAGCTTATGATCTGAACCAACATGATCGATATGGCATCACTGTGCTGTGTCCTTGCCTATTAAGAATGGGCAGATTCCAATATCCGGAATACACATGTATGTACATACATGCACATGTATGCATATACACACACCTCTGTAGGGCACACAAAGAAGGGGAGCTTGGAGTCATCCCTAAATATGGAACTCTTGCCTCCTGCTCCCCTTTTCCTCTCCTCTTTCCCCTGTGCCTCCTTTCTGCCCCCAAACATCATTGGCCAGATGAAGCTTTCAGGAAGACAGATGTCTTCCAGAGACATGCTCAAGAGAGGCATGGAGCCCAGAGGCCCCATCTAATTCCAGGGACGAGAAAAGGAGGAAACATAAGCACAGAATACATCCATATGTCCCAATTGTGTGGCTGCATTTGCCACAATATTGCAATTCTTAAAATCCCCTGTTTACAAGTCTGGCGGTTTACAAATTTGCAATCCAAACATGAGTGATTGGATACGCCAGTGGCACAGATGGTGATGGGAAGAACATCAGAATCCGAATCCTCCAAAATATACAGAGGCTCTCAAAATGTGTATGAGTTCTTATGCACATTTGTGAACACACACACACACACACACACACACACGCACACATGCACAAACACAACAAATCAATGAAGCATTAGCAAGGGACACTGAAGCCTCACCTACAGTTCCAGGAAGTAGCCTGTTTGGATGTCTTGTCTGTGAGGCTCCTACAGAAAAACATCAACCTACTCAGTTTATGCAGCCTCATCCTTCAAGAGCTGTTCATCAGAAACCTGCCAAGGAGAATGCTACATTCTCTCTAAAGATATCTGGAATACCATATCAAGTTACATGCCAAATAAGCAATAAAACAACAAACCCATCAGGCAGGTTCTAAAGATTTATTCCTCTTCTCCTGTTGAGGGGAAAGGAGCCTGTTATAAATGACTAACATTAGCCACAGATCCCCAGGTCAGCAAATAAAAAATAAAGTCGGAATGACCATGCGTGAGTGCAGAAATAAAACATATTAATTACTTTTAGGAATGTAAATTTTGTTGGCATCATTTATGAAATGTCAACAAAAGAGGAAATCTTCTGCTTTATAACACTGAGTAATGATGAGACAAAACCGGATGGCATTTTCAATTATATTCTTGGGGTCTTTCACATTCCAGTTTATATTTACAGTCTATCTTCAACTTTCTCGCCCTCTATAAGTGATCACTAGCGGGAGGCATCCAAAGAAACAAACTCATAAGCTTACTTTAGGCAGTCACTTCAGAGTTAGGTGACACTCTACTTCAATGCCCCAAAGTTTCAGAGAGCCCAGGGAAGCCTGCTGAACATCTCACTATACACCATCATGAGCAATGCCTGTGAACTTAAAATCAGTCCAGATAGTGTGGGGATTTTAATAAGGAAACAGGAAGAGTGATATGGGAAGAAACAAGAGATTATATATTACGTCTGGGAAAAAGTCATGAGAGAAAATAGTTTGCAAACTAATTGGCTAAACATTGTATAATCATGATTTCCAAACAAAACTGTCCCCAATGGTATAAGAGGAAAAGATGAGAACGTATCTTAATAGCTGTTTACAATTTTTAAATTCATCATTAAAAAAAACTTACTTTGTGTATTTTTAAATATATATACTGTATTTATAAAGTGATGCATGTAGATAATTTTAAAACAATAAATATATATTGAGATGAATGCTCAATTACTTTCTTACTTTATTGATTTGAGAGACAGCGATTTATTGTTTCACTTATTGATGCATTCATTGGTTGATTATTTTTTTAATTGGTTGATTCTTTTCAAAAAATATATATTTTTGTTGATTTCAGAGAGGAAGGAAGAGGGAGAGATAGAAACATCAATGATGAGAGGAAATTATTGATTGACTGCCTCCTGCACACCCCCCACTGGGGATCGAGCCCACAATCCAGACATGTGCCCTTAACTGAAATTGAACTCAGGACCCTTCAGTCCACAGGCCAATGCTCTATCCGCTGAGCCAAACCAGCTAGGGCTATTGGTTGATTCTTATATTTGCCCTGACCTGAGATCAAACCCGGAACCTTGGTGAATTGAGAAAATGCTCTAACTGAACAACTCGGCCAGGGCTTCAATTCTTTTAACTGTTAGGAATATGTGGTCAAACCCCCAATAGCCTTTTTCTAGATAAGCAATCCACAGCAATGAAGTACTGTCTCATGCCTTGCACAACTTTCACATATCTTACTGGGAATGCATGAGGGCAAAGCCTTATGACAATTATCCAAGCCTGGAACCTAACTCTATTTTACATACTAATGCAAAATTATCTGTGCCCATTGTTCATAAATACTAAGTTTTCTGCTACCATGTAAACCAAGAAGAAAATGTTTTCTTCAGAGCTTTACCAAGGGTTGTGCACCATCTTGAAAAGTTCTATCACCAATAGCACACTGTTTCGGTTACTTACATTTACTGTGATTCTAAGAGCATGTGTGAGAACCTTATAGCTTCCTCATGCCTCCTAATATTGGTTGATTCTTTTTAAAAAATATATATTTTTGTTGATTTCAGAGAGGAAGGAAGAGGGAGAGAGCATTTATGTAATGTAATACATGTCTTTATTTTAAACTAACTTATTTTTCCTTCTTATTACATGCAGGGCGTTCTATTGCCTTTTACAAAATTACATGTAGGCAGGTCATAGTTTCTACTGGTTTCACTTTAGGAGATTAAAGGAAACATTGACAATACATATTATAAACAGTGGCCATTGGGTCTCTACGGTGGATAACTGCTGCTGCAGAGACCAGGAAGCTATTCTGGGCTTCCTGCAGGACAGTGATATGATGAAGCCGAGCTGGAGGTGGGAAAGTGCAGAGAGCAGGAAAATAAATGGGAATAGGAGACGACAGGAGGCAGAGACCAGACAAGAGGCAAATACAACCTGGGCAGGGGACTAATGAAGACCTAGAAAACTGCGACACCTGAAAGAATCAGAATGAACATTTTTATGGAGGACATCTTAAAGAGAGAAGTCATTGGAACCCAGTGACTGAATATGGTGTCACAGAGTGACTGTCACGTTGTTATCAGATTGCAGAATGATTGTGTTCTCAAAAAACAGTCTCATGCATGTTCAAACACAGCTGAAAGCACATGCAGACACATACAACACACACACATACATACCACACCACGCACACACACATACACACACACACACACACACACACACACACACAGAAATGCCAGACTCATTATGAAATAATCCTTCTCTTCTCCTGCTGTCAAAGGGAAGACTTATTACACCACTGATCTGAAATCTGACAGCTAAACCTGACAGTAGGCTGAATCGAAGGGGCAAAGCCTTATTCAGATTATTTATTTGTTTGTGATTCTCCATCCAAGATAAACCCCAAGATAAATTTCAAGTGTGCTTTAAGTGCACTCCAGGTTATAAATCATGTATTGCATTCTCATAGTACAGTAAGCATAAAACCACATAGATCAACAATAGATACATATGCCTCCCTTTCTTGACAAATTCATGTGCACACACCCCACAAAGAGAGAATAAAAGGAAACAAAGAATTTGAGAACCAATGATAATTTGTCAGCAGGGTACATGTTTACTAATCAGAAGCAACCGTAGCAATTAACATAGTCTGATATTACACTGGGCAAGAAAACCATGGTTCTAAATGACAGAAAAAGCATTTCAAAATGAAGGCACAGAAAATCCTAGATATTAACCAAAAGAAAATCATTACTGAAAAATATTGGGGGATAGAAGAAGGTGGCCTGATTTACATTCAATTTTCAGTTAAAATAATAGTGTATTATATGCTGAATTATCTGATGTTAGCTTCTACATTCATCCTCAATTTCAAATTTTCTGATAATAGATTATGTAAATATTTCTTTAAATCATGAAAAAGTGAGCCAAAATTATCTCCAGACATAATGAGATGCTATAGTTATCCTGATCCACGTCTGTGCAAAAGCGCTGTCAGTAAAGCACAAATATCACATTCTTGGTTGCTTTTCTTAATAACTGAAATGTGAGAAAAATAGCAACCATTACCTTCTCACCGCTAAGCAACCATTCCCCCACTCCACCTAAAAAAATGTCAGTTGCATTCCATCAAAGTGGGAAATCTCCCTAGAAACCTCACCATTAAATTCTCACATTGTCCAGTCCTTGTTTCTTTTTATGGGTTACTTACCATCTGAAATGTATTCTTTAGCACTCTCCTATTTGCAATGTATTGCAACAAGGCAAGACAAATCCCAATGACTATGCTAACCGCCTAAAAATGGGTAATGAGGGCTTTTCTAGACTGAGGCACAGATAACACCATCCATCTCTCCCCATCTCTGCTGCCTGATCTCGAGTTTGACAAGAGACAGAATATTTATATATATTGGTGCTGTATTATGCTACAGTGCAGGAGATTTAATGAGACATAAATAAATAGAAAATGACCTGAGGCTAAAAGGACATGCTGCAGGTGAGGACATGCTGCAGGTCTTCCCTCCTCCTCCTAGTTGGCACAAATTCCAAGATGGCGACCCCGACCCCATGACCCAACCTCTGCCTGCTACTCTGATCTCACCTCCTGCCACTGACCCTTTGCACTTCCATGGTCTTTGAATCGCATTCTACTTTCTTAAAACTCTGGGTCATCATGCTGTCATTCTTCCTGAAATATACTTCTTCACAATTGTCCCCTGGCTGGCATCTACTTATTGTTCAAGACTCAGCTCTAGTATCGCACACCGGGATAGATATCTTCCTAACTTCATGTTACCAAGTGCCATGAACTCTCTCTCTCTACGTGTCATGGCCACAGAATCCCAGTGGGTCACTTCAATGTGCACTATGTCCACCCAACACTGGAGTGGGATCAAGTAGAATTTCCTAAAGAAACGTCATAGTCCTAGAAATCTGTGTTTAGAGGCAGGATAATTGGCAGGGCCACCCTAGGGGAGGTGCTGATGAGACGCAAGAAGTCTACAGAGCCTGGCGCATCATCTCATTCTGGATTGTCAGCCTTCATCAGCTGTGTTCAATTGTTAATTGAAACACTTGTTGACACCCCTTTTCTTTTTTATCCCATAAGCCCCACAGACATAAAATGCAGGGCCTTTGTTGAAAGAAAAGAAAGTCTCAATCTCACAAAGGGTCCCTGATGTAGACTTCTAACAAGTGAGAAGATGCAAGCAGTCACGTACCAGCAAAACTGAAAGAGGAAGCTGTTCCTCATGTAACTTTAATCTTGGGTCCTCTTACCAGATCCCAATTTCTGTACTGTGAATCAGAACTTCTAATAATTCCCATAACCATCTTGCACACAGCACAATTATTTTGAATGTGTGTGTCTGTCAAGTATGTTAATTTGGTAAATGTACACAATATTTACAACTGTCTGGGGTGCCATTAGTTTTTAATACACTAGGAGCCACCTCTCTAGTTCTTCTAGGAGTTCTAGCAAGCACAGAAGCATTTATAGGATCAATAGAGAATGGCGCTGACTCTATTTCATCAAGAGAAAAAAATACAGTTTATTTATTACTTACCAAATTAAGTTTTTCCCAGAACTCAGGTCCTTCTTCCATCTCTCGGAGGCTCGGTGGAATGTACCAAAAGCAAATATTGGCATATTCAGGCTGAGGATTAAGAAAATTTGGGAATTGTTAACCTAAGATTAATCTTAGAATGCAATTAAAGTCTTAGCTAGTTTTTTTATGAGTTATTATGTGTGTATTATGTTGATAACAAATCAGACTCTGCAAGAGTAGACATCCATTTTGCCTTACTTCTGATAACATTCTCCGGGGAAATTTTCTTCTCAGTTGGGTATACCTAGAGGGCACTTCCCTCTAGGCAAGGATGCACACAGCATCAAGAATAAACAAAGTTTGAATCTGACTCAACCTAGTTATGACAATCATCACCCAATACACATATACCTAGCCTTGCCTGGGATAGGAACCATTCCTTTGTCCAGTGAATCAACACTCTACATACACCATCGGCCCATTAGTCATTCAGGAGCCATCTCAGTTATTAGATCTACTGTTCTGATATCACTGTGATAGTGTTCAAGTAATCCTTATTTTACTTAAAAATAAGAGTAGTGATGCTTGCAATTCAGATATGCCAAAGAGAAGTGGTAATGTGCTTCCCTGAAGTGAAAAGGTGAAAGTTCCCCAACTTAATAAAGAAAGAAAGAAAGAAATTGTATGTTAAGGTTGCTAAGATCTATGCTAAGAATATATCTTCTCTCCATGAAATTGTGAAAGAAAAAGAAAACTGTGCTAGTTTGTAGAGAGAGACCACATTCACATAACCTTTATTACAGAATATTGTTGTAGTTATTCTATTTTATTATTAGTTATTGTTGTTAATCTCTTACTAATTTATTAACCCACTGGGCGTTTTGGGACATATACCCCATTATTGTATATATAATTATAGACTTTGACTTTTCCCAAATGGAAAGAATTATAGTTCATAGACCTATGCTCCAAATGGATCTTTGCATTTCTTCTCTTAAGTATGTATTAGGGCTATATTTAATCAATCCAATGAATGCATTTGTTAACAGAAAGAGGCTAAGCAGCTTGACACTTATGCAAAACTCAAGGTCTAAATTTACTTCATTACTCTAAATGGGAATAGACAGAAAAGAGGCAAATGCAGATCACACACAAAAATCCTTCTAAGTAGGACCTCTGGAGAACCATTGAGAAAGCCACCTCCATGGCTTTAGGGCCATCTGGCTCCCACAGATAAAATATCCAGGGCAGAAGGCTTCCAAATAATGAAAACCCACCTCAACTTTCATTACAAGGATGTGAATGCTTGCAGGTCCCTCAAGATGATGATAAGAGGTTCCTCCTGCGATTTTTAAGCCTTTAGGACAAATATATAAATAACTTTTAAGTCAGTTTATCTTTTTTTCTCATGACTCTTTTATTAGCTCTATCAAAAGACGGTGCAGTTCTGAGGAATAAAGCACTTTCCATAAGCTCCGCAGCTACCGAAGCCAGATAAATGCAGAAGGCAATTCAAACTCGAGAAAATAAAGACTTAACTAGACTTCAAGTAAATAAAGATGGCAGCTCAAACTCTAGGAAATAAAAAAGTGACTCAAACTCACAGTCTAGCCAATTGTACAGTTGTTTCACCCCTCCATGTGTAAGTACACATCTCTAAAACTTACAGACATTTTCTTACAGCATCATAATGCCATTATCATGCTTAATAAAATTACTGATAATTCCCTGGTATCTAATAATCAATTCATGTTAGAAATTCCCCCCAACAGTTTCAAAATGTACTTTTACAATTGGCTTGTTGGAACTGGGATTCTAAAAGCTTCATAATTTGCACTTGGTTGCTGTGCTTCTTCAGTCTCTTTGAACCTAAAGTGATTAACACCACATTCTCCTTAGTTCTCCTTACGTTTTTGTTAAAGAAATCAGGTCAGTTGTCCTATAGGACATCCTACATTTGAAATTTATCTTTTTGATTCTTTGAAGTGTCACCAGAAAGTCATTTAAATATGGGTTATTTTGCTATCTTTACAAGTTTCTATATCACTACTTTTCAGGAAATTTGAACCCCCTTGTGGATAGTGGTGTAAGCTACAGTCAGAATTCTCTGGAGCAGGATTTCCAAAACTTGTCTGAAGACCTGAACTACTACATCCAGTCTCCAATTTGTCTTGTTTATTCTTTTCTCGTCCTGTCTTCACCCTACCCTCTCCTTATTCCTCTCTTCCCAAGACATCCTGCATGATCTCTTTAAATGGATGTCAGACTCCTGAAACTTTCTCTGATTACACTTGGAATAAAAGCCAAAGATCTTACCATGACCTACAGGATTCCAACTGATCTCTCCACCCACCTCTCCAACTTCATCAAACACTGCAACTTGCACCCCTTGCTTAATATACCTTCTTTTGGCTTCTCAAACACACAGAACTCTTTTCGGCTTTAAGCCTTTGCAATTGTTTATTGACTACCTAGAATGCCTTTCCTTCAAACAAGGGATGCTGTATACCATTATTCAGGTCTCAGCTCAAAGATAACCTCAGAGGGCAGTACCTGGACTACCCAAAGCTAAGGAGCCACTCACACTCACTTCTTGTTTTAGCATTTCATCCTACTTATTTCCATTTTAGTACTTATTGTCAGACAGACCTGAGCAGAGTAAGAACAACTGGCCTGGTACAGAAACTCATCAGGTCAAAAAGCCTTGGATGCCTAGCAAAGGGGCAAAACTGGGAACACAAGAACCTCGCCCCCAGGATAACCTATCCTCCCCTTGCATATCACTGGTCATGCAGTTTGAACCCCATATCTTTCATATCGCTGGTCAGGTGGTTTAAACCCCCTGACCTTTTCCTCCCTAAAGATACCATCTAGGCCTTGTATTTCAGTCTCAGGCCCAGAAAAGCAGCAAAACCAGGCAATTGACACAATAGCTGCCTCAGGACCCGCTACATTGACTAATGATCCCCCTGCACTGGCACTGACCAATCAATAGAGACTATAACCCTGAAAGAGCACATCTGGAAAATTGATGAATATTCTATTAAGGCCATCCCCTGACACCTCCCCTAAGATTTCCACTTGCAAGAGAGAAATATGCTCAGGACAAAGGGCCCAGTGTGAAGTCTCCCTCCAAGGATCACACTCATGCTATTCCCTCCCCACTTACATTCCCCCACAGGCAAGTATCCCCCAACCTCTAAGGGACCCCATGAGACTTGCAATCAGGGGAGTAATGGGAAGCAGCAGCTCGTCCCAGGTTAACCCCCCAACCCCCCAAACCTATCTCCAAGGCGCCCTTTTCTCTGACTTTTCAAGACAGCCCAAAGCAGCCCAGCCTAGGCTTTCCTGTTGCTTCTTCTTTGACCTTCCTTGTTTCACTGTCCTAAGTACATTTTTGCTATCTTCATACCCTTTTGACCCCAATACCCTTTGGTTCAGTACTGTGTAGCCTTTTTCTTTGGATATCCCCATCCCCCAATCCCTTTTCCTTAAATAAATTCAATTTTTCTTTAATCACCATCTGAGATGCCTATTTAGCCTGCTGCACATTATCAAGTTTAACTTTTCACTTATCACATCTGTAACTGTATAATTATTTAGTTGTGTACTAGATTATCTCTTACTAGAGGCCTGGTGCACAGATTCTTGCACTGATGGGGTCCCTTGGCCTGGCCTGCACCCTCTCGCAATCTGGGACCCCTCAAGAGATGTTGGAGAGCCAGTTTTGGCCTGATCCCTACAGGCCCCATCTAAATAGGAGGGAGCCCGATTCATTGAGCATCTGTCCCCTGGTGGTCAATACACATCTTAATGACCAATCGATTGGTTACTCAGTGGTTTAGGCTTTTATATACATAGATGAATTAATTTGTTTTCCTAAGATTTCTCACTATCTGGTACTTTCTATGTATTAATTGGCTTATTTATTGCCTATTAGTTTTCTTTTTTTAAATATATTTATTGTTTTTTTACAGAGAGGAAGGGAGAGAGAGAGAATTAGAAACATTGATCAGCTGCCTCCTGTACACTCCCTACTGGGGATGTGCCTGCAACCAAGGTACATGCCCTTGACCAGAATCAAACCTGGGACCTTTCAGTTCGTAGGACAATGCTTTATCCACTGAACCAAACTGGTTTCGGCTGCCTATCACTTTTCATTTGACTGTAAGAACCATGAGAGCAGGAAACTTCCCTGTATTATACCTCCAGTGCCTAGAACTGGGCCTGGCACACAGAAATTGTTCAATAAATCTTGCTAAATAAATATTAAAAAATAGCTAGAATGCTTATATACAAAATAGGTTCCTCACTGCAATATCTAGATGATTTATTTTCCCATTGATCCAAAGCTAATATGCTCTGATTGTTTTATGAAAAGAGAAAATTTTATATTAGGTTAAAATTACTATTGAGCCTGGCTGGTGTTGCTCAGTGGTTGAGCATTGACCTATGAATTAGGAGATCACAGTTCTATTCCTGGTCAGGGCACATGCCTGCTTTGTGGGCTGGATCCCCAGAGGGGAACATACAGGAGGTAAATGATTAATGGTTTTCTCTCATTATTGATGTTTCTATCTTTCTCTATCCTTCTCCCTTACTCTCTGAAATCAATAAAAATATATTTAAAAATTGCTATTGAGCATATACTACTTATAAGAAGATCTAAAACAACCTCACAGTTTATATTTTTTAAAAATCAGAATTAAATAATATTCTTCATATTTTCTAATCATAAATTTATGGGGAAAAATATTCTCTATCTTTGTAACCACCTACTTCTTATATTTAGCAAAGAATCCAACAACAAAATGAGTTATTTTCCCTTTGCTCCAAAGCTAATATGCTCTCATTATTTTATGAAAAGAGAAATCTATAAGCATTATTGTACATTCACTTAATTGATTTTTCACATGCAGCCACCACTATAGTACAGTTGAATATTTGCAGTACAATCATTATGCAATTTATATATCAGGACAGAGGACATAATTTATTCAGTATTATCCTTGGTAATTATTATTGAGCACTTTAATTTTCAATATGTAAAGGCAAGTGTGTTCTCTGAATCCAACAAAGGAAAAACACTCACTAATAGAGTAAATTAACATAATGGACTCTCTGAATTAAGCTAATGACTTGTTTCTAAGTCTGCAACACAAAAACCAATGAAATATAATAGATTAGAAAATTACTACCTTCATCACTGCTGAGTGACAAAATCATAGGCACAGTTCCATACTTACTTCTATCAGCAACTTGAATCCTTCTCTTTTTTTGATTTCTTCTACCACGTACCTAAAAAAAACCCACAATAATATTTATAATCTGAAATCTAAAAACTCCATGAATATGACTGACATGACAAAACGATTATTTCTGGATGAGAGACAAGGCTTAGAAATAGGCTTAGAAATAAGTAAGGATGGAGGTATAGGCAAAGGTATGGATTCTGCAGGTACTCCTGAACCTATTGCAATCTCCTGGGGCCTGAGAAAAAAGACACCTTTTTGGATGAGATGATGTCTATCTCACATGTTAGCATCAGATTTTCACCCCATTATGAAATCCACACAAAGTAGACTGGCTGTATCTCTGAACAGGTGGAGCTCTCATTCACATTCTAGGTGGGTATTTAGCATAGGTACTTAAATTACCTAGCTGGCTTGGGGAGAAAGAGTTTTTGGTGTATAGTCCTGCTTGTAATTTCATTGAAGATCAAGGGAGCTGAGCGTCATCTTGACCAAGGCAGGACAGAGGAAAAAATAACGTACTCTTGTTCAAGTAACAGGTTATAGCCATTGGTGAACTGTCTCTGAAGTCATTTTGAATGTCAAGGAGAAGAGAATTATCACACCACAAGCAAAAGACACAGTTACAGGAGATAGGGAATCTGATGGAGAAAAGACTGAAATGACATTGAGAATATAAAGTAAATCAACACTGATAACCCTTTCCTGGGATTGATTATCTATATTATAAAAGGCCTGTGGCCGAAACTGGTTTAGCTCAGTGGATAGAGCATCAGCCTGCAGACTGAAAGGTCCTAGGTTTGATTCCAGTCAAGGGCAAGTACATTGGTTGTGGGCACATCACCAGTAGGGGGTGTGCAGGAGGCAGCTGATAGATGATTCTCTCTCATTGATGTTTCTAACTATCTCTCTCCCTTCCTCTCTGTGGAAAATCAATAAAATATATTTAAGAAAAATATAAATAAATAAAAGGCCTGTGGCTGGAACACTTGAGTGAAGTTGCTATTATAACAATCCCATGCTCTAGGACACACCATGCCAACAGCTTTCCCACATGAAGGGATGCCATTGCCAAATAAATCTGAGCAATGGCATTGCTGTTGTCTACAATTAGAAATATACTTGGGTTAATTCACAAGGACATTTATTGAGCTGGTTAGGTGGTTCAATGTTATCATTAAGAAGTAGGCATTTTCTATCATTTCAGCCAGCCATATGCTCAGCATTAGTCCATTATTTCATATTCATCAAGCTATCTGCTACGGTTCCATACATCATATCCTTATACAACAGTGTCCCAGGGAAAAAGAAAAAGAGCTGGAGAAAAAGTGGTTTTACTTAATTTTTCTCTATTTATGTAAGACTGTTTCCCCCAGATGCCTGCACAGAATTCTTCCTGTACCTTATTGACAGAAGCAGAAACCCATCCCTGAACTAATTGTTGGCAATGGGAATTGTCTTGGACCAATGTTCCCAGCTGTAATATTCCTGCCTACACAAAATCAAGGTTCTGTTGGCAAGAAAAGGGGGAGCATGGTTGTTGGGTGAACAATTAACAGTGTCTGCATTCTGGTTAAAGCAAAGTTAAAAATGTTTCTATATTCCAAGCCCTCCTCAGAGTCCTTAATGTGCTAATGAACACTGAATCTCCAAGAGAGAAATAATGTAGTAGTTAGCATTTCCCAAGCATATTTGACCATGAAAATGTTTTGTTTTGTTTTTGAAGAACATTTATTACGATGTTCTGGAAGTCTATTATCCCACAGAGCATAGTTTTAGAAATACTAGTTTACAAGTGCCTCTTCTCCAGGGTACTTTACCCTTTTTAAAAAATATATATTTTATTGATTTTTTACAGAGAGGAAGGGAAAGGGATAGAGAGTTAGAAACATCGACGAGAGAGAAACATCAATCAGCTGCCTCCTGCACACCCCCAACTGGGGATGTGCCCAGAATCAAACCTGGGACCCTTGAGTCCATGGATCGACACTCTATCCACTGAGCCAAACCGGCTAGGGCACCCTTTTTTTCTTTTCTTTTCTTTTCTTTTTTTTTTTTTTTTAAATAAAAAGCTTAAAGTTTTGGAGGGAATCAAAATAAAGTTTTGAGTCACTTCTTCCTACATTCATAGGAATGATTTATTCCTCACAACTTTTCTTTTCAATATATGGAAACAGCCTAGAGATGAAATACATTTTAAAAAAACTATTCTTATCTGATGCCAGCCAGAAAAAAAAAAAAAAAAAGATGTACATTGATTTTGGGGACATAATACAGGAACCATAAACCACTTCGACCAAAAAGCATCTAGGTAAATAGGTTCAGGGAAAAACAATAGCTTCATAAAAATCACCACTGTCCTCACTAAGCTTAGCAAAGAGAGAGAGAGAGAGAGAGAGAGAGAGAGAGAGAGAGAGAGAGATCAGCAAGAGTTTTCACCAAACCTACTGGGTAAAAAAACTCATTATATGAAGATTCAGGCTTGATTTTGAAGCATACACTCATGACAATCTTCCTCTGAAACACGTTCCCTTCCTTTGCTTAAAAAATGTGCTTCTGATGTCAGATACCCTCAAGTCTATGATTTGTTAAATGAATTTAATATTTTTGCATTTCCTTGTCCTTTCTGGAAACAGCCTTTCAAAATTCGCCAGCCACTTAGTCTTTCGAAGCCCTCTGAACCAAGTTTCTCTCCCGGTCTCATCTCCTCACTTGACATTTTTTTCTGATACATGGAGCCTTGCAGAACTCCTGGGAGTTCTTTCCATCTGCTTTCTGTATGCTCTGCATACATTAAGACATAATGCATGGCTCGTGATTCATCACAAACACCTACCTACTACATTCCACTGCAATGGTGATTTAAAAAAATTACCAATATAAAAAATTGAAAACTTTAGCCCTTTATAGTCTTCTGGACTTTCCCCCTCTTGTCACCTGGAGAAACACACTTTGTGTTAACTGCTCACCTTTTCCATCCTGACAACAGTAAATCCCTCAGTATTCATGCAAGTCAGTGAAATAAATTCCACTGGAAGAATTACAGAGATGTGTGTGTCAAGGGGATAGATAAATGATACATCAGAGACCTAGCAACGGCAGAATGGGAATTTGTGAGCTGTTTGTTGTTGTTGAAAAGGCTTATGTACGTGACTCTTCTAGATTCGCTTTAAAAATTACCCCTTAGTGACTACCCATTTAACCTGAGTGCCATAACAAAAGGCTGGAAGGTGCCCTCAGCAACAGGTTGCCCTGGGCATTGTGAAACATTTTCCACTTTCTCAGACAGAAATCCCAGATGCACAATCTCCTGCCTTGAGCTGGAGATGGCGATGTTAAACCTCAGCCCCTTGGGTTTCAATTGTGTGTTGCTTTAGGTTCCCAACACCACTGCTTTTCAAACAGCCCAAGGAGAAAGCAAGTGTTTAGTCGTTAATATTTCTTCTTAGAAATGTGCGATCATCAACTGGGATGACAAGGGTCAAAAGAAAATTGGAAAAGCTTTCCCTATCTTCCAGGCAAAACATGTTTCCTTATTGCTGGATCTCTGACAACAAGTTAGTATGGGAAACATAACATCTGTTCCTGATCTCCAGGGGAAGAGGAGCAAGCTCTCTGATCAAGGTGATGGCAGTCCTTAGGTACATCAAAATCAGGTCCTTAAGTCTTAAAGCCAACATGGACATTTCAACTCTAAGCTCCATTTTGATTCAGGAACACGAAAACATTGCTTCTATCGGGTCAGTACAATCCTTACTGCAATGGGCCACGGGTAAAGAGTCGCACGGCTTTTCCAGTGTTTAAGACACCTGACCTAGGGCCTAGGGAAATGGATATCTTAGCTACTTTAGACTGCTGATAATAGAGGTGCACTCCAAAGAGTAACACAATTCTCATTTGCATCTTTACTTTGCTAGAGTTCTTATCTGCTAAAAGATATTATACTTCTAGGAAACAAAAGTGTTAGCCATAAATTAGAGAAGTTATATCAAGTGGAGCCTAACCCCATAAATGAGAATCATTTTTATTTCATAAAAATCTAAAGCAGGTGGTCTAGTGTCAGTGGGTGTGGTGGAAAATGGTATTTTAACTCTCACCAGTCAGTGGTCTGAACTGATTATGGTGGCTTACAAATCAATGGTGAACTAGTGCTAGATTTTACTGGCTAGTGAGAGCTAATTGTTAAATATTCTGGAATTTTGTAAGCCACAACTGGGAGTTGACAGACATTACAAATTGAGGCTAGTTTTTCCCCTCCCAAGAGATATTTTATTTCTAGACCACTACATATTGACTCAAGGACACAGATTAGCTCCCAGAATTGAGAAAATGTTCCATTTTCCCCCCTATAGAGCAGAACCACAAGCCAACCAACCAATTTAAAAAGAAATAAAAATCATGATAATAAAGACCTTATATTGCTATTTTAATATAATTCTTAATCCTAGAGTAATTTTCTCCAATTTTATAATGTTATATTCATTCAAAGTGACATCTGTAAAAGGACTTAGCTTTTGCTTGGTATTAGGGGTGGGAAAACAGAATAACTTTTGCTCACTCTAGGAATAGAGTGTTAGATATCAAGGATGTGGAATACTAAGGGGAACAAAACTATTATGAGTAACAGCATGAAAGAGGAGGGATTATTTCTCAAATATTAAATATAGTTCATAGAGTCTGCAGCAGTGCTCACTGAAATGTTAATTCTATTCAATTCAACTTGACAAACATTTATAAACAATAAGTGTTGCTGAGTTAAACTGAAATGTTAACATTTATCCTCCTGTGATATTTCTCTGCAAAAATGAGAAAAACTCCTTTGACTATAAATTAAATTCTACCCTGAAATGAATGTTAACTTTACAATAAATACAATCATTAAATATTTACATCTTGCCTGTTTCATGACACCTGTTATTGAATTACTCAGCGGCTTAGAGAAAATAATGCAGAGGTTCTACCGCACTTAAGTGGTATGAGAAAATACAAAAAAAAAGTGAACAGAGATTTCTGAACTTTTAGTGAGCAACTATGAATATTTATGGTAGACAGTTCCATTGTTTTTCACCTCCTGGTAGTTATCTCCCTACTTCTGATTGAAGCACGTTAGCCCCACTTCTACTAAAAGCACACTTCTCACCTAGTTTCAGTGTATGTTCTACTAGAGGCCCCTTGCTGGAAGATTCCTGCAATAGGGCTTCCTGCTGTGGTCTCCACTGCCCCACTGGCTTCTCTCCCTTCTCTCCCTCCCCACCTGCTTCCCCTCCTTCTCCGCTGCCCTGCTTGCTTGCTTCTCCGCAGCTTTGCTCCCTTCTGCAGCACTGACTTCAGTCTTCACTCTGGCCTGGATATGCAAATTAACCACCCTGATTGGCTGGCAGGCGTGGCTTGTGGGTGTAGCGAAGGTACAGTCAATTTGCATGTTTCTCTTTTATTAGAGAGGATAGGAGGAATTGGCAGTCTCCCTGGTGCCAAGGGAGGGCCTGTGGCTCAGCATGACCAATAAGAGAAGCACCTTCCTCTGAAAACAGTGATTTGATTCTGAGGTGGTTGCTTGCTCCACACAGAAATGATTATAAATTTCCTTGAGGTTATTAAGAGAGAAAATGTCTCTCCTTTTTACCTTGACCTTGAGTTTGGGAGGATGTAGATCTGACACTCCTGGTAGCTGCCTTCCTATATAGGAAGAAACCAAACATGAAGTAGAACAGGCCTGATAGATGGCGATATATCAAGGTCGGGTGATACTGTTTACACCCCTTGAATAAGCTATTCCAGAAGTCGTCACTATACTAGCTTATAATAATGTGAGATAATAACTTATGATACGTAATGTAAATTTTATATGATACCTGGAGTTAAGGTTTCTGTCCTTACCACCAAAAGAATCCTAACATTCACATATTTGCAGATTTTTTAAACCACTTCTGAAACCACAATCACCAGAATGTGCAAAAGCCATCTTTTTACCTGTCCTTATATCCAAGTCCTTTGCCATGTACTTTTGTAGTTCTTCTTGCAAAATGACAGACTGTACTTCCTGCCTTTTGACATTGAGATTGGCCATGAAATTTGCTTTGGCCATTGGAATGCTAGTAGATATGATGCAACCAGAAGGTTAAAGTGGGCTTGCCTTATTGGGCTTCTGTCAGCCCCATTACAAGAACACGCTCCAGCTAGTCTGCTGACCCAAGGAAGATGAAAGACATGTGGAGCATAGAGCCAGTCTGTTTCCCTCCACCCCCCAGCCACCATAGTATGAGATAAAGCCACTCCAGCCAAGTTTTAGATCTTAGACTAAATCATCATTATTATTATAAGATACTGGGTTTCCAGACAATCCACAGTAATGCTCAAAGCATCACTGTTGCACAGTGTTGCCGACAGCACCCATACTACTCCCAGTATGGAAAGAAGAAATTGTTTTAAGTCTCTAGGGAGACACTTCAGGTTTTGCAAGTGAAATGTAAACAGGGAGCGAAGAAGGAGAGATTATTCAAACCAGAGGTCACAAACTGATGCCTGTAATGGCAAGCAGGTAAGGACAAAACACAAAAACTGACAATAAAGCTCATATAGCATGTAGCATATGCCAGCCAGGCACTGTTTTGGGTGTTTACACATATTAGTTCATTTAATCCTCATCACAATTATTTGAGTTAGACACTTGTTATTTCCATTTACTGGGGTGAAACTGGGTACAGAAAGTTTTCAAAACTTTCCCAATTGACGAAGAGCTTATACATGGTAGAGCTAGCACCCTCTAAGCTCTAGTAAAATGAGCTAGATAAGAAACAGGAGGAGTGGAGGGAACGATGCTTCTCCCGATAGTCGGGCGTCATGTTCAGCAGCTTGTCGCCATGTGGGATTGAGAGCATTCTGAGTAGAAGCCAAAAATCTAGATTTTTAACAAATCTCCTTATTTTTAAATACCATTTTAAATGTTCAAATGTTTTATTTTTTTTAACATCATGAAGGTTAACCCTATGAAGTTCAGGGCCAGAAAGTCACATTTAAAAGTAAATTTGGTCATGGTCTGCCCGTTGGCACCCACTGATCCAAGCTTAGCAGCAGAGTTCTGTTCAGGTGATAGATGTGCCCCATGCATACATCAAGAGCTCTTTGAAAGTGGGTTCAAAAGCTTTGTCTCTAATGTTACAACAAGGCAAGCAACCCTGGGGCTTCCACTGTACCTTTACCTTTATGCCTTTACACCAGCCCCACAGGCTCAAGACCTGCTATTTGGGTCCTCGAAGTCACCATGATCTCTCTCACCTCTGGAAATCTAGGCCTGCTATTCTCTGCTTGGATTATTCTCTGTCCTTTCTTTATTGTGTCTTAGGTGAATGCTACTTCCCATAGAAAGCCTCTGCCAGTGACCCTCATGAATATACTGGGGAACCCTGCTGAGTGGTCTGGAGCACCATACACCTTCCTTTAACAAAAAAGTAGGTTCACCTGTATTTTTATCTGCTTTGGCACCAGAATGTATTTCTTACTATTAATAGGCTAGGATCCCGGAGGGCAGTGGGTAGGAGGAGTTTGTTCACAATTCCTAACACATAGTAGATACTATTGTATAAAAAATGGTTATCAGATAAAAGAAGAAATGCACAAATGAAATAATATATACAGACCTCGCAAATGTTACTGTCACTGAGTCTATTATAGGCATACATGGGCGTGTGTTCATGTGCATGCACAACACACACACACACACACACACACACACACATACACACACACACAAACACACACACACGTACCTAGATAATGCAAGAGCACGGTTAACTCTTTCTTCAAGGCCTAATGTGCCCAGGGCCTTCCAAGTCATCCAGAACTTGAATGCATCTGCTCTCCTGCTACATTGAATAGACTTGTCTCCCGTGTCATAGCTGACATCATAGAATTTATCCTGCTGGAAGAGGTAAGATGCCTTGGCAGAGTAGCATTTCTTAAGAAGATCCTTTTCAGGGGGGAAAAAAAGAAGAAAGATTAAAAGATTGTCCATTTTTAAAAATACACTTAATTTTGAAAACAAACGCCCTCAAACATAACCTGTATGATATTCTACTACTTTGTGCCAAAGGTGTTTGGTCTCATTCTATGACTGTCCTAAATCAGAAGCAATAGGTCTGTATTAACTCGGAGACAGATTACCCATTGTGTTTACGAAAAACCCTGAGAGTTGAGAATTCTAAATCCATCCTCAACAATTTTCCTGATGAGTACTGAGAAGTGTTGAGACAACCATGAAATCAAGGTGGGCTTATTTCTCAGTATTAAATAAAAATCTGTTTGTAACTCACTCAAGGCTCCTACCATATTGTACATACTTTATACAACTGCGTATGCAGAAAAACTAGGCTTTTAAAACCTCTTCTTTTCAACTCATCCATATTAAAGAGGCCTGAAGTGACAATAACCCAGAGGAAAAAATCTGAAGAAAGTACTATGGAGGAGTTAAACAAGTGTCAACAAGTTTTAACAACTACAGTATATCAGCTACAATTCCAAATGTTTTTTTGGGGGGTGGTGTCACATTGGCTTTATTTACACCCAAATTCAATTTGCACTTACTGACTGGTAACTTCTTGCCAAGCAGTGGAAGACAATTCACTATGTTTATCACATTTTAGTGTCTTTGCTTTGACATCAAATTAATACTGTTTAAGCACTGTGGCCCTCAATGTCATTTGGTATCTACAAAATCCAAGATTTTCTAACCTGTTCTTCACAGCCCCCATAATTCCCTGAGCATCTTTATTACCTGAGAATATCTAATAGAACCATCTACTTCCCCAGCATAACCAAACCACTCAATGTCCCTTAACCACTAGACCATGCCCCATCTACACCTTTGCTCACACCATTTGCTTTACCTTGTCTCTATTTTAATATAACATGACATTCAAAAGAATGTGTACAGTATACTTATACGTTCTGAAGCTTACTAACACCAAACATAGTTTTCCCTCTTAACAAAGTCTGCCCTTCCTTTGGGTTCAATCTCAAGTTCTGCTTCCTCTTTAGCTTCTTTATCTGCCCATTCGATTGGACTCACTTCCTGCCTTTATATTCAGCTGCATTTGTTAGCTTTCCTCCTGCAATGTCCCCACTCAATGAGCAGTCTGCATGCATTCTCTCCTTATATGGCAAAACCGGTTCTTGAAAACAGGAATCATTTCTTATCCACATCTTGTTTACATCCACCGAGCGTAACATTGTATTGGGCACAGAGGACCCTCACTAAGCAATTAGGGCAATTATGCCACTCCCCATATTCCATTCTTCCCTCACATTCTCCTGACATGTAGTATGAACAGAATAAATGCAGATATGTGAACTTCTCATATGGTGCATCTTATAAATCTTAACGATGAAAATTATCAGTGTTGTACTGGAAGCCACAGAGAAACTCCACAGGAGTCACAGAGGTCCTAGAAATGATTCCTTTTAAACACAGAATGTATTAAATGTATTCATTGGACTGATCAACTTGTACTTCAAGGTATCACATTCCAAACAAAAGCATGCATTTTGTTATCTTAATAGCAATTTTGTCTTGCGTGGACATTAATCTAGATATAATGTGTTCTATTACCACAAATAATGATTTTATAGCATATTAAAATAATATAGCAACTATAAACAAGAACTCCAAAATTCCACTCATCCATTATCCAAAATAAATTGAGTATAAAATAATAATTAAAGCAATATTAGTAAACCTTCAGCCTGGCATTGATAGATATAACTGGGAGACACAGGGGAAGAGCTGATGGCTCTGATCTGAATATTAAAGTAGAAAAAGATCCTTACTCTTTAAGCTACTTTAATTTTATCAGCAATCTTTCAACTTCGATCACAGCAGCCACCTCTGCATCTCCCTACCCTCAAATGTCAGGAAATTTGGTTACTGTTTCCATAGCAACTACAGCCTGACCATGCATTACAACATTAAAAGGCCACTGCCTATATTTCAAAGACAACGCCTACATACATACACACACACACACACACACACACACACACACACCATACTTACACACACACTTGTACTTGCATCCTGATTATAAATGTATTTTCATCAACTATGCAAGATTCAAAAAAATTCCCAAAGCAAATGAACTTTAGACATGTCTTGGGTAAGTTTCAGTGACTTATGCTACTGGCTGTAAGGAAGAGGAAGCCCATTCATTATCAGAAGACAAATGGATCATCTTAGTCAAATGGAGAAGAGGAGAGCCAAGAAAACATACAGCAGAATGAGTGATGGTCCTGCGGTAGTGACATTGTTAATTTCGTTGCACTGAAAAACCCTCCTGCCTTGGGAAGCTTCCCATAAAGAACTAGAGGCTTGGGATTTACTTTATTGAAAATAAATGAAAGCTATTTCCCCAAAGTTTTTTTTTTTTGCTTTGCATTTTAGTTTATATTCTTGTATTAAAATTGATGAGATCTCTTTAGTTTAAGATACACATTAACTAAGGGAAGATCTCCAGAGAAAACAACAATATTGGAGTAAGTATAATAAAAGTTAAGATTTTTTACTTTGTAAGTGTAAAACACTTAATCAGCCATTACTGTACTATCAAAGAGAAGGACCAGGTTTATCTTGCTCATCTTTATACACTTATTCCTAGCAGGACAATAAAAACTAGTTATGTGGATTCCGGAGACAAATATTCAATGAGAATTGCTTTATGTTGTGGTATCTCAAACAGTCTCATGAATTAGTAGACAATGTATGAAAATTTTCACAGAGGCAAGTGAAAGAAATACCATCGAAGTAGCTTAAGCAAAAAAGGAAAATGGTACAGGCTCATATTTTTTAAAAATCTAGATATGTAAAATCTACAGGCACAGTTGGATCCAGGACTAAATCAAGAATGTGCCTTTTTCCTCCTGTTCTAGTTTCTTCTATATTGGCCTCATTCCCACAGCAGAAAGCTGCTAAGAAGCCTGAGAACTAGGGTATTCCAGTGGGGCCTGTGAGCATAGAAGGAGGCTCTGTTGGAGAGAGATGGGCAGGAAAGAAGAGAGAGCCTCTGCCACTGATGCTACTACCCAAGCAGCATGACACCATTGGCCTTCTGAGATCAATCTCTTCTCTGAAACTGCTGCTCCTTAACCTAACAGGATGCCAATTAGTAAGGGAGCCTGGGAAATGTGGTTTTCTGGAGCCAGCCCTTTTTATAGCAAACCAGAGGGAGGTTGAAGAATGAATTATACAGTTAAGTGAAACAAGCAAATGTCAAGCACACAGCATGAGGACAGAAACCATAACTTTCCTTTTCAGTGTTTGTATTCACAACACCAAGCCCAGCACATACTAATAATGGCCAGAGCCAATATTTATAAAGACCTTACTATATGTTAGGTACCGTATATGTATGAATTAATTTAAATCTGAAGTTGTATTATTTTTGTCAACACCCATGTACATGTAAAGAAACTGCAACATAGCAAAGTTTGGTGAATTACCTAAGATCATGTAGCTTCTAAGTGGTAGGGCTGGGCTTAGAACCAAGGCCTCTTGAATCCAAGACCTAAGCTCTTTACACATCACTCTGTTCTCCCTACAATGAGCACTTAAGTATGTGTGGAAGAGAGTGCTCCATAAATACTCATTAAGAATCCTTAAAGAGGTTGGTGAAATGGAAAATGGCAGTAGAGTACACATCAAACTAAAGATCAAAACAACTAACATCCCATTTGGGGCCCTTAACTTTGTCCCTATAAATATAACTTCAGCATTTACTAGTGGCAATATCTTGTCTATGAAACATTTTGAGATTTTACTAAATACTTGTGACTCTGGTGATATTTAAGGAGATCACTAACAACACATAATGAGTCGGCAAGTTGTGTATTTTCCTTGTCAAGATTAGTCCAGTCACGTTGGATGTCCACAGGCCAGATCAGATTCAGCAGCCTCTTTCCCAAGAGTCAGTGACTACATGAGGCTACTTTAAATCCTCACTTCTTGCAATCACATTTTTCAGCTTTCCAAACAAAAGCTACCAAAAACTCCCATATTGCCGAAACCAGATTGGCTCAGTGGATAGAGCGTCGGTCTGCGGACTGAAAAGTCCCAGGTTCGATTCCGGTCAAGGGCATGTACATTGGTTGCGGGCACATCCCCGGTAGGGGGTGTGCAAGAGGCAGCAGGTTGATGTTTCTCTCTCATTGACGTTTCTAACTCTCTCTCCCTCTTCCTTCCTCTCTGTAAAAAATCAATAAAATATATCAAAAAAACAAAACAAAACAAAACAAAAAAACACTCCCATATGGCTCTTCTCATATTCTGTCCCAATTCACTGTTATTTACCATCAAGACATTGTCTAAATTAATCATTTTTGTACTAATTAATTCATTCCTAAATTATGTATTGAGGACCTATTTTATGGTAAGTACTGAGATGCCAGGAGTTTGGGCATACAACCCCAATGGTAGTACTAAGCATCTAGTCCAGGGGTACGGAATCATTTGGTCTGCCCTGCCAAAGCAGTGGGGGTGAGTTAATTAAATGTGTGACCAAATATAGCAAGCAAATTTTTAAGTTGATAATTTTGCATGGCCCACGAATGATGTTACAAATATTCAAATGGTCCTTGATAGAAAAAGGGTTCTCTTCTCCTGATCTAGGCTAACATTTGTTGACAAAATGGGCAAAATTAAATTTAGGTTGTGAATAGCAGAAAGGCTTGTTGTAATGTAGAATATAAAAGTGAATTTTAAAAACAATTATACCTTCTAATATTGGCTTTATTTATTTGTTGAGCTAACACTTTGAGAGCCTTTCTATATGCCTAAAGCGGTGCTAGGCACTGGTGCTGTAATGTCACTTTACTTAAGAAGTTTAAGATGGAGATAAGGACAGAAAAACAGGCAATTAGAGTACAGAGCTAGAACAGGGGAAAGAACAAGGTCTAAGGAGCACGAAGATGGGTCATCTTTCACTAACTTAGCAATGTTAGATAGGGCTTTCAGAAGAAGAAATGTGTCGCCTGAGAGCTGAGAGATAAGGAGTTGCTGAGTAGGAGAAGAGAAGATAAAATTAATTCAGTATGACTGGGGCTAATTAATGAGGTAGGGCATAGCTCGGAAGGCTGTAAAGGTAAAAAATAGCCAAGTCACCAAGGATCTTAACTGCCTCGGCAAGAATGATGGGTCATGGAATTTTCACAGGCTCAAGTAGATATTAAAACTTAAAGTTCATTATTGTTCTGGCAGAATAAAGTGAGAATCAGCAGATGTGGATTCTGCTTTTGATTTAGTTACTGGGAGTCAAAGCTCAACGCAAGTCACTTAACATCTTGGGCTTCATTTTTCTCACCGACCTAATGGAGATAATGATACTTGCTCTACCTACCATGCAGGAATACTGTGCAAGCTTAGTGAAATAACGTTAACTGTGAATACCTCTCAGTCTGCTCAAAATCCTCCCCTCCACTCCTCTCTTGCATATTCCTGAACCCCTGACCTCTCCCCACACTGTCACCACCCATTTTTCCTTAGATTTCTCTCCAAGAAAACTGCAGAACAGGATGCCTGCTCTAGGCTTCATCACCGCTTATGAAATAAGCATATTGCACATCTCACTGACCTCCCTTTTTTAATGGGATGGGGTCACAGAAACAGATCACATTGATAGAATGCATTAAAGCTATCAAAAGGAATCTTAGAGCAATAGGAAGAATTATCCATGGTCTTTATCCTCCAAGTGGAGCTAATCCTGCTCTTGTTTACATTATCATACTTGATAACCTTCTTAGATGTTGTGGGTCTTTATAAGTCTCAGCATGGTTTGTATGGAAGAAACAAAAAGCAGAATAAGACATGAGATTGGGCAGGACCATACACTAGGTGGGCTGAAGGCTAAGGAGCCATCAAATGACCAGGTGTAACTTGCCTAGTTGTCTTCAGTTTCCTTATTCACACAAGAAAATGGATATGTTGAGTGACTGCTGAGTTGTGAGAATAAAGTAAGCAAATGACAATAATGCCAGTGTTATTTTCCCCCAAAGGAAACAAATCATACTGAGCCACGGAAAAGGTCAATGTATTTGGCTGAGTCATGAATAGCCTTAAAAGGAAGAAAGGAAGGAAGGAAGGAAGGAAGGAAGGAAGGAAGGAAGGAAGGAAGGAAGGAAGGAAGGAAGGGAGGAAGGGAAAGGAAGGGAGGAAAGGAGGGAGGCAGGGAGGGAGGGAGGGAGGGAGGGAGGAAGGAAGGAAGGAAGGAAGGAAGGAAGGAAGGAAGGAAGGAAGGAAGGAAGGGAAAAGAAGAGAGGAAAGGAAGGAGGGAGGGAGGGAGGGAAGAAGGGGAAATGTCCAAAGTTCATTAGCTTTGGGGATTTTTTTGTACCTTTACTTTTCCTTTCTTTTTCTCTTTAATCAGCCAGGCTTCAACTTTCTGGACCTCTCCTCACAGTGTTTCTGCATTGCGCCCTTCTTAAATTCATCTGTAATCCAAAGCATGTGTCCTTTCATTTGTGGGTTGTTTGGACATGCTCATTTTTCCGATGGCATTTTTTGACCAGTCTTTTTAGTATTTATTGATTTCATTCATTTCCTTATGTTTTAGTTTTTTCATTCTCTGTTGGAGTGGAAAATTGTTAAAACCATCTGGTGCTATATCCAGCTTGACAGGAAGATTATTTTTTGAGGAAGGGCCACAGCTTTTCTTTGAACTCTCCACCACATCCAAGGCAAATGCCTTCTCCCTGCCATAGGAAAGGATGCTTTCAGACACATCGTGGGTCATGATGCTTCAGTGTCTGCAGAAGGTTCGCATCCTGACTTGACAGGCTTCCATTACCAGTTCTGAATCATTTTTTTTAAAAATTTTTTTATTTTGTCAATTGATTCATCTTTCTTTCCTATTCCATTCTAGCATTTCCTAGTCATTGGTATCACCTACAGGTCAACTTCTGCCATGCCTTCAATTTATTCTATAATTCTCACTCCCCTCCTTTCCCTCATCACTTGTATGTCCTAGAAGATGCCATGGATAGAAGTTTGCTGATATTTAAGGTGCTTTAATTTCTGAAGAATTGCTGAACAATCTGCCCTGCTCTCTCCTGCCATGTGGTGACACATTTGAGCTTGCTGTCCTGCCATTTCAATGAACTCCCTTTGTAAAGTTCACCCCGGCCTCCCTTGTCTCAAAATAATGCCCCATTAGCCCTCTTTGCAAACTTGCTCAACGGAAACAGAAACTACCTGATTCTGTTTCCAGGAAGTTTCTGGGTGCTGTGGGCTAGGTTTCCAGCTAAAAAGAAAAAAATACACAAGACGTGATTTCCTCTCCTGCTTCATTCGGTTCTTTTAATACACAGGATTCTGTGAAGTATGTTCCTTGAGGAAATATCATTTTACTCCTGGTGTTTTGAAAAGGAGGTTTAACATGATATATAACTTGTATTTGTCTTCCCCTTTGGGCTGCAAGTTATTTATTTACTTTCTATTCCTAAGTTGCTTTTCACCGCTGAGTTCAGTCACTCCTTTCCTTAATGCATTTGAAGTATTTTTAAAATTACCATTTATCCACAGTGTGCATTGCTCCAAGTTAGCAAAGAAATCCTACAAGTCTGTACCCCGGGTCAACGTAGAAGTGGCACAAAGGGGCGCTGCATGAACTGCGGGCACAATCTTTAGGTCCCTCCCAGGTGAAGCCCCAGCTGAGGGAACTCAAGGCCTGGCAAGGCCACAGCCTCTCCGGCTCAATTCCCTTCTCCATTTGCCTCCCTACCTGCTCCTCCTCCTCCTAGTCACTCCACAGTCACATCATAGCAAAATGCCAGGAAGGAAGAGCAGCGCATGTACATCAACACAGACTACGAGTGGAGGGTTAGGAGGGGCGGGCCTATTTCAACGGTTTGGGGCAGGGGTGGGGAGTGGGGGGAGGAAGGACTGGGGCCAGTGAGACTAGCAACACTAGTTTTTTTTATTTTTAAAAAATATTTATTGTTGGAAGTATTACATATGTTGCCCTTTCCCCACCATTGACCTCTTCTGGCCTACACCGCCCTCCTCCCCAGGCCTCCACCACCCTAATGTCTGTGTCCATGAGTTGTGCATATGTACATACAAGTTCTTTGGTTGATCTCTCTCCACCCACCCACCTTCTTCTGCCTTCCCTTTGAGATTGGACAGTCTGTTCCATGCTTTCATGTCCCTGGATCTATTTTATTCATCAGTTTATTTTGTTCATTAGATTTCACCTATGAGTGAGACAATCTGATTGTCTTTCTCTGACTGGCTTATTTCGCTTAGCATAATACTCTCCACACACTAGCTTTTTTTTGATAGTGGTTTCCATGCTATTATCATACGAACTGCTAAGAAATCATAGGAGCTGAAGGTTTGGTATAATCTGTGAAAACAACTGACTATTCTGGGACAGTTGGACACTGAGAACTAATACGAAGGTCCCACTTCTACTTCCAGAAAGCATCCTGGAAGATTTCAGAAAATTTAGTTGAGTTCTAGGCCTACGAACCTGATAGGGATTTTCAGAGGACTAATAGAGTACTTCACTGCTAAACCTTAGAGCTTATATTTTCTTCTGAGGTATAAATCTTCCTTAAATACCCCTAACTAAGAGTTAGAGTGAACTGATTTGAAAACAAGAAAACTGAGCTATTAGATAATTTTAAGAAATGCAACTGGATAAGTCTAAGCAGTGATGTACTTACAGGAGAGAGGAAAGTTGGGCTCAGTGTGTGAGAGAAGTTGGAAGTGCTTCTATAAATAGGTAAGAAACATCTGATAGTGCGGAGATCACTGCACGCCCTGCAAGCATTTAAAAATAGTGCATATTGCAACTGGGCTTCTCTCTTAGAACAGATGGAGATTTTCCGATTTTTCTCTAGGCAACTATCAACATAACATCCCTTCTCTGTTAAAGACGATCTAAAACTGTGTTTTTGCAACCTTCACTATAGCTCACAGTAAGCAATTATTTCTTTAACAGTGACAGTATCCCCCCTAATACACATGAAACAGAAACACAAGCTTAATGGAATAGTACCCATTTGTACTTGAATTGCATACCCATATTTTCTATTCCCTTCTATTCTGACTGTTCATTAAAAAATAAAATGAAAAGTTGTTATGACTTACAACTGACTGTACACTCAAGATCAATTAGCGTAGTGGTTCTTAACCATTAACAATATAAGAATTGTCTGAATATTTTAGAAAAAACACAACACACCAAATGCAGGGCCCTTTCAAGACAGAAAAAATCAGAATCCCTGATATGGGGTACGGGCAATCCTTGTAAAGCTTCTGAGGTAGTTCTAACATGCAGTGAGGATTGAAAACCACTGCTCTCTTACATTGAAAACTTCTGGTCAAGAGATTTCAGTCAGGCATTGCTTTCCTGTTGAAACTAGAGAACTCTGAAGTGCTGTGTTTTTACCTGAGCATATAAACCAAGGTGATTTTCTGACTTCTTTTTGTCCTATTAATGTCTGTTATAAAACGTTTGTGTGTGAATACAAATAAAAAATGACTTTTTTCTATGCACCTAAATAAAGAGAATATAGGTGGCATATAGATAATGTTAGCATTTTAATCATCTTTGAAACATGTCTACAGATTGTGGCATGAAAGATGTCTACAGATTGTGGCATCGATGTGATGAGCAAAATGACTCCTGCAGACCTAATCTATTCAACTGTTTAATTTTCTATGTTTTTGTGATACCGACTAAAGCATCATTTGTTTTTGGATATTTAGTCATATCAACAAGATATAAGTAAACTTTGCTCAACCAGCTTTGGTCAGGAGGAATTATAGTCTTTGCTCTTCCTGCATTACTTCCAACTCTGAGTTTCTGAAATTCTGTCACACTAAAACTCATGCACTGTGGGGGTGGGGAGGTTGGTTCACTCAGCCCAGCCTGCTCCCTACCACAGTCTGGGAGCCCTCAGGGGTGGGAGGCAACCTGGTGATCCGGGGAAGGTGACACTCCCATCACACCTCTGCTGCTGCCACTGCTGGCAGAGCAAGCCTTGGCCAGTCATAGTTACCAGAGCCTCAGGCAGCCTTGACAGGGTGTGGAAGTCATTTAGCATATTCCCTCCTTATTGAGATAGCATAAGGGTCAATTAACATATTCCCTCTTTATTAGATAGGACTAGAAGCCCATTGCAGGAAGATTCCTGCAAGAATAGGCCTTCCTTGGGCCTATTCCTACAAGAATAGAGCTTCCTGCAGCCAGAGCAAAGCAGAGAAGGGAATGAAGTCTGCCAAAGCGAGCTTTGCTCCCTTCTCTGCCACTTCGCTCCCTTCTGCAGTGCTTGCTTTGCGCCCTTCTGTAGCACTTGGTTTCCTTCTATGCTGTCTTCAGTCTTCACTCCGTGCTTGCATATACAAATTAACCACCATCTCTGTTGTGTTAATTTGCATACTCGCTCCTGATTGGCTGGTGGGTGTAGCAGAGGGATGGTCAATTTGCATGTTTCTCTTTTATTAGTGTAGATGACATATATGTAAATATATGTTTACCGCCTACTTTGTACCCGGGGATTTAAGGCAGCTTACAAATATAGAATACAGTAGGGTTAGGATAGAAAGGGTAAAGTGGGGGAAGTGAAGAAGAAGGCAGGAGAGATGAGGAGGGTGGGAAAGATGAGGAAAAGAAAATAAGGAGGAAGAGGAGGAAAAAGCATGAGATTAAAACAAAGAGAAAATACAGTGAAGCCTGGAGTATATCTGTGCCCAAATAGCACGCTGGAAGGAGGGTGGAAGAGGGCAGATGACTTGCCAGTTTCTCAGCACACCTGGTAATGCATACACAGCAAAGGCATCCAGTGGCTATTTGCTGCTCTGAGCATTTACTGTATAACTGTCAACTACATCCCTTCCCCTCATCATATCACTATTTATTTCACCTGTAAAATGAAGATAATGACACTGCAGGCGACCCACCTCCTGTGGAGAAGTATTTGTGGCACAATATTTAAGTGAATTTCTGGAAAAAATTTTTATTAACATAGAACATATTTCTTCAGTCTGGATGGCTTAGTTGCAGCTCTTCAAATACATGGACAGACATAAGGCAATGGTGTCTATGGTGTCTTTCAAATTGCACAAAACAGACACAGAGCAAGTGTCCGAGGCTAGAAGAGTGATTCTACACCAGGGGCACAATATTTAACACAATCAATCTATGTCTCCAGCTTATTGTGATGCTGTTAACAAGGGCCTGATTTCTTTTCAAATAGAATTTTACACATTCAGCAGCAAGGCCGCTGGCCTACATTTCTTGGAGTCAGAGCATCCTCTAGAGGTCTGGCCTCTGAGGCCTGGAGTGTAGCAAAGAGATTGATTTTATACAGGGGGGAAAATGCTATGCAGGAAGGCAATTTCTGAACACAAGTTCATTGCTCTTCTTTGTATAAATCCTTTTAAAGAGTTGCTGGAAATTGTTGCTATTACTGTAACCATGGGGAATTCTACTTAAAACTGGCCTTAAATAACAATTCAAAATGAATCAGGAAGTACTTGGTAAAAATCCTCTGAATAGAGCACAAGGTGTAGTGGACAAAAACATTTTTTTCAATGACTCCTAATAACATTCAGAAATGTACTAAAATGACAAGGAATTTTTTTGCTGTACAAGTGGACATTTGTCCAGACAGAGGGATCTGTGCCACTTGCATGTGGCTCACTCAATTTGGACACAAAAAGGCAAAACTCATTCATCAAGTGCCCACTCCATGGTTGGCACTGCACAGCACCCTTTTGAACATTGTATCATTTAATGCCATAGTAGTTCTTCAGAATAGAAAGCGTCTCCTTTTTGCAGATAAAATAATTGAAGTTTAGAAAAGTTAAGCAACATGTCAAAGTCACACAGGGCAGGCATAAGCAGAATCATAATTTGAACATAAGTTCTGCTGGGCTTCTAAGTCCATAGGTGTATTTACCCTCTGAGAAATCATACTTTCTCCTAGGATTTACTAGTTAAACTGTGGTCCCAATGACTGGGGAAGGCATAGTCCTCCCCTCTAGGTAATTCTAAAATACAAACGAGTGAACAATTTCTATAAAGGGCCAGATAGTAAATATTTTCAGCTTTGAAATTTATACAATCTGTGACACAATTACTCAACTCTGTGGTTGTAGCATGAAAGCAGCCATATAGGATACTTAAGTGAACTGGCATGGCTGTGTTCCAATAAAACCTTATTTACAAAAACAGGTACAAAGCTGGATTTAGCCCAAGGGCCAAACTTTGCAGACCTCTGTTCTGAGACATATCTATGAGACAACTATTTCCAAATCTGTAGAGATAGGAAAAGCTAAACATTTACCCAAAGGCTCCAACTCATTGGCTTCCATTTTTATTAAGGCAAGTGTTTAATTCTTTTAGCTTCTAAAAGAGAACACCTAATGTAAAAAATAAAGTTGTCATGGTTTATTTTCCTTTTTAGTTTTGAGAAAATATTTATATATTGACTTCAGAGAGGAATGGAGAGGGAGAGAGATAAAAACATCAATGATGAGAGAGAATCATTGATTGGCTTGCCTCCTACATGCCCTCCTATTGGGGATCGAGCCCACAACCCAGGCATGTACTCTTGACCGGAAGTGAACCTGGGACCTTTCAGTCCACAGGCCGAAGCTCAATCCCTGAACCAAACAAGCCAGGGCAGTTTTAACAAATTCTTTATGCAATTTCCATGGAGAATGACATTTGATGATCAGACTCATCTGGTTACAGTTTCTAACTTCTTTTCTTCCCCCAATACCACAGGAAGAAGAAAAAAAGTATTCTGTGAGGAAACAAGTTAAATCTGAGTTCACTTCCTGTTTTATTTTAAGGTTGTATTTTGTCATTTGCAATGGATCTTTGCTAAAATAATGTGGCAGGAAAGGATGTGAATTTCAAACTGGAAACTCATTATATGCAAATAGCCAACAGAACCTACTCGTGGTCAAAGAGCAAGAAAGGAGGAAAGGAGGGAGGGAAGGAAGACAGAAAGGCTGTCCGGTGCGTTAGAAGAGGAGGGGTGAACTGACTTCTAGGATTCTCTGGCTCAGCTGGTTTCTAGATATGAGAACTATGTTTTTCAAACCAAACTCCTGTTTGTTGAACTGCAAAGTCCTGAAGGGGACATTGGACCAGGTGTATTTACAACAACCTTAACTGCAAATCCTGGGAGAGAGTGACTACAACTACAGAATCTCTGTACACCCCTGAGCAGTAAGAGAAGAAGTCAATGAGAAAAAACCCACTGGCAAGATCTGTGGATCAAACTGAGTTACAAGGAGATTTATAGGCCAGCTCAATTCTCTGTAGAAAAGAGAATTAGCAAAATAATTAGCAATAGAATTTCGCTTTGAAATGGTTCTATGAGGATTGATCACTCAAATTTTATCTTTCTAGATCAACATTTCCCATACATCACTGGGACTGTGAAATGCAACGTTTTATTTAGTTAGGATATGAGTCTGCTCCATTTCTTGTCATCTGGATTTAGGAAGATAGGAGGTCTGTGATTAAAAGCCTGGATTGTGGAGTGTGCCAATTACTAGCTTTGTAGCGTTGGACATGTTACTTATGACTTCTATAGTCAGTTTCCTCATCTGTACAGTGGGCAGAGTAAAAGTCCTGACCTCATTGATCTGTCCATCACACTTGCCAAGGCCTATATTGTACATGAGAAGAGTTAAGAAGCTTTTAGTCCAATAGAGATGATGGGATGATGGTGTGAATACAGAGGACTTGGTGGTATATGCTGAATAAGTGCTTGGATAGAAGAGACCTCTAAATAAAGCAGCCAGGAAAGCAGGAAGACACCTCACTTCCCTAGAGAAAAGTTGATGCTTAAGCAGAGTTTTCTGAGAGAAAAAGTAGGACTTGGGTAGGCAAAGAAGAGAGTGTCTAGCTTTCCACCAAGAGGGAACAATCTGTCTAGAGGAAAATGAATGTACATGTGATGTCTGGAGCCCTCAATATGCAACCAGACATTGCTTCCTACCCCATCTCCCAGCACAGCCCCATCTCAATTTCTATTTAGCACATACATCATGGGGTGAAGGCTTCACTCCTACTCTTATCATTACCCTACCACAAATATAGTCCTCAAGCCTAACATTGCTCAGTGTACTCTCTAAAAGACACCCGTGGGCTATGTAGACATCCACAGGGACCTAAAATGAACCATCAATATCTTCTTTCTCCCCTACCTTACAAAATCCATGAAGTTGGTACAATAATGAGGGACAAAATGTCTTCTCTGTGATCTCATCTAGCCTGGCAACGATGAATGCCTTTTTTTTTTTTTTGTTCTAAATAATTATTATAAACTAGAGGCCTGGTGCATGAAATTTGTACACCAGAGTGGGGTGTCCCTCAGTCTGGCCTGCACCCTCTCGCAATCTGGGACACCTCGAGTAGGGTCTCTAGGCCTGGCAGTGATCAGGGCCTAGCAGGGCTTTCCTTCCCCCCAGCTGCAAGTGGCTGGCCCCACCCCGCCACTGCCACTGCTTGCCATCTATGTGGCCCGCCACCCCCCCCCCCATCCCCTGCCACCAGTCGTCTCCCTCTGCGGGAGATAGGCATGGGTGCGATTGCTTGGCTGATCTGGGCCTCCCTCTGCAGGGCGATTGCTGGCCCACCCTGCATACCTGCTGCAGCACTGCTGGCTGGATAGCATGGGCCTCCCTCTTTGGGGTGATCCATCGAGGAGTCCCCTCACCAATCACCCTGCAGAGGGTAGGCTAGGCCTCCCTCTGAGGGGTGATGGCAGGCCTCCCCTTCCCCTCCCTTCCCCCGCCCGACCAATCTCACTGCACCTGCCTTGGCTGGCCTGGTGTCAGTGCATGTCATACCATGGTTGTCCAGAAGGTCATCCAGATGGTCATTCTGCTGTTCAGCCTTTTGGTCAGTTTGCATATTATGCTTTTATTATTGTAGATTATTGAATTTAAGTGCAAACCTTCCTCAAGAATGCCTAGAGTAACAGACACATTGGGGATGGGGGTGTGGGGGTGTGGGGGGATGAAATCCCCACAGAGAGAAAGATAAACTCCATGGGCTCACATTAATTCATTGTTAAACTGTAAAGCCAAGATCAGACTGTAGAGTACACTTAAGATTCCTGGCTCCAGGAATTCACAACCAATGATGGGTGAGTCATTTCCTCAATTACAATCTTTTTAAATCACATGTGTCAAACACAAGGCCCACGGGCCAAATCCAGCCTGCCAGGCCTTGCAATGTGGCCCGCACCGCGCTGTCATCACTGCACTCTGCTGTCAGTTTATGACATTGTCAGTTTATGACTGTTCAGTAAACCATTTGGCCCGCAATTTAGGCTGGATTTTAGATTTTGGCACCTTCTCTGATTGAGTTCGACACCCCTATTTTAAATTAAGGAGATATTTCAAGAATTCCATTCCCTTGGATATTTTCCTCCTGGAATTCTATTGAACCCTTTAAGTGAATGGGCTCCTATAACTTTTAAGAATTGGAATATAAACCCTATTAGAATAACTAACCCTGTAATGCTTGCTGTGGCTATCTCACAGGCACGGAACAATCTTTTCCCTGTTATGCATAAATCCCTGATCCTCACTAGCTCTTAAGAAAAGCCATGTATTTCATTGCATTTCACTACAACTCTGGCAAATTGGGTATTGAAGTTGCACAAAGATTCTGACAGCACTCTAAATGAATGCACCGGTGTTTCTGTAACTGGATGTCGAGGGTTTAATCTGCGTGATGGCGCTGTCTAAAACTGGTAATAAAACAGAGGAATAATATGTCAAGATAAGGTCCCAAGGATGTATAATAGTGACACGTGCTGCCCATGACAAGGGCATAATGAAATGTACTGGGAAGAGAATAGCCTTATAAAAAAAAAGAAGCTATGAGCTTCTTTCTTATTACTCCTGGAGCTAGAGAGGTGGAAGATACAATCCATGTGCCTGCTGTTTTAGTTCCTGCACCAGCTTTGAATCTCAGCAATCTCCTGGTAGTTGTCACAGCTGAAGATGGCAGATGTTTGCTGCAGACACAAATTAGGCTCACAAGGACTCCTTACTTCTCATTCACAGAGATGGTAACATTACACTACTCTCCTACCCTATTCCCCTGGTCCCAGTTTATTGGACCAGAGGTGGAGAAGACTAGGAATTTGGGATTAACACTGAAGGATAATAATTTAGCTTGTGCTGGTCACTTGCACAAAGATGTAAACATCACACTGCAAAGTGCCATATTTTACCTGACACAGACCTAAAAACAAATACAATTATATTGCTGAAACCGGTTTGGCTCAGTGGATAGAGTGTCAGCCTGCAGACTGAAAGGTCCCAGGTTCAATTCCAGTCAAGGGCATGTACCTTGGTTGTGGGTACAACCCCAGTAGGGGGTGTGCAAGAGGCAGCTGATCAATGTTTCTAACTCTATTCCTCTCTCTTCCTCTCTGTAAAAAATTAATAAAATATATTTTAAAAAAACAAATACAATTATATCATTGTATATAATTCAAGATGACACTTCATTCTTCTGTAACAAAAATTTTCTGATTTGGAGCTACATTATTTCTAATGCAAAAATCTAACCTGGTCATTTCTAGAAAAAAAAAAAACCTCAAATTGAGTGGTCTTTCAGATCATTCAGACATCAATCATATTTCCTCAGAGTTTTCTTCCTCTTGCTCTTCATTTAACATTATTAGGGCATTCACAAATGCCACTGAGGAGAATTGCCAGATAAAATACAAAACATCCTATTACATTTGAATTACATAACCATTTATAAAACAAAAATTTTAGTATATCCTACCCAACATTTGGGATATACTAAAATATTATACATTGTTTATCAGAAATTCGAATTTAACTGAGCATCCTTTATTTTTATGTGTTAAATCTGCCATCCCTCTGCTGAAGTTCGGGTGTGAACATCTGCTTCTCCAGGGTGTTCACTGCTCTCCTTGTGCTGACCACCTGCTCTAACCCTAGCTCATCTCTGGATGGTCTTTCCATCTCCCTGCTCACACCTGAAGACCGGCTACAGACTCTGGGTGACATGTCATATGAATCTAGCTTCTTGTCGCTCCTATTTCCAGGCTGTCTTGTGTCTTCTTTTCAGTCACTTTTGGATGATCTCCCTGCCAGCCACTCTGAAGCCTGCAGGAAAACTGGAGGCTAATTTCAGAAACTCCGATGCCTAGATATAACTCCTTTGCCATACATTTAATTTTTTATTTACCATGATAACATGAGAGGTAGGGGACGAGAAAGTCTTTCCAACACTCTGAGTTTCACCAAAACTTGAACCAAAAGACAAGGAAAACCTGTATGACCTATACTTTTAGGGAAGTTCTATTCTTTCTTGACACCCTTGGGTGTGCATATTCATATTTTTAAATATATATATATTTTAATGATTTCAGAGAAGAAGGGAGAGCTAGAGAAAAACATCAATGATGATAATCACTGATTGGCTGCCTCCTGCACGCCCCCTACTGGGGATTGAGCCCACAACTTGGGCATGTACCCTGACTGGGACTCAAACCATGACTTCCTGGTTCATAGGTCAAGGCTCAACCACTGAGCCACATTCAAACTTAACACTTCATTCATCTTCAAACACTTTCTCCCCTTCCCAATTCTACTGACTGTTTTCCTAGGAAAAAAAGCAAAATAAAAATGGATTCTGGATGGTAAGATATCCTTTCTAGAGTCACTGTTGTGTTTAAAAGGCAAAAATTTGTTACTCTTGATCTCTGGTTTCATTCTGATCATTATCTGACTACAGTTAAACAAACCAGAATGCCATAATATATCTTAAGTACTTGGCAGGTTAAAATAAATAAATCATTCTTGGCTCAAAACAGTAAATCAAAACTGTTATTATAGATTAATTGGAAAATAGCTTAAATGAGAACACTCCAAAACAAAACTTAAGAAGTTGAGTCAAAAATACACTCAATGTAAAATAGCATTCTTTTTAGGTCACATTCATATAACTTTTATTATAGTACATTATTAAAATTATTCTATTTCATTATTAGATGTTGCTACTTTTTATATTACCTAATTTAAAATTAAATGCTATTATATGTATGTATGTGTAAGAAAAAAGATAATATTATATATATATATATATATATATATATATATATATATATATGTAGTTCAGTAGTATGTACAGTTTCTGGCATCCACTGGTGGTCTTGGAATGTATCCCCATGGAAAAGGGAAACTACTGTATTTCCATTTTTTTTCTCTTTTTAGGTTCTGTGTTTTTATTGATTTTTTTTTTTTTTAGTGAGAGGAAAGGAGAGGGATAGAGAGATAGAGAGAAACATTATGGATTGATTGGCAGCCTCCTGCATGCCCCCCACTGGGGATGGAGCCCTGGAGCGTGTGCCCCATGGGGAATTGAACCTTGACCTCCTGGGTCCTGGTTGAATGCTCACCCACTGAGCCACACCCAGCCAAGCTTCCTTTCAGTTTCTAAAAGAAGCTTTTAAGTCAATGACAGCAATCAGCAAGAGTAATTTGCAAATCCTGCCCTTTATTAAAATTCACTGTTACTTTCAGAGTTAGAGCACATTCTTACAGAACAAAATATAAAGAAAGCAGGAGAAAAAGAATAGCATTTAAATAAATTTAATAAAGATATCAATTGAAAAGTAAATGCAAGAAGCAATTCCTAAGAAGATAAGATAAACATAATCAAGAAAAATAGAAAAATATTTTAAATTAACATTTTAGGTAAAGATATAAGATAAAAATGAGAAAAAAAACAATAAGGGGATGGAATATATTCTTCTAATATATTTGAAAATCTCCAATAAAATATATTAAATATTTGAGAAATTAAGTGATCAAAACTGACTCAAGGAAATGCTTAGTAGTTTAAAAATTATAGGAAAAAAATGAAAAGTTGATTATGGAATTATCTCCTTCAAAATTTCTGACTAAGAGTTTTATGATTGATTTTTCTGGGCATTTCTAAAAACTGATGATCTTTATGCTATAGTAATTACTCCAAAGTGAAAAAGATCTTTTAAAACTGGCACTCAAAATACAATCCAATCACAATAAAACATACCACACACACACACACACACACACACACACACACAAGCACGCAAGTGGATGTGCACATACAGAGGGTAGTTCAATCACATGCATACAGAGGCAAAAATCTAAATACACAAGTCCATCAATATATTAAAGCAATTTGTTGCAATAAAATGAGGCTAATCAGTAATGTAGAAAAATCTATTAACACATTTAACTTCATTCAAGAAGTAAAATGATTATATAATAAAACAAATACGTTAAAATTCAATACTCATTCCTAGATAATTTCTCAAGAGGATTTATAAAGAATGTGTATCATAAGGCAACTTTAATAAACTCACAAAGAAGACAGAAGTGCCTTTTAGTTACTATAAATCCAGTGCATGCACCCGTGGGGTCCCTCAGCCTGGCCTGAAGGGATTGGGCAGAAACCAGCTCTCTGACATCCCCCTGGTGCGTGTCATAGCTATTGGTTGGAAGGTTGAATGGTTGGCCGATCACTTATGCTTATATATATATATATATATATATATATATATATATATATATATACACTAGAGGCCTGATGCACGAAATTTGTGCAAGGGGCTCAGCCTTCGTGGCCCGGGCGGCCCCGTGGTCCCTGCCCACTGGACATTCCAGAAGGTCGTTCCAGAAAGTTGTTCTGCTGTCCAGTCTAATTAGCATTTTAGCTCTTTATTATATAGGATATATTATTATGGAATATATTTTTGAAAATTCTATCAGGGTATTATATTTGCAAGTGATAAGAAGCTGAGATATTAACAAGAAAACAAAATTACAGTTATATATTGATATGATTATGTATTTAGAAAATGCAAGAGAATAACTTTAAATCTCTCAGAATTTATACAAAATCCAATAAGTAACTTTACTTCAGTTTTCAAAGTACTCCTAAAGGTAATTTTCAAATAAAATATTCAGTGAGCCATAAAAAATTGTAAGGCTACATAGGAATCACAAACACAAAAAATAACAGGGATAGCACCAGAGAGAATCCAGATATTACAGTAAGCAGAGGCAGATTATAAATCTATTTTAGAAGGTTCATGGAGATAAAAGCTGATCTTAAAAATGTCAGCAGGAGCTTAAAGACTTGGGTATTATTAAAGTGGAAAGACATGATAAAGAACAGAAGAGAGGCTATTAACATCCGACTAGACACAGCTAAAGAGAGAAATCAGGAATTTTAAAATAGATCATGAAAAGTATCCACAATGAAGTAAGGAAAGACATACAAGTAAAGTAAGAGACAGACAAAATAGTGAGTAGCTTTAATATACATTTAACTGGACTGTCATAAAAAAGAAAGGACGCAGAGTCAATAATTGAATGATAGTTTTTAAAACTTGTGAAACATAACAATTCACAGATCCAAGAAGCCCAATGAAGTCAACATAAGGTAAATTAAGCAAAATCCATAAGGAATGTCTGAAAATCTTAAAAGAAGTCACATAAATGTCATTTTACCACCAAAGGAACGAGTTAAATAGCTAAATTTCTAACAACACCAACAGCCTCATCCCCTAAAATTATAAATGTTCTGAAAGAAAATTACTCACAGAATTTTGTCCCCATAAAAGTATAAAATAAAGATTTCTTTTAAACAAGCAAAGTTTAACAGCATTTGCCACCTTTTGATTCCCTATGAAATTCCTAAATATGGCCTTTAAGAAGAGGGAAAACTAAACTGGATGAAACCTCAGGGATATAGCAAGCAATAAAGACATGTACACAAAAATATTAACAGAAAAATTCTGTGAAAGTCCAAAGTTGAATTAACCCATCAACATAAGTGGATACACAAATTGTGATGTACTCATAGAATAACATGAAACAGTGGATATCAGATTGTGCCACAACATAAATGAATCTTATGGACATAAGGTAAGTTGGAGCAACAACAACAAAGCCAAATGGAAAAAATACAGTGTATGATTTGTGTATACAAATTTCAAACAGGCAAAAGTAAAAAATTATATGGTTTGACTGCAAACCATATAACTGCAAAGCAAAACTAAGAAGAAAAGCAAGGAAATCAGTATCAGGAAAGAGCACAGAAGCAATTTCTGGTTTCCTGCTCATTGGTTTACTCTGGGCGGCAATCACCTGATTATTCTTATTATGATAGTACATCAACATTTTCACCTAAATGTTATGCTTATTTTATGTTTTTCCTATGTTTCATAATAATCAATTGGGGGTAGGGGGGATGACCAATATCTTCCAAACTCCCAAGTAGCTTTAAAAATAAACCACCAGAGAACAGATGGAGCAGTTAAATAAAACTCCTTAGACTATGATTTACCATACACATCATGAGGGCCTAAAGGCAGGTATGTTCACTGTGAGAAAATAAGTGCAGATGTGTCTGTTATATAAGATACATGCACCTTCAATATGAAAAAATATGGTAACTATTGTACAGTTTTCATTTTTCTATTCAGTCCACAATTAATTACTTTATTAGATGCTAGTAACAATTTTTGTACAAATTAGGGTTTAAATACAACTATTAAAAGTCTATAGAAAATAAATATATATTTACCAACTCTGAATTATCTACAAAATTAGAATACTTCTCTCATTCACATAGATTTATATTGACATGTTGAGTTGCTATAGAAGAAAACCCAGAACAAAATTGACTTCTTGAAACTTTTTGGCCTTGAAACAACAAAACTAGAAAGTGTAATTAGGAGTGTTAGGTGTGTTTTAAAATATCTTTCTTGGAAAACAACAAAAATAACCACTAGACTTGTGCAAAGGCAAACACATGGAATATTTATTCCAAGAAGTTAAAAGGGTGTCAAGTGTCATAACAGAAAGTAGAAATGGAAGAGAAAGCCTTGTTGCAGTGAGTTAATCCTATATACCTAGTAATAAAAGCCTAATACGCTAAGTGTCTGGTTATCTGGTTGTCGGTTTAACCAATCAAAGCATAATATGCTAATGATATTCTAAGACTGCTCAACCTCTTGCTATGACATGCACTAACTACCAGGGGACAGACAGTTGACTGGTTGATCAGTCACTATGATGTGCACTGACCACCCCTGGACAGACACTAGGACTAGTAGGTTAGCTTGCTGCTGGGGTCCAGCCAAATGGGACAGAGCGAGAAGGGCCAGACACACCCTAGAGCCTTCCCGAGGTCCCTCCCTGGCTGTTCAATCTCCTGCATCCATCCCTAGCTCCAATTGTGTACCAGTGGGGTCCCTCAGCCTGGTCTGTGCCCTCTCACAATCTGGGACCCCTTGGGGGATGTCGGAGAGCCAGTTTCAGCCTGATCCTGCAGGCCAGGCTGAGGAACCCCACTAGTGTATGAATTCATGCACCGGGCTTCTAGTAGTAAATTAAAAGGCAAAATAAAAATAAAAAAGGCAGATGCCTGGAATCCATTAAAAATGCTAAAATATTTCGGCCTACCCACTGAAGCAGGTGTAGCATGCTAATTATGGCATGAATTTTCCCATTAGCTTCATTCCAGGTTTCCTTTTATGCCCTTACCCTTATGTTTCTCATTTTTCTTAGATTTTTAACTTATATAATTTTCCCATTATTTTGAGGCCTTTTTCAGTTTTGTTACAAGAGAAAAGAGAAAATACTCAATCTGTAAATAGAATCCTATTTTTCAACTGCTAGTTTTTATCAAATTGGGGATGACAAAAGGACACAAAGGTAGAGTCTCATATTCTCCCCCCCCCACCCCCCCGCCTTTTTTGGGTCATTTTTTAGAAAATCTGAAGTCTTCTGTGATGATTGGCAGAGAAGCAAAGGTTGGAGTGAGTCCCATACTGAAATGGGATGGTTGCCATAAAGATTGAATTCTTTAAAAAAAAAAAAAAAAAAAAAAAAAATATATATATATATATATATATATATATATATATATATATACACTTTATTGATTTTTTACAGTTAGGAAGGTAGAGGGATAGAGAGTTAGAAACATTGATGAGAGAGAAACATCGATCAGCTGCCTCCTGCACACCTCCTACTAGGGATGTACTGGCAACCAAGGTATATGCCCTTGATCGGAATTGAACCCTGGACCCTTCAGTCTGCAGGCCAATGCTCCATCTATTGAGCCAAACCGGCCAGGGCAAGATTGAATTCTTTACCTAGAAAAATATTGTAGAGATTCACACACTCTCGGGGTTCTCCAGAAATAGATAGGAAGAAGATATTAAATCAAAACTGGGCAACATTCCAACTCATCTAAGTCAAACTGATTAAATAAATGTAGCTTAATCAGTAGGACCAGGTGGCAGTCACACAGAGGTTTGAAGAAACTTAGGGATGAAATTAGGAAACCACTAGCCAAAATGCTGTATCCAATAATATAAGCAGCCACCGAGAGCCAGTAAACATTCTGTTTATTAGAAAAGGTCAAGAGAGGACTAGGGATCCTTAAAAAAGCAAGTATCTCTTCCACTTGTCCAGTCTCCAATAAAGAACAGCATCATTAGACATTAAAACAAAAAATAACTCCCTAGAAGAAGGATAATACGGTTTCTGAAAAAGGAAAGCATGAGTCACTGATTTATTATTGGTCTCTGAGGCACAAAGATAAAAGGCCAAATGTTGGCCCAGTTTAAAGGATTTTTTTTTAAAAGTGCCAACATGAAATGAGAGATGTGAGGAGGCAATGGGTATATCAAACCATATGGATGAGACAAACAATTTCTATACCCCGAGAAAAGTTCTTGTTACCTATTAGGAGGAAAGGGTACTCTTTGAAACTTGGAAGAGAGCAGGTCTCGAATACAATGGAACTACTACTTCAGCTGCAGGTAAAGACTTTAAAACACATTATCATTTGATGGTTTTTGAAAAAGATACAAAGATCATTTCAGGAGACATTTTTATTGAGCATTAGTTGAGTGTTGAGCTCTGTCCTAAGTAGGTGGGTCTATAGCAATAAGACCCCTTCTGCCTTCCAGTAGCGCATGGTCTAATATATAGGTAACTATGAGAACCATGGACTAAGTCCTGCATTGGGACTTGTGCCCATTTATGCCAAGATGACAACTATTAATTGAAATCAAGTAGTATAATAACAATTATGCAAAATAACACACTCCTTGGAGCAAGGATCTAAAATAAAGTGCAAATCCCCTGTTAAATTTAATGACAATGGCAATAACAACAAATAAACACTAACCCCCATTTTTATTCTTTTGTTTGGTGGCAAAAGAAAGGCATAATGTATTTTGAACATGTGTAACTCCAACATTAATTATTGTATCTCTTTACTTCATGGAGAATGATAGCAGACCAAATAGGGCTGTTTGTTATAAGCAATAATACCATGTGGGTTTTCAAAAATGTAATGCATGCATTTTAACAATGGATATGCTCACATTTCCAAAAACCTCATGAAAATAAAATTAACTTTTGTCTATTATGATTTTAAAAAACAGGAATTAAAAATGAAAATGGCTATTTACTAACCATGAACTCGATCAGTTCTGCCAAGTTTATGCCATTCTCAACCTTGCTGAAAAGTCTAAAAAGAATTTTCTCAGCTCAAGCAAGAGCATTCAAGATAGGGAGAAAAATGTTGGCAGCATCAAGCACCAAAGATTGATGTCCCTTCTACAAGTCAAATGCTTCTTCTTTCTAATCAGTTTTAAACGCATACCTTCCCCCTATTTTTTGCTACATTAGTTAGGAAGCTGCCATTCCAGAGATGTTTATAATGTACGTGCATAGGGAGAGTATGAGTGTTCTCTGGCATGAAAGAAAAACAATGTTTTGATGATCAGATTGTTCAGTATTTTCAAACCATCTAATGGCACTTCTATTGGAACCCCATGAGGAAAAACAAGAGCAAAAAGAGAAATCCGAACAAAAGCCGATACAGTTTGTTCTAGTTTCTCCAATACATCTCTTTCCTCTTCCTTCTGTTTTGCGTGCACAATTTTTAAAACGGCATATAATAATTGTCATTTGCAATATCCAGTACCATTCTAAGTAGAAATCTAAGTGGGCTGAGAGATAGCAAGCACATTTTTCAGGGATGGTATTCCAGGGAAATTTCTCTGCCTTCTCCTGGGGGACCACATGGAGAGATGGTGTTCATCTCCCTTTTCTTCTTTCCTCTTTGCATTGCAGTGCCCACACCTAATATTGAATGAATTTCCTACTCTTCTTCCTGCTGCTCCTTCTCCTAAAGAAAAAGTGGGATTACATTCTGAGCCTTCTCTAGAAGGCATAAATGACTTGCCTATTAAATCAACAGAGCTAAATACCTCTGTGATGTCAAAGGGATCCCTGTAACTCTCTCTCTTTCTTTCTCTCTCTCTCTCTCTCTCTCTCTCTCTCTCTCTCTCTCTCTCTCTCTCTCTCATACACTCTGCTAGTGAAAAGTTAAGCCATTCCTAGGAGGAAATTCAGAAAACAAGTTATAAAACAGTATCATGAAAGATGATCAAAGCTTTCCTACTTCTAGGAGTTTATTCCAAGGAACAAATAACGGCTGTGCAAATAGCCTCAAAGATGGCAGTCAAATCCATAATGGCCAAAAATTAAAATAATCTAATTGGTCAATAATAAGGGGTGGTCAAGTTTACTATATCATATCAAAACAATAGAATACTGTGCAGATATTAAACATGTATACAATGCACATTGACATGGAACAATGCTCAATTTTGTTCAGTAGAAAAAGCATGTTAAAAGCAAAATATGTTATAGTATTTTTAGAGTAGGTAGGTGTACATGTATATATGCATAAGAAAATACATAAAATGCCATCTTCAGTTATTTATATTCTATATCTCTTTTTCTTCATCTTTCTCCATATATAAATTTTCTGATTTGCCTAAAATATACATGCATTACTTCTGAAGTAAACCTATAAAAATGGACATAATATTACAATTCATAGTATCAACAGTCTTTCTTTAAAAAAGCCACTTAAATTGGCTGCAGCTGATAAGTTAAACAGGGAGTCCCTGTGAATTAATACTGGATAATGGTAGGCACAAATGGAAAGGAATAATCTGTACTCAACAATAATCTGTCACCTGATTAGCATATTTCATGTTCTCTGTGAGGTTTTGTAAAACTGCAAATCCTTCTTATAAACACTAAAAATCAAGAAGCCAATCCTGAGATTTTTCTGCATCCATGCAACTGATTTTAAGGATATTTTATTTTAGATGAAAACATCAAAATTGTCATTGATCCCAAATTGCCATATAAATCCAGCATCTACAGTTGAAGTCAACCTGTTTAAAAATCACAGATTTTCCCCCCAAATCCCTGATCCCCCTTCCCATGATGCTTGAGGTTTAGCGATACAGCTCAGCATTGTTTCTAAAGCAGCCTTTTTCCTAATGCAGGAAATTAAAAACGCAAACACCCCACGCTAGTCAATCAGGAAAGCAGCATTGTAAATGTTAGGGCTTTGAGGATACAAATTAGGGAATTAGCTTTTTCCTTAACATAAGTATATTCACTAAGTAATTTGCTTTCTTTAACTGGAGTTATCCCCTTCCATTAACTGGAGAAATAAGTCCAAATTAAAATCACTGTTCATCAATTACTGCTGGGGGCATGCTCATGCCTGTGGAAGGGACCAGGCAATAAAGCTCATCCACTATAATTTTAATCACTGTTTAATCAGAGCTCTCAACAGGAATAATTTGGGGTGGAGGAGAAATTGGAAACTCTCAGTTATTGTTGGCATGAAGGCAGATATTGGCTGAGGACTTTTGATTTATTTACTCATTAATATTTTCAGCCAATTTTAACTTTTTCCCTTGTTCAATGAAAATGCGCTATGCACTGGAAAGAGAGTAGTGAATATAATGACATAGTTCCTATTGCATTCTAGGCATAGGGAAAGTTAATACATGAGAAGTCATAATTACAAATCATGGTGAGTACTTCATAGGAATGGAATAAGGTCGGAGAAAGAATAATGGGGAGATGCCAGATTACCTTGTGGAGTCCTGGAACCCTTAAGAAGGGACATTTAAGCTTTTGACTTATCAGAATAGTAATCAAGGAATCAAATGGGTATATTTTGTTCACTGTTTCCCCTATAATCCCATAGAGGAAACGGTGAGCAAAATATATTCACCACTCTCTTGACTATGGGAGTGTGTCCGTTTTATAAGCTCGGAATCAGCACAGTGGCTGGCCTACATAGGAAATCAGTTAGTGTTGGTAGAATGAATGAATAAGTGAATATGAAAGAGAACAACAGAGGCAGAAAATAGGTACAAAAGAGAAAGAAAACTGCGGACACAAAACTTTGCAAGCTGATTGTCATATCTCATATTTCATGGCTCAGCTCTCTATTCCAGTTCATTTGAAAATGGTCTTTCATCCAAAAAAGGCAACTTTTGAAAGTGCTCCATTCTTTACACAATAAGTACAATTTTTCTAACCTCTTAAATCTTGCCAAGTGAGTAAACATGGATATTATTGCTTTTATTGAGATCCAGGAATGAATTCTTTAAACACACACACACACACACACACACACACACACACAGTTCAATGTAACCTCTGTTATAGGGTTACATGACCTAGAAAATTTTAAATTGCTTCAAGTACATAAATGTAAATAAACTCTTATCTAAATCACTCAATTATCATTCAACAAGAAAAATGTATAAAAGCAAGAAAAGTATTTAAAAGAAAATACTTTTAAAAGTATTTAAAAGTATTTACACAAAATCTTTGGTGTAAAACAAGCATGTCAAACTCAAAGACTAACATGGGCCCAAAAAATGAGGCATATGGCCGATGAGTTTGACATGCTTGATCTAAAATTTCCACTCCTGAGAGCAGCACACCAACAGAAAAAGACATAGTTTTTGTCTTATATCTAGGGAAAACCTGGGTTTACTCCTAAACTCTTAAATCATGTCTTATATATGTAACTACAGAAAAGTTGAGTATGTTATTTTTTTTAATGTTTTTATTGATCAAGCCTGCAACCCAGGCATGGGCCCTGACTGGGAACCTCTTGGTTCATGGATTGATGCTCAACCACTGAGCCATACCAGCTGGGCATGTTAAGTATGTTGTTGTTTTTTTGTTGTTTTTTTGTTGTTGTTCATACATAATACAATAATCTTAAACTACCTTTCAGTTATAATATGCAGTCATCACTTTATAATTTAAAAACTTAAATGAAAAATATTTCAATGGAACTGAAGACAGTCCATGGTAGTCAGTCTAATAAAACATTAAGGAACGGATTCATGTTCCCGAGAGTGTCTCTGTCTACAGATACAGAAGCTGTTCTTGGTTTCCGATGGACATTCTGTTCGTGCATCAAAGCACAAAAAGCGCTGACATACGCATAACACAGTTTCTCCCTTTACAGAGAGACATAACTATCCATACAGGCAAGACAAGGTTTCACATTTTAAACATGGTTTCCATTTGAAATCCGATTCCTTACAAAGAGAACATGACTTGAGCATTGGCAAAGGGAGTCCCCTAGGAAGAAATGTAAACAGATGGCTGAGAAGGATCACCCACATGCTGCACACAGATCTTGAGGAGGCATTTCTAAGAATGAAGTGGCACTTCCCAGCCTGGGCCACTGCCCACCAGGATCCTTATTTAACCCACAGCGTTTATACCTCCAGCCAAGAAGAACCTCAGCCGCTCTTTGCCCACTTCCCTCCCAGGAATCCAGACTAGTTTTCATCTCTCCCCAAGATTCCCAAAAGAAGCTCAGGACCAACCGCTTGAGACAGATAATTCTCTAATAAATCAGTGTTCGATGATCAGCCCTGAACTAACATCTTCCCGTCGAAACGGGCTGTTAAGCCCCAGCTACGCATATTAAGCATTCAATTTAATGTATGACACACATCTGTTCCACTTTCTCGGCGAGCAGAAGTTTCAAGATAACTTAAATCCCAGACTTAATCAAGGAGAAAAAAAATTCTTGGCAGTGTTTAAAACTGATTTTTAAAATATAATCCAAATGAGAGCGAGAGAGACCATTTTGCTGTAACTAATGAGATTACATAATGCCTAAATCAAATCTGTAAAATTACCTGAGCAGAAGCACTGCCTCTTTGAACCGAGTCTATTTATCTTTCCCTTTGTTGTGCCAACCTTTACGGAAGACCTTTATCTAGACCTGGCCCAAAGCACCAAAATAAAAGCAAGAATAAATCTTCTGCAAACCCTGTAATTTAACCCCTCAGTGCCCAAAGGCCAGAAGAGAAAAACTCACAGATTTGTCCTTCACAAGGAGAGCACAGCACTGAATTCCTGCCATCAGCATCTTGTGGGGGTTCCAGGCCACAGAATCAGCTCTGTCATGTAAAACAAAGTCAAGGACAAGGTGGGGGCCCCCCATTAGTTTCTGCTGGAGGAAAGAATTCTACCGTCAGCAGCACACACATTCAGCATTCAGACCCAAGGTAGTGCTCAACAGGATTCCTTTTTTAAGTAGTCTAGTGCCGTGGTGGGCAAACTCATTCGTCAACAGAGCTAAGTATCAATAGTACAATGGTTGAAATTTATTTTGAGAGCCACATTTTTTAAACTTAAACTTCTAACGCCACTTCTTCAACATAGACTAGCCCAGGCCGTGGTATTTTGTGGAAGAGGCCAAAGAACCACATGTGGCTCGAGAGCCGCAGTTTGCCGACAATGGGTCTAGGGAATTTAGAATTTTGTTGTTGTTTTTTTCTTTGAATAAAGCAATTACTTTGTTTCTCTGTCTATTTTCAGAATGTCACATAAGTGGGCAAAATCCAAAGAGATTCCCATGCCTGGATCAAAGGAGCTATGTGTGGGAGCGGCATTTACCTGTGGATGCCCTGCAGAAGCCGGCGGTGCTTCCTTGACATCAGAGCGGAGCCACCCCAAGAAGCCTGTTGAGAAAAGTGTATAAAACCCATGTCATTTCAGTGTTATCTGTCTACCAGCCAACTGTCCCAGCAAACCCCCAGGGACAACCTCAACCTGCCTTGCTACTTGGTTTTAAGTCCATGTTAACCAACTTGTACTCCAAGAAAGATTGATTAGCTCCCCTTCCAAGGCAATCAGAGCCTCATCACGACAGAGGGCTCCCTATGGACCCTTAGGATGTACATTCACACATCTTATAAAGAAATTGGTATAGTAACCTGTTGAGCTGTGTGAGAACCAAAAGGTTTAAAAGACACAGTCTATATCAGTGGTTGGTAAACCGTGGCTCTCAAGCCACATGCAGCTCCTTGGCCCCTTGAGTGTTCTGACACCACTTCTTCAAAACAGAGTTACCCAGGTCTCCAAAAACTGACTTCTGCACATGGGCCACGAAGTTTCAATTGCACTGTACGTGTGCACCCATACGTGGTATTTTGTGGAAGAGCCCCACTCAAGGGGCCAAAGAGCCGCATGTGGCTCACGAGCCAGGGTTTGCCGACCACTGGTCTATACCTTCTCAAATCTTAGAATCTAAAATAGACAATAACCTTACAATACTAAGATTCTATCATACACAAGGTACCAATGCTGATAAGGAGTCAGGGACTAAGACCAGGCATTCTATCTAGTAAATGTGGCACATGCTTAACCAGGTGGATAGAAGGGAATATAGAAAGGAATTCATAGCCAACTAATCTCAGCTAGGAGGAAATGGATCCTATTATTGAAAAATTAGATATTTTCAGACAAATGGCTTTCAGATATATTTTCAAGTCAAAAACGTGAGAGAAAGGAAAAATCTGGGATTTAAGGAAGTTATTCATTGAAAAGGTAAACATGAGCAAAGGAGTGGAGAACTAAGAATAAGAAGATGAAAGAAAATCCCATAGTCAATAAGTCTAGAAAGGAGGGAGGAAGAATCTATATGAGGAATAAGAAAGGAAATTAATAAATTTTATTTTATTTTATTTTTTTAATATATTTTACTGATTTTTTACAGAGAGGAAAGGAGAGAGACAGAGAGCTAGAAACGTCAATGAGAGAGAAACATCGACCAGCTGCCTCTTGCACACCTGCTACCGGGGATGTGCCCGCAACCAAAGTACATGCCCTTGACCGGAATCGAACCTGGGACCCTTCAGTCTGCAGACCGATGCTCCACCACTGAGTCAAACCAGCTTCGGCAGAATTAATAAGTTTTAGTATATATGCAGGGCAACTCTTTCTGTTTGTTTGTTTGTTGTTGTTGTTGTTTTGGAAAAACCCAAAAGAATATCAGAATTACATTTTTTTAAAATACCAGTTTTTAATAATTTAAAGTATCTTTAAAATACTCTTTAGAAAATTTCCAACAGGTCAAAGAAATTAAGGTAACCTTCTTAATTTTCTACCTTTAAAATGAATAAACTCTGCATGATATAAAAAGGTAGAACAACTACATGCTTCTGTATGAAACTTTATCAACCGATTCAATGCCTGCAATATTAAAGAATGCATGAACACTGACTCTATGTTTGAGCTAATTTCTATAATAGGTCAGACAAACTGTTGTCAAATTTAATCTAGTGCTACAGGCATTCATACATGCAAAAAGAATAATTTGTGTGGCTTACATATTTCCTGTAAGAAGTGTTTCCTTCCAAAATTCAACCTTTCATTTTTAGAAAACCTAGAGAGGTTTTTATTCATACTTACAAATCACAGTTCTCTCTTAGTGCCATAAATCTCTTAATATCATTTCCAATTTAGAAACTGCTATAGTTACTGTTTTATATAAACTATATAATCCATATTTGATGTTTTTTTATGAGAGTAGAATTTTCAAGTATACATGCTAATGTATTTTTCCTCTCCTTTCCACAGTTACAGAAGTACTTACTTCATATTATCTTTTAGGACACAATGTATTATTATGCTTCTAAGTCTATAAAAATCAATAGGATGTAAGTTGAAATGTAAACAGATATAAGTATTATAATTCCACTTCAAGAAGTCACAAATAACCTACCTGAAATATTGCCATTGGCATGCTAATAGAGCCTATAACTCTAGTGGGATTATGTTACTGCTGCCTTTACCATACATTAGCATGCATCTAATGAAAGCCTTGAGTTGCTGAAAAAATCTCTCCCCATCATATCCTAGATGCTTTACTTTGAAAGCATAAAACCATCAAAAGTATAAAATTCTGGGTAGGTATAGGCTCCCAATGATCAGCTACCTTCCTTTCAGCAAGTCAAAAATATTGTTCTTTCTTTTTTTCTGATAAGAAGGCTATGAGCCACTCGTTTACCTCAGGAAAGCTCCCTACCGTTTCATTAGCATGTTCCAGTACCTTCTATTGGGATGAATCAAAGTAAATAATACCCAATCTCTCTCTCCCTCTCCCTCTCCCTCTTCTTCTCCCTCTCCCTCTCCCTCTCCCTCTCCCTCTCCCTCTCCTTCTCCCTCTCTCTCCCTCCCTCCCTTTCTCCCTTTCTCTCTCTCTCTTTCTCAAAGAAAACACTCAAGCATTTATAACTGCCTGAATGCAACCCTTTAACTTTAGATAAGTATAATTTTAAGAATGACCTTTAATTAAGGAAAAAATATTATAACTCCAAGACTTACAAACTTAATTAGAAAAAAAGACCAATCCTTTAAGTGAAAAAGCCATGAAAAAGCTATGAAAAATGTAAAGTTATCCCAGTCCCTCTCAAATAATTATCTATAACAGATCTAGATGAAACCTACTTTAATTAGAGCATGAAATTATGTAGTGCAGCTTGTTACATTTTCTGGCTGATTGGTATCACATAATTTTAAAACTAGAAGATCCTTTACAGACTACACCAGCCATTTCCCTCTTCACAAATGAAGACGCCACAGCCCAGGGGGCTGAGGTCATGATGACAAAAGAGGCCAATTCCAATCCAAAGTCTCTTGACTGGATCGTCCAGAGTGGGTCCCCTCACCATGCTGCCTCGATGACAGTAAGATTCAAAGGACCAAAGAAACGGGTTCATGAGAGAAGAAGAAATGAAATAGAATCCAGACAACCGAAACAAATTTCACATCAAGTCTTAGCCTATCCTTCTTTATACCTTAGGGAAAAAAGACCTATTTCCTCCAGTTAGAAATGTAAATAGAAGTAGTTGGGGGATCTCACATCTGGTTCCTGAGAAAATGACAGATTTCCCACCAAAGCTGCAAAAGGACTAGAGAGCTAAGCAGATGTGCACATACAGATGAACTTACGTCCACGTGGAGCCAGAGGCCATGCCTCTCGCAGACATCAGCTATTTCATCCAGCGGATCAAAGGCACCTAACACCGTGGTACCCGAGGTGGCACAGACAAGGAACGGTGCTGCTCCCTGTGAAAAGGACCCACACGTGAGAGCTGTCACCATCACCTCTGAGTTTATCCCGTACAAGGTTGGTACATTATAAAGGTCCTAATATATCCAGAAACGCATTTGATTCTTGGAGATGATCACCGATTCAGTGACTGTTTCTAAGCTTTTTCACTATACAGTTTTGTATTATGAATAGGTTAAGGAAACAGAAAATGCTACAATAGTAGTCCTTTGTCCCAACTCAATATGTTTAGTTTCCTTTTCTTTTTATATCCTTTTCTGTTCATTGCTTTCCTACATGGAAAATAAATAATCTCATCCCCATTGGCACGCTGGCATTATGTAAGATTCCTCACTCCCTGGGGAGATTCATTGGGCCTCCAGAATGCCGATGTCATTACCCTTCTCCAAAATAAAAAGGGCTGTTTGGAAGACAAACAGTCAGCTCCAGGGACAGAGCCCGCAGGCCAGTGGGCTTGTCTCCTTGTGAAGTATGAGCAGTTACAAAACAGAGAGTATGCTCAGGTGCAAACTTGGCAAGGTAGCCTCACTGGGATCCACTCTCCAAAACAGGTGCTTCCACAGAGAAGTCTGTTAGAATGTGCTAGAAGAGAGAAGCTGCATAGCTTATATGGTGATTATTCCTCCTCATCTAGCTGATGGCTGCATCTTGCAGAGTGAACAGGTGCTCGAAGGAAATGGAGAGAAAGGGAGGATGTGGGACTCATGTAGAGATGAGTGGTAATTCCAGCCAAGCTAGTCAGCACCTTGGCCCCATAAGGGAGTTCATGACAACTAGGTAAAGGATAAATAGCCCGTGAGGCTGTTTCTCATAGATCATCCCAGTATGTCAGCAGAGATATGTTACTGGCTGTGGAAGTGCCTTAGAGGGAGGGGGGACGGGGAGAGGAAGGAAGTAGAAACCTACTATTTTAGCTGTGACAAGAACATTTATTGTCCATTGAGTTCATTCTTAACTCCATTTTGGGTGGAATTATTTTTTCCTTAGTTTTATTTTCAAGCGCAGGTAGTTCTTACAAAATAAGTTTACATCCCATTTTATTGTTGGGGGTTCTTAACCAGACTCACTCCAATCTAACTGACCATTGACAGACATATCATTTCTCAATGGAAAGGAGGGCAGAGCAAGGGCACTTTGTCCACATCTCAAAATTTAGATGCGTAAGATCAAAGTGACAGTTCACAATGAACCCATTTGTGGTTTAGGCAGAAGGTTGTGACACTTGTAACCTAGTCCATCCACCCAAACTTCTCAGAGTGGTACCATGGGCTTTGAGAATTCCTCCCTGCACTCATCTACCAACAGATTATACCTTTATCATGGCAGAGAACTAAAGGAAATGGGACCAGGTTTATATCAATCATTAAAAGCAATAGAAAAAGTAATTTACTAAAACCATTTACGGTGTCTTTAATGGTTGAGCTTTGCCTCATAAACTATATGACATCCTGACAGTGGTGAGAAAACACCTATGCCAGCTATCATAGCGTTTTAATGACTTTTTCTCACCTTTTTTTTCTTTTTTTAATAATCTAGCTATAAATATCAGTCCCTGAAATTAAACTTTTGCCATCTGGATTTAACCTTCCAGATTTTTCCTTTCACACATCTCATGCGATTAATAAGAAAATTCAGTGGAAACAGAATTGATGGTGTGCTGACCATATCCTGTTTTCTCTAAGACATTTTGTCATCTTAAAAGTGATATGCAAAAATACTCCCAATTATTCAGTGGTTACGCTATTTTATCTCTTCATAAGCACTTCAGAGCCTAGGATGCCTCTGTGGTTTTCATCCTCGAGCAAAGGTCACTGCTCAACAGATTTGTAATGGATTGTGGCTGGCCAGGGAATTGAAGCCCAACAGAAAAGAAGTGGATGCACAATTTCCTACAACTGAAACAATCCGAGTTAAAAGCTGGAAACAGAACGACTAGGTGTGACGCTATTGAGAAAAATAACCTAGTCATAGGGTATTATTATCTCAGAATGGATGGGAGGTTTGCCCTTGGTGGACCCAGGCCCCAGTTATAGCTGACTTGAAGAAAAACAGAGGAGACATACTGACTCTCACCCCATTGCCCTACTTTAAAATGTGCTGAAAGCAATTTTTACTTTTGAGAAACTTCCCTTTTCAGGTTCTCACCTTAAGATTAGGTCAGTTTCACGCACTTTAATTATTAAAGCAAAGCAAAATTTACACAGTGAAAATAATAATGATTGCAGTGGGATAAAACCCATCGAATATACTAGAAAATGAGTTCTTAATGATACTTAATGATTTGACTATCGTAGGGGATGCTAGGCAACTAACTCACTATTCTGAAAATTAGCAAATAATGAGAAAGAAGAAAACGTGGATCCTGCTTTGTCTGTGAAAACTGTTTCCTTAGGGAAACCAAATAGAAATGAAGGAACATTTTCCCTTATAGTAGTGTGCCTGCCAATAAGTGGAGGAGAAACGAGAGAATAAATTAGAACATCAGCTACTGAAACAATGGGTCTAGACAAGGATCATCAATGGCAGGAAATCCATGAGGTGAGAGGTGGCTACAGAGCACTCTAACAGGTGGGCTGATAATACCGGAACCCACCAATCAATGTTACTACAGAAAGAGACTAGAGATGCCTCTTCATGGAAGAACAAAATTAACCCATGAATAATTCCCGGCAACATTTTCAATCTGAATCTCACTGAGTCTCAAGATCTAACTGTCAAATTACAAGAAATATAGAGAACAGATGGGTGGTGCAGAGGAGGGGAAGCACTAAGAGTCTCAAATGTGTGATGCAGTCTATAAAATTCATAATGTAGAAAACTACCACACTAACATATGTAGTTTCTTCAACAGATCAATTGTAAGAGGAAAAAAAAAAAAAAAGGAGGGTGGGGATCTAGAAGAGATTTATAGCCTAGAAGAGATTTATATGATGAATCAATCAAATGCAACACATTGGCCTTTTATGAATCCTTATTGAAACAAACTATTTTAAAAAGAAAATAGGAGAAATTTTATGATAGAATGGATATTTGATGATATTAAGAAATTATTATTCCTTGTAATGATATTACTTTTTTTCTTTTTTAAATAATTGATTTCAGAGAGGAAGGAAGAGGGAGTGAGATATAGAAACATCAACGATGAAAAAGAATCATTGATTGGCTGCTTCCTGCACATCCCCCTCTGGGGATCAAGCCCATAACCTGCGCATGTGCCTTTGACCAGAAACGAACCCAGGACCCTTCAGTTCTATCCACTGAGCCAAATCACCCAGGGCTGGCATTAGTTTTTTGTTTTTGTTTGTTTGTTTGTTTTGTTTTTTTGTTTTTTTAAGAGGACATATCTTTTATAGATATACTGAAATGTTTATAGAGCAAATAATATGATGTGTGGGATTTGCTTCAAACTAATCACGTGTGATGGGAGAGAATTTGGTATAGATAACACAGAATGGAGCATGAGCTAATGATTATTGAAACTGAATAATGGGTATATGCATGCTCATTATGTTAGTTTTGTATTTATTTATTTGAAATTTTCCATAAAAAGTTTAAAATTCAAAGAAGATAGGACAAAAGGAAAGAAAGGAGTGGAGGGGTTAGGGAAGGAGGGAGGGAGTCAGAAAAGGAGGCGGGGAGGGAGGGAAGAAAGACAAAGAAAGAGAGAGAGAGAGAGAGAGAGAGAGAGAGAGAGAGAGAGAGAGAGAGAGAGAAAATGAATGAATGAATCATATAAACCATACAAAATGCACAATCAATATTCCCTACCAATAAGCATTAATGACATTATGAAATTTCACTTTGATAGTAATTTCTGTAGAAAAAGATAAAACTAGTATCTGATGGCTATAGTTCACAGATGAACAAGGTGGTTGTAATCTAGAATTTTACCCAAGGGGCAAAAAAATCTGATCATCTCTACCACAGGACAACTTCAAGTCCACCTGCCATTGGAATGTTTAAAAAAAAAATAAAGATAACTGTAGATCTAAGGACATACCCTAAGCTAATACAGAAACAGAAAAGGCAAAATTTTTAAGTACAGAATTTTAAACCAAATATAATAATCTAGCATGCTCTGGATAATGTGGTTTTTTTATTTAAACTTTTTTAAAAATATAAAGAGTAAAATAACAGAAATATAATTTCAAAATTAAAAAAAAAATTAAATTTTTTCTTAGAGTGTGAAATCCTGTGAGGGAGAGATACATCTCAGGTCAGAGGCTGGGCTTTTCATTATTCAGCAGTCACACCTGACTTCATTGCTACCTACTGGAAAGTTACAGGAGAACAGTCTGTAGCTCCTTTCACAATGAGGACTCTGCTGGGATTGGGAGGGAAGCAGTGAAAAAGTAGGTGCACTTAAGCCAGCAGGTCCAAGAAGCAAGATGGCTGGCACCAAGACAGCAACATACCTCAAAAGCAGGTGTCAAGGCCAGCCCTACCTAGAGTATCACAGATGAGTATGGTCATGCATTGCTTTCCCTAGTGACAGACATGTCAGCTTTAATACATCCTGGCAGCTGAGAGAGAACATTCTTCCAGAGCTGAAATATCAGACCCAGACTCGATATAGGATGGACTTTGGGTGGAAGCAATCTGGGAGGATAGGTTGATCAGGAAAGTCAGGAATCATTCTGAATGCAACAAAGACCATTGGTTTGGGCTGCAGAATTCTCAGAGCCAGGAGTTTTGTAGGAGAGTGGTTGTGGAGGTTCTGCTGGAGGGGCTGGGTTCACTATTTTTTAATGGTAATCTTTACCCAGAGGATGTTTTTTTCATTGATTTTTAAAGGGAGTAGAAGGGAGGGAGTGGGAAAAAGGGTGAGGAAATGAGGGAGGGAGGAAAAGGGAGAGGGGGAGAGAGAAAAAAAACACTGAAGTGAGAGAGATATCCATTGATTGCCCTCCCGCACCGTCTGGGGCCAGGGGTTGAATCTGCAATCCAGGTACGTTGTCTTGACCAGGAATCGAACTTGTAACCCTTCAGTGTGCAGGCCAATGCTCTAACCAGCCAGGCTGGGGTCCACCTTTTAAGGATAATTCTAGTCAAGAATCCTGAATGCGATGATGTCAAGGTTTTAATAGGTGCTGGCCACCTAGGATGAGAGCATCCAAGAAACTGCACAGAACATGAGCCACACACCTGGAAATGGAGCACCTGTTAATAAGTTACCGCATTTTAATTCTCCCACGCTCTCTCCTCTGTCCCCCGCCCACACCCCCAGAAATGGATCTGACTGCTTATATTCCCTCCTTGCAATCTCGCCCTATCACCCAGATACATGCATGCATTTTCTTTCCCTCTTTTTCTTTCTCCCCTCTCACCTGCTTTCTGGCTTGCCAGATTTGCTTCTCCAGTTCCTCAGGTATCATTTTACCTCTATGAGACACAGATTGGAGATGCCCAGTTATGTTTAGCAGTGAACACACATCAGTACAGCTTTTTTTTTTAAAGTAGGAATTTCCCCCTCCACCCACCAGGTTCCCGGATCCTGTCCCCATTACCTTCCATCTGTTTCCACGAAGCAGATGTTCTCTGTACCGATCCCAAGGAAGGAGGCTGCCTTCTTCATGGAGTAATGACACTGAATTAAAGGGGTAAAGGGAAGAAAGGGACATGAGTTCGTAGCATGAAAAAATGACTGCTTATTCTCTAAATGGGTGTAAGTTATATGGCTGAGCACAATCTTTAAAACATTACTGAATAAAAGAAAAAGAACGTAGTAATTTAATTGAACCCCTAAGTGCAGTGGTGGAGAACATGTTGGAGTCAGAGAAAATGCAATTTAATTACAAGTTTTCCCAGTTACAGCTATGGAAACTTAAGCAAATAATGTACACTCGCCAAGCCTCAATTTGCAAATCCGTAAAATGGGCATGTCAATGCCTACTCCATCTTTGTCATAGGATTCAATAGGTTAATATATATGTAAAGGGATTAGCACAGAGGCTGGCATATGGAACACACTTGGTGGCTGGAGGCTGTTTTCCATAACATTGAGAAAAGTTTCTCTGGATGCTACTAAGATTCAATGGCAAGAGAATCTAGTCCGCTGCTAACTCAAAACCCCCTAAGGAGTGAGCGAGACTCTGTCTCAGAAGTTATAATCCCAAATCACAGAAGAGTTTCATGATTTTCAACAGCAAACAATGGGTTCGACATACTGATTGGACACTTGACCAGTCTGGTTTAATATTCAATGTAAGGCTGAAGTTAGACAATACCGGAATGTGGCTAAAATCATAACAAAATTAATAATAATTTATAGACAGATTACTTTATGCTACCCTGGCATGAATGAGTCTAATGGCTCTGGAATTAGGTCTCATCTATTTCTTTTTTAAAAAAAAATATATTTTATTGGGTTTTTTTTTTACAGAGAGGAAGGGAGAGGGATAGAGAGCTAGAAACATCAATGAGAGAGAAACATGACCAGCTGCCTCCTGCACACCCCCCACCAGGAATGTGCCCGCAAGCAAGGTACATGCCCTTGACCAGATCGAACCTGGGACCTTTCAGTCCACAGGCCGATGCTCTATCCACTGAGCCAAACCAGTTTTGGCTCTATTTCTTATTGCAAACAGTAGAATATGCTTTAGATTATTGCACCTTTTCCGCCTACTACATGAAGCCCATCGATAATTAGCATTCAAATATTGGAGATGTCAGTCTTCATACATTAGTGTGGACAGATGGTCAATTAATTCTTTTTCATGCCAGAAAAAAATGAAGGTGCTAAGGGACATTATTGTACCCCCAAAACCTTAGTAATTTAATTTGTAGGTATGAATACATTACGAGTAGTCATGCCTTCACACTTATCTTGCTACATTCCCTCAAATGTGATAATTCTTTTTCTTCTTTTGTCAAGAGAGTTTTATTGGAAGCTCTTTAAAAAAAAACTTTATAAAAATAAATGCAGAGGCAACACCATCAGGAAAAATGAAACCACCCTAAATAATTAATTTCCAAATGTCAAACACAACCTGTCCAAAATGCCTGCAGGTTGCATTCATTTCAGGTGGTTACAAGAACATAATGCATATTGAGGAGCCATGACTTATATGAAAAGGTAATTAATTCTCTACTTGTTACATCAGCCCGCCATTGCTGAGGTGACAAAGGGAAGGCCAATTATTTCTCACAAGAGATCCAAGCTCTGGCAACCCAGCAGCTATTGATTTCATAGTGATATCTGCCTAATAGGGAAAACCACATTGTTTTGCCCTTAGAAATAGCAAGATATGCCCACCTAATAGATCTGCTAGATAAAACACTGGTTACCAGAATAACAATAGCCTGAGTGGAGCTATTTTTGGGTACCTCAGGGCTAAATATAGTCTGATGTCAATCTCAAATGCAGAGGGACAGATTAAACATGGTCTGCAACACTGAAGCCGGAGCATCTGAAAGCATCAGAAGAAGAAAGGAAAGAGGGCGATGCTTCAGACATGCTGAGCACTTTCAAGGAAAGGAAAACCTAGAAGGCTGAGCTCGGAAGCAAGAGCTGCATTTAGAAACAAGTGGTGGCCGCTCCCATCTCTGGCAGGAGAGAAGCAGGCTGTTCTAAGACCCAGTCCCCCTAGGTTTCATTCCTCTACAGGAGACGCAAAAATCTCAGCGGGTGTTCACTCCTGTAATGTTAAAACAGCCAGAGTCTCCATGAGAGACAGATGGCACTGAAGTTTTCCTTTTTGGTTCCAGCAAGGATTTTTTTCTGTGACCTTGGGTTTCTCAATGAACCACTGCTTCCCTTTCCAGATGGTGTTCTGGATGCTTGGACTCCTTCTAGCGCTGCCTAGTTTGATGCTCAAACTGGCTCTCGGTGGCAGCGGGGAGAGCAAGGTCCGTGAATGCTATAGGCCAGGGAAAAAAGGAAAGTAGGATGTCTCCAACAGCACACACTGGTTCAGTGCCCAGAGCCGGAGGCCAAGTGGACTGATCTGCTCTCTGCATGGCGTCCTCAGAGCGCCTGCTTGCTTATCCAACCCCCAAAGTCCCCTTCTCTCTGGTTCCTATTTAGCCTGGAAAGGCCACCTTGGATATGCTAACAGTCTACGGACCTCTGTCATGACCTTCCAGTTTTCCACCAACAGCTGAACCACAGTCAGAACTGGAAGTTTGCAAAAATGCCTCCAGTGGTAGGTACATGTATTCTGCATATGATGGGTCAAGGCAGAGATGCAGCAATTACCCTGGGTAATCTTGGGCAGCATTGAAACTGAGAAAGTCAGGCCACCTAACAAGCAATATGGGAAAATAACCACGGCCAACACCCAAAAGAAAACAAGGGAGCCCTATCAGGTCTGGCTCAGTGAATAGAGCACTGGCCTGAGCATTGAAGGGTCCCAGGTTCGATTCTGGTCAAGGGCATATGCCTCAGTTGCAGGCTTGGAGGCAGCTGATCAATGATTTTCTCATCACTGAGGTTTATTTTCTCTCTCTTCCTCTTCTTTCTTCTCTGAAATCAATAAAAACATGTGTTTTTTTAAAAAAGATAAAAGAAAATAGGGGAAGACAGCAAAAAGATTAACGTTGGGTTTAAGATCAATTAGGAAACATGACCTTCTCTACTTTTTTATTTTTAACCAAATGATAAACTGATTTGTTGTAATAAATGGTGAAGGTGGTCATAAAATATGAGTTAGTATAATGCAAACGCTATGAACCGAGTCTCATAGGCAGAACAGGGAAAGGAACAAGCTACAGAGCGGAGTCTGGATGGTTGGGGTGAGAATATATAGTCAAGGCTATACTGTGTTTGAAGTTATGGAATTTCTCTGTGGAATTCCCATTGTTACAAGTTTTAAATCACATGAAGAAGGCAAAAGGCAAAAGTCAAAGCACTGGGCTGGTAGCAGAGGCCCTATTTAATGAGTTTTCCTAGGCTCAAAAATAGGGACTCGAATGCAGGAGAGACTTTGATTCCTGATATACTAGGGTCCCTCAAACTGAGATATCAAAGGTGGGATCCCAGAGAGGAAAATTCTACTCCATAATAATCCCCAACAACCAAGTATTTCCCCCAGATGCCCACATCCCCACATATTCTTCTCTTGCTATAGAAACAATGTCTTGTGAAGAAGGGCCTTGGGGTGGCTGAGTAAAGAATCTCACACTAGGTGATTCCTCCCAGGTGCCTCCCAACACCCAAGGCCCACTTCACACTTGGCGCTGAACTGACCGGAGCAAAGGGCAGACAGGACAGGAAGAAAACGTGGGAATGGCCAGGTTTCCTTTCACTGTGGACCTCTTTGTACAATCTGTCCTTTGCGATAATAAAGTCGCTTTTGCTCTTGAAGGAAAAGAACAGATACAGGAAAACCCAGCTGGAAATAACAGGGAATTTTCAGATTCTGCCAGCCTCGAGTATTGCATAGGAGACCGAGGGTAATTGCAAAAGGTACAGAAGCTACACTCTCCTGCCAGGGGTGTGGGGAAAAAGCAGCTTTGGATGGGCAGAGGCACCAGTGGAATCACACAAAAACAGAAAAGAAAAATAATAGGGTCTTCCAGATAAGATGGCACGTACACGATGCCATCTATTCTAACCACATAATTAGAGTTGGATCATTCTCTTCCCACTAATGATCAGAGCAATCATTTTTTCTATCTTTTATGTGCCAAATGCTACTTTTCATGCATTAACTTGTTCAATCTTTGCAACAACCCACTAACCAGTGACCATTAAGCTCCTAGGTTGGTCATTGGCCAGCCATGTGGCTGTTGGGTTGTTTTAATGGCCCAAATTGTTTACTGCGCCTGTGTCTATGCCCTTTCCCAGATGGTTTTGCAGCAAATATCTTTAAGAAGTAGACTATTTCCTCACTTCTTGTATCTGGGTTTCTAGACATGATTTAGTTAGCCAAAAAAATGAGGGAGAGACATGACAAGGTGTCAGTTCTGAACTCAAGAATCCCAGAATGCTTCCATGCAGTTGTGTTCCTGGTACCACTGCCACAAGAACACACCTGGACTAGCCTGCTGGAGGGTGAGAGACAATGAAGCCGAGAGGAGTCACTAGAGTTATCCCAGCCAAACTGCTCCTAGGTCGATCATTGGCCAACCAACCCCCAGACAGGTAAGGGAACCCAGCAAGAGTAGCTGAACTGCCCAGCTATCCCAAGACTTGTAAACAATAACGTGTATACTTCTATGCAACTGGGTTTGGGAATAATTTGATTAGATACAAGAGCTAACTGATAGGCTCATTTTTGCAAATTTGGAAACTAAGGCATAGAGTTGTTAATCAACTTACCCAAGGTCACTCAGATAGTAAGTAGTAGAGATAAGAAATGAACTCAGGCAGCCTAGTTCAAAGCCAATGCACCTATCCACCATCAGAGGCCCTACTTAAGTGGAGAGTAAATGAAATAGGGGATTGTGGCAACACGCAGGGATTGTGTGTGTGTGTGTGTGTGTGTGTGTGTGTGTGTGCGAGCACAAAAGAGAGAGACAGAGACAGAGAGAGGTTCATTTTTACTCAATATATCCCTTTCTTCTTGAAAAGTCCTTGTGTTAGTCATTCAAAGCAATCAATTTTAAAAAGAAATGTGAGTAGATGACATAGCTGAGATCAGTATCAACCATCTAACGTCTAATAAATGAGCTACTCAAAGAAGAGATTCGCAGAGATAGCATGTTCAAATGAAACATTCTCTTTTTCTAAAGAAAATATTACAGACTATAAATTTTAAGTAAAGGTGATGTACAAAATTGGGTGGCCAATATCAAACCCATCAGAATTTCTTTAGGAATGAAATACGATGTTACACTTAGGCATATTAGTTACACAGAGAGGATAAAAGTGCATCAGGAGTCCGTAGACAAACAAGTCCTCTTAAATAATGCATTCTCAGAAAATCTGTATCTGATACCCAAAATAATTTTTTTACCTCGGCAGATGTGAAAAGGATTAATCTTGGCAACCCAGACAGTCCCTTTTCCTTGATTTCAGGACAATATTTGTATCGAGCTAAATTCATGGCATACATATTGGACACTGAGCCACCTGCAAAAACAAAATTGCAATGGCATATTTATAGCATGAAGTTATAGCTCCCTAAGTGCTGACTTCAGTGGAAAGCATAAATGGCTATGACTGCTCTGGTCTAATGACAAATCACTGGGAAACTCATTTAAACACCATCCCACCCACTCCATTACTCTTCTACACTTCCCAGTCTCTAATTCCTGCAGTTTCTAATCTCAACAAAGTGAGAAGTTTTGGTCTATTCTCTCATTCCAGAATTTTTCCAAACTAAAGGTTTCAATCTATGAGTTCTGTATCTAACTCTCTGTAGTTAATAATATTCTTTCTGGCTGTCATGGGATCAATAAAATGACAATACATGCCCATCTCAGCTTCCAAACAAACAAAAAAAAAGGATTGTAGGATAAATAAAATATGACTTAGGAACCTTCTCAGGAAAAATTGATTTAAAAACCTAATAATCTTATGATAGCCCTTCCAAAAAACAGGTAAATTCATTTGTGTTAGATGTGAATCTTAAATTGTAGATATCTCATTTGTTTAGCATTTATTGTCATTTATTTTTATGTAAAACTAGAGGCCCGTTGCATGCAATTCGTGCAAGAGTAGGCCTTCCTTCCCCCAGCTGCCGGTACCAGTTTCCCTCTGGTACCTGGGACCCCAGTTTCCCTTGCAGCCCCTGCTTTGTCCGGAAGGTCGCCCAGAAAGATGTCCGGTCTAATTATTATAGCATGTTACCCTTTTATTGTTATGAATGTTATTGCTCTGGAGAAAGGCACAAGCTAGGGTCTCCCTAAGTGGCATTATTAATATCCCACTTTTCATGATGTGTGAATCGGCAAGGAGTTGTTCTTCATATACCACATTCATCTATTTTCAGATGCTTCTAATGGAAGGGAGATGGCAATAACTAATTGTACTTACCTGGGTTAAATATTCCATCTCCTTCTTTCCAGCCAATAAATTCAATCATTTTCTTCAGAACCGCTTCTTCCACTAACAGAAACACTGGGGACACCTCATATGTATAACTAGATAGATATAAAAAATACTTCACTTCTATGACTAGAGTCAAACCATCCCTTTGGTGTCCCAAGCAATGCACAGAGTTTTATTAAACCAGGTAGCTGTTGAAGTGTAGATAGGTTCTTTGGAAATTTATTCATTGGATATAGAGAAGTATGCAGTCAGTGATAGTGCTGGTTGTGGTTAGATAATAGCTGGTGGCCTTAGGGATATGCTAGCTACTGCAGCAGTCTTAATTTACAGAAAAGCTTCCATTCCATTGGGAGAGATGAAGGCAGTGCATCCTGATTCTTTGCATTAGTCATGAGCAGTGGCCTTTTTACTCTTTGGATGATGCTTTGGATGCTGGCTGGCTAACGGAAAAACCATTGTCATGGTAACTGGGTTTTATTAGGTTATCACTGTGAGTGCCCTAGCAGGCAGCTCTAGATATTCTACATGGAAATGACCCATTCTGGATGACAGCTTCCTCTGCCACACTCCTGTGTTTGTACAAATGAGAAGTGCTCTATGGGACATCTCTCATGATGGGATTTTACGGCGAAGCACTACCCAGATGCCCTGCCATGAAGAATCTGTTGCTTCGGGCTGGAGGGCTGGAGTTGGAGAGCACTGCGAAGTTAGCTTCTGTAGGAATTTCCTCAGAGTAAGTGAGCCACCTTCCCTGAAGTTAAACCCTTCCCTGTGGTGGTCTACACCTGACGACTGATCTAGCTCGAGGCATAAAGGCCTGGCCATGTAGGCTCAACTCTAGACCAATTTGAGAGCCACTGTAGCTCCAGAGATCTCCATGGGGTCAGCCTCTTGTCATTGTGCCTGCATGGCAGCTTAACTCCTATCTCTGCCCACTGAGCTTCCTTCCCTCAGTGTCACCCATGTTGATCCCACGAGTATTCCTTAATAAACATCTTGTTCCCTAAATCTCATGTAGAACAGCTTCCAGGGAACTGAACCTAAGACAGTAACCATTGCGCAATGTCTGAGTCTCTTCTTCTTCCAATTAACTTGAGAATGACTAAATATCTATAACCTCCTTCTCTAACAGTTAAGTGATGGCATTAAATTGTACCTGATTATATAAGCTAGGCAGACACATTCAGATTTATAGTCACTGAATTTAATGCGATTATTTTAACATCTGAAAGGGCAAACTTCGGGAGGAAGAAGAAAAAAAGATCTACTATGTATCACCTCCCGATGTTCCAAGCACTATACAAACATTCTAGGTTCTACTTATAAAACATGCTAGGATCCCAGTTTACACATATCAAAAATGTGGGGGGAAAGCACACATGTTTATGTGTACCTAAAATATAAGTGAAATAATTATCCACTTTTTTTGTAAGAAAAAATTAATACTAAATTAAATAGAAATTACAACTAATACTTTAAAACCTCTAAAAATTTCAGTTAAAAGAACTTAGCAAACACAATACACACAATTAAAGACTCACAGAATTGTGCAATTTTACTGTCTCTTCTGACTCACCTAACACTTTAACTCTTCTACCCATTGTAATCCATGGTCTTGCATTACTCTACCCAAGATTCTCTAACTGAAGTCGCCAGTGGCATACATGTTGCTAATCTAAGGGACATGTTTTAGTCTTTGTCTTAAATACTCAGCAACATGTGACTATAAACATTCTCCTCCAGGGTTTCCATGCTTCCTCACCTGATTTTCTCATTCTCTCTCTCCACTGCAGGCTGAACCTCCTTCTCCTAACTGTGCTCAACACCCAGTCCTAAGCCCTCCTCTCTCCTCACTCTATTCTCTGTCCCAAAGCCAGCACTTCTCCATCTCCTGAGTTGTTGTTTTTTCACTGTCTCCATCCTTCTCATTAAAATCTTTTATAAACACACCACAGAAATTCATATTTAATTGATCTGGTTTGGAATGCAAGCCTCAATTAAAAAAAAAAATAGTTCCCAGGTAGATTCTAATGAGCAGAAAGGATTGAGAATCACTGACTTAAGGAATCTCATCCTTGCCCAGTGTTTCAACTACCACGGTTTACCAATAACTCTTAAATTGATCCTTTTCATAGATATTAAAATTTTAGTTTCATGTATCTCTCTGCTTGGTGGTATGTACTCTTAGACATCTCAAAGTAATTATAAGCTCAAGTTCTCAATTGAAAATGAAATTCTTGCTCTTGCCTTTTTCACCATGTATTTGAAAATTGGTTCCCTCTTCTAATGCTCTCATCTCAATGAATGGCATGATTGTCAACCAAACTATGAAAGCCAGAAATCCAGGCATTATTCCATAAGCCTCTCTCATTGCCTCATTTCTATCATCCATTATGCAGGGTGTCCAAAAAAAGATGTATACACACTTTAACAGCTGACAGCTCAATTTTGAAAATGAAATGTATTTTAATAAATACTGCCTTTCTAATTATTCAAATTATGTATATACTTTTTGGGAGGACACTCTATATCAACCAGTTCTTTTTATTTTTTTCTTCTAAGCACATATTTTTGGTCTCTGTTCCTACTACTACCCAAGTCCAAGTTATTATCATCTCTCACCTGACTAAGGATAATGCCCTCTTACTTGATCCCCTCCAATCCCCTCTCCATTATTTTCATTAATATTTTCAATAAGCAAGTGGCACCTGATAATTTAGAAACCTTCACTGGTTTTCCATTGTACTTAGAATAATACATTAACATGGCTCCCTGGGTCCTATAGGTCTGGGCTCCTATCTGTATCTCCAATCTTATCTTCATTACAATCTCCCTAATTACCTCAGCTACACCCAGAGTGACCTTTCAGGTCATAGCATGTGTCATGCTGTCTCCTGCCACAGGGCCTTGGTATATGCTGTTCCTTCTGTTTAGAACTCATCCCTCCCATTTTCACCTTAATTTTTACTTACCCTTTATCTCTTAGCTATAACTTCCTCAGAGAAGACTTCCTAGAGCTCCCAACTAGAAAATATTGGCCCATTTATATTTATAGCATCATGCCCACTTTACATGAGAATTGAAATTTTAGATTAATTTGTGGTCACGTTTTGATTAATTGGCACGGAACATCTATATCTGACTAGATATTTTGTTTCATGAAGGCAGAGTCAAGGTTTGTTTTTACTCAAAGTTGTATCTCCAGTATTTAGCACAGACACAGCTTTTCATGCAAAATAAATTAAAAGATTGCTTGCTTCATTTTCTCATTTAAGTGGAGATAATGCCTGCTTTATCAAATCAAACAGCTCTCTGAATACTATGGTTGTCAGACTACTCCATTATTTATGATGGTATTGCACCAATAAAATCATTAACTAGAAATTTACAAAATAAAATTGTCATCTACTTAAAAAACATCTCTAATCCACATTTGGTAAAAAAATTCCATTATAATGATACTTACACACTTGGATTTAATGCTTCTGTCATAAATCGGGCCACCAAGGAGTAATAATCAAGTCCAGCGTACAACTGGTTGAAAAATCTTGGATGGTCTGTAAATTTAAACAAAGTATTTATCTACACAGCAATAAAAAAGAAAAATCTATCAATACTATATAGCAATAACAAATGAGTCTTTTAGACAATAAAAGCAGCTGGACACAAAAGAAGATATACTGCACAACTGCACTTATGTGATATTCAATATGAGGCCAAGTTGACCTATGGAGATAGAAATTAGAAATCTGGGTACTTTTGGGAAGGACATTTTAATTAGAAAGGAGCCTCCAGAGTGTTGAGAATTGTTTTTATCTCTATCTTGGTGATGGTTATTTACATACACATTTGTGCAAATTCATCAATATGAGAATTTAAGATCAATCCATTGTACTGAATGCAAATTACACCTCAATTTAAAAAAGAGCATTCAAAACTTAATCATTCACAAAGGAAACAAATGTTAAAGACCCATCCCAGGGGTCCTCAAACTTTTTAAAGTGGGGGCCAGATCACGGTCCCTCAGAGAGCTGGAGGGCCGGACTATATGAACTACTAATTCCTACTGTAACACCTCGGCTGCACTCACTGCCCAAAAAACCTGGCGGGCTGGATCAGACTCCTCTGCGGGCCGCATGTGGCCCGCGGGCCATAGTTTGAAGACCCCTGTCTAACCCTTTCTCCTGAGCAATGATACATTTCTGAGTAAATCCTGAACCCTCTTTTATGGCCTTTGGTTTGCCTGCTCTTTTCCTCTTTTCTTTCTACCACCCTGACCCAACCCCAAATCCTCAAGAATTGGGTTATTTGAACACTTTCTGTGCATGTATCAAATATCAAAACCTGCTACCTTTACCCTCTGAAAATATTGATATTAACTTCTCCAAATGTACGCGCACTTCTCTCACCAGCAGGCTGCGCTTTGGGCTTCTGGCAGTGGGTGGCCCTTTTTTTTTTTTTTTTTTTTTTTTTTTTTTTAAGACTGGACCACTTTTCATAATGCAACTGGCATTACATGGATGGAGTAAAACGTGACTCATTGTGCAGCTTGCATAAACTTTCTGATTCAACTTTTTTCAAAGGCAAGTTGCCTTTAAGACTCAAACAACTTCAGTTCCAACTTTCTATTTTTTCTACCCCAGGTATAAAAGGTTTCGTAAATGTCCTTGGCTTTACACAATGTGAATATTCACACCAAACACCAGGCTCATTGGTTTGGCATTCTCAATCATAGGATGCCCAGCCTGACCAAGAACAACAGTTGCAGGAGGTCTATTTCCAACGTTGAGGGTTTGGGAACCATTTCAGTTAGTGACCTCTTGTTACAACTTCCAGCATTTGGTCTTAGGTTATTTTTCCTCTTTCAACTAGGGGTTCAATGAAAAACAGAAATATTAAGAGAAAAGGTCTTTTTAAAATAAAACATGGAGCCAAAACCGGTTTGGCTCAGTGGATAGAGCGTCAGCCTGTGGTCTGAAGGGTCCTGGGTTCGATTCTGGTCAAGGACATGTACCTTGTTGGAGGGCACATCCCCAGTGGGGGGTGTGCAAGAGGCAGCAGATTGATGTTTCTCTCTCACTGATGTTTCTCTCTCATTGATGTTTCTGGCTCTCTATACCTCTCTGTAGAAAATCAATAAAAATATATTTAAAAAATAAATAAATAAATAATAAATAAATAAATAAATAAATAAATAAATAAATAAAATCAAACATGGAAAACGTCCTCTAATCAGGCAAAGGAAACCAGACACGGTTGCAAGTAATTTTAATAAGATTTGTTTTTGTTTGTTTTTTTTGGTTCTGTGTTAATTTATGATTGATTTCCATGGTAACGTTACGGAAAATATCTAGTAAGTTAAAAAATCCCTTGCATTAAATGCCTTCTATACTTCTGACATGCACTAGAATAATAAGATATGCATCTCTACTTTTGAAATGCTAAGTGGGTTTTTGATACATACACCAGACTTTCCCAAGGGAATATAAACCAATTATTTTTAGCCAGGATTTTATGATGTTCCTTCCACTACATTTAGTTCAGTGTCAGAATTCACACAGCATAATGTCTGCATAGTCTTAAGCACTAGATTACCTTTACATCACACTGAGAAATGCATATTTTGGAAAATTATTCTCCTACTTTAAGAATTTGTTCCCTAGGTATATATGAACAGTCAGTTGGAACAGTATTTAGCACAAAACTGGCATCATGTTACTGCATTTACAAAGATCACAGTTGTTAAGCATTGTTGAGAAACTATCACAACATAAACTCACCATGTATCAGATTCATTTTTTATACCTTCCTCAAGGTTTTTATTTCTTGTTCCTACTAGAGTTGATAAAATAATTTGGTAATTACCAATTGCCCAGAGTTAATAAGTATTTTCCAAATAAATCTATTCCTATTTATATTAAAGACAAATTCTTGAACCTTTTTTCTTTTTTTTTGCATATTCTAGGCCACTGAGATTTAAAATCCCTTACAAATTCTACAATCAAAGTATCATTTGCCAGTTTGGATCAACATAAGAAATGAGAAGCGGCAGTAATGGTATACGGTTTTAATTATAAGTGGGGTATGTGGATCACCAAGGAGTGGGTAATATTTACTTATGACCACCAGCACCAACAGTTTCGCTCTCATTTTATTTTTGGCCTTTACCACAAATCTGTAATAAGGGTTAAATGAACCATTTAAAAACTATCCGAACCATTTTTTTTAACATATTTTTATTGATTTTAGAAATGAAGGGAGGAGATACAAACATCAATGATGAGAGAGAATCATTGATCAGCTGCCTCCTGCACACTCTGTACTGGGGATAGAGCCCGCATCCTGGGCGTGTGCCATTGACCTGAATTGAAACCAGAACCCTCAGTCCACAGGTCTACACTCTGTCCACTGAGCAAAACCTGCTAGGGCAGAACAATTATGTTTTGATCCAGGTTTCTCATCCATAAACACTGTCATACTCAGTTTTATCATGAGGTAAATAAATCCTGAAGAACATGTACTTATTAGAGGTACTGATCAAGGAAGTAAATTCTTACTAGTTTTGACACTGTAGCGTATGACATCCCGGCAGAGTTCTAATAGCCTGTGGTGTGGCTCTCCTGTGTCTCTCATCTCCAAATCAAGAAGCTGTTTCAGTTGTTCAGGAGGCTGCCATTCACAAACCTGGAGGGTTAGCAATGGAACGGTTAATTGAGCACCCATGAGGCCAAGTATTGAATGAATATTAGAAGCATGAACTATAACCTTATGGAGCTTCCAGACAAGTGGGAGAGACTTACAGGGACTTACAGGTGCAATTACAGTGTAGCATGAGAAGAGCTCTCACAATAATGCAGAAATCATTAAACAAATGAGGGGGCCTCACTTTAGATTTGGAAGGTCAAAAATATCCTAAAACAGTGGTTGGCAAACTCATTAGTCAACAGAGCCAAATATCAACAGTACAACGATTGAAATTTCTCTTGAGAGCCAAACTTTTTAAACTTAAACTTCTTCTAATGCCACTTCTTCAAAACAGACTCGCCCAGGTCATGGTATTTTGTGGAAGAGCCACATGTGGCTCACAAGCCGCAGTTTGCAAACCATGGTCCTAGAGGAACCAAGCAAAGTTTAGGGATAGGGTAATGCAAGGGGCATTCTAGGTGGAAATAATAGAAATCACTAAAGCTGAAATACAAATAGAGGTGCCCAGGGCACATGGGAAGAATGAAATATGTTTAGTGTGGCTAGAAGAGGCAGTTTGAGGAAGGGAGAGGCAAGGTTGAAATAACAAATATTTGCTAACTAGTCTCTGTGCTTATATCCTTGCCTTATAGTCTACTAGCAATGTAGCATGGTCATTCCTCTGCTCACATATTCCAATGGGCCCCCATATTCTTCACTGTAAAACCAAGTCTGTACAATGACCTAAAAGAATCCTGTATAATCTGCTTCCCCTGGTAGGGTTCCCCTTCTAGTTGCATCTAGCACTACTTTCCTTCTGGCTGACTCTGCCCTGCCTACATGACCTCTTGCTGTTCTTCAGTGTACCAGGCATACTCCCATCAGGGACTCTGCATGTTTGTGCCCTCCACTTGGAATGCTCTTCCTCCCAATATCCCTACAGCTCATTTCCTCACTGCTTCCAGAGCTCTACCCAAATGCCACTTGCTCAATGACAGCAATTCTGATTCCCTTATTAAAAATCACAAGCTGCACATTACCCCATCTCTACCAAGCTCTCCTGACTTTTCTACTCGTCATTTTTCTATAGCACTTATCACCTCCCAATATTTATTGTGTCCTATATAATCTCCATGAAACCAGAGACATTGATCTGTTTGTTCACTGGTCCCAAGTAAATGAATCAGAGCCGGCCACCTAAGGGGATGCTCAATAAAGATGATGAATGAATAAGTAAACAAATGAAGAAATAAGCAAGACTCATATCATGATAGGCTTTATGTGGCATGAAGTGTGAACTTGGCACTAAAGAAGCCATTGGAATGTTTTGGATGGGGGAATTATATCATCATATTTGTGTTTTGGAAGATAGTTTTTGTTGCTATGTGGAGATTCCAAGTAAAATTGGAAATAAAGGTTACTGTAATAAATCAGGCAAAAAAAAGATGGCAGGCTGGATGAGGGTAGATACTATAAGAATGAAGTATTTCTAGAGATATTTGAAATGCTAAATCAATAGAACTTAGAAATCAATTTCACATTGAGGATGAGGGATAGGAATAACCAAGGATATTGAGGTCTCTAGCTTGCATGCATGGGTTGATGGTGTTGATAGGGAGAAGCATCTGGTATGGGTGGGGATGATGAGTTTGGAGAATAATTAGTCTAAGGATTCTCAAGACATCTGAAGGGGTGTAGCAGTTGGTCTGAATCTCCTGTGAAATATGAGGAAGAGAGGTTCAGGAATACACCATGATAATCTAACATGGTTAACACAGCTCAGAGAGAACCTATAGCCAAGAGGAAAAGGTGCAGGATCTCACTGAGTAATGCCAACACTGGGCAAAGGGAGAGGGGCTCATGTGTTAGGTGGGGTCATGCTGAAGAAGCAGGGAGAATCCTAGAAGAGTCTAATGCTATTAACACAAAGAAAAATAGAATATTCTGAAAAGAACATTGCCATCACTGTCAAATCCTAGTGAGAAGCCAAATTAGATAAAGACTGTGAAGTGCTCAGGGGTGTTATCAACAAGGAGGTGTTCTTGGCAAGAGCAATGTGACTTAGAGGTAGGAGTGGAGGCCAGATTGGTGTGAAGTGAGGGTGTAGGAGGTGAGGAGATGGAGGGAGGGATGGGTAGGGAGACAATTTTTTAAAAGTTTGGCTGTGGAGGGGAGGAGAGAGACAGGAGTTGTCAGGAAGTAAGGAGACTAAGTGGTGGGAGGTTGTGGGAAACAGGAGAAAATACCAAGTTGTCCAAGAGGTATGAAATTCACCCCCTGATGTTAGGACTACAACAGGCAGAGGTAAATCAAAAGTAACAGAAATAATAAGAAGAATTAACTAGTGATACACACAATAACATGGATGAATCTCAAATACATTTTGCTGAGGGAAAATAAGCATGACTCAAAAGGATACGTGTGATATGATTCTGGAAAAGATGAAAACTATAAGGACAAAAAAACAGAATAATCACTGAGGGGAGGATTTGACTATAGAGGAGCATGAGGAAATTTGGAGGGTGATAGAACAATTCTATACCTTGATTGTGGTGATTGTTCCAAGAAATTTTCAAAGCTCATAAAACAGTGCACCAAAGAGAGTAAAATTTTACTGAATGTAAATTATGACTTTTAAACAAACAAACAAACAAACAAGGCTAAGAAAGTGTGTTGGGTATTAAAAGTGATCATCTCATGAAATGTGGGGATGTATAAGCAGGGTACTTTATTTTAAAAAATTAAGTTAAATGTATTGGGGGGACATTAGTTATTAAATTATGTTTCAAGTATACATTTCTATGATACCTCATGTGTACATTGTGTTGTATACTCACCACCCAAAATCAGATCTTCTTCCATCACCATATATTTGACCTCTTTACCATTTAGTAACCCCTACCCCTGTCACCTTTTAATGGTACCTTGTTGGATCTCTAACAAAGAGGCTGTTGGTGGCATAAAAATTTCACTCCCTCCCTCAACCCCACATAGCTTTCTATCCACCTTCACATGGATAGTCTACACATCTGCTATATTGTGATTGACTTGTGTTTCCTTAATTGATAACTTAGGATCATCAGCCTACCCTTCTCATCTTATCTCCTATTAGTTCCCTATATGAACACTTTTTTTTTCTAGGAAAAATGATCCCCTTACTGTGTTAAATGCATCTTGTTCTTTTGCAACCCTCTTTCCATATTTAACTTCCTGCTTTCTTCAACACACAGAGGCTGACTTCTCTGCGCCCATCAAAATCTTACTTACCCTTCACATTCCACATGAATGACCGAAGTGCCCACCGCTCTGTGAAACCCCCAAAACCCCCCTCAGCCCCAGTCACAGAGCATTTATCACATTCTTATGGGATCCCCTTTTTTCTTTTCCAACAAAAACTTATTCTTCCAATTAGATTATAAATTCAGTTCAAAGCTGAGCCTTTCTCTTATTTTTCTTTATATTTCCCTGGGCTAACTATAATGCCTTACCCATAACTAACACTCAGTTAATATTTAATGACCGCATAAAGGCCAATTAAAAAAAAAAATCTTACCAGAGGAGCAGTGTGCTCCAAAGTAAAGCAGGTACAAAATATTTCACAAGTACAGATAAGACCATAAAATAGGCAATTCTTAAATATATAATTAGGAAATATTAGTGATTTTGCCTTGAACATAGCCATTCAGAGTTCACAATTCATTGAAATCTATTTTGGTATTAGTTTTCCCAAATGCATGTGATCAAAAATTCAGAATACATTCCGCTTTGCATGCAAAATGCTTTTTAAATGACTTTTATTTCAGACTAATAGAATTGGAATAAAAATCTCTCCATCTCTCCTATTTGTTGACCCATTTGTTGGTAACCCAATTCACACATAAATGGTGATCAATGAGAGAAAGGATAATTGGGGGATTTTATGAAACATATAGAGGAGTAAGTAGTTAAAGGCACAGACTCTGAAGACAGGCTGCCTGGGTTTCAGTGCCAGCTCTGATGCTTACTAGCATGTGATCTTAGGCAGAGTACTCAACCTCTTTGTATCTAATTTTTTTCCTGATTTCTAAAATGTAGTTACTAAACAGTACCTGCCTCTTAGGGGGTTTTAGGATTAAATGAACAAATACATATGGTGTGTATTTGTGCTTTGTGGCCTTATATACCTAAGTTATGGAGTCCAAGATAATCTCCCAGCAAATAATGACTGTTAAGAGTTAACCCTTCCATTCCTGGCTAGTGTGGCTCAGTGGTTGAGCATAGACATATGAACCAGGAGCGCATAGTTCGATCCTCCTTCAGAGCACATGCCAGGGTTGTGGGCTTGATCCTCGGCAGGGGGGCATGCAAAGAGGCAGCCAATTAATGATTCTCTCTCATCATTGATGTTTCTATCTCTCTCTCCTTCTCCCTTCCTCTCTGAAATCCATTATACATATATATAAACTAGAGGCCCAGTGCACAGATTCATGCACTGGTGGGGTTCCTTGGCCTGGCCTGTGGGGATCAGGCTGAAACTGGCTCTCCAACACCCCCCAAGGGGTCTCGGATTGTGAGAGGGTGCAAGCCAGGCTGAGGGACTTCACCAGTGAATGATCAGGGCTTGGGAGGGACTGCAGGAGGGCTCTAGGGTATGTCCAGCCCATCTCGCCCAGTCCCAATTGGCTGGACTCCAGCAGCAAGCTAACCTACCGGTTGGAGCATCTGCCCCCTGGTGGTCAGTGTGCATCATAGTGACTGGTTGAACAGCTGAACAGTCAGACACTTAGCATATTAGGCTTTTATTATATAGGATATATATTTTTTTGTTTTCTTAAAATGTTAACCCTTCCAGGAAAGCAGATATGGGGTGGGGAAGACAAATGCAACTGTAGTATCTGGGCAGCCCCTTGAAACAAAGATATAGAGGAAATTAAAATGTGCACTTCCCATTTCCCTTACATCTAGCCATCCAGATTTTGAGAGAAAAAGCATCTTTCCTCATTCCTGGGATTTCTTATAGATTCTTTTCTTTTACCTTCTCATTGACATCTGTTGCCTTTAAAACCACCTCTTCCATTATTAGCCTCCAGGCCTCTTCAACAAACTTTTCTCCTGCCTTTGCATCTGTGGTGGGACCATTCAGTATGACCCCGTCCACGAGAACAGCGCTCTTCTTAGTTGGAACCATCTCTTGTTGATCGGTTTCTCCTGGAAGCACACACAAAAAACACACTGAGTATGAGAGGTAATCTAAGTGGACCACAAAAAACACAGGGTAAAAAATGAGTCACCACTCCAGCTTCAAGTGGTGTGATTTACTGTATTTTAACACATTTGCAGCACTGAAGCTGGCAGGTTCTTATATTGGTGCTCAAGAGTGGAGTTGGGGAAAGAAACCTCTATGTTCCATTCCTGCAGCATCTTGTTCAGCATCAGAGAGTATGGATGAGCTCAAGTAATTTAGATTCAACCGATTTTTACCCACTCTTACAAACACCTTCAAGAGATCTTGGTAAACACAAAGCCCATGTCTATTGCATGAACACACCCTTTCTTGTAATTTCTTAAGGATCTCCAAATATTTCCTTTTAATAAGTCATTCCTAAAGGGGAAAAAAAGAATATTGGGGTGTCACTTCTCTTAACTTTACATTTTAAGCATAGGTCTAAATGATCCTCTACCAGTATATTATAGACAGTGCTTTGTCCCAGAGATCAACTCCCCACTTAAGTCTCCTCAGCCATTTCCTACTGAAAGAAGACAAAAGAAAATGTGAGGCATGATGGTTTGCATAAACCCGTATTTAATGGCTTTAAGCTTCTCAAACTTGCAGTTTAGGCCCAGGACGAAGGATGGAACAGGGCATTTTTAGGACAACACAGCTGCTGGTCAGTGACTAACTGTTAAAAGTCAGCATCAAAATTTATAGCTGAGAATAGAGGACCATCCTGCACAAAAATAACATAGACAACTGAATCCAGGTATCCAATCAATATCTGCTATACGTGTTGATATTGTTTGTTTTTCTTTGTCTAAATAGTATCTCTCCTCCTTACAATGTTCATGTTCATTTAGTTGTGTTAATTTACAGAAACAAATTTTGTAAGTATTTCTCAGCTCTGCACCTAGCCCAGTGCCTTATGTATACTTTCTAAAACTGCCTTAAGTATGCTGATGGTCTGTCTTTCAAATATTTTTATATTTATTGAGGGCTCTAAGAGTATTAACATGTATTATGCTGTTGAGTTTGTCTTCTCAACATTAAATGTTTTGATAAAGTCCTGAGGTGTATAAACCCTTTCATTCTATTGCTGCCAAACTCAAATGGTGTCCCTGGAGGCAGATGGAAATGTCACAGGAACATTCCCCAACTTGGGAAAGATGGGACCTGCAGTGAGATCAGTCTTTATCCTCACACTGAAGGCTGAACCATCCAGAGCTCCGATGTCGAATTTTCGTTCCATCCCTCACATTCACTTATCTTTCACTTGAAAGGATGTATTTAACATGGTTTAGGGCTGAATGCTGAAGCAATAGAATTTCACTTTTAGACGGAAATGCTTTACACCTAAAGGCACTTTCCTCCCCCCAGTTTTAGGTCCTAAAAATAAACTGGAAACGAGGACAATTATTCAGGAAACCCTGGTTATGTCAGTAGGCATTGCTATTATTAAGCACACAGAAAAAGTTAGTGATTTTTTACCTCATTAGTAGGATTGTGAGTTTTTATTGCCCAGGGAATAGCAGCCTCTCAGATGAATTTCCCTCTCCTCTCCTCTCCTCTCCTCTCCTTTCTCCTCCCTTCCCCTTCTTTTTCCTCCCTCCTCTCTCCTCCCCTCCCCTTCCCCCCCCTCTCTCTCACACACACACACACACACACACACACACTAAAAATGTCAAATACCAACTTGCAACTACTGAAATTGAAATTAAAATGATCTGTCTCCATAACAACAAATTAAAGAAATGCCCATAATTCACACAATTATTTAGAAGGAAATACTATAAAAACTGGGTATAGATTATTCCTCTTTTCTTGATAGGTATGTTTCATTTCCACTGCCAAACAGCCTCACGTGACTCTTCCTCCCCCTGCATTTTCCCAAATGGGAAAAGACGCTCTGGAGATTATTCAGTAGGTCACACTGTGATCTTTAGGGATACAACCCTAGGACTTCCAATCTAATTGCTGGAGTTATAGATTAATAAGAGACTTTCAATTGAAGGAATCTTCCATGTTGCCAGAATATGACTGTTTTTTATTACACTCTTTCCTAAAACCATCAAATACTAGTCCAAACCACCATCAAATGCTTACATTAGTGCAGCAGCCTCCCAACTGATCCCCCAGCTCCCCTTAAACCCTGCATGCCATGTGGACTAATCTCAACATGGTAGCTCCTATGTTCCTTTGAAAAGATAATTCAGATAACATGATGACTATTGTACTCAAACCATCCAATGGCCATTTATCTCATGAAACCAATGACTAAGACCTTATAATGGCCCCTATGGCCCTCAATGAGCCACTTACTTCTTGGACCACAAACTTCATCTCTCATTTCTGTCCTCTAAGCTCATCACTTTGGCTTCTTCAATATTCTTCAATTTTTTTCTTAAACACCAGCTTCTCAACAAGGCCTTCCCTGATAACCCTACTTAAAATTGCAACCGCTTCTTCCCCCCCCTCCCCCTTCTCTCTCTTCTTTATTTGTTGCAGACTCTAATAAGTGCCCTAAAGAAAATTACCTGAATGACTTGATGGAATACAGACAAGAAGTTATTTTAGAACCTGGTCAGGGAAAAGCATTCTGTAGAAGCCACATTTGAACTGAGTCATGAAAGAGGAGATGGAGCCAGGCCTGGAGAAAGAGACTAGTCCAGGGAGAAGGAACAGAAAATGTAAATAATCCATAAATTGGCCTCTTAAAGAAATAGAAAGAGATCAATGTGGCTCAAGTGTGAGAACAAGGAGAAGGCAGGAATAAGTGAGATTTGGAGAGATAGACAGGAGCAGACCAGGTAAGGTATTTTATTCTAAAAGCAACAGAGAGCCATTTAGAGGGTTCTAAACAAAAGAGCAACATGATCTAGTTTGCAGTTATAAAAGATTACTTTGACACCATGAGGATGATAACTGTCAGAGGCAGATGTGGAAATAGGGGCATTGCTGAAAAGACTACTATAGAAGTCCAGGCAACAGATCACAGCAGGTTTGATCTGGAAGGAGGCAGCAGAAATGTAGCAAAGTGGGAGACATTTTGGCGATAAAGCCAAGAAGACTTGCCGATGAAGTAGATGTAGGGGGTCAAGAAAACAAAAGAACCTCAGGTGACTCTTGGGGTTGGAGCCTGAGACACCAGGGAAATTCTGGGGGCCATACTGATATGGAGGCCACTGGAAGGACAAGTTGGGTAAGTGGGTAGTAAGGTGGGGGCAGAGTATCAAGATTTCCCCCCCCACTGATTAGTAGAAAATGCTTATGACGGGGTAGAAACAAAGGTCGTGGCAAGAACATCCATGACAAAAAAGTAAGCAAACATGAACTAGGCAGAAAGATGTATGCATCTGTCTGTGTCCAGGAAACCTCAAGAACTGCTGTTTGTCCAAGGGGCAGGGTCAGAAAGTGGGAAAAGTGACTTCCAAGAAGGAGGCATGGTGACTGATCTTACAGGAGCTTGAATAGAGACTGAGGAATTTAGATGTTACCAGTACTTGGTAGGCAACAGGCAGCCATTGGAACTTCAGACAGGATAGGAGAGTGCTTCAGAAAGATGCAGTAAATACTCAGGTAGCCTTCAGATGGGAAAACAAGAACTTGAGGTGGGGAGATTTGATGGCAATAATCCAGGCCAGAGAGAGGGAGGCATGAATCCAATAAAAGACAAGACAGTAAGTTTATTTTAATCTCTCCCCTACAATCATGTTCCGGAAAACTTGGCTCCAAGAATACTATGTCTTTTAATGAGTACTGCCACTATCTATGGGTAGGATAGTTTTCTATCCTCCAGTAACTCTGTGTTCTAAAATGATCGCTAGATGAAAACATCACAGAATAAGATAGGAACAAAATAGTTTTGTGCATCCATGCATCGGCTCCTCCCTTGCAGAGAGTGGATGAAAATATAACATTTCTGGGAAGTGACATCCTCTCATCACCCAGGGTTTTATTTTATGAGGTCCAGTTGCATTAGCATCTGGGATGCCAGTGAAATGATGATTTGGATTCTGTTGAGACACCAAGGCATTGCCTTCAACAAAAGTACTGGGTCCAAGAACATCATCTATTCTCTAAGAGGACAAGCTCCTCAGAAGGGGATCTCTGAAACAGCCCACTCCGTGACCCCTCCCCCCCCTAAAAAAAAAGCAGCTGCCAGTGCCCTGTCAATGGTCAATCAATGCACCGTGCACCATAAATCCTATCTATTGATTTTTAATTTCAAAAATATTTTCTTTTCACTGGGTACCAGACCAATAACTGGGTAACCTTCTGATATTTTCAGAGAAGTTTTCCAAAGACATCTATCATCTATTCATAATGCTTGAATAAACAGTACTTAACAAGCTTTGTATAAGGTTGTTGTCATACTGATAGGAAGCTCTTAGGAACCCCCATCCCCACCTCACCCCACTCTCCTACCTTTACACCTTATGAAAAATTCAGTTTGCAGGGGCTTGAATACAGTTGGGCTCCAGGAGAAAACTGGATTTGGCAAACCTACAGAGTATATTGCAGCCCAAGCTGTAGAGCTTGGCTGTGGATGAGGTACTTTTGCTGGGCTCGGAGGGAGCTATTCCTCCAAGGTGCTATGTGTTTCCCAGGAGCCGTCCACTATGTCTTCCTTCGCCTTCAGGAGCCACTGACAGTTCCTGTGGCCATTTCCCCCTCTGCCATCGTGGCTTCCTGTCCCCTGATTCTTCACCTTGCTTCTTATCTACATATGTTTGTAAAGCATAGATTTTACTTGTTGCTTTATCATTGATGCCTGTCTTTTCTGAGATTTAATACCAAATAGATAGAATGCCCAATTTTAGTTTTCTTGTTTGCTTGGGGCATTGTTGGCCTAACCAGCATTGAACTAGAGCCACCCTTCCCCCAGGACACTGTCTTAGGTGGCACCATGAGGTAAGGTTATCTGCTTTTGTGGGTATCTCCAAGTCCTAACTATTCCATATCTCCAGAATTGCCTTGACTCCTATCTTTCCCAAGGCCTAATTATTTAGCTCTCTCTTCCACTTCTATGACTTCTCCAAGATCCTTTCAATAAACTCCCCCTCTTAGTGAGTGAGAGTCATTCTATATTCTGTGAAACTAGGGAACCATAACTAATACTCTGAGTAACTTGGCATTTTTAGGCATTTCAACTAAGGAAAGTTAAAACAACTAGACACACCTTACTAAGTATACTCTCTGGTTCCTTAGAGTCTCCCATGTATTTGTATTGTTCCCCAAAGCTGGAAGGTCACCCAGTCACAATCAGAAAATAAATAGATTTTATTTTTTTTATTTTACTCTTTCTCTATTTAAAAAACATTCCACTTAAGTATAAGTCTGGATGTTTGGGGTTAATGGGTAGAGTACTATCTTAGCAAAAAAGAGTCTAGAACAATACAGACAAAAAGAAATGTAAAACAAGCCATTGTGTGACTTTCTAGTAGTAGTACAGCAAAAAGGAAACAAAAAAAATACAACTGTACTTATTAAACAATAATTAACATTTATTAGACAAAGGAACTGAACTAGGCACCTTATATCAATTACCTTATTTAATCCTCATAATAAATCTATGATGAAGATACATTTTATTAACTTCATTTTTCAGATAAGGAATTTGAGGCCAGAGAGATGAAGAGAATTGTCCACATCACATAGCTAATAAGTGGTAGAGTCAGATGTTAAAGCCAAACAGCCTAAGTTCAGAAGTTATGTTGATTATTCCTACATTTTACCTTTTTCACAAAAAGCAAACAAGGAAATATTGCTTCTTGTGCTTCATAAACCACACTATTTTGTATTCCTAAGCAAGAAGTGATTATCTTGGAACTATGTATTAAGTTGCAATGTGATGCAATTTAATATATAGTTTTAAAACCAATTTACTAAGTGTTGACTTTAGGATTTTAAATGTATTCCACTTAACCAGCAATTTAAATGAAAATTTAAATAAATGCTATAAATGGCTGCCTCGTTTGCATGATCCATTGATTAACTCTGATATGAGGCTCAGGGTTTGATCTCCCAGCCTTGGCCTTGGGAAGATCCTCTTCTAGGTGAGTGAGGGCAATTACTCTCAGCTTCTTAGTACCCCAACACACATACTGTGACATGCACATGTTGTCACCCTAAAATGCAGAAATCTGCATTTACCAGAACCCTTTTGTGGAGTTTATTAAATGTAATTGGAAAGAATATACTATGAAGCTGCTTGGAATGGCAGTAAGATACAGCTCAAAGGAAAAAAAAATAGATGATCTAAACTTCCTTCCAAAGAAGGGGAATTCTGTTAGTTGGAGAACTAATGCATTGCCAAGTGGGATATACAAATTTGGGGTCAGACATGAATTGCTCAGTGATATAGATTTTACTTCTTATCCTTTAAGCTATATAGAATTAGCTTTATCTGCATATAAAATCAGAGCAAATATCCTAAAAAAATTTTACCTGGGAGCCAACACAGACACATAAACTATATTATAGATGCTGCTGCTGATATGACAAATGCAGGAGCTCTGGGGATGCCCACATATCTCACTGCTACTCTGGTGTTGCTAAATGAAGTATCCACAGAATACCACACAAACAGATCATAAAGACTTGGCATAGGTATGCCGCAGCTGATACCCACTCATCCATGGATTTGTATTCATCCAGAATTTGTGCCAAAGTTGCTTTTGCCAATTTTGTGTAGGAACATGGGATCTTAGAGCTTGACAAGCATTTATAGATCATTTAGCAAATGTCCTCCTTTTTTTAATTTAAGGGAACTGAGATTGACTGGCACATACAGAGTTTGATGCTTTGATATGCTTTTCAAGGGTCAGTCAGAGCCTCTCAGGGTTGTCTACACTTCACCTCTCATAAGAATGTAGAGCCTATTTCATATAATCATGGTTAGCATTTATTTAGCATTTACTATGTGCCAGGTTCTTAGGAAGTCCTCCATAAACAGTAGTACATTTATCATACATAAGAACCCTGTGAAAATACAAACAACTAAAACTCACTCTGATTAAGTTAAGCAGACAAATAATTTATTGGGAGGGCGCATCAGTTTTCTATAGTCGTGTAAAAAATTACCACAAAATTTAGTAGCTTCAAACAACAATGATGAATTATTTCTCATGATGCTATGACTTAGTTGGTCTTGTCTAGCCTCACTTACACAATTGATCAACTTGTGGGTTGGCTTGGAGCTGAGCTTGGCTGGGAAGGCTGGGATTGCTGAACCTCTCTATCCACATGGGTTTTCATTACCAAAGAGATTAGATGTCTTCTTCACAAGGTACCGAAGATACAAAGTAGTGAAGGCACACATGATACATGCTTTTGCACAAATCGTCATATACTTTATGAAATAAGAATCAAACCCAATTCTACAAATATGGAAATGAGAATCAGAAAGATTAACTTGACGAAGATCATATAGCTAGAGTAATAAATAGCAGAGCTAATATTCAAACCATAATTGATGTAACGTCTCTTCTCTTTTCATTAAACCATGCTTCCTCATTCATCGGGGAGATTGGACTAACACACACAAAACAATAAAAAAAACAATTAAACTACTAAGCTGGCATATTGTATTGAACACTTCTGGGCAAAACTGTCATCATATGTATGTTCCACAATTACTTTCTAAAATTCTGTTTTGTGCCATCAGCTTGAAAAATAAGGCCACCGATGAAGAATATTAGGAAATTGAATTTTTCATAGATTTTTTTTCTCCTCTATCACTGCTTCATACAAATTAGTACTGAAATAAAAGTGAGCTGACGGCATTCCAGAATATACCATGAAGAAAATAAGTTCCCTGAATGTATTCTATGACCCATATAGCATCTGAAACAACAGATATGTCATAAATGTCCACTAAGTCTCTATTGATTGTACAAGTCAATACAAAGCATTAGGGGATCAAACAACAAAGGACCCAGAATACTGAGTTGGGAATAGTCTTATCAGCTAAGAAACTCAAACAAAGGGAGGATTTAGCAATATATTTAATGGCAAAAAATGGAGTGTGAAATTTTAAGATCAGTCAATGCTGCAGCTAAATCACCAAAACAGATTTTAATATTTAACGATGGCTTGCTGACAAATAATTCAGACAGTTGCTCTGAAACATTTCCCATTAAGAAGCTCCTGAATGCTGAAATTTTTAAACTCTGCACCAAGACATCTCAGATGCTGGTGGAAACAAAGAAACAAACAAACAAACAAACAATCCAATTCTAATTTAACCCGTATTTTGCAGGATTGACTTCTGACTTTTAATTATCTGCTCTGATGATATGCATAGAAAGAATCCTCTGGAATTTGAGATGGGGGAGTTTTAGTTGAACTCTAGCCCAATGTAGTTCTGTAAGTAGTACTTTAACATCTCTGATTAAGCATGCTCTCAGCTAAAGGATGCTCAACAATGACTTGCCATACTCCGTCAATGATCCTATGGCTAATGTCAGTTTTTCAATTAAGTTCCTATTCATGCAATTAACATAAATCACCTTCCAGCATTTATGAAAGTGTTCCTCACAACACACTCAACCCACTTTAGGCATAGAAAGCTATGCTATCTCAAAAGCAACTCTGTACTATTTTGCTTAGACAAAGAGTGTGTAGGCAGGAATTAATGAAGGAATAATTCCGCTTCAAATGACCCTATGACTGATTGACATTTGATACCCATTGCTTTCCCCCCTTTAAAAAATGGAGAACTTATCTACTATGCCTCACTTAGGGCACTTCATCAGAAGACCTAAGACGAGCTTTGTGCATATTTATCTTTGGCAATTACAGTGCTGAAGACAGTGCCTGTGTCAATGGCGGTGGCACTTTCATGTATTGCATGCAAGGCTATTTGTGGCACCATTACCTTTATGACACTCAGATATATTGAGGAAACATAGCATCTTTATTTTGGTTCCTAATTAATCTTGTCTTTCCTTGAGCACCCGTTCCTGGAAAGAGGTAACAAAATTTATTTTATTTAGTCCAACCTACTTAAAATGTGGTCAGATATAATAAATTGAACAGTCCCTTTAGGCAATGCTCAGTTTTACTTGATAAAAGTGCTTGACCCCTCAGACTTCCATTCCCCACCTCACCTAGTACTGTTCTTAATGGTTTCCAGATACATGGAGAGAAAAGCGTGTATTACTCAACTTTAAGATGGAGGAAGAGTGGTAGGTCCTTGAATCACCTATGTCTTTACTCCTTTCACATCTGACAATCAGAGCTGAGGCATATTCATGGTCTCTTTTCTCTCATCTTGGCCAGGTGCTGGGGGTGATTGCTGTTGGGGGTGGTATCCTCTGGGCTTATGCCACATCCTTAATCAGGCATCTCATCATGATCTCCAATAAAAAATAGAGCAGGTCCATCCCCTAGTTTTACCTTCCTCTGAGGGTCCTTCTGAGTCACCTCCATTCCTTAAGGAACTAAATCCAGCCTCTCCTTCTCCATCTGACTTCACTGAACTTTTACTTTTGCTTGGAATTCGTCCCAAGGTGGTCTTGTTTCAGGAGATTCTGGTCAAGATCTCAGTTGTTGTCTTCAGTATTTCCATAATCTACTATCCCTCCTTACCCTTGACTTGGATCATAAGTAATAAGAAATAGAGACCAGGTCTTTCAACACTTGCTTTTCATATTTCAATGTCTGTCTCTCTCTCTCTCTCTCTCTCTCTCTCTCTCTCTCTCTCTCTCTCTCTCTCAAATTTAAATATATATATATATATATATATATATATATATATATATTTAATTGATTTCAGAAAGGAAGGGAGACCTCCTGGTTATAGATTGATGCTCAACCAATGAACAACTCCAGACGGGTTCAATCTCTTTTTCTCTTCCCATTATCAACTCAGATTATAGTGGAGTTTGTTTTGTTTGTTTGTTTGTTTGTTTGTTTTCATTCTCTTTTCCTACTTTAACTATTGCTTTTTTGGATCATAACTTCATGGATAACTTTTAAAGGTGTAAAAGGATGTCTTCTCTATGCTAAGGACAAAATTCCATGATTATGTCTTCTAGGCCTAGTAGATCATGTTAAAGGGGAAATAAAAGAATTTAGAAAGCCATATCTTAAGGCAATAACCTGACTTGTAAAATTATTGTTTTGTTTTGAAACTCTTATTTTGGCCACTGGAACCTAAACAGTAATTGTCTTTCTCTTCGAATTCTATCTGTAAAAATCATATTCTCTCTCAGGAATACAACTGCTGGTAAAGAAAAGCAAGATATTCAGAAAGAGCAGAAAAGCATAATGATATTATTTTGAATCTGCTCTAAAATTGGATTGTGGTGAGGGATGCACAATTCTGCAAATTTACTAAAAATTGCATTGCTCATTCAAACAGGCGAATTTTATAATATATGAGTCACACCTCAGCAAAGCTCTTAAAAATTAGGTACAGTGTAAAAAAGAGTGAGAGACAGTTCATCAGCACCTTGTAAGCTGTGCTGTGGGCCTCTTAGAGGTGATGCTGGTGGGAGCAGTAGAAACAGGACAAGTTAGGAGAGAAGATGCAGTCACTGTTTTCCCCACAAGAGTTAGAGATCAATCATACTCCCAGTGAGAAGAAAGCTATGTTTTTCCTTTAAACTGGAACTTACCTGCCAACTTTGTTTACATATGTATCTCTTGAGCAATAAAATGTTATCAGAGTGTTCAAATCATGAGCACAAACTATAATTAATCATGTATATGTTTATATAAAAATATTTTTTTCCATTTATACACACTCTTCTTACCTGGCCATTGCAAATATCTAGAACATTTACAAAAATACAGATGGATTCAAAATAAATAAAAAGTTGTCAATATAACAAGTAATTATAAACTTTTCTCATATAGACCTTTCTCATACCTCATTCAGAGGCAATCTACCTTATATTATGTACAATTCCAACCTCTTGTGTGATTAAAAAAAAAAAGAAAAACAACAACAACAACAACAACACACACACACACAAGAAGACAAGATAACCATGTTACAAGCAATAAATTGAAGGAAGCGTAGCAAGTGATGATTAAAGAAGCTACTATGATTTATAAGAGAAAAGAAAATATAGTTGACACCTACAGGAGACTGTAATGAGGGAAATACAAACAATATAAAAGACGATGCAAGAACTCAAGATCAGAAATCTGACATCATTCAATGAAGGAACAAGCAGCTGAGCACATCTCAGCTCTTGATAATTGTTATAATGTTATCCAGTGCTCACAATGGCAATGCCAGGATATACAAAAGAAGATTAAACTTGTTCAGGGAGGCAAGCATATATTTAAACTATTTTATAAATATTTCTATCCTTAAATATAATTTTTATTTGTTTGTCTTTTAGTTTTTACATTGAATTTTCTTTTCTTTTTTTTTGTAGTGGTAAAAACATATAACATAAAATTTACTTCATCAATTATTTTTAAGTTTATAGTTTACTATGTTAAGTATGTGTTAAGCATTGGTCTATCTGTCTGTCTTTCTGCCAGTACCACACTGTTTTGATTATTGTAGCTTTGAAATACGTTTTGAACTCAGAAAGTGTCAGTCCTCCAGCTTGTGTTGTTTTTCAAAATTGTTTTGGCTATCAGGGGTCCCATGAGATTCCATATAAGTAGTAGGATAAATTTTTCTATTTCTACAGAAATTGCTCTTGTAATTTTGATACAGGTTATGTTGAATCTGTAGTTCACATGGGTATATAAATGTTTTAATAATAATATTTTAATCCATGAGCCTGAGATGTGTTTCCATTTATTTGTGTTTAAATTTCTCTCAGCAATGTTTGTAGTTTTCAGTGTATAACTCCTTTACAACTCTTATACTCATGTGTAAGTATTGTTTTTTACACTATTGTAAATCTTAAAAGTTTCTTCATACAAATTTTAAATGTGTGACGTTTAAAGTGATTAGCAGTATATATTCCTAGAATTGGGAACACTGGGTCAAATCAGAAGGAATACATGTGCCTTATATTTATAGCAGTGAAATTTATAATAGCTAAAATTTCAAAACAACCCAAGTGCCCAACAGCAGATGAGTGGAAAAGAAAGCTGTGGTACATTTACAAATGGAATAATAAAAAAGAAGGAACTTTAAAAAAGAAGAAAAAAACTCTTAAAAAAGAAGAAACTCTTACTATTTGTAACAGCAAGGATGGGCCTGGAGAGTATTATGCTAAGTGAAATAAGCCAATCAGAGAAAGGTAAGTATCACATGATCTCACTCATATGTGTGGGATAAAATGAGCAAAATAAACTGATGAGCAAAATCCAGAGACATAGAAGCATGGAACAGACTGATGAATGGTCAGAAGAAAGGCAGGGGTGGGTGGTGGGTGGGGAGCGATTAACCAGGGAATTTATATGCATATACGCATAGTTACAATCACAGGCAATAGTGTGGTGAAGGCTTGGGAGAGTGGGTGCAGGGTTGAGAGGGTCGATGTGGAAAAAAACAAAGGGAACATCTGCACAACTTTTAACAACAAAGATAAATTTAAAAAAATACAGTGACTAGCAGTGAGAGAGACATCTGTGGAATAGACAAGTGGTATACCGTTGGTCCAAATGGTATTCAACTCTCTAAATATTCTATTTTCTCACCCAACTCCAAATCCTTCCATATCTGAGTCTACAAATGTTTGCCATTCCACCACCAATAAGAAAACAAAAGGGAAGAGCAAGATGCATTCCATGGTGTTCTCTTGAGTCTGAAGACCAACACTTTTGGGATCCATCTCTAGCATGAAGGGCCCCAGAAAAAATTACAGAAAAGACAACTTTAAGTATTTAAATCACATCTAGCAATGTGGAACAAAGCTCAGCCAGGGCAAGAAAATGCCTGCTCTGTGATAATTCCATTGCATAATAATTTTGTGGTGTATTTTTCATAAAATAAATATCAGGTGAAAACTGACATTGAGGGTCTCTGTGATTCTTTTCATGTGCAAGTCTTCAGTGCCTGTTAAAGGGATAGTCTTTAAACTAGTGATGGCAACAGATGCAGGACCAACTCCAGTTCCCTAAATCCGTCTGAGATAGACTCTGTCCTTGCACAGACTCAGGAAGATATTGAGCTCATTCGTCATAATTTAAGAGTAGCAGGAGGAAAAAAACCTATCTTCCATGTTACATATTTTCTATTGTATTCTCTCTTTGTGCTGTTTCAGTTTTGAGCAGGAAGAATCTTAAAAATCACTATCCCTTTTTCAATTACTCTATTAGGACTCATAGGAGCCCAAGATCTCCTTTCCTCAAAATAGAATGCATTTGTTATTTGGTTTGGAGGATTTATTTAAAATAAATCTATTTCCAAACAAACTCCCCATGGAGTTGCATGAATATTTACCCATGTAATTCAGTTTGGTAAAATTATTGAGAGAGGAAGGTAGGACATACCTATCTTCAATATTCCGGGTACTTGACCTATGTTCTCATAAAATCCCATGAGGTAAGTAGTGTTGTCTCTCTCTTGTCACTTCCATTGCACCCGTCAATGAATGAACTATTGTCTTGGTCTATAAGGAGCAAAGTTCAAACCTTTTCCTTTCTCCTCCTGTTTATTCAACAGCAATTTGACCAAATGCAATTTGGTCAAGATGATCATTTGTCAAAAAAACAAGTATTTCTTGTCATTGCATTTCCAAAGATTGGTAATGCTTATGCACATCTAGGCAAATTTTCAACTCTATATTGTGCCTTAAAACATTGTTAATCCTTTTCTAGAATTGTAGAGCTCGCCCCCAACTCTTTTTTTTTTTTTTTTTGGTTATATATTTTGAATTAACTTTCAGCCAGTTATTTTCCCCTCTATCTTGTTTGTGATAAAAATGTTAAAATAACCTGAGTATTCAACAATAGGGGGTTAATAAGAACACATTTAAATGTCAGTGTAAGGATTTGTATGAATAATAAAAATGACATCCATGCCCATGTAAGATGATAAAAATCAAACCAGATGATACAGCTGGAAAGCTTGGCCTAAATTGAATGAGAAAAACATTTAAGCCAAACAAAGCCCCATCCCAAGGCTTTCCCCTACCAAATTATTATTTTTCTTTTTTGCTATCAGAGCACTGAAGACCCCCTACAGAAAATACAGATAAGAAGAACCTAAGAAAAAATACATTATTCACTCAATCTTGCACAATTATTTTAATCCCCAAGTGTGTATTCTTTCTGCTCCAGTTCCATAAGTATAAACAAATTACTATTTTTCAACAAAATGGACTCCTACTGTACAAACTATTCTACAGTCTATTGTAAGTTAAGTAACCCAGCATTTATAATTTTCAAACTAAACCATATTTCTAAACATTACTGCATTCCAACTACTAATGGTAGAGAAGAAATAAATGCCTGAAAATTAAATAAGAGATCAAAAGTAAAATAGAACAAAATATGAAAATTTCTGAAATCAGATTTTAAAAAAGGAGCTTAAAAATTAAAATTACTAATACTTAAACTAATTGGTAAATGATGGTATCAATTTTTAACCAACTCATTATAATGTTTAATGAAGTTAATGCAAACATTGAGATGAATATAAGAAGCTCAGTAAAATGACTTACTGTCTAATAATAAAAAGCCTAATAGATAAAATTACTTCATGGTTGTTTCTATAATTTAAGGATTAGACTAAGAAATGTAACTTAGACAAGTGGAAGAGCTGGAATTTTAAAAAAAAGGCAATCTTTAATAAAAAGGCTGAACCATGAGAACAAAAGCAACAAAATTCAGTTTGTGGAGGATTCTATAGGTCAAGCGGCCCAGATTCTTCAACAGATAAATTCTAAGAATTAAAAAAGGACAGGAGGGTAAATATAGATATTAAAAAAAGGGTAACACTAAATTATTATATCTAGGAAGACATACTTGGGCAGTTAAACTATAAAAAATACAATTAAGTAAATACTATCATAATCAGGGGAATGGTTACTTCCAGGGGGGAAAGCAGCTATCGTTGGAATGGGGCACATAAGGCATGTGCCCAGGATGATGGGACAATTATGTTTCTTCATCTGGGTAGTGGTCCCAAGCATATAAGACGATAGCTAGGTGTTCTATATAACCAATCTCTCATAAGCCAAAAATAAGTTTAATGGACGCAAAACAGAACCAATCATCATGGAGTTTCAGCCTCAGGAATCATCACAAGCTCAATGTGAAGGGAAAGCAGGAAAGGAGAGAAACAGCATGTGCCAGAACCCATGAGTGTCAGGTGCCAAGTTAATAGAGAAGAATTCTATTTCTGAGATATAATTTCCCCCCAGTATTTTCCCATTTCCATATCCATTCTACCACAGTGGGAGGGGATGGGGCACCATCCTCGAATGAAGAGATCAGGACTTCTAGAGAAGGAGTATAAGCAGGGCTAGATAACAGGGAGGGGAGCAGAGTGCCTGTGAGGGAAAATCTCAAACACGGGGTGGTAGGGATTATCTTCAAGACTGAAAGGAATCCCCCACTTGGAAGGCAATGGTGATGCTACTGGCAGATCCTAGAAAAAGAAACCCAGGGTCCCTCTTCTCAGACAGAAAACTGAAGAAGCAATGAGAAATAAGAAAGAAAACATGATCATGGTGCTCCCTGAGATGTTACAAAAGAAACATTAAAACCTATGCCAAGTTCATAAATATATAAGGTTAAAGGTTACTCATTCATACATATATTTCCAAAGAAGTGTGATTAAAAAAAAGAAGAGGAAGCCTGGCCGGTGTGGCTCAGTGGTTGAGCATCAACCTATGAAGCAGGAGGTCATGGTTCGATTCCCGGTCAGGATACATGCCCAGGTTGTGGGCTCAATCCCCAGTTTGGGGTGAACAGGGGGCAGTGGTTCAATGATTATCTCTCATCATTAATGTTTCTCTCTCTCCCTCTCCCTCCTTCCCTCTCTGAAATCAATAAAAATGTGTTGTTGTTGTTGTTGTTTGTTTGCTTTTAAAGATGATGAAGAAACTATCCTGCTTTAAACAGGTTCTTGTTCCTAGAACTGCAAAGAAAGGATACTTAAAAAAAAAAAAAAAAAAAAAGAAAGAAAGAAAGGATACTCAATAGTAGCCATCTTGAAAGCACAAAACTATTAGGAGACACTTAGAAATTAGACATTCCAATTACCTCATTGACCTTTACATCCAATTTTCAGAATATAGTAAGTTTATTTAAGGGAGCCCACTACCTGCCAGACAGTATAGTATTATGCTGTATATTATCCCTAATCTTTACAATCATTCTAAATGGTGGATATTTTTGTCCCTACTTTACAGATGGAGACACTGAGACTCCCAGGGGATAAATTCTTATCCAGAGATACACAGGAGGCGTAGGCAGAGCGCTGTGCATTTTTCTCCTTCCTTGGTTCCCACAGTTGCCCGCAGAGAAGCAGAGAAGAGCGTGACCCACCGTGGGTCTGCCTGCTCTACCTTCTAAGATGGTCTCACTGTGGTGACCTAAAAGAATGTGAGCACTGGTAAACCTGCTCTGAAACAAAGGCTGTTAGAGAGTAAGTGCCATGGGACACACCGGCCTTTTCCCTCGGAAAGGCCAAGCTGCTTTTTATTCCTCACAACCAGAGGGTTTCTACCCCCAGGGACAAGCCTAGGCTCCCAGCCTGACACTAGAGAAGGTGTGAGCCCAAAGCCTGTCATCAGTGGGAACCTTTAAATACTGACAGTCTTTCCTCCCAGCTTTCCCAGCCTAAGGAAGAGGAAAGAATGCTGCTGCCACTTTAATGAGCTTAGAGCCATATTCTAGGGTCCTTCTGGCATTCTTCCTATGATCTCTGCAAGTGCAGGCAAAGGATGCTGCTTAAGTCACCTGTAGACATGCAGCATATGGCCCAGCAGGCGGTACTAGGGGCCAAGAGTTAGGTGTTAGGAGGGTGGGGTCTGGAGGTAGAGGGCCAAGAGGTTGAATGTTCAAAGCTAAGAGCCTCAGTTTTATTTATTTATTTATTTTTTTAAAAAGGCAGACAATGAGGAGGAAACTGGTCTTACAGAACTTGTTATCTAAATGCAGAGGCCTTGGAACTGCGAACAAGGTACTGCCCTGCCCTGGGTGGTGGTGGGCGGGAGTTTGTTATCATTGCTGGTCCTAGGACAGATCATTGGATATGGCCTGGGGACCCCCAACACCTGTGGTCCTTCCTGTAAGCCTGTGAAAGGAGGCGGAACCTTATCTGCAAGATAAAGACCCCAGAAAGTTATAAAAAGTGAAGCCCTCTGCATGTTTCTTCACTCTGATTTGGAAATTATTCCCGGAGTCCCCTAGTGTTCATAAATGGGAGTCCCTCCCTTTCTCTAGGAAGTGTGCTTAGTATTTCTTTGGTCTTCAGTAACTACAATACTGGTTCCCCTCCCATTGACTTGTTAGTGATTAGTGAAGAGGAAGGATCAAATAAGACAGGCTTGTAGCTCAGCATAGCAGATAGTAAGTGTTAATAGATGTTCTTAACACTTCTATCTTCAGTGAGATGTGATCTATGGTATGGGCAATGAATTTGCCTGTAGTGGGTTTCATTTACATGATGATTTAAAAAAATAGGTAATGAAAACTGAAAGGTTTACAGAGAGAAAGGAAATCAAAAGTTAAAGGTGGGACAAAAAAATATTATGCAGGAAATGTGTTCCTGAATGTTATCATTTTATACTATACCAGATTTAGAACACGAAAGTCAGCTTTTCACAGGAAAAAGCAATTCTATCCTCCTCCATTAAAACTTGAAATTTGTTTCCATTTTAATAGTTCCAACAAGCAACATGATGGATAAAATTAAAACAATGACTTTATCCACCAAATCATGGGGGAGGTTTATTTAAAACCACAAAGGAAAATATTATTAAAGTCCAAAGAATTATTTATTTTAGTGGAATTAGAATCTGAATCTGGTGTAATCAACTGCCTAAACTTCTCTTGGATATACTATAGCAAGATCATAAACTCATAAGCCGGGCGATATCAAAGCATGAGGCATAGAATAAGCATTCTCTATCTGAAATAGGATTCCTTGTGACTTTCTGCCATAATGTCGAGTCTATAACAGATATCCTGCAATGCAGTTCAACACAGGCATATCATTTAACATACTGATCAAATGTCACCTTGCATAATCATGTCATCTATACTTGGGAGTTTACTAAGTCTGACAGATACATATCCTGTACTCCTTTAAGATGGTATAGCAAACATTTGGCACAATTAGGTGTTATTAGACATGTTATTGCCTTATCGCCTGCTCAAGAATAACAGCAGCCTAAGCTTCCCAGTATTTTCTGGAGTTCAGATTTAAGGTTAAATTTCACACCTCACTATTCATATATGCCAACTATTGAAATCCTCAGAAACTACAGACATGCCTGGTTACAAGAATACATGTGGGATCTCAGAGGGAAGGTGGGAGTGGGTGAGTGGGAGGGAAGAGAGCAATCAAAGAACTTGTATGCTTATATGCATAACCATGGACACAGACAACAGGGTAGGGGGGAGAAGGTTGCAGAAGGGGTCAATGGGGAGAAAAGGGAGACATATGTAACACTTTCAACAATAAAGATTTTTTTAAATAAGTAAATAAATATGTCCAATTACAGCCCCCCACCCAAAGGAAGAATAGATACTTTTTTTTTATTTTTAAGTTTATATCAGAGTTCTAAGGGGTGTGTGGCTTTAAAACATAAATTAAGATTAAAAGCAGTTCAGGAATAACGTAGTCAGATACAATTTTCCTGCCAAACTGAGCCTCCAATTAGGAAGCCTGACACATTGTTAGGACATTTTAAAATCAACAACATGACTTACACTTCTCAATTAGTTCTCAAATAGCCAATGTCTGACATTACAGTGTGTGTTGACTTCAGGAACACAAAAGTAATAGTTTTACAACAGGCTCCAGTAGTTTAAAGTGCCAGTATTTTTATGCCATATAATAATGAAAACAATAACAATGCAATTTTTTTAAAAAAAATAAAAAGGATACAGAGCAATTATGTGGGAACATTCCTTGGGACTATAAAAGGGAGACATGAAACGTTTCTTGCAGCACGATGGTCCTTGCTTTGCCAACTCCTGTGCAGACTCCCAGCCCGGAAAATGACTGATCCCCAGGGAAGCCAAGCCCGTGTGCCTGACACACCCATGCAGCCCAAGCCCCCAGAGAGTTCCAATTGAACGCAGCTTCGTTATCCAAAAGGGTTATTGATGCAAAGCGGAGTTATTCCCAGAGGAGCACTCCTCTTAAAGGTCAACAACTAGCTGGTTAGTGAAATGCTCAGAGAGCAATAAGAAGAAGGACCTTTCAAAGCAGAGGTTCTTCACCAGAAGGTACATGGAGGCGGTGAAGGGGTCTAGCTTGGAATCTTCAGCAAATATCCCAGCATGTGTTGTAGGTGAATTTGGATGGGAAAGGGGCTCAGAGCATTTCATCACATCTTGAAAGAAATCTGAGACCCTGTGCCCATTATTGGACAGAAGATCTAATGACTCTGAGTTATAAAGCCATTTTGGGGAATTCTGCTGCCACAGTGCCTTCTTTGTACAAGTCAAGACCCACTCTCCCACCCCCAAGCTTCAATCGGAAATACATTAGGGCATCACCCACTCTGTGAGAGCAAGGCAGCCTCTTTTAATGCTTGTTTGTAGAGTAGTGGGTGGGTGGTGGTGGGAGGGCAGGGTGACCTTGTGCATGTCCCAAAGCAGAAGCAAAATCACCTTTCTTTCAGGGAAGGTATTTCTCTTGTGTCTAAGGGTACTCACAGCAGCACACCAAGAAGCCCTGAAACCCTATGCGTTTCAACAAACTATATAATGTGCATTGTTTCAAGCGGTACTCTGCTCTTTATGTACATTAACTTGTTTAATTCTAAAGGCAATCCTGAAAGATGCAGAAAGGGTGCAAAAATTCAGCAAGAGGAAGACTCCCTATCCATCCCAGCCACCTGACAGGGAAATGATCCTTCTCCCAGTTCCCTGTGCCAATCCGCAGCTGGGAGATTCAAACCTGCATGGGGAGGGGGCGGGGGAGCAGTTAAAGACTGAAAGCAGCAGCCTCACCAGGAGAGTCATTACCTTCCACTGGGAACTCGGGGTCCTGGTCGCTGCTCATCGCTGCTCCCCAACTCCGTGCTGCCCCCTGCGCAGCTCCTGCAGTCTTGGCAGAGGCTGTGTTTGCTGAGGCAGCGCCCTCCTTGGGGACCAGCAGGTGCACCTGGGCAAGGGGAGGGGCCTGGATGCAGGCAGGGCGCTTCTTTCACTTTGCCATCCCAGGCTTCAGTGCCAGCCTCCTGGAGACTGCCGTTCTCTGTTCATACTTGGTGTGAGACTGGCTGCATGCTACTCATGTGAGTCAGAGCCAGGGGCCCTCTGCCCTGGGGGAGGCATGGGGAATGTGTGTATGTGCCTGGGTCAGAATAGGCAGGAAGTACCCCCAGCAGCCCATCTAGGCCCAGAGGCTGGGCCAGGCAGGTAAGGGAAACTTGGTCCCTGATCTCCCCAAAGTCCAGCCTTTTGGAGTAACCACTTTGCCGGGTCTGATCTGGCCTGAGAAGCCCTAAGTTAAATATGATACCTGCTCAGGGGACCTCTGTTAGGGCATCTGAGGTGAACAGGTTCCGCTACCCATTCATTCAGTACTGCCTTGACATTTAAGAGTTCTACCAATGAATTCCTTTTCCCGATCGGATTTCAGACTTTTGCCTCTGCATGATGCCATCTTTGGAGAAGGGAAGGGGATAGGCACCTTGCTGCAGGTTGTTATGAGCAAAAGGAGGCGGTGAATTAGAAAGGTGGAATATTTGTTTGGATTTTATTCTAAAATTTTCACAACACTGTGTTTCTTCCAGCAAGCCCAGGGAAGTTGGGTGTTAGCCATGCTCCTATTGTAAATTTAAATTTAATCAGTGAGTACGGCTTTTTTGTCATTCCTCCAACAAGCTTTATGTTTAAAGTGGAATTCCCTTAGGAGCTTTTAACGGAGCTGTTGATATGATAGGAGCAATCAGTTAATGCCACTTCGAAGCAAGTTTATGACAACTACATTAGGGAACTGCATTTGTAATGCAGAGCCTTCAACAGGCTGAAAACAAAGATCCTGGTTTGCTTGTGCAAAGAGGCCAATGTCAGTGCTTTGCAGGCAAATTGTTTCCTCTGGCCAGCTCAGGTAAAGGCTCTATCAGTGAAGTTAGTCAGACCTTTTCTCTCAAATTGGAACTGATTATTCCTAATATGCTTAGAGTTATTAAACTAGAGTTATTAAAAATATTAATGTTAAGAACCCACAGACAAGTTTTATGAAGTTTCTGAGTCCCCTCTCCATCTATTCAACATCAGGAAGGTGTGGTATTATGAGCTTCTAAAAAGATGTGAAACCGTTAATACTGATCCCTACCATAGACAACAAATAATCAATTTCAATCATGCTTTGATCATAAACCCACCAGAATGGGCCAGAAGACACAGCAAAGTAATTTTGCTTCATGATGACGCACCATCACACACTTCAAAACAAGTTAAAGACACTTTAAAAGATCTTGCCTGGGAAGTATTCAGCAGACCTTGCTCCTTCAAATTACCACTTGTTTCAATCGATGGCACACGCACTTTCTAAGCAGCACTTGAAAATGTAGGAAGAAATGGAAAATTGAGTCTCTGAATGGTCTGCCTCAAAACAAGAAAAGTTCTATTGGGACTGTACCCACAAATTACCTAAAAGATGGTGGAAATGTGTAGCTAGCAATGGATATTTCTTTGAATAAAGCACTTTTGATGTTTCTGATGAAATTATCCAGAACCACCAAAAAAATTTGTAATCATTGGCCTTCAAACGTTTTCGGTTGTTCTGTACATTCTTTTTTTTTTTTCACATTGAAATCATCACTTTTAAAGCATTAAATCCAGCGTTCACAAGTATCTTTAGATGGAGCATGTTCACCATAAGCTTCCTGAAGTATAGGATAACTTTCAGCAGTACTTTTCTTCAAAATAAGCAATGAATTAAAACTTCCCCCAAATGTTCTTTTTTGGCATGAAATTTGACATTTTTAAGCATAAAAATATCTATGATGTTAACACCTTCAGAAAATTTGACATAGGAAGTTTTGAAGCTTGTTGTCAATACAACAAAATAGCATACATATCAAATCGCATATATATCAACATATATGTAACTCCATTTATTGAAAAAAAATCTGCATCATTAACCAGTAAGCCTAGTAAAGGACTGAGATCTACCTAGTGATGAAAGCAGAAATAAGAAATTCAGGAGTTAATCTTAGGTAACTCTCTTAAAAATACTGATATTTTTAAATTTTTTAGTGTTATAATAAGTGACTCCTTTCCACCCCAGGTCAGAACAGTGACCGGGGTCGGCTCTGGTAGGTTATATATCTCCCTGTCTGAAACCAGCCAGGGTCATTTGGGACCACAGTACGTTACAGAAATGACAACTTGTAGACCTGCACATCCTGTCCTCTTCTCTCCCCACTTCCAGGAAATGTGCCATTCAAAATTTCTTAGCTTGAAAACCAGAAATTTTTACACTGGATTGCACCAAAACCTCTCACCTGTTACTGGGTTATTTCAACTTCCATATTTATTTCTACACATAGACATTGTGATACATTCTTTCTTGCTTTTATTTTTCAATTACTGGTACTTCTGTGAGTTACTCAGGATTTAAAGTAAAATTATGCCCTCCGAATATTAGTGGTGAGGGAAACAGGGTTAGAACCAGCTCACCTTTCTTAGGTATTTTATGGCCCATGAAATACATGGGGCATTGAGAAGCCAAAGCTGAGGGGATGGCTAATTCTATTCAAAGGGTTAAAAATGTTTCCAACCAGAAGTGACAATTTTCACTAATGATAGTTGCTATTTTTTTTTGGGGGGGGGGGAAGGGAGAGGGAGAGACAAAGAGTAAGAAATATTGATTTGTTGCCTCCCACACATGCCCTGAACAGGGCTGAGGATAGAGCCTGCAACTGAGGTACATGCCCTTGACTGGAATTGAACCCAGGACCCTTCATTCTGCAGGCCAATGCTCTATCCACTGAGCCAAACCAGACATTTTTTATCAACTAGGTGCTCTGCCAATTGCTTTTCATACATTCTCTTCTATAATCCTTACAGGAGTGAAAATTATTATTGTTCTCTTTTCAGAGATGAACACACAGAGGCTAGGCTTAAGTAACCTGCCCACAAACATGGAAGTGAGGAGTTTCAGACCCATGCTTGGAATGCCATCTCTGTCATCACAAAGCTCGTGCCCAATTTTTACACCAGATTGCACCAAAGCCTTTCAGAAAAATTGTCCTTAGGGAGTACAGATATTTGAAAACTGAATTCAAGTTTATCACACTGATGGGGTTGAGGAAATGAGGTAGCATACCAGTTTTCCAGGCAGAAGGGCCAACATGGGTAAAAAGTTAGCATCTGCCCAGCATCAACAATTGGGTCTGTGCATCCTAGAAGGAGAAAAGCAGGAGCTGAGGGAGTCCAGAGATAAGTGTAGAGAAGGGAGCATGCCCCAGGTCATGAAAGACCTACAGACCATGTTTAGAAGCTTAGACTTTGTCCTAAAGGCAATGAAGAACCAGCAACGAGTTCTAATTTGGGACAGATGGGGAGAGGCAGTAGCATATGGGAGACAGCCAGTCGCAGGGATGGCCATAGGGTGAAACCAGGGCCAAGAAGACCAGTCACAGTAATCAAGATGAGTGATACAACTGCTGCCACCAGGGCAGGGATGGTAAAAACTGGGAGGAGGGACAGATAGGAGGCAAAATAGGAAGTGTGTAAAAGCTAACGGTGGGCAGGGGCCCATGTCTGCCTTTCCCATTGCTGAACAATGTCAGGCACCAACCAGGCACTGAATAAGGAGTTGTTAAATGAACACACTGACAGACCTCATGTTGTCACTAGATTCAGGAATGGCAGGAGAATGTCTAATGAGGTATCCCTTCTCTTAGTGTTTTCCAGATCTTTCTAATCATTAGACTCACCCAAGGCATTTACTAAAAATATAGATTCCTAGCATCTTCTCTCCAATTCCTAGGTCTTAGGTGGGGACCTGAAATCTATATTTTTAACAAGCACTAATGATGAGTGGTGAGAAACTAGTGATTAATTTGGGAAAGTCCTGCTAAATTGATTAAAACACTGTTACCGAAAAAGATCAGAGTATTTTGTATGTCAGTGGGGTACCATGATGTGACCTGGAATTTTGTATTTCTTCTTCTATGCTGTTTGGATATACACCTAGGCACTCATACTTGTATACTAGAGGACTCACATTCAAGAAATAAATGTCTATATTGTAAGCAGTGTGCCTTCCACCTGCTATTAGGATCTCTGGATAACACACTAAGCTGTCTGGAAATCCTACCATTGGCTCATGCTTTTGGGTCTGATCAGAAAGGAAGTGTCACTAGCTCTGCACTGTTACTTCTTGGAGTGTGATTTCCAGCCTGGGAAGTGCTCATAACTAGTCAAGAAAAAGTTAAAGACAGAAAATGAGGGAGACATTTAGAGACTGTACTAGAAACCACCTCAGCATCACTGACCTCGTGGACCTGGTGACTGTTGTGGGGAGCTGTTCTGTGCATTGTAGGATGCTAGCAGCATCCCTGGCAGCTACCCACTAGATGCCAGCAGCATCCTCCTCCCAGTTTTCATACCCCAAAATGCCTCCAGACACTGACAAATGTCCCCATGAGACAAAATGTTCCCGGTTGAGAACCACCGCTTTATACCAACTTGACAGACGAATTTTATGTCTGTAGTATCTAATTATATGAAAATAACTACTGGGCTTGGATTGTGCATGTCTTTTCACTTAATTTTTCTAATAATTTCTCACTCTCATATTTTACAACCAATTTATGACAGATTTTTTTTTTTTTAAAAAATGGTTCTTCCCCACAGATAGCTTAAAACACATTGACTAATACAGAAAGTCATTATTAAAATACTTAATGGTCCTTAGAAGGAAGGGCACAACCTTGGGCTATCCTAAATCTCTCTGCCATTATAATCAGAGATGACAGGGAGACTATTAGGAAATTAACTAGCCTTTGTTTTGTTTTTTGTTTTTGCTTTATAGCTCACCATGGAAAAGTGGAGACCACCCCCACCATTGCTACACACACACACACACACACACACACACACACACACACACCAGAACTAGGTTCCCCATCCTCCAGTGAGAGTAAGCAGTTCCCTGTGTCTCGCAGGAGAATTTGCTGGGGAGGGGGAGGGCCCACAGAGAGACAACCCCTAAAATTTGATGGCAGAAAGGCCTAGATCAGAGGACACAAACTGCGCAACCACTGGCTAAATCCGGCCTACAAACAGGTTTTATTTGGTTCCCGTGTTGATTTTTAAAGAATAATTGCCAAACTATTTCTCATAAAAATCTCATTCCCAGCCTCTGTTGAAAAAACAAAACCTTCCGGCCATCGTGGGCTTGGCTTCCCTCACGGTGTCCATCAACTGAAACTGAAAAGCAGCCACTGTCTGTAGCCCTCGTTTTCTGTCTCTGGACACAGTCTGCTTTCTGGTGCGTGTAGGCATGTGGTTGGAAGTGCCTGGCCTAGGCCTTCAAAGCAACTAACCTGGATACTCAGAGAAACAAAGAGGACAGGGTCTCTGACCTCTGAGGGTGAGAGGAGATGAGGCAAGGGACTCCCCAAGCCTGGGGGAGGGCAGGTCAGAGTTTCAAATGGCTGCAGTGACTAGGTCCTGGCCTGGGTATTGGGCCAAGGGGATAGGCAGACTTCAAAAGGGCTGGCAATGTAGGCACCCATACAGGTCGGTGCAGATGGCCTATGCCTGATCTCCCTGACTGTCCCACAGGAAGCTGACCTCCAATGATTCTGCTTTGCTAGAGCAGCAATGACCCCCCACAAGTTGTGTGCAGGACCCTCTCCCATCACCAATTCCTTGGTCTTATAAGACTTAAGAATCCCCTGCTAGGGAATGCCCAACCAACGTGGCAAGTGAGTGCTCGAGCCAAACTTAATGGGCTTTGGGAAAATAAGTAACCGAGACACTGATTACGCTCTGACTGCCAGGGAGCTATTGCCATCTGTTAGGGAAACACTTAGTGAGCAGCTACCCTGTACAGGCTCTGAGGCTACAAAGACAGATAAGGCAAATCAGCGGTCTTCACTCTATGATGCTCCAGCTGAGGGATGGAGACAGATGTGTGAGAAGATAACCAGGGCCCCATGGGCGAGTGCTATTTCAGAGCAGCGTATCAAACCCTGATGCAGCCAAAGCATAAGTAACTTGATCTCTGCTTGGAGAAACGGGGGCTTCCCAGAGGAGATGGCATTCAACTGGGCTTCGAAAATGAAGCCAAATTTACCACATGAAGTAATGGGGGAAAATTTAGCAGTTTTGGGTGGCAAGAACAGAGGAGGGAGTGAAAGGAATGGTGGAGTTCTGAAAAGAAAGATGGGAGGAAGTGATGTCTTCAAGTCAAGGTGTCCAGATTTGAGCTTGTAGGTTGAATTATCGACTCAACAGAGATATGATATTATCAACTTTGTTTCTTTGGAAGTCAAATCTGGTGGCAAGTTAAAGTTAGACTAGGCAAGAGGATTTAGAGATAGTCCAGTTCTGAGGAGATTTGTAAACCTGACCTAAGTAAGGCAACAGCAAGGCATTTTCTAGAAAATTCAACACTTCCATTAAATGTGGAGGTAAAATAGCAGGAGTTGAGGATGACTTAACTTTCTGACTTGGAAGATGGAGTAGATGATAAAATCATCAGCAGAAATAAAAATAAAATAAAGAGCTAAAAGCGTGTTTGGGGAGGATATTTAACTAATAAGTCATTTGTGATAAGTCTGCAATAACTGTGGGTCCTTCAAGTAGATGCATCAAAAAAGATACTTAAAAATGAGGTATCAAAGTGAATGAGAAGGAGACAAAGGGCAAACATGTCATAAACAACTGCCTTATGAAAGGCTGACACTGTCAGAAGATGGGGAGAAGGAAAGCTGGCATAAAACCTTGCTCCCCAAATTTAAGGAGCAGGCAGAGGAGAGAAATCCAGCAGTAAGAGAAAGAAAAGACAGTTGGGGAAGTGTAAAGGTAAAGGTAAAGACTGGAGTAACGGAAGCTGAGAGAGAAGGGGAGAGCGGAGAAGTGGTCAGCCCTACTGTGCTCTGCAGGGTACATGGCAGAAAATCTCTCCCAAGCTCTGACTTGGTGGGTCCTGGGGAAGGCCAGTCAGCTAGCTGGGGCTTAACAAGCATCCCCGGGGAGCTCTCCTCTACTCCCCTTGGCCACAGCTGTACATACTGAGTTTCTCATGAAACATTCCCTCAAGTCAACTGGCCTCCCATCACTACTTTGAAAATGGCTGTGTTCTTTCCCTTGCTTCCAGCTCTGCCCCACACATGGGAGGGTCAGGATGGACAGGAGGCCTGAGGCCCTCCCGGATTATGCAGTGAGAAGAAAAGGGCTGCCAATTAGAGCTAATTGTGAAGATTTTTAAAATGACATTTGCTTTTAAAAACCCTTGACTCTCAAACGATTTTCATCAGAATTCATCATTTATCTGCTTCAATTGTTACTGCTGTCTTTTTGAGGGCTGGAAAGAGCACTCTGAAAAGAGATACATGTATATATGTCAGAACTTTCAGAGACATGAAGCAATCTTTTAAAACTATCTTTTTATTGATTTCAGAGAGGGAGAGAGAGAGAAACATCAATGATGGAAGAGAATCATTGATTAGCTGCCTCCTGCACACCCCACCCTGGGGATTGAGCCTGCAACCTGGGTATGTGCCCTGACCAGGAATCGAACTGTGACCTCCCTGTCCATAGATCAACGCTCAACCACTGAGCCACACCAGCTGGGCAATGGAGCAATTTTGGGGTGTATTTATAGCACAACCATTACTATGTATGCTGACATGATGGTATGCTGGTTTCAAACCTGACATGAAAAGCAAGAAGTGCAAGGAATGAAAATGGGCTCAGCAAACCAAACATTCTCTCCCAATTGGGCAATGGTTCTACAATTTCAAAGTGAATACTCAGCACCAGGATGGTTATTTATTTTCCTAAATACAAGTAATAGAAAAATGATTGGAGGTGAAATTAAATCCCTCCTGAGGGCTCCATGTGAAGAAGGATAATTGAAAAGGAGAAGCCAGGTGTCAGGCCTCTTGTGTGCAATGCAAATGAAGTTCACTTGCTCAGTGTTTTCCTGGGCAACTTTCAGTTACCTTCCTGTGGGAGCTGGCTCTCCAGTTGTTTCTGGGTGGCAGAGGGGGCGGAGTCCTGGGGCCTCCTGCTGAGGGAAAGCAGTGGCCTCCAGGGTCAGTTCAACCCAAAGCAGAATCATAATTTTGTATCAGAGTGCTCTGTATTTTTGATTAACAAAATTTTAGCTTTGCTGCTTCAAAGGTATCCATAGTCATTGACCTGAAACTGCAAATAAGCTGTCCAAAGGTATAGCTAGCTCACAGAGGTATTTTCTTTGGCCTTCATTAGTGTTTTCAAATTTTCTAAATAGCCAGTTTTTTGTTTTGTTGTGTTGTGTGTGTGTGTGTGTGTGTGTGTGTGTGTGTGTGTGTGTGTTCACATTAAACCCACATTTCATGGTCTTAAAAACATGTAGGTCATGACCCATATTCTTATATGATTACAATGAGAAGCAAAGTTGCTTGGGCTCCCTTTATGTAGGAAGCGCATCTTCTGAATTAACTACTATGTGTCTCAATTTCCTTGTCTGAAAAATAGGGATAATAACCATGCCTGTCTTAGATCAACATGACAAGCAAAGGAGCTGATCTATGTAAAACACGGAGTGCCTGGCACGTTAGTGTCTCCGACTCCAGCCAGCCCAGTTTATTAAAATTCCTACCAGGCCCTCCCGTGCATTTGTGCTTCTAACCCTTGCTATAAGCCATGCAAAAGATGGTAGCTACAGAAATCTCTGGAAAGTGAAGGGAATCAAAGGAAGCTAGCACTTTCCTGCCAAAAACTTCTGGCCCTGGGAAATTTAAGGTCTGCGGGGAGCAGGACTCATCTGCTGAGGACAACTACAGAGGCCAAGTCTGTAACGCATTACAGACCTCAGAACCTCTTCCTTGTTAAACCTTGTTGTGTACGCTTGAAGTTTTGGGGTTTTCCCTTTTGTTTATTCTATATATCTTCTTCTGTACTTGTGAGTAATAAAAATCCTTAGAAAATCTCAAACAATATTTGGGTTTATTTATGAGGAAGGAAATAAAAGGTTCAAGACAAGAGAGTACTCCTGAAAAAAATCATAAGAACAACCATGCGGCACGGATCCTGAGAAAGGAAGTTGGGCCTGAGCATCCTGCCCTGGAAAAAAGCTTAGTGGGAGAGGTGCACACCAGCAGGTGACACTGAATCCTCACCCAGGGGTGCCCTATCTCACTGTGCTGGTTACTTGCCATTTCTTATCCCCGTTCTACCCTTCTCCACCCTGCTCTGCTCCTGGGGGAGTCTGACCTGCAAGGACTGTCCCATTTGGCTTCTTCGACCTCTGGTTCCAGCTGGACTTGGCCAATGAGGGGCTTTGGTGGGAGAACAGAGAGAAGGCAAACATGAGTTTTCGGTGCTCTCTCCCTGTTGGTTTCCCCCGACTGCTGACCCGAATGACTCCTGCCACATGGCCCTCTCCCAGGAGCTGTTCTCTCTGAGTTCCAGTAATTATCCTGCTTTGCCGCCTCAGGTAGGTCAAGGGGATGACAGAGGATCCCACCGCTGCCAGCCCAAGGGTACTGCACCATCCTTCACTGGCTTCCCTAATGCCTAAGGGCTCCATGGTAAAGTCTTTCTATTAAACTCTGTTGTTCCCATGTGAATGTGGCATTGGCTTACACTGATTGCAAAGCTTGCCCACTTTTAATACCCATTCCCACTTATATCTTGCTTTTGTTTAAGAACAGGCCTTTCAAATTTTTCTGAACCATGTCCTTTTGGGTAAGTTCTGGGATTTGATTCCACCATTACCGGATAAGCAATGCTCAGTCAGTTGTAAGGGTAAATCAAGTAATGTGTTCATCAAAATATTTTATGTTCATGGTAAAAATTTAAAAGTAATAATATTAATCTGGATGAACATTTGTCTGCCATTACCGTGAAATAATAAGAAAAAAAAATGTGCCATCAACGGATGAATGAATAAAGAAGATGCGATTACATATCCACAATGCAGTATTGTTAGCCATAAAAAAGAATGAAATTTTTCTTTTTGCAAACACATGGATGGACCTTGAGAGCATTATGCCAAGTGAAATAAGTCAGACAGCAAAAAGATAAATACCATGTGATCTCAATTACATGTGGAATCTAAAAAAATAAAACAAGACAAAAATAACCCAAGCTGACGAACATAGAGAACAGACTGGTGGTTGCCTAAGGCAGCAGGTAGGAAGTGTGTGAAGGGATTCAGGAGGAACAAATTTCCACTTATACAATGAATGTCACTGAGATGTGATATACAGCATGCTGACTAGAATTAGTAATATTCTACTGCGTATTTGAAGGTGGCTGGGAGAATAGATCTTAAAGTTTCTCAGCACAAGAAAAACATGTTGTAATTGTATCTGGTGACAGATGTTGGTTGACTACTATGGTGAACATTTTATAATACAAATAATTATTATGTTGCACACCTGAAACTAAAATAATATTATATGTTCTTTGTATCTCATTAGAAAGAAAGAAAGAAAGAAAGAAAGAAAGAAAGAAAGAAAGAAAGAAAGAAAGAAAGAAAGAACGATGCTTCAGTGCTTCCCTTACTGCCTTGGGCCACAAAGACTCTCCCTGTCCACAGTGGCTGCCCACCTCCTCCCCTGACCATGGAGCTCATAGAGTTGGATTTTCAAGCATAAAAGAGAATTTCTACATAATTACAAGTGAAGGAAAATCTACATAGAAGGAGAGAATGAACTTGCTAGCAAAGGAGTAGAGTTGCACTGTCCAGCTACAGTAGCCACAGGCCACATGTGGCCAACGAGCCATTGAAATGTGGCTGTTCAGAACGGAGATTTATCTCCAAAGTTTGCCTGTATCTAATTCTCTACTTCAGAAAAGTAGCTGTAGCTTGCACTCTGTAAAATCATTCATCAAAGAAGGACAAGAACAGTCACAGTATTTAACGAAGAGGCAGAAATTCGAGGGAGGTAACGGCAAATAATGTGGCAAGGTAAGAAAGTAAATATGTCAAGGGTAAAGAATCCCAATGGGAATGTGGAGAATTCTGAAAATTATGGCTTAGAAGCAGCTTAGTAATTAATTCAACACTCAGTCAACCTACTTAATTATTGTGACATTTAGAAGGTGCCTAATACTCAGAATTTTTTTTTTTTTTTGTAAATCAAGTTGTACATGTTGTAAATCTCTCTTAAATTAGTAGGTTGTATCACACAACTGAGAGCTCACCTAGTTCAGTGAAAGTGAAATTGAGGGTAAGGGAGGTGAAGTGACAAAGGAGGTTAATTAGAGCAAGGACACAAATTATGATCCAGATATTTGAACTCTTGATTGTTTTCTGTTTTGTTCTTCTCGAACAGATTAAGACAAAGCAAGATCCAGGAGCAGGCCTACACATACAGAACTCCAAAGTTCTAAAAACCCAGGAAGGTTCATCCTTCAGTTACAGAGTTTTAAGTTCCATTTTAATTGATTCTATTATCAAGTACCTTAAACACACACACACACACACACACACACACACATTAGCCCTAGCCGGTTTGGCTCAGTGGATAGAGCCTGTGGACTGAAGGGTCCTCGGTTGGGTTCTGGTCAAGGGCACATGGCCAGTGTTGCCATACCTCATGGAAATATCTCCATGAAAAACTCTCATTCATTCTGAGAGCTACACAATGTTCCAGGGTGTAAATGTTACAAATCACTATGATGTCCTGATAAGTGGGCACTGGAAGCAACACTGGGCAAACACCCGAGCACCCATGTCCTTGTGCACTGATGCTCTATGAGATGGATTCCAGAAGTAGGGCTTCTGGTTTGAAGACAGCACATATTTGTAATTTCAACAGGTGTGCAAATTGGTTTCCAAAATAGTTATAACACTTCACATCCCCACGAGGCAGGGATATTATCTCCCCTTAAAAGCTCAAGAAGCTAAAGTACAGAGAAGGTCAGCAATATGCTCAAGCTCATCAGTGACAGAGCTGAAAACCAAACTATACCTGCTGGACTTCCAAACCACGCCTTTCCCTCAGCACTCATCCCCCATAGTGCCCAGCACCTGCCCTGAAGCAGCCAGGAGAACTCGTTTTCTCTCAATCTTCTTGTTCACTCAGCAGTGCCCTCACTGCCGCCAACTGGGCCACAGTTGTGGGGCTTGTACTATTTACAACATATGACAGCTCTATCATAAAAGTATAATGATGTACAACTTGTAAGAATAATGATAGTCCAGGAAAAGATGTAGCTATAGAGCTTGATGTCACTAAAATTTGTCTGAGAGGTCACAAGAGAGTGCTAGTACAATGTACAATGAGAAATAATGGGGACTCATATCCAATGAAGCATGCTATCCAAGTAAAGGCTCTATGAAGGTATAAGGGGAAAGAGAGAAAAAGAGGCAGATACTAGGGTCAGTTTTGTTACCTGATCTCTACTCTTTCAGTTATTCTTTTTTGTAAATAACTAACACATCCACTTAATCCTACCTACTAGATTTTTTTTTTTTTTTTTAGAGAGAGAGAGAGAGAGAGGAGAGAGAGAGAGAGAGAGAGAGAGAGAGAGAGAGAGAGAGAGAGAGAGAGGGAGAGAGAGAGAGAGAGAGAGGAACAAGTTGAAGCATCCTTCTGGAGTTGCTGTTGTCAGCAGAGGTCACTTTGGGAATCCAATTAAGCCTCTGGACATGTTCACTGGGAAAGGTGAGCTATAATCATTCAAAAGGCATCACTGTAACAACATCCTTTTCAAATAAACTAGAGAGAAGACAAATCTCTTTTGACCACAGGGGGGAAAATCAGCGTGAAGTTTGAATCCTTTCAGGGTGTACAGGAAGGAAGTTCCGCCTATTTGTGAGTTCCAGCAAGAAGAGAGACATAAACAATAACATTTCACTTTCTCCTCATAAAAATAGAGAGTAGTCAGGTTGACATGGGGATGGCCACATTGGGCCAGACCAGAAAACTCAGTAGGACTTACTTACCCTTGACCATGAGCACACGAGCAATGGGACAGGAATTTCTGGGTCTCTGTGGCAGACAGGAAACTCGTAGAAAAAAATTAAAATAAAAAAATATCCGAGTGGTCCAGTGTTGCATGACAGGACAAAATTATGTAATCACTCTAACCTTCAACATTCTTTTAGACAGTTTTTTTAAATAACTGAGCTTTTGTTTTTCATTTCATAACTGTTACAGTCATTGGAATGAATGGTTCAATTTGAATTTAAAAATATCCAGGAAATGTAGATTAGGAAAAATAAAATACAGAATCTACCCTTGTATTTTGAGTCTATGGGTAGTCTTTTTCAATTAGTTTTATATTTGCTTTTTGTATGCCTCTACTTGTATTGCTTTCTACCTGACTAATAATATCAATGATAAATATCCATACAGCATCTTCTACTTTTTCTAAGAGCAGTATTTTTACAACTTCCCAATGGGGTAGACAAAGTAGATATAATATATCTGCAATACACACCCCAGACCCCCTCAAGTCACCTTCACAGTCACTTAGCCTGTACTAACCTCAAGAAGAACCCACGTCTCCAGATGTCCAGTCTAGGCACATTTTGTACACACAGCAACTTAGAGTCAAAACTGGTGTGTATCACCTTCTGTACAAAATACCCAAGTCCTGGGATTAGCACACAGCCACCAGTGGTGCTGTTGGAGAAGGATCATGAAGCTATCAGTGCCATGCTGGGTTTGTAAGGGCTGCCATGGTTGAGAAGAAGGGCCTGGTAATCAACCTGCTGTGTATTTCCCAACTCTGCAAGCCCCAGCGTCCTTGTTCTCCCATTGTCCATAACCTTCACTTGCCCCCAATTTCATCAACCCAATTTCATGGTCACTTCCTGGACCATCTCCTGTTTCCTTGTGTCTGTCTACGACCCCCACTTCTTCTACCTTTCTCAGTCTTTGCTCCCCAACCCTTGTTCTTTCACACCAGAAACATCCCAAATTCTTTGACCACTTTCATTCCAGTCTGACGACTCCATGATTCATGAATCCAATTAGTCTTCTAGGATACTAAACCCTTGCTTCTCTGGCTTCAGCAACTCTATGTGAACATTTCCTAATGTGAATCAATCCAACCAGCCTTTTTAAAAGCCTGAGCCCTGCTGAAGCCAACGTGTCCACATATAAATCTAAATGCCACTACAAATACTTGGTATTCAATATCAAATAATCCATTGGAGTCAATTTTGAAGCCATTTCCTCCTCATTGATCAGCAGACTGTCATGCTTCCCATCATTACATGAATGGGCCCCTGGGGTTGCACAATATGGCAGTACTGTGGGTCAGCATCTCTTCTCATTCCCATCACAGGGTATTTCAGTTCTTCAGAACTAGCCTAAGTTACCGAACAAATGCCCAATTCCTGCACCCATTAAAAAAGATGACTTCATAGTTCATTAATAATTTAAAATCATGATATAAGGTAGACCTCAACCTCCCAGCCCTCAACCTAAAGAATTACCTACCTCCACTTCTATACTTCTCTTCTTCCTTCCGTCCTCCAGTCACTGGCCCCTTCTTCTACAACAGTCCATCCTTCTGGCAAAGCTCAAGAAACCACCACTCCTCTGACATTCCCTGCTACACTAACCCATTCTTTTCTTTCCTAAATCTTAAACCTCTCCCTTTCTATGGGCCACTTCTCATGACTTATAAACATGTTCCAGTTTCTCATGCTTGAAACAAACCAGAACATAACGCTTGTGTAACAGACACTGTGAGCATGCCACCCACGTGTCCTTGGCTATTTCCATTCCAGGGATTGAGGGCTTCTTTGGCCACCAGAGCCCGTCTCCTTTTCTTCAGTGAGCTGAAAAATTCCATGGAATTAGTGAACTGCCCCCTCTCTGGAGCAGCCTTCTAGCAGGGATTAAAAGTTATTGGTCTATAAATAACCCAGCTTCCTAATCCCTGAGGTGGGATACATTTTAAAGCATATGTTTAGTATTTTTTAAAATACATTTTTATTGATTTAAGAGAGATAGGGAGAGAGATAGAAACATCAATGATGAAGAGAATCACTGATCGGCTGCCTCCAGCATGCCCCACACTGGGGATCAAGCCTGCAACCCTGGCATACGCCCTGACTGAGAATAGTACTCTGACCTCTTAGTTTGATGCTCAACCACTTAGCTATGCCAACCCCGCATATGTTTAGTATTTTTAACCCAGAGTTCTCCAGTAGGATTAAACTCCAGTTGTAACGTACTTAAGATACACTCTTTTTAAATGCTTCCTTCTTTCCCTATCTCATGTCAGTACTTCTTTTAAGGTATTTCCTGGGATTTCCTCCCAAATAAATTACTTGCACTTGAATCCATATTTCAAAGACAACTTTGGGAAAAACCCAAACCAAGACACCCTCCTTGGACCCTTTGTCTACATCTAATCACCACAAACCCTTTCACTCCTTCACTGCTAACATTTTTGAAAAATAATCAGATCATGAAGAAGTTGCATTTTATTACTAGCACCAAGAACCAAAAATATAAAATAGGGGTTTTCTTTTTCTTGTGGGGTGATAAACTTGGAGTTATGAATTCCTGGATGCTATGACAGTTTCACAGTGACATCAAGGATGAGGCTCCTTCTGCCTTTCTAGTCAGTCAGTCATCACATGTCCTGTGGTCCAAATTTGAGGAAGGAAAGATAGAGATGGGTGCGGAGGAAGGTACAAGGTCCATGGCATCCTTTTTATCAAGAAACTTTCTCAAAAAAATCATCCAACCACTTCTTCTTACATCTTATTTGGCCAGAGTTTAAACCACATTTGGCTTCCAAGGTAACTGAAAAAATGTTGTTTTTTAAGAGAGAAAATTGGGCTTTTATTTAACAACATTGGGGTTCTGGTATAAATAAAAAATGGATATTGGATTAAAAAACACACACACACAGCCATTTCTATTGCAGGAGACTATGTAACCAGTTGCAATTTCTCAACTACTGTCATCTGATTTCAGCACCCTGTAAAAAAATCTCTGAACAATTACTGTCTACTTCTTATAAATAATAGACAATTATCAGTCCATTTCTTATTGACTTCCCTGACTTTTCATTGACTCCCCTATCCTATTGACCACATCTGTACACATTTCCCTGTAGTGAATTGAATTTAAAGGTCCTTATCAAACCTCTCAGCTTTCCAAGGTCAACAGTTTTATGCAAAAGCTAGTTAGGAAGGAGTGGAGAACAAAGATAAAATGGTGAGGAGGATAATGTCGCACTCTGCCCACATCTCTCCAAATCTCTATTTAGCATTTACTTATTTATTTACCCTGTGTGCACACCCCTCCCCCACCATCAGATGCAGACATCCTTGCATTTCTGAGGACTCCTCTCAACCTAGTAGAGCCCACTCTGCTCACATCAACAGAGAGCTGGCAGTGTTGGAAGGCATGCCTCCCCTTTAGGGAGTGGACACAGAAAACTTCAGCTCCCTAGCTGGTTTGGCTCAGTGGAGAGAGCGTTGGCCTGCAGACTGAAAGGTCCCGGGTTTAATTCCCATCAAGAGCACATGCCCGGGTTGCAGACTCAATCCCCAGTGGAGGGTGTACAGGAGGCAGCCAATCAATGAAGTTGGTGCCTGGGGGAACTCATTAGTTGGTCTTAGGAATGATGTTAAACTCCAGTCTGCTCAGGTGATTCTTGCTGGGTGCTATGGGGGACACTGCCACAAAAAGCCACCCACATTGCAGGAACAGAACTAGGACAACGAAGGGGCACACCAGAACCTGGAAGAAGAAGCTCCTTCAGTGACCTCTCAGACCTCTCTCATCATGAAGTTTCTTAATCTCTCTTCCTCTCCCTTCCTCTCTGAAATAAATAAAAAATATATATAAAAAAAAAGAAAGAAAAACTCTAGCTCCCTTGCCTCAGCGAGTGACAACTGGGAGGTGTGACAGGTACCCCAATGCTTTTTGGGGGCCACGGTAAAAGTGACCCCTGTGTGCCTTCTTCTGAGTTCACAGCTCCGCTTGGCTTCCTCCCCTGCCCTGGGTTACTTCCTCACTCCCTTCCTTCACTGAGAGCACTTCCCTAATAAATCACTTGCACACTTCTGGGGAAATCAATGTTAAGACAATTGGGTAATAAATATTTGCTGCACAGAAGAAACTGGAGGAAACCAAGCAAGTCTTGCAAAACATATTGCTGCATTAAAAAAGCTTTTGAGGTTACTGTTTTATTTTTCTAAAAATGAGCACGCCGTGTCTGCAAAGTAATATTTTGCTACAATTCATAAAGTCTAAGAAATCTAATTGCAATATTTGCTTAAACACATAACTTTTCTAACACGTGTTCATAAACCATAGACAGAATCAGGGAAATAATTTTAACACAAAAACGATGCTCTCTACTAGCATTCTTAATTTGATCATTTACAAGAATCATTCGTTAGTAAGTTATAGACATTTTATAAGCATTTTCTGAGAAATCTTTTTTTTGATAGAGGAAGATATAGACTCACTACCTTTGTATAAACCCATCCTTTCTTTTCTAGGGAAGAAAAAAACAATTGTCCAAAATCTATTCTCCCACCCGTGTCAATATATTGCCTCTCAGCTCCAAAGTCACCTCTTTTGCCTGCTCCATGGCAAGGGATGTGGACTATTAATAGTTTTATGACAGCTGAGATGTTGAGCCTTGTCAGCAGAGGGTCTGAGAGGTCACTGGAGAAGGAGCTTCTTCTTCCAGGTTCTGGTGTGTCCCTTTGTTGTACTAGTTCTGTTCCTGCAATGTGGGTGGCTTTTTGTGGCAGTGTCCCCCATAGCACCCAGCAAGAGTCACCTGAGCAGACTGGAGTTTAACATCATTCCTAAGGCCAGCTAATGAGTTCCCCCAGGCACCAGCTCATTTGCTGGCAATTCTCTTTGCTTTGAGTAAACAGCATCCCATCACAAATTCACAGGACCTTATCAGCAAATCCATCAATTGTCCCAGCTGGCTTTTTGGAAAGTCAATGGCACCCACTCCACACCCCCCTTGGAAGTTTTCTGGTGAGTTTCCTTGGCATCCCAGATGGTGGTTTTTTTTTTTGTTTTGTTTTGTTTTTTAATATATTTTATTGAGTTTTTACAGAGAGAAAGGGAGAGAGATAGAGAGCTAGAAACGTCGATGAGAGAGAAACAGTCGATGAGAGAGAAACATTGACCAGCTGCCTCTTGCACACCCCCTACCGGGGATGTGCCCGCAACCAACATACATGCCCTTGACCGGAATTGAACCTGGGACCTTTCAGTCTGCAGACCAACGCTCTACCGCTGAGCCAAATCGGTTTCAGCAAGATGGTGGGTTTTTTTTTTACCTGCCAGCCTCAGCCTCATCCCACTGATGGTGAACAACGCAGCACAGCCAACTGGTATACCATCCAGTGGGCTTCAACCGCACCCTTGCTAACAAAAACTAAATGTCAGCCTTGGGAATAATACCCTCTCCCAGGTTTGTTCCTTCTTTGGGTACCCTCCTTCAGTCCTAGGGTATCCTTAAGAATTTTTCCCTCCTCTTAGCCAACTCCCTAGTACTCCATCCCCATTAATATTTTTTTATATTAAACTTCCCTGATTCTATTTTCTAATAGGACTCTCATGACTAGAGTGACAAAATAAGTCTTAAAAATTGAAAGTTCTTTAAATGTATGAGTTCTTTGAAGGTTTAAAACATTTTTAATGTATTTAAATAGGTTGTGCCCTTTAAATCTCTTTTTCTAAAGCTATTCTTGCATTCTTTCAATGGCTTATAATTTGAGGCAAAAAAAAAAAAATGTTGTCAGCTCCAATAGCAACAGCTCAGATTTTTTATATTAACACATGGCTATATAGTCTTTCGGCTCTATATGGTTGACATAGAAAAATCTGAGCTGTCACTCTTGGAGTGTCTACCTAGTGCTCAGCAGTTTACAAGCAAACATCATGTTTCATTCTCAGCAGAACTCTCTCTGCAAGGTCAGCAGCATCATTCTGTCTCAGAGATAAGAAAACTGAGATGACGCAGAGATATGAAATACTTTGGCTGGTGTCACACCACTGGCATGTGTTCCAGTTGAGACTTAAACCCACACGTGTGGACCCAAAACCTCTTCCCGGCAGACACAAGATAAAACTTTTTGGATTTTTATTAATCAGTTACTTCATTCTTTCTTCAACATTAGTCAGGTACCTGCTAGGTTTAAACAAAACAAAACAAAACAAAACAAACAAAAAAAACAAAACAAAACAAAAAAAACTCATAAACAAACCCAGAGCCCTTGCCCTCAAGAAATTTTCCTTTGAAAAGCACTTTTCTCAACTGCATGCCCTTGACCGTTCATTGCACTGTTGCCCCCTTTAAAGAGCCTTACATTTCCAACAAGCCTGTGCCTGGAGTGGCCCTTTCCCAAAGGTGTTGTGGACCACGTCCTGCTCACAGGCTTTGTAACACTCTCAGTGACATTTGCCTCAGTTTTCTGCTCCCTTTCAGGTCTCAGTGGGCTCAGCCTATTCCTTTGATTATATGCTGATCCATTTGGGTTGCTTACCCACAACCTTTAGCTCTTCCTCATCTTAGCTTTTAAGACCAATCTCTAGATCTGCTTTCAGTGTCCCATGTTCCAGGACCCATCACCAGTCCTGAGCCTGTCTTTCTGGTCAAACGCAGCATGAGCCTTCTCTAGGGTGGAATGTCTGACTCACCTGATGTGGGGGTAGTCATTCGGCTGCATATTCACCATATAGAGCCAAATGACTATATAGCCATGTGGTTAACATTAAAAAAATCTGAGCTGTTGCTGTTGGAGCTGACAACATTTTTTTTTTTTTGCCTCAAACTAAAAGCCATTGAAAGAATACAAGAATAGCTTTAGAAAAAGAGATTTAAAGGGCACAACCTATTTAAATACATTAAATATGTTTTAAACCTTCACCTGGGTGCACAAGGAAGGCAATGCCTTTATTTACAGAAGCAGCTCCTCCTAATGCCCTTCTTTTCTTAAATACGTCTACTCCTCTTCCCCAAAAGGACCCTCACTCCAGTTACCTGGATCCATTCTACCCATTTTCACAGTTAGCAAGAACTCTTCCTGAGTCCCTCCCTGTCAAGTCAAGATGAGCCTTCACTGTGCTCCCCTGCAGCACCGAACTATAGTGACTGCTTCTCCTCCTCTCCCAAGAATTGAGGGTGTTTGGAGTTCAGGGTCCTTGTTATATTAGTGTACACCCCAGGGCCCACACACAAAAAAAATTGAGAAAGGAGAATTGGAGGGAAAAGAGAGGGAAAAAGGCAGGAATGGAGGAATGAAGGGAGGAGGGAGGAGAAAGAAAGGAAATGTATTCTTTGTCTCTCTTTTGCCCATTTGTATGGTGTTATATAATCTGAGTTAAATTAAGCTCTCATCTGACATTTAGGATATCTCAAAAAATAGTTTTAGGTGGCTCCTGGTTGAGCCTTGGTTCCAGCCAGTGACCTCGCTCAGAAAAGGAAGGGATAAGTCCACAGTCCTGGTCACCACCACAATAGAAATAACATCCAACAATAGTTAACATTTAGTGAGCTTCTGTTATGTACCAGGCCCCATGCTAACCATCCTCTGTGCATTATCTCATGAATCACCACAATTACCTAATGAGTAGATACTATTTCTGCTTCGATATAAGGATACTGAGGCTTAGAGAGGTAAAGGGACTTGGGAAGATCATGTTGCCCTGCTTGTAAATAGCAGTGCTGGGATAGTGAATGAGGCCATTAGACACCAAGTCAAATTTCCAACCATCACTGCATGCTGCATCTCTAGGGCAGTTCTGTACCTGTTCAGGCTCAGAGACACACAAGACAGCAGTATAGATACTATCAACTGTGATCATTAAAAGGTATTTGAAAATCCCCAAAACCCAGCACAGTCAACATGGGATAATATTTCCTCATAGAAGTAAAATAAAAGTCACCCCAGGATGAAAACTGCCTGCTGATCTGGGTTGGGGTGAGAGTGGGAAACAAAAAAAAGGAGGAAGAAGTGAAGGGCACAATTTGCACAATTTCCCACTACCTTGAAATAAAAAAAAAATAATAATAAAATGACCTTTGCACTCAATTGGGAAGCGTCAAATAGACTATCATAAAGAAAATATTGTAATATTGAATCAATTCCCCAACAACCCGGAGAGATTTTTGTCTCAGGTCATAATGTATGTCATCCCTAAACAAGCCTCCCACACACTAAGTGGGGAGAGAAGTTTTAGATGTAGAAGGCACTTTCAAAAGGAGGGCAAATGAATTCTGAACAGCAATGAAACAAGCTTCACAAGAATTGGTTTCAAAATTAAACGACCAATATGATGTTCACTTTGACTCCTGGTGCATCAAAAATATAAATGCTATTTGCATGCATTTCCACAGCCCATTTCTCTGTAAAACTGCACTGCTTTGATAAGCATGTTATGTTAGAAAGAAATAACACACAAGGGGTGGTGGGCTCCCTGGGGACCTATCGTATGGAAGTTTCTATGACTTGCTTAAAATTATTCAATGATCAATGCAAAGAGACGTGTCCTCTATGTATCTCTCCCCTAAATTTTGGAATCTCCTGGAGAGGCAAGAATGAGAATTTCCAGCTTTGAGTTCTCTGCTTCACAAACTCTGCACCTTGGTACTGCACATACAACTTTCAGAACGGTCTCCACTCTGAAGTGATTCATTCCCAGAGTGACTGGTCATTTGTTGGCTGCAGGCAGTAGGACATCACAAGAAGCACTTCATTCCCAACCCCTTCTCGACAGATAGGACTACACATAAACCATTTATGACACACCATTTGCCGATATGGCTGCAATCCCTTATCTCTCCCTTTGCTGTGGCTTTGAAGCTCCTCCCATCAGGAGATAACATTTATTTTATCTCTTTGATGTCTGGCTTTAAAATGCCATAGAGGTGACACTGTACTGATTTTTTTAAAATATATTTTATTGATTTTTTACAGAGAGGAAAGGAGAGGGATAGAGAGCTAGAAACACCAATGAGAGAGAAACATCGACCAGCCACCTCCTGTACACCCCCTACTGGGGATGTGCCTGCAACCAAGGTACATGCCCTTGACCAGAATCGAACCTGGGACCTCCCAGTCCACAGGTCGAGGCTCTATCCACCGAGCCAAACCGGTTTTGACAACGCTGTGCTGATTTTAAGCCTGGGCCTCAAGCACTTTGTACTCTTTACCTCACTTTCTTGGGTCCTCAACCCACCATGTAAATAAGCATAAGCTGACCTGCTGGAGGATGGAAAACCTTGTGCACTCGAGTCAAATGAGTCCAGTTGTCCCTGATAAAGCCTCAAACATGTGAGAAGACCCAGCCAACATCGGTAAACCTGCCCACTTGGCCTTCAGCTAATCACAAGGGCATGAAGGAGCCCTGCCAAGACCAGAACTACCAGCTAAGCCTGCACTAACTAGTTGACCCATAGAATCATGAGTTAAATTAATGATGTCTGTTTTAAGCCTGTAAGATTGGTGATTTTTAATGCACAACAAGTGACTGATATACCTTCTCAGAATTAATTCTGTTATTGGTAGAAAGCCTGATAGCTGTCCCTCCCCAACACTAAGAGCTGGGAGAGTCCCAGTTGAATGATGATGGGCTCAACTTCTCTGGCTGTGAAGCTAAAATTGGAGCTTCTACAGAACAGAGCTCAGAATGCTCTACTCACCAGATCATGTCCAGATGCAAAACACAGATCATAAACTTGGTATCTAAACACCAGATACCAATGACTGTTCCAGAGGGCACATGCGGCTCATGAGTGGGAAACAGGACAAAGGTGAGAGATACGGAAATGAGGCTCTTCAGTAGCTGCCTCCTGTGCTGGCTGTATGCTCATTGAGCTCAGACACTGCTTGGCTTGCTCACCAGCATCTGACACACAAGATGAACTGAAGAAATTTTGCAGAGTGGATGAGTAGCCTGAGAGCTCATCCATGGGACTTGCCTCTCTGCATCTGCTGCTGAGTACACAAGAAGGATGGGGCTTCCCTCCTAGAGGAAATTGCCCACAAGATCACAGAATCCACTACTTAGAAAATAAACAAACAAACAAACAGAAATAGCTGTATATAAATATAGCACTTTCTATAATCACTTAACAAATAATAATTTATTCAATCCTCTTAATAGCCATAGGAGGCAGGCATGAACTTTATACACAATTTCCCCCAGATGAGCCGAAGCATAGAACGTTATATAGTTTGCCCAAGGACATGCAACTGCTAAGTAGGCAGACCAGCAGTCCAGCTCTCAAGTCTGTGAACTGACATCTCCTCGCTGCCGGTTTTAATATCATCACAACTAACACTGCAGCCTCAAAGAGTGCTTAGGTTGGCCCCTGTGTCTCTAGATGAGCACATTTGGGCCCAAGAAACACACACCTCCTGACAGTTTCTTCCCTTATACCGCACTGAAAATGTAAAAAGCTATTTCATGGACATCTTTATTTCCAAAGGGGTTCAGGCTTTTGAGGCATCTTGAACTCTGACTTTTAAACTCAAGAGGGAGTGGCAACTAACACAGAGACTGGTAGGGAGGAGAAAGGAAAACTGAATGAAACCAACCACAGGCTTTCCAGTCTGCAGATACCGAAGTTATGTCATAATGGAACAGAGGACCTACTCATAGACTGAAATCTACCAGGGAATCCTGAAGCCTAGAGGACTCAGAATACTCTATTCAGATGTATGTGGAGGGGTCTGGTGTCCAAGGACAGAGCCTTTCACATGTCAGTATGTCCATGCACCACCTGGGAATCTTATTTAAAAACTAAGAAGATGGGTCTGGAAATTTTGCACTTCTCAAAAACTCCTAGTTAATGGCTGTGCTGCTTGTTCATGGAACAAGAATCTAGAGCCCTTAGCTGAGTTCCTCAAATCAGTTCTAAGACCCTGATACTAATTTCCCTCAAGGCCATGAGACAACCTGAAAGTAAAACCCTAAATTGTGGTCAGAGGTCATTCAAAGGTTTAGGTGCATGAGATATATAAAAATTCATAATAATATTCATATGCACACATGTCAAATATAGCTCAGGTTTTCAGAAAGGAAATAATACCCTTAAGGACTGTTAACAGTATTTAAAGAAAAACAATCAGGCATTATGTGCCTTGGGATGCGATACAGTGGGATGTACCCAACATCATTTATGAAATATTTTTGCCAAAAATCATACTTGAATCAGAGTAAACCTCTAAATCTAATGACCAGTTTAGAGGAAATATGGAGAAACAAAGGAACAAGTTAAACACCCATGAGGTACAAAAAAAAAAAAAAAAAAAAAACCACACACACACAAAAATCTGAGAAATTCTACAGGAAAAATTACCTAATTTCTTCAAAAAAATTTATGCAAAGGAAAAACAAGGGAAATACACTAGCCAAATATAATTTAAGAATGTTGTTAGAATTATGATGAAAATAAACCATGAAAAATAAAGAAGTGTATGAGATAATCTAGAAAATATTATTATTAAATGAGTATTTGATGATATTAAAGAATGATCATGTTTTAATTATAAAAATAGTATTGCAATTATTTTTTTAAAACAAACCTGATTCTGTGCATATCTACTAAAGTATGTACAATATTATGGTCTTATACCATTTAAAGCAATCCAGTAGTGGTTGGGACGATTGTATGGGGACACAGAAATAAAACAAAAACAAACAAACAAAAAAAAAACAGATTGGCCAGAAAATGAAGCATTTAAAGTTGTTAATGTGAATGGGGGAAGAGGGAGTTTATTAAAATAGTTTCTCCACTTTTCTATAGATTTAAATTTTCCTAATTCAAGGTTGTAAGTAAATATATAAGCAAATAAAAATATTGAAAAGTCAGGGAGAAAAGGAGGGTGGGTGTTAGAGAGAAGAAGGAAGGGAGGGAGAGAGGTAAAGAGGGAGAAGATCGAGAGAGTAGAATTAAGTAGATTCACAAAATGGTAATTCCAATTTCAATACCAGGACATTAGATTCCAGGACATTTTATTGAAATGGTAAAAATTAAATTCAAAAGAAGAAGAAGAAGAAAGCAAGCTGAGATCACCTGGCCCTGCTAAGGGCACTTTCCTCAGACTCTTCCCTTTTTATTATGGCTTCTTGACAGCCCTGTCATAGATTCCATAGATATAAGGCCTCTGGATCCAGCACAGCATTTGTCAGAGTCTCCTCTGATTTTTAAAAGAAGATAGAGATTGTGACTAAGATGATAGCATGGCAACGTGAATTTATGACTGGTTAAATGTCCATCCCCAAAAGGGGTGGATTGGGTGCCAATGTCAGGCAGGGGGCAGCTCTTAGTGGAAGGCTGAAAGACTTCGCTTCCACATGCTGTTTTGTTTTGTTTTGTTTTGTTTTGTTTTTATCAATGACAGGTGAAGATATACAAGGTATGTTGGTCAAATTGAAAGGGACATAAGGTTCAAAGGACTATCGTTGAATACCTTTGATGAAAGAATTATTGTCTATAGATATCTCAACCGTCTACAATGGAAGCCAGTGTTAGCAGGCTGAAATTTAATAGTGCTTATTACTTAACATCAGCCAAGAAAGTTGAGATGAGGAAAAGGCAAAAGCACGTGGCTAATTTTCATCACAAATGTATGTGATAAAAAGTGTCTGTGGACCAATTGCCCTTATGAGCACTTGTAAGATATGGATGAATGGGACCCTTCCCTCTGAAATTTGTCATTATCCTCTCCTGGTCTGAGAAGCACCGACTTAAAGATTTTCTCTTACTGTAAATTCCATATGATCAATAATGTAAGTGGCTGCCCAAGCTAATTGGATCTGCTAATTTGATTTTAGGGTACATTAAAACAATTACTTTTCCAGAAGAGAAGAGGGAATAAAACGAGAACTGCATTTACCATTCAGTAAGCATTTATGAGGCATCAGGCCAGGTATTTTACATACATTTAATAGCCACATTGTCCTTTCTAGGTGAGTGCTAATAACCTTATTTCCTCGATAGGATAAATAGGTCCAGAGGTGTTCAGTGAGTTGGCTGGAGTCACACAGCTGGTGAGCCTCAAAGCTAGGATGCAAACAGAAATCCTACTGTGCTAATAACACAAACACTAAATTCTCAAAACTGTCTGGGATGGTCCAACAAAACACAATATAGGGTTTAGTTCTGGATGCTATGCTTTAGGAGAGCATTAGCACATTTTCGCCTGTGTCCAAAACTCAGTGTCATTGGTCAGGCCAGTGAGAGGACAAGCACATGATATGAGGAGAGGAGCATGCCATTTAGCCTGTCACCATGGATGCTTAGTAAACGTTGGCTGAAAGGTTGACAGTGGCTGGAAGAAAAGAGTTTCCTGGTATCTTCTGGTTTGGTTATCACTTGCATAAGAAACCACTCCAAAACTCTGGCTTGAAATAATTAACAGTCATTTCTTACTGTTCTCTCTTGTGGTTCTGGGAGTTGACAGGGCATCGCCCAGTGACTCTCACTCAGGATCTCTCAAGCGGCTGCAGGCATATGGTGATAGGGGTGGGCCTCCTCTCAAAGCTTTGTTCACCTTCTGGTGCCTGAGTTGGGAAGACACCAAGAGCTGGGGCTCCTCAGGCATCTCACCCTCTCTCCAGGTGGTTCCACCAGATGATTCTCTAGTTAGGTAACTTCTAAGAGAGTGGACTCCTTATGTGATGCTTAGGGTTTCAAAGGTACAAGTCCCATGGGAGACGTAGAGTCTGGTGGCAGCTGTATTGACTTTCCTGCTCTAGCCAGCACATCCCACAGTGTGACTTCTGCTGCTTCCCTACTGTGAAGTCAGTCAGAGAGGCCAACCCTGTTCCAGGGGAGGGGATAGCTCTTGAAAGAGAAGAGGAAAGATTCTGGAAGAGCTTATTGAAATGGAAATGTCGTTACAGCCATTATGGTACAAAACTATCTGCTACATTCACCTAAAAATATTTGGGGTGGAGGTGAGAGGCTAGACTTATTCTATGTGGACATTGAAGGTGAGGTAGGCCAGGTTATGGAGAAAAGTAAAATGGACACTGATTTTTGTTTCAGTAAAGGAAGATATGTTAAAGGTAGTGGATTCTCATAATATGAATGAATTTTCTGAGTATTAAGTTGATGGCCAGAATCTTTCTAAGGATTGATACAGTAAGGTGTGTGATCTCTCTGGCTAGAACAGGAACTCTTCGTGAGAGCCAAAATGCCAGAGGACTAGATGAAACTAAAAGTTAAAATAAAAAATAAAAATGTAAAGAGATCAAGGCCCAGGCTGCCAGGAGTGGGATGAGCAAGTTACTGAACCATTCCCAGGCTGGGAATGAAAATTCATACTGGGGTCTGGAACAAGAGTTTGAAACCAGAGAGGAGCAAATAAGTATAAGTAAAGTAGGTGAGGATCTCAAGGTTGGAGGAGGGGTAAAGGATGGCTAGGTGACCTGAGCAATAGAAACACACTCTGGAGTGACTAGAGCATGTTTCACATTCCCACAGGGGTAATGGGCACATTGGAGGTGGAGGAGGGACTACTGGCCTATAATATGATGTAGACAGGCAGATTTAAGTATAACATGGTGGGCAAAATGATTCATACTTTCAGCTTAACACCTCTCTGGAGCAACACGATGGCTACACTATGAAATCTGTTATCCTTTACTCCTTAATGTTCACTTTCTTGGACAGAAGATGAAGCTGTTATGTGAGTAGGTAGGGGGAAAAATAAATGAAGTCCCAAGTGGAAATAGTGACCCAAAGGTTCAAAGAAGAGTTGTAGATTGAGACCCAAACCACCATCCCTGCTTTGAGTAGCAGAATTTTGTAGTTGGAAATAGCCTTAGAAATTATTTAAACCAGTTTATCATCTTATAATTGGGAAAACACATGCCATACTGGAATATTTACATATTTCCTGGTCATTTCTTTCTGTAACAGAGAATTCCTGCAACACAAACAGTGAAAAATATGGGGACAATAGAATTTGGGCTTACAGAATATTATTTTCCAATTCCTGCCATAAAATACTTGCTGCATCTCTTACCCACCCTTGAAGCATGATCTGGTAGGAAGAAAGAAACACTGTGAGCCAGGAATTCTGTGATTTTATCCCAGCAACATCTTCTCTAGCTCTGGAACCTTCTCTCAGGTCCCTTTCTGATTTTTCTTTAGCCCAGAACCTATCAGAGTTCAGCACATGATTGATGCTAAAGACATGTTTGATATGTTTGATGAATAAATTAATGCACTTAAGCTTTAGAATTCTTCACAGTAGAAAAAAAAAGAAAGAAAGAAAAAGAAAAAGAAAAGAAAAGCCCTCTTGATAAGGGAAGTTGCTTCATGCTTCATCTATCAGAATATGAATATATTCAAATTCCTCTACTTCTGTTATGATAAATGCACAGTGATTTTGCTAGAAATCCTTTCAAAAAAGGCAATTAATATAAGGGTACCTTGACGCCCCAAAGATGTTCATTCATATCTTCAATTTAAGAAGATGAACACTTCATTTTTATTCACTAGAGAGTCAATACTCCTGGGGAAGCTTTAAAAATTGATCTCCCTTGCCTGGCTAGTATGGTTCAGTGGTTGAGTGTCCACCCACAGGAGGTCACGGTTTGATTCTCTGTCAGGGCACATGCCCTGTATGCAGGCTCGATCCCCATTAAGGAGTGTGCAGGAGGCAGCTGATTGATGATTCTCTCTCATCACTGATGTTTTAATTTTTCACTCCCTCGCCCTTCATCTTTGAAATCAATAAAAATATATTTTAAAAACTGATCTCCTTTTAAGCTTCTTAGATCCTTCCTTGCCTCTTAATGAGGCCCCCGGACCAGTAGTGTCAGCATCAGTATTTCCTGAGACCGGGTTAGAATTACAGAAGTTCAGACTCAACCCTAGGGTTTGAAATCTGTATTTTAGCAAGAGCTCCAGGTGATTTGTGGACGAGGTAAAGTTGGAGGAAAGCTGCCACAGATCAGGCCAGCAGGCTGCGATGGTTATCTGGAAGCATCATCCCACTTTGCAGCTTATAGCACCCTTTGCCTTTATTAAGGAACCTGACATGTGCACCGGCTACTTACACACTCAAGGATAAACACACAGTGAAACACACTTCAAGAAGCTGTCAGAATATTTCCTTAATGGTTCGATTGAACCATATGAAATCTCTGCTACTTGATGTTTTCCAACAATAAAGATGGCCATTTCCTATATTTCAATATATTTACCACTTACGGGGTGCTTCATGTCAGTACTTTGGCAAGGTTTATTCTAATCCAAAAATCCCCCATGAGGCAGAATGAAGTCCACTGTACAGTTGAGAAAGTTAAACATTAGGAAGGCTATGTTCCCAAGGTTGCAGAGCTAGGAATGAAAAAGCTCAGGTCCACCCCCAACCCTAATCCGCAGCCTGGCATTTCTCAAGATGTGACCCTCAGACCAGCTTATGAGAAGGTTGTTAAAATGCGTATTTCTAGGTAGCAGCCTAAAGGTACTGAATCTCAATACCCAGACACCCTGAATCTCAAACTCTGGTGTTGGAATCTGCATTTGAGTAGTCACCCTGGGAACTGGGCATGTTTTATTCACGAATAAATGGAATCCTGCCTTCTTTCCAGTTAGGCCATTGGCATAAGCGTCTAACTTACTCCAGGGGAGAGTGACCATATATCCAATTTCCCCTGGCTTATTTACATTGTCATGGTATAATTACCAAGAGCTCCTCTTTGATTCTGCTCCAGTTTGGATAATAAATTACACGTTCACTCTGTGTTAGGGAGGAAATTGAGCTGGGTTTCTCCCAAGAAGGCACCAGAGGCTCTATTCCCATTGGGCAGATCCCTTGAGTGTCTCAGTGAGATGAGCGAGTCTGGATCTACCCCTGGTCCAGCGCCCTGAGCCTCACTCTCTCCTTCCTCCAGACCTGGCCTCCCTGAGCCTGCAGCCATAGGACAGCAGTGGCAGGCAAGATTCCAGTTGTACTCAAGGCATTCACACAAGGATGCCCAAGCTGGTGTTCCCTGAAAACCCATTAGAAACCTTTGAGCAGTTTTGATCTATTCTCTACAGAGAGCAATGTCTCTTTCCTATTTCTCGTCCTCCGTGCCTTTAGGGTAGCCTTGCCTGAGCCTTCTTCTCCATGACCGAATCAGTTGTGTCCCCACTCGGCCACTAGGGCTGGCCAGGTCTGGCTCTTCTCTGGATCCCAGTGTGTAACACTGGACCAGGCACTGAGTGAAATCCCAACAGATGCTTGTTAACGGTCTAAATGAACCAATTAATGTCGTTATCAGATTATTGCCCCAGGAACAGGTTTCAACAAATTGAGGAGAAAGGAGAACAACAAAACTAATGGACAGAGAATGTAATTATATTAAGGCCCCGAGGGAGCACAGAAAAGAAAAAACGCCTACAGGATGTCTGCAAAGGCAGGATACAAAAAACAAACTTATCGTTAAAGAATATGTTAGTTGCATCTTCAAATAATAAGCTCAATATATTCTCCTTGAACCTCCAGACACCTTTTTAGGCAAAGTGCCCCTAAATTTAAAACCATGGGTCTAATTAAAAATGTACTACAGAACAGCCATCCACTAAGTCTGCAAACTCAAAGAAAATAGTGTTCATGATACCTTTTTCAGATTAACCTGTTGGCCCATTGCTTTAAATTTACAGGGATTTTATATGCAAATAAGGTTGAAGACCATATATCTTCTACCTATACTGCTTAAAAATAACTATATTTGTGTGGTGGTTAATTTTACACGTTAACTAGACTGAGCCATGGGGTGCATAGATATTTGGTCAGACATTATTCTGGGTGTGTCTGTGAGAGTGCTCCTTCCTTCCCTTTTCCTTTCTCCCTCCCCTTCCCTTTCTTTCCCATCCTCCCTCCCTACCCACCTTTCCTTTATCCCTTTGCTTCCTTTTCCTTCCCTCTTTCCCTTTCTCCTTGCTTCTAGTTTTCTCCCAAATAGAAGGATCACCAGAGAATTTCCTGGTTCCGTATCATAATTTGATACCTATACCTTTGCTGTTTTGTTTTCCTAGTAGAATACCATGCCTTTTCAAATTTACTATTCCAGGCTCACTGTTGCATTTGAGCCTGAGGGCTCATATTACTTTCATACCACCTTCTAGAGAGACCCTAATTTTGTTAGTCAGAGAGCTGAGCCTGTCTTTACACTGACTTCATCCTTTGTCTTTATCAAAATGAAAGATTTTGACATAGATAAATGTATACCTACTAAATTATTTGTAGTAGCAAATGTCACTGTAATGAGATCAACCAGAAACTATTGCCATGGGCTGCTGCCTAGGCCTTCGAGAAACAGGCTGGAGGGAACTTTCTATTGATAATCCTCATTGTAATAAGATGTGACCATCATTCCTCTCTAAAAGGATCATAATGGATATTGATTCTTAGTTTTGGAGTTTGGCTCATTAAAATAGCAAACAGAATTCTTTGGGGAATGAGCTATATTGATTGCTTCATTTTGTTTTATGGGTTTGTTTCCTATGTAACATGTAATTGTACTTTATACTTGCTATAATATGCAAGAATTAAAGACCTAATTTAGCTAAACAAGAATTGGCTTATAAATTATGGAACATTCTCTCCCATCAAAATCCTGCGTAATTAAACAAAATTTTAACAAATTCTATCTTTGGAGATTGCTTTTGATTGGAGGGGGTGGGGATGAGAGAATGGGAAATAAACCTTTTTTTTCCTCCTGTCACTTTTTAACTTTCGTAGCAGTTAAGCCACTAGTAATGAGTTTACAGATTTCAGACAAGACTGTTAAATTCTTGCTGAGGTCTATTAAGCTGTCTTTTCTTTCAAATTATTTTGCTTCTAAAATCTCAAAATGTATTGCTTTCAGTGGCATAGTGACAAAAGCATAGGCTCTGAAAATATTTAGACTTAAATTTAAACTCTGCTTTTCCCTCCTCACTGCTGTGGGTAGATCGCACTTCTATACACCTTGATTCTGCACCTAACCACCTCACATGCATTGGCCCATGAGAAATGAGCAGATATGATGTAAGTAACAGCTTGAAAAAAATGCATGCATTATTGGGCGGCTTGTCTTGTTCTGTAAAGTCATGAGAAGAACATGCTTATACAGGCAGTCCTCGGGTTATGTCGGACTCAACGTACGTCATTTCATGGTTGTGTTCATCATCTCCCATTTATTTATATAAAAAAGTTCCGTCATTTCAACATTTGTACATATGTGCTTTATGTTTTTTATTGTTTATTTACCACAAGTAAAGGTCAAGAATTGTTATCTTTCTTTTAAATTGTTTTTACTGTTTCACTTCATTGCTGCTGCGCATGTGCTCCATGTGAGTGACACAGGTGCTTACGTAGTGGGTTCTGACTTACGGCTAAAATTGCGTTATGTCGAGCCATAGGAATGCATCTCCAATGTAACCTGAGGACTTCCTGTATTAGCTACCTGCTCCCAGCTGGAAGAGGGGATAACACCTAGAGATACCCCTGGCCAACATCAACCCAGATAACTGGCTATTAGCCAACCAGTATATATGCAAACTAAGTAACTGGCTATTAGCCAACCAGTATATATGCAAACTAAGTAAATGATTATTACTGAATGGTGCTGAAATTTGTTTCACTTAACTGACAGAGCCTGACAAGCTCCCTTTACACATTACTTTCTTCCACTGTCAAAGGAAATGGTCTCTATCAGATAAAGAAAGACACAGACAAGAATAAAGAGATCAATTAATATGTCAAATGGATATGTATACAGACAATGGCAAAAAAAAAATTCTTTTTATCTGCCAGAGTCAAGTGTGTTGAAACAGGAACAGATTTGTGGTTTCTAAGGAGTAAGTGTCTGGAAGACTAAGAACATAGCTTTGATACTGGGAAACATGGACTAGGATGATGTTTCTACAATAGCATCAGAAAATAAGATGACAGATAAAAGAAGGAAGGGTATGAGGGGAGGTGACTAGAACTTAGATGCAAGAGATCTTTAAGGGCCCAGCTGAGTTAAAAAAAAAAAGAAAGAAAAATGAAGAGGAAACCTGAATAAGATTGATTTATAGTTTATTTTTCTTTTCATTTGTTTAAACTGAAGAGTCAACAACTCTCATAGGAAATCCAAGAATCTATCCTTAATGGTAGATTGACAGTGGCTGGGGGATTTGTCAAGGTAGATGGGCTGAGGGAAGCCTCATGAAACCAACCCGCTTCAGTGATGGGTGGTAAAAACAGGAGATAGGTCTACATTCCATGCCAGGGAATCCTTGCACTTCAGCACAAGGATGTACTGAGAGAGCTAACGAGCAGAAGAGACCAGGGAATTAGAAAAGAAATGCAAGGAGATATGCACCTCAGAACCAGATTTCTTAAAGCTGAGCAATAAAAATATGACTTAGGCAAAGAAAACTGGATCTTTTCCGGATTGAAAAGTACTAGCCTTTAAATCTCTGAGACCCTGTTGGATATGATATTGTTCAAGACAGAAGCATTTTCCAGGAGAATTTTTGCATCTAGAGATGATGCTAAGGTCTTCTGGGTATTAATAAGTATAACGAAGCTTAAAAAAAAAAGATACTACAAGACTGAGAACTAAAAAGTGTCAGGTGAGATTCAGTGTGGGCAAATATCTAATAAAATGTTTTAAAATTTTGTGTTCTTCCATGAAACACCATCAACAGTATCTCTAAAGCTAGTTTTCTATCTTTAATGGTTAAAAAGAGGTGGTATACTCATGAAGACAAAGAAGATGGAAAAGACAATGTTAGAACATGGAAAATGAGACAAGTGGGACATAACTCGGCAGAAAAGAAAAACAAGTATGCTGAAGATCTACAGAGCAGAATGACAATAATATCAAGTGGATTCAGATTGTGGGACCCATTGAAGGTACCAACTGAAAGATAGGGCAAAATATCAGAAGGATTGGCATAAAGTTTACATAAGGAAAAATTAAACACCCAGGTCCCTTCTCTTACACCCTAAACCACTAAATGGCAATCATTCTCCTACCCAGGAAAGAGAGGAAGGTTTTGTCTCTGAAGAAATTGAACAAGAATGGCTCTATCTCCTGTATGGTAAAAATTATGATGAAAACAGAGAATTAAGGGAATATCTACATAAGTAAAAGCAGGCCCCCATCTTCCTTCCTCTGCTTGCTTACTGCATGGTAGCACATAGGCTTATAAATATACTAGTTGGGTGACTAGAAATACTTCCTGTAAGTATAGACTAGTGTGAGAGAAAGATCCACAGATTTCCCCATGAAAAGAAGACCAGCTAACACCCTGATTTGGCTCTGATGAAGCACAAAGTTTTGACAAGACTGACTCATATATGCAGAGTTTCTAATCAGCTTTTTAGTACGTCATATAAGATGATTCGATCTCCGAGGATCATCTGCTTTGTGTGATCACATCACTCAAGTTCTCAGCATCAAAGACTGAGACTGGAATAGCTGCATGTAACAACCAAAAAAAAAATAAATGCCTTAAGTATAAAAAAACAAACAAACAAAAAAAAAAACCCAACTTATTTTTATGTAAAAGAAGTCTGACAGTAAGCATTCCATGATGGAATGCAGGCTCCTTCTATGATGATAACAAAAAGTTATTTTTATCAATGTGGCATCTAGCTTCTGATCCCAACTAACCTCATGGTTACTACAGCTCCAGGCATATGTCGATCTCGAGCAGTAGGGAGGAAAAGGCAGAAGGGCAAAGACAGCAAACCTCCAACCTGAGCTGATACTCTTTAGCTTCCCTAGATGCTTTCCAAAACATTTCAACTTAACCATTCATTAACCAGAACATACTCATACATCTAACTGCAAGGGAGGCTGGTAAATGTAGTCTTTCATCAGGTACATATTTGTTCTGAATAAATTGTTCTATGAAAGAACTAGAGAATAGATTTTTGGTAGACAATAAGCAATCTCACACAGACACACACACACACACACACACACACACACACACACTCTGAATAAAACAATTGGAAAGTAAATAGGGTTATGTGAGAGCAGAAGAAAACCTCAAAAATAATATTCTCAGAAAGTTAGTTGTTTCACCTACTTCTATTTAAAAGAAAAAATTAGAGCTGTTTCAAGTATAACAGCCACAAAAAAAGGGTTGTTGAAAGATACAGTCAAGGAATCTCACATAAAATAAAATTGCACAGATGGCATGACTCAGTGGTTGATGTCAACCTATAAACCAGAAGGTCATGGTTTGATTCCTGGACAGTCCTGGTCAGGGCATGTGCCTGGGTTGTGGGCTCAATCCCCAGGAAGGTTGTGCAGGATGCAGCCAATCATTGATTCTCTCTCATCATTGATGTTTCTATCTTTCTAACTCTCTCTTCCTTTCTGAAATCAATAAAAATATATTTTAAAAAATAAAAGCAAAAAGATTAAGAGATAGAACATTTAAAAATATTAGAAACTAGAAAATCAGTCCAGAGAGCTTAATATCCTACTAATAAAAAGCTATCAGAGAAAATTGAGGTTAAAAAAGTAATTAGAAGTGCTCTCTCTTCTGAAAAATATGTGTTTCCATTTGAAAGTATTCACTGAATGTCTAGTAAAATAAAGGAGAAATGTTCACATAAGACACATTATCATTAAATATCAGAACACCTGAAAGGCATGTTGAAATTTCCAGGGGGGAAAAAAGAAGAAAAGATTCCCAAAGGAAGAACATAGAATTTAAAGAACATAGAATTGAAAGAAAAAATGTTTAATACAAGCTGAGGAAAACTTACACTCAACCTGGAATTCTATATTCAGTCAAACTATCAACCAAATGTGAGAATAGGATATTCATTTTTAGACCTGAAGTGACAAAAATGTTTACTTCCTAGAACTCTTTCCAAGAAAACCACTAGAAAGTGTTCTCTATTGAAATGAGGGAGTAAACCAACAAAGGGGAAAATATGTAACCTGGGAAATACAAGATCCAACACAGAGGGTAAGCAAAGGAACTTCTTAGGACAATAACAAAGGGTGGTCTCTGGAAATCAGCTTTGCACCAGACCCAGAGAGCAACCAATCAAAATTGTAGGAGGATAACAGACTCTCCCAGGATAAATGGAATTAAGCAAATACATGAGAACTGATGAATGTGAGAGTTTAAATCATTATCAGAGAAAATTAGTTCACATTACAGGATATTGTACAAGTAAAAAAATCAGAACAGCTATGATCTCCTTTTAAAAAAATCTGAATATTTTTACAACAAGGATATATAATCTGAAATAATTCATAGCTAGTCTATTAATATTTCAAAGCTACAATAATGTAAAATAGTACTTAACCAGAAATTGTGATATAACCATATTAGAAAAATGGATGAGGGAAGTTTAGAAAATAAAAGGGAAATATAAAACTAATGAAGTTAAATATAACAATTAAAACACATGGTTTAGAAAAATAGAGGTTAATAAGGAGAGAGAGCTAAAAAGTATTAAGATCAGTTGCCTCTTGGGAATGGGACTCCTGGGAAGAGAGTACTGTACGGTTATTGCTATTTTTTCATGTAAATTAAATAACTATAGTGGCATCATTTGGCTTTTAGAACTATGACACCTATTATTATGATAAAAGAAAAAGCTAATCATCCATGCAAAAGCAAACAAAACAAACTGGTTCTATAATGACAACTTCTGGGCAGCATTTGAAAAGATTTGGGGAAAAGGCAAGAAAAACAAAGAGAAATGGCAACCTCCCATCTAAGCACAGCTTCTGTATTCTTATGCTCAAACCCCACATGCATTTCTATTCAACCAACTCTGAAAAGCTTTGCCAAAGCAGGAAAACACCCAAGAAGAGGTTTGAATTAATCCAGGAGTGAAGCTGCCCTTTTCATTATCCGAAAGCGAGGCTAGTCAGAGATTAAGATCTATATTGGGAGATAAAGCATGGGGAGGACATCATCAATGTTTAATGTCATGAAAGTTTTGCCAAGATGAATAAATACAGTGTCAAAGGAGTAAAGAACAGGGGACATGAATGTCCTCTATGCCCTTCCCTCATCTTCTGAAACATGATAACTATTAACTGAGAGAAGTAAATCAGTAAGAAACACATTTAATCAGCTGTATTGCTTATAAAACGAAATCAATGTAAATATCTGAAATATTTAATCAAGAAAAACTCAATTGTTGAACTGAGTGACACACTCAATACATGCAACAGTATGGATCAACCTCTAAAAGCATTATATTGAGTAAAAGGAGCCAGACACAAATAATGTATCTGATCATTTTGCTTCTGTTCTTTAAATTGTAATATGTGTGATTCATATACTCTCACGATATGATATAGTTCCCAATCGGAACAATTCTGGAGGTTCATTCTTACAGTATCTGTGAAATATAATACTTCTACCTGAAAATGCTCATGTCATTAATGTTTCTTGAAAACCTATTATGTTGTAGTTACTTTATACATGTCATCATCTGAATAATGAGAGTAACACTGCAGTGGTTACCACTGTTCTAAATTGAAGGTTAGAAAGTTGAGGCTCAGAGAGGTGAATAACCTTGCCTAGGACCCAAGTCTATCTGGCTGCAGGGTCCTTCCTCTTTTGACACAATCATATTGTAGTAATTCAGTTCTTTTATTTTAAGAGGCATTCCCAAGAGGAAGCAAAGGATTCTTTGGAATTGGGTATGGATCATTTTCGGGAAAGGCAGTTGAAGTTCTTATCTCTCAGAAATCTAGAGGAGGTGGTGGTGGTGGTCCCTTTTGGCCACCAGACCTCTGTGCCTCCCCACAGGGCACCTCAGAGGCTGCTTTAGCACTGCCTTTTCTTCCGCCACATTTCACCCTTTTGCATAATTGTGTGCCCTGGTGTTTCTAGAAGTTCCATCCTATACATTAACTTCATCAATGATACAGAAACATTTGTCTTTCCTAGAGGGAAACTTTCCTAAATGAGAAAACAGAATGTAACTGATCAATGACGAGGAGAAGCCAAAAAAATTAATAAAATCTGAAAGTGATGGTTCAAAGTGCTGGATGCATTAGATGAATTAGGTAGGCTATTCCTAATGAGTTGCGCTAGGATTTGACTCTTGCCAAAGAAAGTAAGTAGAACCTTGGTGATTTGTTTAAGAGACTGTTTATCGCTTGATCGATGGTGGAGACCCCAGAGGTGATGTAGCCTGCCCCAGAATTACTCCTCTTTCTAGACAGAAAGAAGTAAAAGGAGAGATAACTAAAGTTCCATTCCCATCACAAAAGAGTGCCTCACTCTGATTCTTTTAGAAATCTCTTTAGGTTGGATAAATGGCAGAATGTAGAATCTGCCCTTTTTCCAGCCAGTTTCATTTTTAAAAGCATCAAAATGAAGCCTCCAGAAGGGAGATAAGTGCTGTAGCAGACAGCTGCAAACAATTACTCCTTAAAAACAGAACTGAAAAGCAGACTAATTAATTTACAAAGTTCAGGGTACGCCAAGAGTGCAATAAAAATCCATCCCACTTAGCATCCACTCATGTTTCAGCAAAACAGAGCATTTGCAAAGTGCTATAAATTAAATTACGAGGTGCACAATATTCAGATACTCAAATACATACATACTATAGGCTCAGTGCATGAAATTCGAGCACTGGGGAAGGGGGTGTCCCTCAGCCCAGCCTGCACCCTCTCCAATGGGATCGGGCCTAAAAGGGCAGTTGGACATCCCTCACACAATCCAGGACAGCTGGCTCCCAACTGCTTGCTTGCCTGCCTTTCTTATTGCTCCTAACCACTTCTGCCTGCCAGCCTGATCACCCCCTGACCACTCACATGCCAGCCTGATTGATGTCTAACTGCTCTCCTGCCAGCCTGTTTGCCCTCAACTTCCCTCCTCAGTTGGCTTAGTCACCCCTAACTGCCCTCCCCTGTAGGACTGATCACCCCCAATTGCCTTCCCTTGCAGGCCTGGTCCCTCCCAACTGCCCTCCCCTTCTGGCCATCTGTGGTGGCCATCTTGTGTCAACATGGGGGCAAGATCTTTGAACACATAGGGGCAACCATCTTGTGTGTGTGGAGTGATGGTCAATCTGCATATTACTCTTTTATTAGATAGATGTGTGTGTGTGTGTGTGTGTGTGTGTGTGTGTGTGTGTATATATATATATATATATATGAATCTTTTGTTCTAATGAGGCAAACCTTGGTGGTTCCTACATAGCTATAGGATAAGGGCTGGTCACCAGAAGAACCAAGTCATAAAGAGGAAATTGGAACTTTTAGTCCTGCCCCTCAACCTCCCAACAGGGGAGTAGGCTTAGAGATCGAATTAATGATCTAACTGATGAAGCCTCCATAAAAATTCCAAAAGTATGAGGCTCAGAGAGCTTCTGGGTTGGTTGAACATATCCGTGTGCCTGAGGCTGGTTCATCTGGAGACAGGAACTCCTGTGATTAAGATCCCTCTAGAACGTGCCCTATGAGTCTCTTCATCTGGCTGATCATCTATATCCTTTATCATGTTCCATATTATGTAATAAACCAATAAATGTAAATACGTGTTCTCCTGAATCCTGTGAGCTGTTCTAGCAAGTGATGGAACCTGAGGAGGGAGACACAGGAACCCTAAGTTTAGAGCCAGTGTGTCAGAGGCACAGGTGAGAACCTGGGACATGCAAGTGGCATCTCTGGTGGGAGGGCAGTCTTGTGAAACTCAGCCATTAACCTGTGTGGCCTGAACTAACTCTAATTATTGTCAGAATTGAATTGAATTATAAGACACCCAGCTGGTGCTGCAGAAAAAACCACACAGCTGGTGTCAGAAATGTGTGAGTGTGGTAGGTGTATGTGTAAAGGACAAACAAGAGAGTTCCTTTCATACAGATGGCGGTGACAAAGTGAGTTATAAATTGTGTTTATGCTATCGCCACTTGGAGCCACCACTTCCAGCTGGTAAACCAAAATACCTGTCATTCTTGGCCAGGATGAGTCTTGAATGACATGAGTTTTGAATTACCAGATGCTTTCAGTAACACATCTATCACATAAACGGTGGATGCCCAATAATTCTAATTTCCCCTTCCCTGATCTAATATCAAAACAGTTTTTGTTGTTGTTGTTGTTTTATAGCAAAGCGGCTCTTCTTTTAGGAAGATGTGGTCCCAAAATAATCCACCAAGATTCCTCTACTTTTCTCTACTTCTATAAGTAAATAGAATAACAATGAGAGTAATGTTATTCTATTTCTTTTTTATCTTCAGTGTTTAAAACCTTTACTTATTTTCTATGTTTATTTCCCTCCCCACTGAAATTCCCATCCTGGTGAGCAGGAGAATCTGTGTCTGTCTTGTTCATTGCTACATGCCAAGCCTAGAACAGTGGCCGACACACAGGAGGCCCTCAACACATATTTGTTGGCTAAAGATTTAGCAGTAGCTTATCAAGCCAACCAAAACACTACACCCTACAGACCCTCCCAGTTTTCAGAATAATAGCATAAGAGTGCTAAGCATTTCTGCTTGTCCAAATCCTGAACCTGGCCTTATATTCCTACTTCTACTACCTAAGCTCTCTTCTTTGACTTAAAGCCAAGCCAGATCTTCATGGATTGTAGAAGAAAAGGTTGATTTCTTTCTACTTTTATTTTTTAATCTGATAGTAACACGCCATGCAGTATGAGTGGGGACATTGAGTGCAGTAAAGTTGGCTTACAGTTGCTGGAATAACCCAAACTAGTCTGTTGGGTTTTTTGTTGTTGTTTGTTTGTTAGTTTGATTGTTTCTGCAGCTTCTATTAGCTTAGAACAGTTGAAACAGGACGTCAGCAAGTCACATAGCTTACTTGGTAAGTGAGTAAGTCATGAAGACATAGTTTCCTTATTTGTAAAATCTGGGATGCTACCATCCTTATAGGAGGGTTAAAATAGTATAGAAACAAAAATTGCTCTAGCATAGTGCCAGGCACACAGTAAATGTTCAATAAACAGTAGCTGTCACTACCTTAGATTTTGTAACCAGATCACTAAGCTAGCGTTAAAATATCAAGGTCTGACTCTCTGACATAAGAAAAAGACCAGATGATGAAAATGAAGGCAAGAAAACCAAATGGTTCTGAATAGTAGAGGCGATTTTTAATTTAATATTCAAATTATGAACTATTTCAAGTATATTAGAAGCAGTATCATAAGTAAAGGTGTTTTGACAGTATGTCAAACAGGTATCTTTTTTTAAGGAAAAAGTAGAACTCCCTTATGTTCACCTACTCAGTCTCCCTCTCCTCTTTCTGATGACTATAATGTACAACTTTCCCATACGCTTTTATACTTTTGCTATATGCACAGGCATTATTCTTTCATGCATTATTCTTACTTGAGAATACACACATTTATAAACAATACTGTGAGGTTTTGTCTTTACATATGATATATGTCTGTGCTGTGACATGCTCTCAAATGCCATTGGAAATGCATAATAACGTATATCTTAATTTTTCTCTCAACATTAAGTTTTTGTGATGTATTCACCCTGGTTCATATAGCTTTAGTTCTATAAAATGAGATCTTACAAATAAAGTTTTATAGGCATACAGCCACATCCATTCATTTTTATAATATAATTGGCTGCTTCTATACAATAAGAGCATGTTATTATAGCATGTTAAAATTTTCTGGAAAGGACTACATTCCAGGGGTGGGGAACCTGTTTTCTGCCAAGGGCCATTTGGATATTTATAACATTATTCATGGGCCATACAAAATCATTAACTTAAAAATTAGCCTGCTATGTTTGGTCAAACATTTAATGAACTCACCCCTACTGCCTTAGCAGGGCCAGACCAAATGGTTTTGTGGGCCTTATACAGCCCTCAGGCTAGACATTCCCCACCCCTGGACTAGACAGAAAAGGGCCAAATATTCTAGTCTCTGTCACAACTGTTAACCTTGGCTCTTATTGTGTAGAAGCAGCCATGAATATTATAAAAATGAATGGATGTGGCTGTGCTCCAATAAAACTTTATTTGCAAAAACAGATGGTGGGCCAGATATGGCTCACCTGTCACAGTGGTCAAACTCTGCTTTATAGTATTTCATTAAAGGAACATACATCCATTAATTTTTCCCATGTTCACATCTCCTGAAATATTATAAATTTAGGCTATTACCCATTTTTCTCTCAACCAGGCAATGCATCAGTGAAGAATCTTAATGTGTTCCCTGTGCAGTTATGTGAGAATTCCTCCAGATCAGGTATTTATAACCTTTCATGTGCCTCTGATTCACCGGAGTCTCTTGTTAAATGTACAATCAGTGGGGGGACTCCGGGAAGACCTGAGGATCCACTGGTTTAACAAGCTCCCAGGTGATAGAGATGCTCTGGTCCATGAGCCGCATGTTTTAAATCCTGGCTAGACTACAGAAGTGAAATTGCTCAAAATTATTAGACACTATCAAATTACTCTTTGAGGTGATTGAACCTGTCTATGCTCTCAGCAGCAGCATGCCGCATCTCTTTCTATACATTCTTCCCAACAGTTGGCATTTTCAGACATTTTAGATGTCAGCAATTGGAAGGTTATGAAATTGTACCTTGTTTAAATGTGCTTTCATTAATAACTGTGTGTGGAACATCTTTTCATATCTGGTATTGCTCCTCCGTATATATCTTTTTCATATATTGGTAGTTTTCCTCATTGATTCACAGGACTACTTTTAAATGTACACATTAACCTTTTCCCTGTAATATCTTCTGCAAATATTTTCTCCCATTCTGTGTTTCTCATTCAGTGATTCCTTTAGCAAATGAAGTATCTTAATTTTAACATGCTATAATTAAACTGTTTTTTTGTTTTCATGCTTTAGAATTTTATTTGAGAATATCATCCTAAGCTCCAAAGCTATAAAGATATTCTCTAATTATATTTCTTTTCACACATAGCTTTTATCTTGAATTGGTTTTGTGAATGATGTGAAGTTGGAAACTAATTTTATATTTTTTTAATGGAAAACCAGTTCTCCTGACAAACATTTACTGAATAGCCCATGCTTTCTGCACTGATTTGTAATGTTTTCTCATCATTTAGCAAATTTATACACACATATGTGTGTGTGTGGGGGGGTGCAGATTCTATTATGATTTATTATCCCTCTGTACCTCACTACCACTCATTTATTGGTTTTATGTCTTGATGTTTGATAAGGTAGCTTGTTCTTCAAAATTATCTTAATTATTTTATGTGTTCACATTTTATATCTTTATTACCTACAATACAGATAAGTTCACATAAATACTATATAAGTAGAGCTGAAACAATTTTTATAGACCAAACAGACCTCTAAAATCAGCATGCAGATGAAGAAAAACATTTTGCTAGCAGCCCCAAAGCCCCGGACCTAAGTACCAATTTCCTTTTCTTTTTTTTTTAAAAAGCTATCAAACTCATTTTATGGATGAGGAAACTAAGGCCTAGAACCCAGCAAGGAAATATTGCTGTGTATAACCACATTAACCATACATCTTGTATCTGTCATTGAACTATTACATTTAATAACAATCCTATTAAATTTTTTTACTGATAAAGAACATTCTGTGTCAGCAAATCATGGTTTCCTGTTGGGATTTTTTCTTTCGATTTTGCATCATTTCATTAGAAAATATTGCATTTATGGTTCAGAAAGCTTAGCCGAATCACTTCAAACTCTTTGAAGAGCTGAAACAACTTAAACAGAAAAGTAAAAAGAAAACCAGCCATTTGCTTTCAGGAGAAATTACCAATTCAGGTTACAAAGAAAAGAAATTCTCAGGGGCTTCTTTTCAGTAACTGTAGTACCTGGTATTAATGATCCGCCAAGGTGTTGTTTGAACACGCACAGTCAATACGTTATGCAAACAACACCAAGGCCAACAGCATGCAGAGGGCTTTCACACACACTGCACTGTAGACAAAAAGTCATGGTTAATTTATGGCCAAGGACATAACTAATATGAACAGTAAATAAAGTCTTGCTTTGAGGATCAGCGTTGAGAAGTTGAGAAGTATGTTGTTACACTGGAAATTCTCAAGGGCATAAACTAGCCCTCTTTATTCTGCTCCTGAACCTAGGCCTGGACCTAGCATAGATGGAGGATCAATGTTTGTAGGATGAGTGAATGAATAGACTCCAAAAAAAACAATCCTAGACAGAATCCTTTACAGAGATGCTGGAAGCCACCCATTGTCCTCTCTAGCAGAGAGGTGTGGACAAGGAACTGGGAAGGCTGGTCAACCTTGAAGCTCTGAAAGATCAACTGTTTAGTTGAGACAATGGTAGCTAAGCTACTTCCACCTTTTATTTTTATGTAAATTATTGCTGATTGGCTATTATTGAAATTGCCAGCCTAAAGGTTATGGGTGTATTCCATAGTCTTAATAATAAAAAGGGATAGCAAGGCTAGAGCAGGGTGAAGTCCTTCCCCTTGAATTGGGCTCCCAACTGGCCCCCAATATTTCCAAATTAATATTTGCTAGTCTCTTTCATTTGTGTTGGCCTCCTCCAGAACCTGAACCCTGAACCTGAACCCAAAACCACACTGGCCCCCAATGTGGTTTTGGAACGTGGGGTGAGTGGGGGAGGGAGACACACTCGCAACTGGCAGCCCAACATGGGATACCTGCAAGAGACTTCTTAAAGTTGTTCTCATTGCTTTCATTTTTCCTATTTCATTAAGATGATTAAAGGTGAGGGTGAGAAAGAATCTCATAAGGATAATTTTAACAATGGCCTCTTTCATTATAAAAATAAAGACCACAGATACAAAATAACTAGACCAAAACTACATATTTTCTGGTAAAGACTTTATAAATAAATAAAGTTTACAGATGTTTTCTTGCATTTGTATAGTATCTTCTCAAAAACCAAACTCATTCTAAGAATGTGTGCCAGACGTCCAGAAGATTTCCAAATTTATCCTCTTAAAAACCAAAACTATAAGGCTTTGCTTTGTAACTCTATACATCAAATTCCCAGAGGATGGAAAATAAAATTTATGGGTGACCCATTCCCAAAGTACTCATTAGTCATTCCTGCTAGGGTACCCTATTTGTATCTTTCTGTGACCCTAAACAGCTCCCGGTGAGAACTGATTTTGAGTGTTAGGGAAGAGGCAAGACTCCCTCGTCCCTGCCCTTAATCCTTCTACCTAGAAATAATTTCTTGAAATTCCTTTTAACAGAGGACCACAATTTTTATTCTTTACACATACTTAAAATGCAAAAATATCCCTGGAAGAGAAACAACACTGCTATTGACTTAGATTCACACTAAGAGGTAAATAGCTTATCAGATCTTTTACAGAGAGTAGGTTCTAATAGCCACAGACTCCATGGAGAGAAAAAGGCCCTGCAGAAAAGTAAAACAAATGTTACCTAATTTACATTTTTGCTTGAGGATGCCCTGCCTCTGAGTTCAGTGCTGTCTCTGCCAGACCAGTTCCCAGAGTCTTGTCCTGAGCACTTCCAAAGCCAGCACCTTCCCCATTCCTCTACTACCCAAGCCTAACCTGCTCCTAGAATTCACTCCACCAAATGCAGTGTTGGCTTGTTCCCTATCTCAATGAAGCTACTCTCTGGATGGAATAAAACACTAAACAAGAATCTTTTTAGATATAACTTTAACCCAGGTGACTAGTCAAGGACTCAGGTTTCCCCAAAGAAGACAGTGCTATAGATCGGTTCCCTGGTAGTGGGCTCTGAGAGGGGTACCTGCAGTAGGAGGTCCATTGCAGAGTATTCTCAGAGTCAACAACCCCGAGGGACAGGGAGAGAAGCTGAGCTGCAGTGTATTTGCAGCAAAGGACTGGGTCAATCCCACAGGGAGATTGAGAGCCGAGATGGCTTTCAGAGTTGTCCTGAATTCAGGCAGGACAACAGCCTTGGTTATAACCCAGTATTGACCAACCACTAAATGAGGTCTGTGCCTAGAAATGGGGTACAATCTTGGAGAGAGCTTGGGCAAGGCAGTTAGTTTTCTGCAGATGAGGACAAGTCCCAAGGAGGCCTGGCAGCTGAGGGTCCATCAGTCATCAGTACTCTCAGCACCTGAAGAAATGAGCACTTCTGTCCTGAAGGGGGAACTTAGCGGGGTACCATGGCACCCACTGTAATAAGTCTCTGCCCCTTTAAGCACCTGCTTTGAACCAGGGCTCAGAGAAATGAAAAATTATTCATTATTTTGCTAAAAACTTTACCAAGATCTGTTATTTCCAGAAAATGAAGTCACCCACAGTGATGCCATCCATGACTTATTAAAAATCATTATTGCTGTTAGTATTATAGATGCCCCCTTTGTTGTCTTCCCCATTGACCCTCTGCCACCCCACACCTCCCCCTCCCAGGGCTTCATCACATTATTGTCTATGTCCATGGGTTATGCATAGATATGCCTGTAAATTCCCCGATTAACCTCTCCCTTCTACCCACCTCCCCACCCCCACCTTCCCTCTGAAATTCTTCAGTCTGTTCCATGTTTCTATGTCTCTGGATTTATTTTGTTCATCAGTTTATTTTGTTCATGACTTTTGAGTTGCCACTCAGCACACCTGGGTCAATCTGCATTTGCAAATATCTCATTGATAATAACTTAAGCATCTGCCTGTGTCACTGTCCGTGTGATCAGTCCCACACTTGAAAATGTTTGAAATGCATAAAATCATAAATTACTTTTTCCCCCTGTTATTTCTCCTTGATAGTTCAGTTAAAAACATATGCATAAGTAATAATATTCATATAAATTTCATTTCAGGTTAGTAAAGGAAGCATTATGAAATATTTGATATGAGAGAGAGAGAGAATTCGATCTGGAAAAGTAATTGAGGATAGTAACTTGCCCTACAGTAATTCTCAACCCTGGCTGTCCATTAAATTCATCTAGGAAGCTGTAAAGCATCCTAATGTCCAAGCCATACCCCAGACCAATTAAATCAGAACCTCTGGAGGTAAAACCCAGACATCATTATTTTTGAAACTACTGAGGAATTGCAATGTACAGATGAGGCTGAAAATCCATACCCTAGTGGAGTGGTATTCAAACTGGAGTGTGCTCCAAGGTCACCTGAGAGCTGGCTCAACCACAGATTCTGGGCCCGCCCCCAGAGTTTCTGATTCAATAGCTCTGAGGTGGGGCTGGTAATCTGCATTCTCACCAGTTTCTGGGACTACACTCTATCTGCCTGACCAACATCCCCCAACACATTCAGCAACTGCCCTCTTTCTCCCTTGCCCCTCAACCCTTTCAAACATCTCGAAAACTATGGTAACAATTTTCCTTTTATCAGCTTTTGGAAAGACCCTTTCCCTTCTCTCTCTCCACACAGCTATTTCCAAATGCTACATTTTCTCACACCCCTGAGCAAACACCAACCATCAGGTAAGATGGCTTCTACCTTCTTCCACCAATGTCATTTCCTTTTGTCTTAAATTTCTGTGTCATCATAGGCATGATTCTACAGATTACTTGACTTAGAAATACTCATGTGAGACAGCAAAACTCATTGCTTCTATTGCACATTTCAATCCCAACATCCATGCTTTTGGAAAGCAAATGCACTCACCTATGTGTTTTCCCACTTGTTTTCATCCCACGATGGGCCAGGTGCAGCTGTTCTCCACTATGCAGCATTCGCAGCCAGGATCTAGAAATGCATTATATTTGCTGTGACTCGAGTCTAGCAACATCAGTAAATACACAAAGATGGGCAGCAGTAACATCTGGCTACAGCTTTCTTAGTTTCCCCTGAAACCATTTGGCCCTCCATATTCAGCTTCTGCATCCATGAATTCAACCAACTGTGGGTCAAATATATATTATTTTGTTACATTAATGTGTATTATATTGTTAGGCCTAGGATGGCTGCATCTGTACTGAACATGTATAGACTGTTTTTCTTGTCAGTATTTCCTAAACAATAGAGTATAACAACTCCTTACATAGTATTTCCATTGCATTACATATATAAGTAATCTAAAGATTATTTAAGTGTAAGGGAGGGATGTGCCTAGTTTTAATGCGAATACTATGCAATTTTATATAAGGGACTTGAGCAATGCAGATTTTGGTATCCAAGAGGGTCTGCATATACCACCACTCCACAAATTGAGGCAGGACAGTATTTCACAGGAGGATTTAAAATGAGATTTTTTTAAAAAAAAACAAAAAACCCTGCCTTCCTTCAGGTCTTTCAATAGGACAGAGAGCCTTCCAAAATTGGTATTAAAGACTCAGACCCTCAACTCCAAACACTAAATCTGAAAAGGCAGTTTGAAGGATGCACATAAAAATTAACTTTCCCTTTGAAGAGAGTCTGAAGAAAAAGGAGTCTTCATTTTCTCTAAAGAAAAATATTCACACAATTTTTCAGTTTGGCCAAGATTAATAACTCATAATCCGAAGATATTGGCTTCTGTTGAAGTGAATATCAAGATTTATTGACCTGCGGAGTAAATATTAACAGAGGTGAAACTGAGGTTAATAACAAACCTCAAGGGATAATACATCTTTATATTTGCTGAAATAAAAAGTCAGCCCATATATTGCTCAGACACACATTCAAAAACCTCTTTAACCAGAAAGCTCTGGAAATATCTCTGCTGTGACAGACTGCTTAAAAAATGTGGCTGAATTTCCATTTGGATGAACCTTCTCTGGGTACCCAGGCAGCCAGAAAAGCAAAACTTCCTCTAAGAATCATCAGCAGCCAATCAAAGGGCAACCACTTACTTATACATGAGATCTAATGGGAAGGGACTCGGCTTAACCAGCATCTTATTCTTTTTAATCTCAGATCCAGAGCAGGCAGAGTGGATCTGACCCATACAAATATTCCATGGCCTAGGAAGCCCATCTTTTGCCCACATACAAATATTCTAAAGTCTTAATGCTTGACAAATCCAAATAAATAAGCTCAGAGTCAGTAATAAGTTTCAAAGAGTAACAGTTGTTATAAGACATTTTCTAAAAATAGGAAACATAAGTTTACATGAGTAAAGAAGGAGGTTTCTGGGCTATGAACCAGAGAGCTGTTGTGGGGTCGAACCCTGGGTTCAAAATAAGACCACCGGAGGCTGATGACTGATTAAAAAAACTGGCCAGGAAGGCCGAGAAAGCACCACACACAGGTGGAGTCCACACCACCGCACTGTTCCAGGTGTAGGCAGTCCTTTTAAAGATCTAAACCACAAGAATTTTCCTTTGTTCTGAATTTTAAATTCTAAAGGTTGAGAACAGCCCACAGGGTTGCTCCCAGCTACATCCTGCTGGACATTGGAATGTGGCCCTATCTTGCAATAGCCAATAATACAGAAGCAGAGCTCAGCGGTTAGTCTCTAAAGGTTATCTACAGTTTCTATTCCTGAAGCTACTGAGTCAGTGGGAATCAATCTCCTGTAATTCTGGTCCCAGGCACAGGAAAATTGCCTTAGCCTCCAGGTCTCCATCCGGAAGCTGAGGTAACTACCTTATTGATTAGGCAAGTAAGCGAATGCCGAAGCCAGAATAACAGGGTTAAAATTCAAGTTTTTACCCAAGTATGGTTGCTACCATATTTCAGAGCCAGTGTTGGAATTCTGGCTCTCCCACTTATTTGCTCTGAGACATAAATAAGTCACTGAGCTATGCTGTGCCTCAGTTTCTCATCTGTAAAAGGAAGATAACAACAGTACCTGCTTCATAACATTGTCATAAAGATTAAATGAATTTGGACATGTCAAAGTGCTTTAAAGTATGCCCATAGCATAGTAAGGGGAACATAAATATTTGTTTAAAAGTAAAGTTCTAGAGGAAAGGGAATGTTAAGATCATTTGACCCAAAAGTCTCAAACTTTTGGGGGCATCTAATCTTGCTTGGCCTGAACCATTGATGGTGAAGCATTGCTACTACTGATTTTAATTTAGATTTAAATTTAGTAGCCAAGATATAACATTCAGGAGAATTCCGTGTAAAATAATCAAGTGTTCTTGAAAAAAATCATTTTTCTTGGGGGGAAAAAAAAACTTCAGAAAACACATATGTACTGGATTCATAGTCTCAGATGCCAACCATCAAGTGGTGCTAAGGGGCAGCTGCCTGCTGCAGAAAGTGCATACTCTCCATTCGCCACAGTCCCCACCAGTCTCTATTACTCCCCATCCTGAGGCTGAGTGTCCACTAGCAGGTAGGATTCTATTGACACTGCTGCTTTTAGTAGAACTTAAAACAAAGTCTTATCCTCACACCCATGTCTTTTGAAAATAGAAAAAAGAAACACAGAAACACATGTTCCAAGAAAAAAAACAATGTGAGCCAGGCATCCTTTTCTAAAACAAAAAGAAGATTGCTGGGCTTAATATGCCAATAAAGTGTGTCTGTAACAAAAGAACACATCTTAAGCCGCCGTTAGGAAAACAAGCCATGAGAAAAACCATGACTGGTATGTGGAAAGGATGCCGAGGGAAAGCTTAATGATCTGTAAAAGAGACTGAGATTTTAACACATTGGTTTTGTGAGTGTGAAGGAAATAATGTGATATAAGTAATGTACACTTTAACATTTATGTCACCTGTATTTCTGACCCCTGACATAAGCCAGCTTTATCATTGTGTAAATGAAGGAAGTAAAGCCAGAGAAATGTGGGGATTTGACATATTTTAGTATCTGACTGGAAGAGGACATGAAACTACAATGGGTCTCTTGGCTCCACTCCATATCCTTTCTACCATTCAAGTACAAATACAAATGGCTTGAAATGTGATTTCATAACGATACTCAAAGTGAATGTGCACCCTCATGTGAACTGAATCCCAACCTTCTCATCATCTTATGAGACCACAGAGAGAAGTCTTTAAATTTCCTCAATGTTAGCTCTCCAGTTAGAAAACACTGATCTTAGTCTTGGAATTATAATAGTTCAAAGTTTATGAGAGAGAATAAAATGCTTGTTTTACTGGATTCTGGGTCCAGTCAGTCAGTGATGAACAGCATACATGATGAAGATCCCATACAATTTTAATGGAGCTGAAAAATTCCTAATGGCTAGTGACATCATAGCTGACCTAACATTATACCCATCTTCACCATCTTAAGATAGTAGGTGTCATAAAGTCACAGCAAAAAGCATTCCTCACATGGCGGGGCTGGGTGTGAACAAACCTACTGCGCCACCAGTCGTATAAAAGTATAGCAAACACAATTGTATGCAGTACATAATAGTTGGTAATAATAAATGACTACATTACTGGTTTATGTGTTTACTATGCTATACATTTTTTCACTATTTTAGAGTGTACTCATTAAAAAAGGCTTCCCATAAAACAGTATGCCTCACGTATATTGTGTTTACTGTGTCTCTTAACTGCATCATTTCCTCTTGTGTTTGATTTACTCTCATGTTGTTTTCTAAATGTACTAGAGGCCTGGTGCATGGATTTGTACTTAGGTGGGATCCAGCCAGCCTGCCCCAATTAGGCTAATTGGCTGAGGCGGACTGTGGGGGTGGGGGGGAGAGGTGAGGGGGAAGAGCCCTGGGCAGTTGGTAGGCCAGCCCTGCCCCCCTGGTGGAATTCCAGTTGAACACCCCGTCAAGGGGGACAATTTACATATTGCACTTGTATTATATAGGAGGAAGGAGGTAACCTAAGTGCAAAATATTTATAAAGTGTATAAATACTGACTTACCCAGAGCACCTTCCTGTCCTACAAACTCCATTTGCGATAAGTGCCCTGTACAGGTACCATTTGTTATTTTTCACACTGTATTTTTACTGTACCTTTGCTACATTTAGGTACATGTGTACTTACCATGCATTACAACTGCCCATAGTATTCAGTACAGTAGCATACTGTGCAGGTTTGTAACCTAGGAGCAATAGGTTATACCAGCGGTCGGCAAAATGAGGTTCGTGAGCCACATGCGGCTCTTTGGCCCCTTGAGTGTGGCTCTTCCAGAAAATATATACCATGTATCCTAATTAAGTTAATGCCAATGTACCTACCTATATAGTTTAAGTTTTAAAAATGTGGCTCTCAAAAGAAATTTCAATCGTTGTATTGTTGATATTTGGCTCTGTTGACTAATGAGTTTGCCGACCACTGGGTTATACCATACAGCCTAGGTGTGTAGTAGTCTGTATCACCTAGGTTTGTGTAAGTGATGTTTGCACAAGGATGAAGTCATCTAAAGATGCATTTTCCAGAAAGTATCCGTGGTTGAGTGGCACATGACTGAATATGATATACATCTAACCTATTGTTTCTGTCTCTCTGGAGAGCCCTAACTCTGCCCTCTTTTCTATCCTTCCTATCACTGCTCCAGTCAAGGCTTTCATCAGCTCCTGACTCGCCTATTCTCCTGGCCCTCTGAATTATCTTTGGGCTTCAGTCTTATCCACCTCAAGCCTCAGAGAATTCTAAAATTCAAATTCACCCATATCATTCTAATGAAAATCCAATGTTCTGGTACCCTAGAAATATTATTAGCTCCCGTCCCTCTAAGCTCTTCCTGGTCTCTGTACAAGCTCAAGTCTTTCGTCTCTCATCTCTGGCCTATGGCTACCAGGCTGCCACTGAGCTGTTTTCTCCTCTGTGCTTTATTCATGCTGACCCTCTGCCAGAAATATCCATCTCCCTGTCCTTCCTCCCCTTTCCCACGGGGCTGTTATCCTGCAAGGTTTCAGGAAGCCCTACTTCTAAAGACTCGCCCAGCTCCTCGGACAGATGGATTAACTGTCCCTCTCTAATGCTTCCTTCACACCCTTCCTACTCGCTGCACTGCTTTCTAACTACCTATTTATGTATTTGTGTCCCCCATTAGAATATATAAATTCTGCCAGGGCAGGGATCAGGCCTAATTTATGTTTTTTAGTCCCAGAACCTAGCACTGTTTGAATGCATGGACAGTTAAAATATATACTTACATACCACACACAGCATACACCTCTCTCTCTCTCTCTCTCTCTCTCTCTCTCTCTCTCTCTCTCTCTCTCTCACACACACACACACACACACACACACACAGGAATTAAGGGATCACTACTGGTATATCTAACTCCTATCCTATCTAATTCCCTAGTTGAATTGATATACATGCCTGGCCAGAGAAGAGAGGGATTTAAAGAGCTGAATGGAGGATAAATTTGAAGAGCAAAGGAAATTGGAGAGCAACATAAGGTTATTTGCAGAAGCAAAAACCAAAACAGAAGAGCTATGCATTATGTAGGTGATGACAGAAAGGGGGGGCAATGACATTTATTATCAATTTTGACCAACTAGCCAGGCAAGGGCTACATACTTGAAGCATTTTAATTCATTTACTACCCCTGAAATCCAAATGAGGAAACTCAAGCTGAGAAAGCATAAATAACATACTCCAGTTTAAACGGCTAGTAAGAGAAGGGGTCTGAACGTAGGTCTGTGTGATTCCAGCATTGTTGTCCTTCCTGCCACACCATGTCGCTCCTAAGGATATGGATGGAAAAAAAAAAAATTGCTTTTGTCCTGATCTTCCAGGGGCAGAGGGAAGAGAACAGAAAGGCATAGTCACATCTCCTGGCTATTATTTTGGTGCGAATCAGGACAAACACTTGTATAACACTTAAAATGCAGTTTGCACCGTGTTAAGTGCTCTGTCTACACTCACTTCACCCACGCCACAGCCCCGGGAGGGAGATCCTACTGTGATCCTCCTCGTTTTACAGATGAGCAAACGGAGGCACAGAGCCTTCACAACCTTGCCCAAAGCCAAGCAGATAGTTAGTGGCAGACACGGGATTCAAAACCAGGCAACGTGGCCTTGAATGGATGCCTTTGGCTATTCTGCCTCCAATCACCCCATGTGAGTGATTTTCCAGGAAAAAACTCCAGAATGCACAAGCTTCTCCTAAGGCTTTCACTGTAACTTTAGGAAGAGAAAAATAGAGCTTTATAGTGTACTCCATTTCACAGGTGACCTTCACAAGACCTTCAACCTGTGGCTAAATTTGATCCTGGGAGAAGGCTATGAGTCATAGCATTACAATGTAAGCCTTTATTTCCTACAGGTAAATGGGATAAGATTTTATTTCTAATAAACCACTAATTCCACTAAAATACCAAAATATTCTCATGAATGCATAAAAGGAACACAAATGTAAGCTTTTGTGAAGATGACACAACATTCATTTGGTTTCTGCATGTACCAGTCTTGTTGAGGTTTATTAAAATAGGAATCAATGAAATTTGGACTGAAGATCAATGACTTTTCTTAGCACAGGCATATGTCACTGCTTTCGGCATCTTAAGCTTGAATTCAAAATTAGGGTAATCTGTCTCAGGAATGTTATTGTAATTCAGTGTGAATGAATAGAAAATTCATGCATAGTAAAAGCTGGGATAAAGACCATTTCCATAATGTAATTTTTAAAAATATATTGCATTTATTTCAGAGAGGAAGGGAGAGGGAGAGAGAGAGAGAGAAACATCAATAATGAGATAATCATTGATCAGTAGCCTCCTGCATGCCCTACACTGGGGATCAAGCCCGCAATTCGGGCATGTGCCCTTGACCAAGAATTGTGACCCTCTGGTTCTTAAGTCGATGCACAACCTCTGAGCCATGCCAGCCATAAGGTCATTTTTAAATGATCTCCTGGTTTTTTGGTCCCATAAGCCTGTGGACAAAGACCTGTGCCTGATCTGTCAGTATTGCTAGTCATTCTTGTCCTTCTTAACTACTCTCCTAGTTTTGGTATTTTGGTGTTCTGTTTGGTGCAGACATTTTTATTGATTGACACCATTGTTTCAGAATTTAAATAAACCTGAAAATGATATGCATGTTGACTACATACTTAAAAGAATTCTTTGCTGCATTAAAATTTTTTCTTGGACAGACTTTTGTTGTTTTTATTGTTTAGAAAACATTTTTCTAAAGCCCCAGAATCCTCAAGAAGAGAAAGGAAATGACCATTGATAAAGTCAAGCTTCATTGACAAGAATAATTCTTATCTAGTTTCAAAGGCTTTCCCAAGAAGGGGCATGTAAATCTGACAGTTTTTAAATGGAAAAAGGTAATTCTGCTTGGAGTGTCAGCTGTACAAGATAAAACCAAAGACATAGATAAACCAGAAAAGCTCTCTTTGAAACAAAAAATACAGTACTCTCTCTTCTTCTCTCACCTCCCTCTTTCCTCTTCCCTCCCTCCTCACTCTCTTTTACTCTATCTTTCCCTTCCTCTCTCTATCTCCCTATCTTCTGTCCTTCTCTTTCCCTCCCATCTCTCCCCTTACCCCCCAGCTCTCTGTTCCTGAAAGTTATTCAAAGTTCCCCTCAAACAGGTGATACAATTATAAAAGTATTTGAAAGGAAAGTCTTCTTTCTCATATTCCCTGATGAGAATATACAAAAGCCGTTTCAGCAGCTAGAAAAATCTATGCAAAATATGCTCTCAATTCTTCAATTATGGTATTAATATACACTGCATCTATTTTCACATTTTAAGAATGAATTACTTTTTAAATGCTTTGTGACTATCATTTCTTCTTTCTCATGCAATGTGCTTTAGGACAATAATTTGTTTCTTAATTTTATCTGTTAATGTATATTTAATATTTATATTTTTGATACATTTATAATTTTCTAAATGTTTTATAATGTGTTTTTGTGTTGGAAATGTATTTCCCTTCAGTTGATGGCTTTATTTTATGAATCCTCATCATGCTTTAAAAAGGTAGCAATAATGCCAGTATCATATGAGTTTATTATCGAAATACTGTAATTTTCAATCACCAACAATCAAAAGCTTTATAAAATCAGGCCCCAGTTGGTTTTGCTCAGTGGATAGAGCATCGGCCTGTGGACTGAAGCATCCCGAGTTCAATTCCAGTCAAGGGTACATGCCTGGGTTGTGGGCTCCATCCCTAGTGGGGGGAGGGGAGTGTGCGCAGGAGGCAGCCAATTATTCTCTTTCAGCACTGATGTTTCTAGCTCTCTCTCCCTCTCCCTTCCTCTCTGAAATCAATAAAAAGAAAAAAGAAAACTTTTTAGAAAATCAGGATTTGGGGATTTTAAATTTAAGGTAAGAAAACTGATCAAAATGATACTATGCTTACAAATAAAGCTATCATTGACCACCTAGAGTTTAGAATTAAACTCTACCTGCATTATCTCTTTAGAACAATTTTGCAAATTTTAATATACACAAGAATCAACTGAGGGTCTTGCTGAACTTCAAGCTCTGCTTCAGGAGGTCTGAATGAGGCCTAAAATTTTGCAAATTTTGACCAGTGATGTTGACACGACTGGACCAGGGACCACACCTTGAATAGCAAGGCTTTTCCCTTGTACTTCCCATCTGGGCTGCCTGTAGCTTTCATGGTGTTCAGTCGGTGGCCAGAGCAGGAGGCAACACAGCACAAGGGGCAGCCTCTCTATGCAGAACCACCAGGGAGTCAGGGACACTCATGGAGTGAAATCATAAATGCTGTCATTAGACATGGGGCACCATGGCCTTTCAGATGGTCAATGGTTCACCCTCCCCTTTACGGACCCTCCTCTTGCCCATCCTCTTGTGCCAACTTGCAGAAATCAGAATGGAGATGTCTTGAGTACCACAAGCATTATCACGTGGGGGACCTCATCCTACATATTCCTGTGTCCCAGGAAAGAGCTTCTGTGTCACATCAAAGGACATGTAAACACACTCACTGCAGTCCCTACGTGTTCCAGAATGTCCTTTAAATGGAGTTTGAAATGTTATACTTTCATTTTTATAAAACTGTGTATGTACATGATGGATGATTTACTCTTAAGAATGACCATGGCATTTAAATGCCTGTTTTTGTATCTTGGTTTATGATCACTATGGTGCCAACATATCTGCCTTTGATTAATGTGGATTAATGAAAAAAGTAGAGCCCGACTGCATGTAAATGCCAGATAATGCCTTCTTGCCCAGTACAGGTCGGAGAACTTCATGATCTCTACAAATTATGACTTTGCAGAGGTTTTGCTACAAAACAGTGGTGGGAAGCTGGTCTTTCATGAGGCATTCTGTAACAGGCTGTGTGAGCCACGAGACAATCTGTGCCTTTGCACAGTCACATAATTTATTTTGAAATGGCAATTTAGTTTCAGCAAAACAGCATCATCCATCACATTGAATTTATGTTGTCCATTTTATTTAACTTAAAAAATGGCCTCATACTTAAAAAAAAATTAATTTGTAATTTGTCTTGATTTCATGCCTTTTTAAGAAATGGAAGCATACAAAGTTTATTGAAACTTTCAGGTTTAAATATATTTCAGTAGAGTTATAACAAAAAAACAACTAAAGCCAATGTTGGAGGCTAAGAAAACTTTCTCCTCTTAAGAGAGCATTCATATATTAGTCAAGGCTGAGAAACAATGAGCAGAAATCCTCTTTAGAGATGTTAAGCCTTCTTTTCCAAATAAATTCACAGTCTAAGCAGCATGAAGAGGCACCCAGCTGGTTTCAAATGAAAGCATTGTCCTTAGAGGACTCTACTGGTGTCTCACCCAAATCCCCTTCATTGAGCCAGCACACCTGTCCCCAGCTGTCTCCTTCTCTGGAGAAGTTGCCCTCAGACAAAAAAGTCCACATGAGAAACTGCACCTTCCCCTCCCTGCTGGGGCTGCAAAAGGCCATCCCCCTTGCCTCAAGATGGAGTCAGGTCTACACTACACACAGTGACACAGAGTTCTCCATGGGATCTGGCAAAGCTAGACTCCAGTGGAGACCACATCTTTGCTCAGCACTTTTTCATTCTTCAAACTGTTTCCCTCACTTTCTGTCCTGAGAGCACACCCCTAACATGCAGCCAAGAACCTGTTAGTCTCTGTTTCTAGGAAGCCACTGCCAAGATACCCTTCTAATCCATAAGAAACCTATTTGGCACTAAAATGGTGCCTGCTGTTTGGGCACACAGGAAATCTCTGTGGAAATGGTCCTTTCTTTTCTCCCCATTACCAGGAAGAGGAGACACTCATCTCCTTTTCCAGAGCGTGCTCGAAAATACTCCCAAGTGAGATTTAATAACCCAACAACTATAATGAATGAAATTTGAGGATTTCCGACTCATAGTTTGTGTGAAAAATCTCAAAACCAAAATGACTTCTTTTAAATATTTCTAAGTCTACAAAACTAAATGATTCCCTTTCAGGATCCAGTTGTAAGAAACTTTCCTCTGATCAGAGAAATCAACATTCCCCTCTCCCCCTCTCTCCTCACCCCCCACCCCGGCTCCTCAGGCACTCATTGCTACAGCCACTGAACAACCTTTGTAGCTTAGAACAAATAGACCTGCAACCAGTTAACCATCTGGATCCATAGTGACCACCTCTCTCTATTTGGTAGCAGCAACTTGATCTCTGGGTATGGACAATGAAGTTCTGATGGTCAACCCCCACTCTACAATGTACCATTTCATGAAGCTTATAGGATTAGATACTTTTGTATTTCTTGTTATTCTACAGTCTTCCCCACTCACCCTTGGTCCAAAGAAAAAAGAGAAGAAACTCATGCAAGTTAAAACTGAGTTAATAATAATGATGGCAAAAATTACCAGCCATTAACATTTACTGTATATCAATTACTGTACAAAGAACTTTAGAACTACCTTATTGAACTGTCACAACTTCCTCCTGTGAGGCAAGCAAGCATTCTCTCTCTTCCACAAATAAGTAAGCTGAGACCTAGAGAGGTTAGATGAGGAGGTCTAAGACAGCATGACTGGTAATGACCTCAGGGCTTCTAGCACTTTGCCTTGCTTTGTCATTTACAGGACAGATCACAGTTAAGGTGTTTGTTTTTAAGAGGGATTTATTGGCCTGGAATCACCTAGAATCAATAGTCTATGAATCAAATTCTCACTTCTGATCATTCTTTCTTATTACTTTAGCAAATTATTTAAAGTTTTCCCTTCTGTTTCTCCAGTTGTAGATCTGAGAGGGAATTGCCACATTTATACTGTGTATCCTTCGATAGAATGTTAATGTGTCTAAAACAAAAATACACCCACAATAATAACAGATCAGTAGCTATTGAAGCTTAGTACATTAGGATTCATTCTACTGCTCTGCCTATTTGTGTGTGTTTGAAACGTCCCTAATTTAATAAAACAACCATGAGATTTAGATTATCTTCTCAAACAACGTATAGTTCCTTTACAACAGAAAAAAGTATTGATGTGTTTGCCATATAAACCTACTTATCTCAGTACAACCTGATATTTAAAACAAAAACAAAATAACACCAGTTCTTGTATCAGCAAAAATTGCATTTGGGTATGAGGTATAGAAATGCTATTAGGTTGGCTTAAACAAATTAAAGTTAATTTTGTTTCTGTTATAAGAAGTCTAGAGGTAAGCAGGCCAGGCCTGTGCAGCAGATCCATGAAATCATGGATTCCCATCTCTTTACTGGCCTGGCACTTCGCTTTCATCCTAATGCTCATGCATTGGCTGCTGCAACTCCGGGCACCAGGTATGTGGTCCGAGCAGGAGGAAGGGACATAAGCCATAGTTGTTCCCAAGTGCTGACTGATTTATGCAGGGAAGACATCTTCAGGGATCCCTGCCTCTAGTTCATGCACCAAGACTATAAAACCTGACCATGCTAGGGAAAAGGGAGGCTGGAGGTTTGAAATCTCTCTTTCCAGCATTCTAGCAGCATTTTTAACTAGTGTGGTTTTTTTTTTTTTTTTTTTTTTTTTTGTTTTTTTTTTTTTTTTTTTTTTTTTTTTTTTTGTGTGTGTGTGTGTGTGTGTGTGTGTGTGTGTGTTTTATCAACTGTTAGAATAAATTATATCTTAGTTTACTTGGAAAAAAAAAACCTGGTTTCCTCTGGTAATACCAGCATAATCATTAATAGGGTCTCCTTTTAGCCTCAAGTGTTTGGGTGATAAATTATTTTGTTACCCTTTCTGTAATGAAGAATGGCACAAGACGTGCTGAGCAAATCAATCTTTAGTATCTGTTGTACTCCAGTAACCAGAATAATTGAAAAATCAATGCAAATCTTAATTTCCAATCTTTCACGAAAACACCCAAGGAGTGTGTATTTATAAAACAAAGCTAAAGTTTTTTCAGTTTTTCTTTCCCATTCCTCTAGCTGTCAGTGTCTTTGACATGCATGGCTGATGCCCTAAAGTGCCTCTTCTTTATTTCATCCTAGGTTCAGATATTTCTCTTTCCAATTCGGTCTGTGCAGCCTCCCTTCTCTCCTCTGCCGTCCCTGCTCTGGCCCAGGTCTTGATGGTGTCAGTCCACTTAGTCTCTCACCATCTGTCTCACTTTTCTTCTTGCCTCAAGTCTATGGTAGAGGAAGTAAAACCTGTTGCATCTTCCCCTTTCTCTCCTAAGAAAGAAGAAGTTGTCGCAGTTGCTATGGACAACCACTTGGTAACAGGGGGAGCATCTGAAACAGTAGGAAAGAGCCCAGAGGACCACTGCTTCCCTGAGTGCCCTAGTCTGGAGCATCTTACCCACCCACGCGCTCCAGAACTGCGAGACCACAAATCCTGTTCTGGCCCATTTGCGTCAGGTTTCTCTTACTTGCAATCAAAGACATCCTCACAAATACATTGGCTCCTACATAACCAACGACGTATAACCCAGGGTAGAATCTTCTATCTTTTGATGGTGGCAACAGGGAGAAGGAATCTCAAATGTTTAAGTTAATATTTTTATTCCCAACTTAATAAATTTTTATTTCATTCCCTTTTAAAGTGTATTAAAAGGAAACCACAAGAACTGGCTTTCTTTTGGTTTGAATGTTTTTGGGGCAGGGTCCCTTCAGAATATTTGCAAAAGGAAGTAAATGTGTTTGTTGTTCTTTAAAATAGATAAGACATCAGTCATTTAAAATCAAAGACGGTGCCTCACAGAGCTGGTGCTGATAAGAATAGTTTTTTTGAAAGAGAAAAATACAAAGCTGTGTGTTTACATGATGAGAAGGTGTCCTGGGAATACACAGACCCATGGGAAAGGGAAAAGCAGCGCTCAGATGTTACTCTGGCTTCGAAAAAAAGGCTTTGATGAGAGGCTCCTTTGAAGGTATTGAAGGTCAAACACCCTGGTAGGCACTGGACAGCAGCTACACCCCTCAGAGAGATGGACAGCCATCCCTCTGATAAAGCAAAATGGTGGAAGGAAGGGGACTTGGTGCCCTAACAGAAGCATGAGGATAAGCCTGAATGGCAAACCCTCATAACAAACAGACCTGTTTGCTGAGGGCAGTCCTTTGGAAGCCAGGATGGCACAAAATGCATTGGGAGAAAAAATAAAATCACTGCAGACTTAGAAAACACAATCAAAGGCAAGTCAGGAAGGAATAAATCACAGTGAGTTTTTGCAAAGACTGTGTAAATCTGTATCTGCTACTGCATTTCTTTAAATCTAGTTCTCTATTGAAATGATCCTTGATGCTAAAAGCAAATGTAGTAAAAATATGTTTAGATCCCTCTGCTAAATTGTTTTCTTTCTTTTTTATTTGAGGGGGAAATTAAATAAGTAACACTGATAGAACTCTCTTCCTTATCTGACATGTATGTCATTTATACATTCCAATGGATAGCTTAGCTATTACAGTTATATTACAACCATAAGCTAATGCTTATTCCCATGATGCTCAGGTGACATACTAGCATAGAATCTGCCCAGTAAATCAAACCCTATAAAAGGAGATAGCTGTTCTCAAAAAAGGAAAGGACAAAAGAAGGAAGGAGGAAAGTGAATAGAGGAAAACTATGAATGTTAGTTGTGGAAGTGGGGGCTGGGAGAGAGTCAAGAATGAGGAGAAAAAGGTCAATGAAAGAAAGAAGAGGGAACTACCCCAGAAGGCAGAAGAATTTTTTGCATTGGCCCAAGGATGCTGAGAAGATAAATGAAATGCACATGACCTGCGTTGAGCTCCCTGCTCAGGAGTACAGACACGGTGTAAACACAACATCCTATTTATTCTGTTTCTCACAGGGCATATGAAAAGGGCACTTAGTCATTCCATAGCTGAACAATGCTCTATTATCCAAATGAAACTAGATGTAAACTATTAAATAACTCTATTCACCCAAAGCATTTGTATATATGGCAAAAGCTATTTAAGCTGGTGAATATAATTTTCAAAGGGATTATTATGCTAATTATTTCACATTTGTTATGAGTGGCAGTGGGATGGTGGATGCAGAAAAGAAAGTGGGTACTTGAATTCTAGGGCATAGACCAATGATCCAGAATGAAACACGATTTTTCATGTATTGAACAGCGACAATGTGGTCAGCATTGAACACGAATTTACATACCATTCATGACTTGTCATCTAAATAGGCAGAAACACCCCTTCTCAGGAGAGAAGAGCAGGTGTCAACCAGCAACATACCGAAAGGAATTCTTTTCTTCCCATGGTGTCATTTACACAAAGCCTACTTTGATGTATATCTGCTAAGAGAACTTGTGAAATCAGCTGTCTTCAGACAACCATTCCTCATCTATCATTTTACACCTCCCAACTAAAATGGAAAAGATTATCAACCTTTTATTTTAATAACCAGAGAGGACCCTTATTAAATTTGCAGGTGATGTGCAAGTATACACTGAAGATAATCAAGGCTCCCATTCAATCAAGGGGATTCCTATAACACTAGCTTCCTATGTGATTCTCCTTCCTATTTCCAGCACTCTCAGAAAAGAAGATCAATACCAAGGCATTCCTGCTAAGGCCAGTCACTGGTAGAATCTGTGTGTGATACACATCTAACATCAGCTGGTGTCTACGTATTTTACTCATAGGAGGTTAGGCACAATTCCTATGGCAGGCTCAGAGTTCCTAACTCAACAAGTAAAAGTCAAAAGGCCAAGGAAATAAAAGTGAGAAAGAAAAGGTAACTAAGATATAGTGAATATTAAAGAAGTATCAGACACTGTTCCTTTTGGTCAGTTGCTCAATAGTAGTATGAGGCATACACTAATGTCCCATGAAACAGATGATAAAACCTTAGGCTCAAGGGGAAAAGTCCCTTATCCAAGTTCACCCTGCTGGTAATAGGGGGACCCAATCATATCTACCCAGCTTGAAAAGATTTCTTAAGACATGAAGAATGGGGAAGGGTTACAGGAAGGGTAATGTCAGAAGAAGGGAGGAATCAGACAAGGAATCCTGTCTTAATCCCTCTTCCTCCACCTTGGTCTGTTCCCTTACTATCCCCTTGCTCAGCTCAAACCTGGGAAAGGAGGGAGGGGATGATAAAAACAAACAAACCCTAGAGATGATTGTAGACTCAACAGCCCTGGGAAAACCCTAATGAGATGACAATATCCCAGCATGAAAATGAACAATAGAAATGTCTGAGGGTACGTCAAGGGGAGAGGGTACCTTCTAAACATTTTGACTGGTTCACAGTAAGTTACATGTATTACATAACTCAGTACATGTGTATGTGTATATAAATGAAATCAAAGATTTATAACAGAATAGCTATTAGTCAGGGTTATCCAGGGAAGCAAGACAAAGAGAGAGACAGAAAAAGAGAGAGAGAGGAGTGAGGGAGAGGGAGAGATCCAGATTTGCAGGGTGGGCTGGGAGGCAAAAGAGCCAGGAAAGACTTGATGTCGTTAGAATCCAAAGATTGTGTTCTGGAAGCATTTCCTTTTCTTCAGATGAGGTCAGGCTTCTCCTTTAGACTTTCTGTGATTGAATGAGGTCTTCCCACATTGTGGTGGTTAATCTGCTTTACTTAAAGTCTACCAATTTAGGCATTAATCTCACCTAAAAAGTACCTTTATAGCAACATCCAGACATTTTTTTTTTTTACCAGAGATCAGGGCATTTTAGTTAAGCCAAGTAGGCACATAAAATTAACCATCACAGTTCCCTTAACTATGTGTAATATATTCTGATATTATCCTTTTAATTCTAGCCTACTCTTTTAAATTCTTTTTTAATGCTGGTTGTAAACTACTATATTGATTTAATGATTTGTTCAGGGAATGCAAACTGAATATCTGGAAAATATTGGCTTGGAAGCCTTCTGAGAGCCTCAGACACTTTCTTATGTGACATTATGGGGCAGCCGGAAAAGCAAAAACGTCTTTTCCACTCAAGAGGTACAAGGGAGTGGTTTCCAGAAGCCCAAAGTGGAGCCGTAAAATGTGTCCCCTGAGCCTGAGAGTGGTACAAATACAGTTCTGAAAGTTAATAGACTTGAAAGGGTTTTATGTTTATGAAGGAGGAAAGACAAAAGTGACCAGCATGCACTGATATCTGCAGTTTAGACAAAAATAAGGAGCCTCAAGCATAGGTAAATGATGACATCCAGGACAGCATGACCAGATGTTCCCTTGATGGCAAAACGCAATGTAACAGCTCCCAATTCAGTCAATTCTATAGAGCAAAGAACAGCATGATGAAACGGCTGAGCTTTATTCTTGTCACCCAGTGGAATAAGAATGTGATACAAAAGTTGTTCCGTTAAGTATTGTTCCATAAAAAGCCATCCCCATCTAGTGGCTTAAAGGAACACCAATTATTTTACCTTTACCCCACACTTTGCTGGGCTCAGCAAGGTGGTTTTCATTTGGGTCTCTCAGGTAATTGTACGCCAACAGTGGCTGGGGCAAGAGTCATCTGAGCACTGGCTCACTCACATGGCTGGTGCCTGGATGCCTCTAACAGCTGGGGCTCCTCCAGCACCTCTATTTCCATGTGGTCCCTCCAACACAGAAGCATCACTGTGGCTGGAGTGAGAGAGCCAGGCAGAAGCTGTTCTGCTTTTAGGACTTGGGCTCTGAAGTCAGGAGGTATTACTTCTGCCATGTTCTAATAGTGCATGTGTCACAGGAAGGACACACTAGCGACTCCAGTGCTTCGTGAAGAAAGAGCAAATCCTGATATTGCATATGGAACCAGAAACATTATGGCAGACAATTTTTAGCATATAAATTCTGTTCAAATTCACATAGAAGAAAACTAAATAAACTTCTTTCAAATCCAATGTTTTATATGGAAATCTATACTTACATACCAGTAACTATTTCTGTGTGGCTCAGTCCTCACAGAAGAGCTAAGAACCATGGATGTAGCCTACTGTCCTGATTTTATAGCTGAAGAATCTAAGGCATAAATGGATTTAGTGACTTGCATAGAACCCCACAGCCAAATGATGTCAGAGCAAGGCAGATCCTTGGTCTCTGAGCCCCAGTTTAGCTCTCTTCCTTGCTAGTTTCTCCACTGACCTTCACATGCTCTTTTCCTGAGCAAGGCTGAATGGACAAGGACATGTGGAGTCCTTGCCCTTACAAGGGCCACACTGCATCCACACCTGGAATGATGGAGTGGAAGGAAATGCCACAAGGCTATCCAGATGTGAAAAGGGCAAGCATGATGTTCTAAAGGCGATGGGAACCCTTCCATGAGACAGACACCACCATGAACAACTGCTACAATGGTACCATTGTGTTCCAACTGGTTATTAAGTTTGCCTCCTCTCTGAACCAAGTTAGGAAGACATTTGATCCTCTGATCAAACACAATGTCACAGCCTAAGCATCCAGTTATCTTCAGTCTAAGAAACTTCTAGTTTAAAGTCCATTTGTTCTAGAGGAAAATAAAATGCAATTTTTTGTTTGCTAGCAGAAAAGAATGTTGAAGTTACTTCTTAGATACTTTCTGGAAATTAAATCCCTTCTGCTGAGGAAAAATGATGAGTCAATAGAAACTAAATCATGATCAGATGGATTAAATTTTCCTCAATAAAACAACTTTTCAAAGGAAGGACAAAGTGTTTAGAAGAATAGATTTCCAGTAAATTTATATTAACAATCATCAAGCTTCCAAGCTTAAGGCTTATCAGCCTGTTGTTATGGAAATGCAGGATATGGTCACAAATGCCAACAGTATAATTTCACTGCAAGATTAACCAAGAGGGAAGTAAAAACCCTAATTAAAATATAGAACTTGGGTATTTATTAAGTACAAAAAAATAAAAATAAACCAGGAAGGAATTTACATTGACAACTGGACCAGTGTCAGCCCATTAAATTCAATAAAAAGAAAACAAACAAACAAACAAAAAAACCATGGACCAGTGTCACCCATTAAATTCAATAAAAAGGAAAAAAGAAAAAATAAGCACCCGAATCAAATGGATAAAACAGTTTTATTTATTGTAAAAGCATACACTCTTAAAATACTGATACATTAAAATACATCTATCAGAGCAATTAGATCTATCAGATTATGATAGGAAAGTAATGATAAAAGTGCCATTGTTTTCCTTACAGAGACAAAAAAAAAAGTCAAAGAAACAAGATTAATGCAAACACACACACACACACACACACACACACACACAAACCATAGTCAGAAACCAGAGATATCCAGAGGTAAAAGGGCATCTGCTCTTTGCCTACTCTACACCCATCCCCCTCTTCTGGCTGAAAAACAAGTGAAAACCATGGCTCTTGGAATTTTATATTGCTCGAATTGTTGTCTATTTGTGTAAGTCCTTACTTTTACCTTCAAAATTAAAAAACAAATAAAAATAACACCAATGTTTACCCTGGGATTTTGTTAGAATGAAGGATGTCTCCAGTTCTCTACTAATTAGTTCAACTACTGACTGTGCTCTGTGTCCATCGAATTTCTGTTGAGGAGAGTATAAGAAAAAGAACATAATTGAAGTTAGAAAAACACTTGGACAAGTCCTTAGCCTCCGTTTTCTTTTCTGTAGAATTCAGATATTGATGCCTGATTCAACTCAAGAGGTTACTTTGAATATCGACAGGTAAAGTCTGAAAAGGCAATACAGCATTGAGAAAGTATTAGTCTTGAGGAGTCATGAAATTTTGTTCCCTTCCTTATGCCTACTCTGCAAGACAGACCCTGAGTTAGAGCACATACCTCACTCATTTGCTTTTTGTGTTAATGAGAAGACAGAGGCTAGTCAGCAAATCATCTGTGCTACAATCCTCAGCCAATCCCCAGGCAGCTAGTCTCCATGTAGGGACTCAACAATGCTGTCCTCAGTCACAGACAGAAGGGAAGAGAACTAGTCCCATGATCCAGGTTCTTTGCAATGGGACTAGGAAACGTGAAGGAGCAAATAGATATTCACCTACTGGTACCAGTAAAATCTCTGCCACACAGGTTTGACGCACATCAGATCTAATTTGTGATCACCCTGACAACATATAACTTTATGTAGGACATCCATGTCTCCAGGTAAATTGCATAGACAGACTCATTCTAATCCCCTCCAGTATCTCCAATCTGATTGTTATATTCCAAGCTCAACAAGATTGCTATTAGAGTTCAGGGGAAATTTTTTATTATTAAGAAGACACAAGAAAAATACAATATAGTGTGCACTGGGCTGAGATGAAGGGAGGAACCCCGGAAATCTAGAGCCTGGAAAACAAAATACAATAGGACAGGAAGAAAAAAAAAATACTGAATGATGTCAAGTTTTAAGAAAAACCTAGGGCACAGTTGTGAACTAGTAGCTTCCAAGACATGCCCATACCACATACATGTTTTGTTTCACTTACACAAGGGTTTTTTTTGTTTATTTTTTTTTTAAAGGATCAGTTTTATTTTCAGAACATAGTCTTCCTTGTTGGTGGCAGGAATTTTTTAAAAATATATATTTTATTGATTTTTTTACAGAGAGGAAGAGAGAGAGATAGAGAGAGCTAGAAACGTCAATGAGAGAGAAACATCGGTTTCAGCTTACACAAGGTTTTTTAAAAAATGTTTTAATTAATTGCCAACATTTTAAAATGGGAAATTGTAGGTAAAAACTCAGGCTTCCTGCTTCTGTTGAAAAACAGGAAGATTGCGCCACATTGAATCAACAACAGCTTTTTCCCAATGCCTGGCCACAATTAGCTGGAGGTGAAGAGGCGCTGCTCCCATTCACCCCAACCCCTACCAAGCCCACGTCAGTCACTTGTCGTGCCTGGTGATCTCAGTAAGTGTTTGGATTTGTAACTTCTCATTTAACTGTGCTGTTCCATGTTCTCCCCAGCTCTGGAAGCAATCATGCCATGAAATATATAGAGCTTATTTCAAACATGAATCTCCAGCAGGCATATCCAAACACCATTCCAGGGCAGCACAACCCTTTTACAAAGCTAAATTGCAAGGAATCAAGGTCTTTGCAAATGTCCACATCCCTTGATCCTATCATTTTGCTCTGAAAACCCCATCTTAAAGAAACACTCCTTGCAGTGCTTTAAGTTAAAGTTCAATAGGACTCTATTTATAATGGAAACCAGTTGGAAGCAACTAGCAAGTTTATGCTGAGGTCTTTAGGTAAACTATATTATGTATACTCTGTGGGCTCTAATGCATAGATTCAGTCACATATTAATTGAGAGTCATTGTTCTAAACCACAGGACTGTACTCTGCAAAAATGTTAATTCGTACAAATCAAAAGGTAACTGAGAGATTAACCAATGAATGTATATGCATATATGCATAGCCCATGGACAAACAATAGTGCAGGGAAGGCCTGGGGGTGGATGGGAGCAGGGTATAAGGGGTCATTTAGAGAGAAAAAGTGGGACATCTGTAATACTTTCAATAATGAAGATAAATTAAAAAGTTAAAAAAAAAAAAAAAGATAACTGAGGATCCCATTAAGATTAAAGGAGACCAGGGAGACATGCCTATTAAATCCAATGTGCTATCCTTGATTGAACCCAGTTTGCAAAAATACTGCTATATAAGGCATTAATTGAAGTAACGACAAAATAAGAACTTTTTAAAGATAATGCTATTGATCACTATTAAATACCCTAAATCTGATCATTGTGTTGTGATAACAGAAGAGCATGTGTCCAAGAGATACTCCTGAAATAATTAGGAATCAAAGCTCACAAAGTCTTTGACTCTCTCGAATGACTAAAAATAAATAAAAGCAACATGAATTATATTGTATAAGTAACAGAGATAGAGACACTGCAAGTGTCAGAAAATATTCATAATTGGTGGATTTGGGTGAAGGCTATATCAGTATTGTACTATTCTTGCCGCTTAGTTTTCAAATTGAAAGTTAAGAAAAAGATGCTTATCTGGAAAATGCGTATGACATAGTATTAAATGAGAATTTAAGCTACATAATCATGTATCCTGTGTGATCTTCACTAAGTTGGAAAAATCTCTTCAATGTAGAAAATAAGACTAGAAAGAAAATACTGAAACTTTAACAATACCCCTACTTGGTAGGTGGACTGCACTGAGAATGCTTTTACACTTCCATTTTTTCCTATATATCCTTCACATTTTTAATAACCATCTATCACTTTTATAATGTGAAGGAAAAAAAAAAAACTAAAAAAAGAAAAACTACCTTAGGAAAAAAACAGTCATTGTATTCCACTTCCCCAACTTGGAGCCTAAAGCCAAAATGCAGAACAATGACAAAGGAATGGGTTCAAGCTCTCAGCCAGCGAGGTATGAGAGACTGTGTTTCAGGCACTGCCAAATGACCTTTAATCAGCACCTGTCTGCGGCAGAAAAATCATAGTATTCCAGGCAAAGAATTTAATGTATAATTTAGCTTTAATATCACAGTGGGGCCTCTGGGTATATCCCCAGGTGTAAGATTTATGGCCACACTGAGGTGTATTTCTGAATTTGGCTGATTCTTCGTGAACTTGGACTTCAGGTTCACATGCTAAAAAATAGCTAAGCTCAACTTCGGATCATAGGCCAACTGGGTCAGGCCAACACACTTCTTTCATGGAAGGTGAGGTTAGCTTCCTCCCATTCCCAGGAGGGATCCTGGCCAGAGAAACCCCAGCAACCCTCCCCCACCTTCTTTCTTCTTCTTCTAACTGAGCTTACTGTGCGTCTCTCCTTTTTAGCTCAGGTTCTCAAAACCCACATCCTCCCCCTGACCTCTCCTAGACCAGGAGGCTTGCCTCATTCTTGTCTATCTGAAACAGCTCAGCTCCATTATCATCCCTCTCCTCTCCTCTGGCCTTGGCAGAAAGCATCCAATAAAAAGTCTTCCTTCTCTTCATTCCATTGGCTCTGAGAGTTCTCTCCACCCGCCCCCTCTCACCACACCCATTACTCTACCTTGCTGAGATCACATCTATGTCTGGAATCCCAGCCAGCTCCTCCCATCAACATGGTCTGGCATGTCTGCCCACCCTTCCAGGCAGCCTGGGCTGAGCCAAGATCTTCCATTCAGACCCTAAGAACTCTGTCTTGGCAAAGCCTAGTTTCCAGCTTAAGTAGACCAGAGAAGCAGTGGTCAATATCGCCAAGTTCCCTCAAGGAGATCAGAGGTCTTCTCATCTCCTGCTTGGGGAGGGGGGGGGGGGAGAGGCACAAAGTTGTGGGGGGAAGAGCAGAGGGAGTGTTTCTAAGCCTCTGGCTGAGCAGACCATCCTAGCACTGCCTTGAAGCTCTAGTCCTATAGGAAAGTGAACTTCAGTCAACCTAGAGGTTCCCTACTCCCAGGGCTATATACAAAGGTATGGGCTCCTACATGGTACCACGGCATTGAGTTAAAAGCCTGGATGGAGTAAGACCACTTGAGATCCAATGCTGCCTCTAGCACTTACCAGCTCTGAGACATTATGTAAGCTCCTACCCTCCCTGTGTCTCCGTTTTCTCATTTGTACAGCGAATAATAGTATGTACCTCATGGGGTCACTGAGAGGATGAAATGACTTAAAATATCTAAAATGCAAAGAACAGTGCCTGTCTTATAACAAGCACTATATAAGAGGTTTTACTACTTTTCATGGCTCTGTACTGATTATGCCCATCGTCCTGGGGCATATATCCCTGAAGATCTAAATGTTACATCAATTCTCTGACATGTTTGGGGTTTAGGAATTCTTAGAGAAGGAGGGATCTCCTGTGCCTGGGGTCCAGTCCTCTCGAAGACACTGTGTACCTTCCCCGATATGGTCCTGCCACCTTCTTGAGAGCCTCCAGGGAGTTGGACATGCTCCTGGTCCTGGTGTCCTCTGTTGGCCTTGCTATTTCTCCAAACACCTCTCATTTTTCCTTTTACCTCTAAGATCTGTAGCCTACTTTTATCAGTGGGCACAAAATCCAAAACATGAGACTCTTGAGGATGTCATCCTCACAGTAATCACAAAGCCTGGGGGGCTCTATCAAATGGGTGAGGACAGGTGAGCTAAATACCTCGCATTGCTCTCTGTGTCTACTTTCCAACCTCCAGATTCAGAAGCTGCCCTGCAGGGGCTGCATGAATGAGGTCCTTTGTCTCTGAGTTGGAGTAAGCCAAGAGGACACAGGGGTAAAGGTCAGCAGGAAGTCAGAGGGCAGGAGAAAGGAGAAATTGGAGTATTTATTCCCTTGGCTCTTCCCAGCCCCATCGTAATAGTTGGCTCCATTTCTCAACAGAAGGTCATAGCCTGGGCAGGAAGGTGGAAGGGGGTACCCTCCCCTGCAGCCACAGTTCATTCCTAAGACCAGGGATGCTATTACCTATAAGAGGTTATTTAAACTGTCTATAACCATTGTATTCTACAAACCTTGAAAGCCACATACAGCCAGAGCTGTAAGATCCTAGCTAAGCTTTTCCTTTACATTTCCAAAGTCCACAAAGATGGTCATCTAGCCCATAGGACTACCCACTCTGTCAGCAGCACCTAGCTCAGTAAAGAGGAGCATCTTCTGATTAACACAGTAGTTCAAAGCCTTGATATTCACCTAGGAAATCACCTACAGAACTTTAAAAAAGTATGCACCCAAGTCCTACACCTTGAGACTCTGATTTAATTATTTTGGGGTATGCCCTTGGCTTTTATTTTAATTTATAAAATATATATATATAGTGAAGCCCTAACCGGTTTGGCTCAGTGGATAGAGCATTGGCCTGCGGACTGAAGGGTCCCAGGTTCAATTCTGGTTAAAAGGGCATGTACGTTGGTTGCAGGCACATCCCCAGTAGGAGGTGTGCAGGAGGCAGCTGAATCGGTGTCTCTCTCATCGATGTTTCTAACTCTCTATTCCTCTCCCTTCCTCTCTGTAAAAAATCAATAATATATATATATTTTTAAATATAGTGAACAGCAGGAGGTCTGCAACCTAATGTTTACTTATATTTTTAAAGCACTGAAAAGACTGAGCTCTTTTTTAATTTTTTTTAATTGATTTCAGAGAGTCAGGGAAAGGGAGAGAGAGAGAGAGAAACGTTAATGATGAGAGAGAATCATGGACCGGCTGCCTCATGCATGTCCCACCACTGAGGCTAGAGCCCTCAACCTGAGCATGTGAACTCGATGCTCAACCACTGAGCCATGCTGGCTGAGCTGCAACCTATTGTTTAAATATGATTCTTTCTCCTTTTAAGACAGATAATTTTAAAATATCAACATTATGTCTATGTTAAATATTATGTAATGGTTTCCTAATTGTTTTATTTATTTATTTATTTATTTATTTATTTATTTATTTATTTATTTATTTTTTAAATTTTGAAAGGCATTGGGGGTCAGAGGATCATCAGCTAATTGTTTCTAAATGCAGTAGCCAGAACTGTCTCTGTCATGACTTGCTATCACAGTTGGATGCACACTGGTATCAAGTGAAGAGTTTAAAAATATTCTGATGTCTGGCCCCCCAGAGATTGCGATTTACTTGGAACAGGTGACAGCCTGGACATTTGGGATTTTATAAGCTCCACTTCTCCTGAGATTTTTAGAGGGTCTAAATTCCTAGTAAGAGGCTGAGAAATGCTGGCCAACCAGAGCCTGTCCTGGAGAGTCCACAGGAACAGATGGCATTAGATGAACCCCAAGCCTCTCAGGGCTGCTGACGGTGCCCCCATAGTTGCTCAGCCACCACTTCTTTTTTTTTTTCGAAAGAGCATTCTTGAGCTCCCTCTGGTCCACTGCACACCAATGTCCACCTGGTCACCTGCTTACTGCCAGGAGCTGCTCCCTACAGTGACTTCACGTGTATTTCCTCTGCTCTCTGACGTCCAGCCACAAAATGGAAAACTCATTACATCAAAGTTGAAAGGGTTGTCAGGAAACAAATGGTTGCTGCTGTCTGGATGTATCAGCAGCAGTCAGCACAGGTCCGTGGGGAGTGTGGATTCCTGAGCGTTGCTACCATGCTGTCAGAACACTCAGCAACTGTCACTGCTGTGGAAAAACTGCCACCGGATCACTGAGCTGTGCTGTCCCCCTCCCAGGAGCTCTCATGGTGCTGCAGGAAGTTGCTTCTTACAGCCTAAACCCCTGGTCTTTAGCATTAGTGTTACCTTCTTTGCTTAATTAAGCAGCCTTATTACCAGGATAATACCATTCAGCCATGGGGAGCATTTAATGGATGTCCAAATTCAAATGCCAAGTTCCACTGATTTCTGTAAATCCAATTTCTGTCATCTTTTATTACTGCTTCTCAGCTGATGGCACACCCACAATTCTCCTTGCATTTTTTTTTCTTTTTTCTTTTCCTTTAGTACCTATTTGTTCTCCTTTAGAAGGTTAAGAGTTTCTCAAAGAATGCTCCCAAAATATGCATTGTATTTCTAGGGGTAGATCCACAGAAATAAAATTTTAGGGTCAGAGCATTTTTTTTTAATAGGTATTGCCAAAATACATGTTAAAGGAATGCAATACTCCATTTTGTATCATGAAATCATTGGTGGAAATTTTTACCCATATTCTTACTATTAAGCGCTGTTATCACTCAGTCATTTTCTCACTCTGGTGGGTGTGAATGGATATCTCTGTGTTACTTTAATTTTTATTTCCCTAATACTAGTTGAATTTGAGAACACTATTTCATATTTGTCAGCCATTTTGGTTATATACTTTATTAGTTATTTATGCATAGCTTTGGATTTTATTCTGAAAACTTTTTCTGTCAGTTTATAAGAAATCTTTGTAAGCACTGCCATCTTCATTGCAGTTTTTCCCCTCCCACCCCACCCATATCTATCTTTTTAATTTAATTTGTTTATGGGACCTTCATTCTTGACCTTATTTCCACCCCAAAGCATCAAGTACTGGCCAAAATGTGTAGGGATGGTTGTAATTAAACAAATCAGAGTCAAATGAATGACTGGACAATTCACTCTTAGCAGCTTGAAGATATAATGGGTAAAGACATCACAGAGAAACTAAGGCCATTCTTCCTGGAGAAGAAACTATTGGGTAGGTGGTTAACATGTAGAGAGAAATAAACATCTCTTTCAAATATCTGAATAACAGTCATGTGGAAGAAGAATCACATTAACTTTAAACACTCACAAGTGATAGAACAACCTACATCAAAGGAGAATGACAAGTAGGCAGATTTGAGCTTGATATAAGGAAGACATGTCCTAATAGTGATGAAGGGCCCCAGAATTAAGTGATTGCTTATGACTTAAAGTGTCCCATGGTCAACATAAGGATGGAGAACTCCTAAGAGAAGATATCAGGTAAGTTTCTATCAGTCAGAAGAAAACAAACCCATTGAGGTATTTCAAAGAAAACAGGGTTTGATACAGATAATTTGGTGATCACAAAACTGTAAGAAGAACTGTAGAAATTTAAGGAAGGAAGCAGGCTTTAATTCAAATCCATGTCGTTCAATGGCCAACTGAATATAGTTCACAGACTTGTAACCCTTGAAGTACAAAAGAGAGAAGAACAAATAGCATCTAGTGCAGGGTTCATGAATCCATTTTGGGTAAAGATAGAGAGGTGTACTTGATGCTGTATGGTCTGCTTAAAATTTATAGAAGTGAGATTCCATAGTACTCTGCTCACACCTTTCTTCCAAAATTGCTTTTAAAAGACTGTTTTGTAATAACAACCATCACGACACTCTTGAGTCTCTCTATCTTTGCAGAATATGAGCAACATTCTAAATACAATGAAAACCCACTTACTTCGTTGCTCTTATACGTTCTGTGAAAATTATACTTAAGTAGATGTCATTTCGCTGAAGGTGGCCAGCTATGTGACTGCTAAAAATGCAAGCCTATTATTCAATTCAATTAGCATGTATTGAGGAGCACCTTCTATGAGCTATTGGAGTATTTTTAAAGCCTAAGAGACCCAGGAGATCACTGGTGGTGCAGGCACAATCATGCACTGCAATGCATCTCCTACCCAGCCCCAGATTCACCACCGGGGCCTACGGACAGCAGGGAAATGAGGAGCAGTGGCCTTCCTACTTGGGTCAATTACATCATGATAAGTGGGTAGGTCTCCCTCCTCCACCCCATTTACACATCTAATTTCAGGACCAATTCTACAAGGTCACAAAATGAAGACTACGAATAGATTTGACTGAAGAAAGGTAAACTCACAAAGGTAGGTCAGCAACACAGACATTCATATGGTACTCATCTTTCATCAGCCATTTCAGGGCCAGTGGCGCAGACAAGAAGGGGCACCTCTCAGCCCTCACCTCAAGCAAGATCTGCCATGCAGAGTGCAGTTAGCTGACAGCTACCTCTTACGGGACCTCTGGGATCTACAGGGAGGCCATACTCTCCTTGAGCAGCTCTCAGCCAATGCCTGAGCATCATACAGTTACTAGGGTCTGGCACTCTTTCCCAGTGTGGAACTCCTTGAGGGACAAACTTGGTGCTGGCCCTCTGCATTGGACTGGCCAAAACTATCTCAGGGCTGCACTGGGGACCTGGTTGAAGTGTTCTTTGTCCATGACAGATTCCCTGGGGTCCCTGCCTATGAATGAAACTGCTGGATTCAAAGGGCTTTCTTTACAAGACTTCTAAAGAAGTGACATCACATGTTGCCTCATTAATTTGAGCATCACAATTTTAAACCGGTAGTCTATCTCAGAGTTTATTTGAGCCAATTTATTAAGGAATTTATAGTTTCTAAATCAAGATGACCCTTTAAAAACCAGCCTACCACTGCCATTCAGATATTGTAAATATGATAAACTATAAAGATCATTCATCAAGCACACAAATCAAAGACAACTGAACTTATGTTGAGTTTGAAAGATGTGGCCAGACTCCTGTTAAACGAAGATAGTGTTCTAAAAGCAGCCAAATCCCCAATAATAATGAAATTTCATTCTTTGGTGAAAAAAGATTATAAGAACTACAAAGCTAATCCCATTTCATCCTGATGTAAACCTCATGGGGTTGTTTTCCTCTTTGTATACCCATATTAAGCTCTTTATTCCACTAGTGAGTACAATGCACCTGTCTGAGCTTCTTCCTCCCAAACCCGCCTGCCTTCCTCCTGTCTTGACCCAGGTGTCAGATCCACCCTGTAGTCTGAAGTGTTTCTCTCCTGATTCTTGGCCTCTTACCTTTCACAGACATTATCCCCTGTACATTCCTTGCAATTGTCACTGGGTCTTTGTGAGTAGTTTCTGGATGGCCTAAACAAATACAGCCATGGCATCTGCTAAGTACAATGTGTGTCTTGTTCCAAAGTAGCTCTTCCCTTCTCTCGGCCATCCATTTTCACATAGCTAGAGTTGGGGGAAAAGAAGATAAAGTGCGCTTACTGCCAAGGAGTCTGGATTTGGGGTGCCAAATAGATGAGTTGTCTGAGAAAGCTGGCTGCTCTGATTCTGAGGGAATTTTGTCCCCTCAGACGATGGAAGGCCGGGGTCCTATAGGAAGCCCTTCTTAGATGTACCTCCTTTCTCTAAGTGATAGGAATTCTGGTCCCAGGTGGCTGGTTGCCCAGGTAACCCAGGGTAACTCCCAGAGTGATTTGGAGATAGTTTGGCTCACCATACAGTACACAACTGGCATTATTCATTTTCTTCACAAATCATGGTGGTCCTTTAGAACAAGAGTTAATTAGGCAATACTGGATTCTATAGCTCCCAATTCCTAATTTGGAACAGAATTATACATGCATTTCCTGCTCTTAAAAACTTTCAAGTTTTGAGTGCATGATCTAAAAAAAAAAACACCCCAAAAAACAAAAAGACCCCTTGATTTTTCAAGTTAATAGTGTTTTACATATATTTGGACCTTTCTTGAAAGGAACCTCATTAGTCTTACATTTTATAAAATGAAATTAACTCTTTGATGCGTATAAATTTATGTTACTGACTTCATTTTAGGCTAACAATTGCAACATTTATAACATGCTTACTAGCACACGATATAAATTCATTCATTTATTGTAACAACGACATAAGCAGGATTTTTAAAAAATACTGCCATTCTGTGGGTGAGGAAATGGAGGCAGGGAGAGTAAGTTACCTTCCGAAGGCCGCACAGTACATCCATTGCACAGGCAGGATCCAATCTGACCCCTGAGATTCCAGCCCCAAACGCCACTACCCCCTTCACCTGCTCTATGAAGCAAGGAGTCTACGTATATGGAACATACCTATGCTTAATCCAAATCCCCCCAAACTAAACATTCCTCAAAATAATTGCTTCATTCTTCTGAACCCTTAGCCTGAGTGATGCTCTCGGTTGTCTTTAAGCATAATTTCCACTTAATAAATTTCCTCTTTTTGTTACAGGAATTTCATTAATTTGAGTGTCTCTTGTGCCTGACAGAAATAATTATTGCATTCAGGAAATGGAAGGGACATGAGTTATAACTCTGGAGGCAAATAGAGGGGGGAAGGGAGAGAACAGGAAAGGCAGAGAGAGATAAGTGCAAAAGGAGGTGGTTGAAGGAAGTGCGGAACTGAAAAGTCATGGTCCACACAGGGGTCTCAGTTCCTGTCCTCCCTCCTAATGTCAGACAATTACCAGAAGGCTGAGGGTTGGGGGAGAGATTGCTAAACTGACAATAAGGAGGTCCCACAAGGAACTGCATATTTTCCTGAGGATAGCCCCATCAAGGAGAAATGAATGAGGGGCAGCAGCCACTGGAGATAGAGGTGAGATGAAGAAATGTGTCCTGCTTTTTTTTTTTTTTTTTTTTTTAAACTTGTGGCTCCCGGAAACTTCCCTTTGCTCTGGTTATTCCTGGGGAGCACTTAGGAAGAGCAGATGAAAAACATCCTTCAAACAAGCCCAGGAAGGAAGCCTCATGGCAGGAGTTCAGAGGCCCCGAGTCCTCGTTTTCAGGCCCCTGTGGAGGACAGGTGGGTTCCTCCGAAGCAGAGCCCTCCTCCTTACTACCTGGGTGGCTTTCTGTGAGACTATTTCCTGACACAGGCCTCTTTCACTGGAGAAGATCCTTTCCCTCGTTCAGGCCACAAGGGCCAGGCTAATTTTTGCCCCATCATTTGAAACCGTTCTATCCTGGCTTTTTGCCTAACAGCCCTCCCAATACCCACAATACCTTCATACTACATGTCATGACCTGGCTCAGCAGCTACAACTGAAAATTAAAAGATAGAAACGTCATGGCCTCCTAGCTGGCCTCCTCCTATTTCCTTCCCGCCCCTCCTATCCATTGTTGGTCCAGCAAGCCTGTCTTTTTATAAACATAAATAACATTATATCACATACTATCCTTGCTGAAAATCCTCTTAGATACAGGGCAAAATAATCCACATGACGCTTAAGGATGTGCAAGGAAAGACCCTTGCTTATCTCTCCACTCTCATTGTTGAATAGTCGCACCCTTGGTCTCTATTTTCCTGCCACATCCACCTCTCTGTTCCCCCAAGGCCTCATGCTGCTTCTACCCTAGGACCTTTGCACATGCCTATTGTTAGTCTGAAACTGTATCCCCTCACAAGTGAATTCTTACTTATCTTTTAAGTCTCTAAGCTGGATAGTCTCCATTTCCCCTCCAGATCCACTCTCCACCTCCACCTCCCTATTCTGTGCTCCAGGCGACTAATCTATACCCACTACACTGGTGGTCTCTTTTGTCCTCTGGCCTCTGGGAAAATATTGAAGGGAGAGAAAAGAGTGAAGTTAGGGCGTTTATTTTCCTGCATCACTGTTTGCAACTATCAAGGATGCAGTATTGGTCTGCTTTTGCTGTGTAACAACCAAAACTCTCAGTGGCATACAACATTAAGTAACTATTTCTCAAGTATCTTTAGGTCATTTGTTGTGAGGGTGGGGGCACTGCTGACCTAGGCTTTTGTATTAATGTTTGATCATTTGGCATCTTGAAAACATGGGCCAAACTAATGGCCAAAGTTGCTTACATCCATCCCATCCCTGTGATTTTGCAGCTGTGCATCATATTACAAACCCTCTAAACACAGACTCCCACCTCTGTGTTTTGTATCCTGCCCAAAAGGAGGTCCTCACCAACAGCTTCTTAACTCTATAGGAATGAAGGCTCTCACCTCATCCCTTCGCCTCCTGGCTGCCCCTGGTGCTTCCCCACGTGGCTTTGTGTGCCATGGCATTTAAACTCTTTTTTTTTAATGGCATTTACTTCTCTGTGCTGCCACTCAGTCATATTTATAAATTTAAGCCCAGGTATACTTTTCAATTGTTTGGCCATCTAAAAAGCCCAACAACTTTAAAACTTGAATCACATAATTGACTTGGGGTAGAGGGGAGGGGAGAAGATAGAATTGTGGAGCAAGGGCAGCTACAATGAAACTATCTTTTGTCCCAGCCCTCTTCCCAGCCTCTTAGTTTTCCTGTCTGGCACTAAGAGGGACCATAGTGGAGGAGGAGGAGTGAGAAGAGATTAGGTCAGCGAAGGTCGTTCCTACCCAAAGCCTCTCAGAAGGGTTCCGTGCTAAAAAGTAAGCAATTTTACATCTCTTCTCTTGCCTAATCCTTCTCCTTCACATCCAAAATCTGGCCTTTGCTGGTTTGGCTCCGTGGATAGAGCATCAGCCTGCAGACTGAAGGATCAAGGGTTTGATTCCAGTCAAGGCCACACACCAGGATTGGGGCTTGATCCCCAGTGGCAGCTGGTCCATTATTCTCTCTCATTATTGATGTTTCTCTCTCTCTCCCCCTAGCCCTTCCTCTTTTAAATCAATTAAAAAATATATTTTTAAATCCAAAATCTGGATATTATCTGCAGAGCCACTTGGATGTTTTATAGAAACCTAAACAAATATAAGCTAAATCCTGTGGCTTTCCTTTATCTGTGACCTTCATTCCGATTATCCATTTCTGTCACCCTGTAACATTGCAGTTACTAAAGCTAGAAACCACTGTATCTTTTCTCTTTTTTTCTTACCTGTTCAAAGTCCCTTTCATACTGCCAAATGCCCAATAGCCTCTTGCTACTAGGGTAGTCTTACCTGGCCAACATTCCTTGTTGATGACTAGCAGAAAAACAGTCCAGCCACACTCATGGTAAACTCATAGCTTCTTGTCACATCGAAAGGAGAGGTGCTGTGGCTACCCTCGCTTTCCACCCTGCAATCTCGAATCCTCTTTTCCACCTCCTCAAAAAAAGACAAAGGACAGCAAAATCAGCAAATGTGCACCAGATAGACATCCAACTGCACAACACTGTAATGGAGCACCCTGTGGGGAAGAGGATACACAGCACTCCCTGCTGGGCAGTGACTAAGGATGACTTCTGTAATTCTCTCTCCCTGCCCCAGTTTCCTGCTTAGATAGAATGAGTGAGAAAACATGGGTGGAAAGGATGGCTGGGGATATGGTGCAAGGCAGAAAAACAATTAAGTAGGTTATCGTTCAAAATTTTACTTTTAAAATTTGCCTGTAGAGAGCGCCAGGAAAGGCACATGGGCATTTCTTTCATTACTGTCAGCTGAATCCAGTGGTGCTGGCAAAGCCACATCCTAGAAACACGCTTTGCCAAAAGGCAGGAGTGTTGTCAGCTTGAACTTCAGCCCAGGTACCAGGGGGTGGGTTTTGTTATTTAAATCCAGCCAAGCATCAGGAATGAATACATACAACTGGGGCCCACCCAAGAATGCACATAATCTCCTTTGTCTTGACTTGTAGTAAAACTTCCTGTTTTTTGCTGTATAAAATAAACAGGCTGTATTGGCTCTGGGTCCCTATCCCTGTCAGAGGACAGCGTCTGACCCGGCCCCAGCTTTTTCCTTCTATCTCTGTGTCTGTCTCTTTCTATCATTTTCTCTGCCACCCATAAGCAGGAACCAGACCATTCTCTAGCTGCACTAGACACAGAGAACAGAGAAATATCCACATTTGCCTACAGTAAAACTCCCTGGTTCTATTCCAGTCAAGGGCACATGCCTGGGTTGTGGGCTCAGTCCAAGGTGCAGGAGGCAGCCATCAATGATTCTCTCTCTCATCATTGATGTTTTACCTCTCTCTTTCTCTCCCTGAAATAAATAAAAATTTATTTTTAAAAAGATTAACCTACCTTGTTGCTTGAATGAATTATGTGTTTCATTTTATTGCTGGGTAGTACTCCACCGTATCATTTTTAAATTTTTTTTATCTGTTATCTAAATTTGATAATTTGTATTATTATATCTTTTTTAAATGTGGCATATTAATTTTAGAGAGGGGGAAAAGAGAGAGAGAAACACCACTGGTTGCCTCCCACGTGCACCCCTTACTGGGTACTAAACCCACAACCTAGGCATGTACCCTGACCAGGAAACAAATAGGCAATCTTTTGGTACATGATATGATGCTCAATAAACTGAGCCACACCAGCCAGGGCTGTATTAACATATCTTTAAGTTCATTGTCTCTTTCATTTCTTCCACTATTACTAATCTCATCAAGCCAACTTTTTATTTAATGTATTTTCTCAACTTTATATCTGGCTCTTTCCTAGGTTCTTATTTCTGCTGAGATCTTCTACTTTCCATTCATTTCAGGAATGTTGTCTATACCTCATTAAGCATGGATATAATAAGCCTTAAAGCATGACTGATAATTCTAACTTCTGGATTTCATATTTGACATTCATTTCATTTCTCCTTAAAATTTGGCAAATCTTTCTGGCTCTTTTTTGTTGAATAATTTTGGACTGGCTTGGCTCTGGAGATTTTGAATATTATGTTGTGAGACTACAGGCCTTATTAATATTTTTAGGAGATTGTTGGGGGAAGAGTATTACTATTGTTATAAAAATCAATTCAGTTAGGTTCAGGCTGCATGTTCATCCTCATCTTCTGTGGATGCTGGTTTCAATATGTTGGGTCTGACTCACTCATGTATCACGCAGGAATTAATCTGGGACTTGGAAAGGGATTTATATTGTTTTTCAGGTCTCACTTCCTCTTCTATTTGGGGGCAGGAGGATCTGTTCCATTCATGTACTTCTTAAAAATGAACCTAAGACTAATGTCAATTCATAGACAGAATTAGGCTACTGCCTTCTCCAAAACTTTCCTAGTGGGAGTTTCCCATACTCTCCAACAAGCCCCTTTGGGGCCTGGGAAACCTGGTTAATCTCCTTACATCCCATAATGTATAAATAACTGTATACCAAAAATATTGTAGAAAATATTTTAGTGGCTTCTATGGGTAATACGGGATACTGCCCTAAGCAATGATGAGCTTTTGCTTAATGGCAGAGTGCTTGCTAAGAAAGTTGAAAAGTGATGGTCTTTGTAACATTAAGTCCAATAGTATTAAAAGGCCAATGGATTTTCTTCAGAGTTTCTAGATACCAGAAAACTTCCTAGAAATGAATATTTGTATCAGTGATCTAACAGACATCTATTCAGTGTAAAGGGAAAGGAAGAAAATTCAAGGAGAAGGTGTTAAGTACATTTTAAAAAAGAATAAAAACCGTGCTACTGTGGCTCCATGGTTGAACATTGACCTCTGAACCATGAGGTCACAGTTCGATTCCTGGTCAGAGTACACGGGCAGATTTCAAGCTCAATCCCCAGTAGAAGGCATGCAGATGCAGTCAATAGATGATTTTCTTTCATCAATGATGTTTCTATCCCTCTCTCTCCCTCTCCCTTTCTGAAATCAATAAAAACATATTTTTTAAAAAAATACAATGTAAAAAATAAAATAAAAACAGTAGTTAATAAGAAGACAAAACAATATAGAAAATATGTATTCACATATTAATATGCTCTTCGGAGTATTTTTATATTAGGTGAAACAATAGAAACAACCTAAGAGTTTACTATAGGGAAATATTTAAGTTAATACTGATATATCTACTCAAAAGGTTAATATGTAGTTATTAAGAAATGTTTAAAAGAGGTTTTATTGACATAACAACGTCTATACTTTCTGATATAAAGTTAAATATATATATATATAAATACATTTTCCATATATACATACATAATATACATTTGTGTGTTTGTCACCAGCTTGCTTTACAAAACTAACTCTGTGGAATAACTGGCAGCTCAGAGGTATTTTAAGGGCTTTAATGAATCAGCTATATAGCTGAACTTGTCCATTCTGTTGTGATATCATAAAACACAAAAGTTAAGTGTAGGTAGCCAAAGAAAGATTATGAAATGAGTCACTTAAGCTCTTAGTGAATCACTAAGCTTGACTATAATGGAATAAATAACAACCTAGAATCAATGAAATCGCCTAGAGTGAGCAATGTCTATGAGTTCACATTAGCCAATGGCTCTGAGAGCTCAGAAAAACAGATGGTATGACTGGGTAATTCCATTTTATATCATCAGGGAAAGCTATTTAACCGTGTACCCAATTAGCATTGAGCATGTTGCTTGAACCCAACCCAGAAATTCATAGTGAAATTTGGGCACTGGAGAGACATCTCCTTCCCTGTCCTCACTGTAAAATGAAAAAAAATGAGAGGAAAAATGGGAAGAGAAATACGTACAATAAAGAGGTAGTACCAATATCAGGTAAATGTCCATCCAGAGGTGAATGGATAAACAAGTGGTAATATAGTCATAGAATAGATTACTTCTTAGCAATAATAAGAAGAACACTATGGATACACACAACAGCATGGGTGAATATCAAACACATTAGAATGAGCAGAAGACACAAAATAATAGGTAGCATATGATCCCCAAATTAATTTATGACAACAGGAAGCAGATCACCGGTTTCCTGAGATGGAGGGCTGGAGGGGGAAGGGAGGTTGACTGCAAAGAACCACAAGAAAACTTTCTTATATGATGTCCTATGTTTTGACTGTGGTGGTAATTATATCAGTTGTGAAGGAGGTACATTTTTACTTCTACCTTCATAGAAGCAACATTGGCTGGACCTGACAATTAACCTGATGTAAGACAGATTAACAGAAGAAAAAAACACACATTTACAGTATGTATGTTTCACATGACAATGAGCCCTCATAAAATGGAAGACTCCTAAAATGGCAGAACCTACAGGCTTTTACAGTAGGTTGAACAAAGAGAGGCAATTGTGGAAAAGTAACTAAACTGTATGGGGAGGGTAGGAGAAGATAAAAAAATATATATTTTTTTAATATAGACCTAGGTCTCAACTTCTCATCTTTGATGATAAGAATGTTACTTTTCTTTTGGTACAGGAAACACATTTTCACATGGAAATTTCATCTCCTGCCTTTAAGGAAAAGAAAGATAACCTAGAGTATTTCTCGTATGTACATTTGTTAACATTCATTAATTGCGCGTTTAAAATATGTGCATCTTATTCTATGTAAACTAATACCTCATTAAAACTTATTATAAATTTAAAAATAGTCTGGTAGCACAAAAACCAAGGAAAGTTCTCACAAGTTAAAGAGAGAGAATCATGGAGTTCTGTTAAAGGGCCTTTTGCTACAAAGCCTTTCCCTGTCTGTGTGAAGATCTGAGTAGAGTTGCCTACAGAGATGTTTTTAATCTTAACTGCACATCAAGACAACTTGGACATCATTTTGAAATTCTTATGGAAGAACAACCAGGGCAGGGGCCTTTTTCAAGGCTCCCAACATGATTCCACCGCGTGGCCAGGGTGGGCCACCACTGAAGCCCTCTGATTCCCCTTCTCCTGCCCAGGGCTCCTCTAGCACGCACGTCCACCCTGTGGCTGAGCTTCTTACTCTTCGGGTATCCCAACTGACTCCTAAGGTCAGGGAGTTCGCTGAGCCCAAACCATGCAGGGTCAGATGAGGCAGTGGCCTGGACTATGCTATACCAGTAGAAGGTTCTGAGAGGAAAAACAAATCACTCTACATGTTTACCTGGGCACATAATATTCACTAAGTTAATTAGCTGGACTCACGTGGTCCTGAAAAACATAGATGAGTCATTCCAAGCCCGTTGCTTGAAGGCTAGTAGTATGTTCATCCTTCCACGAAAGGATTAGGTAGGACTGGGTCCAGGGAAATGATATATATTTATCTCCTCAAAATGAGGGAGGTGAAGAGGGAAATATATCAGGACAAAGAATTTGATATAAAGATGCAAAACTCATTGTCTTTTATCGGCCCTCTAAAAACGGAGGAAGGAGCTGTTAAATACTGAGAACTGCTAGTCACCAAGCACTTTATATACGTTATCTCATTCGGTTCTCACCACCTTTATTGCATTTTGTGTAACCAAGGGTATGATTTTTCCCATTTGGTGAATCGGCTCCTGAGGCTCAGAGAAGTCATTTACTTTACTCAAGATCTCACGTTAAGTGGCAGAAACCTGTCCTAAGAATCCACTTTCTCAGGTATTCTCTTTCTAACGCACCATACTTCCCCTTACTATCTTGAAATTGATAATAACGACAATAGCAGTAACAGTAATACGCAGAGTTTTATGTGTTAGAAACAGATCTAAGATTATATACATCTGTGTCTGTATCTTTATCTAGACCTATACTTACACCTAGATACAGATTTTAAAAGGCTATTTAATCTCCAGGACAACTCTAAGAGGCAGATACTATTATCATTCTTATTGGATAGGATACAACTAAAGCACAAAGAGGTTACATATTATTTTAAGGCGCACAGCTACAAGATAGAAGTTATTTAGTGATAAACCTCTCCTTTAGAATATCACTCGAACAATGCCAGCCAGAAAAAGAAAAGATAAGAGAATTCCCGTTAACCTTGCTTCCGACATCAATATTTAATACAGCTACGATTTTAAAATACTGCCTCTTTCTCTCAAACTCTGCCAACTTATAATAGTCCATTTTGACTTCAGCAATTTTGATATATGGGAAAGGGCTGGTTATTGCAAACTCTGATTTGCAAGATCAATGTGCATATTATTACCCATCGTTTTGAAAAATCATAGATTAGCAAGATGGAAAAGTACTTCTGACAGCTTCCGCAGGCAAGAAAAGCAATGCATTGTGTCTGACTTGGGGGGAAAAGGACCCCAGAAAATAGTGCTTAGAGCAAGGATTGTCAGCTGAGATTGACTGTGGGGAAAAAACGGGGTCTGCCTTCTACATCAGACTCACTCCAAGCAGCAGCCCCCAGGCCAGGGCTGCGCATTTCCCCGACATATGCTAGTTCTTACCTGCTGAGCCCTGCAGGGCAAAGGCAAGCGTGGAAATGTGAACTGGGTCCAACCCTGCCTCATACATTATCAGCACAAGCGTCGGTTGAGTTTGCACCAAGGAACCTTTATTCCTAACAATGCAGCGAGAACTGGAAGAAACCGCAGAATCCATCACATTAACAGTGTTTCCAGGCGAATGTATTTATGGGCATGTTCTCATGGTGGTATTCAATATAAGCAGGAAGTATTCCCATAGGAAAGAGAGATGAAAGCTAATGAAGTTCACTGAGGTAAACTTTTGGTGCTTATGACAAACCATTTGCACCACAATTAAAAGTCACCCACATTCATCCAGTTGTTATTCACATACTTACAAATTCCAAATCCAGACCCATCTCCTCCCTGCCCTGCTTCCTGGTCACCACTCTGGGCTTGGCTGGGGGTCTTCAGGAAGGAGAACTCTTGGGGGTCTCCAGCATGACTTCTTCCCCTCGCCCTGTCACCTAGCAGTGCCAGCAGGCAGGAACCGCCAGTGGCATCCTCTCAGAGCCTTAGCTGTCACACTACTAGGGGATTCTGCACTTCCTGGGGTCCATTTTTCCAGATGGAATTGATTATTATACAGTGTTTTTTCATCAGAATACAGACAGATTCCAAAAAGTTCAGTGTTTCCCATCTCTGCTGTGACCCCCACTTTTCTGTTTCCCATCTCTGCTGTGATCCACACTTTTCTGTCTCTTAACATCATGGGGAGATCCCAAAACTATTTAGAGCATTTTCACTATTAAAATTGGTCAGGACCAGTTAAAAAAAATGTGTATATATATATATATATATATATATATATATATATATATATATATACACATTTTTTATATAAATAAAAAATGTATATATATTTTTTATATATAATACATATATATAAATATATATATATATTTAATTGATTTCAGAGAGGAAGAGAGATAGAAACATCAATGAAGAGAGAGAATCATCTGCCTCCTGTATGCCCCACATTAGGGATCGAGCCTGTAACCCCAGCATGTGCCCTGACCAAGAATAATTTAACTGTGACCTCCAGGTTCATAGGTTAACCACCACTGAGCCATGCCAGCCAGGCAAGACCAGTTTTAAATTTCCATCTTGCGGGCACTTCAAAGCTCTCCACTGCCACCCGCCCTCATTAGGCTGTGGCTGGTGTGTGTAAAGCACGGGGAGAGTCCTCTATGGGACAGCAGGAGGGAAATGTGCAGAGATATGTTTGGTCCCAGCAGGTCTGAATCGGAGGCATTCAGGCCAAAGAGTGTGGTCCATGCACAGGGTGTGCGGGTATTGGGTGGAGGGGTACTTTACACACCTCACCTTCTATCCCTCTTAAACTCCATTGCTTCTGAGGCTCTCAGGTTGAGAGCAGAAGGAGAAGGCGTGAGGGATGTCAGACACAATGCAACACTTCCCTGGCCGTGGAGACTCATCTCTTGTTGTCATGGCTGCTTCTCTGGCGTTCACCTTCTGGCCTTCCAGGCACTGTGTCAGACCTCTAAGTGCTCATAAGCACAGGGTGGGTTCCTCAGAGCCATGAGGTTCCACCCAACTCCAGTTTTCTAAAGTGAGGGTCCAGCTCCATCCCCACCCCTGGTGCAGGGAGGGCACCTTTATCCTGGGAGATTTTATTACCTGAATTTAGGTAGAAATGAGAGGTCAGAGCCCCCTCCTTCATCTGCTATTGCTCAAGTGCCTCCAGTTTAAAATCATCAATATTCCAAAGTGGCATGTTTTGGGGTGGCATGATCTGATCCCCTTCAGTTTACATAGAGCTTCAGGAATCTTCCGCCATGTACATAGACAATCACATCCACAGTTAGGGGTATACATGCCTAACAAGGTTAGGTTTGGTTTGTTCAATGGACCATACAGAAACCTGATTGAAGGCCCCAAAGCAGGACTTTGGCCACCACCACCATACAGTGGACAGAGTGGGCTGGGAGCCCTGGCAGCAGCCAATAGAGCAGCTGATCTGCAGCATCGATCACACTCTTTGGCCTGAATGCCTCAGATTCAGACCTGCGGGGACCATATCTCTCTGCACATTTTCCTCCTGCTGATCCATCCCCATAGAGGACTCTTCCCATGCACTGGCCAGATCCCCTGGGTCCCTTTGACTGTTTCTGGTTGTCCCTCTAGCAGCTTTCGTTTTGGCCTTGAAAGGTCTGCATATGTGTCTGTTTCGCCCACACAGAAATAGGGCACAAATGGCAGTCCCCACCTCACCCCCAGCTATGAGACCTTTGGCCAATGACTGTGGGTGAGGAGACTGAAAGCCCAGCTCTCTCTCCCCCGAGAGGGACACCTCTGAGGTGTCATTCGCAGCCAGAGGTCCCCTGAGCTTTGAGACTGAAGATGTCCAACCTGGGTCTTCACCATGCCTGCCACCTGCCATGATCTTTCCCCTTCTTTCCCTTCTCCCTCCCACTGCCTTCCTCCTGGGATTTCCTTAACAAATCACATGCATGTGAACCCTCATCTCAGCGTGTGCTTCTGCAGAAGGAGCCCAACTAAGACAATCCCTTCTGACCAGGGACAGAGGGCCACAGCGGGGTGAACACACTGGGGAAAGCTATTGGCCCTTCTCACACATTTCTATCACGATTCTCCATTCTTGTGCTCCAACTCCCGCCCACTGGAGTTAAATTAAACCACTCAGAATAAAAGCTCTAAAAAAAATAAACTAAAAAGCATCCTCTTTTTTGGAACATGTATATGGATAGATTTTCTTTTTGAAAGGTAAGGGAATTCTAATACACTTACAGAAACTATAATAATTAGCTCTAAGAGGAAACTGAAGAGTTTCAAAGTCAGAATTTTGGCAGAAAGAACTGAAACACTTGGAATGAGTATTAACATTGTAATTTTCTAGAGTAGTTAGATAACTGCGTAAGTGTGTCGGGGAGAGAAGAGACGCTATCTAATTAGTAGAAAACTTCTAAGAATCTCATGCCGTACAGACTAAGCATTTTTATGAGAACGTCCAACTGAAATCAGAAATATAGGCAATGAAAAAATGTGGGGGTTTTTTGCTTTTAATTTTTTTTTTTTTTTTTTTTTTTTTTTACTTAACAGGATCATATTCAGGCAACCCAGAGGGCCACATCGTATAAGGAGCCTGCATGTGCCCACATTAAGTTGGAATCTAATGTGGGGGCACTGGGGTGAGAAAGCACGGAAGACAGTTGCCTCTGGTTGCCTCCTTGCTAGGGCAGGGGTCTGGTTTGGGTTCTGCAGAAGCAGAGCTGGAGGCAGGGATTCTTGGGCATATGAATCAGTGAGGGAGGGAAACTTGTAGGGAAACGAGGGACACACAAGAAGGCGGGTGAAAAGTCCAAGCCAAAAGTGATGCTAGGTCATTCCGTGGTAAGCCCTGGATAGTAAACTGCAGCACCATGTTTTGCCTAGAGAAGCTGGGGACTGGGTTTTTATACCCTCAGTGAGGGTCGTCAATTGGCCTTGACTTGCCTAGTGGGGGTGTGGTGGGGTGGAGTGGTTGGGAGGTGTGCTCACCCACTATCTCTGCATTGACAGCACCAAGCACCAAACAAAGAGAGACAGTCCCTGGAGAAGGGGCAGTTGTGAGCCATTAGCAACCAACATCCACAGCAGCTGGGGTGGGCACACGTGTCTCGGGAAGGGGTAGGGCACCAGGTGGATCTGCTACCCCAGATGACTTCCAACCTCAATGTCACAGGCGAAAGGCCACTGAAAGGTGAATCGCTAGACCAGTGGTAGGCAAACTCATTAGTCAACTGAGCCAAATATCAACAGGACAACAACTGAAATTTCTTTTGAGAGCCACATTTTTTTAAACTTCTTCTAACACCACTTCTTCAACATAGACTCGCTCAGGCCGTGGTATTTTGTGGGAGAACCACACTCAAGGGGCCCAAGAGCAGCGTGTGGCTCGCGAGCCGCCATTTGCCGACCACGGTGCTAGGTTACAGTGACATATAGTGTGGCTCCACAGTCAGTAGTTTTCCAGGAATTTTCAGGGGAAGGAGACCTAATCCTCAGATGGTTCCTTTCCATAATTACCGGATGGCTGGTGCCCGACTGAAACAAAAGGATTTTCTCCTCTTTTCTGCAATTTAACATTTAAGCCTTTATTAAAAGATGTGTATCTCATCCACTCCAAACCCTGCCGCCTCCCCTGGAAATCGCACGGAGCACAGAGCTGGCAGGGTTTGGCTCCCGGTGGATGGAATCTTGCTCTGAAGAGGCCGGGTGGGTGGTTTAATGAAATCTGCGGTCCCAGCCGAGGAACTGAGTCCTTGGAAGCGGAGATGAGCAGGGGTTTCATCACTTCGATAACGAGGAGATTTAGAGAGAGGCTTTCCCAGCATGCGGGGATTTCTGTCAAGTACCAGAAGTCACGGAGCTTGGTCCTGCAGGAGACGTCAGGCACAGGAAGTCAATTTGAGGGCTCCACCACTTGGGCCATGTCAGATGAGCAGTGGAGATGTGTGTGCACGTCCAGCCTCCCTGGAAACCCTGCGGGGTGTGCAGGGAGCAGGGGAGGGAAACGGTGCCACTGCAGCTGCCAGGCTGTGAGAGATGCCCCCGTTTGATGGCTTATTTGGGAGTTTTTCTCTGGGTTAACAGAAAACCATGGGCACACCCAAAAAGTTCCAGAAAAAAAAATGCTACATGGGACATTCCAGACAAAGGAGAGAGGCCTTGTCAGACTAAAGAACCACTTTTCAGAAATGCTGTGTTTGGAATCAGCCAGTTGAAGGATCAGCCAGCACTGACTGAACAATGGAATGAAAGGGGGGTGCGGCCCCTTTGTCAGCATTCCCCTAGGAGACAGTTGGGCCTGTTTAGCTCATGTCTAAGAATTCGCATCGCCCTCCTTCCCACCGAGCCACTGAGCTGGGCGGCAGCTCTGTGTGTGAGGACCGTTTTCATGAAAAGGAGCATGAAAAGAAGCCAGGTGGGTGGTGACTTTTGTTTAAAATGGATTGTGTTTGGGAGCCTTTTGAAAAGCAAAAAATAGACCTATTATTGACCGAAAGCCATCCACAAAATGGGATGCGATCCCTGGCACAAAGAACAGAATAGAAACTCCACAATACGGTAGCTATCTGGAGCTGAGAAGACTAGTTTTTCAACCACAAAACCAATGTTGAGCTTCCTACAGAATCCTGAACAGTATTATCTGTTTCTGGGCCTTAGATCGACATAGATATGGATAGATACAGATTTTATATATATATAAAATCTGTAATCATTCATATATATATATATATATATATATATATATATATATGAAGATATAAAGCTATAGATATAGACATAGGCATAGATATCAGTAATATAGATATAGATAATATCAGTAATATAAATGTAGATATAGATGATAGATTCAGAGATTAAACAGAGATACAGAAGGGAAGCAGAATATCCATCCCAAAATGTGCCTCTTTGGCATATTTTAAATATCCTATATAATAAAAGGCTAATATGCAAATTGACCAGAATGACCAGCTGCTATGACATGCACTGACCACCAGGGGGAGATGCTCGGCACAGGTGCTGCTCCCTGGTGGTCAGTGCACTTCCACAGTGGGGGGGCAATGCTCAGCCAAATGCCCTGAGCTGGGCTCACAGCTGGCAAGCTGAGCGGCAGTGGTGGGAGCCTCTTCCGCCTTCACAGCAGCAGTAAGGATGTCCAACTGCCAGCATAGCCCCACTACTCTGAGGGCTCCCAGGCTGTGAGAGGGCACAGGCCGGGCTGTGGGACCCGCCGAGTGCATCAATTTCATGAACTGGGCTTCTAGTATAAATATAGACATGTATATTTATAAATACATAAATATAAGATTATTTTAAGCTGATTATTTTTAAGAACCAGCAGGCACAGGTGAAGGTATGAAAACTCAGAAGTTATCCTTCTGTATGAGACATTTCACACTTATGAGGGAGATCTCAATTTGTAAGGGTGTCTTCCCTTCTGCACCAGGAAGGATGACTCTAAATCTAAATCTTAGGCACTCTTATTAATGCAGAAGGCAATAACTTAAACCTTACCCTTGTTTACTGAGCATTCCTGGTAATCTACAACTGGTCTCCTCCTCCACTGAAAATCTTTTTACTTTAGCTGGAGATTATTATTATTTATGGTGGTGGAGGGTTCTTTGGGGGTGTTATGCAGTTCTCCTGGTATCTCCTTTATATACAGGAGGCATACATGTTTTTAAACTTTTGTTTGTTTTTCTTTTGATAAACTGTCTTTTATCACAGGAGGAGTCTCAGCCAAGAACCTAGAAAGGTAAAAAGAAAATTATCTTTCTCCCCTAATCTAGATATAAAAATAGATATAAAATATTATAGCAACATAGATATAAGTGATAGATACATTTTTTTTTTTACTTTAGTAGTCCTATTATAGCCATTGTGAGGGTGAGAAAGTCCACTCTGCTTTGATAACAATAACTGGTATCATTTTCTGAGCACTTCCTGGGGCACCGCATACTGATGAGCATTTTCAAGTATTATATCATTAAATCCTCAAAGCAGCACCACAAAGAAAAACTCAAATAATATTCACATTGACACACTAAGGAAACTGAGGCTCAGGACATTTCTCAGGACCACACACCTGGGAAACAGTAAAAAAATATTTTTTTAATCCTCATCCGAGGATGTTTTTATTGATTTTAGGAGAAGAAGGGAGAGAGAGAGAGAGAGAGGGAGAGAGAAAGATTGAACTGAGAGAACAATATGGATCAGTTGCTTCCTACATGCCCTGATCAGGTATCAAACCCACCACCTTTTGGTTTATGGCATGATGCTCCAACCAACTGAGCCACCTGGCTAGGGCAGCAGTACTAAGAATCTGGCTCTGTCTGACCCCAGGCTGACCCCAGGCTGAGCTCTTCACCACTGGTTTCATTTCATTAAAGAAAAGTACATTCTATTTAGTAGCCATCATTGAGCAGGTGCTCAGCGTGGCCTTGAGAAGGGGAACAAAGAGAGCCAGACACTGAGTGAATTCTGATGTTTGAGGAAATTGGTTTTGCAGCCCAGTTGCCTGTCACCAGTGCTGCTCAGAGCTTGACGTGTCAGATAGTTTGTGGACTGAGGAGCAGCAAGCATTGACTCATCTTGTCCTTCATCCTTTGTAGCTATTCAGCCACTAATACAATGGATTCTCTTTTGAAACAACCCATAACCACTCTTCCTTCCTGTATCTCCTCCACTTTGGGTTCAGTTTTGGTCTATTCCTGTTTTGATCACACCATTTTCCCTACTGGCTTCTCTGACTCAGCCCTCTCCTTCCTCATCCTATCTGCCTGCTCACTGCCAGACGCAGCTTTTGAAAATTGTGTGTCATTTCACTGGAGGGTTCACTGTTCCTCACTGAAAAATGTCAGCCCCTGTATTATAATCTGTCCTCATGTCAAAGAACCAAAGTCTGCACTCCACTCGTCATCTGCCATCCCTGCATATCTGATCAACCATCTTCATCTGTGTTGCCCTCCCCTCCCCACAACGTTACTAATCATATCCAAATACCAAGGTCAAGTTGAAGTCTCACTTCACCCTTGAAAACCATACTTTAAAACAACCACCCGGTTCCCAACTGTCCTCCAGAAGTGGGGTCTGTTTTTGTTTGGATTGCTGCCACAAGAAAATGCTCAGACAAGAATCTTAACACAAATATTCCATTTGGAAGCTATAGAAAGCACTCTAGGGGAGTGCAGAAGAGGGACAGGGAGGAGAAGCAGCCAATAAAAGGTGTATTATCAAGCCAGTTTCCACTGTGGACAACAGTAGCTTAATCCTGTCTGGAATGAGGGACCCAGGGTAGGACATACACCTCAATAATCCCACCCAAGGGGTAGAAGAGTTGGAGTATTGATTCACTAGCTGTCAGTCATTGCTTGAGAGATGCTTCCAGGTGGCATCAATTCCCCACATGCCTAGTTTATTGTAAATCCAGAGGCAAAGAGAATGCTCCAAATGACAGAAATGCAGTTTCTAGAAGTCAGAAATTAGATGGTGTACAATAAGATGGTAAGAGTGAGAGAGTGGGGTACTGCCAGCATCTCGTACAATGACCATATAGTTTATCACCTAAATTAGGGGACTTCTGAGCATGAAAGGGAGTACTATTCATAATTATTCTGGGATAGCAGGAAAAATTCAATACTGTACTTAGAAAATTAGTATGTGTGGTCTTGCATTTGTAACTGTGACTTTTTTATCTCCACCCAGATGATAAAGTCTTATAGGTAAGTTCTGTGAGGTCCAGTAACATGTTCTTCACTGAAGCCAGTGAAGTACTTAAGACATAATAGATGTTCACAAAATATTGGATAGTTGGACCTAGGGTAGGGTAGCCACCAAAAATTCAGAGTTAGTCCTATCTAAAGAGTATGGGCTTAGAAGTCAGATAGGCCTGAGTTGAAACACAACCCCCCCCCCCAACTCACTGTTAAACATGGGTGCAGCTATGGCACATCACTGATCTGTGTTTATCGCTAAAGTCAGGATGATGACACTTTCCTGTACAGTTGTCGGACATCAGAAATGACCTATAACAAACATCTAGTATCTAGTAAATCAAGCTACCGCTCCTTGAACTTCAGATTTATTATTATTACACAAGCTTATAATACTATTGATATGATGCTGGTCCTTAGCCTTCCCCTACTTAACTTGGGTATGGTACAAACAATGCCAGCATCTTGTACAAGGACCATATAGTTCATCACCCAAAAACTATACTGTGCTACTGTGTTAGTCTCATCTCAGCATTTAATTTTGTCCTCTGTGGCTGTGACTCATTTTCAAGTAACACATCCATTGAGCCTTCAGGAAATGTGTACTCCCAGTTATGGAGACAAGAAAGTGGGACTAGACATTCTCTCAGTCAGGGGTAAACATGAATTTTGAAAGGGGAAAATATTTACCAGGAAAGAAGTTGAAAGGGGAGATCCGGCATGGGCTGTCACCTGGACTGACCAAAATCACAATCTCCAGGCTAAGTTTCACTGTTTATTATAGTTTAAAAGGCTCTGAATTAAGAGGAAAGCCACTGAAGAAGGATGCCTGACCTCCAAAAGGAGATGTCTAATACCTCAGAGATAAGAGCTTCTGACAGTGTCACTGGTTTATTGTCATCACTTGTTGCTTTTGATGTTCACTGGGAAGATTTTTCTTTGTAGACATCGGAAAATAAAAGAAATAGAGTAGATAAATGGAAGAACTTAGCCTAATTATTGTCTCTCTATAATTTGGAACCATATTTTTTTCAATTTACAATGAAGCTTAAGAATACCACATTCACCTTATGTGTATAAATGAGGAGGAGATAAATATGAGGCAAAAATTGAGACACATCTCTCAACCTACTTAGCTTCCTATCACATCCACATGCCAGGGGACCCCTATGGCTTATCTTAACTTACTCATTTTATCAATATAATACATGCACAAAATTTTTAAAAGTTAAGAGATAAAGGTACTAGAAATCTATAAAAAAATACATGACAACATGCACTGCCCATCCAAAAGTCGCATTCTCCAACCAGCAGCTAATTTGAATAAATTTAGTTATTTCTTCTAGAATTTACTCCCACATTTCTAAATAGCATGTGTGGAAGAAATGTCTAGTTTCCCCATATACAGCCTCCCACTCTTCCTTGGAAATACATACCCCAATTTTTAGTTGAGCTCATGATTTTCAGAAGTAAAAAATTTATTTTCAAGTACCACTCTTACTTACATAACCGTATAGTTGTGCAATTAAATCCTGGACAAAGGGATATAAGTAAAAGCATTACATGTAAATTTCAGGATCCTGGAAACATATTCTTTAACTGCTTACTTCTTCATTTTTTCTTCCTTCTTGATAGCTGGAATGCAAACATAATGGCTGGAACCTAAGCAGCCATGTTGAACTATGAGGTCAACTTGGGAATGGAAGTCTACCTGATAGAGCAACAGTATAGGAGGTGACAGGGTTACTGGGGATTTTATGCAGCAAAACTATCACCACAATCCTGGACTGTCTAACCATGTTGAATGAAAGAAATAAAAACTTTTGCTTAATTAAATTCATTATTTGCCTTTCTGTTTTTCACAGCTAACCCAGGCACATATTTTATTGCTATTTCTTCAATTTCCAATTTTAGAGATTATCTGATGACCTATAAAAGCAGGAAAATATTTAGCATTCTTATAACCTCCAACCCTCCTCTTATACATCCTTCAATCTCAATATAGCTCCGTTATAAATTATAACTACGTAATTCTTGTTCACTGCTAAACCAAGTAGTATACTTTCAATGTTTCCTTTCCTGTACAACTTTTCATTTTATTTGTATTAAATAATTGACTTTTTTTTCATTTACTTAGTGAAAAACTATTGCTAGATTTTCTGCACCAGCCTCTGAATTAATTCTTCCCCACAGAGCAATGTCCCCAATGATCTACCAATTCTACTTTTACTTTTTAGACTCTCCCTGCTGAGCCTTTGTCCTGCCCCCTAGGTCTGCTGCACAGCTATCATCCCAAGGCTTCCCTTTATTCTCATTCAGGGGCTTTTATTTGCCTCACTCCTGTGTGGGATTCTCGGTTTCCTTACAATCAAGCCTTCCACTTGTTTTGGTTTCTTCTTTAATATGAAGAACTGCTTCTGGTAGCTTCCTAGGAAAGAATGCCTGAGAGGTAAATTGCATTTAACATCTGTTTGGTGGGAAACAGATACAAAGATGGCCCCAGGATTTGTACAGGCTTGCAGGACCCATCAGAAAACTTGGAAGAAATGATGCTAGTATTGATAGAATATCACTTCTTTTCTCATTTTCAGGTACAACTGTGCTACTGCAGAAGAATGTAACAATGGCAGAGAAATACCCTTTCCACCATGGAGCTCTCCAGAAAGAGGGAAAAGGCATTACTGATGCATCTGGTGCAGGAAATTCAAGTTTAGATGATCCTCTTATGAATGCGCCATCTTTCAAAAATCTGACTTGAATTCTGTTAACTTATTCCCCAAGAGCAGAAGATGTTGTAGGCATTTTCTCTTTTTTTAAAATATGTTTTTATTGATTTCAGAGATGGGAGAGGGAGAGAGAAAAATCAATGAGGAGAGAGAATCATTGATGAGCTGCACGCATCCTTTTGGGGATCAGGCCTGCAACCTGGGCATGTACTCTGACCAGGAATCAAACCATGACCTCCTAGTTCATAGGTCAACGATCAACCACTGAGCCACACCCCACTGGGCAGTGTGATACTTTTTCTATTCATTGCCTGGAATGAATCTGAAATCAAACTTTTCAGAGATCACTGGCTATGTATACAACATTTTCATTTAAAAATCCTCTAGCAATGTACCATCAAATTGCAGGTAAAACAGCCCAGCAAGAAGAGGGTACCCCTTCTAGCCCAGGAGACGAGCTAGCAGGGGAACCCCTGAGCCTCCCAGGCTTTGCCCTGCTCTTCCCCAGACTCCTCCTTGGACCTAGACTTCAGACCGCCAGTGAGCATCAGGGTCCTGAAAGCTCCAGCCCGGGTTTTATGCCGTTTTTCATACAAGCTTGGATGGGTAGCTTAGAAAGTCAGTTTTGCTCCAGGTAGAAAACCAGCCATGATGAATTAATCCAATACACTTTCTTGTTTTTTAATTTAAAACTGTATCTTGAGGTGGATTTGCTGAAGGCGAACGCAAAAGATCCAGAACGTGAGGGAGAGGTTATTTCCCACTACGTACATGGCTCTCTTCAACCCAGAAAACCAGGCCAGTGATATTATCGCTGTGGAGTCTCGACAACATCAGCTAATCAACTGAGAAGGCCTCCTGAACTGCTTATAATTGTGAAAAGGACTCTGTAAGCAGGGAGCATCCACATGCTCCATCCCTGAGGACTGCAGAGGGAATAGTGGAGAGTTTTTTGTGGCCATTGGCAGCCTTGTTGTCAGCTCCCTGTTTTCAAAGAAGAAAACAGCACGTAGTTTCAGCTCCTCTCCTTCTACTCTTCTTGGATTCCCTTCAGGGCTGGGGACTGCCTCTGCTCCCCCAAGTGTAAGCATTGCCCCAGAATTTAAAACAATGTTTCTTGAAAATATATCACAGCATGATTGTGAAATACATGTGAAAAAGATGGGCTTAAACTAAGTTATCTTCATTCTAGTTCTCGATATGTTAATTTATGATAACTCTCCAAGATCGGGCTACTGAGAGTAGCATTTCCAAAACTTATTTAACCATAGAACTCTTTCTTTGGGGAGGGTGAAGGGGTATGGACATTTCCTTATATTTCACAGACTATTGGTCCAAGGAACACATTTAAAGAATCAAAGAAAATGCCAGGAGAGTGAGCCTTCAATGTCTCCAGCCCCCATGGAGTATTTCTGAACAGAGTAATGTAGTTTTTGAGGAAACCAGGGGATCATGATTTGAAAATTTCCTTCACCATATCCTGGCTATTTTACCTCGGCCAACTTACTTAATTTCTGTAAGGTCCACTTTCCCATCTGTAAGATGGGGAACAATTACACTTGCTTTCTTTAAAGAGATCTTGAAAAAAGATTGAATGAGATACAATACATAAAACCTTCCACTGAATAGCTCACCTTAAGTGGACTAATAATAGCTATTAGCCTTTCTCTTTTTCTCTTCAACTTCTCCTTTCCTACCCCCATCCAAATTATTTCGTCAAAGACCTCAATATTGCCCACTTGCTTGCTGATGTTCAAAATGCCTTTCAGAATGAGTGAAATAGATACAATGGTGCATCGATAAACCATGAAAAAGGAATTAATTGAAGAAAGGATTCTAACACATTGAGGCAGCAAATTATTCAGCAAGCATTTTTTTTAAATAATATATTTTTAAAAATACCCATATCTGAAGATTCTCATTTAAAAAAATTTTGGGTGAGGCTCTGGCTTCTATACTTTTAGCAGAATTTCTAGGGAATTAATTATGATGCAAACAAGGCTTGGTAATGGTAAGGTTTAAAATATATCTCTAGATCAATCTAGATGTAGATGGGCACAGGCTTCTGAGAGGGCCAGCAGTGGTGAGAGGGGAGTGGGTTAGGGACCTAGCGATTGAGAAATGAAGCCAGAGAAGGCTTAGCATCGAAGCTCTTTCTTTATTTTCCATTTCTCCTGAAACTGTGCCCAGGATGGTGGCAGGAAGTGGAGAAAATGTTAATGTGACCAGAGGTGAGTGCAGCTGGGAAGTGTGTGAGGCTCACTGGTAGGTGTGTCAGACAGCCATGCACTCGGGCTGGGTAAGTACTCATCTCACTGGCTCCAAAGCTACTTCTAACTCTGCAAGTGCTTTAACCATGCCCATCACAAAAGCCTGGCATCATGGTCATCAGCCCTTGGTAAGAATGTAGGGACCTGGAAAACCTTGATACTGAATTACCTATAACCCCAAGGTCCTTAATGATCAGGATGAACAGTTCTTGCCCAGTGTTCCAGTGTTCCAGTTGGCTTCATGTCTCAATATCCTTTTATGGATAGAACCATCAACTCGCCCTCCTATTTTGCTGATCCACAATTGGGATGTATCCATCAATGAGAATGGTCTTGGAAACAAGAGGGAAATCACATAAAGAAAATCAGCTCACATCTGCACTTCAGGGTTTCTGTGAGGATTTAGTAACTGATGTATAGTGTCCTACAGGGAATGGCCCTGAGTCTGCTGTTCCACAGAGAAGAACGAAACGTGCTAGTTTTGGATATCAGACCGTGGGTATCCTCAGTGCCGAGAGTATATTTCTTACTTCTGTCACCAAAGTAGACCCCAAGCGCCTAGTAGACAGTAAGAACTCAATAAATCTTAGCTGGCTGACGGGATAACTGATGCAGATTCTAGTATCAACCGTCAACGCAGCAGATTTTTGTGACATATTTACTGTGTAGCCACAGCATGGTAGCCTCTCTATTGGCATAAAGTTACAAAAGAGCAGTAGGTCTCATCCCAGCTTTAGGCACTTGCAATTTTGTCTGGTAAGAAAGGCTTATACAACACATACACACACACACACACACACACACACACACACACACACACTACACTCTAAATACTCCTAACGATGCACAACCAGATGGAAAGTTGTGACATAAAGATATGATGTGATCATTTGGGTTACAGGAAAATTTGGAGAAGGAGGGCTTCTCATGAAACACTGGAGAGAGCACTGGCTCTGAGTCAGGCAATCAGGAGGCCCAAATGGAACTTTTATTTCCTCTTCTGTCAATTGAGAATAATAACAATTCACAGGGTTGTTGGAAGGACTCGTGGGTTTAGAAGGTAGGAAAGGTAATATCTGGCAATATTTCTTATATAAACTTTTCATCTTGGGTAGTGTGTTTGGCTAATGGTCCCCGACAATGTCCATGTCCTAAATCCCTGGAACCTGTGACTATGTCACCTTGTTTGGGAATAAATAAATAATAAATAAGGCTTTGAAGGTGTAGTAAGTTAAGAGCCTTGAGGTGGGGAGATTAGCCTGGGTTATCTAGGAGAACTCAATGTAATCACCTGGGTCCTCATTAGGTGAAGGCAAGAGGGTCAGTGCCAAAGAAGGAGATGTGAAGATAGAAGCACAGGTTGGAGGGATGCAGGGCCATAGGCCAAGGAGAACATACTTCTAAAAGCTGGCAAAGGCAGAAAAGAGACTCCTCCCTGAAGCCTTGAGAAAGAATTTAGCCCTGCCCACACTTTAATTCTAGCCTAATAAAAGCCATTTCGGATTTCTTACCTTCAGAACTACAAGACAATAAATGTGTGTTAAGTCATTGAGTTCTGGCAGTTTGTTACAGCAGCAACAAAGGATTAATACAGGCTATTTCTATTGCCTTGCTGCTCTCTAGCCTGCATCCATCCATTCAGGAGGACAATAGGACTCAGACAAGAGCTAAGGATTTAACATTCAAAGTAGATTCTTGGAACATATTCAGAAACAAAAGCTTTGGAAGTAAGGACTTTCATTTTGTAAAAACTGTGAACTTTTGAGAGAGAGAGAGAGAGAGAGAGAGAGAGAGAGAGAGAGAGAGAGTGAGAGAGAGCGAGAGCGAGAGCGAGCGAGCGAGAGAGAGAGAGAGAGAGAGAGAGAGAGAGAGGATGTGAAAACAACTGATTGCTGGTTCCAAAGATCAAAAGCTTGTAAACTCAAAGGATCAGAGGGTGAAGGAAGAGGTTGTGTTGTGAGAGAACTTTAGCTGCCATGCAGGGAGGAGAGAAAAGCCTAGGGGATAACCTAGAGGAAGACGCAGAGGACAGTTACAGGTAAGATTTAGTCCGCCTACCCCACAGAAAAGGTGGGCAGGCAGATGTGTGTGAGATGCTAGGAAAATCAGGTAGTATGAATTCAGGACATGCTGACATTTTGGGGGCCTCCAGCCCAATTCACTTCAATAGTTCTAAGAGGGGAAAACCCTGAGAACCCCACAGAATGTACACCACAGTACAGTAGGAAGGTAAATGGAGGCTTGTAGACTTTAGGCAGTAAGATCCATAATTCCTTGTGCCACAGTGAAAGGACCCATGCACAGTGAGAGAACCATGCACTGAAAGGGACCTGGGGTCAAAAGGAGGAGGTTGTCAAGTACACAGATAGCATGACTACAGCCCATGACTTGGTCCATGGACAACAGTAAACATAGCAAGCATGCAGCAGGAATAAAGCCCACTCTCCCCGAGCAAGAATGACAGCTCAGATGAGGCCAGGGTGGACAGCCAATGGAATATCCCCTTCCCTTGCAGCTGTGATGCTGTGTGTGTTTCCTTTGTATTTGGGAGGGACCCTGGAGAGGAAGAGGGGAGGGAGAACCCCTAAGAAGGGAGATCATCCTGGATAGGGAGTTTCACTCTGAATTAACTAAATTTAAAGCCTGAATTGATTGAATATTGACTCGAAAACAAATTAAGTTTGAGGCCAGAAGAATCTAAGTTACCTTGACGTGACAAAAATTTTCACCCACCCCAAAGAGCAAGTGGAGTTTGATTATTGAGAAATACATTGAATTACACTGCTGTTCTTACAAGCTATGTGATGATGAATTTTAAACCGGTGCATGGGTATAAAGCACTTGGCACACAATAGATGCTCAATGAGATGCTCAATGGTGTTAATGACCTCCTCTACCTCTGTGGGTGAAGGAAAGGATTGGTCTAGGGCAGTGGTCGGCAAACTCATTAGTCAACAGAGCCGAGTATCAACAGTACAATGACTGAAATTTCTTTTGAGAGCCAATTTTTTTTAAAAACTTCTTAAACTATATAACTAGGTACATTGTTATTAACTTAATTAGGGTCCTCCTAAGCTGGCCTTTGCTAAAAACTCAAGGGGCCAAAGAGCCGCATGTGGCTCAAGAGCCGCAGTTTGCCGACCATGGTTCTAGGGGAAAATGAAAGGGAAGAACGTATTTTGTGGAAGGAACCAGAAGCCAGTTTTAAAGGAAGTAGCAGTTATCTACTGTTTTTGCCTGCCCATTTCCAGGGCTGTTCTGCTGGTAACATGCTGATTTTTCTTTGGAGTGTAACCCTTTCCTGCTCTTTCCATGTGATCTGAGTAGGCTGACATCACCCCCAGCTCTGGGACTGTCACATTACCGGGGCCTGTTCAGTCAGAATACTGTAGCTTTGTGTACACCATAATTAATTCACCGTCCTTCCAGCTAGGAATTCCACAGACTTTTTTTTTTTTTTTTTTTTTTTTTTTTTTTTTTTTTGGCACCATTTGAAATGAAATTCCGTTTCTGTTAGAATTGGTAAACTGAAAAAAACAAACAAACAAAAAAATACAAAAAACAAAAAAAACAACACACAAAAAAGAAAAAACATAAGAAAGCCTGGGTTTCTGCTGCTATCTTTCTAGAACAAGGAATATCCTGCCTGAAATTAAAGCCACTGCAGAGAAAAGAAGTATTGAGCGGTTTAGAGAAAAGAATACCAGGAAGCATTCTCTGTGCACATGGATCCATTCAGGTTTGAATCCTTTTTTACTTAAGCAAATTATATTTCTCTCTCTAGCAAATATAAAAGCCTGAGCAAAACACAGGTATGCACTTCCTGTGTGCTCGGGATAACAAAGAAATCAGCCTCACTAGAGAACAACAGAATTAGAAAAGTCTGAATAGGCAGGGTAGCAAGTGTTCTGAAGACTCTTGAATGCCAGCTTGGTCATTTGACTTGGGTCCAAGAAGCAATAGGTAGTCAGAGCAGGTTAAAGAATTAGCAGTTGACATAATAGGTAACATAATTAAAAAAAAAAAAAAGATTATGTGGAGGAGACTGGCCTGGCAGCTGAAAAAGTAGGGCTTTTAGCTTAGGATCCATGGACCAAAGTGGAAAAAAGTCTTTATTTGCAGGAATATTTTATTGGAATGTGGCATTTTCTTCTATTTTGAATGCAGACAATAGACTGCAGTATTATCAGCAGTACTTGTATATTTTTTTTTAGCATAGAAGTTATGGATACTTTCATATCCCATTACAGTTATTACAGATACATAAAATACCATTTACACTCATCACAGCTTTAAAATTATGGTTGTTACTAAGCCTACCACTGGATCTTGTTGTCTGGGGCATTCATGGAGAAGCACATATATGACTATAGCATATGTTTATGTGGCAGGAGTGTGTGTCTTATTTCAATAACTGTATTTTAATATAATTGGTTTACTTTGCGATCCTAAGTATTTTCCCTTGTGCATTTAAAATCATTATTTTGAGAAGGCCTTAAGTTGTATCGAGAGGGCACCAAAACCAAATGGTACTAAGTTTATTACCAATCCTTGCCTCAGAGGAGGCAGAGAATCAAAGCCAGGAGGCTAATAAGGTGGTTATCACACAACCATGAAGCCTAGAGAGCCATTGGAGTGTACCCCATTCCTCGAAGAGGGCTTCGAGTCAGAAGGAAGCCCGGGAAGACATATCCAAGAAGCTCTGGAAAAATTTCAGCTGGATCTACAGGAGAAAATGAATCTATGCAAATTAGGCAATAAAAGAAGACCTAAGAGAGAGCGGACTCAAGTTTTCAAGCCTGAATGAATGGGACAAAGTGAGTACTCAACAAATGACAAAATGATGAAAATAGAAAATTTAGGACACAGAGCTAGTTTAAGGATAATGGTAGGACTTCCCAGAGAAAACACTCCATAGGAAAACCAAAATGTTTCCTAAGACTCAGCACAGAGGGCGGTGTGGCTAGTCTACTGGGAAGGCTTCTGTGCGGAGGTTAAGGAATGGACATATATAAATGACCTATCTCAGGTACAGTATGTAGGAAACCAAGGGCCTGTGTTCCCTGGGATTCTCCCACCTCTGCTTTCCTCTGTGAATTGGCTTTGTCACCCACGGGGAGCAGCACGACAACACTGACTCTAGAAATTCCCAACCCAAAAGCTCACAGCATCAGGAAACATCTCTTCTAGAAGTCTCCATCTCTTCCAGAGCTTCTCCTTTTCCCAGAATTCTTAGATGCTCATTCTTCTCAGATTGGCTTGGGTGAGATGGTCCCTCTTAACTAAGTGACCACTCCCCCAGGTGTTTCTGGAAGAATCCCCATCTACTTATTGTCCCAGAGTAATCACCCTGGCCCATGTGGCTCGGCTGGTTGGAGTGTTGTCCTATGGACCAAAGTGTTATAGGTTTGATTCCCAGTCAGGGAACATACCTAGGTTGCGGGTTCGATCCCCAACCCCAGTATGGAGAACATGCAGAAGACAACAGATCGATTTTTTTCTCTCACATTGATGTTTTGCTCTCTCTTTCCTTTCCCCCCTCTCTAAAAATCAATGATCATGTCCTCAGATAAAGGTTTAAAAATAACAATAAAAAATAGTGCCCCTTTCATTCTCAAAGGCATTCCAGTTTGCATGGCAAAGCATATGGCCACCCTTCCCTGTGCAGTCATGAGCTAGGGAAGCAGAGAATGGATTCACCTGGGCTATGTCTACCCTAGTCCTGAGATTTGAGTAGGGAGAAGGATTCCCAGAACACAATAAGGACAGGTACCTGAAAAGAACAGGGAGCTGGACAGCAAAACCCACAGATGCCCACTGTAGCAAGTCTGATGAAGCAGATTCCTTACGTTGGAAAATAAATTTTTACAGCAAGGTAAAATTTAGAAAGCTGAGGAGAGATCACAAGAAGAGACCAAAAGGGATGCCTTAGGACTAGCTCTTCCTAAATTGTGGATAGTAGTCCTGATTTATTTATCCTGCGTCTCCCAACAACCTATCACACAGTGCCTGGCAGTTTTTAAAATGTTTACACTGAAAACAAAAATATCAGAGACTACTGTCCCTCCATACAGAGATTACTTCCCATACCCAGAAGACTTGCAGTCCTCAGAATTGCTCTCTTCTGCATGTAACATGTGCAGTGTGATGTAGATGGCAGGCGGTTCCTTTATGCCACTTTTGTTCAGCTTCTCTGTGAGAAGTCCCGAGAGGCTCCACAAATACCTTGCATGTTATCAGCTATAATCTTCATAGAAGCTAGTGTACAAACATCTAACTTTGTTTCACTATTTCTCAGTTTAACCAAGTTCTCAAGTCACCATGTCTGAACAGAAAGAAATTCTTACCCTTTTTCACTCAGAGCAGCTCAGGATTTAAACTAGGCCAATTATTTTTTTTTAATATAGTTTATTGATTTTTTTACAGAGAGGAAGGGAGAGAGATAGAGAGCTAGAAGCGTCGATGAGAGAGAAACATCGGCCAGTTGCCTCTTGCACACCCCCTACCGAGGATGTGCCCGCAACCAAGGTACATGCCCTTGACCGGAAACGAACCCGGGACCTTTCAGTCCGCAGACCGACGCTCTACCACTGAGCTAAACCGGTTTCGGCTAAACTAAGCCAATTAGAGAATTCAATTTAGTCTGTAGATGATCTCTGTTTAGGACCAACTATGGCATTTTCTGGCCCCACTGCAAAATGACAGTGCAGGCCCTAGTTCCAAATTATTCATAATTTCAAGACAGCAGCAGCACATCCTTCAATCAGGCATGAAGCCCTTCTGTGTCTGGGACCAAGTACTGGTTGCAGGCCATAAAGCCAGCCCTGTCTAATCTCTCCCTTCCTCCTTATACCCCATCTGAGGAGACTTTCAAATACTTTTGCTTTCCCTCTATCCAAGTTTACAAGGACAATTTATACTTGTATTTGTAGATTATTTTCCAGGTAGGGAGGCTCTTTTACATCAGAATTTTCATTTAGAATTGATGTTACATATTGCCATTCATTTTGTCATGGTCCATTGCTTATCACTCTGGGGTCTGTTTGCTTAGAGTTCTTTCTCAGTTATTTTACTTGTATGGTGCATAATGATTCTTTCCCTGGTTTTATTGCAAACCCATAAATTTCACTGAGTGAATAATATCTTGGGTGCACATAAGATTCTTCAGACAGACCTTTTTTTCTTGGAAGAACATAGAGACATTATTCCACTCTCCTCTAACTTGCTGTGTTGCCAAATATAGTACAAATGAGTCTGATTCTTTCTTCTCTGTAACTTCTTTTTCTATCTTGAAGTTTATAGGATTTTTATCTTTAACCTTTAAGTTCAAGATTTGTATCAGGATATACTGAGTTACATGGCTTTTCTCCTCAATAACATCTGGTATTCAGAACATTTATACTCTGCAGACTACGGGGTTTCTTTAGCCTCATTCTCTCATCAGCCCAGATAAATTTCTTCTTTTTATTTGCTTATAAAAAAGTTCTCCTTCATCTGTTCTTTGCCCCTGCTAGGTGATATTGTTCATATATTAGTTCTCACGGATCTGTACATAAATTTGCTTTTGTTCTTTCTCCACAATTCCCTTCTCTGCAATTTTGCTCCAACTTCTTGCTCTTGATTATCTAGTCACTCTTCCATTCAGCTATAAAACTTTTCAATGAAACACCATGGTTTTTATTCCAGAGAGTTTCCTTTTCTTTGTGCTGTACCTAAATCTCCTTTGGTCTTCCAGAACCTTCACTTCTCTGAGCTGCCACCTCCAGTAGTGTTCTGCCTATTCTTTCGAGCTCTGAATTCTTGAGCGCTTTTCCCTGGGCTCAGGCCACCAGTGGTGTACCAAGCACAGGGCAGTGGGAATAGCCTGCCCTGCGTGCCAGCTGCTAAGAGGTACAGAGTGTGTAGAGAAACAAAAAGCAATAAAACCAACTAGAAGCCATTTTATTTTCACCATGCACGGTAACATAAATAATATCAGTGATCAAATATACCTCTCCCCTAGGAATCTTTCTTGCACTAGATTTTAAACAATTCCTATGGTTACTTACCATTGAGTTTTAATTATACATATATAAGCTTCAAATTAGCATATTTTAATACTTATCTTTTTATTTTATTTTTGCTAAATATGACCTTTTAGAAAGCTTTAAGTATTTTTAATTTCTTATAAGCCAAGAAGGGTAAATAGGCTGAGTTACTGCATAGAGATACCACACACTTTGTGTAGTTTATTCTTGGCCCTGGATAAATCGTGTTTACTTTTTTTTTTTTTTTTTTTTTTTTGTCTTTGAGCAGGAAATGCTCAATTTTTAAAGGTCCTTTCAAAGGTTAAATATAATATTTAATTTTTCACACCTCAAAGCAAGAAAGAACATTGGCAGCCTCCTTAATTTTCAGGTAAGTATCCCATGAATTTATCTTTTAATAGACATTGTATTCTACATGGAAGTTAATTTAAAAAATTCTCATTCCTCCAACACATTAAGACTCAGTTCTGAGCTCCTAAGAAGAATAAGTTCATAGTAGTTTGAGTACTGAGAACCAAAACCATCCATGCCCATCCAACTTCCTGTCCACATTAACACAAATATTCCAGAATACCCTTCCCCAGGAAGATGAAATTCCGAGTTCCCTTTTATTGTTTGTTTCAAAGATGACCTGAAAGTACTCAACAAGTTACAATAGATGACACAACCAGGCTCATCAACAATCCAAGGCTTGCTCTGAACTCCCCGCCCTTGAAATTCTCACCTTGCTGAGTCAGCCAGTCCCAAAACATTTTATCATGAACTTTGCCTGCTTCTAATGGAATCATAAATATTCCAACTTTGTCTTTCCCTTTATGAGACAATATTAAGACCCTGTCAAAAGAGTGATCTCCTTTACGGTAGTAAGCAGCAAATTTGAACTTACTCTATCACCAAATTATTTTGGTGTTATTTTAAGAAATCAATATTCAATCATATTACTTGTTATAAATTTACAATAGCTGAATTAAGAAATTTAAAACTAAAAGTTAATCATCCTAGACTGCAGCCAATATTCTTGAGAACAGTTAGTATAGAAGGGAAAGTAATAACTACAAGGAATCCTATATAATAAATCCTATATGCAAATCGACCAAACAACAGAATGGCCAGTTGCTATGATGTGCACTGACCACCAGGGGACAGACGGTCAACACAGGAGGTGCCCCCTGGTTGTCACTGCACCAGAAGCTGGGCTCATGGCTGGTGAGTGCAGCAGCAGTGGCGGGAGCTTTTCCTGCCTCTATAGCAGTGCTAAGGATGTCTGACTGATGACTGAGGCCTGCTCCCCATGGAAGACGGGCCAAAGCCATCAGTCGGACAGCCCCCAAGGGCTCCAGGACTGTAAGAGGGTGCATGCCAGGCTGAGGGACCCCTCCCCAAGTGCACAAATGTTGTGCACCGGGCCTCTAGTTAGATATATAAAGGAAGAAAGAGGAGGAAGAGAAGAAGGAGGAGGAAGAGAAATAATACTAATTAACTTAGTTCTTACAACAAACCAATGAGGTAAGTACTATTATTACCCCAGTTTACAGATGGAAAAACTAAAAGCATATAGACCAAATAACTTGCCTAAGGTTACATAGCTGGTAAGTGGCAGAGCTGGGACTGAGCCCACACAGTGCTGCTTTAGAGTCTCTGCACTTAAATGATAGTGTTTAAGTGCAGAGAAACATTTATTATTCATGAAAACAACCATAAGATAGTATGATAAATGTCCCAACATTTGTGAACAGAACTAGGAACACAGTAGCCAACTGTACCTAAGAGTGGTATGAGGTGGGAGAGACAAGGCTTTCTTGGGCTTGATACAGGGAGTGATGCCTGACGTGAGCCTTGAATGATGATAAGATGTTGGAGTATTCAAAGAACGGTAAGCTGGACCATGGGGAAGCATGAGAAGGAAGAAAGGGAAGCCCTGTAAGAGACAAGGCTGGCTGCAAGGATTAGATCATTAAAGGTCTTGCAGTTTGGGCCATTGAGTCTAGTCCAGAATAGTAATTCTTGAATATAACCATGAGCAGCATGTGTGACCATGCCCCCTGTCTCCCAGGAGAGGCTCTCAAAATATTAAAGGAAAAGAATCAGAAGCTTTTACTCCCCAGAAGAAACCACAACATCTCCCCACCCCAACCCAAAAGTAGGCAAAGGGCCACCGTGGTGTAGAGGCATTCAGAGGGGGGCAGACGAAATTTCCTCTGGACTCCTAAGGCTCCTCCATGAAAGCAAACACTTCAACTCCCCAAAGAGCGCATTAGGGTGAGGTCATGGCTGTTTCTGCAGACAGTAAGTAAAGTTTTCCCATTCACCGTTCTGCATGAGAATTCCCCGCCTTGGGCCTGAAACTAATACAGAAACATGTGTGATGGATGAAGCCAGTAGGAGAGGTTTGAAAGGCATATGCTCCCCCAGGCACCACTCTCTCTCTCTCTAAGTGCCATCCTGTGTTATCCATGTATGTGTTCAAAGCACAGGAGCACAGAAGGGAAAGCTGAAATGGAAGATAACGAGAAAAGTTTCTCATCAATTCTCTGATCCAGGACAAAGAGTCGTGAGGGAGGAAAACAAAAGGTAGCATTTTCAGCATCTAACGAGCACGTCCCAAGAGCTAGAATGAAACTAGGGCAGAAGTTCTAAAGAATTCAGACACTTTCATCCTCAGGGTGGGAACCTACCCCGCTTCAAGGAGAGAGGAGAAAAACAGGTGTTTCTACTTCTGAATTCCAATCCCACCGCAGCAATCTACCCCTAAAATATGGCAAGGGCCTTAGCTGGAACTATTTATTCACAAATTAGCATTCATTTGCATCTATTTCTTATATCCTCAACATTATGAATAAAATTAACTTAATTAATGAAATCTATTGCCAAAGTATCAAAACCATTATTTGGAGCATGACAGAAAAGAAACTCATAGGTATAAAATCTTTCACTGTCTGGCACACAGCAGAAGCCTAATATAGAACAACAGAGTGAGTGAATGAATAGTCCCCTTTGGAGCTGTGTGACAGTGTGACATATTCCTTATCCTCTTGTGCCTCAATATCCTGAGGATAAGCAGCAGGGAGTATGAAGGAACTGATACAGGTCATATGACTCAACCCCTAGATAGGTTCCTACCCTGAGGATGAAAGTTTCTGATATGACAGTCCAGTCAAATCACATCAGCTCAGGGCCTTGCCACCACGTGAATAAGCACATGACCAAAATCATCACCCGTCACCTCATTGCCTCTTCCCCACAATCCTAGCATTGGGGTTCTACTCTTTGCTAGCACATGGAGAGCATGCTGGGAGACAGAGATTCCCAGCCTTTTTCCCAAAGGACCACCTGCATAACCCACAAGTGAGCAGAGCCCTCAGCCTGGAGGACCCTCGTGCATCTGAGAAAGGTGCCTGTACCCAAGACAGCAGGGATAGGAGCAGCCATGCCAGCTCTCACTCACTAAGCCATCCTCGGCTGAACTGAGAAGTGCTTTTCCAGCCCCTGCCATAACCTTTAGCTAAGGAAGCAAATGAAATTGTTTCCTTGGAATCAATCAGCCAGGCTTTGCTGACCTTGAAGCTCCTCCCTGTGAAGAACTTGCTCTCTGGTTAAAGAGACAGGATTAATGCCCAAGGAACAATGAAGGGACAGAACACATGATGCCTGACCAAGACTAACAGAGCACACCAGGCTCGCATGGCTCAGTGGTTGTCAACCTAAGAACCAGGAGGTCATGATTTGATTCCGGGTCAGGGCACATGTCTGGGTAGTGGGCTTGATCCCGAGTGTGGGGTGTGCAGGAGGCAGCCGATCAATGATTCCCCCTCATCATTCTCATTCTCTCTCTACCTCTTCCTTTCTCTCTGAAATAAATGAAAATAAAAATAAAAATAAAAAAGAATGTAGCCCATGTTTGCCAGCATGGCTAATTTTTCAAAATAACAAAAATGTTTTGGGCTTTTGTCAGATATGCCTGTGAGGTCATAATAACCAAAAGCATAGTTAAAAGAAAGCAATCCATTCTGTTCCCAGGGCAGTTCCTGAAGAGACCAGTATTAAACAATTCTCCAGAATTTGCCTGTGAAACAGTAACTGACATCGCTTAAAGGGTCAAGAACACCACCCCTCTGGTTAGAAGGCGAGCAGATCATCTCAAATTCGGTGTGATGGAGCTTTAATAGCCTGCCAGGGACACTGAGCCTCACTGAAACCCAGCTTCTAAAGAGATTGGTGCCCACGCATGCTGGATGACAAACGTTCATCCAGGCCAAGAAATCATGTGACACTTCCACTTCACTCAAACTCTAGAAGCTGAGCGAGTGTCTCCTGGCACGATCACCATCAAGGAAAGAGTCCTCGGTGTAGATTTCTCGCTGGACAGACACCAAGCCTTCCCCTCCCAATAGTGCAGGAAGGAGCTGAGCTCTCTTCGTGGAGTTACCAGGAAAGCAGGATGCTCCTTGGAGGCAGAACTGTGTCTCACTCACCGAAGTGTCTTCAGGGCCTGGCACGGCACCTGGCACAACATGGGAACTCAATATGGTTGACCTGAATAAACGCCTTGCCAAATGAGACCCCTTTGGAGATCTGTCCCACTTTCTTAAAAACCTTTACTTTCCTTTTTCCTCTTCTTTTGTCTCCTACAACCTCTTTGTTCTTCCTGCTCCCCAGGTACTTACGGCGGGTGCCCTTTGGTCTATAAAACACAAAGTCATGTTAGACGGTGAGAGTTGCTTTTAGAGCCATTATGACCCTTCACCTCTTCTCTCCAGGGAATTTTTTTTTTTTAAGGCAAACAGTTACAAGAGAAAAAAAGCCAACTGATAACTTAAAAAAGAAATTTTAAGCAGCACTTAATTAATAGCTGAGGCAGTCTCCAAAATCCTCACTGCAAGGAAAACAGTAAAAAGTTAAGCTTCAATATGTAGCTGAGTGTGGAGGATGCTGATGGCTAACCTAAGTACAGCCCCATAAGACTAGTACATTGATTTCTCCTGGAAGTGGGGAGCTATGAGAAAAACAGGAAGGGAGGCAGAATAGTGCTGGAGAGCCCGTATCCCACAGGAATTCATTCTCCCACGAGTCCCTTCCTTTTATTGCCTAAGAGCCTCTCACGACTTTTAGAGGCTCATTTAAGGACCAACTCCACAGATTCCATTTTGTCTCAGTGCTCCAAAATAATAAGAAATGGACTTCTGCAAATCATTGCTGGAACCTGATTGCTTTGACACAGTGATTTCAACATTCTACCAAAGCCGACTTCTCTTCCATTTACGTTGTTCCACTGTGAAATGATTTCATTCAGCAATAGTGTGTTAGATGCCAGGCAAAGACACTGCAATCCCCACTGATTGTCAGGAAAGGAAGAAGCAAAAAGAAAAAAGAAAAAAAAAAAGCTGCTCAAAATGGAACATAAACTCTATTTTAAACAAGTTTCTGAAAAAAACAGTGATTGCGGAAGCTCTGAGCCAGGACAGCTGGGAGCAAGCCATCACGTTTCCCTTTTAAGGCAGAGCTCCCTGTGGCTGTCAGCAGACCACATATTTCGGTGCATCTCTGAAGAAATGTTAAATCAATAACCTACCTAAAGGTTGCTGACAGATCAGATGCTGTTCTATATAAAGATGAACCCCTTTGGCAGGGAGAAATGGAAGATCTGAAGAATTTTTGGAAGGCAAAGGCCATTTTTCCAACAACAACCCACCCCCGTATTCTGACATCTGAGGGATCTCAGCTCATGTTAGAGGCAGTCATGAGTCCCGATGACCCAACCAAGCCTTCAAGGTTAAAGTGTCCCAGGAAAGCACAGAGAGGCATGGGCTTAACAAACATGGTGTTCCTTATTCATTCTGAAATAGAGTTCTGACTATAAAGTAATTTCTTTCCTCTGGATAGTGCTTTACAGTTTCCAGGACATTTCATACCATCATGCCAGCTCCTTCCCACAAAAGCCCGCTGAATTTGGCCAAACCAGTATTCATATACGTGCCCCCTAGCTGAGGGAAAAAAAGGCTCAGATAACCCTTAGTAACTTGTTCTAGAACACACAGTCAGAAAATGGCAGAGCCAGGTCCAAAATCTCAGGTTCCTCACTTCTATTGTTCTTTCCTTGCTGGTTGGGAACCTAATACCTTTATCAAATCCCATCCAGACTTCCTGATATCTCCTAAGCTACCTGAAAATAACTCATATATTCTGCTCCAAAGAACAAAGTTCTTGGTTTCTTCAACAGCTACACATATTTATATATCTTAATGAATCAGATTCCTGTGTTAATAATTATATGGGTTTTTGTTTTATCTCCTAAATTTATTCAATCTCTTCACAAATATTTATGAAATACTTCCATGCAGTTGGTGAGGCACTAACATTGGGGACACAAAAATAAGTAAGATAGTCTCTGCCCTACCAGTTCCCATAGTCTGGGGCAGGGATTGGCAAGTTGGTTCTGTAAAAGGCTAATTAGTAACTGTTTTAGACTTGTTGACCTTATTGTCTCTGTCACAACAACTACTCACCACTGCCACTGTAGGGAGAAAATAGCCATAGACAGTGGCTGTGACCATATTCCAATAAAACTTTATTTACAAATACAGGAAGTAGGCAAGATTTGCCACAGGCCACAGTTGGTCTAATCCTGATTCAGAGAGAGTGTCAAGGCAAAAAATCTAACAATGTAGCCATATAATAAATGTCCAAGTGCCATTAGAGTATATATACTTGGAGTATGTGTTGGCAACTTGGCACCACCATTGCTATTTGTGACTGTGAACTACATTTCCTAGAATCAATTTCCCTTATGGTTACAGGTTAAAGTTGACTAAACAAAACTCATGTGAGATTTGGAAGGCAAAATAACAACAGAGACAATTTCTTTAAGAGGTTGTTATGGTCAAAACACACACATGAAGAGGAACAATGGAGATATGCCTGGTGGGTCCCAGCATGTCCTCCCTCTACTCTCATTCTGCATCCAGCTCATATTCCCGACTGCCAGCCGTTTTGACCAACAATGCCCCCAACTTCCCTCAAGGCACTTGAATGCATCCTATCAAAGTGACAGAATCCACAGATCTTTCATAGGAAATAGCGATCTCTATATTTCTCTTCATTAGCACCTTCTTTCGAATCTCACATCAGCAGCCAGACACCCATAGCATCTCAGATTTTCTTGCAAGCTCCAACTGTCAGTTATGTTGAGGTCAGCTTATGAAGGACCCAACTGACAAATTATTTTTACAAAGTATTTTTCCTCCTACTTTGATTAGCATGATCTTCTACCCAGAGTGAAGATTCTAAAAGCATTTGAGGATGAGCAGTAAAGGAGTAAGCAGAGAGGGAATGGTTGGGTGGGTGGCCCATGGATGAGCTGATACATGCAGGAGGTGATGAGTGAATGGATAGTGAGTGGATGGGGGGAAGGTGCATGTGCAATAAATAAATGGGTTTGTGGATACAGGGGTGGTTAGTGGATGAGTTGATGGGTGGAGAAGGAATGAGTTGTAGGTTGGCTATTGAAGGTGTTACCATTCATTCAGTCATTGCCTGGTAATAGTCATTCCTCCTTAGCCCCCTGGGAAGCAAGGACTTTTTAGCTTGGGAGGAAAGAATAGCTAGTGAGCTAAAACCTTTAGGCAGAGCACCTTGAGTACTAAATAGATTGGTAGTTGTCGAGCTCAGGTGAGGAATGTAAATGTGTATAACTTATTTATCACACACACCTGGCATCTATAGGCAACTGATCTGTAACCCTTCTATAATAAGGGCCTTGAAGGCAGAAGTTATATCTTCAAGGACTCCCCAAGAAGCAAACTCTAAAAAAGGATTAGATGTAAGCACAGTAAGTCCTCATTAAACACTGTCAATAGGTTTTTGGAACTGTGCTGAAATGTATAATGAAACCAACTTTACCATGGCTAATGGATGTAAACAAGAGCAAAGTTCCTATAGCATCACATCAACATCATAACGAAACGACACTGAACATAACAACATTATTCAAGGATCTGCTGTACTTATTTGGGAAGGGATCCCAAGTAGTCCCAGTAGGGCAGTGAGACAGGGGAAGGAAAGCAATAAATAAAGGCTGTTTTATCAAGCCCCTCCATCTTGGTAACTGAATTTTAACTGAGCGGTAACTCTGGGAAATTGTATAAAACACATGCCTCAGAGCTATCCCATGGCAAGGGCAAGGGAATAGGGGTTTTTATACACCAGCCCGCATCAGTCATTGTTGAAGTCATTGTTGACTCTCAACTGCCTGCCACCGTGGTTGGCAAACTGCAACTCGCAAGCCACATGCGGCTCTTTGGACCCTTGAGTGTGGCTCTTCCACAAAATACCATGGCCCGGGCGAGTCTATTTTGAAGAAGTAGCGTTAGAAGATGTTTAAGTTTAAAAAATGTGGCTCTCAAAAGAAATTTCAATCGTTGAGCTGTTGATATTTGGCTCTGTTGACTAATGAGTTATTATTAGCAGAATAACCTCAGACAAAAAAATACAGAAACTAGCAGGTAAAAACCTCACAGGTGGCTGAAGTTTCAGGGGATACAGGCCAGACCCTGACAGCAGCTTCTGTAGTCTTATTCACAGCTGTGTTAAACACCTGGCAGATAGTTAGCCAACAAGCAAGTGGACATCAACTAAATAATACATTTGAATCAATGAATGGGCTGGTTTATATAGGGAACTGGGCCAGTGGAGAACATAGCTGAGGCAGAGTTTCATGCATGTGTACATGATCAGCAAGCAACCTAACTGTACTCTCCCCCACCCCCCACCTCCAGCCCACCCTGCGCCACTTTGGGTGCTCCTACGGAAAAAAAATAAATTTTACATTCTCAAAATACTTTAAAAGAGTTAATTTGCTATATAATGGAAACAGTACTGATCATCATCATCCCTCTTTGTATTTAATAATACATCGGAGTCAGTGACAGTAACAATTACACCATAATGAGCTTAGCTGGCAAGGAATTCAAAATGTAATATTGTATATATGCTTGTTTTTTTGTTTCTATTTCCATTTCTACGACCTAAAGATGTCCTCATCACAATTTTCCCAGAGGCCATAGTGTGGAGCTGCCCTGTAATTGCTGTCTCATTTGCATATCATCTAGGTCTGCCCACCTCATCTCTTTGCCACTGACTTTGGCCTAATTGGTCATTAAGAAGACAATATTATGGAATACTCTTAGTCATCAAAATGGTGTAGATCTCATGATCTCACTTAGACAAATGTTCACAATATATTTCCAGAGACAAAAATAAGGTATTAGAAAGTATATGTAGCTTCATTCCATTTACCTAAAAAATAACTTTGTGTGTGTTTGCATAACTGTAGAAAAACTCTAGAAGGCTATACTTTAAAGTTACTTCTGTAGGAGAGGGGATGTTGGCTTAGAAGGTAGATAACTGTTCTCCTGTATTTCATATACACTGTTCTTTTGAATTTGTTGCACGTAAAAAATAAAGATGTAAAAAAGATAAATGATGTGCTTCTTTGCCTGACTCTAGCACTCCTGAGCAGGATGAGGTTTTCTTCAGGGTGAGGGTTGAAGATTGGGTGTGGGAAGGGAGTCCTGATTTGTAGTGTTTGTCTATTTCTATTGTGTAAATATTCCCATCATGTTTAATTTCAAGTGGCTTACAAAATTGCTTAATATTTAATGTATTAGGTGATCAATAAATCAATTTTTAAAATCGTGTGTTGAACAGAACTAAACTGCCAGGGTCCTAAATAAATAAACAAGTGAAGTCGGAAATTCTCCTGTGGAGTGGAAGTACCCCCGCTGACTAGGGAAAGGCTTAGATTCCTAGAGTCGCAGCTCATCCATCTTGCTCTTCAATTCACGGGGCGAGGTTTCCCAGGCTGGCGTGGTCTCATCCCAGTTTTGCAAGGTTAATTTACTTACTGGTTCTCTGAGCGAAGCTTCACCCTTTAGAAATGGGTCAGGCGGTAGAAGGAAAGTATGCCAGGAAGAGTCCCCTGTTCATTTTAAGCCCAGGCGCCTCCCGGTAACTGAATTCTGCAGAGGGCACACAGAGGGCGAAAATCTGGGTGAACTTTCAGCCTTTACAAAAACATATCTCCAGATGGAGAAGACAGGAGAGCCATAGTTCAGCCCCGTTTCCAGGCGCTTCTCTAATCTGCAACACTGAACAGGGCACTTGGCAGTCTACCTAGGTGGGAATTAAGAAGGACATCTGCCCCCAATTTGCTCACAGTCCAATGGCAGAAGAATCGGAGCAATATCATAGAGTAAGCACTGTGGGGGCCAGGCCCACCACTAGCATTTGCAGGGACTACAGAACTTGCCTTTCTTCTCTTCTCACACCAGGCTCCATCCTACACCCACCCATTCAAACCTGATACGCCATCACCCACACCCCAAGCAGCTGCCCCGTGGCTATCTTTAGGACCTGGGGTGCATACCAGCTAAGCTATCTATCCTCTGTCAAAGGAATCTGGGGGAGAACTTCTGTAGGCACTTGGAATTAGGCTAACTCCATTTGGGATAAAAAAAAAAAAAAAATTTCAGGTCCTGGCTATTCAGAAAATAATCTAGAAACAGGGTGAGGACTCTTGACCTCACGGAAGAAGCACAGCCCACAAGGGACCTGAGAAGAGTTCTCGAAAGCATGGGACCCGGGAAGGAGCCCCATTTGCTTGGAAAATATTGGTCATAGGAATCCTGTATGGGGCTAGGAGACAACTCACTCATGGTTGGCCAATAGGAAAGGCTTTCTGAGAGACAGCGGCTTACACTGAACTTTGACACATGCATAAGGGTTAGCCAATCAGAAAACAGGGCACTCCAGGTAAAGTAACAGTGTGTGATAGGACCTTAAGAGCTCAGAATTACTGGCAAGAGCAGATGCTAAATCACTGATAGGAGTCTGCCTGATGGTTTCCCCAAATCGGAGAAAAGCTACCCCAACTCATCCCCAAATGCAAAGAACAAAGATGGACAGTTGAGTTGGATCCACTCATAGAAGAATGATTATGCATTTTCTAAACAGCTAGATGGAATGCAGATTCTGAAGCAAGTGACAAGGATTCTGTTTGCCATGCTTACCAGTCAGTGGTTTAACGGAAATCTCCCAACCTTGCCTTGAACCAATCAACAACCCTTTCCCCTCCTCCCTCGACCTTCTCTACATTTCACTCCTCTCTCTGGGGAGACCCACTAAAGACAGAGAAGAATGAAAAAGGAATTACTGCCAAAGTGTTAACTGGTTAATGAGTTAGCCCATAATCTATTTACATTTTTATGGGGCCCTTTAAGGACTTAATTTAACTTGAAAGGGTAATTAAGGAAGAAAATTTCAGGAGTAAGTAGGACCCTGGGGAAGATATGGAAGGCCTTCTAGGGTCCCTAAGGGAAAGTCCTGCTCCTGCTGGTCACATTTTAATACCTAATTCAGGGATTGGCAAACTTTTTCTGTAAAGAGCCAGAGATCAGATATTTTATGTATCGTGGGCCATGTGGTTCCTGTCGCAAAAACTCAGCTTTTGTAGCTCAAAACCAGCCCTGGGCAAAATGCAATTAGTTGAGCCAATAAGTGAATGAGTGTGTCCATGTCCCAATAAAACTTTGTTTACAAAACTGGTGGCAGTCCAGGGTCTGCTGTCACCTGCTCTAATTTTAATCTTCTCTTTTTTCTTCTTCCCACTACATCTGCTTCTCATAAACATTACAAATAGTCCTTGAAACTCTGCCTGATTTGGCTGAGTCCATAGTGGTCAGATGGAACCTATCAGGATACCTAGATATCTTATGTCCATGTTCTGCTTTCTTATTTCTGAAGGGCAATCACATATATTATTTCATACTTTGGTCCTCATTCCTAGCCCTATCACTTTGGGAAGATAGCATAGCTTAGTGGTAAAAAAAAAAAAAAAAAAAAAAAAAAAAAAAAAAAAAAAAAGAGGGGTCTGGAGTTAGACTAGCAAGGTCCATGTTAGTCAGGAACTCCCATTCGACAGTAATCCCACTTCTAGGAATATACTCCAAGAAATCAGAAAGAATATATGCACTCCTATGCTCATAGCAGCACAAGTTACAATAGCTAAGATTCAGAAACAGTGTTAAGTGCCCATCAGCAGATGAGTAGATTAGAAAACTGTGGTACATCTACACAATGGAATACAATGCTGCTGCAAAAAAAAAAAAAAAAAAGAATCTTACCATTTGCAATAGCATGGATGGACCTTGAGAGCATTATGCTAAGTGAAATAAGCCAGTAGGAAAAAGCTAAATATCACATGACCTCACTCATTTTTGGAATATAATGAATAACACAAACTGATGAATAAAAACAGATCCAGGGACAGAGAAACATCAATCAGACCATCAAATCTCAGAGGAAAAGCAGGAGAGGGTGGGAGGGGAGGGGTAAGAGGTCAACCAAAGGACTTGTATGCATGCATATAAGCATAACCAATGGACACAGACAACAGGAGGGTGAAGGCCTGTGCTGGGGGGCAGGTTGTGGGCTGGGATAGGTCAATGGGGAAAAGGAGATATATGTAATACTTTCAACAATAAAGAATTTAAAAAAAAAAAAAGATCAGGGGTTCTGGAGTTAGACTAGCAAGGGCTGTGTTAGTCAGGAAAGACTAGTTATGCTACAGTAACAAATTGATCCCCAAATTTCCATGGGAAGAAAAAAAAGGTTATTTCTTGCTTATGTAAGGTGTTAGGGTAGGGGGCTCTGTTTCACACAGTTACTCAGGAACCCAGACTAATAGATCCTCTGCCACATGGAACATTCCTAAGTTCTGTAGTAAGAAAAAAAAGAACGTGGAAACTTCACATACACTCTATGCTTCAGCCCAGCAGTGACACATATTACTTGTGCTTATAGCCCATTGTCTATTAGGAAACACATGTCCTTAACTAACTGCAAGGGACCCTGGGAGATATCAGAGAGCACATGGAATGTACGATGAGCACCACTACCTCTGCCCCATGTGGCCTTACTTGTGTGTAGCTGTATGACCTTGGACAAGGTATTAAAGTAGTCTGTGCCTCATTATCCTCCAAGGTAAAGCAAGAATAACAATAGCCTCTTGTCATAAAAACTGATAATATGCTTTTAAATCACAGTGCCAAGCACATAGTAAGCATTCAGCAAAAGTCAGCCATTACTTTTATTATTACTAACTACCTGTATATGATTGTAAAAAAAAAAAAAAAAAAAAAAAAAAAAAATGCTTTGTCCCTCCAGGTCTATTTCTCCCATCTACAAATCAGGCCCACCAATAAAACTGTTTAGGATAGCAATTAAGTTAAATGGCAATACAATGAATCAAAAGATCTTAGCACTGTGCCCAACATACAATAAGCACTTAATAAAAGTCATCTCTCACCGAAACCGATTTGGCTCTGTGGATAGAACCTGAAGGGTCCCAGGTTTTATTCCAATCAAGGGCATGTACTTTGGTGGCAGGCACATCCCCAGTAGGGGTTGTGCAGGAGGCAGTTGATTGATGTTTCTCTCTCATCGATGTTTTTGATTCTCTGTCCCTCTCCCTTCCTCTCTGTAAGAAATAAATAAAAGATATTTTTAAATAAAAATAAGTAAAAGTCATCTCTCCTTACTGTAGGCAATCATGAATTGATCATTCTTTTCAGTTCTGATTGCAAAAGGGCTTATTTGTGAGTTTAATGGGCTACGAGAATATTTAAGATACTGACCAAAGGAAACTCAAATATAGAGTATTTCAAAACTGAAGTGATTTCAGAGATTTCCAGAAACAGCTAAATTTCCACAGATATAGTGTCATAGGTACATTGTTCTTTCAGCAACTGAGCTCTGTTTGGAACTACACTTCCAAAAATCCCTTGTCTTATGTAGTCTGGGTTAAAGTGGCCAGAAATGAAGTTGCCTGAGATAGAAACATGGAGGTGAGGCAGCAGCCATTATGCTCTGAAGTTCAGTGTTGGTAGAGGTGTTGAAAGGCATTTCCAATCTGCCTTTGATCTTCCCTGTTGCACGTCCAACTTTCCTTTCATACGGCCTGACAAACAGCAGTGAGCCCGGGCCCAGCGCCGCTGTGAAATCACAAGGTGATGGTCATGGAGCACCGACAACCTGAGTGAGCTTTTGCAGTTCCACACCAGCAACCGCACCTGTGTAGTAGCTTCCAGATTCTCCTGAAAGCTCTCACTCATTCACCCACACCAGGGCTGGTTAGTGACCTGTTATGGGGTGAACTGCATCCCCTCAAAAGTTATATGTTTAAGTCCTAACCCCTAATACCTCAAAATGTTACCATACAGGGGCAAGTAGGTTAAATTACCACACATCATTACCTAAAAGATAAATCACAAATAAGGATATGAAATAACAGCAATAGCAAGAAGAAGAAAGAGGAGAAGGCAAATAAATAATACAATAATTAATAAATAAAATACAAGAATAAACTCACATACAACATAAACCTACTTTTGCCCAACTCTATATTTGGAAATAGGGCCTTTAAAGGGGTGAATTTTATTATCTCATTTGAGGTAAAAGGAAGTCATATAGGTAGGCCCTAATCCCATAGGACTGGTGAACTAATATGAAGAGGAGATTAGGAAACAGACATACAAAGGAAAGACCATGTGAGAATGTCAGACAAAGAGGACCATCTACAAGTCAAAGTGAGAGTCCTTAGAAAAAACTAATCCTGCTGATATCTTCATCTTGGGCTTCCAGCCCTCAGAATTATAAGGAAGTAAATTTTTGTTGTTTAAGCCAACCAGTCTGTGGTACTCTGGAACAGCCATAGCAAACTAATGCTTGACCTTTCCCTGACCCTTCAAGTTTACTTCTCCAGAACATTCCATACCTGGGTAAGATCAAATTCCTATACTAACATACACATGGCAGTTCAACTTTCCTGACTGAACCCAAACTGACACATGCATTGATTAAGATGGATTCCAGGTGCTAGTCAAATCTCTAGTTTTACTCTCTCTGTGATCTTTGGACTATTACTTAATTTTTCTGTATCTGTCACCATATCTGGAAAATGTGATGATAATAGTAGCCCTCTATTTACAGAGTTGCATTAAGTGAGCTACTACAAATACAAGATTTAGTATAACCCTGTCCAAAGATTAATACAGTTATTAAGCAAATAACACTTAATAACTGTTTATTAACATTATGATTGTGATTATTATTTGCTGTCTACTCAGGAACTAAATTACTGACTCACAAGTCTCTCTTTCCCTGCCCTGATTTGTTGTATATGTTTGTCTTTTCTCCTAGAATGTAATATCTTTAAAAAAAAAAAAAGCTATCTATTTTTATAATTTATCTTGCTTTCTTCCGCCTGAAACTTTTGTCATCGTGTAGCAAGAGGCCCATGGCTATCTCAGATGGGCTGCTGGTTAAGTGAGAGTTTGGACTCTGTTTGGTCCAAGGATGGCTTAAGCTCCGCGGGAGCCGGGAGCCCGCCTCCAAGATGGCTCCCGTGAATCCTGCTTCCTGGTAGTAAACCCCTGGTATTTAAACTTAGTGTAGTTCCTTCCCACATTAAATAGGACTGATGTGTGTAACCTGTAACACACTGGGAAAATGATGAGTGTCATTTCTAAGGCTAAATCATAAAAGAGAGTGCAGCTTAAGCCATGCTCTCTTGGATCACTCATTTTAGGCGACACTCACTGGGCATCATGTCATGAGGACACTCAGGCAGCCGTATGAGGAGTGTCACATGGTGAAGAACTGAGGCCTCTTTCCAACAACAGCCCTAACTTTCCAAGCATGTGAATGAACCACCTTGGAAGGGAATTCTCCAGCCCCCATCAAACCTTCAAAAGATTTCAATCAAAGTGGAAATCTTTACTGTAATGTGAGAGATTCCGAGGGAGACTGTTCAGATAAATCGCTTCCAATTCCTGACCCACAGAAACTGCCTGAGGTTACAAATATTTACTGTGATTTGTTACACAGAAAAAGAGAATTTACCATCTAGAATACTAGCTTTGTTTCATCAACCAGGATGGTAATAATCATTTGTATTATGTTCAAAGTGCTTACCGCCAGGTGTGCTGAGCAACTTGCAGATATCTTGGTTGATCCTCATAACCATCTTATTTGAGAAAAATGGCTGAATTAGGTTTCTATGATTAGTCTTCATTTTTCAAATAAGAAAATTGAGATCTAAAAAGGCAAATGACTTGCTCAACCAGCTAGCTGGCAATGCAGTCAAGATTCATCCTACATGTCCAAACTCATAGTTTTGGGATCCCTTCACTGATGCCCTATTATCTGTGGCAGAGCTCACCGAGATCTCATACAAAGCAAGTATTGGTTTCATGAAAACTCAGAGATACAAAGCTCCCGGGCTGTGACTGCTCCTCCCCTAGGTGCACCTCTTGACCTGAATGATGCATGCTCTCCAGCTTCCTACAGGCAGCTGCAGCGTTCCCTGGTTATGTGAGGGCACTTAGCAAGGCACAGGCTTGTGTTGCTGACATGTCCCCAGATAACTGAAGTACCACAGTTCCTTTCCCATCACTGCACTCTGATTTCCCTCCTGGCTTACTCATTGTTTGGCTTGTGGAGGAGGATAGGGGATTGTTTTAAGAGTAATTTCACACTTCTCCTCTGTTGTTCAGTGAAGGCTATACCAAAGGTAATTAGCTCAGAAGATTATAAATTTTATTATGAGAATCAGTTGCTTTTGGTTTCTAGAGTTACTTATTTATATTCTCTTTGGGCCTTTCTGTGGGTAAGGACTTGGTCTGCTGGTGTAGTTTTTACTTGTTTAAAGAGAAACAATGCCATTTTGTTTGTATGATAAGCCAGTTACTTCTTATTAGTAAACTTCCTTGATCACAAATGTCTAATTTAGGGGTGTCGAACTCAATCAGAGAAGGGGCCAAAATCTAAAATCCAGCCTAAATCGCGGGCCGAATGGTTTACTGAACAGTCATAAACTGACAATGTCATAAACTGACAGCGGAGTGCAGTGATGACAGCGCGGTGCGGGCCACATTGCAAGGCCTGGTGGGCTGGATTTGGCCCGCGGGCCTTGTGTTTGACACATGTGGTCTAATTGATCAAGATGTTCTCAAAGCATGTTGCCATAAATCCTATAGTATATATTGAATATGAGAACAGAGACCTTTTAAGACTTCTAGCTCCTTAATTTGCTAGGGTATCAACCAAACTTTGTTGTTTTGTTTCTAAATATAATGCAGAGTTAACTGATATACAACAATTTCATAAATACATAACACTTGAAAATGAAAGTTCCCCAATCTCATGCCCAAGAGGTCATCACTTCAAAGCATATACATCTAACTCTGCTTTTCTAAACATATGCTAAACTTTTTTTTTTCTTTTTTTTAAAAACATTTTCTTCTTTAAAAAACAAAATGTATGTTCATGTTGTATACATTATTCTCCCATATCCTTTTTCCTTAACAATACCTCTTAGAAATATTACATCTTAGAAAGATATTGCTGTATTATTATGTAAAAATTCTAATTCTTTCTACCTGTTACGGATATACCATAATGTGATCAATCAGCCCCATATTCAAGGACATTTGGGTGGCTTCCTTTCTGTTTTTCAATAACAACCTATGCAAAAATGACCATTCTTGTACACTTCTTACACATTTCTAGGAGTGTTTCTGGAGGATAGATTCCTCTAAGAGGGAAATTTGGGACAGGATTTGTTAAGTATACCAGTCCCATTCATAGTGTACCTCTGTTCCTCTGTACCTCACCAATAGTGGATATTATCTTTTTTTCTTTCATCTTTGAGTTATGCCTAACTCTTACTATAAGCAATATTGGTGAGAATTACCAAATTCATTTCCTCTTTTATAGGTGACTGAAAAAGAGTCCCTAAGTGATAAATAGGAGATTAAGTTCGCCCAGGAGTAATTAGCCTTTATACAGCACCTCATCCTCAGAACTAAGTCACATTCACATCTACACACACAAACAGAAATTTGGCATCAGGGAGAATTTTGCATGCTCTTCCTGAGAGCTTGTGTTCTGCAGTTCTTGTCCTAACCTGGTGACCTAAAACCAAGTAGGTCCTCTTAAAATAAAATACATGTTTGGTATTTAAGAATCACTTAAGAGAACTTAGGGAAAAAATGAAGATGTCTACCTCTCCAATTTCCCATTTTGACTCAGGAGGTCCTTGGTGGGACATTTTTGTGTCTTTTAGACTTCACATGTGAAAATTTGAGGTAATCATACTCCTAAGTTTGATACACTAACACTGTTATTCCGTGTAGGGCGATATTCTTGTTTTATACAGTGACTTTCATTCCCTGTGCCATCTCCTACTCCACTCCCCACTCTAACCCATCATTTTAATATATTGAGAACTTAAAGGTATTGTTTTTGTATGAATGTAGAGTTGTTATACATATTAAATAAACATATATTATATTTAACATATATGTACAACCATGAATATACTGCTAGGATTTAAAAGACAAGGACATTTTGCTAAACATTAAGTCTTCCACTCAATATCATCAACAGATTTTGCTACTTTAAGCAAAATAACATATATGAAATCAATCTTACCATAGGCTGATCAGGATAGTTAAGTTCCTTCGTATTTCATTAACATCATAATGAAATGAAACAACAATATTGAAGGACCTGTTCTATCTACTTTAGATCACTGGGGTGGGGAGGAGAGGGAAAGTCACAAATGCAGTTAATATCTCCCCTCTGACCCAAACCTCACCACAGTCACCCCTATCCAGGCGTCACCTTCCTGAGACTAGTATGATTGATCTCAGGCCTATTTTTAAATTTTGTCAACAATACTTTAGGGGAGTTTAAATTTTACCTAAATGATGTTGTACATATCCTTTTACAACTTGGTTTTATCATTCAATATTATATCGTCTTAGAGAAGGTATTTTCCCCATTTTTTTTGTGCAAATGAAAAGTAGGTGCCCACTGTTCTGTTAGAAAATGTTTGAGCTTTGCAAAGGCCCAGAGCAGAGAGCTAATAGCAGATAGAGTTAGTGGTACCTCCCTGTCATGTGTATTTGAATCCATTAGTTGACAGTGGACTTGAGGAACATTCTGGGGAAAATGTAACTAAGCTCAGGGCTCCCTTCCTCTTAATTTTCAAGTCATATAGACAAATTTAATAGGCCAGTGTGGTCCTGGCAGAGGCCAGGTGACCAGAAAAATTAACAGAGTACGCTGAGCATACTTACTCTAAGAGTGGAAATCTCAATTGAGATTCTCATTCCAAAGCAGGCCCAATTTTTTTTTTTTGTATAGACGAGAGAATAACTGTTTATAGACACTGTATGGGAGGACATGGAGGTAGGGTTGAGGTGGCAGGGGTGGGCTGTGTGAGTATACTCATGGCAAAGACTTGTCCTGAGAACAAACTTCACCATAATTACCCTGTATAGTGGTGACTATAATGCAAATATCTTGTCTCCTATGGCCAGAAGCAGGATATGTGATATGCTGCAATCCCACAACAGGATCACAGAAGTCTAGCACATCTGCCTGCAGTCCCAGCACAGAGCAGGGTAATAAGTAGATGTGCTAGACTTCTTGCTTTTCCTTTGCAAAGCGGTAGAGCTGAGCTTTTGGTATCCTTGGATTGTACTGAGAATCAGATCTAAGAGAGTGAAGGGTTAACTTTTCTTAATCTGAACATTTCATAAAATGTGACCCATCTATGCATTCTCTAAAACTCAAGTGTGAGAATGAGCATAGATGCACTATTCCAATAATCTCCCATGGAAATGTACGCAATGCCCTTCAACAGTGTAATAGATAACTGAATGGTGACAAATCCACATGATAAAGTTCTGAATGCCAATAGGAACAAGTAATCTACAACTACATGAACACTATGGAAGAAGCTTACAAATACAATGTTAAATGAAAGAGACCATCTGCAAAAGAACACATGTTATAAGCTTCCATTTATATGACGTTCAAAACCAGACAAAACTAATCTATTCTGTTAAAAATTGGATCTGGTTACTCTTGGAATAGGGTAATGAGTCAAAGGAAATCAAGAAGAACTGCTTGTGCCTTGGGAATATTTTGTTTCTTGATTTGGATGCCAGTTAAAAGGGCACATTCAGTTTGTGAAAATTCATCAAGAGTTTCACTTATATTCCATTTTCTGTATAAATATTATAATTTCAAGAAAAACTTTCAAAAAAGGGATTTTATTTTGTATTTCAAGCTGGTGAAGAGTAGCCTACACGAGAAGGACTCTCAAAGCCTTAAGTTTGTCAATATTTCCCATGGCCACTGGTTGGAGGTCAAGACACATTTTCATTCCTCTACCTGATTTAAACACCTTCTATATATTCTCTCAGAGACAATGCTGGAACCTTACTCCTTCTCCATATCTCTTCCTCTAGCCTTCTCTGCAGTTTTATGAGAAAACACTAGAATCTGATACAAGAGATGAGCAAGTGTGTATAGGAAGGAAGGAGCTCTTAGTCCCCAGGTCATGGCCCTGGGGGTAAATTAATAAATCAGAAAGCAGCTGGTGCTCACCATGAACACATTTCTCAGGGAAGGTGAGGCCCACCTTTGGCACAGTCACATCTATATTTAGCAGCCCACACTTTGCTTCATTCAAGTCTTGGTGAGAATTTTAAAAAGTCTCTTGATGCTCATGTGAGAGATGTATCAAGCAAGATCCCTCCTGCCCATGGGAAGGCCCTGCTTTCCATCAGGCACTCCATGCTCCTGTTGCATGCTTTCAATTCTCCCTGCATTTTTACCCTGGCTCTTGCCTCTAATGTCCCTCCTTATGTGGCTCTTTAGGCAGTCTCTTTATATCACTGAACTCTGTTCCAAACACTTGCCTCTGTTATGCCAACAACTCCAAATTGCCTGTTAAGACTCCTGTTGGCTAAACCTCTGTTTTGTCAACCCTCAATAAAATATTTCAAAAGAAGTCGAAAGGATTTCTTTGAATTAATAGGAAAGTATTTCCCTCCCCAATGAAACATGGGTCCCAGGGTGGTATGTAGACTTTTAAAGTTTCTAAATGTAAAATGTACTGAGATACAAAGATTAATACACATTACTGAAAAAATTAAGCCCTAGTAATTTTGTTCCTTGGCATCTACATGATTAAACTGTTCTCTCACAGTGCCTGACATAATATAATACAGGATGTGGCAAAGGCAGGTTTACGGTTATAATATAAATAAATAATACAATAATTAATAAATAATGATACAAAAATAAACTCTGTGTGTCACATACTCACAACTGAAAACCTACTTTTGCCCCACCCTGTATGTCCTGATAAGCAAGAAAGAGAAAGAAAAGATGGAAGAGGGCTTTGAATGAAGTATCTAATTGTAGCCCGGAATACTTTTAATATTTATTCATATTTCCAAATCAACTTGGCAAGATACTATGTAAATTAATTATTCTAAGGTTTAAAATATTTGGAATACCCTGCAAACTATAGCCTCACATGAGAATACTAAAGGTACTGGGAAGTCCTACGTTAGGGAAACATGTTTGAATCATGGTTTGCCTTCAGAGTATTCCATTGCATTCTTTTCATATCCTTTATTAGACCTTTCAGTATCATCTAGTCACATCCTACAAGACTAGTGATCTTCAGAGCATTCTTTGGCAAACACAGCTTTACCTCAACCAAAAATAATTCAGAGACTGCCAACCTGAATTGTTCCCATGAAAAGAGGCTCCAAAACCACAGTTATCAACCACACGCATGCCTCTGAGAATGTACCAACAGCATCCTGATTAAAACACCTGCTTATGTGAAGCCAAGAGCATACAATCCCATTACACTACACATGTTGTGCATTCTAAACACACTCTGAGCCTGTGTTGGAAGGATGCTTGGAGGTTTACAGATAAAGTGACACTGGGCACTATGACTCTAATAACTGGGTATATAATCATTCACTCTGGAGATCATTGCAAATGAGTCAAGTGATTAAGAGACACGTTTATGTGTGTGGTGTCATCTGATCCTGGCAGTCAGTTTCATTGTGTCATTAATTCAATGGAGCAAAACAAAGCATTGATTACCTTCTCCAATTTCAATTAGAAATAGCCATGTTTAACAAGGGGAAAGCCAGTGATTATTGAAACCAGAGTCTGCAGATGTCTGTCAGCCAATAATAAAAGCAATCTGAGCCTGTCCTACATGAAAAAGAATGGAAAGTTGGCCTGGTTGTGGCATCTCTCATACCAAGAAGAGAGGGCAGGATGTGACCTCTTTTGCAGAGATTATATTTCTTTCTTTTTTTTTTTTTTTTTTTTTTGTCACCAGATGGATACTCTACCAATAATTTCAGTGTAGATATGCACTGACATCTAGTGGACAACAAGGTGGTTGATATTTGGGGCACAAATGACACTGTAGGAATTAGTAAATCACCCAATAACGGTATTTGAGAAAACTCAGTTCAAATAAAATTTAAAATATAAATACAGATTTTTTTTTATGGTTGAAGCCATTTAATTAAATTCATATTTAAGGTAATATTATATTTTGAAGACTTTTTCCTACTAAAAATACCTTGGTGCATCCTTGGGTGCCTACCAGAATTAAAAAGTTTATATGCAGGAAAATGATGGCACAAAATCCCGTCCATTTGTAGGTTTTTGGAAAAGAAATATTTTGTCTAATAATCAAACATGCAGATTTAGTAGGTTACAGCCACCTGCCAGTAAGGAATTAGAGAATTTTACAAGTTTGGTAAAAAAAAAAAAAAAAAAAAAATACTGATCTGGTGGGAGGAAAGAAGGGCATTTCAAGCCCAGAGAGAAGGTTTGTGTGTCCACTTTAGTCTGTGAAATTGACCTCATTTATTTAGCTTATTGAATATGTTGTAGGAAGTAATTAGTGTTAAGATATGAGGAGATAAATAGACAACATCTATCTCTTCAACTCTTGGAGGGTAAACCAAATGAGAAATAAACTAAAGGAATAAATCACGTAAAGGTTTAAAAATACAAGGTTTATGCTTGGCAAAGCAGATTGGAAAATGCTGCTCAACCCATGGCCAACATATATCTTTCCAATATGCCTTTTCCTCCTTGATAAAATTTATGCTGATATAATTACAGTGCTTCTGTCCAGTTCTTCCATAGTTCCTACTTTTGCCAGAACTGAACGGATTATTCACAATTTCCTGTATCTGTTCTTCCCTAATACACAATGTTAAGAAAATATTATCCCAATCTTAGAAATAAGGTAAAGGAGAAGTGAAATGTCTTTTCAATGTCATACTAGAATTGTGTTTAATAGCCCAACACAAAGGATTATTTAATTTTCTAGAAGGTATCTGTATTTGACTTACAACATATTTGAATAAAGCTCAACCACTGTGACGTTACATGTTAATTTCTAGAGTTCTGTACTAAGAGATTAAAATATACAAGTGGACATTTGCCAGACTATATATATAAATAGAACTGGGACCCACAACCTTCATGAATAAGCCCAGGGCCTGGTCGGCATTGCTCAGTGGTTAGAGCATCAGCCTGTGAACAGAAGGGTTGAGGGTTTGATTCCAAGTCAATGGCATGTATATGGGTGGCAGGTTCAATCCCCAGCCCTGGTCTGGGCATGTTAGGAGGCAGCCAATTAATGTGTCTCTCACATCTACGTTTCTTTCTCTCTTTCTCTCCTCCTCCTCTTTATTCCTTCCCTCCCTTGTACTCTCTCTAGAAACCAATGGAGAAAAATATCCCTGAGTGAGGATTAACAAAACAAAAACAAAACAAAACAAAACAAAAAAACAAAAAGAATCATCCCAGAAAACCAAACCATTGTCTATAGTAACTAGCCAAGGAAGCCAGTCAGCATAAGTCAGATTTGTAGGAAGTTAGACTGCTATCTCCAGTAACAATCCAAGAAGCCCCAAGACTGGGTCATTAACTGACAGCTTCCCTAATTTTTATCATTGTTTTTCCAATCTTGAATGGTCCAGAAAAAGCCAACCCTGCTTCTCATTAGCTTGCCTATGGTTTCCCATGCCAACAGCCCCCTATCCGGGCATACCTGAAGCCCCCCAGCCCAGCCCCGCCCTTGTTTCCACTATAAAGCTTTCTTGCTCTCCTAATGGCCTTAAGTCTTTTCCAAAATGCAAGGGCCAGTGGCTGACTCCCTTGCTTTAGAAAGCTCTGAATAACCTTTGCATATCTGGTTGATAACTTCCACAGTTCAGTGGAAGTACTTCCTACAATAGGAAGCACTACAAAGTCACATATCCAAGACGTGGACATATGCACCTCCAACAGGGAGGGAGCAATCTCATCCAATCTACAACAAAAGCAAAACTGCAGAGGAAGAAAGAGAACTGCTGATCAGTTTTCAAAAGTGTTGGCCTCAGGTCACAGGGCAGATGGGAAAGATGGCAAGTGGGGATAGTACAGATTTCCCACAGTGAAGAGCCCTGAACTGATGTAATCACAGATTTTGAAGATCTCAGAGTTGTTTGGCTGAGTAAAAGACACAATTTCAGAACCGATTTGTAGGTGAGTATGAGTCAGGCTTTAAGCCTGGTGTCAGCCTCTGTAATGCAAATCTCGGGATATATCAGAATAATTAGGCATTTGCCCTGTTTGTGCTCCAGTTCCCAGAGGCACTGATTGAACTGGAGGCAAATCCTGCCCTGCAAAGTAAAGCCTAAGTCCTTGGGATGAGAGACAAGTATATTCTGAATATTCTAAATAAACGCACTAAATAGAATTTCTGAAAATCTCACTATGCAAATTTTTAATAATGTCCATAACTACATGCAATAGTTGTTAAGAATTATTATCTATTAAAATGTCAGGAACTCATTAGTTGTGATAGATGATTTACTAGGTTTAAATTTCATTTTAACATGAATAAATTAGATTAAATTTTGAAAATACTATTACATAACTGATGCTATCTGTATCAAATAAACTTTGATCACTAACACTTCCCATGCAGCTTACCCAAATATCAGTGTTCAGTTGCATAGTGAACTGCTGAAAAACTTCAGATGCCTAATAGAAAAACACTTGTTTGCCATGCAAGTTTCTTTTTTTCATTCAACATTTGTAAGACTTTACATTAATCCATGTAGCTTTAGTTCACTCACTTTCAGTGCTACATTGCATTCCATTGTCTATATATTCCATCTTTAAAACTCATCCTTATATTAATACCCATAGTTATTACTTCAGTTACCATCCTAAAATATTCTTTTTTCTTACCTTGTCATCTAGCCTTACGTGTATCCTACTGTCACTCTCTAAGACATACACATAGTGAGTAGAGTTTAGCACCAAATAATTGTAATATAGTGAGGGACCTGCTGGAGTGACCTGTTTTCTCTTTGCAATGTCCCATCATGATAAAGGCCAAGATTATTCTAGTAAGAGAAACATTCGAGATGCCCTAGTCTGGGCCAGGATTGGCGGAACTTGACTCACTTGTTCATGCATCTGTAGTCAATTAATGGAAGGCTGACTGGTCTAGAATGGTCTTACTTACATTTCTGGAGGTAGGGTTGCTATTGGCGAGGGCAATGGGCGGCTGGGCATATGTCTCTCATCTTCCACCAGGCTCCAAAGGCAGGATACTAAGATGGAGCTGGTTTCCAAGGCTCTGAACTGTACACCATCACTTCTTCCACACTTCATTGTCCAAAGCAAAATACACAGCCAGCTCATATTCAAGGGAGATAGTCCAGCTATCCATTTCTATAAAACAAACCAGTTCAAAACTTAGTAGTGTGAAACAACAATCATTTATTTTGCTCACAGATGTCCCATTTGGTCAGGGCTCAGTGGGGGCAATTCATCTCCGCTCCACTAGATGTCAGCTGGGCAGTTCTACTAGGGCTGGAGGAGCCTCTTCCGAGATGGCTCAGTCACATGGTTGGTAAATTCCTCTCCCTGTGATACTCTCAGGGGGCAGATTAATTTTCTTACAGCATAGTGCCTGGGTCTTGAGAGCCAGCATCCCAAGAGAAAGAAAGTGGCAACTGCTAGTTTCTTAAGGTTTGGTCCAGAAACGAGTACAGCATAGTCACTGCCCAGATTCAAGGGGAGGGAATATAGGCCTACCTCTCAATAGAAGTGTCAAAGAATGTGGGGGCCATATTTTAAAACTGCCATAGGCAGCTCTAGACTCCATTCTTAATGGGAGGGATGATGTCACCTTGTAAAAGGCATGACTACTGAAAGAGATAAAGAGTTGCAGCCATTTCATAATCAATTATAGTGGGCAGGGAGGGGGATGAGATTTCTGGTTTAATATTTTTTCTACTCTTTTTAATTTTAACTAAGCTATTATTTACTTGTCTCAGCCTTGTGTTTGCTATAAGTTATCGAAAGTTAAATTTAGAAATGCTACTCTTATTATTTAAATGGCCTACAGGATTTTATATAAAAAGGCTTTATAAATGATTCCCTTTTATTTTGAAATGTTAGTACTTTAGCTCCCCTTGAAAGATGTGAAATCATGTTTTATTGATGGGATAACTATTATGTAACTAGAGTGCAGGTAATCATCTTATTCCACTTGACGAGATGAACATAGCCATTTTTCACACAGAAAAGACAGGGAAGTACTCAATTACAGCTGCGTGCTCGATGTAAAATCTCTCATTCACATAAACTACAGAGTCACTGATTAGATATGCCAGCAAGAAACTGTGTGAGCTGTGGGCCATCCTGAATGTTCTTCAGGCTGCCTTCTATATGCCTGACAGACAACAATCACAATGACATAGAGGCCAGCCAAACAGAGTTACCTGTTGACTGTCCCCAGCCCCATTTACACTCACTCACGCATGGCTCCATGGGACACAAACACTGCCTTGGGGAGGGAATTGTAAACTTCATTCATCAATTACATTCCCAAATCCCTGTTTTACTTTCCCAGATAGCAACCTGATTTCAGGAAAAATATCTGAACTCCTGGAGGTCTTAAAAATAAAATATTTATTGCCCCCCCCCCCCCCCACTCCCTAATGCAAAGAAAATGAAAATATTTTTTAAATCTGATTAAACCACTCCTCTACTTCAAACCCTTCCATGGTTTCCCATTACATAGCAGATAAACTTCATATAAAGGGGATGCTATGTGATGGAACAGACAGTATCTGCAACACTCCACTTATTATTATTTTTTTTATTTCTATTTACTGACTTTAGAGAGAGAGGGGGAGATGGAAAGAGAGAAAGAGAGAGAGACTGAAATTTTTCCCATCCATTCACACACCCTGGTGATACTTCATTTTATATACGTGTGTGTGTGTGTGTGTGTGTGTGTGTGTGTGTGTGTGTGTGTATGCACATGCCAAGGGACTGGATGATCAACCGCCATGATGCACACTACAGCTAACCAACTGGCCCAATAGGGGTGGGGCTGGCCACCCAACCTCCTGCAGCCCTTCCCCCTGGTCAGCCCCACCCCTAATTGGTCCATCCTATTTCAATCAGGGGCGGGGTGAGCCAGCCACCCTCCCATGGCTGGCCCAGCCCCCGATCAGGTCTCCCCACCCTTATTGGGGGCGGGGCCGGCCAGCCAACCTCCTGCATCCCCTACCCCCAGCTGGCTGGACCCCACCCATGCATGAATTTGTGTACCAGGCCTCTAGTTAGTGAATAAGATAGAGTATTATAGGAGGCTTGAGCAAGATCCAGTTTCTCCTAAACCTTATTTCTACCCTTAGCAATATACCTCAATGACAGGCTATGTCATTATCTCATTTATTGTTCACAAAGCTTTAGAAAGTAGCTTCTCATATTATCCCCATTTTGTTGATAATGAGATCGAGGAACTGAGAGGTTAAGTAGCTTGCTGAAGATTGCATAAGTAGCAGAGCATGCACATAAATTATAATAGCCTAACACAAGAGTGAACTTTTTAAACCATCCATCCAATGGGCTGTATTTCTCGGTCTCAGTTCCATTAACCTATCCAGAGATAGGCCAAAAACTTACACTGAAATTGTTGTATGCATATATCATTTTTGCTAGGAAAATAATCCATAACTTCCCTAAAAGTCTCAATAAAATCCATGGCACAAACAAAATTGAAAAAAAGAAAAAAAATCTGCTATATTCCTATAATTCAGGGGCTGCAACGTGATTTCCAAAAATACTTCTTGGGGGGCTTTGAAGGGTGCAGGACTTTAAAGAATTTTATGTTACCATAATAGTTCATTCAAAATCTATACCATTTACAAATTCTTCATTCTATTAAACTTGCTTCCAACAAATTGTAAACATGGCACTGGCAAGACAAGAGGACAGTCTGTCCACAGACCTAGAAGTTATAGGAGTCCTCCTAGACTAAAGGACAGGTGTGCAGCTGAACATAGAAGTGTGGGACAACAAGCTCACTTTCAACAAAGAATGCAAATAAAAAGAGCAAGGCTGAACCATTGGGAAGTCCTTCTAATAATGCCATTGTGGTTCCCAGTATTGGCAAGGAAGGCTGAGTCACATTCAAATTCTCCCACATACAAATGTCTTCAATCGAGGTGGTTATCTTCTCCAGGCCTGGATATTTGCAAAATGCCCTGCTTGCCTTGATTAATGACTCTTTCCATAAAGCCAGTCTTGGTGACGATATGACAAATTTCCTCTGTCCCTGCGTGTTAACAGTTCAGAGGAACCATTAGGTTTTGGCTAGTATCCCAAAACTGCTCTGGGTGTAGAAGAATTCTAATGAAATGTAAAGCATCTATCACAAAGAAACAATAGATTTTTCAAATGCTCAGTACTTCCATTTCACAAGCACCATACCTCTTTGGGAAACATAGGCATTTTCCTATGCCAGGGGAAAAATTATTTTGAATTTGTCTTTATCGTTTCTGTATTTTCTAAATTATAGGTTATGAACATATACTGCTATTATGAGAGAAAGGAATTTATAAACATTACTTAAAATTTTTTTTAAGTCATGTACTCTTATAGTTCCCAAGGATGGTTTATTACCAGAATCAGCAGGCGAGATGTGTTAAAATGCAGTCCTACTGAATCAAAATCGCTAGGGCTGATCTGGAACCTGAGCTAGTGTGGTCTCAAAGTTCAGAAGTCTGTTAGTCAAGGCCTCTTGTTTATAATGGACACAGTTAATTGATCATCCAACACATTTCTCATTTTTCCCTTTTAATAGCACCAGATTTTCAGTAGCTACCTCTTTCTATATATTTTTTTTTTTTTCAGAATAAGTCCAACCCTCCTCTCACTTCAATTGTGATCCCTGGTTGGTTTAAACCAAACATGGGTTCAAGGGTGGACATTTGACCTATGCAGTCCAATCAGGGTTGATCTCAGAACCCCATTAGAATGCTAGGACATAAACCCTCTACATCTCACCAGAATTGAACAGGAACCCTGTACCCTCAATGTCTGTGTCAGCTATCTTTAAACCATGAAGGGAACTGGACTTAGTCACAGGAACCAGAATGGGAACATGGAAAGAAACTGAGACCTTGGTGCTACCATAATGCTGCTGGGTCAACTAATCATGGATATTTTATTGCCTCTGAATGCTCAGGTACACAGAACAACAAATACTCTTCATTGAGAAGGCCGATTTAAATTAGACTATCTGTTCCTTGCAATGCGTTGACCTAACTGGTACACGACTCCTTACAGTTATTGGTCTCAGCTATAATACCTCCTCACTAAAGCTTTCTCTGATTTTCTCCAAGCTGTTGCTGCACTTTCCTGTGTAGAAGATGGACAGTAGAGGAGAGAAGGAAGAGACAGGCTGCATGCCATTTAAAGCCCAGTAATTGCATCAATGATGCTCCCTAGTCAAGGCTTTAGGTTCTGACCAGTCTCTTCCATTGCAGAGGAGTCATTAAGCAGGATGGACAAAAGGATAGATGCTCCTTCTTGCAGTATATTCCCAAATTAGAATTGTGGCAGAATACTTTTTAAAAGCACTTAGAACTCTCTATGGTACATGTCATGTAATGTGTGTTATATAAGACTGTTGACCCCTAACTCAAATATTTGGTCTATGACAGTAGAAAAAATGTCTTGACCATGGCACACACTGCTATACTATAAGGACTGTACTAAACCATATGACATTATATTATACCATAATGCCTGCTATAAGAGCTCAATGAGTATTTTTTAATAAGAGTGAATGAAGGACTGAATAAATAATGGTCTTTACACTTAATCAAAGAATTCTAAGTATTGGGGAGGGTGTCAAATAGAACTCTGATTGTTGTTGGTGAGAATGTAAATTGGCACAGTCTCTTTGAAAAACTATTTAGCAAGTTTTCCTAAAACTCAACATACAACTATGACTCAGCAATTCCAACTATATACCCTGGAGAAATGAGTGTACATGTCCACCAAAAGATTTGTACAAGAATGCTTATTGCAGCTTTACTCAAGAAATATAAAAATTGGAAATAACCCAATTGCCCATCCACTATAGAGTGAAAAAATAATGATATATGAGTAGCAGAATACCATTCTGCAAGAAAAAGTACAAACAATCGCTACCCAGGAAAAATAGATGAATCTTACAAATTCAATAAAGAATGAAAAGCCAGACACAAGAGAGTACCTACTACATGATTCCACTTACGAAATGAAGGGTAAAGAAGCAGAATGAGCTACCCCAAAATATTCTTCGACATAAGGATTAATTTGAGCTGATTATTTTTGAAACACAGAGAAGTTACCTTTTCTGAGGGAAACTTACATTTATAAAGGATATCTCCACTTATAATAGTGTCTCTTTAACCAGAAGATAAGGAGGGCTCCAAATCACAAGAAACTCTTATCAATGGTTTATGTATATTATAAAAGGCCAGTGGCCATAATGCCTGAACACTGGAATGACAGCATTACCAAAGGACCAGTCACTAGGAGATGCATGGAACACCCCTTGAACCCTCTCCCTAGCCCAGGAGCTGCTTGCTGTGGTGGGGCAGGACTTGCTACTCACACACAGCAGGTCTGGGGTCCTGCTGGTGTGGCAGATCTGGGTCTCAAACAATTTCACGCGCTGGGCCTCTAGTATCTGTATAACAAACCTTATTTGTTTACTGTGCTTTCTCTGGTAACCTTCCATAATGGCCCCTCCAGTCCCCTGTTTTCCTTTTATTTTTAGCTAAAGATGGTATTTAAAGTGGTAACTTGGGCCATCTTTGGGGGTTACTCAGTTTCCATGGATACTGATATTCCCAGGAACAAGGAGAAAGGTGTTGAAAAAGTTCTATATCTTGATCTAAGTGTAGTTACATGGGTGTGTGTAGGTGTACATGTGTGATGTGTATATATGACATAATGTAAGAAATGTTCAAGCATGTAGAGAATTCTTATAATAGTTTGTTTGAGCCCAAATTAATGATATATGTCAGGGAGCAAGACCTCAAATGCTCTGGAGAATAACAGCTTTGCAGTTTCTTTTATGCATTTGAAATTAAGGATGGAATATAAGGAAGATTGTATGAAGGTGGGAGAAAGCAAGGCAAAAACAGGATTACAAGATTGGTAACAAGAGGGTGGTTACGCCTTCGAGGGGTGTTACACATGGCATTTCAAAGGTATGTTAACCTAGATGCAATGGCAGGCTTAGCTTAAAAAAACCTTTCACTAAAGAAATTATAGGCCTGGAGCATGCCTACCCACCATGACCTGCCCTATTAGAATTTTATGATTTATTGCAGCACCCTTTTTTTGTCCACAATGTGTGTGTGTGTGTGTGTGTGTGTGTGTGTGTGTGTGTATATATATATATATATATATATATATGTATATGTATGTATATGTATGTATATATGTATATATGTATATATATGTATATATATATATGAACATGTATGCAAAGATTCATGGAGTTGTACATTTATTTTATAATACATGCTTTATATTAAAACTTTAATGCAATAAAGGCATTTCAAATTCTTTTTTTTTTTTTTGTTAAACATAAGAGAACACAATGCAAAATTATACCATTGAGAGTCAAAGGTCACAGTTGGAAGAAACAATTTCCTTATTTTACACAAAACCAAAGAGATAGTTATTTAACCGGTGGTAACTCTTCTTGCTAGTCACAGAGCTAAGTCAACATATTTTCATTACCCCATGCCTTGTAGTTTAAATAAATAGTGGGCATAAGTGAGGAATGGAGAGATGGCAGTGTGGCTTATAATAAACAAAAGGAGCTTCCTCCACATCCCTTCTCCTTCCCTTCCCCCCATGTCCTTTTCCTTTCCCTTTCCCTGACTTAATCCCATGCTAATTATCTTCCCTCACCTTCCCTAGTCTTCATTCTACCCTTCTCCTCCATGACCCACCCCAGCCAAACAGCCATATCATAGATCTCAGTGGTCCCAGATGAGACAAGCCAAAAAGTAGGTAAGCTTGTTCCTATAAAATATGCATTAATGTAGTTGTATATTTATTTACATCACACCTTATTTCCATGAAAAAAAAAACCTAGGCAAGGGAAAAAGTCTGCATTGTCCCAAACTAAATTAAAGGAAGCCAGAAAGCTGGAGGAAGAGAAAATGATAGTTAATCAATCAACAAAGCTTCAGGAGGAACCCAACAAAACACTGCTCACATTCCTGAAGGCACACTGAAACTCTGAAACAACTTCCAGGCAACTTATTTCAGCTCTTATCGAGGGAGAATAATCCACCACTAGACACCACCATATCTTGTTTACCCAAGAACTGTCTAAAAGTGTGGCTTAAAATCAGAAGCCTCAAGCACCTCTTCCTTTTGGACTATGTACCAATTCCGGTGCTCTCTCCACTTCACCTTTTCCGACCCCCTTTATGTATAGTCACTTTAAAGTCTTTCAAACAACTGACATCTTTCTTTTCCAGAGCAATTGTATAAAAGAGTCCCGCTAATCCCCGGATGGCAGACATCTTCATCTTCTCCCTCCAACCCTGCTGCTGGTCGTGTAGACTGTAGACCTCCGATCCTAGTCCTTTTTCTGGGTAGGATATGGTTCAAGAAACCCTTTCTTTCAGGACAACAAATGGTCTTGAAGGTTTCTGTTTATCACAGCTTACGAATAATTTCCTCCATTTGTGGAGGAAATGGAGGAAATTATTATGGAGGGAAAAGCAGAAATGAAGGAAGAAGATAATTCTAAGGTAGTAGTCAGTGCCCTAATATGGGGAGAGATTTTCTCGCTGCCTCTAAAACGTTACTATCAAAGTCAGGAACTGCTGCTATAACTTCCTCCCTGATCTCCATGGCAAGGAGATCCTAATAGAAAGGACAGATCTGAAGATTTTATCTTACAACAAATTAAGGAAAATGGAGACCTTCTGATATTCTATTAGTTGGCCCTAAATATAACCTTAAGAAATATGAAGTGATGTCCACCATCTAAACAGCATAGTTTCTTCCAGGAAACAGTTAAGCTATAGACAAATTAAAGAAAAAGTAAAAACAAACAAGCATGATCTGATCAGAGGCAGGTTGCAAATAACTCCTCTCTCCATATCAGCTTAGAGGCCTCAGGACACAAGCTGGAAATTCTATCATATCAATCAAGCTGCCATATGGTTTGTTTATCAGTTGATGCACAGAATACAAAATATATTAAAATTGGGTGGTGGGAAATAAACCACTATTCCAAACACTGCCAACACAGAAGGCAGGAAATGCATATATTAAATATTCTCATTTTACTGCTCATTCATCCAAGTCCAACATTTTAGAAACCATCCCAGGAATTTAAAATTTTACTTACTACTAATACTCAATTGAGAGTAGGAGAAATTATAGCGGAGTCATTATCTATTTTCTACTGCTGCTAGCTGAGTGACCGCAAATAAAACATCTTAATTTAGTCAAATGAAAATGAAGGCCTGGGTTTTTGTTTTTCATTACTGAAAAAAGAAAAAGAAAACAAACAGTATTTTAAAACTTATGAAATCCTTGAATCTTACAAATATTTGAGAACTCAAAGGAGTCATTAAAGAATGTATGGTCTGCTTCTAGGAGAGAATGGCTTCAGGGTGTGGACAAAATGCATCCCTAGAGTTCTTCTCAGTCTGTAGCCACTTCCAAGCAATTACTCTTGTATCATTAGACCATGGCCCAACCGATCGCTTTACTTAAAATTATATTTGTAAATGTTTGTTTTATTGTCTTGGTGGCTAAAATTTAGGGCTCGGCAGAGAAGCTGGATTTGGTTTGCAATCCCAGCTCCAAGACATATTAGTGATATGATCTTGGGCAAGTTACTTTAATTCTCTTAGCTCCAATTTCCTTGTCTGGAAAAGGAGTACAATAACATTAAATATTAACTCGTATTTATTATTAATGATGAGTTCTATTTTATATCAATTTTATATGCATTTTGTGTGTAAATATTTCAATGTGAAAGAATAGGAAAACCTCCTCATGGTTGTGAGCATTACCTGAAAGGAAATTCTGTCGCTGTTAACATCAACATCATTATCTCCATTCTCATATTCATTAGTAATTCACTAATGGATTACTGAAGGAAATAAATAAAAATCTTCATTTTCTTAAAAGAAAAAATATTCCAACCCCAAGGAAACGGACAAGGGCCATTCCTATTCATATGTAATTTGTAAAGGTAGTATTTTTGCTGGACTGAAACCTTTACAGACACTTCGACAGGGGGTAGGACTGTGAAAGGGAGCATAAAGCTAATTCATCACCATGGTAAATAGTAAAAGGCTGGGAGGAAAAGCAGTGGCATGCCAACAGTGAGGGCTCAGGATTCTCTGAGGAAGGTCAGCAGAATGTGGACAGTGCAAGAGGGAGTGATGAGGTTCAGGACACTTATCCCAAAATATGCCACTTTGTATACTGTATATTTTAAGCTCAAGGCGTTTGAGAAAAGGGTAGAAGCAGGAAGATCACTCTAACCCAGGGGTCCTCAAACTTTTTAAAGTGGGGGCCAGATCACGGTCCCTCAGAGAGCTGGAGGGCCGGACTATATGAACTACTAATTCCTACTGTAACACCTTGGCTGTGCTCACTGCCCAAAAAACCTGGCGGGCAGGATCAGACTCCCCTGGGGGCTGCATGTGGCCTGCGGGCCGTAGTTTGAAGACCCCTGCACCCTTCCTCCTCCCCTGCCTTCCCCATCACCCTTCTTCTTTGAAGAGCTTCACAGGAGAGATGCCCTCCTATATCCTAAGGAAAGGAGCATCCTTATTTCTGAAGACAGCAGGACTCCCTGAGAAGATTCCCAATAGGCCTTGCTAAGTTTCCTCCAATTGCTGTGCTCACCTCAGTCTACTTAACTCCTCATATTTCTTCATGACTGCCTGCTCTTATTTTAAAATATATATTTTTTATTGATTTCAGAGAAAGGAAGGGAGAAATAGAAACAGCAATAGTGAGAGAGAATCACTGACCGGCTGCCTCCTGTACACCCCCACACTGGGGATCAAGCCCCAAACCCAGGCATGTGCCCTGACCAGGAATGGAAACATGACCTTCTGGTTCATAGGTTTGACATTCAGCTACTGAGCCATGCCAGTTGTGCACTGCCCACTCTCCATCATGCCTCACATAAAAACCATGCAGGTCTGTTCCTTTAGGCCTTCATTTCCGTACTAGAGACCCAGTGCACAAAATCTGTGCATAGGTAGGGTCCTTAGGCCTAGCGGGCAATCAGGGCTGATCAGGGCCTTCCAGCTCCCGGCCGGGGCCTTCCTTTGTTCCGCCGCCCCCTGGTGGTCAGCACACATCATAGCAAGCAAACTCCCGGTCTCCAGTCAAACTCTAGAGGGGACACTTTGCATATTAGCCTTTTGCATAGAGAGATGACAGCTCCAGTATCAAATAAATAAATCTGTATGCATTTTGCCTCTTAATCTGTCTTGTTCAGTTTAATTTTCAGACCCAACCAGAGACCTCAAGAGGGTAGAGGAAAACATTTTCCTCCCTTACAGAAACAAACAAACCAAAATAAAATGAAGACCTTTCGCATGGGCTCAGTGTCTAAAAGTTATTACCCTCTCCTTAGAGGAAAGATAGCACAAATTTATATCAGAATTTACAATATGTCCTTTGTAATGTGCTATTCTAATCCTTTAAAGACCACATACCGTCAATATAAGAGTTCTGATTTTAGAATGTGAATCAGATCATTCTTAGCTAATCCATTTGCAACCAAAGACCAAGATTTGAAAAACAAAAAATACAACTCTCTGAGAATAGCTATGGATAGAAAATCTGTACCTGATGAACTGAAGGTCACAGTCATTGTATTGTGTGTTGACAAAACTAGGCAAACTAGTGTTGCCCATACTTTTCATGTTATTATAATACTAGAGACCTGGTGCACGAATTCATGCACAGGTAGGGTCCCTCAGCCTGGCTGGCTATCAGGGCTGATTAGGGTCATCTTGCCCAGTACCCATCAGGGCCAATTGGGGCCAGCTGGCCGGGGGAAGGTACCACGAGAGGTTAGCTGTGGTAGCACACTGACCACTGGGGTCAGCTCCTGCATTGAGTGTCTGCCCCCTGGTGGTAAGTGCACATCATAGCAACCAGTCAACTGGTCATTCGGTTGCTTAGGCTCTTATATATACAGTAGGTCCTTGGGTTACATTGGAGATCCATTCCTATGAGTGTGGCTCTTTCACAAAATACCATGGCCTGGGCAAGTCTATTTTGAAGAAGTAGCATTAGAAGTTTAAGTTTAAAAAATTTGGCTCTCAAAAGAAATTTCAATCGTTGTACTGTTGATATTTGGCTCTGTTGACTAATGAGTTTGCCGAACACTGCCTCAGACAATAACATTTCCAGCAGCATTCCCATCACTTCCTGGAAGGCCCCAAATACACAGAGATCTCCTAGCAAGCTGACGTCTTATCTATTTAACCAGTAATGAGGTGTACCCACAAGATTTCCAAAAACAACAAAAACCAGAAACCATTTTTTCCTGGCGCTACAGGGAATCATCATTACCATCTTCACTTAACAGTCAGTTAAAAGTGGAATTCCTGAAGAAACATTGGCCCTGACCCACCCTATGGCACTCAGAAATCAACACCATGTGGAACTCTTGAAGCCCACAGAGCAGGCAGTCTCCACCCTGCTGAGATCAAGGGAAAGAAAACAAGTCATGCAAGGAGCCTGAGAGCCCTCTCATCCAAACCTTTTTCCAGCTCTGCTGCAGATACCACTGTGCACGCCAATCCTTCACTAATTGTTCCCTTAACAGCAAAGAGTGAATGATGACGATAACAACAAAAACATTAGCAGACACTTATGAATGCTTATTATGTACCAAGCACTAGTATACGTGCTTTGCTCTATACGAAAACATTTTATTTTTCCATAAGCCTATGAAGTAGGTACTATCAGGAGATGCATTTTACAGATGTGCTTTATGAGAGTTGACTAACACATCCAAGGTCACACATCCACAACACAAAGCTAAGATTGTAAAATGAGCTTTCTCAGTTTAGCATAATTAACTCTCTGGGTCCATCCTTGCTGTTGCAAAGGGTAATATAAGTCAGTCAGAGAAAGTACCATATGATTTAACTTATCTGTGGAATCTAATGAACAAAATAAACTAACACCCCCACAGACTCATGGATACAGATAATAGACTGACAGAGGGGCAGGGTTTGAGGGCTGGGTAAGAAGGTTGAAGGGAGCAAGAAAATAAATAAAAAGACTAAACTATAATAATAGACAACAGTATGGTGATTGCCAGAGGGAAGGGAATGTGGGGAAGTAGAAGTGGGTATGGAGGGATAAATGATGATGGAAGGAGACTTGACTTGGGGTGGTCAACACACAATACAATATACAGATGATGTATTGTAGAACTGTTTACATGAAACCTACATAATTTTATTAACCAATGTCACCCCAATAAATTCAATAAAACTTTTGCAAATAATAAAATAAGATAAAATGAGATTTTGGACTTTAGAGGCCACATTTTCAACTGCCACTTTTATTACCTGTTAGAAAAGTGAGGTGTATTTGTTGTTTTCAATTTTCCCAGTGCTCAGATTCTTCCTAGGGTTCTAAACTAGCCTGGCTTAACTAAAAGAGGAGAGGGAAGCAAAGGACATGAAAAAGCTCTGAGGAGAGAGCAAAATGATTGATTTAATAAGCAATCCTTTCATTCAATTTCTATACCTGTTAAATATAGCCCTTTTTCCTTAAATTTTTTTATAAGAAAACAGAACAAATTTTCATAGGAGTTGGGCAGAGAAGGGACTAGAGAACAAGTACATTGTTATCTGTAGATCACTGCACAAATTTAAGGTATTCTTAGCAGTATTTGAAGCTTAAATTCAGTGAATGCAATTTTGTACAAAGACTCACTCACTGTTAGTTTATTAACTCTTTGCAGCTCTGGCAATCTTTTACAACAAAGTTATCAAACATTTATGTGCCCCTATCACCAAGGGTCTATTTGGGGAATGAAAGGAAGATTTTGTTTTGTGTTCTAATCTTTAGTGGTACACATAATTTTTGTTCTTCTGGTTACTTTTATGACTGTAACATACAGTATTTGTTCAATCTATACTGTGAATCATCCACTTTTATTCAATCATTTAATTTTATTTAACAAATACCTTTGTAGTGTTCATTTATGTGATAGTTTGTTTTTTATTTCCTTTCCTGTTTTCTGGTGAAGTCATATTTGACATCTTCCTTTACTCTTACTACCTTTTCTATGAGCTCTTACACGTCAGCTTTATGTTCCAATTCCCTAGACGTGATAGGAAAATTAAGTTTATTTAATTTGTGTAGAAAAATTCATTTGTGATTTTTATTTGTTTGGTATTAACTTTCTTTCTCTGCCATTATTTTCTGTTGTTTTTTATAATTTTTTTCTGATTTATTCCTTATATTGATCTTATGTGTACATGCTCCATTAGTTACCACTAAAGGTAATGAGTGTTAGAGAAACATCTGTGTGTAGGAAGTCTGTGCTGTGTAGAATTCTTGTTCCAGGTATGCTTGAATATTTTGTGTTTGTGTAATTTTTTTCCCTCTCCCCTGATGGAGATAGATAATATATAGTTTTTTGCAATGTAAAGACTTTTTTCTACCTCACTGCCACAATAACAGACAGCTTCCTGCAAACATGGTTTACCCATGTGATTCTTTATTTAACCTCATCCTCTATGTTTGCTGAAAGAAACCTAGGTCTGGGGAATTCTGGAAACTGTTAAGATTTAGATTTTTCTCCTCCCAGGGGTGACTTGTTTCTATCTATTTCTGAGCTCTTTGGTCCCGTGTTTCTGGCTGCTGTTAGGGGCAACCCTTTGCTTGGACTCATGCTCTTGGCAGCCCTTCCATCAACTGTGCAGTTTGAAATTTTTGCTGTCGTTTTGTTTTGCTGAAAATTGAATTTGTGTCTACATTTTTCATTTGCCTTTTTGCTTCTAGAAACTTTTTAGAAATCAGAGATGGGAATGTTGGCTTTACTGTATTCAAAGCAAAAATCTCAAATATGAGCACTGATTGATCTGAGATATGAACATGTGTGAGATTGCAAAGTGGCTGAAAGTGACCTAAGGTAATCAGGACAGGAACATAAAAACCTGGAAAACACACACACACACACACACACACACACACACACACACACACACACCTTTTTCAGATTAATAGTTACTAAGTACCTGATTGCCTAAAAATGAGAAAAATCCTAGTGGAGAAAAAAAAATATATAGGAGGGCACCCATCCTATTGAGAGAAAAGAAATCCTTACCATGTCCGTACATGTTCTGCAAAGATGGACAGGAAGATGGCTGTGATCACAGACCAAGCCTGGGTGAAAAAGATCTTTTCTGTGGAAAGAGGCATTTCCCACCAGCAATCTTAAAGGTAGTATCTGATCTGCCTTATTTACAGGTACAATCATTTTTGTCTTTCACATTTTTCTCCTTACTGGTATAATCCTTTTCAGTCACACACATATGAAAACATAGCATTTTTTTTTTGGTCATGGTTTACTTTACAAAAACAAGATTATATTAAGCACTACTTTTCTCCATCTAGCATTTCTCACTCGCATTACCTTGTGCTAATTCCTCAAAATTGGCTTGAGAAGCTTTAATTTGTCTTTCTTAATGTCTGCATACAATTTCCTGGTATAATTATGTACTATAATTTATTCAACCATCCCATTACTGATGAGCATTCACATTATTTTCCATTTTTTGCCACCACAATGTTGCATAAAACATTTTCACATACATTTTATGTACTGGGGATTTTGTTTCTATATGGTAGATCCCTGCAATTTGTAATTGCTGAGTCCAAGGAAATATACATTTTTCCATCTTAATGCAAGCTGTCAAATGGCTTTTGACAAGGCAGAAACACCTCATATTTTTACCGGCAATGTAGGAAAATCCTACAAGCCCTCAATAAATATCTAAATCAGTTAGTTCTGATTTATGTTATTTTCCTTATCAGACTTGAGATAATTTCCTTCTTTTGTGCAAAGTGATGTCATGGAAGACAGAGCAGAGAGAGATTAAGAAAAAGCCATGGTGTCAGACAATCTTCTGTATGGAGCTTCCGTTTATTCAGCAAATACTTTTCAGGTACTTAGTCTAGGTGCTGAAAATGTACAAGGCACTGTTCAAATTTTTAAAAATACGCATAAGCTCATAGAAGCATGTGGCAAAATGTCTCCAATGAGGAAGGCCTAGGATCTGCTTTATGTTAACGTGTGACTTCTTGAAACCTCAGTTTCCTGATCCAAAAAATGGTTTTGATGATACTACCCACACAATGGGGTAGTTCTGGAAATTATGAGATGATGCATGTAAACCACTTAGCACAATGTACAGCACAGAGCAAGCACTCAACAAATGGAGGGGTTTTATTATGACTATAATTATTAAAGATTTATGTAGAAAAATAGCGGATAATAAGACGAGTCAGGTAGGTTGGGGCCAGAATGGAGAAACCTTGACTTTCCCATTAAGTGATTTCATCTTTATATTATGGGTTCTCAAGAAAGATAGGTATATGATGAAAATGCTGTTCAAGAAGGATTTCCTGATCAGTCGGTAATCTGGATAAATTAGTGATGAAGAGGCTAGGAGCAAAAAGAGAATAGGAGGTATATAACTTAGATGCTTCTTCTACAAAGTAGGACTGATATTTGAAATAGTTTTCTAAATGACATAGCATTGGCACTGACCAGTTAAAGCAGGCAACCGAGTCATCAAAATGGATACTGGCTGTAAACAACCTGTACTGCTGTATCAGCCCCATTCCTAAGTGAGAGAGCACCTTCCAGAAAATGGCTTACATAATTGTTTATAGCTCACATAAAAAGAAATCTGGAGGAATATGGTTCTAGAGTTGGTTAATTGTTCAACCTACCAGAAACTGGCGTGGCCCACCCATACCCCTTAGAACACATCGTCCAATGCACCCTGATCCAAAGGCTTCCTTTGGCCAGTATCTGCAGCTCTTTACAAGTTCTCTCTGCCTGCAGGGGTATTCTCATCCCATGTTTAGGACAGGCTGGGAGTATTAAGAGGTAACATCCTGAGACTAGTGCTCAGACAATGCCTCATGGGAGTTGATGGATAAATACTCAGGTTTGCTGGCCTCTTGGGTGAGACAGCTGTGAAATGTGTGCTGCACATTCTCACCCAGGTCCCCAGCAGGATTGAGGCCCATTTGCCAAAAGCAAGAACCTACTCATTAGCACACAATCTGTGGACTTCCTTCCTTTCTCTATCGCTTCCCCACTTCCCTGCTGATGTTTTCCTAAGATTGTCCCCCAGATAAACTTCTTGAACTTAAATGTTTTTCTCAAGAATGGCTTCTTGAAGAGGTAAACAGTATAGACTTTCACCCTGGGGTGTGCCTCACAAGATGGAGGCTCCAGACATTCTTCTCATTTTATCAGAGGAAAATAAATACTTTTTTGAAGACTCACATCTTCTCCTTGCATAGAGTTCACCTTCATTGGCCACAATGGAGTCACATGTTCATGCCTAACCATACAAAGGAGAATGAGCAAAAAAGAGTATGAGGTATATAACTTAGATGCTTCGTGATGCCTTTTTGCCAATCAAGACTCGGATCCTGAGCGTAGCACATGAATAAAATTAGAGTTATGTTACCAAGGAAGACCTGGGAATGACTCCTGGGTAAGCTTCAATGATCTTTTCTAGAAAGCGTTTCTTTACTAACTTTGGCATGAGGCAATGAGAATGACTACCCTGGTATTAGCCATGAAAATCTTCATCTAAATCCTGGACTGGATTTGTCCAGTGAATTATCAGTCTTTTATCTACTTAATTTTTTAATGGCAAGTTTTAACATTCAACTCTGTGATTAACCGACCATGAATGTGATCTGCATATTTCATATTTATAATGGATTTGATAAACCTTACTTATCCACAATAGGAAAAATATTTTTCATGATGATCATGTATTCACACTGCTCTTTCCCTTCATTTATCTGAGTGTTCAGAGTTATATTAGGACCAGTTGGGAGTAGAATTGCCATAGACCAGCCCTTGATAATACTGCAAAGTATTAAGCATCCCCACAAACTTCCACATTGATTCCTAATCCAGGCATAGCATGGTTGCTTAAACATCAATATTAATATTCAGACAGTCTGTGTGGCTAAGACAGGTACTGATTGATGACTCAGGCCACAGAGGCTCTTTAGAGATGGAATCTAGAGTATATTCCTATTTTGTATGAATATCTAATGAAAATACCAAAGTTTCTTCTCTTGACAGCCAGGAGCTGACTTCGGGTAGGCCTTTGACTCAGCATGGGACCCCAGCTGCCATTTTTCTTACTTAACAGTTTCCTAAATCCCAGGCAACTGCACACTTCATCAAGATTATCTCCCCCAGGTGAGACCCCTCTGAGGAAGTCACCAAGAAAGACTTCCCCCTGGATGGGGCCTGTCAGGTATTTCACTGCAGACAGGGGAGAGAGAAGAATGAGTGCTGGGAACACGGAGCTGTCAGCACACTGAGCATATCAGAATGTACTGAGCTCAGCTGCTGCTGCTGCTGCAGTGGTGTGAGAGGCAGGAGGTGATAGAGTTCGCCTTCAGCCGGGGCTCTTTTATACTTGTTGGCATGGAAATAAATTGGTTTCACTTTTTATTTCCTCTTTAAAAGTCCTTTAAATTCTAACAAGCTAATGGAGCCAATTCCTTTTGTCACCCCAATCCAAGTCCATTAACACCCACCCCGCATTTCATCATAACCCGGTGCCCCTCTGCGAGCCGGGCAATCATTCATGTTCAGCAGGAAGAAAAACTCGGAGGTGTCTGATAATTCCTAGCTGAGGCAGAGATCCAGGGAGAGGATGTCAGTTGGTTCAGAGCCCTTCAGAGACTGCCTGCTTGTCAATCTTGGCCTTGCTGCAGCCAGGAAGACAGGCCATTAGGAGGAAGCCAACACCTTTGGCCTTCACTAATAGTGGGAATGGGTGGCCCAGGAAGAGCAGGTGGAAGTGGGGAACTGGGGAGAGAGCTTGATTAATCTCATTGTTTGAAGAATTTTGAAACGTTTTCTCTGTGTTTTATCTTCCCTGCATGTGTTATTTTACCTCCTGTTTTTGCATGGTATTAATAGGAAAGCCCAGTATGGAAGGCACCTGTGGCCCCGAACTAGAGAAATGGGGAAAAAAGCAGGGCAAAAGGATGGGGGCTCATCCACGGCTGGTTTCAGAAGGAACAAAACCTGAGCCTCGTTTCTTTTCTGAGAGCTCGGTGAGTGGTAGCAGCTATAAGGAGAGAGGCTGACAGCCTAGCCAATGTGGCTCAGTGGTTGAGCATTGACCTATGGACCAGGAGGTCATGGTTCTATTTCCAGTCAGGGCACATGCCTGGGATGTAGGCTTGATCCCCAGGGTGGGGTGGCTAGGAGGCAGCCAATCAATGATGTTTATACCTCATCATTGATGTTTCTATCTCTCCCTCTCCCTTTCTCTCTGAAATAAATTTTATATATATATATATATATATATATATATATATATATATATATATATATATATATATATAATGGAGAGAGGCTGACAAATGTAGTCTCTGAGGAAAAACAGCAAATGGAAGAAGATGTCCTTGACCTCAGAAAAGTCTATGGAATCACACCAAAGCCAGAGCTCTGGGAAGCGAAGCACTATGTCAATAGCAGCTGCATGAGTCTGTAAGTCTCGATGCACACCATTCAACATGTTACCCACTCCCTACTGAGCACTTGAAATGTGGCTGGCTGGAATTTAGATACAGACACGATTTTGAAAATGTCACACTGGAAAAAAAGAAAAGAATATTAGATGTTCATTAGTTACTTTCATATTGCCTATAGGAATAAAAATGACTTTTAATATATTGCGTTAAATAAAATATGTTATTAAAGTCCATTTCTCCTGCTGAAACCAGTTTGGCTCAGTGGATAGAGCATCAGCCTGTAGACTGAAGGGTCCCGGGTTCGATTCCAGTCAAGAGCATGTACCTGGGTTGCGGGCACATCCCCAGTAGGAGGTGTGCAAGAGGCAGCTGATCAATGACTCTCTCATTGCTGTTTCTAACTCTCTATCCCTCTCTCTCCTCTCTGTAAAAAAATCAATAAAATATATTTTTAAAATCCATTTCTCCAGTGCCTTTATCAATATTAACGTGGTTAATAAAAACTTCTAAATTACATATGTGGCTCACATTACATGTCTACCGGACATCAGTTGTCTAGGCAAAGAGACACAGAATTTCAACATTCTAGGGGGGATGAGTTCTCATCATACCAAAACGTTGCCCTGCTTTCTGGACCCATGAGCCTCCTGCTTTCCTGAGAAGTTCTGAACTCGGCCTCAGCAGAGCCGAAAAACTGGAGAGTTTGGGCCCTGCTACTGACAACCAGCCTAGAGAACAAGCAGGGCTTGTTCATTTAATGCATTAACACTTCCTCTTGCCTCTGAAAAGAACGAAGTTTGGGATAAGCGGAAGTCATAGGAAGTAAGAAGCTGGGAAAAGGTGTCAATTCTCCTCTGCCCCAATTTTTTTTAACTTTTGTGTTAGCTCCGCTTTGTCATAAAAATGTGCATCTTCTCGCTGACCTGACTGGGGCCAGGCAGTCTCTTCCAGTAAGCGTGCCATCTGCTGTGCCTGGTGCTCTGCTTTCTGCATCGAGGTACAAAGCTCAAAATCATTTCATTCCTCACTGTTTGGAGGCGATTTGAATAATCTGGAAACAAACTTTGTTCTATTTGCTCAAATACTGAGGATTTTTTTTATCCTACTGACTTCTTACTGGAATAGGCAGAACATCTTGTAAATTCTGGCTGATGGATAGTTCTTATTTCAAAAAATCTTTTTTTTTTTTTTTTCTAGTTCTGGGTAGTGTTTTGTATTTGGTTCTGTTTTAAAGGAAATTCATTCACTTGGTTAACAAAAATTAATGGCTTATGCAAAGGTATTTATCAGACACCTTGCTCTCAATAAACTCCCAGATAAGTGAGTGAGACAGATTTGTTTGTGTGTTGTTTTTTAATTGCAGATACCACAGCAGGACTCGCAACAGACCACAGAGGCAGGTAAAGGATGGACTGATCATTTTTTCCTCTGGGGAGTGCAGGAAAGGCTCTGAGGGCCCTTGAGTTCAGACCCCACCCCCTCATTGGACCTCCCCTACACACTTACACTCCTGTTCCCAAGTCTGAGATCCAAACTAGCATATGTAGATGCCTCCAGCCATCTCCACGTGCGTGCCTCAGAGATATCTCGAAACTTAACATGTACAAAAAGCATCTCATTTTTTCCAAAAAGAAAACAACCCATCAATGGGGAAAACAAAAGGAGACATATGTACTAATTTATGTTGATATTTTAAACAATAAAAAATATTTTAAAAAAAACAACCATCCCTTCCCTATCAGCCCAAGGTTCCTTCAGTTCCCACATCTCAGTAAATGGCATCACTATTCACTCAGTTCTAAACCACAGCCCTTTTTCCTTCCTTTTCCTCTACACCACCCCAGCCAACCCATCTGTGACTCCTGTCAATTCTGAGCCACTATCATCTCTCACCTGGGCTAATACAGCTGGCCCTCCCCTCTCCATTCTAATTGCTAGGTAGCAACATATATGAAATTCTTCAAATGTAAATGAGGTCGAGTCACTTTCCCGCTCACACCTATCAATGGATCCTAATTACACGTGAAATAACATTTCAAGCATGTATCTTAGAATCTGAAAGAAAAAAAAATCCCTTGTTCTGAATGCTCTCCCCAACCCTCATCAAGCTAGCTCCAATTCTCCTTGACACTTGAACTTAGGTGTCCCTGCTTCTTGGGCACCACAAAGTAGGTTTCTATCTATTATTTTCTACCTCAGGCCCCTGTTTTCTTCCTTCATAGCACCTGTCACCACGTGCATTATTTTATTTGTCTGTGCAATTGTGGCAGGTGTTCTTTCCAATCAGAATGTTAGCTCCACAAGGTGCCCACTGTCTGGTGTGTAACACAGTAGCTCAGAAACAGGGTGACCAACTCATCCTGGTTTCTCCAGGACCATCCTGGTTTTAAAATGTAAAGACCCACACATCCCAGGCCACACCTCCTGAGGAAAAAATGGCAGGTTGGTCACCCCAGTCAGAAGGTAGCCTGCTGCCACTATATAGTAGACAATCAATACTGAACAAATAAACATATTTTAAAAAGAGTGTTAAGGTGAACAAAAAAAAAAAAGGAGCAGCTAGCTATATAACACTTATTTTCCAAACCTGACACAGAAAGAAAGGAAAAGAGGTCAGGCTGAGGGCCGCTGTACCCAGCAGGCCTTTGAAATGTGCTTACTGTATCTGATTACATATTGGTGTAATCTCATCATGTGTCGTGCTTTCAAAGTTGCTTCTGTGGGTGGTTGATGAACTCTCCCCAAGGTTTTTTTTTATTTTTATTTTTATTTTTATTTTTTTACTTCATGGGAAGCAACCTGCTGAAAGACAAAGTACCGGGCACTGCCTGCAAATGCACTGGTCAAAACATTTTATTGAAATAATCGTGCTATGCTGGCGTCCTCAGGAAGTGGCGCCCCTCAGAAAACTCAACACTACTCTGCCAGGCAGAGTGACTCTGCAGCCTCCATCAGCACTGGGGATAATATTCCCCCTCCGGTGTGGTGTGTCCCTTTGGATTGCAGTTTCCTCAGCAGGTGAGTGCAACCGTTTCTGAGATTGAAGTGATGACCTAAGCATGGGGCTCTTCAGCCTTCACTCGCCTCTCCTTATTAAGCCACCGGGAGCTCTGTTATGGCTCCCCATTAGCAGAACTGCTGCTTGACCGGGCACTCTGGGCTACTTGTACCTATGGAAGGGATTAGCAAGCCACGTTCAGCTGAAATGGAAGAGCAGCAATTTCCATGGCTAGGCGTCTCAAGTCAGTCCAATGGGAAATCAGAGGGCACCAATTAAAGGTACAGTCCATTTCCCCATACACTGATTTTGGACTTATCCACATGACTTACTTCAGCTAGTGGAATGTGAGTGCTGTGGTAATAGCTCCAAGCATAATCTTAGGAGATATTACGCGTTTCCACTCATGCCATTGCTGTACAACCATCACAATGAGAAAAGCAAGTATCTAGTAATTCTCTAATCAAAAACAAATGAGAAAAATATAGAGAATACCTGTACCCAACCCACAGCTTCATGCCAAGCTCACATGAGCAAAGCCTAGACCAGCCAACACTCAACCAATGCACAGATGGAAGAACAAGAATATGGGACTATGGTTTTCCAGTCACTGAGTTGGACTGGTTTTTTTTTAAGCAACACTGTTATGATAAAAGAAGGTTGATACTATGAAAATGAGCCTACCTATAACTTGGTGCTGTCCTAAGCCTGGCAATGAAAAGCAACTTGACCATCCCCTTCCACAAGGTCAGAAGCAGCCTTTTGGCAAAGTCATCTAGGACCAGTAAACATATATTGAACATCCACTAAACATCAAGCTCTCAGGCCATAGAGATGCATACAACACAGTCTCTCATCCTGAAAGAGCTTATGTTCTGGGTGGGATACAGACACCTAAAAGCCACTTTATCACAACGTGGTAAATAAGATTATAAAATGCACACATTTTAGAAATATATCAGCACTTAAAACTCAGGTATACCACAGCTCAAGAGACTGCCAACAAAAAGTTGAAATATCTAATATAGGCTGACTTCCAAGACTGATTGACCCGAAACTTTTGTTTACAAGATAAAAAGAAAAAAAAAAGAGTATCTCGTGCCATATATCAGCTCACAGTTGGGATGTTAGTTATCTGAAAACAGGGCTGAGCGTGGGGGAAGAAGAAAAGAATATCACCAGCAGATCCCCACACATACTGCAGTATACAAACCCATCAATTACATACACTCCCAGCAAGTTCAAATAAAACAATAAACAAAGAAAAGGTCATCATATAATAGCAGATCAAGTCAAGGAAAAGAACTGCAAGTGTCAAGTCAATACTGATCCATTCTAAGGTAGAAAATATCAAGAGAGATTAAGACTGCTATTGGCTTTATTTAATATAAATAATTTCAGAGAGGAAGCAAGAGGGAGAAAGAGGTAGAGACATTATTGACTGGCTGCCTCCTGCATGCCCCCCACTGGGAATCAAGCCCACTGCATGTGCCCTGACCAGGAATCAAATGCACAACTACTGAGCTATACTGGCCGAGCTGCTATGGGTTTTCAATCTCCAGGTGGTGCATTAATTCTGATAACTACAGTGCCTAGGAAGGCAGCAATCAAAACGAGTAAACCAACAACCCTTTCAACCATGGCTCTCCCTCCCCAAAAGGGGTTGTCAACACCTATTTGTAGGCTTGGAAGTCTGGAGTTTGAGTTACGGTCTGTGAAACATTACAATGGGCTCCTGAAAAAAACAAAAGCTAAGCCAAGATTTACAGATTCTCCAGGAGACCGTCCTTTGGGAGAAAACAATTTGATCAGATCCAGAGTGAACCTCTATCTCCGGTGGCACTGAGGATGATTAAGGTTATGCTGGTCAGTCCAAAAGCCAGATAAATTATCATATTGCAGATTTGAGTTTTTGGAACTAAAACAATAAAATAAAATACACACTGGAAGGCATTCCCATTGTGATGGTAAGTGACAATCCCACTGTTGAAGACAGACCATTTTCCATGGACAGTAGACCATGAATCTAGAAGATGGAGAGCCCAGTAATGAGTTGGTGAGGCAGGAACTGGAGCATCTCTGACCAGCATAGTGACAAGGTATGGATGTCTAGTCTCTTTAGTCCTAAAACAGTTGCTGAGTGTATTTCAGGTAGCATCTACATAGACCAAGAGAAAGTGACTGTCTCCTGACATTAAAGATCCACTTCTCAGATTAAAAAGCAAAGGAGAAGAGCTGGTTTATCTAGCTCTTACATGATTCCAAGCAGCAGTGACCTGTGACTTTGAGTAGTATGATTCTCTTCTTTAAAAAATATATATTTTTATTAATTTCAGAAAAGAAAGGAGAAGGGAGATGCCCTATCTGATTTGGCTCAGTGGATAAGAGCATCAGATTGAGAATGGAAGGTCCTGGGTTCGATTCTGGTCAAGGGCACATGCCCCGGTTACAGACTCGATCCCCATTGTGGGGCGTGCAGGAGGCAGATGATCAATGATTCTCTTTCATCATCGATGTTTCTATCTCTTGCCCTCTCCCTTTCTCTCTGAAATCAATAAAAGTATTTTTTTAAAAATCAATGATGAGAGAGAAACATCAATTGGTCGAGTGGCTGCCTCCTGCACGCACTGTAAAATTCAACCATTATAGTCATTGGTAAATAGATACCAATAGGGGCAACTAATAGCAACATATTTGTTTGGCAAACATCTAAGCATTTTAGTTGAGCGATTCAGGAAGAATCATGTGTTTTATACGTATAGTTGTTTATTATTTCCATCAGTGAAACTAGATCATCAAATAAGCTTATAATTTAAGGGGAGGAATTCACTTATAAAATCCATAGAACAACTTAACCCCTGGTACACAATGTAGAACCTTGAGTGTTCTACCAGCCAAGAGAATTGTCCAACCTACTTGGGAGTTTTGATCCATGTTATGGACCATCTGTGCGCCATCCCCACCTCCTAAGCAGGGAACCACATTCCATATTGCAGCCGCTATCCTATGCCCAATAGATGCATTCCGATTCGTATGGCTATTTCAGATTCCTTATTCAATGCCCCCCCTTCTTTTTTTAAAAAAAAATATATATTTATTTATTGATTTTTTTACAGAGAGGAAGAGAGAGGGATAGAGAGTCAGAAACATTGATGAGAGAGAATCATCAATCAGCTGCCTCCTGCACGCCCCCTACTGGGGATGTGCCTGCAACCAAGGTACATGCCTTTGAGGGGACCCTTCAGTCCACAGGCCGACACTCTATCCACTAAGCCAAACTGGTTTCAGCAGCACCCCCGTCTTGCAGTAAGAAACTGAGATCACCTATGACATCACTACCATCAGCTGAGGGATGATGCTACACTAAACATCTCTAAGCAAAGAGGCAGTGACTATGTCAGGCCTGATTTTGTAAGCCACGCCAAGAGGAGGTGATCTGCTTGGGCGGTGCATTTGAATCTAAAACAATCTGGAGAAAGAGAAAGCAGGTTTAAATGGAACAAATTGAGTTGAACAGAGGAAAAGAGAAGACGGACCACTGTGCCTATAACAAATCCTGTAAATTCAAAGCCAGGATATAATGGATGGACGAGGATAGGAACATAACAAAGCATGCAAATCCATCTGAATCACCCAGGCTCATCGGGTAGAAAAGAGGGTTGTGAACCACAAGAGGATGCTGTGTAAGGGTCCCTAAGTCACTTATCTCTCTTCTCATATAGCCTAAGGCTTCTACCTAAAGCAAGGGCCACTGGAACTATCCCCACATTTTAAAAATGTGTATCCCTACGGAAAAGGTGGAGTTAATCAGATCCTTTGGACCATAGAACATCATCATGATCAGTTTGCACAAGGGCCCTTTTCTTGATTTATTTCTTTATTTACTTATTCTCTTTTATTGCCTTTCTCTCTCCTGTTTCCCTCCTCATCAGCAACGATTTTCATGTTTTTAAAGTACCTCTGGTAAATATGTACGTCTATTTTCTCCGCAAGCATTTTTATTATATGTAGATGAATTAGGCTATACATCTCATTCTATTTCTTCCAATTTCTACGAAGCACTAGCTTTTTAATGTCCATCCCATTTCATCTAACTGCTGCATGCCATCCACGTGCACAGAGTACATTCTGCCTACGTGTTCCACTGGTGATGGGATTGCTTCCCACTCCTCACCACCACAACAATGCTGAAATGGCAACACCTCTATACACCCCTGTAGACCAGAGTGGGGATTCTCTGGGCACAGAGTACATATAGATTTCTACAACCAAAAACACCAGGTTACTCTCCAGAGTGCTCCACCAGTCTACACGCCCACCAGCTGTCACTCCCATCCAGATGTCTATATTTTGCCAGTGTAATAGGTGTCAAGTGACAACTCAATTTTTGTTTTACTTCTACTTTCTTTACTTACTAAAGAGCTTGCATATTCTTCATATGCCTCTTGGCCATTTGTGTTTCCCTTTTCCATAAATTGTCTGCTCATATCTTTTGCCTATTTTTCTTCTTTTGGAATGTGGGTTGTTCTTGTTGATTTTTTTTCTAATTCTTTACATAGTATAGAAATTGTCACTTGTTAATTTACACATTGCAAGTATGTTCTCTGTTAACTCGGCACATGGTGTCCTTAATTGAACAGAAACCATTCATTAAATTCCCAAGTTCAATTTTCAAAATAGCTAGTATAAAGAGACTAGAGTCCTGGTGCGTGGGTTCATGCACAGGTAGGGTCCCTCAGCCTGGTATGTGCCCTCTCACAATCCAGGAACCCTGAGCCAAAACTGGCAGTCTGACATCCCTCGAGGATATAGCAGTGCCGAAGTGGCAGGTGGCTGGGGAAAAGCCCCAGTTGGGGCTGGGCTCAGCTCCACAGCTGCTCATCCAGGGCCCCAGTGCTCCTGCCACCGCTACTGTGGAAATGGGAGAAGCTCCTGCCACCACAGCTGGGCTCACCAGCCATGAGTCTGGCTTCTGGCTCAGGGGCTCTCCCCCTTTTGGAGTGCACTGACCACCAAGAGGCAGCTCCTGCACTGAGCATCTGCCCCCTGGTGATCAGCATGTGTCATAGTGACCAATCATTCGGATCATTCAGTCCTAAAGGTCGCAGAGGCTTTTATATATACAGATATTGGGGAAGTTGAGCATTGTTTATATTTTTTTGTATTTTTATTGATTTTTTTAGACAGAGAGAGAAAGGGAGAGGGGGAGAAAAAGAGAAACTTCTGTTTGAGAGCAGAACATAGATTCACTGCCTCCTGCACATCCTCTACAGGAATTGAGCCAAAAATGGGCATGTGCCCTGACTGGAAATCAAACCAGCAACCTTTTGGTGCAGGGGTCAATGCCCAAGCAACTGAGCCATACCAGTCAGGGCTATACAGTTTTTAAAGTAAGTAACAGAATATGTCCTAAGCCAGTGTTTCCCAAACTTTTGACATATGTGTACCCCTTCTATAATTTTGTAACACTGATACCCCTCGTACTCATGAGAACATAGAATTAGGTGCAGCTAAGCACGGTGCAGTGCATATCCCCACCAAACTCCAGTGCAACGCGTACCCCCACCAAAATCTTCCCATACCCCTGGGGGTATGTGTACCACACTTCGGGGAACACTGTCCTAAGCTAGCATTACTTGTTTTTTGGCTTTTGTGTTTTAAGTGGCATTAAGTAGGACTCAGAAATATTTAAGATTCATGGTAAGGATAGTAGACAGTTGGCTGGAACCAAGAGTTGGACAAGAGTCTATACTAAGTTTAGACACAGTCAGGAACTGAGGCATCTTCCCTTTCCTCCCTATCAATTTTTCTACATCTGCCTCACCCATCTCTTCAGACTTGTCTTCTTCACTGTCCTATGTATTGCTCTCCCAAGCTACTGAATTTCTAAGTTTTCGAATCAGAAGGCTCGCTAGCCTTCTCATTCCCGATTCCAAAATCCTGGGATAGGACCTGCTAGGTCCAACTGTCCAATAAACAATGGCCAACAAGTGGGTCAAGGCTTTGAGGATGGACTAATGTGGTAGCAGATCTCAGAAAAGGAAAATTAGGATGTATCAATAACACATAAAGACTGATTTAAGACATAAAAGTTGGCACATAAGTGGTTGCTATGTTTGTACAGGATTTGTCTTAACATCTAACAGCACTTCTTGCCTTATTCTCTCTTCTGAGATCAGAGGGCACCGGAATATCAGCTCTGATTCCTAGGCCAGCTATGGGTCTTGCTCTTTTGTGAGTGACCCTTTGTCCTATAGGTGCCCCTGATAGTTGGTGATTGGTCCTGATATGTCCCAGTCATCCCAATGAGATGTTCCTACTTCCTGCCTACATTCATTTATCAAATCCTGAGACTCTTGGTCCCCATTTCACATGTCTAAACATGAGCCTGAGGCTCAGATAATCAGGGCCAACTGAGGCTTGTGCTGCCGACAGTGGCAGCAGCGGAGGTGTGATGGGGGCGTCACCTTCCCCTGATCGCTGGGTTGCCGCCCGCCCCTGAGGGCTCCTGGACTGTGAGAGAGGGCAGGCTTGGCTGAGGGTCAGGCTGAGGGAACCCCTCCCCTCCAGTGCATGAATTTTCACGCACAGGGCCACTAGTGGGATTATAAATCCAAAGGATAAAAACATGCCAACAGCATACAATGCTTCATTTGAACACTGAAGGAAATGGCCTGTATACAAATACAAGGACATTTAAGTAAAACATGGAAGATGTGGAGGATGGGAGATGAATGAACCCAGCCAAAAGGAAGAGGTCCTTGGAGTGCAGGTGTCAACGCATCTTCTGAAGAGCAGAGCACAGCATGGAGGAGAATTCCAGACTCCAGGAAGACCATGTGGCCATGACATTAATTGAAAGCATCTTCTATTTATCAGGCACTGTGCTGAGGGCCCCCGTGGGCACTTCATTTGAAGATCAAAAAGGACCTTTCCTAAGTGCCACTTCTACCCTATTTTACACATGAGGAATAGAGGTTCAGAGAGATAAAATGACAGGTGCCAGCTAGAAAGTGGCAGGATCAAAATTCAACCTGGGAATATATGTCTCCAGAGTCCAATGCTTCGAGCCACTCTGCATCAAACTGCCATGAAGTGGCGATTCCTTTGTCAGAAATAGAGTTCTAGTTGGTAGAAACACTGTGCTGCCCATGGAGCCTGAAACTGAGAGATGAGATAAACTAGTAATCCCTTTCACTGACTGCTAGGCTCTTTTCATATCTTCAAATTTCCAAGAAATTTTTTTTTTTAATCACAGGACAAGAAAAGCATCCAAGGAAAGGATAATGAGTTTATGTCTGCCAAACTGAAAGTAGCTATCCAAGAGAGAGCCCAGAGCAACTCCATTTCCTGGCCTAGAGAAACTCCATTGGTTACATTTTCCAAACAACTTATGTTTGATTTTTAGTTGTTTAGAAAATGAAGACAAAATCAGAGAACTATTGTTTCCTGTTCTTAGAAGCTAAGAATTTCTTATTTTTGTTTTTCAACAGGACTAAAACCTTCAAAGTGGCTAAAAATTCTCTGCATTACTTAGGATATCAGAAAATTACCTGGGTCACCCTTGATTCACATTATTGCTCTTGGGAATGTGACATTCATACCAGTATTTTTTTTTCTTTATTTCCACACTCAGACAGGGTATGAGGCCCTCTACTTACACCATTTAAGTTTCATAGTGCTATTTGCCATATCAGACATGATTTCACATGTCTAAGCCTTAGTTTTTATAGCTGCAAAATGGGCATAATAGTTCTAACAATGTGTTCTTGGTGACCCTAGAAATTATATCAGTGGAGACTATGGAAGATGCACAATAAACAGGAGCTTTAATTTCTGCCCTCAAATAGTTGGTCTAAATAAAGATGGAAATGTCTGCCCACAGAAGCCTGAAAGAAGAGAGGCCCTTTACCATAGCAAATATCATAGGTACTCAATAACTATTTGATGAGTGAATAAAATGGAAGGGTGAACTGTTTGCAACTATCACACATATCCTAAAACCTGGCTTGGTATCTCAGAATTTAAATTCATGACATTAGCCCTAATTCACAAAAAATTCACCAAGAATGAGAGCAATTTAGTCCAAAAGCCTTGTCCATAGTTCAGCTTCTCTCTACCTTAAAGAGCATGATTTATGGCCAATTGCAAATGGTGGCATGGCCCATTCAGTGTTAGATTGAAAACACCAAAAGTAATGGACCTAGCCAGTTCACACTGTGACCACCGAGTGACTCTGTTCTCTCAGGGAGAAGAACAGATCTCCATGAAGGAAGATCTGAGGTGGCCACCCTCAATGCTATCTGGCCCTGATTTTAAAACACTTTATTCAAATCAAAGCCACTCATTGAACCTGGATGTTCAACTGGGCTCCAACACTTCCCATCAAAAAAATGATGCATGAAATGCCATCCAGGAATTTTAAAATTGCAGGAAGAAAGAGACTCAGGCAAAGACTAAGGAGCCTGAGAGAAATCCCCACGCTGGGGTTTGCAAAGCTACACAGAAGTTCAGATCCCGCACTTAGCAGGAAAGATGTAGTTGACTGTCAGGCATCAAGCCTGGTTTGCGAAGCTGTCAGTCACTGCATGAACTATTAACTCATGGCATGAACTGGCCAGGTCCTAGGAGGATTTCCACAAAATGAAAATCCAGATTTAAAAAATGCCAGCAAACCCAAGGAACATTGGAATTCATAAAAATACTGGTCTACCAGCATTCCAAAGCTATATGAGGATCCCTTCCCCCATCTCTTTCTCCCATTTCCTCCACCTTCTCCCTCTTGCTTTTCCTTCCCTGTCTGTCCTTATCTCCTTCCCCCAGTTGTGAGAGACTTACAGAACTGAAGAAACAAAGGAAATTAATACAGAACATAAGCTTGTTAGAGAGAGCTTCTATTTACCTGACATCTGAACTTCTTAAAAACTCATATTCATGAATTTGTTTTATTTTCTTTCTTTTTATGAGGATGTGGTAGATTAATTTTTAAATCTACTAATTTAAGAAAGACAAGTTCAATGTAGATTCAAAGCCAATCTATACCTCTACTAGTATATCTAACTAGCTATCTACTCATCTATCTGTCTAGTTGCCAACAAAAACTTCCAAAGCACTACCGTAGTCCAGGCTTTTCTCTCCTCTCTGCCCCACATTGGTTCCACTACAAACTCATGGTCTGCAGCCTCCACTGCACCATAGGTGCTACTTGCAGCCTTCCTACGTTTCTGTGGTCAGCACCTTCTTTCGCTCTCTACACCAGCAAATGTCAGTCTTCATACTCATCAAAGCTTCTACCTTATCACCACCCTCTTTACTCACTTCTTCTTGCCAGAGAAAATAGAAGCCATCAAGCACTAATTTCTTCAACCACCTACCCCAAACTTACCTGCCTGGATCCCCATGCTATTCTATATGAACTTTCTAAGACACCTACCCTGTAGATCAACCCCTCCTCTTTCCAGAAATTCAACTTCTCCCTTTCTACCAGTTCTTCTCCATCAGCATTTAAATATGCCTCAGGTTATTTCATCTTGAAAGCAAACCAGCAGATACACCAAAGCCCTCTCCATGGGCTGGTTCTTCCAGATTTGTCTTCCTCTCTCTTATTGCTTATGGAAAACAGCCTACACTCATTGCCTCCACTCTCTGTTCTCCAATTAGTTAGGAGTTTGGTTTAAAGCAGATTGAATTCAGAACTGTTCTTCTCCCAACTGATTAATATGATCATGGAGATAATATTTAACTTCTCACCATTTCAGTTTTCACATGTAACATGATGTTAGTATTAATTCTAAGTATCTGGTTGTTGTAAATATAAAAGATGGCAATATTGGTAAAGAGTTTAGCACAGTGTCTGGCACATAGTAAGCTCTCAAAAATGTAGCTATTAATAGTATTTAACCCTTATAACTTTATAATCTGTCCTCTTCCTCTGTTATTTAACCAACATTCCTGTACTAGAAAAACTTTTTATTGTTAAATTAAAAAAAAAATGATTTTTCAGAATTATCTCATTTGATCTCATTGACACAATTATTTGTTTCTTAATCAAACAAGTTCTCTTGTTTCTCACTTCTCAGTCTCCTTCCTCTAAGAATGCAATACTTGTAAATGTTCCTCAGACTCTCATCCTCCACCCTGCCTGTTTTTCACACTCTTCGCACTCCCTTAATGATCTCACCCATTCCTGTTTCTCCTACTGACTGACAAAGTCCAAATCTATATCTATGGTCCAGAATTTTCTCCCAAACTCCAGATTCTGCAATCCAAATACTTATAAGGAACCTTTACTAAGATGGTTCACAGACATTTCAAATTATCCCAAGTGGATGTAATCATCATCCACCTGTCTTCCTGTGTGGACCATCACTCATCCAGTTGACACTTCCAAAAACCTTAATGACACCTGTTTCCTTCAGTCCCCTCCACATCCAATTCTACTTCCAATATGCCTCAATCCATTTGTCTACTTCCATTCCTACGGGGGCACTGCCACAGTCAGCACATTACTGTCTCCTGTCAGTGTTGCTATCAAAAATTTTCAACTGAAACAAGTGTGGGGTTCAGAATGAGCTACCCCAAGATGTGTCTCTGTGGTATGTTGATTATCTTGAGTTAAAGGCAACCAGGACCCTGCAGGCTCAAGAGAAACTTCTGGTCCTTCTTAACTATGTAGAATGATTTAAATTAGGAGCCTGGCCTATGATAAGAGTGATCATTAGAAATGAGTTACCTATCTCTGTGGCAGAGAAAACTAATAATTACTAAAAATGTGCTCTTCCTGCAACTCTCTTCTGATGCTGTAAAGTGTGTTACCTCATTGCTCGCTCAGAATGTCTTATATACAATACCTCAATTTCCCTTTCTGTCTCTGAACCTCTCCTGTGTGTGAGGTCCCCCACTCTCTCATGCATGTGGAGTTTCCATAGATATGTATGCAATTAAATTTGATCATTTTCTCTTGTTAATCTGTCTCCTGTCTATTTGATTATTAAACCAACCAAAAGAACCTTGAGGGTAGAGAAAAGGTCCTTCCTTCCCTACAGAGACATTTCATATCTCCTAATTTCTCTCTATCCTTAGCTTGAGTGAACTTGATTTATCTATTTTATTTGAGGTAGGTTTTAAAAACATAGAAAAGTACAATGAATGAAAAAACAAATGCCCATAGTCCCACTACCCATAATTAACAGTGAGGCTTTTAAAATTAAAATTATTCAGAAAATCATAATGTTTCTAAAATCAAATCAATTTTAATATTAAAATTATAACTAGTGTGCAACTGCCCAACGGCTCCTACTTGTCCTTGGCATTAAGTTCAAATTCAGTTGCAAGGCTGACATGACTTTACAATTTCCAATTTCTTCTTACTCATACTTCCCCACTCAGCAATCCGAAGTGCAGATCACAGCAATCTATTTTTGTTTCCCCAAAAATACCAAGCCCCCTCTCCCATCCAAGCCTTTCCACCTTGGAGGAGGAAGGGCAGTAAAGGTATAAGGAAATGCCTGAGTAAGGGAAAGAAGCAGAAATGAACACTGGAAGGTAGTTGGCAGTCAGCCCACAGAACTGATGTTCAGAGCAATACCTTAGATCAGGGGTCCTCAAACTTTTTAAAGTGGGGGCCAGATCACGGTCCCTCAGAGAGCTGGAGGGCCGGACTATATGAACTATTAATTCCTACTGTAACACCTCGGCTGCGCTCACTGCCCAAAAATCCTGGCGGGCCGGATCAGACTCCTCTGCGGGCCACATGTGGCCCACGGGCCGTAGTTTGAAGACCCCTGCTAGATCATGCGAGGAACAGCATCACAGAGTCTTAGGTTGCTCAAAAATATATTTAAATCCAGCCTCCCCTGCCTCTCACTCCTGAACTTACTCATCATGCCTTCCAAAAACCCTGTATCAGAAGGGTAGTAAAGTATATATACTATATGTTTTGCATCTTATGGATGTTTAATGTATTCGAAGGAGAGTATATAACACAAAAAGATAGATTACTATAATTCTCGAAGGCTCCTGAAAGATAGAGATCTTTCCCCTGACATGCCTCCTAGGGGGTAGCGGTGATCTTTGAATGGAAAAGGAGAGAAGGTCAGTAACTAAATTAAGCAGTCCTTTTCGTGGAGGAAGCATCCAAAGGTTTCTGGCAATTCCTTTGTTTTATGGAGACAGCTAAAAGGAAACCAGGAAGGAAGAGAAATCTTTCCACTTCTCGTGACATGCTTTGAGAATTGTCTTATTTTAAGAAAACATTGATGTTTCAGTTACAGTAAATGATGCCTAGAAAATAGCATGGCAATTACAAACCAGAATTCTTTAATTTTAGTCTGTATTGAAATCCATCATTAAAAATATGTACATCGTGAAATGCCTGATGACATTTGGCTTGTTAGAAAAATTAGTGGAAAAGTAGCACATCCTGAAACCACACTACCAGAACTACTTCTGAAATGGGTAGCTGGCATAGAAGAAAATGGATTATACAAATAAACTCATAATTCTCAAATTGTGATGGAAATTTTTGTGGATGATTTAAGATGAAAACTGTTATTTTTTTAAACATTTAATAGTTGTTAACTAGTCACACCTCTACTTTTACAATGATTTTTGTAAAATATGAGAAGAAAACAGAATGAGCTCATTGCCTATTTTTAAAAGTCATAATGAAAGGGAAAGGGAAGAACATCTGTGAATGACCTCTGTATATTATCTGGAGTTTTTGTTTAGGACTTGATAAAACATCAATAATGAGAGAGAATCATTGATTGGCTGCATCCTGCACCCACCCCCCTTCCACTGGGGATCAAGCCCACAATCTGGGCACATGCCCCAACCAGGAATTGAATTGTGAATTCCTGATTCATGGGTCAATGCCCAACCCTGAGCCATGCCACTGAGGCAAGTGAAATATTTTTTAAAGTGTTGACATTCCGCTCATGTAAAAAATACATTGCCTTCTACAACAGGTGTTTTAGAAAAATGAATGTGTATTAAGATTGATGTCATAATTTTTAATGAGAGATTAACATAGATGGTTCTAACAAGGACTCTAAAATATCTTTTATTATTTAGAAACTTATAACATTATGCACACACCCTCAAAAAGGAACACTTCAAAGCTCATTCTATGAAGCCAGTATTACCCTAATACCAAACCCAGACAAAGACAACACAATGAAAGAGAATTACAGGCCAATATCCCTCATGAACATAGATGCCAAAATCCTCAATAAAATTCTAGCAAATCGGATTCAACAGTACATCAGAAAGATCATACACCATGACCAAGTAGGATTTATCTCAGGAATGCAAGAATGGGACAATATTCACAAATCAATAAACATGATATATCACATAAACTGAGAGATTAAAAATCACATAATTATTAATTGATGCTGTAAAGCATTTGACAAAATCCAAAACCTTTTCTTGATAAAAACCCTCAGCAAAATGGGAATAGAGGGATCAAACCTCAACATAATAAAAACCTTATATGACAAACCTATAGTCAACATCATACTCAATGGGCAAAAACTAAAACCACTTCACCTAAGAACAGGAACAAGACAGAGATATCCACTTTCATCACTTCTGTTTGACATAGCACTGGCAGTACTAGCCATAGCAATTAGACAAGAAGAAGAAATAAAATTTATCCAAATTGGAAAAGAAGACATAAAACTGTAATTATTCACAGATGACATGATACTGAACAAAGAAAACAATAAAGACTCCATCAAAAATTATTAGACTTAATAAATGAATTCAGCAATGTAGCAGGATACAAAATTAATGCCAAGAAATCTATGGCATTTTTATACACCAATAGTGAACTTACAGAAAGAGAGATTTAAAAAACAATTCCATCTACCATCACACACAAAAAAAAAATAAGATACATAGGAATAAACTTAACTAAGCAGGTAAAAGACCTGTACTCAGAAAACTACAGGACACTGAAAAAAGAGATAGAGGAAGACATAAATAGATGGAAGAACAAACCGTGTTCATGGATTGGTAAAATCAACATCATTAAAATGTCCATACTACCCAAAGCAATCTATAGATTCAATGCACTCCCCATTAAAATGCCAATGGCATATTTCACAGACCTAGAATGAACGCTCCAAAAATTCATCTGGAATTTTTTTAAAAAAAAAAAAGACCCTGAATTGCTGCAGCAATCCTGAGAGAGAACAAAATAGGAGGGATCTCAATAACAGATATCAATCTGTATTACAAAGCTACGGTTCTCAAAACTGCCTGGTATTGACACAAAAACAAATATATAGACCAGTGGAATAGAATATAAAACCCAGAAATTGACCCAAACCACTATGATCAATTAATATTTGACAAAGGAGGCAAGAACATACAATGGAGTCAAGACAGTCTCTTCAATAAATGGTGTTGGGAAAATTGGACAGATACATGCAAAAAAACTGAAACTAGACCACCAACTTACACCATACAGAAAAATAAACTCAAAATGGATAAAGGATTTAAACATAAGATGGGAAACCATAAAAGTAATAGAGGGATCCACAGGAAGCAAAATCTCAGACACATGCCGAAGCAATATCTTCACCGATATAGCTCCTAAGGCAATGGAAACTAAAGAGAAAATAAACAAAGGAGACTACATAAAAATAAAAAGCTTCTGTACAGCAAAAGAAACTATCAACAAAACAAAAATTTCAATTCTCCAAGCACAGTTCTAAGGAGATGTACTCAAAGTACATCTAAGTCAGTTACATCTAAGTGATGATTCAAACTACATAGTGAAGTCAATAGGAATCTGAGGAAAATGCAGATTATAAGAAAGAAGATTTTGGGCTCTAATTGGTTTGGCTCAGTGGATAGAGCATTGACCTGTGGACTGAGGGCTCCCAGGTTCAATTCTGGTCAAGGGCATGTACCTTGGTTGCAGTCATATCCCCTGTGGGAGGTGTGCAGGAGGCTAGATGTTTCTTTCTCGTTGATGTTTCTAACTCTCTATCCCTCTCCCTTCCTCTCTGTAAAAAAATCAATAAAATATTTTTTTAAAGATTTTGGAAAATTCAACCTTAGTATGGTAGACAGTCCATGCAGTGAGAGCACTGAGTGCACATTATGCACACATGTGCACATAGAATATTTCAGAAACACAATAAGGAATTCAGATCATTGTGAGCTAATGGTTGTATATAAAAACATCACCTACCGGAAGAGATTAAGCCATCGCCTTAGAGATAGTAATATTAATAAATACAGAAGTCACTTATTTACTTTATTTGGGCTCTGTGCCATGGCGCCCTTTACAATCATGATCTCATTTATTCTCCCAACAACCATATTTAGTAAATTTTAATATGCTCATTTTACAGATAAGAAAATAGAGGTGTGCTTCATCACCAAATTACCACATAACCTGGGGATAAAAAGCATCAAGGTCCTTTATTTCCCAGTTGTAATTATTTCATGAGGGCTAGCTTCCCAATGTCAGTAGAAATCAAATTTGGTTTTATGTTAAATCTGATAGTTTATTCCAAGGAATTTATAACTGAACTACAGAGAATAACATGTTTTTATCTAATTAGATTCCCTTCTTTCACAATAGTATACTTTACTTTAAGAGCTAAGGGTAAATATTGCCTAATCCCATATAATAAAAGCACAGTATTCAAATTGTCCCCTCAACCGGGAGTTCTCTCTGGAATTCAAACATGGGGCAGGGGAAGGGAGGGAGTACCCAGTTGGCCACCATCAGCTGCTAGGGACCCTACCAGTGCATGAATTTTGTGCACTGGGCCACTAGTATTCTTACAAAAGTTTATTTGAGCAGAATCCACAGATAGAGCTGGTGTTTAAATACAAATGATTCTGGACAGTTCAGCACCTTTACCTCAAATTTTCATTAGTTTTACAATTCAATTCAACAAATGTTACTCTAGCACCTACGTGTCAGACATAGGAAATACAATACTAAGGTGGCAGACATGGCCTCTGGCCCTCATAGAATTTTCAATATTGTCAGGAAGATGATGATTAAGCAAGTAACTCCACTATAATGTTGTAAGTGCTATAGGAGGTGACAATCAGGAGATTATGGGCGAATATACAAAGGTAAGGAAAAAATCTCGGAGGAAAATGGCACCTATGCTGAGACTTGATGTTAACCATACGTGAAGGAAGTAGGATAAAGATCATATTAGGTCTTAGAGTTGAACATGGTGTGTTCAAGAAAGTCACTCTTAAAACAGATACCATGATGTGGTTGGTGGGAGCACAGAGGTGGGGAAGATGAGGAGGAAGACACAACACAAGATGTTAGAGAAAGAGATGGTCCAGGGTGGCAAAAATAGGGCTGGAAATGCAATCAGGAGGCAAATCATAAGACTTTTGTGTGCCACTTTAAGAAAGATGGGCTTTATCCAAAGAATGACGGAGAACCTTAGAAGGACTTTCATCAGTAGCTACTCATTTTAACTCCCCTTCTGTCTTCAGGATCGAGTATAATTCCACTCCAACCTCTTGTAACTAGATAAAACTTTTGGCCTCACCACATGTTAAAAATTCCTAGAGGTGTTCTTCTGCAGCGGACTATAATTATTTAGAAAAAGTAACTCCCTAATATCTAGGACTTTCCCATTCAGTTAGCACTCTCAGTTCCCTGCCTGTTCATCACTACAGCATTCCCTGTATCCCAATTCAAAGAGTAGAGTCCTTCTAAGCCATACAGAACTAGAAGGGAAGATGATAATCAATCAGCACCTGTAGCATGAACCCACATAACTAATCTGCCTCTGCAGTGCATTTCTCTCCAAACTATTACCTTTAGCTTTTTTTGAAGTTAGAGCTTTTTATATAACTTGAAGCTATTAAGTGGAATTATTATTTAGCAGGTATCACTGATACTGTATTAAGTTAAAAACTATTCCCTCTTTAAAAGTTTAAAATTACAACTACATTATGCCAGAATACAACCTTCACAGCACACTCTTAATAGGTCAATTTAAAAAACAAAACAAAACACACACACACCTTAAATGTAAAAATTCCTCCACAAGTTCTTTTTTTCTTCTGAACAAAGAGAAAATTCTTAGTGAGAAAGTGGAAATGCTTTTATAGAGAAACAACCCAACACACACACACACACACACACACACACACACACACACACACATGTCTGCATTTGAAGACTGAACTGTAATAAATAAAAAGTTGTTTAAAAGGGGTAGGGGATATCGAAACAAATAATATCCCAGTTATTTCAAATATCATCCAGGAGGGAATTTCTACTAACATATGCTGCAATTTGCCACAGGCAAATGAGAGCCTCTAATTCAGAACATAAGCTGGGCTTCCACCTATAAAAATTCTACAAGCAATAGCATGCCCTGGCTAGAATAACAATGCGTGACTTGTGGCTGAAAGCATTCCGCAGGTCAACAGATGGCTCTCTTCTGGGTGTTAAGACAGACAGGCATCAGGCATCCTGACAACAGTGAAATGCTAACCCGAGGAGGAGAAAAGTCAGAGGCACCAGCCCAGGGAGCTGACATACCTCTTGTGAAGTACACCGTTTTCTGGGCATGGAATTTTCCTCAAAATACAGCACAAAGCTAATGCTTTGTTACAGAGGCATGTCAAGAAATTTGTAAAACAAGAACCACCAGTGCAAGAGAAGCTCCAAGACTTCTTTTTAGTACGCTGAGAGAAGTAGCTCTTATTTGTCTCAGAAGTTCAATGTTTGGGCTCAGAAGCTACATCTTGTTGCTGGACATCTAGATTTTAACATGAGGTTTGTCCTTCTGGCATATTCCAACCCAAAATTCCTTTATTTTCCCAGTGTAGATCTTCACTAGTACCAGGGCGTAAATAACTCTGCTAACTGACAATGACCTTCTGCTTGGTCCTGTGAGCAAGCTTAGCCCTCTGGACAGGTACTGTCATCTGCAATGTATGAACACTGAACTCATTGTCCTCCCTCTGGAAACCTGTTAGTTTCCCAAACTGGTGACTGATAAGCAACCATCCACCTCCACTGTGCAATCCAGAAATCTAGGTGTCATCCTTGCCTCCCTCTCCTTTCATTCTCTGGCCAATAACCAACTCCTATCACTTTGACAGTCTGAATCTCTCCCCAGTCTGTCTATCTCTGTCTAGCTCCACTGTCACCTCCCAGGTCCAGCTTGTTGCCCTGAATTATGCAACCTGCAGCCATGGTGGTCTTTCCCATCACAGCTCAGATGGAGTTTCTCTGGTTCCAAACCCTTCCAGTGGCTCTCTAGTGCTTTAGAACAAAGTCCACACCCTGGCATTGGAGGCCCCTTACCTTAATCTGAATCCTCATATTTCACCCTGCTACACCTCACAACCTCTGCTCTAACTAGGCCTAACCTAATGAAACATCCCTGAGACACTGTGCTCTCTCTTGACACCCAGCCTTCACATATGCTGTTCTACTTGCCTTAAATGAGCAATCTCCACCCAACTTCACCTGGTCTTGTTCTTGAGCCTCAGACCAGTGTACTCCACCAACAAGAAGTCTCCCCTTTTTTCCAAGACTTATTTAATAGTAGGATGACACAGGAAAGTGTCCTCTCTACATGTTCTCATAACCTTCTTTCAAGTCATACTACTTGTCCCAACATGTTGATACATAGGTCACATCAGTATTGCATCCCAGAACCTGGAACCTATAGCCACTTAAGTACTTGTTGAATAAATGAATTAATGAATATTCTTAAATGACTGAATGATATACTAAATTAATAAATTACACTCTTATTTTAGCAAGTGATAGCACATTCTTTTGCCTCTTCAACACCACCCTGCTCCACTCTTTTCCTTGTCTCTTTCTAACTTCAGCACTGATGTGATCCATCTATGTTTCCTAACCTCATAAGTCTCTCCTCAGACTTTAAGATTGGTGTGTATGTATGCTGTCCCTGCTGTCTGACCCTTGACTGCCCATGACATCTTGCATTTGGCTTGAACTCTTGCTCCCCCATCCATCTTTGGGTACGACCAGCCTTATAGAATCTGACATTTGGTCCTAGTCCCTCAATTAGCCTATGCCTGGCCATTTACCACTTCCACCACACCAACCCATGAAGTGAGGAGTCAAACACTTTTTAACAAACAGCCATTGTTCTGTGAGTCCTCACTATTCAAGCAAAATTTTATAATTTTTGTGTTCTTAAATTATGGCTATGATGTTAGGGCAAGACATGCACAGCTTGGTGTGTAGATGTGTGCTTTTCTGGAATGATGGTCAAACAGAGATACCCTTTCCCCACAGATGCCTCCAACAGCCCCTGCCATGACATCATCAGGCTATTCTTTATCTTCCTGTTGACTCATTGCAGAGCTATAGTAATTCATGGACACCAAGGGCTCAAGATCTTGAATTCTTTCTTGTACACCAATTATTGTGGGACAGTGTGAAGGAGGGTCATGCTATCACTGTAGAGGGGACCCTGTCAGCTTCTTTGCTGCTTAGCATCACATGCACAACAGCTTCATCCATCATCTTCTTTGCTATCAGGAGTTAACAGGCCGACATTATTAGGACACTGCGGCTGAGCCCCACTGGCCTAGAATGTTCTCGAACCATATTTACATGCTGAGTCCTAACACTAACTCTCTGAGACTCCTTCCATACAATCTCTCCAGGCACCATCTTCTGCCCATTCCCTATATGTTTTATATTGATTTTGGTCTTGATTTCTGCTACTTTGATCCTGGAACTGAAATCCTTGACTTGAACCTGCCTTTGTCTCTCTGCATTTTGTGCCTATATGTGGATTTCTAGGCTTCCCTCTATGACTTTGACTGGCTCAGCCTCCAGATTAAGATTCTGTCCATAGACATTGTCCCTTCTAGCTGGGACAGAGAGTAATAATAAAAAAAATATGTATCTCGCCTGGCTGGCATGGCTCAGAAGTTGAGCATCCACCTATAAACCAGGTCAAGGTTTGTTTCCCGGTGACATCTACTCAACCTTTGGCCTTTATGAAGGGGAAGTGAATGGGGTATTAGTGGCAGCACACTTCCTGTAGATGCTCTCTACAGAGACTACTTTATCCTTGACTTTGTAGACTGAGCCCTTAAACTAGAGTTGGAGGCCATCTATATTATAACTGACTGACAGCATGAATTGGGAGATTTTGAAAAGTATTCTCTCTTTATTGATGACAGCTGCAGACAAGCTGCTGTCTTTCTATAAAGTGTTTTTTTAATCTGAAAAGTGCAAAATTCTTAAAACACACAAGGTAGAACTGAAAATACCACATTGCATATCACAGAAGTATGAGTCAGCCTTTAAGAAGGAAGTTAGAATCTTGATCTCAAAAGCTATTAAAAGCCATCCTTTTTCCAATCCCTTCACCTGCTTGCCTGATTGCTTTTAAATGAAGATGCAAGATTTCAAGGAGAAGAGGGCGCGGAAAATAGAATGTCATTTTTTCTCTCCACTACCTCACAGATAATGGTGTGGGTGCATCCACAGGTATAGATAACCAGTGTAAATTAAAAGCTTAACTGGAGGCCTATAAAAGGCCATCTCCACTCCCTCTTGTCTCATCCCATTCTCACACAATGCACGATACAACTTGAACAAAGGCCAAAAAAGTTATCTCTAGAAAACTCAATTGCCATGACCAATTATTCAGTGAAATGTCCTTTGTTAAGCCTCAAGCTTTTGATTAGCGACTTTAATTTAAAGAGATTCTTCCTCCGTCCACTTAACACTGATCTGTATCAAATGCTAGCTTTGCTTATCATGGTGGCGTGGAACATTCTTAGGCCAAGGGGAGTTTGGATGTGTTACGGCTTTACTAGTAAACTAGACCTGCTTCAGAAAAGAGATTGGGAGGCAATCATATGGCTGTCCCATGGTTAGTCTAAGGCAGTGGTCGGCAAACTGCAGCTCGCAAGCCACATGTGGCTCTTTGGCCCCCTTGAGGTTTTAGCAAAGGCCAGCTTAGGAGTACCTTAAGTTAATAACAATGTACCAACCTATATAGTTTAAGTTTAAAAAATTTGGCTCTCAAAAGAAATTTCAATCGTTGTACTGTTGACATTTGGCTCTATTGACTAATGAGTTTGCCGACCACTGGTCTAAGGCCCTCCCCAGACATTGTCCCTTCTAGCTGGGACAGAGAGTAATAATCAAAAAATACATATCTCACCCAGCAGGCGTGGCTCAGTGGGTGAGCAACCACCTATGAACCAGGAGGTCAAGGTTCGTTTCCCAGTCACAGCAGATGCCCTGGTTTGCTGGCTTGATCCAAAGTGTGGGGCATGCAGGAGGCAGCCTATCAATGATTCTCTCTCATCAATGATGTTTCTACCTCTCTCTCCCTCTCCCTTCCTTCAGAAATTAATAAAAATATATTTTAAAAATATGTATTTCCTTCCTTCTCTGCCTTATGAAAGTGATCAGCTACAGAGAATTTGGGTCTGCAGCTTAGATGGAAAAAAATGATCTTGAAAATCCAAGACATCCTTAGACATTTTTTAAAATGTATCTTTATTGTTGAAAGTACTAGAGATGTCCCCCTCCTTAGACATTTTTTACATGATCTTAGGGGCAGTACTTCTATCCCAATAGTGTCCATGGTATAGTTAGCTCCAGCAGAAACCGAAGCCAGAAAACCCATAATACAAAACCAAATGTGCTGAAAGATTTACTCAGTGATTTTAGAATTTAATTTAAAAATAAATAAACATTTGTAAAAATAAGGACACAACTAGCCCCCTTTTCAGATTAGAAGCCATTAGAGGACAAAATGCAAAACAAAATACCTAAATCATGTCACTTGATTTGGCTGCTCTGTCCATATCCATGCCTAGAACCCTGCTAGGAGACAGGGAGCCATGAGAACCTTACCACCTCCTATTGGCGGACACTTGGTTAATGGTGAGTCTCCTTCACTGAAGGTTGAACTCAGACACCACACAACATTCTAGTTGTTGAGCCACAAGTGCAGGACTCAGAAGGTCATGTAAACAGACCAAAGTGCTGGTTTCATTTTGGAGTGGCTGTGGAAATATTGTTTGTGGTGGGGAGTAAGGGCAAGAGATGGAGAGAGAAAAAGAAAGCAGAGCATCCCAAAGCTTTCTTGCAATAACTATACCTGCAAAATACTTTTGGAATCCCTGAAATAAACCCCTTTTCATATGAGCTTTCTTAAAGGATTTCTGTTGTCCCTTGTCCATACCATGCATTCTTTTTTTATTATGTTTTGCTTTTTCCTGGGTTAAGCCATACCTTTGGACATTTATTATGTATTTCAATGAAAACCCAATCCTTACCAATGCCCCAGGCTCCAAATGATTTAGTGACTATGAAATTTTATCATACAAATTACAATGCTAGAAATCACATCCCATTTTCAAGAGGTAGTAACGAAACAGAACTGAAGTCAAATCTGTGGTAAAAGCAGCAGAAAAAGAATTCCATGAACCCACTGGGAGAATGAAATTGATGTCAAAAGTCCCACACACAACTACTCTTTCATCATTACCCCCCACACCTTTCTCGATCTTCTGGAATTTTTTTTATTTTGTTTTATTTTGTTTTGCTTTTGCAAGCAGTTAGGAAGCTAAGTAGGTTTTGTTGGATGTTGGAGATGGGAAATAGCAATCAGCTTGATGCCAAAACAATAAAATTGTGAAGAACCCACTTCCTGTATCCTCTTGCCTCTGGAAATGAAAACAGGACACAATCAAGTACATCAATTGTGGAGGATAAATGACATTTAAAAACAATTACCAGAATAAGCAAATGTGGCCGAGATTACTCGTTATTATGCTTAGTTCTTTATGCTTGGGTCCAAAATCAATTGTATTGCTAAGAACCCTTGTTAAAACTCAGTAAGAGTGTTATTATATGGGGTTAACCTCTATAAGGATATTTGATACAATGAGGTATTTTCTTGTATAATATGTAAGCATCATGATACAGAGGGTTTTTTTGAAGTACTTATCACACACTCAAACCAAAGTTGACCACATCCCCTGCTGGTGCACCCAACCTGTACTTCCTTGGCCACAGAAAGCAAGCTCCTAAAACTGTGACAGGATGTTAAACAGTCCTTTTTTTAGGGGTGCCAGATAAAATACAGACTGCCCAATTAAACTGAATCTCAGATAATCAAAGACTATTGCTCAAAACATAATTATACTGAAAAAAATCATTTTCTAAATTTGGCAACCTTAACTTCTCCTCTTGTCTCAAAAGACTCAATTGAAGTTTTAAAACTGAAACCACCGGGTTACAAACACCCCAACACTCCTGAAAGAGCTTTGATGTGTACCCTTGCCTTTAGTTTGATTCTGCCTCAGAATTAAGGAACCTTTGTGCCTGAGGTTCTATCTATTCTGTATACTCCTGCCCCACTCATCTAAGACTCCACTTTTGCATCTATCCTTACCTATAACCTGCAAACTCCTTCAGGTTGGGCAGGTCCTATTCATCTATTTCCTTGGAACCCTGAGCACGCACAGAAGATGTTCAGCACATGTTCACTGGGATGAAAGGTTTGCCCATGGCCTTCATCAATTCCAGACTCCTGTTCCTGGCTTCTGAGAGCTTTCATCGTCAGCCTCAGTTTATTCTTACTCTTCATTTCCTCTCAAGAGCTTCTATGCTTATTAAGCTCTTGTTCTTGCTGCTCCCTAAAGGGCTCTGCTCACCCCGCCTCCCTCTACTCAGGCTGATGTGGGAGCCCATCCTGCAGCGTCTTACCTCTTTTCCCTGAAATTTTACACAGACATCACTTAAGGGCCAATGCAGTACCCCATTCCTCCAGCAGATGTCTTTGATTGTTTCATCCAAATGCCATTGCTGCTCCACAAAACTTCCCTTGTAGAAAAGCATAACACCAAGTTTTACCTTCAGTGTTTGCTGTTTGGTTTAGTAATTCAATCTCCCTAGTTCTGAGGTCCTTCAACTCAAGAACTGCATCCTAAATGTCTCTTGCTGCCTGGCTGGTGTGCTCAGTGGTTGAGTGTCAACCTATAACCCAGGAGGTCACAGTTTGAATCCTGGTGAGGACACAGGCCCGAGTTTCAGGCTGGATCCCCAGTAGGGGGCCTATAGGAGGCAGCCAATCAATGATTCTCATCATTGATATTTCTCTCTCTCTCTCTTCCTCTTCCTGGCTCTCTGAAATCAATAAAAATATATATATATTTTTTAAATTGTCTCGTCTTACCTTCCTCCAGCACAATGCTTGCCCATTGGACGTAGCTTACAGAAAGGCATGGGTGTTATTTCCATCCATCCATCTTTTCTAGGACTTTCTATCAAATCACTAGAGTGTAATTCATGGCTTAAAAACTTTCAAGAAACATGGGGCTTCAATCTTGGCTCTTCCACAGATTTTCATTTTTCAAATACATCTTTGTATTACATCTCATTTTGATGTGTATTTCTCTGACCACTAGACATGTGCATCTTAATGTTTATCAGACACATATTTCTTCTTTCACCGACCAGTTCATACCTAGTTCATTTAACTTTATATTCTCATTTGAGTTTAGTTTGAAATCTATGTTTGAGATACCGTTTGGGGAATGAATAGTGTAGGAGTAATCACTGAAGTAATGGTTTTGGATAAGAAAGAACAGGGAGTGTGGAAAGTATGATAACCCAACTGGGCTTATCAAAAAAATGTATTTTTATAGTAAATTTTTCAGAATTGCCCATTTAGCAATGGCCAAGTGAACCAGAAATGAGCCATTTAAACCTAATCTTAAGCCCTCTGCTCACATTTGATGTTATAGGATTTTTCTGGGATAAACTAAATCATGTTTCCAAGAATCAAACATAATGGTAAGTGGGAAATTTCCAGGAGGCAGTAACAATAAAGCTGTGTCTGCCACTCCAATCTGACACCGTGAAATAGAGACATATCTGGCAAGCGATAGTGGCTGCACTGGGTTCTGGATAGAACTGATAGTGGTCCAAAATAATGAAATCATAGCATCTGCTCTGTCTGGGAATAAATCGCCTAGAGCAATTTCTCAGCTACCGGCCAAAGTCAGCAACACTCGCTACAGATTGGAGAGTCAGAAATGTTGACATACAGTTCACCGTTAATCATAACAAGGCATGTTGTTGTAAGTTAAACAGCCATCATATTAGCTGCACGAGGAGATAATTTTTAGAGGTGCCAAAGGGGCAAAATATACCATTAGCCACTTTACTATGGCAGAATATATACAGGCCAATGTGCTCAACTAGCATAGCTAGACATGGAGAATGCTATAACCAAGGCCTGCTGAATGCCCAGGGACCTGTAACGGGGAGTGACAATGTTTTATCTGCCCTTGGTGTGGGAGTCATGAAAGCTATGTCTGTCCCTCCACAGATCAAAAGAGCAGCTCATAGGATGATACTAAAACTCCACTACGGTGAGATCTCATTCCAGCTCTGCCATGCTGGAACCAGAATAAGCAGGGAGGCAATGAGTGATGTTTTCCTCACTCCCAAACACTGACAGTCAAAAAATAATGGTTATCATGACAACAACAACAAGTTATCAATGAGCAGCTGCCTTCTCTTGGCCAGGAACTGTGCTTTAATACTTAACTCCATAAGGTAGGGTGGACCAGTCAGTAAGTTACTCAAGCCTGGACATGATCTTCCTAGAGATATTTCTTATCTCCAGGACTTCCTCAGGATGCTGTTAGGGGCAGGATCTTGCATTTTTACAGAAGTGGCATTCAACTCTTGCCTCAGATGCAATATACAATGTAAGTCCAATCTTTGGTTTCATTTCTTATTTCTTCTTTTCTAGTCTTGGTTAAGTATATCTGTGTAGCCGCATGAGAGTGGGTTAACCCTGTGAGTGAGGTGTATTAAGTGTTGAACATTTCCAAACTCAGCACTCTTGGACGGTATAAGAAAGAAAGGCAAATTCCTTTAGGTACCTAGAAAGAAAATCTGGCTCACTACCTTGGAACCACTCTAAGATCTTGGAAGAACACTGAAGAATACTTGTTTGTGTGGTTGAGCTATTATCAGAAAGCTATTTTTATGATTAACTTCCATTCTGAGTGACAAATGGGAAAAGAAATCCTTGAACTTTTACTCCAAACAACTGCCAAGTTTTTGTGGGGTTTTGTTTTTTTGTGTTTTTTTTTTGCCTAGTGACTTGGAAAACTACAGTTATGTTGCCCTGACCTCAGAAGTCATCACTCTGTTTTGGAAAGTAAATAAACTAAAACAAAACTTTTTTCTTCTTCGCTGAGGAGATGCTCAGTATTCTGTTCTAGGACATGATCAACCCATATGGCAGTTATTTTTCTTCCATCGTCTTCTTGTCCATGTGGACTGCCAACGCTGAGTCTGGGGTCTTGGAACTATTAGTGCAAAGCTAGGAATTCAGCTGTTAATTCATTGGCAAGTTGCACTTCCTTTGCTTCCCCAATCTGTGAGTGGGCTTTGTAGGTTAGCCATGCAATGTGTTAAAAGAATAGTGATGATGAAATATGCAGTGAAGAGATGTGTAAGAAAGTAAAGCCAATCAAAGAGACTTAACAGAAAATGGACATGGGAGAAAGACCCGATACATACAGGAAGTTTTAATGAACCCCATGTGCCAGATCCTGTGATATCCAGTCCTTAGGATGAAGGAAGAGGTCAGCTGAGGTCAGTGTCACCTGGAGAGAAAATGGGCCTTGGAGGCAGGTGGAACTGGCTTTGACTTTGGCTTTGGCCTGCCTTGGGAGATGTGTGAGAGCTGGTTTTACACCAGCTACTGACTGGGGTCCTCTCTAGTCAGTAGGCCAAAGAGACCTGCTGAAACTACACCTCAGTTTATCATGGCCTATAAACTCAGAGCAGCCCTCACAGGCATAGGTCTCTGGTGCAATCCCCTGTAATTATGGCTTCACTTATCACCTGTAGCTTTCTGGAAAAAGCCAGTATGCAGAGATTACTCACTTAGTTGTGGGTTGTTTTGTTTGTTTTTTAGCTTTCTATGTTAAGGTACTTGCAGATTCACTTGCAAGAAATAATAAAGAGATACTCTGCATACCCTTAACTCAGAATACTATAGTATATGACAGCCAGGAAATCGACATTGATACAATCTACCAACCTTATGTAGATCTCACCAGTTTTACATGTACTCAGCATGTGTGCACGTGTGCACATGTGCATGTATTTACTTCTATGATGTTTTATCATATATGTAGATAGGTGAGGCCAAAAAGTACACTCAAGATGCAGAAGTTCCATGACAATATCCCTTATGCTATACTAACCTGATCTCCATTTCTATGATTTTTTTTTCTTCATTTCAAGAATGTTATATAAATGGAAGCCTTTGAGATTGGCTTTTTTACTCAGCATAGCACCCTTGGCAGCCATTTAACTTGGGTGTACCAATAGTTTGTTCCTTTTTATTGTTGAGAGGTATTTCATTGTATGATTGCGTCACAATTTCTTGAACCATCCATCCATTAAAGCACTATTGGGTTATGCAGCTTGGGGCTATAGCGAAGTTGCAATGAACATTCCCATATATACTTTTTATGTGAATGGAAGTTTTCATTTCTCTGGGATGAATGCCCAAGAGTGCAATTCCTGGGTTGTATGATAAGTATATGTGCAGTTTTATAAGAAACTGCCAAACTATTGTCTAGAGTGGCCGTACCATTTTACATTCCCACAACAATACAAAAGTGGTCCAATCCCTCCACATCCTTGCCAGCCATTTGGTGTTACCACTATTGTTCTTATTTCACTCATTCAGATAGATATGTAGTTGTGTTTCATAATGGAGTTCATTTGCAGGCTGTTAATAACTAATACCATTTAGTATATTTTCACATGCTTATTTGCCTCTGTATATTCTTAATGAAATGTCTGTTCATGCCTGTTGCCCATTTTCTAACTGGATTATCTGTTTCATTTTTACTGTTGGGTTTTAAGAGTTTTTTGCATATTCTAGGTACAAATCTTTGACAGATCTGTGACTTGCAAATATTTTCTTCCAGTCTGTAGCTTGTCATTTTATCCTCTTAAGTTTCATAAAGCAGAAGTTTTTCATTTTAATGATTTATCAATTTTTTCCTTTATGGATCATGCTTTTGGTATCAAATCTAAGAACTCATCACTAGCTCTATGTCCTGAAAATTTCCCCTATGTTTTCCTAGAAGTTTTATATTTTTACATCTAACTGTATGATCTACTTTCAGTTAATCCTATTCAGTTAATCCTATATAATAAAAGTATTCAGTTAATCCTATATAATAAAAGCATAATATGCAAATTGACTGAATGGTGGAATGACCAGTCGGCGGAGGGCTGGGCTAGTGAGCAGACAAGCCCAAGACAGTCATGGCAGAGGGAGGGGATAGTGATGAGGGGAAAAGAGTGGGGAAGCGGCAGAGAGGGCGATGGGGGTGGGGGCGAAGTAGGCCTAAGCTGTCAGTAGGACATCCCCTGTGTTTTCTGATGGTTTTAGGCTTATACAGCAGTGGTTCTCAACCTGTGGGTCATGACCCACAGGTTGAGAACCGCTAGCAGGGTTGCCTAAGACCATCGGAAAACAGATATTTACATTACGATTCATTAACAGTAGCAAAAGTACAGTTATGAAGTAGCAACAAAATTATTTTATGGTTGGGGTCACCACAACATGAGGAACTGTATTAAAGGGTCGTGGCATCAGAAAGGTTGAAAACCACTGCAGAAAGAGATCCACCCAGTTGTCCAGGCTCTACCTGCTCCACCAAGGATGTGTTAACAAACTGATAGTCTTGCTGAAATGCAGGTATGTGAAACCTAAGGCATTCTGTGATTCTACTGAGATTTCCTGGAATCACAACTTTCACATTGGCATTTAAGCTGTCACACCGGTTGTAGAGGGATCTCAGGTCCCTTACTTAACCTCAGTACTCAAGACTTCTCATTGACAAAAGGGAGATAATGGTTCTAATATCACTCTTTGGTGGTTTTGTGTTGGGTTTTTTTTTTTTTCCAATTATAATGTACTATACACTTCATTTGTAATTTCTGTGCTAATTACAACCTCAACTACCTCCTTACAAGCATAGAGACCATTAAGTGGAAGTTCTTCAATTCTGTAGCTTAAAAGAAAAAAAAAGAAAAAAACTAGTGTTGGAAATGCAAACTAGGGAAAAGAAATATGGAGGGAGAGTGGAGCTACTCAGCAAACGAGAAAAGAAATAGAAGCCTCCTGCCATCTGGAGAAATCTGCCAGGGAGAGGTGGGGAGCAGGGCTGGGAAAGAGAGAGAAGGGACCCAAATATGGCAAGGACATTGTGTACAATGAGAGCCCTCACGATGCCCCTTTGGGAGATCCTCCCCAAATATGGGCAGAGTCATATGAGAGTGGAGATGTTACAGGACCAGGGCAGATTCGAGGAGTTTGGGCACAAGCTGCAGAGACAGCCATAAGGACACAATGCCCATTCCGTTGTTATCCTGACCGTAGGAAGCAGCAGAAATCTAGGACTTAAAAGTCCCTGGGACTGTGGAACTTGGGGGCTAAAGGCAAATGTATATAGGTCTTCAGGGATAGGTAAGCCTCCAGCTGACTTTGGGATTACACATATTTGCATTCATATCTGAAAAAAAAATAGAATACTGTAACCTCTAGTGACATTTTTTCAAGCAGAAAAAAGGAAAAAGCGGCTCTTTGTTCTGTTATTCCAATTTTGATCTTCTATTCATTCTCTAAGGGCAGAAATGACTGTTTATATGTTTTTCATGAGTGAAATCTCATTTGAGGATGTTTTGTTTTCAGTTACCATTGTTTCCTGCTGTGGATTTTAAAAGCTTCTCCTTTTGAACCAAAAGTATCGACAACCAGGACCCTTACAACTGCCACGTGTGCTGGAGTCTAGATTCCTCTGTGGGCTCTTCTGCTGTGTGTTTTCTAGGGCACACGATTAATTACAAGTGGGAGTGGTGTGTTTCTGCTGTGCAGAAAAACCTGAGTTGAGTCTGGCTGCCACCCACCATTCCCCAGAACGTGTCTAATCACAGCCTCTGCAGAACACGGAGCTCCAGGATCGTCTATTCTGTACCCTGGAACCCTGCCATTCCAGCCCCAGGCAGGCTGCAAATCTAAGGCAAGAGCAGCTGGAGGCTAACCTGGCTGTGACCTCTGGAGTGACCCCATGGGAGAAGGCAAGCTAGCCCAGTAGAATTCTCTTTCTTGCGTATTTGAAACAGGACATGGGTAAGAGAATAACAAGTGTGTATCAAGGAAGGTATGAGATAGTGTTAGAGGCCATGAGGAGTCGTAAGCAAGCCAGAATTAGTAGGATACAAGTCAATGAAGCAGATATAAGAAAATTGGTTGCAACATGTTAATCCCATCTGTTGCTGTGCCAAGTATAAGCAAATGCAAACCATTCCCTCTGCTTACCTTCTTACACTCTTTCTTCTCCCTTCTTCCATTTCCTATTTCCCCCTTCTCTGCCTAAAACCTCAGGGCAGAAGAGTTAGTTGTGCCATCAGAGCTGATGGAAATGCACCTTTTCAATTCCTTTGTTTTTCCCAATTCAGAGCAAGATTTATAAAAGACATCTTGACCATCTTGTCACATGTAGGCACAATGACACTGAGGCCTTCTTTTGTCAGTTGAAAATGCCCAGATAGAAATAATATCTATGAATTTAAGGTTTCCTACCACAGTGCTCTTCTCTTACAAAATCTAACTGTAGCTCTAGAAAAAAGAGAGGCTGGCTCTTGCAAACCTCCCAGCATGCTGACTAACACATCTCGAGCTAAATCAGAAACAAGGGCAGCATGGTGTGGGAGAAGTGGCAGTGTTATCTCTGCTGTCCACTCAGATTGTCGTTTCGATTGGTGGGTCTGTGAGGCAGGAAAAGAAAAATGTATAATGCATATGAAAGCAAATCGCCGCAGGCCACAATATTAGGTTTGCAGGGGGGGGAAGTATAGTTAAATGTATTTTCAGGATGTGGCTCAACCAGAGGAATTTATAGCTGTAACTGGCATCCCTAATACCCTAAAACTATGCACGGAAGCTACTTTTAGGCTTTGAGGCTCAAACGGCTAGATTCAAAACATAGATAATAGAGTAACAACTGCTGCTTAACGGGGAGAAAGAGATAAAAAATAATTTGCTACATCTCGCTGGAATCTATCCCATACCTCTAACACAGCAATCCTGCACAGTTAATTTATTTGAGTATGTGTGGTTGCCACACATGAGGAAAATGCTACCAGTGATGGAAGAAACAGTACACAGGAGAGTCTAAGCCAGCAATTAAACCAGAGTAAAATTCTAGAAGCCAAAGAGGGTACCCTAGGAAATAAGCTGAGCTAGAGGTAACAAATTCCTAGTGAAAGCAGGTCTCTTTACCTTAGGTCAGTAAAAACTCAATTATGACACTAGATAAATTCATGAAATTAACCTTTTTAGCTTTGAAATTAGCCATGAATAATGGAGGCCAACAGACACACACACACACACACACACACACACACACACACACACTCCTTCAACCTATGTCTTAAACAAAAGATCTCCCTTCCACAACACTTGAAGAGTCTAAGAGCTGCTCAACACCAATGGCTGTGTGCACCAAAAGGTTGCACCTTTGATTCCTGGCCAGGGCATATACCTAGGTTGAGGGTTCAATTCCCCAATTGGAACATGTATGGGAGACAACCATTTGATGATATATTCTCTCTTTCTCCTCTCTCTTTCTTCTCTCTCTCTCTCTCTCTCTCTCTCTCTCTCTCTCTCTCTCTCTCTCTCTCCCCTCCCCCCATCGATCTTTCTCTCTCTCATTAATAAAAACATATCCTTAGGTGAGAATTTAAAATAATAACAGTAATAAAGCAGTCACGCCTTTTAAAAAATGTTTGAGAGCTATAAAGTGACAAGAAGGAAATTTTAAAGCTGGCAGAATGTAAGCCAACTAAAGATGGTATTTCAAAGTATCTCTCCCTATCAAACCAAAAGAGGCATCAGGGGGTAGCAGACACATCAGCTGGGAGCTCAGAGACCTGCATGTGCAGCACTTTAATGAAGAAATAAGAAGGAACTGGACTCCCCACTTACATTCTCACACCAGCACCCCTTCCTTCGATTTTCTCCTTGTTCCCCTACTCACAAGGGAGAACAATAGCCAGGGGCAGACAGGATGAGAGAATAGAAGGTAGATGATAAAGTCATTTGATCTTAAGAGTTGTTGAGAGCTTTTGATCCAAAGTAGAGCAATTACCGTTTGAAGCCCCAGCCAAAAAAAAATAAATAAAATTAATCATAACAATTTAAAATACTCCCTCACTTTTCCCCAGTATGGCAAACTGTAATGCACTAAATTCATATTTTCATCAACATGTCTAAATGTGTTATTCAGAGGAGGATTATATGTGCAATAGCTCTGGGGCAATTTTCTGAAAGAAAAAGGAATTCCCAAAATTGGATGCCCAAACTGCTTTAAGGTTTTAAGATTTGGCAAAGTATATTGTGCCTTCCCTGTACCCTATGCCAGAAATGGAAAAATGAATTTGGTTTCTCAGGCACTGCAATGAACTTGCTTAGGACAGGCTCACAAGAATGCAACAAGCAGGAGAGGTGATGTCCCCAACACAAAGTGATCCGGACCCCTGGTCTTCTAGCTGGCAAGTTGCCCGGCAGAGAAATAGGATGCTATTGAATTTGTAGGCATCTCAGTCAGGAATGGGGATAGAGAAATGGTGCAAAAAGAGAATGGGAGGAAGAGGGATTGGGAAAGCAGAGGTAGGGTACCTTACAGAGGTGGAAAATTATTTTTTCAAGCATAGAAGAACAAGTTAAAATATTACTGGGGAATTCATGCATAAAAAGTGGTCTTAGCAGGTGGGGGCCTGAGGCCAAGACCCCCAACCATTAAGACCACAGATAGTTAAACGGAAAATATCTAATCAAGCCAGAAAGACAGTCATCTCCAAGAAACAAACTACTAGATATTCACACTGTAGTCCCAGGCCCAGGTCCAACATAATAAAGAGCTAATATGCTAATTAGACCTGATGGCAGAATGACCTTCAGGAATGACCTTCCTGAACTACCAGTGGGTGAGGGGGCGGGGCTGCGGGGCTGCAAGGCAGCCAGGGCCTCAAGGGCCAAGGCAGCTGGGTCCACAGGCACCACGCCCCTTGCACAAATTTCATGCAACAGGACTCTAGTTAATAATAAAAGCAAAAATGTAAGTGCTCATACACATGTACACATGTACACATGTACACACACACACACACACACACACACTCACACACATGGAGCCAGAGCATTCCAAGGACTGAGGCATGGGAAAACACATTCACCAGGACTTTAATTGCTTTGCATTTGTTTTTCATCTTCTCTCCCATTTCTTCTGATGGTGATTATGATTGTATTTTGAAATCATGATCCACCGCTGCAGCACTGTAATTACATAAATATGGCATTATAAGCGAAGGTTAGTGCCAGAAATAGCAGAGCAGAGAAGGGTGCAATTTGTCTTTGTGGATGTAAGTACGTGTGTATATGTTTATAAATACCTCCCATTTTCATGGTATTTGGAAATCATTTGCAAGTCTAAGCAAGGTAGGGGGAGGGTTTAGGAAATAGAACAAGAACCTCAATCTCATTTTCAGTTGAAGGGGATCAAGGCAAGAAAAAGCAGGTTTTCTAGTTGTGATCAATGGAAATAATGAAGTAAGAATTAGGCTTAAACGGGGCTCAGGTCCCTAACATGGCCTGCAGTTGAGTAGGCATGAATGGTTTCTGCTTGTGGGCAGGTATCAGTCTGGGGCAGTGCAGGTTGTGAACAGTGACCTTCAGCACCTCTGCAACCTCAAGGTATGTCTCTTAAGCCCCATTTAGAACAGGAGGATGGCCTCCCTCCCCTACTCTCACTCATTCCTGCCTTCAGGACACCACCCAGAATCTCCAACCAATAGCAATGGGAGTTGGGAGATAAATAGCCCAGCTTCTCCCACTCTCAGGAAAAAGAAAAATTCTCGTGTGTGCTCACAAGTGTCACACAGAGCATGGGATATTTCTACTAGTAAAAATATGTTAACAAGTAGTTTAAAAGTTATCCCTTTAAAAAACCGGAGCCTAATTCACCCTCCCCTTGAATGTGGGCTCTACTAAGTGACCCACATAATGACCACGAGGTGATTTCTAAGCCCAAGTCACAGAAATACCGGTTCTCCTTTGGATCACTGCTTCTGGGGAAAGCCAGCACCCTGTCCTGAGAGCACTCAAGCAGCTTCCTGAAGGGTCACCCAATAAGGAACTAAGGTGTCCTGCCCACAACCAGCCCCAATTTGCCAGGATGTAGTTAAGGCACCTTGAACATGCATCTCCAGCCCTGCTCAAGCCTTCAGAGATGCAACTCCAACCGACATCTTGACTAAAACCTTATGAGAGATCTCGACCACCCAGATAAGCCATTCCAGAATTCCTACTCTACAGGAAATGGAAGTATAATAAACATCATTGTTGTATTAAGCCATTAATTTGGGGGAGTAATCTGTTACTCCGTAGTAGATAACTAAGTAGAGTCCTGGTAGTATTATCCCAGTTGCCCATAATAGTAACCTGCTCATCAATAGGTTATATCACCTCCAAGGCAAACTATCTGCACTCCAAAGTCTTGTCTCAGGGTCTGGCCTTTGGAGTCTAAGACATCCCACATAAGGTCAATATTAGTATTATTATTCTTATTTGGAGATGAGAGCTAGCCAACAAATAGTGGCAGAACAAGATTTTCTGAGCCCTAATCCACTGCTTCCTGCTTCATCACAGCTGCATCCCTCCTACCCTAACCCTTTGTGATTTTAGGCAATCTCTCTTCTCTCCCCAAGAACACTGAGTCAATTTGTTCAATCCTTCTGGACGTAGACACCCATCCTAATGACCAAATTTTAAAACCAAGCCAACTCAGTAACAAAAGCAGGAACTTTGAGTCCCTCTGGTTTCAGGGTATTTGTTTTATCTGATGATACCTGTACACAGAAGAAGAAGAACAATTAGTAAATTATTGGTTTATTCTCCTGTTGACATTAATACAAAGGCTGGATGTCTGGGCTACTGGCGCCAGCCTGAAATTGTAGACCAATGCAACTCATAATTTACTGAAGTTCTGAACAAATGACCATACTGCACAGGCACAAAATGGTGGAGATAAAGCCTAGAGATGCTATGCTTTCTGTTATGACCAAATAAAACAAACAGTCAACTTCAACTGTCAGACATTTCATCATCATCATTATTATTTTACTAGAGGCCCAATGCACGAAATTCTTCCTTCTTCTGGTTGCCTGCATCAGCTTCCCTCTGGCACCCAGGACCCAAGCTTCCCTCGCAGCCCCTTCATCTGGAAGGTTATCCGGAAGGATGTCTGGAAGGACATTTGGCCTAATTAGCATATTATGCTTTTATTATTATAGATGTGGTAATTAGGCATCAAAGGGACATAAATGACTCTCGATAGCACTGTTGTACATATCAAACAACAAAGTTTGTGTGTTTCTTCTTCCTTTGGTAATTTTTCAGTCTCCACCTCTACCCTGTGTCACTGTGGTTGGTTTGCCCTGAGTCAGAGAAGTAGTAAACAATGCCCATACAGAAGCTCTGAAACCAAACCACTCAAGCTGTGTGGTCTTGATCAAGTCATTACTCTCTGGACCACTGGTATGAAATGGAAATGAGGCCCCTCCGGCAGTATCACTATGAGAATCAAGTAAGAAACTGAAATGCAATTACTAGCAGTGTTAGTATGCTGTAGGTGCTCATTAAAGATCTCCTTCCTGCCTCTGACATCAACATCATTTCACATACACAAATGTCAGAGGTTCTTCCTTATCTCACCACAAGTTACCATTACCCACCCAGGACCCCACTCCCAAGAGCACCCACCTTCATCCTCCAAGTCACACCATCCCACGCTAAAAGCCCAAACTTATTCGTACTTTATTTTTTTCTTTTTTAAAAAATATATATTTTTAATTTATTTCAGAGAAGAAGAAGAAGAAGAAGAAGAAGAGGAGGAGGAAGAAGAAGAAGAAGAAAGAGAGAGAGAGAGAGAGAGAGAGAGAGAGAGAGAGAGAGAGAGAGAGAGAGAGAGAGAAACATCAATGATGAAGGAGAATCATTGATTGGCTGCCTCTTGCATGTACCCCACTGGGGATAATAGAGCCCGCAACCCAGGCATGTGGCCTGACCAGGAATTGAACCCAGGACCTCCTGGTTCACAGGTTGATGCTCAGCCACTGAGTCATGCTGGTCGGGCCTTATTCCTCCTTTAAAAGAAAATGCTTCCTACCATCTGATGGAAAATCACTGACATAATCGGGACAAATGGCTGTGAGTTCACAAGTACAAAAAAAAACAAACACAGATTTGAATTTTACCTAGGAGTGCCAACATGCTAGCATGAATGAGTTCTAGTTATGGGCAAATGATGACAGCAATTTCTCTTTCCGTTCGAGTTAGATATAGCTGGTGAGAAATTGGAATGTATTAGTCACCTGAGAGAGCGAAAGGAAAACGACCATGCTATGGCTTCCAGTTGTGTTCGCCCAGTGGGAGGCTGGTGGTATTTTAAAATAATTTAGCAAACACATACTGATAGAAAGTTTGCATGAAAATAATATTTCACATCCTCATGGCTGAGTGCTCTTCTGGGCTTTGGCAGGCACTGTGAAGGCAACGAGCTTACCTCTCTGATGCAGATGACAGGTTTGTGAAAACAATGCCAGCTCCTAACAACAATAGCAAGAATGATAACTACCACTTCTTAGGGGCCTAACATTAATTTGCACGCCAATGTTAACAAATAACTTTTATGTCTTACCTCACCTAATTCTCCTGCAGCCTGGGTGGGTGTTACTAAATCCATTTCAGGTAAGTAAACTGAAACCCGGACAGGATACATGTCCTGCCCAAGAGGCTCATGAGCAACAGGCAAAAGAATCTGAAATCTTAATCTCATATTCTTGTTTCTTATCGGACTCCCTCTATTAATTATTAATTCACTTTTTCGTTTGAAGGATAAATGGAAGCTAATATAGATTCTCCAGTTAGCTTTTCTTACTCTATATTGGTGTTTAGGCCCACAGACCCACACATCCCCGTCACGCAGGGTGGTGTAGAAATGGGTTAAAAATAATTGTTTAGTGATGTTCAAGAAGAACCCTTGTCATGAATGCAGAGCTAATTCCCAAGGTCCAGGGAAACTGCAAGTAGTTGTGTTAGGATCTGTGACTGACACAGAAGGAAGCATTCGGATCTTGCCACAAAACAGCAGACTGGGTCAGCTAGGAAGTATAAACTTACAATCAAATATTTTTCAACTCCCCCACCCCACCATGACCTAAAGATTTCTGGCCACATATGACAGATTTATCTATGAAACTCTCGACCACATTGGGGGGAAAAACTACTTTCAAATATAAAAAATATAAGATTCACTTTCTTATAAAAATAAGAAAGCCTCAGAAAAATACCAAATGCAAACTGAGCCAGGCACTTTACATCTTTATAGCAGACAAACCAGTGATTTCCAACATGGGATGTTCATTTGTGTCCCCTGGAGACATTTTAAAATCCCAATAGGTCTCTATTTATTCAGAATTAATTATTCTCAATTAATGCAGAAACTCTGGAGTAGAGCTAGGCATCAGTATTTTTAAAACTCTGCAGGCGATTCATTTGTACAGACACAGTTGAAAAACACTCAATATAGTAGAATTCAGCTTCCTTCAGGGACCCTGACTGGTACATTTGGCTTCTGTTTTATGGACTCGGGTTAGGAAGCAAAAAGGAAAGAAATGAATGAAGAAGATGGTAAACTAGCCCAGCCTGCCATGAGCTTCTAAATCTCCTGAGTATGGGCATTAGCCTATTTCTACCCAAAGTGCAACAAACGGAAATGCTTCAAGGATGTACTAGTGACCCCATATCCAGAAAGGGCCAAATATAATGCTGCCCTTTCCCAGGGTCCAGAGTAACCACAAGTGTTAGGAGCTGTAACTGACACAGAAGGAAGCATTCAGATCTTGCCACAAAACAGCAGACCTTTTCTGGGTCAGCTAGGAAGTAAACTTACAATCCAATAAGGCCTGTTTCAGGGTTTCCTATGCTGGAAATAGAGGGGGGAAAGGCAATAACATCCATACTGCCACATCTGTCTTCCAGTGTCCCCAAACCTCTGCAAGACCTTGGAGAGCAGCTCCCATGGGGCTGTGCGTTGGCAGTGATTGCCCTCTTTGGCCCATCCTGGGAAGGCGGCCCCTTGGCAGTATTAGGGGCAGAAGTAGAGGGTAACTTAGCAATGAGTGAGAGGGAGACAGCTAAGCTCTTTCCAACAGTGGCCAAGAAATACCAGCACCTTCAATCACAGAGGAGCCCATAAGAAACTGTTACTTAAACTTCTAAGCTTTCAGGCTGAGCTTACGGTTGGTTGTTCTGAGAGATGAGTTCTTGGCAATGTCATGGGGAAACCCTATTTTTTTTTTTTAATTAAGAAAAGGTCTTCCCAGGGACCTGGAGGAGTTGCAAGGGTCTCTGAATATCTCTGAGCATGGGAAAACAATAACCAACTCCTCATTCCCCACTCCCAATAGCCTAACTCCTCCTTCCCTAATCCCAATCCACCATCAGTAGCCTCCATTTCGCAAGTCCCATTGAGGATGGAAGAGGTCCTCAGGACAAGAAATGTGGAGGGGTTTTTGGGAAGAAAAAGGGTAACTTCAGAAGGTGCAGGGAAAGAGATGGTGTGACCTGCAAGAAAATCTGAGAAACGTAACCAGAGCATGGAAGAAAATCCAAGTCAGTGACCGGAAAGTAGCTCAGCTCTGGAAATGGCCAAGAGCAAGACACAGAGTGGTTAAGAAGTTCCCATATGGCTCATTTGCTACATTTCTGAGAGCCACTTCCTGTGCCATTTGAGGCCAATAGGTTGGGGGGGGGGAGGAAGGCTGGTGTGTTGGGGGTGTGGGGCAGGGGGGGGCGGAGGGGAGGGTTTAATGTGTTCTGGAATTAAAGCAGCATCTGCAGTAGTATTAGCTGGACCATGCTGTGCAGGACCTATAAATCATTCTTCTCTTGGGAATAACTGGGTTGCCAAAGAGGTCCAAACAGGCTGCATCTCTCTCTCTGAAGTCTGACCCTGAGTTCAGCACAATCCACTAAGAGCTCTGTGATTGAGACGACTGTAGACACACAAGGTGCTCAAGGAGAGAGGACCTTCGGGAACTCTGCTGTAAACTGTCCCGGGACCAGGACCAGCACCACCAACTGAACACTACAGTGGGAATGGCTCTGCTTTTGGCATTGGCCGTCTGGTAGAGACCATACACCTTCTCCAAATAGTGTTTTTAATGGCATAAAATAAATGCACAGAACTTCAAAAGAAGCCAATTATATTGAAATACGGTTACTAAAATGTTTTCTTTAAAAAACAAACTGGTGATGTAGTAAATAGTTGTGCATCTTTATTAAACATTAAATAATCAGATCTAGGGGTGGGTGTAATAACTTAAAGTTATGGAAGTAATTAATTTTGTAAGATATTTATCACAATAGCAACATGATATGAAAATATTTGTAATATCTAGTGGAGCTATTAATTCTACTGTCGTTTTTTGACCTACATATATCACTGAAGGAAGTGCCAGTTTCATTTAGATGTTAGTGAAAATAAATATTTTTTCATCCAAATTTATAGATCCCTGAATCTCTCCCATATGCCTTAGAGTAAGAACAACTGCCATGATCAGGAATTTAAAATGACAATAACCCTGTCCAGTCACTGAGTGCTGTAAGAAAACATGTGTTCATCTTTTATTTTTTCATTTTTTTAATCCTCACCCAAGGATATCTTGTCCATTAATTTTTAGAGAGAGTAAAAAAGGAGGGAGGTGGAGGGGAGAGAGAGAAACATCAATGTGAGAGAGACATGTTGACTGGTTGCCTCCCGCATGCCCCCCACCGGGGTGGTAGAGGAGCCTGCAACTGAGGTACCTGCCCTTGACCAGCAATAGAACCTGGGATCCTTCAGTCCACAGGCCAATGCTCTAACCACTGAGAAAACCAGCCAGGGAAACATGCATTCATCTTTTAATTTAACTGTACTAGGTGTAAATCCCTTAGATCTTGGTCCTAAGGGGCCTGAAACCTGAGAATCATTATATAGAGACAATAACTCCTGTCATCTCCAAATCTATCCAAACTAATGGTTTCCCATCATCACCCTCCTTCCCTGCTGCTACACAGAAATAAACTGTGCCACTCCCCTGTCTTCTTTTCCTGAGCCTTTCTCTTTTATCTAATATCCCCATTTGGGGGGTTTGGAATAGATGGCTTGGAGTCCATGGAGCTCATCCACTAGACTGTGGACAATCTGACCTAGGGATGGCTTTCCTCAGTGACATGGCCAGATGTATTTCAGGAGAGTCCCTCTGGCTTCAGGATTGAGAATACCCCTCCAGTCCACCACCTGTGCCCCATCACCAAGGCCATCCCTGTCTAAGTCACCACCCACTCTTGCCTGGATTGTTGCTTTGTTCTTACCTGGTTTCCCCCCATTCATTCTTACTCCCCTTCTGTGATTCTCAACACAGCAGCCAGAGTGATTTTCTGGGCAATAACTTTTGTCATCTCCAAATCTATCCAAACTGATGGTTTAACCCAGTCCAATCCCTTCTCTGGTTCAATGGTTTTCCATTATTACTTAAAATAAGATTCTCTCTCCCCACCATACGGCAAGGGTCGGCAGCTATGGCCTAGTGGCCATATCTGGCCTGTACCTGCTTTTGTGCGGCCTGTGAGTTAACTAATTTATGGAAATTTGTTTTCACTCTTATTATATAAATATTTACATATGAGTATCTCAATTTTGCCTCTCGGTCCACAAAGCCTAAAATATTTACTACCTGGCTTTTTATAGAAAAAGTCCCCGCTAACCTCTTGTTATAGTAATAGTAATAAGGAAAAATACAATATTGAAAAAGTATTAAGGTGTGGAATTGAAGTGTGATATCTGAAAGTGTGGAATGGAATGTAAACAAACTGATAAGCACCCTTGAGTGGCCTGTATGTAGAAAATAGATAAAGTGATCTGTACCCCAGAAGTAAGACCAAATAGCAAGGCTCCTGGGACCCGTTGATAAGACACGCTAAAGACATATCTGAGCACTGAAGACACATAAAAAGAGCAAGCTCCACAGGAGATCAGAGACGTTCCTTCTGCTCCTCCACAGAAGGTCGCTCTCCACTTTCCCTGCCTGCACCAGTCAAAGCTCTACCTGAGCCTCGGACCGTGAGCCATCACGAGAGGCCTCAACTCAAGCTGAGCTGCAGCTGCAAAGTCCTCGGGGAATCATGTGTGTCTGTCAGTGCGGATCCCCGGGTGGCCTGCCGAGATCTGGAACCCACCAGGACTCTGGTAAATAAACCGTGAGTGATTCCTGCATTGCATGTTTGTCTCCTGTGTAATTTATGCTCGGTGGATTATTAATTATCTAGAGTCATACATGTCAGATTTTTGGCTGAGGCACCCTAGGTCACCTGTGCCTAAGTCCCTTATGGAATTATTGGGATACCTCTAGCAACCAGGAAGTCAGAAACCAATGTAAGCCATTCAAATGGAGGGTGGGGACTAACTCAGAGAACTGGTTGTTCAGAAGTTGTAAGAGCTGAGGAGACAAAAGGACACAGTGAGGCAATGCAGAGACTAACAACAGCAGGAAGCTGCTATCACCCTGCAGGTGGAGAACCAAGGAAGGAAGTGGTGTAACTAATGGAAGCCAGAGAGATGGAGGCATCCAACAGAGCGGAAGGGATGCTTCCCAAGGCAGGGCAGAGGGTGAGAAAGAAAACCTGGATTCTCACTTCCTCTCACCCCCAATGTCATACCAGCACCTCCTGTTGGATGGTTGCTGTTGGATAGGGGCCCTGTGATAGCAGAGCAATAGAAGGGAAGAACAGGCAATGGACTGTAGAATGGAAAGGCAAATAACCAGCTTCCCTGTAGAGTGATGATAACACTTGCCTTGCAAATTAGCTACAAGAGCTCAAGATAACTTAAGTAAGGTGTCCATATCATGCCTGGAAAGGGCAGTTAACAGTATCATCATCCTTACTGCTATTAACTTCGACCTTGCACTTGGGTTTCCTGTATTGGGTTGTCCAAGCTGAGCATAAAGGAGTAGGAAGAAGATAGGACTGTAATTGATCTGACCTTCACAGAAGTGAATAGTGGGATTAAATTAGACCAAACAAATCATGGCTATGGGCCCAAGAACTTATACCAAACCCCCTTCTCCCACGCAATGAGAACCATTTTAAACCTCTCGCTGTAGGCCACGGGAATGGTGAGAATAGGAGTTGGCTGTTACAAAATGCACTCAGAGTTGCTTTGTGCTAATAAGGATTTTTCCCCCTAGAAATACATATGTATGTTATTAGTGGAAATTCATTTCTGTCCATTTATGCACACTTCTTCCTTCCCTAGAACTGTCTGTTGTGCCAGCCTTTAAAAACACAAGCATAACATCTTAGTTTAACAAGCTTCCTCTGTTAAATGCCAGCCAATGAAATCAATGATGGATGTAATGAAATAGAGAAGGCAGCCAGTAGGAGAAGTTTTTGCCACCTAAAATGTCATAAGCAGGAATGCAAAGGTGCACAGACTAAATACACATCACCAACTCAGGAGGGTCACCCATCCAAGCAGAACCTCCAAGAACTGGCTATTGGGAAACTGACCACCTCCAGCCACTCATGCTTCAAATTCCGTGACAGGGTGGGCATTGAAATTCCAAGCCTAAGGCTTCAAGAGTTCCAGTTCTAGGTTTATAGAGAAATACTGTGTTTTTTCTATTTCAGACACCTCTGGAGGTCTGTGTCACTCACATTCCTTCCCTCCACTTATTTGTCAGGGTTCGGCCTGGTATGGATGACGGCAACGAATCAATGCATGCAGGACCAATCCTACAGTCAGTCTACCTTGGATTCTGCTCCTTCTAGACCCATTTCTGGGTTAAACCTTTAAATACTGCAATGACAGCTATTTAACAAAATCAAAGGTTTTAAGTGGGAGTAGAATTCATTCTTTCTACCCAGTTCTCATACTGGTTCCTAAAACAGCCTTTTATTGGAATCTGCCAGGGCAGGTTGGGCTTAAGGTTGGCTGCTGGGGTGGGGGGGGACTGAAGTTCGATGGACAAATGGTTTTTCTCCTAAGCTCGAGTTTCCAAAACTTCAATTATTCTCACAGTCTTAAAAATTGCCTTTATAGCCAAAAGCCATCTCTACACTTATTTACTTAACATCATGCTTTTAATTAACTCATTTTTATTCAAATTCATTTTAAATGAAACTTCGTATTACTCTCATAAGCAGAAAGGTGGTATCACATGCCATAAATACAAGGTAACCATGAAAATAAATTTTATTCTGTGACCCACCGAAGGCCCGGAATTGGAGGCCCGCTCTCAATGTTAAAAAGGAGAAAAGAGGCAAGTGGCAGGAGAACTGTTAAAGATAGACTGGCACAGAATAAACCCTTTTCCTTTAAATAATCAAAAGGATTTTTTTTAAACTGAAAAGGAATAATTCTTTCCATGTGATTCAGTGTCATTTGTTACCATGTCCGCACACACTGCCTGAATCATCTGCAGTTTGGTACATAGAAACAGCGATGGAATTGTCAGTGCCCATTGCAAAATAAAAATGAGAGGTCTTGTGCAAGCATTATTAATAATTTCAAGACAGCAACAGCAGAGCATTAGACCAAGCACATGGTCCTTCTCAGCAAGGGCCCCATGCAATTGCACACACCTGCCTGATGGTACACGCACCATACAGCTAAGAGAATGGATAGATGTGACCACCCTATAGGAATTGAAGTCTGAAAACCCCAAAGCACAGTCCAGAGGGCCATCCATGCTGCCTGAGGCAAGAAACAAAGGCCAGGTAGGACCAATAAGACCTCACCATGCTGATGAGAAAAACCACCACAGAGTCCGGTCAGCAGCAATAATGAGGAGCTGTCCATAGCTTGCTTTAAGAAAACCAGCTCCTCCTTCCTCCAAACCTTAGTTAAGGTTAGATATGAGAAATATAAAAGAGACAGCAATGACATGGCCTGGTATATCTGGCAATGCCCTAGCAAGGAACATCCAACCTCCTTAAAGATATAGCTGAACAGAGTTTAATGCGGGAACAATGCCCAGAGAGGTGGAGGCAGGGTTACCAGCACCAAAAGGGGCCATCACATACCAGGACTAACAGCAGCAAGAAGCTATTACCACCCCAGACCTGAAAGGGCAAAGGGAAGCGGTGGTTATTGAAACTTGGAAGGAACTGAACCCATGAGAGCTGGCCAACAACTGGAGTCAAGGCCTTGGTGGAATAATGTACTAGTAGTTCCTGCCAGAGGGCCAGGAAGAATAAATGCACAAGGTCTTTCCCCTCTCGGGATCCACCCAGAACCAGAGGGCAAAAGATCCAGCTTTATGCAGTCCCCGAAGTTAGCCTCCTTGTGCACAGAGCAGGGAGGCCAAGAGGGAGTGGATCTGGAGAACAAGTGGAAATTAACCAGCACACCTGCTGATGTCTGTGGGGGTGCAATGTGGTGATATGTTTGTGGAGGGGCAGAGGAGTATATGAGTATGAGAGAGAGAGAGAGCGTGTGTGTGTGTGTGTGTGTGTGTGTGTGTGTGTGTGTGTGTGTGTGTTTGCGCGTGCGCGAGCATGTACGTGCACATTTGGGAGAATGGCTGATGAAGGGAAGACAGCACCCAGTTTTTGGTCTAGACTAGAGCAAACAGGGTGAATGGTGATTCCACTCACAGGCAAGGGAATTCAGAAGGAGGGGCAGTTTGGGGAAGGTGGTAAGGCATTCTGTTTTGGCCATGCCACATTTAGAAGCATAAGGGACATCTAGGGGGAATAAGGAACCGGGACTGGCACTATAGACCAGGAGGTCATGGATTTGTAAAGGCAATTAAAGTCAGTGAGAGAGAAGGGCCAAGAACACATATAACAGCAACTCCAACATGTAAAAGGGAGTTGGAGGGAAATTAAGTAAAGGAAACTAAAGAACGGCCAGCTGGATCAGAAGATATCCCAGAACATTTATATTTAGGGAGCTGCGGTGGGGGCACTGTAGAAAGATTTGGTCTGGATGTCTTTGGAGGAAGTGAGCCTCTGGTCGCTGTACAGAAAGCCATGAAGTGGAATCCTGCACTGCATTGGAGTTCGGGTGAGATGTGAGATTTACCATGCTCCATCCCTATGTCCCCATCATGTTCAGAGGTACAGTAGCTGCAGCAGTTCCAGCTACTCCCCCCACCAACGATCCCAATCTGCCCCAAAGATAAGAGTGGATACCTCAACCACCACAGTCTCCAATTCGTAGTAACCGCCTCTGGCTTTCATCCATCCACCACCACTCTCTCAATTTCCTCTGAAACCAGCACAGAAGGATGGGCTGGGATGGTGGATGCCAAAAGGGATGGAGATACTAGTACAAGAAAAAATAAGAGGAATCAAATTTCCACTGGAATCTCTAAGATAACTAGGGGCCAACACCGCCACAAGCTCTGGCCAGTTTGGGTTGCTGGCCAACTTCTCAGGAGGTGGGTAGCAAAGAAGCCAACTTCCTTTGTTGGCCCTAAGGAGATGTCAAAACTCCTCTCCAGACAGCAGCCTCTGCTCTCTGTCATTCCATGTGTTGCCCTTCATGTTCATCCTTACCTGAACTGATGCTGAGGATGCAGAGGATACAGTCACATATGGAACCAAAGTCCAGGTCCCTTCACCCCTACACACTCCCAGCCAGGATGGCCCCATGTCCAAGAGTCACCGAGAGGCCTCCTGGCCTGTTCCCCTGAATGTCCTGGCCCTCTTTTCAGGGTAAGCCATGGCTAGACTGATGATTCCATATCTGAAAAGCCTTAAGTGTCTCCCAGAAAAAAGCATCTGACATTCACGAAAACTGGTGGATAAAGATCCCCCCTTCCACTCCACAATCCTGTTGTCCTCTCCAAGCAAAGCTGCATTAATTGAGAGCCTCCTCCGGTGACTGGCCAAATGAGGCCAGTTCCTCTCCCCTGCCTCTCATCTGCTTCCTGCCAGCTCTGTCGGGAGCATTCACCACGGAACATTCTTTCAGTTAATGCTCACTGAGCTCGAGAGACAGTTTCCTTATCCACTGAGGTAGCTGAGCCAGATCACTTCCAAACGTTCTCTGGCTCTCTGGTATGACCCTCTCTGATCATCTTGCCTGCAGTGAGGTTCAAGATGATTCATGGAGGAAGGACTCATAACCCTTTTTCCTTTAAAAAGCTCGCTGTCTTAGGGGAGAGACAGGGAAGTGCACAATCACTCCATTAGGTGTATATGGAAGCATTAAAACAACAGAGATACAGAGGAGAAAGTAACTCTATCCAAATGGGGCTGGGATGATTCAATAACAATGGCTATTTTGCAAAGTGCCTACTATTCTGTACAGGCTGTGTATTAGCTACTTATATAGACACTAGGGGCCCAGTGCAAAAATTCATGCATCTTGAAAGGAACTGTGGGCCATAAGGCTGTGGTGGGCACAGTGGCGGGTCTTGGCCCATCCTCCCCACCCCCACCCATCCCCTCAAACCACGGCCCCTGGTCCCTGCTGCCAGCAGCCCCGCTCCTGCCACCGCCATCACTTTCACGTGCTGACAGTGCCGACCCCACTCCCACCCACTAATGGTGCAGAGTGACTCAGGCCAGTGCCAGCAGCAGGTGCAAGCAAGGCCAGCATTGGCAGCAGGTGCAAGCGCCAGGTGGGACTGGGTTGCATGGGAGCAAAGAATTTTCAGTAACCCCAATGACTGCGACCAGCACCCCAGCTGGCAGGAAGCAGATGAGAGGCAGGGGAGAGGAACTGGCCTCATTTGGCCAGTCACCGAAGGAAGCTCTCGGTTAAAGCAGCTTTGCTCAGAGAGGACAACAGGATTATGAAGTGGAAGGGGGGATCTTTGTCCACCAGTTTTGGCTCACCCCAATGATAGCGACCAGTATTCCTCCTTGGGTAGCACCCATGCTCACCTGCTCCACCATCACACCATGGCTGATGCCCGCCATGTTCCATGCTCTTCCACCTGCTGCCAACACCCATGTTCCGTATGCACCCCCTGGTGGTCGGCACATGTCATAGAGACTGATTGTTCAGTTGTTCAGTTGTTCCACTGTTTGGTCTATTTGCATATTAGGGATATACATATATATATATATATATATATATATATATATATATATATATATATTCATTCTTACAGCAGGTAGCCAGTCTTACTGGTCTTGAATAAAAAGGAAACTAAGGCTGACAATGTTAAGAAACATGACAAAGTGAATGGGTTCGATAACAAGTGAATGGGTTTGAATGTGGAGAAATATCTCCTACCCCAAAATCTGCATTTGTAGCCACCACAGCATATAGTAACTGAAGAAGCAACAGATAATTACTGGGCTCTTACTAAGCATCAGACACCGCCTCCTACATTTAATGCACACAGAAATTTATCCTGTGAGAAAGGCATCATTTCAATCCCTTTTTACAAATAAGAAATGGAGGTCAGTGAGGTTACATAACTTGCCTAAGGTCACAGAAGAGCCAGAATTCAGATTTAGCCTAATTACCACACAACTTTCCATCCAAATTTGAAGAAAGAGTATGTGAATAATGTTCTAAAGGCTGATAGAAAAAGAAAAGAAAAAAAAAGAAAAAAACACTATGTTTCCTTAGTTTGGGTTCCCCCAAAAGCATAGCCTGAGATAAGAACTTGGGTGTAGGGAGTTGTTTCTAAGGTGATCCCAGGGAGCACAGTGGATGACACAGGGAAAAAGAGAAAAACAAAATAATAAGGGTTCATAATCGGGGTTGCCACTCTGGACAGCAGGCCCACTTTAATGAGCCTCCCCCAGAAGCGCACAGAATCCTCCCAGAGTTGAGCTCCCACAGGAAAGAGGACGAAACATTCCCCACGCTCCCTTCCTCCATGGGGATCGCTCTTGCTGAGCTCCCTCAAGCATCCCTGACCTCAGGGGAGCCCTGGGGCAGAAAACAAAGACATGAACCGTGTGTGAAACCAGGCAGCACAGGCAGAGAGGGAAACGGAAAGCCAGCTCTGAACCACCCAGCCCAGGCCAGGTCCCAGGTGTGCCGGCCTCCCACCAAGACCCAGAGGGAGGGGACCTTCAGGCACAGTGGGCAGCAGGAACAAAACTGGAGCCTGAGCGCCTACCAGGCATGTCCTACCACACACATGGCTCCTCCACTGAGATCCACAGCTGCCTCTCACATGCTGGGCTTGTAGCTCTCCCACTGAAATGGTAGAAATACACTCTCGGGCCATTCAGTAAACTGAAGAGAAAGGAAATGGGCATTCTGTGTTGGCCATGCCACATTTAGAAGCCTGGTGCTAACACTAGAGGCAACCTCCCTTTTTTTTCATCCAGCCATGAAAAAGCAGGCCTCTGCCCCAAGCTGAAGTATGGCTGGGCTCTCAGCTGCTGGCCCGTTCCAGGCTGGCACTATAGAATGGCAGCTGAATGCTTAGACTGTGTGTCCTTGGGCAAGGTATTAACCTTCCTGAACCTCAGTTTGTTTCATGTCTAAAGCAAGCCAAAGATGCACACCCAGGAGAATAGAGTGGGAATTAGATGACACTCTGCCTGGGACACATTCAGCACAGTATGTGGCATAGAGTGAGCAGTTAATCAAGGATGGATGTACATATTTTACCATCTCTGAGTAAATGCAGTTCTATAACAAACAGAACTAGAGACAGTTCCTTATCATGTAAAGAAAGAGAATAAAATAATACAAAGAATGTTAGGCTTGCTTGCTAGGCAAAAGATTTAATTTCCCAGCTGTATAAACTTAGGTTCCGGAACCTCTTTAAATTTCTATCACTAAGTGGAGATAATCACTGTCTGCCTCAAAACATTGCTGAGGCTCTATGGAGATCACAAATGTAAAAATGTTTTGTGAACCCGAATGTAATAGAAAAATGTTATTGCTGTGATTATAACAATGATTGGAATCAAAGCTCTTCTCTCCCCAGCACATGCATGCACACACATTCTCTCCCTCCCTCTCTCCCTCTCCCTCTCCCTCCCCCTTTCTCCCTCCCTCTCCTCTCTCTCTCTCTCTCTCTCTCTCTCTCTCTCTCTCTCTCTCTCTCACACACACACACACACACACACACATACACACTCCCCCACCCCCCACCCCTGCCCCCACATGGGGCCAACTGCTCCTCATTACGGCATTTTCATCTTAAGGTCAATGCCATTGCAGGGAGTGTATGATGAATATCAGAGACACTCTGTAACAGCTGTTCAGGGCGAGTCATTCAGACCATCAGTGTCAAGGATGGAGCTGCTAATTTATTTATGTATGAGAATGACGACCAGGGAAAGCAATTAGGATTTGGGCATCTGCGCTTCTGTGATCCCAGATTGCCAGAGCTCCAGCAGTGGCACACCACGGAAACCTGAACAGCAGTTGCTCACTGCTAACTACCTTTCTTCCGCGTGGACTCAGGCTCACCACCTCTTCATATGCCGAACAAGTCCTGTCTGTGCCCCAATCCCTCATCTGTTTTCTTCCGCACTCCAACCCAAATGGCATGGCAAGTGGCAGGAGTGCTGATAGGAACATGGGGTTGAAGACGTATTCGAGGCTGGGGGTGGCGCTAAAGCATTTTTGGAGTTCTTTACAGCTATCAATTAATGAACCTGGAAAAGTAGGTCAATATTATTATCCTTCCTTCGTTTGAGAAAACAGGCTTAAAGAATGGCTTGCCCAAGGCTAAGCAGGCGATCAGAAGAGCCGAAGCGGAATTAGATGGAAGAATTTCTGACTTCACATCCTCGGCCAAGTATGTGCTTACTTAGCATGCAGAAGGTGATCAATAGATGAGAGGACTCCCTGACTGCATCCAAAAAAATGATCTGATCCGTTAATCCCCTCCTGGGCGCAGTGGCGGAAGCTAGGTCCAGCTCAAATCTTAAAGGCTGGAGAGCTTTTAAACACAGATTCTGAATAATCCAGGAAAATACCTTTGGATGCACTGTAGTTGTAAGAAAGATGAGGAGGTAGGTTTGTCTTCACAGCGGATGTTGTTTGGTTGCCCAAGAGCCGAATGCCCTCTTTGTCAGAGGCAAGGAGAGCTTTGCAGGGCCTCTCTACCCTTCCATCTACCCTGGGAACCCTAGGGAAGCCCAAAGAGGTCCAGCACATGGTACAAGGAGAAAAAAACTTTGGGCCAAGGCCCCTGGCACCACCGAGATAGCCAAGGGCCACTGGTCTGGAGGCACCATCCTCATGAGTCTGCTCCCAGGGCAAGTCATTGGCTGTGCTTCACCTCTCTGGTCTCCCCAAAGCCTGTGCTCCGGTTTTCCAATTGATTCCAATAAACTCTTCCCGCCCTAAGTTAACTGGTCTTCTTGTTGTTTGCAACCCTGACTATACAGTCTCTGACCTAGAAATGTAAGTACTTGCCAAGGGGGACTAAAGCTGCCCGGATTCCCATACATTGCTGGTGGGAAAGTAAACAGGCAAGACATCCAGGGAGAGTGATGTAGCAAGGCCATCATGTGCTCTCTGGCTCAGCTCTCCACCTTGGGAATTTACTCTACGTGTATACTTGCACTATATACGGAACGCCTTATACACAAAGCCAATGTGTATTTGTGTGCCTATATGCCAGGTTATCCAATGTAGTCGTGTTTGTCATAGCAAAATATTTGAAGGAATTCCAGAGTCCATTAAGAGAGGACTCATTAAATGATAACATGTACCCATGATGGAAAACTATCCAGCTCTTTTGTTTTTAAATAAGATGCTTTCTATGTGTTGATATGGAAAAATCCCCCAAAAAGGCAAGTAAAAACAAAAGGTTCGGATAGTGTACATGATATGCTACCTTTTATAAAAAAATATAAAAACAATAAGAATTTGTTCTTTCTTAAATAGGCATAAGAAAATTCCAGCGAGATATCAAAAAAAACTATGGGGTGTCCTATTGGGAGGAGAATGAGGAAAATAAGAAAACAAGATGGGCACTGTGCCATGTATAACATTAGGTGCTTTTGAATCATGTGCACCTACTCAAAAAACTACACTGAAAAGGTGCCATCTCAGCAAGTGAAAATCAGCACAGACATAATTCATTTGACCTCCCTGCCTTCACACCACTCCACCATCGCCCTCAGCACGTGGACAGTGCGTCCTGGCTAATAGCGGCTGCTGGCCTGCACGGCGTAAGAATGGAATCTGGTCCAGACTATTGAGGAGAAAAGACAGACTAGGCTGCTGAAAACCCAGCCAGACAGTTCCTGATGCAAGAGCAAAAGAAAGTTCAGAGCATCTTTTGATGTGTGGAATACAAAGCAATTACATTTCAGAGACATGCCTGCTCTTAGGAAGGATATGTCCAAGGCATACCATTCACTGTCCCCTGCAATCGAGACACTCTCTTCAGAGACAGAAAAACAGCCCATTCAGCACAAGCTACTGGGAAATACAGGGTCCTGGCAAATGTTGTTCACCAGTGGAGTATGCCTGGTGTGATCACCCCACAAACACCGCCTAATGAAGAGACGGGAGCTTTCTTGGCCACAGGTCCACCACTCAAACTCAAACCAAGGTCCCCAAGACACAGTGTACTTATTTATCCCCTACGCCATTTACTTGGAAATCAATAATATTTCAAATGTAATGAGTTGTAAGACAAGTGAATTAGAGTTTGGGGTAAGCAATATTGATCAAGTTATTCTGTCCACAGGAACTCATGACTTTCCTCTGTAATTAAGTATTCCATGTAGGGGCCGGCCGACACACTCGCCCCTCGTTGCTTTCATGGGGAAATCAGAGGTCTGCCCATTCCTGTAATGAAAGCCTCTTCCCATCCGCTGGCTGGCAGCCTGCACCCTGCTAGTGGGGGCGGGCCTGCCCTTTCCTCTGAGGCAGCAGGCTTCAGTGACAAGTGGTTTTCCCCAAGCACTAATCACCCCTTGCTCTAGTCCCAGAGCTTCAGTGAGTTTGAACATCAAAATGAAGAACTGCAACTAAAAAAAAAAAAAAAAAAAAAATCGTTGTGGCAGAAATTGCCTTCAGTAAAAGAGCTTCTGTGGAATGATATGCAACTGTGAGAAGCCGCCTTTCAAGTTCCCCTTGCAGTTTGCATTTCCTAGAAGCTAAGGGATGGCCAAAGTAGATTTCCCACCAAATTGACTGAATGAAGAAGGAACAAGAGGGCAGAACTTGAAACATCGAAGGGCTGGGTAAAAAAGGAAGGGGGGTGGAGGAGGTAGAAGAGAATAAGGGAGGGATAAATGGTGATGGAAGGAGACTTGGCTTGGGGTGGGGAACACATGACATAATATGCGGGTGATGTATTAGTGAGTTGTACACCTGAAACCTGTATTAACCAATGTCACCCCAACAAATTCAATTTAAAAAATTAAAAACACCTACTATCACTATTCAACATCAAGCGTCTTAGCTCTCAACACTGAATCGCCTTGCCTGCATCAATCTTTTCTGCCCTGTCTTGAGGGAAACCTTACTTTTTCAATCTGAGTAATGGTTGCTTTTTAATGAATTAATTTAGTTCGTGCTAAATGGAATTTCTGACCTTGTCAAGGTTCTGGATCTTTGAATGAAAATGCCCCCTGACCGTATTACTCAGGAAGAAAAATTCAGAGATTGCATGAGAAATGTAGCCACTTTGCAAAGCCCTGGCTGCTTTAAATAGAAGGGGTGGAGGTGGGGGGAAAGAAAAGCAGGCAGTGCTTGCTTTCTAGTTCTTGCGACTAAGAACTAGCTTCTTGGACTGTGCCCGGGGCCTTGCCAGAAATGCAGGCTCTCGGGCCCCTTGCCCAGATCTACAGATTCAGAATCTGCTGTTTAACAAGATCCCCAGGTGATTCTGTGCCTGTTCCAGTCTGAGAAGTGCCCCTAGGTTTTCAAGGTGGCTCTGCTCTTCCATGCTGTGTGTCCCTGGACAGGTTACATGGCCTCTGTGTATTTCAGTGTGCCTGGCATACCATACGCACTCAATAAATGTTAGCTGTTGTTAAAGGAGACACATTTCTTGGAATAGATGAGGAGTTCCTGGGCTTTGGACAGAGGGAGATCCTTTGGGGAAAGAATAACATAGGCCTGACATAAACTGACAAAGATTTTTCTGGAGCTGAAGATGCAGGAATGGATGAAAGAAGTCGTGATATCACTGAACACAAATATTTGCTCTCTTCCTCTGCTCCTTGAGCCAAGAGGTGCAGTGGCAGAATTTAAAAAGAAAAAAATTTAAGAAATAAACACTAGATTTGGAATTTCACAACCTTAGATTGAAACCCTGTCCCCACTATCTCCTGGCTGTGTAAACCTGAGCAAGTGGCTGACCGAGGCTCAGTCTCCTAACATGTAGATGTATGATGTGGATACTGAAAGTTAACTTTAGAAGTTGTAAGAATTAAACAGTCTGTGTGTAATAAGATATGTGTAGATAGTATGTGTGTCCATATTTTTTAAGCTGGCAGCAGAGTGTTATCTCTAAAGTCAGGATTAGGTTTATAGTGGATCTTAGCCCTGGTTGAATATTTCAAAACATGGAGGGAGGTGACAAGGGAGGAGAGGGCTTTTTAAAAAGATATAGGACCAGGTTTCACACCAAACCAATTAGATCAGAAGTTTAGGAATGGCACTGAAGCCTTAGTACTTTCTAGTGTGTGCAGTCCAAGATTGAGTTCCGCTGTGTTAGAAGGAAACAAGAGAGCCAAATCATTCTGCCCAAGAAAAAGCAAAACCATCAACAATAATAATCTTGGGTGGCAAAATGAGAAGAACAAATGATGAATAAAAGAGGTCTGGAGATTGGTGAAAGAGAAAGAAGCTCATGCTATGGTAAGACATCTGAATCTCCAGCAGCAGAATTGGTTAAGAATCTTACAAAAGGAGAGAGAGATTCAATATATTTGATAGTGGCTAAGTCATGTCAGCTTTTCCAGGGGAAGCAATCACGTATTTAATGTGTGGGCTGTTGGAGAGGTGATGGAGAAAAAGACACTCCAGGACAATGAACCATTGATTCTCAGTTGGGTTGACATTAGAAATGATTTAAAACAAGAATATATGCAAAGAATAAGGATTCACCAAAATCTAGAAATAGAAGTCAGAGACATGCCAAGCCATAGGAAATTGCATAATTCTTTGCAGGAGCAGGGACTTCTACAACTTGAGTTATAAGGAGGTGAGTCCATTTTCTCTGAAGCATTAGGAAAAGAGCGAACTCAGCTAATTTCGGGTTACACATGACACAGCTCACCACGGGCAGATTCTCAGTACACGGTGGTAGTTATTAATAGCCCTGACATGCTGAAATCTCAACATCCTCCACACACTTGCCTTTGGAGCCACCAGTACAGAATCCCCACTAACCAATGTACAAGTTTCAGAGAGGCTATTGTGGCAGTCTGATACTCATCAGGTTTGCAAACCGGCCTTCTGACTTTGAAGTTTACCAGCTTTGTTATTAGCAAATGTGTATTGGCACATGGATCTTGGCAACCATTTCTGAAATTTGAAATCTGTAAGGAGGAGACATAGTCTTTATCTAATATACTTCTATTAAGAACCCTAATTTTCAGAATTATATCTGTGACCCAAGTGTCAAGAGAATTGAGAGGAACATTCCATTCTTCTTTCAGGATCCCATAATGCTATTAGTAGGAGAAACAACAAAAGAGAGCTCAAATTAAATCAAGTGACTGCATCACATAACATTTAGGAGAGTGCACACATTTTTTTTTATATAGATGGCCTCTTAGAGGTATGATTGCAGCTTAACACATAAAGTGAGATTATTTACAGAGAACAAACATCATCCAATGTGAGTGTTTCCGGCCCCACAGGAAAACCTTTTAAGCTTTCAAGGCTTAAATGAAGGAAAACTTCTTGAGAACCTCCACTTAAGGATATTAAAAAGCCCATTTGTCCCATTAAACATCCTTGATTCTCTTTCCATAAGTGTTGAAGGCTTCTGATTTGTCCTCTCTTTCATTGCAACAAGAAGAAAATTACTTGAGAGTACAGACCTTATTTATCTGGCTGAATCACTCTTTCTTCTAGCCTCAGCTCTGGTATCTTATCCTCCCAGTCTAGTTTATTTATGTTGAGGTTACCTTTGTGTGTCTGTCTCTCCTATAAAACTGTATTCTATTTCCATTGTACCCTTAGCCCCTAACTCTGTGCCTGGCACAAGATAGAAAGTCAGTATTTCTTCAACTGTTAAATCAGCAGAAAATGAATGGAAGAAGATTCAACAGAGCCCAGAATCTGTATTTTTATAAACAAGGATATCTGTGGCTTTCTTTCTCTTCTGAATATAACTGAGGACATTAGTCTATTCTCCCAACTTTGTGGAGAGATAATCTATCTGAAGAAGATTGTTCACCTGAAATATGGAGACAAATGAAAATTCTCAAAACCAGCAAGGCTGTAAGCTTCATAGAGGGACCTTCTCCTTCCTATTTGGCAATGCAACCCCAGTTCTGGGCACAGGGCCCACCTATAGCCTTCAGCAATAAGCTCCTTCAGAGACTGCCTCAGTGGTGCCTCACTTGCCTGAAGTCATACCCTCCCCAGGGGATCCCGCATCCCCCAGGGAATGGGCAAACAAGGCCATGTTGGCCAAATGTGGCCTCAGGACAAATCCAATAGGCATCATCTTCTCCAGATTCCCCCCACTTGATCTGTGTTGTAGTTTGCATTCTCCCTTGGTCCAGTCCAGTTCCTTCCCTCTTCACAGATATTAGCCCCTAATGAATACTTAGCTCCTCAAACTGCATCTCATTGTCTACCATAGAATAATCTAACATGTGAAACTACCAATAATTGTTTAAGTGAATGAGTAAAAAAAAAAAAAAAAAAGTACAAATAAGTAAAAGATGTAACAGGAAATGCTATTATTTCAGCTGTGCGGAATGTTTCCCACTGTCAACGATTAGGGAATCCCCAAAATGCAGTTCCCACTTCCTGAGCATGTCTCCTGCTAACTGCTGTGCTATCTCACAAAATCCTTTCAATTGCCCCATTGGGTGGAAATTTATTGGCCCGTTTTACAAATAGGGAAAGAAGCTCTCAGGGGTGAATGAATTTGCTCAAGATCACACAGCTAGTGACTTGCAAAGTTAGGATACAAAGCTCTTCTGCCGGCTCCAAACTATAGTACTCCATGGCTCATATCATCTCCACAATTGATAGCAAATGTTGTAGCTGGTAACCCCTCCTCAATATGGTCAAACAGACTGGCTGAAAGCAAACATTTGGCCCGAACATTTCCTTCTCTCCAGCTGGCTGCTCCAACAATAAACCATTGTCTTTGTTCCAAAGGCACCAACCAGCTCATTCCTGTGTAGGCAAACTGACACTCCTTAGAAAATTCCCGTTTTCTTTTTGCCCTCAGTGACATAGACAATGCTGCTTTTCCATGTGATGAAAACAGTAATAAAAAAAAAAAAAACTACTAACATAGTAATAGCAATAATAATAATAATAATAATAATAATAGTAAAACACTATCTTTACTAACTTAAAAATCACAAGAAAAATGTTTGCATTCTTTACCTAAAAGGAGGATGGAATACTGTCTATTGATATTGCAATGACACAGCTTGTCCCAAAAGCAGTTTAAGACAGACTCAAAACTATACTTCTGAATAAACATAGGAAGAGGGACTTTCAGGTCATGACAGCTCCTCCCTTCCTTTTAAGGCAAAATTGAAATATCATTGGAAACTAGACAATTAGCACTTCCTTAAACTTGTGGAGGAATTCCCTCTAGGCACTGTTCCTTATCTTTGCTGTATCCAGACTCTCTGCTTTGAAACTTCACAGTGCCCACCCACTTGGATTCAGGGCTTGCCATGTGATTCATTGGCCAATGGGATTCAGAAAATGTGATGTGAACAGAAACTTGAAAACTGCTTGTAAAATTGGGTGCTCTCTCACTTTCGCTCCTCTGCCACTGCCATGAGAGCATACCCAGGCTGGTTGCTAGAAGGTGAGAAACACATGGAACAAAGAAGCCCCAGCTGAGATGCCCCATCCAAATCCAACCTAGATTAGAGCCCTAAACTAATCCTCTGATGTGTGAGAAATAAGTGCTCATGCCCCAGCTGGTTTGCCTCAGTGGGTAGTGTGTCGGCCTGCGAACTGAAAAGTCCCACATTCAAGTCTGGTCAAGGGCATATGCCTGGGTTGCAGGCTTGATCTCCAGTGGTGGGCATTCAGGAGGCAGCCAATCAATGACTGTCTCTCATCATTGATGTTTCTATCTCTCTCTCCCTCTCCCTTCCTCTCTGAAATCAATAAAGATATTTTTAAAATAAAAATATTTTTAAAAGAAGAAGTGTATATATATATATAAAATCCTGTATGCAGTGTGTCTCCTTGGGAGTTCAACCAGGTGACTGGAAATTTGATTGCTCTCTAGGATGTGTGCTAACCACCGGAGGGTGGTGCAGAAAGAAGAGAGGCCCCAGCTGGCAGCCAGCGACCACTAGGGACCCTACCCATGAATGGATTTCATGCACTGGGCCTCTAGTTGTCAGATAGTACTGTTTCCCAAATAGTTTGCTATTCAGCAAAATTTAACTGGTAGCTTTCATTTGCTTTGAGTTTTGAAACAAAATGGCAAAGATAATCAAGAAAAAGGGGAAACCTCCCTTATGTATTCTCATGTCAGAGATATGGGGTTTGTGCTGATCAGAAAAATGGCTTTCTTAATAACCACAGATTTTTGCCCCATTCTCAATAAGTATCTCTCTATATCAGTGCTGTTCAACAGAAATATAATGTGTAACAGATGCATAATTTAAAATTTCTAGTAACCACACTTAACAGGCAAAATGAAACAGATAAAAATAGTTATAATAGAATATTTAATAGAATATTTTAATATATCCAAAATATTATCATTTCAGCATGTAATCAATATTTTTAAATTATTAGCTTGATATTTTACATTATTTTTTGATACTATGTCTTTGAAATATGGTGTTACAGCATATTTTAATTTGGACTAGACATATTCCAAGTGCACAATAGCCACAGGCAGCTAGTGGACAACACAACTCTGCATCTATTGGAGATGGTAACTCCATTGGCCCAGAGTGAATGTGAACAGGAAGCAGACAATTGCACCCATTCTAGGATTTTAGGCAGTCATCAGAAAAGAGTAAAACCAGAAGAACTGAATGCAGTAGTTTTTCATATTCAGCTTCTGACATAAGAATGACACACTGCTACAGATTACTCAGAAATACTTTTTTTTATCATGTTCAGAAAAGAAAAAATAGCAGATAATTCAGGAAAACTTCCTCAGGTAAGCCTCTGCAAGACACTAGAATGTGGTTAGGAGTAGTAGTTATCCATTCATTCTTCAACCTGAGACAACTTGAGATAAGGAAGATTGAGTCATCACACAGATGGAAAATAATGGGAAGAGGAAAAACCCATGTGCCCATTTGTTTGAAAATTACAGGAATACACAAATAGTCACACACAATTTTAAAGTTCTACATCACTGGAGAAGAAACATGTTTCCCAGACAATAAAAAGCAATAACAAATATTTTAAAAAGTTATTACAGACAACTCAACATAATTTAAAAAGTTATAGAACCTATCAAACAAGAGTTGAAAGAAGATATAAGAGGGAAAGAAGTTAAATTTTGTCCTCAGATAAAGAAAAATGGAGCTGACTGAAAAATTAGAGAATTCTAGAAAATCCAAAATGCAAGATTAAAAAGGTAAAAAAAGAAATTGATAAATAGGATAGAGATGAGAGACCCAACTTATAAATAATTGGTGATACCAAGAGAAAAGTGACAACAATTTAACCAAAAATCAAAAGCAAAACACTAACAGTAAAAGACAATGAAGCAAACCTATAAAGTTTTGGAGCAAAGTGTATGACCTAATAATTCTCTACCAGTTAGCTGTCAACAGAAACATATTTTTGGACTGTAAACTGTACCCGTTACCTGTTGCCACAATAATGTTTCAAAACAACCGTAAACCTTAGTGAGATGCAATAGTCAACATTTATTTTTGTTTCCAATATTATCGGTTGCACATGGGATCAGCAGATCTGAGCTAAACGACCTCATGACTGCAGGTTTGACTGGACAAGTGGGTACACTTGTCTGATCTCCATGTGTCTTCTCCATCATGCAAACTTATTCTCTTGGTAGTAGCCGGGGAGAGGGCAGACACATGCACTTTCCACCCTCTGCTTGCATCAAGTTTATTACTGTGCTATTGGTCCAAAGCAAGCCACATGACCAGGCCAGTGAAGAGGGGGACTACAAAGTTATTTAGCAAAACAAGTGGATACAAGAAAGCCAGTTATTGGAGCCATTGATGCAATCACTCTACTTGTCAACACCTTCCAGCCACAGGCCACCAATAATATACTTAAACAAGCGGTTTTTATTATTCATTTCAGTGAGGGTGAACCTTGGAAAACTCAAGCCTGGAATACCTTGAGGTATCTCTGTAAGAGGGTATTAGAAAGGACTTATGATAGGATTCAGACTGAAGTGATTTTTTTGTGTGTGGGGTTTAGCTCTGGATTGATTCTCTCAGGAAAGAGAGATGTTTGGTCATCTTTGTGGTTTGCACATCTTTGTGGTTTGCACATTGGTCATGTTTTGTCTGTGTTCAGAAATGATCATGAAATGATCTAGTCATGATCCATCACAGTCACAGAGCGATCTGCTATGATACTGACATTCTGCAAAATCGTTTGTGTCCAAAAGGACACTGGTACCCGTGCTGTGATGCTGGCTCTTTGTCTTCTTTTCATATCACACACACTACCAGTTACTACGGAACCCTGATGAATGCTTTCATCAGTCAATCCTAGAGGTAATTCAAAATAAGTAACTTGATTTCAAAAAGGAGAAAAAAATCTTTGGTAAGGAAGTATCAACAGTAAAGATTGAAGCCCATTAAAAACAGAGCTGTCTCTAAATAAATGTTATAAATATGCTTACAAAATATCAAAAACAATCATCAAATGAGGCATATAAGCTATAAGAATGTATTAATAATAAGAATTTAGATATAAAAGCTCAAATTATGTAAGTAAAGTCAAGAAGTAAAATATAGATGGTAGGAGAAAGTTAAAGTATATAATCTTTTTCATATTAGAGAAGGGAAAGCCAAAACACAATGGTTCCTTTTTTTCCTTTGATGTTTGAAGAAATAGAGGTAGCAACTATTTTTTTAAAAAAAACTTAATGAAGCCTAGCCAGTGTGGTTGAGCATCGACCGATGAACCAGGTCACAGTTAGATTCCCAGTCAGGGCACATGCCCAGGATACAGGCTCAATCCCCAGTAGGGGGCATGTAGGAGGCAGCCAATCAAGGATTCTCTCTCACCATCCATTTTTCTAACTCTGTCTCCCTCTCCCTTTCTCTCTCTGATATCAATAAAAACACATTAAAAAAAAAACTTAATGAAAACTACTTGTGATGCTAAAAAATAAATAAATAAAACCAAAGATGTTCATTATCCTTGGCCTTCTTTTCACACCCCTGGCCCTGTCTTAGTTCTGCCCCATACTCTCTGCCTTCCTCAACAGTGCCCGCAGTCTGCTAACTGGCCTTTCTTCCTCTAATATTTCTCTGCAGAATGGAGGCTACACCTGTGCTGCTCCAAGTGCAGTGGGTGGGGTGGGGCTATCCACACACTGCTGATTACAGGTTGGCAACTAGCACAAAATTGGGAGAAGCATTGGAAATTTTTAGCAATTTGGCAGAGGTGTTGTATATAGGCTGAAACTACTCATTAAAAATGGGAGCTTGCATTTTGTGTATTTTTTATTATATGTCCCTAGGAATCCATTTGTATTACTCGGGTTCTAAAAATACCCGAGTGTAATAATATATTAGGAACAGAAGAGTTGGTCCCTCTGCATAGATGGTTTGAGAAGCCCTGGGTAGACCAGTATCAGAAGAAGCTGTATGGGCCGCAAGTTGGAATCTGTCACCTCTCTGCCTGCAAGCATGCAGTGGCTCCCTCTTGGCTCTCACAATGGTTCTTACCTCTTTCCTGCCTCCACATTATTCCTATTGGAGCACTGCCTACCAGCTGTGCCTCCTGCTATGCAAGAATTCTCAAAAGAGTTAGGGAGGGAGGTCATATCTGCTAAAAGGGATAGAAATCTCAGGCCTGAGAGGCAGGGGAGGGGAATGTGCACATAGAAGCAAAAGCCCTGAAAATTCAGATACACCCTGAGGAGTGTGCCCCTTCCCCCTCTCCTTTGAGACTCCCAGGGTCCAAGGATGAGGTCAGTGCTCCTTAGCTGTGCCTTCAGTGTCCATCTTCTCCCCCAGGCCGTATCCTACAGCACCCAGCAGCCCAGGCGCTCACAAGACTGCTCCTGAACACAGCCTGCGCCTACCCACATGCGCCTCTATTTGCTCTTCGTTGGCTCCCCTACCTCTCCCCTCCACCCACCTGCTACTATGTGAGACCCCAACTCCAAGGTCACACCTTCCTTCTTCCCACCATTCTCCCCAAGGGTCCTTTGAAAAAGAAATTCTAACTCTCACCCTGATACTTTTGTTTTAGTGTGTGTTTTTTTCCAAAACAAAATTTTGGACTCGTGAACAGATTTCCTTACAAAATTATGAAATTGACCAACAGTGTGGTGACTGCGTGGGGTGGGGGGTGGAGGGACATGGGTAGAGGTAGAAGAGGGTATAGGGGCATAATGGGGAAAAAATTATTAAATTGGGAGTAATGTGAGATCAATTGAATAACTAAGTTCCATACATGCAGTCGAATAATATATAGCTATTAAAATGATAAAGAATACTGAATAACACTAAAATATGTTTACAGTATACTGCTAAGTAAGTAAGTAGATTATAAAATAAAGTATGTGTACACTTATAGGGGATGATCTCGTTATTAAAATGTAGCAATAGATGCAAGCATAACATGTGTTCAGGCACAGACAAAGGTGTAGACATAGGCCAAAGCACAGGCAGAAATGTAAGCACAGATAGAACACAAATTCAGCTTTAGACCAAATGTCGAGAATCATTCTTTCTGTGTGGTGGGACTATAGGCCATTTTTATTTGTACCTACCCATATTTTTTTATCAGAAATATTATTTTTCGGTAAAAAAGGTACGTTAAAGAAAGAATTCATTATTGCCCAAATGCGTTGCCATGGAGCTCTGCACAGTCTTCCACGACAGCATTTCCCTCTCACCTTGGTTGTTTACGGGGCCGTCTCCCACTGGATCACGGTCCTGGGCAGCAGGACCACCCTATGCTCAAGGCAAACACAGCAGTTCACCCTGAGCAGTCAGGGAGGACGTATTTGCAGAATTAAATATAATGCATTGAATTACCAAAAAACACATACTGAACCAACAGGCCTCTGTGCTGTTTCCCAGGAAACCGAGAATGATATTGATCATCAAGACCAGGTTGTGGCCGGACCCAGGACACTGAGACTTCAGGACTTGTCTGTCTGGATGAAGTGTGAGTTGAGCTCGGTCAAGGGGAAGGTGAACAAACCCTGTGGGAAGTGCTCCTTAGGCCTGATGGGCACTCTGCTGAGCAGTCCTCCCCAGCTTTATTGGCGCAGGCATAGGCTATACTGATTTATCCTGTCCGTATTGATTCTTTTCAGGCAATTCAGAGAGAGAGTTTTTCATGAAACTGTCTGGGAAATGGAGCAAGTCCCCAGGATGGGCATATTAGCAGCAATGATTTTTCACTTACTCGCTGTGTTGTTCGTGTCTCGATGTAATAATAATACTCTCCAAAACGTGTGCACTGGCTTTCCCCGGAGGAGGACTCGGTTCTTTCACACATATTGAGCTCCATTTCCCCATTTCTCAAGTTTCTCTCCGAGAGTGTGAGTACTTCAAAAGACACATTAGTTCTGTAAAACATCTAGACTTTTATTTACTGACAGACGGCTACTGCTGAAGGAATCAAGGCGGCATAACACCATCTGACGGTTTTGGCTTCCGGAAGCGCACAGCCTTCCCAAGGCTCTCATTCATCTTTATAAATCATGTGTGAAAGAGCTAAAGGCAGCGAGCTGCTAACGTGGGCTTTGGAATTTAACCTTATCTGGCTTTAAGTCCCACCCTGTTTCTTTTCAGCCATGTGTATCAGCCAGGGTTCAATCAAGGATGCAGAACCACCGTGGCTATCATTGGGCATGACGGAAGAAAGTGGCAAGATAGTGGTAGGACCTTACACAATTGTGGGAAGAACTGGAGAAGGATCTGAGAGCAGGAGTTGGAGGATCAGAGCAAAGCCACTAACCAGCCCTTTGGGGGGACCAGTCAGAGTCTGCGTGAGAATCAGGAAGCTCGCCAGTTCCTACTGCTGGCGTGGGGCCACAAAGGAGTATCGGTGAAAGCTGTTGTCCCTCTGATTGGGGGTCTGGGGCTACTATTGGTCAGTTAACCTGGCAGTTAGAAGGGAAAACTGATCGTGGAGGAGGGAGTAGTGAGAAAAAGCTTGAATCTGCTAGTAGGATCTCAGTATCCATTGCTGACTGCTTCTTACCACAACTACCTTCAAAGAATAAAGGCTGCTGTTTCACTCCCACCTTGAAAACCCCAAACCAATTTCTCTTTTGGTCAACTCTAGTCCAGGACCATGAAAAGAAAGGGGAGTCCAAGAACATGATTTCAGTGTTGCCAAGTTGACGCCATACAAAACCACCAGAGATGTGACCTTGGGCCAGTTCCCTGATCTGAGTCTCAGCTTCCTCACCTGCACAATGGCAGTAATATCAGTGCCTACCTCATGGGGTGGTTGGTATGGTTAGTGGAGAACATACAGATGAGGAGAACAGCCCCTGGCACACAGTAAGTGCTGGGCAATCCTCAGTTATTACCATTGATGCTATTGAATAAAGATCTATCCTTGAGCTGGTATTCGTTCAGAGGGTTCACCTTGCAGAGTTTCATGGGCTAAGCTTCACTTCAACAAAGAAATTCTAGCACACCACAATAACCAGTTCCCTTCACAGACAGAGATATTAAAAAAGGGGTTGGAGGGAAGACAGAGACCAAAATAGAGCTTATCTAGAATGTAGTATTTTGAAGATGCCAACAAAAAGGACTAGACTAAAAGCAGGCCCCTCTTGCTACCTACCAGTTACATGACCTTGGACAAAGCCAGGGCCCTGCTGTTTCAGCTCTCCCATCCGGGAAAGGAGGAAATGCATCCTGCTCCTCCAGGCAGGACTGGGAGTAGACCCAGGACAGGACTTTGTGAGACAAGAGAACTCTTTGAGAGAAAAGCATCCTCATGATACCAAGTAATTGTCACCTTTGTTAATCCTCTACACAATGAGAAATGCTGCTGGGTGTAGAGCTAGGATTTTAAGGTCATTTCTCCCCCCGGTAGCAGGCATGATCAGCAAATAGGTTTATGAAGAGGGACTGCTTGGCTGCTACTGTTCATAATTTCCCATGCAGGATCAGCAGCCAGAAGTGACAGCAAAGCCTCCGAGGAGAACTGCTGAGTTTGCCAAGGAGTGCGTCGCACCTCATAGTTTACGTATTAAACCATTATGCTGACTACTGTCACCATATCCATTTACAGAGCAGTTGAATGTTAAGATCTTCTCCAGTACCCTTCAGGCTGTAAACCCTTAACAGCCCTCTTCTCTCCTTCCTTCCCCCTCCTCCAACCGCATAAACCACAGATAACATGTTCTGCCATATCAAGAGTCATGGAAACTTACAGAGAAGCGGTCATTCTGATCCCTGCATTTTTAAAATGTGGACAGAGATGTGAAAAACTCAATCAAGATCACGGGGCAGGTGAAAGGCAAGGATAGCAGTCAGCCCTAGGATTCCTCATCCAACCCATTTCCCTCCACACCAACAGAAAGTAACACCTATTATTAAACTCGGTCCACCCCTTCATACTGGCAACATAAGTCAATGTGAGAAACTCAGAGTTTAACTGAAGACCAAGTTTTCAAAATGCACCTGGTGATCCCAGGGAAAGGCTGCATTTCGGGGATTTATTATTTAGTTACAGTATCCTGTTGACCAGCAAAATCCATCATAATTGCATTTTCTTCACCCTCCCCCTTTCCCTTGAGTCAAGGTGCATACTAAGCTCTTTTTCTCATGAAATATGCCCTTGGGCAGGAAGATTCCAATTACAGTATATCCTTTGATGATGTGTTATATATAGGAGAAAGATTTAAATAAACAGGGAGAAATAAGGACCCTCTGTGACCTCAAACTTTCGTTTTCCCAGGTGCCTTCTTCATGAGAGTGGGGATTTTTACACCTACCTGGGCTCAACTTCCTGGGAGCCTTTCTTTTAACATTTGTCATAGAGTCAGTTGGGCCTAGCCTTTCACCTTGAAAACCATAGGCCTGTCATCATGCCTCAAGGCCAATAAAAATAATACATCTTTCCTTGCTTTAGTCACAAATACAGAAGCTCCTCTTCCAGGTTATTTTATCTTGTCCTTCCTAATTTCTCAATTTACCCCATTTCCATACCTCCTCCTTAAACACTGGACCACTAGAGCCTTATGCCCAGCACTGGCTGAGATTCACCTCAAACATATTTATTCAAGAAGCTGTGACTGGTTGCCATGCTGGGCACTGGGCTAGTGGATTTTCAAGGGCAAACAAAACAAATATGGTCTCCATCCTCTGGGACTACTTAACACTGGTCAAGAGAGCTAACATCTCTGTGCCTGTTACTTCAGCTATGACACAGGGGTAGGTAACAAGTGTACCAACCTCACCCAGTCACTATGAAGATCAAATGAGTTAGCTTGATCTTAAAAGAGGCTCTTACTAGAGGGTCCAGCAGAGAGAAAACATCCAATACATATTAGCTCTTATTGTTATTGTTATGATTGCTGCCTAGAACAGACATTTCTCAAATAATCACAAAAGCAAATGCAATACCCCAAGTGGATCTGTTAAAGGGGCATACACTATGCTAGGAGGGCTTCTGATGGGGAAATTCCATCTGGTCACGTAACTCAGAGAAGACTCTCTTGAGGAAGTGACCCTTGAACTAAGATCTGAAGAAGAGAAGCAGTAAGTACAGAAGGGAGGGTAAAGGCTTCCAGACAGAGAAATTATCTGTGCAAAAGTCTTGAGGCAGGAAAGTACAAGACAATTTCAAAGGACTCCAAGAAGGCATGTGAGGCTACTTGAGAGAGGACCTGATGCAAACTGAGACTGGAGCAAACAGACTGGTGTAAAGTCAGTCAGGTGGATCAGAGAGAGTCTTCTGCAGCATTTTAGGAAGTTTTCTTTATCCCAATGACATTAGGAAGCACTGCAAGACTAGGAAGCAGAAGTGACATGATCAGATCTGCAGACTGGAGAAAAAGAACAAATGCTGTCCACTCCGAATCTTTTCCAGTATTGATCTTAGAAGTCCTCCTCAGCTACTACTTCCCAGGGCCATTATATATATGACTGTGCAGGTTTGACACTGCACAATTTTGGAGACAGGAGGGAGGACACCACTCACATAGACCTAGAATTGTGCAGTGTCCACTGTACCCATCCACATGCACTGACTATCCATTTTCTCCCTTTGATTGAATTTCTCCTCAGAGTTCCACATAATACTCTTAACTCTCCAAACCCCATGCTTTTGAGGATTCCTATGTCTTACATTGCTGACACTTTGGTCTTTGTCTCTACCAAAGACACATACAGCATATGCTGCAGTTTTTTGTATACATGGTACTCATCTGCAATTCTGGTTCGTAAGGTTTTTTTTTTTTTAATATATTTTATTGATTTTTTACAGAGAGGAGGAGAGAGGGATAGAGAGCTAGAAACATCGATGAGAGAGAAACATTGACCAGCTGCCTCTTGCACTCCCGCTACCGGGGATGTGCCCACAACCAGTGTACATGCCCCTGACCGGAATCGAACCTGGGACCTTTCAGCCCGCAGACCAATGCTCTACCACTGAGCCAAACCGGTTTCGGCTGGTTCGTAAGGGTTAACATAGGAGGCCATAACTTCCCCTAAGCACAATGAATGGCCCACCTAATGAACACTCCAAAAGTGGTCAATTCAACACATGAATAACTAAATAAATGACCAGATAAACTCCTATAGAGAGGAACTCCCCCCTCTGGAGAGGCTGTAACTCTAGTTGAGCCCAGATACCATCAGATCTTGTAGCCATCAGGACCCTGGCTGGAAACACTACCCACCAGCACTTTCCAAGCAGGGGCTGCTTTAGAGAGGTGTAGACAGGCTTCTGGAGCCCACAGCGATGTGTGGCACCCAGAGACCAGCGACAGTGGGAGGACACTACATGCATCTCACTCGCAGGGTTTCTCCACCCCATGAAAACAGTTGGCTTCCACCTAGTTTTCCTGCTCTCCTCCTCAATTCTCCTTCTCTCTCCCAAGTGCTAGCATCTGGATCTCTTTTCACAAGGGAAGGATTCACTGATGTTCTATCTTTTCATACTCCAGTGTTAATTCTCAGATCTGAGTCCTCCAGGCGCAAACTAAACCTTATTTCAAGCTGTGCCTTCTCGGAGACTCAGAAGAAGAGTTGCTCTTATCTCAAGTGCCTAGTTCTCCCAAATCAAAATCAACTTGTTTTCAGACTATTATTACCACCACAGACTCTCAAAATCCTTAAATGTCAAAAATAACAATGATGTCTTTGTCCCATACTGTATTCACTTTCCTCTGAAAGCAAAAAAAAAAAAAAAAAAAAAAAAAAAAAAAAAAAAATGCTATTGACTTGAATGAGGGGAGAGAGAGAGAGGAAGGATAACTAAAAACAGCTGGAGAGTCCAGGATATGACAATATATCCATTTATAAAATACCATCTGCTACATTTGTAAACCTGAAAGATACTGCTGAATAGGGAAGCTTGAGGACCTATGCTACTTCATGTTGACCTCTCTTTATAGTGAGCATGATTCATAGCATTTCAACTTTCTATCTTTCATAAGAAGTGCAATACAAATATAATGCTTTAAGCTTTTTTAGTTACTCAATCCCCTCTCTAGTCCTGCTTCTTAAACAGGGATAGTCAATCATCACCTTGGCTAAATGAGAATGTTCTTGGGACTTCTCAGCAAAAAGTTTTACCAGCAGTATCTTGAAATATTTTTAGAGTTGGCTGAATCCTCCACGATGTTTAGGTTTTGCTTATTTATTTCAAGGATAGTAATTTTTTCCTAGTATGCTGGGAGTGCGTGATACAGATGGCCTCAAAGTTAGCCAGAGAAATTAAGGACAGCTTACCTGAGTAACCCTCCTACACAGGATGTGATAAGCATCTTCTGGATTCCAGTCTTTCATGAAAGCAAACAAGTCCTGTGTACTGGGTCTAGGGAACAAGGAAGAAAGAACTAAAATCATTCACCCCCATCCATCTGTAATTCCAAAGCCAAGGGAAGAGAGTTTCACAGTTTGGATTAGAATCAGTGGGCCTTGGAGACAAACAATGAAGCTCCCTGGGCACCAGTCTCAATAGGCCAAGGTGTTAGCCCACTGAAGAGGTTACCCCAGCAATTCACAATTCACAAAAGCTCTATACTTGTCCACCCACCCCCCAAAGGTTGTTATATCAGAGTGAGAAACTCAGTTCTCGTTGACTAATTAGCTCTCAAATCCTACTCCTTAGAAGTAACTGCTTAATTATTATTGGCTCAACTGCTTTATCTCAGTGGGACAAAGTTTAATAACTCTAGGAATTAAAGCCATATTAAATTCTCTCTTTAATGTCTGCTAAGCTTTTGTGTGTTTAGAGGAACATGTATTTGTATTTGTATTGTGTCTAATGCTCAATTTATTAGATTCATATATCTAATAAAGGATACTTTGAAAGTCTTTTTTTAAGCATTTTTTATTGATTACAAGTTTGATTAATTCAATTCCCTTATACAATTTAAATTGCAATTATAAATTTAGCATGGTTGATTCTTCTGAAAGATTTCAAAGCCTTACAATGATTTCAAAAAATGGCTCTAAATATACTAAAATCATGTTGTTGTTTTTCTGAATGCTTATCCTTTTCAGAGTATTCAATTTCCATGGCTTCTTGGGTTTCAATGACCTACCATACACCATTTTTTTATATTTTCTGAAGTTTTGGTAATTTTATTAGACTCATAAAAAAAATGAACACCAGCTCAGAAAAGCTTAGAAGGGTGGTAGATAGTAGATTGATGCCTGTTGACTATTGGCCAGAACATAGGATTTAGTTTGGTAGTCCTCTGATGACTAGGCTAAATACAGCTATGTCGTAAGGTTTTACTTATGCAATTATGGAAAACAATATCTGTCTCCTTCATTTCTGACATTAGGTGTTTTTTATTCCTTTTGTCCTGTCATTAAGAAATATTGACCTGTTTTGTTGGCAATATTAAATATATATAGGCATGTTTGCAACCTTTAAAAATATGATACATACATGACTTCAAAATAATAATTTACACATTATCATGTTGCTATATACCACCTGTCTTATAACATGTAGTTTTCCCAACCATTAAGACTTTCACCTACACTGACAAAAACATTTTTGTGATCAAGTCAATATAATTCATTCAACATGGCTTTCCTATAGCGTTGTTATGGCTCACACAATGGCAGTATTTGCTCTCCTTTCCTTATCTTTCAAGGAAAGATCATCATAACCAGACTTCAAGAACTTTCAGAAAGCTCTATTAATAACATTTCCACAGATAAACTAGCAGAATCCAGGCCTTTTTAGCTGGCAGACAGCTTCTTGGTTATAGAACTATCCATTTTAAATATAATAGTAGCTTTGATTTTTAGAGTAAATAACAGAACATTAGGTGCTAATCTAAAAGAATAAAAAAAACAAAAAAAAAAACAAAGTCCTCTCAGACAAGATTTGTGAAGCCAATTTTGGATATTTCTTTAAGAAAATATCATGTACTAACAAATTCCTACCATTCAGATTCCATTAAGAGAAATATGGCATTTTCCTGCCTTCTGAAAGACAAATCTTAATTGGAGAATAAGAACTTGAAAGCCTTAGTTTGTGGTGCAATAATCTTTTAAGCCAAACCAGTAAATACAATTTTCACCTGAAATAAATTTGCCTTTGTCAATGTGCACAAACACATTCACATATGCACACATTCTTCCCCATGTCTCAAACACATACACAAATATAGTCCACTTCTTTCCCATTCTTTAAAGTTTTTGATTCAAACATTCTATAAAACATCATGTATTTTAATCTTCCACAATTTAAAGGCAAAGTATCCCGTTTGGTTCTAATTCACTATTGAAAACTTATTTCAAGCTAGTTTATTTGGTAACAAAGTCACTGTTACAGTTTGGAGCTCTCTTCTGATAAAATGAATGAGACAAAATAAGCCCCCGATGGGCATCCGGCTTGTTCATTTGGTCAGTGGGTTGCAAATTGAAGTATAAAGTCTGTGTTCCTTTACTTCCCTTAGATTTTCATTTTTCTGTCAGAAAACTGAAATCTCTATTAGCTATATCTTTATCATGTGAGATGGACAAAACAGTAACTGCCAAAAAAGATTATCAGACAACCTACAATAGATAAACATGAATTCACTATTCATTTACAAGTTCAGGACCTCTAAGATGACTTTTAAAGAATATAGCTACAAAAGTGTAAAATCTATTAAGGGCAGGAAACAAAATTAAGCTACTCTTTGTCAGTTATATGTCATGCTAGTATGAACTCAACAATGACTGTTTATACAGAAAACAAAGCCCAATTCAATGTGTGTTTTGGATATTAGATAATAAGGATGAGACGAACCGACACATTTTAACAGTTTGTCAACTCAACTAGAAAGGGGAGCAAAACCATTTATAAAGTAATTAAGTGCCATGAGGATGATGTCAAACAGATAGATAGATAATAGGTAGATAATGTAGAGATAGATAGATGATGATGATAGATAGATAGATAGATGGATGATGAAAAAAAGATGAAAAACTAGATGAAAAAAAAGAAAATGTCATTGAATTCTAATAACATTTGCATGAGGTGTTAGTATCCAGACTTTAAAGATGGGAAAACTGAGAGCAAGAGACTTGGCTTAGGGCTTGAACTCAAACCAACATCAGTCTGACTCTAAAGCCATGATCCTCTTACTACAGGAGGGAGTCCACAGTAGAGTGCTCAGTATGAGAACTCAGGATGAGAAGAATATATCCTGAAAAGGATGTGTGTACACTGAAATGGATTTAAACACATGGCACAGGCACGGAGCCTGAGCTAACAAGAGAATGCTTCCAAATGAGAATAAGATTGGCAAACATCACCTCACTTTATTTACATAATTGAATTTTGGATATTACATTTAATCAAAATGAATAGAGAGAGTAAAATAATAGGTTTCCTATGGAATTGATGACAGACTTAAACTTGTAGAGATAATATAATTGAATATAAATTGGACTAGTTTATAATTTTAATTGAATAGGTGCCATAAAGGCTCTAAAAAACCAAGTGTGAAAGTAACATTTATGGGAAAAGACACTTTTAGTTTTAGATTTTTAGTCACTGTTATCATGTATCTGCACCAACATTTTCCATATTATACTCCACGGGCCAACACTCTTGTGTGTGTTTTTTATATTGCCCCGTTGATGCCCACTGCCTCCTAGGCACAGCTGTGTCTGCAAAACCCTGGAGAGGATTGGATCTGGGGAAATCTGTGCCCTTCCAACCATCTATGCCAGGCTCAATCCTTATTACAACTACTTTTAATAACAATTAATAATAACTATTAATAATTAATAATAATAAGACTGTTTGTTGATCACTGCAGATTCTGGCTGTCTTCCCATCCCTGCTGGTACTACTGGGGGGCAGGTAGGATACAGACTTGAAGATGCTTAGTGACATGCAACAGAGGCAGACAACATTCTCAGATTAAGTATTCCTTTTCCCACCCCAGATATAGATTCCCTACACACCAATATACACAGATAATTCCACAAAGATAAATCCTGCCCAGACAAATACACACACAGCCAGACACACAGACTGAGGACAGACATGCACACACCGAACAGCAGTGTGGACACTCACAGGCACTGTCTAATGCACAGGTGTACTCAAACTCGGGGAGCCTCTCCACACAGGAATCAGAGGACTCCACAACCTTCAGCAGGCTGTAGGTTCCAGCACTGGAGGTGGCACACAAATGCAAGCCTGAGGTTCTGGTCCCCCTGACACACGCATTCAAGATGGGGAGACTTCTCTTATAGCCCTGAGTGCAATTCCACTCAGTACATAGTAGGGAGGGAAAGGGGTGAGGTGTTAGCACCAGCCTCTACTCTTGTACCCTCTCCAATCCCAACTCAGACCTGCACAGTCAGGACATTGAAGACACACCCACAACTATTCAGAAGCACTGACAACTGTTCTCTCACTCCTACGATAGAGCCCAACTCTTCAACCAACACACAGGTCACACACGTGCATTTCTGGAGTCCAGAGATTGGCCTCTGCCCAGAACAGCTTGGCCCTGACTGACCATTATTAGTCTTAAAATAAAAACTGTCCAGGATTCAAATCATGTGGAGAAGCACTGATTTAACAACACAGGGAATTTATTTTTTTTTAATACATATATACTATTGGTTTCAGAGAGGAAGGGAGAGGGAGAGATAGAAACAACAATGATGAGAAAGAATCATTGACTGACCGCCTCCTGAGTGCACCCCACCAAGGATTGAGCCCACAACCCAGGCAAGTGTCTCTGACTGGGACTGGCATCAAACCTGGGACTCCTCAGTTCACAGACCAATGCTCTATCCACTGAGCCAAACCAGCTAGGCCAACACAGGGAAATTTCTTTATTGCGTGACTGCAAACATAAATCTCTAGGAAAACAAAGGATGCCAGAATGCCCAAACTTCCCTGTCCATGGGATACTGGTTTCATAGAGGACATGTCCCATAAGGAAATTTTGGGAAATGCTTGCCTAGACAGTTGTTGGCTAAGAAAAAAAGCTTGACAGGAGGTAAGAATATACATGTTAAGGATAACACTGCATTGCTCAACAACCTTCCCAAGTTGTCACTTCTTACTTTACTTGTTCACCTTTGAGCCTGAGCAAAACTGGGTAGTCCTCAAGAGCTATTAACATGAAATTCTCATTTTCTCATACTCAACTAATTTAATCTTCAATAGACTTAAAGAATCCAAACTCAGGATGATTAACCTTATAATTACATATGGTTCAATGTTTATTATCCTATCTATATATATAAAAGCCTAAGCGACCAGAAGACCAGATGGTAGCTATGACACGCACTAACCACCAGGGGGCAGATGTTCAAAGCAGGATTCTGCCCCCTGGTAGTCAGTGTGCTCCCACAGCGGGAGCGCCAGCTCAGCTGACAGGTGCCAGACGCCAGGCTGACAGCTGTTGAGCACAGCTGCAGCGGCATGAGCTTCTCCCGTGGACACTCCCCCTGGGTGCCCAAGGGTCAGAATGGCAGGCACAGTAGGGCAGGATGAACCAGAAGCCCTGTGCTGGGCTCACAGCTGGCGAGCGAGCACAGCAGTGGCAGTGACAGGAGCCTCTCCTGCCTCCACAGCCGTGCTAAGGATGTCTGACTACCAGACATCCCCTGAGGGCTCCTGGACTGTGAGAGGGCGCAGGCCAGACTGAGGGACACCCCTCCCGCCACCCCAGTACATGAATTTTGTGCACCAGGCCTCTAGTTTATGATAAATGGGAGAGTAAAGTGAGCAGCCTCATCCTTGCCTGGAGACCATAAGAAGGGACAGGACTTGAGGAAGTACTCATTTTCTAAAAGAATAAACATATCAAAGTCATTAACTTTGTACACATCCCAAGCAGAATCCAGAGCCCAAATATTTAGCAATGTCCTCAATGGACATGTCATGTCCCTAGACACTGTGGATTCAATAGCCCCACCCTCAAGAGCTCAATGTATAATGGAAGACACAGGCAAATCTCCTTTTCCCAGAGAACACCGGTTGAGTCTAATTTGCAGTATTTTAGAACCAAATAGAATTTGATTTTTTTTCTTGTTGATTAACATATTTTACTGACATAGAAACAAGCACAAATGTAAAGTATGAAGCTCAATAAGTGTTTACATATGTTTATATGTGTAATTACCACTTAAATTAAGGTGGATTATTTCCAGCCCTCCAGAAGGTTCCCTTATGCCCTCTCAATCAACAACATTCCCAAAAGTAACCACTGGTCTTAATTCTACCATTATAGATCATCACTTCTCATGGCACTCATGAACTAAGTACTGAAATTCTTCAACACACAATATATATATATATATATATATATATATATATATATATATATATATATATATATATAATTTGCCAATCTGACAAAAAAAATAGGTATAATTCTGATTTATTCACACCAGATGACTATTTTTGTTTGGCTGCTATCATTTTTTTATTTGTCAATCTAAGGATAAAGAGGCCAGTGTCCCTGACTAAACAGTAAGGTACTGCATGTTTTAAAATTACTTGTGGTGGCCGAAACTGGTTTGGCTCAGCAGTAGAGCATCCGTCTGCGGACTGAAAGGTCCCAGGTTCGATTCTGGTCAAGGGAATGTACATAGGTTGTGGGCACATCCCCGGTAGGGGGTGTGCAAGAGGCAGCTGGTCGATTTCTCTCTCATTGACGTTTCTAGCTCTCTATCTCTTTCCCTTCCTCTCTAAAAAAATCAATAAAATATATATATTTAAATTTTTTAAAATTCTTGTGGCGCACTGGTTGAAAATTGCTGCTATAGATTAATTTTGTTTATTCTTGAACTTCATATAATGGAATCACAATAAATGCCCTTTTGAATCTTGCTTAATTTCCTCAGCATTATATTTGTGAGAGTCATCCGTATTGTTGCATATAGAAGTAGTTTGTTCTTTTCCTGGGTAATGTGTAAATGTACCAAAAATTATATCCCTTACACTGATGATAAACATATTTCCCATTTAGAGCTATTAAATAAAGATAATAAGAACAGTCTTATACATGCCTTTTAGTGGAATTGCTGTGGGCCATACAATAGGCATATTTTTAGCTTTCATATACTCTAAGCAAAGGTCCAAGAATATTTGTACAGTTATTTTACTGACATGCACTTCTAACAGCAATGTAGGTGTGTTCTCGCTGCTCTACATCTTCACCCACATCTGATAAAATCAGTCCTTTTAACTGAATGCATCTTAGTACGTATGTAATGGTATCTCCTTGTGGTTTAAATTTGTATTTCCCTGTAGACTAATGATAAGCACCTTTTTCATAAGCTTATTGGATATTTGAATTTACTTTTTTTGTAAAGTGCTTCAAAATGTCTTTTGAAACAACCTAAATGCAGCTTGTGACGAGCCAACTTTATTTCCACTTTATGTTGCATAAGATTTACTAAAAGGCACTTTTCTTTTCTCCAACCCTCTCCCCAACCCTCAATGTCTCCCTCTCCCTTCAGCCCCCCTCCTCACACACATTCCCCTCCCCACCTGCTGGGAAGACCTCATATTAGCTAGAGATGGGAAGCTATATTTTAGGCTCAACGGGAAAACCCAATTTCATTTCGAAAACTGAAATAGATTATGACACTTCAGAAGGGTGCATCTCTGGAAGCTTGTTTTTTGCTTAATGCCCATTTCATATCTCTATTGCAGCTCTGTGATTTACCATCCTGGCATAGAAGAACTGAGTGCATCCTCTATCCCCCAAGCGCACTGGAAATACAGCCTCGCATACATTTAAAAAACCTAAATCACTGTGAGGCCTGGGAAAAAAAATTTCCATGTATTGATTTAAACATGTCTTTTTGCAACATGCCTCCCTGCATGCTCTGGGGAACATAAAGTGACCCATAAATATTCTGGGAGAACCACTCATTTTCTAGTCCTCTGTCACCCCAAGCCTCCGAACCATTCTTTCCCGAGTGCTCCCAAGATCTCAAATCCAGGGCAGGCTGGCTGAGGGAAGAAAGCTCCAGTTTAAGGAGACTGCTGCAGGCCTTCTGCTGACAGTGCTGTCTGATCTCCCCTCAGGCTATGTCTAAAAATAATAATAAGAAATGTTTTCTCTTCATATCGCCCTTTTCCCACAATGAAGAGCTCAAAGAGGTTCTGGTATGAATGCATTAATTCCACAACAGCCTTCTGAGGTAAGGAAGAGCTTGTTACCCCAGTTTCTGAGAAGGATTTTAGGGCCTGGGGGGTATATATATATATATATATATATATATATATATATATGTGTGTGTGTGTGTGTGTGTGTGTGTGTGTGTGTGCGCGCGCGCGCTCTAAGTTTTGCAGAAAAACAGACTGAGATTAGCTTCATGAAAGCCATTACATCACTGAAGTACAAAACCGTACAATTTTGGAGCTGGAAGGACCTGTACAGTAGAAACCATTTATTTTGAAAGGAAAAGGCTCAGACCCAAAGAGGTTAGGGGCTGGCCAAAATCCCACAGAGAGGGGATTGAAGGTCCCACCCAAGATCATAGCTCATGTAGAGACTTAGTGGCTGAAATAGAACACGGATGTGGCCCAGGTTTTCTGATTTTTAATTCAATGATCCACAATATTAAACAACAACATCAAGAAAAAAAATGGCAAGATTTTAGAGGGATTTTTGCTTCTGGTAGGTCAAACAGGAAATAAATACTGGACTGACAAAATTAAGTCATCTAATATATGGTCTGAGGGCACTCCCGGATCTGACTGAGGTCAAAGTCTACCCTCCAAACCACCTCCTCTATACTAGTAAATATTTGAGGTGCTTTATGATGCTCTAAGAAAGTGCTTAACAATTTAATTTTCTTTAAGAGATTCTAAAAAACTAGACAAGTGGTTTAAGGGAGAAATGGGAAAGAATCCTTTTTCTTTCCATTTTACACCCTTTCTACTATTTGAATACTAGTACTTGTTAACTATTATGCACATATTACTGTAATTGTTTTTTGAAGTAGTTGACATATTGTAAGGATTTTCCTGAACTATAAAATGTCATTTAATTAAAAGAAAAAACTAAATTCTTCTATTTGCCCCAAATCTGTGCCCTCATTAGAGCATTATTTTATCTTCTTTGGAGCATACCCAGTGTCCCTTCACCCCATTTTCTCTGACAATATTTTTAGTACATCTGCTCAGTTTGTTACATGACAATTTCAGCTAAAAATATGCTTGCTTCTGCCCACTCCCAATTTATTATTTTTTGTACGATCTTGCTCTTTACAGCATCTTTATTATGAAGAATTTTCATAGGCTTTTATTGTCCTTACTCACTCAAGAGACATCTATTGTTCACCTACTATACACCTCATGACCCTACCGACCAGGAAGATTGACATTTGAGCAAAATGTAACCACATGGTCAGAAAAATTACGTCATCTAATATATGCTTTGAGGACACACTAAAGAAAATAAAATTAGTCTATGGAGGGAGGGAGGAAAGTGTTATAGAAGAATTGACATTTGACCTAGATCTTAAAGGGTGAAATGGAGTTTTTGAGAGAGAAAAAAGAAGATAAGAGAACTGTCCCCTCCAGGATTTTCAAGGGCTGCTCCCAGAAGAAAAAGGCAATCAAAGTGGGAAACCAGAAGACACTAGCCAGGGGTCTGCAGGAGGTGGGGAGCCATGAGGGTAGCGTACAGTGTGTGGGCAGGAGGAGAAACGAAGGAGAAGCCAGCAGGAGAGACTGGGAGGAGGAAAAGAATGAGAGGAATTGTGGGATATTTTACTGTTTTGATGGCCTGGATCAACACATTTTTTTTTCTCAGAAAAAAAAAAAAATCTACTATTGTGCCTTAGAGATGCACTTTTCAGTGATAAAACTATACAAAGTCCCTCAAGGCCAAGGTGGGAAAGTGGATACTTTGGAGAGGATGAAGGCAGGTCACATCAGGACACATGAGGGCCTCGGAGGTGGTCAATAATGTTCTCTTTCTTGACCTGAGCAGTAGTGATGAGGGTGGTTACTGTATAAATAGCTTATTTTCTGTTGCTTTGGGTAATGTTGGTAAGCTTCTTTTTTTCCAATTTAAAATGTTACCAATATCTGGATGAAAGCTGGGTCTCCTTTTTCAAGGCCTCTGGGTGGCTTGTGGGAGTGTGGAGGTAGGAGGCAGGCCTCCAGGTGGCTCGGCCACACCCCCTGGCAAGAACACGATGCACTAGGGGGAATTTTCCAAAGGTCACTGTGGCAGAGAGGGAGTGAGTGGCCCTAAGGAGATCCACATTTGTGACGGAGAAGGGAGGGAGACAGGTGGGGAACTCAGAAAGACCCAAGGGAAGCGGGGACCTCGTTTCCACCACTTCATCCAGGAAGCAGCATCACAGCCTACTAAAGCTCGGGGTGATGCTAGCAGGACCCCTTGTTCAGAGGTAGGTTAATGAGAACAACATCACTCTGGGCAAAGTAAGAACCTCAGCTCTCCCCACTTCAGTGTGGAGTGACTCAAAGGACCTCTTTTATTATATTTTTTATAGAGAGAGAGATATATATAGAGAGATAGAAACATTGATGAGAGAGAGAAGCATCAGTTTGATACCTCCTGTGCAATCCCTACTAGGGATCAAGCATGCAACCCAGCCTTGTGTCCTGACTAGGAACCAGTGACCTCTTGGTTCATGGGTCAATGCTCAACCACTGAGCCACACCAGCTGGGCTCAGGGGGGCTCTTTAAACAAAAGACTTAATCCCTTTGAAGAAAGAAGAAGAAAGGAGCAACCTATACGAGCTTCTGTGGTAGCTGAGATAATTGGAAGTGTTTGTCCCCTGGGAACAAAATGGCATAGGGAGGGAAGTCTACACAGTGCCCTGTGGTGAGACCAAGAGAGTACTGTGTCCCCCAACCCCACCTCTTCCAGGAATTTATCAAACCAGCAGCTCCCAGGTCAGCTGCTGGCTTTAGAGCCTCCTTACCAACCTGCAGAGGTCACCATTTTATCTCCTTCATCTTGACCCCTGTGGCGTCAACACCACAGTGTATTCAAAATAGTAGTGCTTGTGTTTAGGATCAAAGTGAACTGGATCAAACAAGATCAGACTTGACATGTATGATCTCTGTGACCTAGGGATAAGTTATTTAATCTCTCAGTTTCTCACCTGTAAAGGGAGGTGACAATAACACCTCTGTCGGAGCTCATGCATGGACTAAATGAAGTATTTACCTATGAAAGCACCTGCCTCAGTGCCCAATATGTATAAGGCACTCAGGAAATGGTGGTATTTGTTGTTATAATTAGATGGAATTCATAAGCATTTTCTTTAAAACACAGAATGAGAAATAACCTCTAGAATAGCTAAAATAGAAAAGAATAACAATGCCTAAGGGTGATGAGAATGAGGCGCTGCCAGAATTCTCATAAATCCTGGTGGAAAGGTGATTTGGCCCCACAACCCTGAGTAGTCGTTCAGCAGAATCTACTAAAACTGAACATAGGCACCCACTCTCTAACTTAGAAATTTCACTTCAAGGTATAATATATACCTACAGAATACATACTTGGGCATCCAAAAAATAAGGAAGAATATATGCAGAGACTCTTGAGGATGGAAGGAATTTGGACTGTTGGAGGAACCACAGAATGGCCTGTGTGGCCAGAGAATGGCCTGTGTGGCCTAGTGAACAAGGGAGAGAGTGGTGCCATGGAAGGCTGGTAAAGAGGCAGGGGGGGGTTGGATCTTACAGGACAGTAACCGAAGAAGGAGTCCTAAGTGCAATGGCAATCATTTGGACTGATTTAGCAGGAGAATGGCCTAATCCCGTCTCCCTGCAATGCTTCATCCTCGCTTTCAAATCACTAAATATTCTAAGTGAAGAGGGAGGCCCTCTCCATTCACCCACGTATCCCAAGAGGATAGAACACTTTTAAAATGCTTTAAGAACATTTTTACAAATGAACAGCCTACCCTAAATGTCCTTCGTTACCAGAAACTTCTTTTATCTTTTTTAGCAATGAACTGCCACCTAATCTACAGGGACTAAATTTGTCAAAAGTCCTGGATCACAGCCACCGGTTGCGTCACTCCACTATTCACCTGTAATCAGTCTACGGTTGTGCTCAGAGAGCACTATTTACACAACAGCAAGAACAGTGTCCCCTGAAGAAACCGGTTTGGCTCAGGTGATAGAGCGTCAGCCTGCAGACTGAAAGGTCCCAGGTCCGATTCCGGTCAAGGGCATGTACCTTGGTTGCGGGCACATCCCTGGTAGGGGATGTGCAGGAGGCAGTTGGTCGATGTTTCTCTCTCATTGATGTTTCTATCTCTCTATCCCTCTCCCTTCCTCTCTGTAAAAAAATCAATAAAATATATTTTTTTAAAAAGAACAGTCTCCCCTTGTCCAATGCATAAGGTCAGTCTCTGTCTATTAAGACTTGTATATTTATTTGTTTTCATATTTGTATTTGTACTTATGACTAAGTAATTATTTTATTCTAAAAATGACTTAAGGAAGCTAAAAATGATAGGAAAAGTAGGAAAAGATAATATAGCAGAAAGAGAACACAAATTCAAAGGAAGAGGAAAATAAAATAAAAAAATAAGAATAGGGCCATAGAAATTATTCAGGAGTGAGGTTATTATACAAATGCATTCTTACAGCTTTATACATTTGGCTCTAAGTTTTCTAGCAGCCAATATTGTTGGGACTTGAGGGGGCTAATTAATCAGATCCTTCTTTAGAAGGTTCAAAACAATTCAGAAATAGAGCCAGAAAGAAAATTAAAATCCTATTTCTCTTCTTATCCTGGAAAGGCTGAATTGGTGAATTGGACTTGGATCTGAGATCCAAAATATTCTTTCTCATGAAGGGAATTCACTCCCCCACCCCCTCTCGCCACAGGTAGAGTTGTGGACAACTGCCGACACCCCCTCTCCAAAAAGCCAAACCTGCCTGTCAGTCCTCTCATCACTAGAAGGCGGCAAATACAGAGAATAAGAACACCTTTGCCCTGAGGTTGGTGATCCCAAGGGAGCACTGAGAAGCTAGATATGCCAGTAATGGCCATTGTCCCAATGCCACCAGTTAAATTATACCCCATCCTGGGAAGGAGGTTATAAAAGGCAGGGAGACGTGTGGAAACAAACTCCACAATCATACCTTTTTCATTCTGCCCAAGTACACAGCTCTTTGCTGGTCTGACCGAACTAAGCAAACATAAATTTTGCATTGCTTCTCAAAGTTTATGTGCACACGGATTACCCAAAGATCTTGTTGAAATGCAGATTCCCATACGTGTGTCTGGGATGAGGGGTGAGATTCTGTATTTCAACAAGGTACCTGGTGATACAGATCCTGCTGGGTCACATCTAACATGTCTAGAACAGGGGTCTCTGACCTTGGATCTACAAAGAATTATTGAGATCAAGGGGGTCTATGAACTGATGTGATAAAATATATGCATCTTTATCTTTACTAATTTCTAACTAAAATGTATTATTTCTTTCTATTATGAATGTAGACAACAAACCACAGCAGTATGAGGAGTACCTGTGATACTGTCACCAACAGAAATCTCAAACCTTTTCAATATCACTTCATTGTTATTCCAGATGTCTCCACATTTTATATTCCAATCTCTCCAAACATTAGTTATGACTTTTCAGAAATTACAATAGCTATTAGATCCACTTCTGATTCTCGTTATTTCAAGTATTAATAAAGAGGCATGTCTATTATCATCTCACAAATCCATGCATTCAGATATTTTTCATATTTTCACAGCTGTGTTTCATTATAATTGGTTTCCGTTGTGAGCCTATACATTTTACGTGTATGCTTTTAAAAGTGTTATTTCAGGAAAGAGTCCCCAGGCATTACCAGGATGCAGGAGGCTTAAAATCCTTGATGGAGAAAGGTTTGTGAGAAGGATCCCTACCCCATGAATTCTGGTGCCAGACAGTCTAGGTCTGAATCCTCCTTCCTACAAGGTATGAGACCTGGGCAAATGCTTAACCTCCCATTGCTGTGAGAGCATATATTTCAAAGCAGTGTTTAAAGGACTAAATGGGTTACTGTTTTTAAGGTGATCAAGCAGTGCCTGGCTCAGCCTGAATACCTTATATGTGTTGGCTAAATAGAGACTGAGCACCATATGCAGAAACTCAAGTGAAACAGCATCTAGTCAGCGCGCACCTAGGAGACAGAGATGAATACAGCCAAAGCCCTGTTCTCACGGAGTCCACAGGTTCAGTAGCAGAGATGCAACCAAGCAGAGGGAAGACACTGAGCAAATGCTCAGAATGTTAGGCAGGCACCGAGGGAACCCAGCGAAGGAACTCCTGGCCAGGTGGGAAAGGAAAAAATCCTCGCAAAATGCTCATCCAACACCTCCCTAAAGTGTTCTGTGGTTGGCAAATGCCTCCCATTTCCTCCTGGCTGCTGCTTCTGCTGATTTTCTGCTTAAATTCCCCCATGCCTTTTAGAAGCTCAATACCCAGCCTCCTTATTAGCGATGTTCTGTTTTGTTAGCATTATTCCCACCTAGTCACCATTCCCTTGGATGCTGGCCTTTCACAATACCAGAGTGGTGACAGGTTTACGTACAGGGTAGACCCCCTTCCCTGGAGAAACATTCTCTCCGCAACCCAAGGGGCAGCATGCCAACACCAGTCGCCACCCACTCTGCCAGGGTGCCCAGACTCTCCAGCCTTCAGGGCACAGTTTCAAAACTACTACTACAAGCGAGTGGCCCCCGCCAGACATGCAGACCTCCTGGCTTCATGCCTAGTATTTGCGGATTCCTGGAAATTTTTCTCAGACAATTAGTAATAATAACAGGGACAGTGCCCATTGGCTGGGCTGGACTATTTGTCAGGCACGACACACAGTGCTTCCTATATGAATCAGTTTCCCAGCGCTGCTATAACAAAACCCACAGGCATAGTGGCTTACACCACTGACATTGATTTTCTCACAATTCTGGGGGTTCAAGTCCAAGATCAAGATGTCGGCAGGGTTGGTTTCTTCTGAGGCCTCTCCCGGGCTCAGGAATGGCTGCCTTCTCTTCGCATAGTCTTTTCTCTGTGCGCACACCTCTGTCCTAATCTCCTCCTCTTATAAGGACACACTGGTCATGGTGAGTTAGGACCTATCCCAATGAGCTCATTTTCACTTAGTTACCTTTTAAAGATCTTAACTCCAAATACGGTTAGATTCAGAGAGACTCAGAGTTAGGGCTTCAAAATATGAAGGCATATTTTGGGGCACATAACACTTGGGTTAATATCTAACCCTTAGGGAACTATTGCAGATGCGAATCCCACAGCTCTGTAAAATTAAGTAACTTACCTAAGGACACCCAGCCAGGGGAGCTGAGAGCTGGAGCCAAGGCATGTTGAGTCCACAGCCAGGGCTCTGCCCACTAGACCTGCTTTCCCCTGGCATGGCCACTGGGCTCACTCCAGGGGCCTGCAGAGCCCCAGAACTAGAGTCTCACGGGTGGGGGCTTGGAGTCTGCATTTTCACAATCTTCCCGGATGCACCACAATATAAGAACTTTGTCATTACTCCTTGTGGACTCCTGCTCCCACTCCCATCTGTGTCCCAGCCCCTTTAAAGTCCTGCTCTCTGGAAGTGTGGGAGCCCCAGTGTGCAGTATCCATTTCTAGGACATGTGCTCCCCTGGAGGAGTCTGTCTGTATTAGGATGCGATGCAGAGCATTTGATTGCCAGGCAGGTTGGAGAGTCCCACAGCTACTATGCCTTTCCCTTGCCCTTGCCTTTCTACCTGCCGACCTCTGAAGCCCACTCCTCCAGGGGGACCCCGAGTGGCCACCAGAAAGCTAGATTAGCAACCAGCTCCTCTGGTGCAAGCAGAGTTGGAGGCTGACCACTCCCCTCGGCCTCTAGTCCCAAAAGCCCCCTCCAAACTTAGTTTGAAAACCACTGTTGGAAGCCATGCCCACGCTGGATTTATCATGGACTAGTCCGTTTTGTTGTTCAACGGGTTTACTACAGTATGAATAAAATATAACAAACTGCACATAAAGAGGACAATTCGATAAGTTTTGACATATTGTATACACCTAGGAACTAGCCTCCCAGTCAAGAGAATGAACATATCCATCACACCCAAAAGTTTCCTCCTGCCCCTTAGAATCCTTCTCTAGTCCCTCTCTGCCCCTCCTCCACTCCTCAGTCCCACAGTGTTCCAGTCCCCAACCTCATTCCAGGCAAGCACTGGTTGGCTATTTACATTTAAATTCATTACAATTAAATAGAATTAAAGATCGGTTCTTCCGTATCACTACCTACATTTCAAGTGTCCAATGGCCACATGGGGTTACCATAGGGAACAGTGCAGATACTCAACACTTCTATTGGTGCTCCACTGGCCAGCACAGCCTATCAGGGGTCCTCAAACTTTTTAAAGTGGGGGCCAGATCACGGTCCCTCGGAGAGCTGGAGGGCCGGACTACATGAACTACTAATTCCTACTGTAACACCTCGGCTGCGCTCACTGCCCAAAAAACCTGGCGGGCCGGATCAGACTCCTCTGCTGGCCGCATGTGGCCCGCGGGCCGTAGTTTGAAGACCCCTGGCCTAGATGTTACATCCTTTTCTCATAGCGCTGGGTAAAGCGGTCCACACTTCCTCCCGGGCTTACCGTTTTCAAATTGCTTGTAGTTATTGAGCTTTCTAGGTGCCCAACTACTAAGCATTTAGCATTTGTTTCATTCAATAATCGCAATGGCCCTGTGAGATAAGAATAATTAATGTCCTCATTTTAAAAAATGAGAAGACGGAAGTTTAAGGAGGTTAAGTAGATGGGAGAGCTGGTCTGGCTTTCACGCCATGCACCCTTAACCCTGCATGATTTCCAAGGCACCACAGTCTGATGGTTAAGAGCACGGACTCCGGTGTCTGCCCCCATGGGTTTCAGTCCTGGCTCCATCGCCAACTTTATGACCCTGGGCAAGTCACCAATGACTTGTGCTTCCATATCCTCACCTGTGAAATGAGGATAACAATAAACCCTGCCCCGTTCAGCTACTCTGATGGTTAAATGAGTTAAAATACATAACGCCTAGCCAAAACCGGTTTGGCTCAGTGGATAGAGCGTCAGCCTGCAGAATGAAGGGTCTCGGGTTTGATTCCGGTCAAGGGCATGTACCTTGGTTGCGGGCATATCCCCAGTGGGGGGTTTGCAGGAGGCAGCTGGTCGATGTTTCTCTCTCATCAATGTTTCTAGCTCTCTATCCCTCTCCCTTCCTCTCTGTAATAAATCAATAAAATATATTTTTTTAATAAATACATAATGCCTTTAGCATGGTACCAGGTACAGCTGGACTTCCTACTTTATACCATTTTCCTAACTCTCATCCTGAACTCTTTTATAACACACAGGTTTCTCAGAAACAGGAGCACATGTCCCAAATAATTAGACACTGACTCACTCCTGTATTCCCTCTCGCAGCATCGCCCAAGTCCCCACGAAGCACAGTGCTCTCTGTGCTCTGCGCTGTGTCATCTGTGAATGATTTCAGACTTGATATTTCCGCTCAAACGTTCCCCTGGTGATCCATGAGCCGCTTCTTTTTCTTTTGAAAGTCAAGTCGAAATTATTTGAGGAAACAGAAGCACAGACTCATTTTCCCGCTCCCCTGGCTTTTCGGGAGAGTTAAATGGAGTGAGATTCATAATCTGTTCCTATTCTTCCTGTTCTTTTCTTCACCACCTTTGAATGCTTCCTGTCCCAGTCAGAACAAGAGAGCAGGTGCATTCTCAAGGAAACCTGAATAACATATTGTCACAGTAAGGATCATCATGACAAGTTATTGCAAGAATCATCAAGTCTTATGTGCGTAGCCCATTGACACAGACAATAGTGTGTTGAAGGCCTGGGTAAAGTGGGGGCAAGGGCAGGCTAGAGGAGTCATTGGGGGGGGGGGGGAGTAAAGGACATCTGTAATGCTCTCAGCAATAAAGATACATTTTAAAAAAGAATCATCAAGTCTTAGTGTAAAAATCCATTAATGGAACTTTAGTGTGAGAATAATAGACTTACACAGTAATGCAGACTTTGTCAGACAGAAGACTACCTTTCCTGATACCGTAGACCTGAGAGTAAGACCCATTCTCAGAACATCCTTTTCCTTTTCATCTCTATTCCCAGCTCCCTACCCAAGCTTAACATTTGATTCCCAAGAAAAGACTTTTATTTCTTTGACAAAGATAAATAGGTCTATCTCACTCCACTCTTCATTGGCACTAATGTCCCCAATTGAAGTGTCCACTGGCTATAGAACTTAAAAAAGTCCCTCTGGGCCCAAACCAGTATCACAATATAGAAGACCACATTCTATGACCAGAAAAGTCTCTAAAAACATGCATATACATGCACAAATACACACATGCACTCATACTCATGCACATACTTTCACAAAAACACTTCTTTGACTTACACATGTAGTTTCCATACTAAAGTGACAACATTTTTATCCAACCTGGAAGTATGAAGAACCCCTTCCTGATTACTCAAACCAACATTTGTTTTAAATGGACGGGGTTGAGCTGAGTGAAACCATAGGATCTATCCCATGAGCATAATAAAGTTTTTCTTAGGTACCTATTGATCTTTGCAAACACAATTTTTATTTTCTCAGACAATTAAAGGGAGATTATGCCACTGGGCCTAAAAAGATGGCATCGCTTCCTATCTAGTGCTTAGCGGACAGCTATCTTAATTGAAAAGACCCTAAAGGTCAATGCTTATTTAGTTCCTTGCTATAAACTATTTTGCCATAATTCTGCCTTTCTACTTAATTCCCTTATCTAGAGCAGCATTTTCCAATTTATATTTTGCAGAACAATAAATGGATCTATTAGGTATTAATAGATATCCCTGTGGTAGTGAAAAATAAGTGGTTCTATAAGTTTGGGAAATGCTGGGCTAAAGAAAAGCACGTGCTTTACTACAGGACTTCTCAGAGCCTGTAATATGCTAATATGTACTACAACTCAGTAGGGTGGATAGGAATAATGAGATAAATTTATAATGTTCATGGCAAAGAGGTGATAACATAGTAACAACCAACCAATGTTAGCTTTTATAATGATTAGCTATCATGATTTAAAGCTTTCCTAAACGCACATGCTAAGAATGCCCTTCTTAGTACCTGGGTTGCAGGTTCCATCCCCTGCCCCAGTCTGGCATGTGCAGGAGGCAACCAATAGATGTATGTTTGTTTGTTTGTTTGTTTGTTTGTTTCTTCCTTTCTTTCTTTCTTTTTTCTTTCTTCCTTTCTTCCTTTCTTCCTTCCTTTCTCTTTCTATCTTTACCTCTCTCTCTCTCTCTCTCTCTCTCTCTCTCTCTCTCTCTCTCTCTCTCTCCTTCCCTCCCCCTTCTCCCCCTCCCTCCCTCACAAAACAAACAAAAAAAAAAGCACAGCACTTAAACTGTTGAACAAAAACAGATCCAGAGACATACAAGCATCAATCAAACCTCAGAGGGAAGGTAGGGGAGGGTGGGAGTAAGGGGGAGAGATCAACTAAAGAACTTGTATGCATGCATATAAGCCTAACTAATGGATACAGACAACAGGAGGGGGGTGAGGGCTTGAGTAGGGAGGGAGGAATGGGAGGGATAATGGGGGAATAAGGACACATATGTAACACCTTAATCAATCAACCAATCAATCAATAAAAAACAGAAATCAACAACCAAAAAAAATAAAAAATAAAAACAGCACAGAATAGTTACTTGGATCTAATGTTTCATGGGACATACCTTGGAAAAGGCTAACCTAGTTCCCTTCCTATTAATATTTAATAAGTATTTTACTCATTTCTGTGTGCAAAGGAATAAGGTAAAATATAGTACCATGTAGAAATGCACAATATAAAAAAGACTCTTACTCCTGATTTTGGAAGCTATTTACAGTCTCAAGACAAAACTAGCTTCCATTTGGACAGGACTTCACTTATTCTGTATTCCTCATTAGAACTAATGGTCCTAATAGTTTTATTTGGTCCTAATTACTTTATATTTAAAAATTGGCACTCCCATGCATGTGGATCATTTGTTAAGGGAAGAACTTTGGGAACATAGAGAAAATCCACAAGTTACATCATTAGTCATTCATTCACCCATTTATTCATCAAAACAGATGCGCATAAACATATTAATTTTTGGAGGGCCTATTATGTATCCAATATTGTTGTAGGCCCTGGGGATAAAGCAATGAATCATGTAGATGAAATACTGCTCTCATGGAGATTTACATTCCAGTGGGGAAGAAAAATAAGTAAATACAGTATGTCTGAAGAAAAATAAATCAGAGTAAGGATTAAGCAGTGCCTTGGCAGTGGAGGTAGAGGTAGTGTTCTTTTAAATAAAGGAGTCTAGAAGGCTTCACTGACAAGGTGATGTTTGAGCAGAGACCTGAAAGTAGCAAAGGACAAACAATGTGGAGGGGGGAAGCAAGGGGAGGGAGCAAAGAAGCGGGAAGGGCACTTGATGGGAGTGTTTGAGTGGTATTGACTGCTGAGAGAAGACCATAGAAATATTGTCTTTTCTTCTTCATTATATGACTAGTTACTCTCCTTTCCCTAACTCTAGGAAAGCCAAATTTCCATTTCTTTTCTCTTCCAAGCCCTCAACCAGAAGCCACTCAGGAAAATGGAAATGGTACAAGATGTTGGTTCCAGTTTTCCAAGAAATTCTTCCAAGTCATCACCCCCTGCCCCCCAGGTTTCCTGCAGTGCTTCCATTTGTTGCTAATTATTTTTTTTTTGGAAACAGAGCCCTTAGAAACATGCTCCAAAAAGCTTCTAAAATAGTCAAGGTACTAACCCAAAGGATACTGAGGGTTTTCTTTCTTGCAATTTAGCTTATTGGATATAAGTAGCCGCCTAAGTATGCTGGATTGGGAGAGTTTTGAGAGATTTAGGACCTTAACTCCAAGAGTTGGAGTGAGAAAGAAAAAATAAGAAGCATACTGTAGCCTCCCCCTCTACCCCCTATTGCCTTGGCTATACAGAGGGAAGACAGTGAGATACCTATTATCTCCCTAAGTTTCCATTACGTGAGCCTCAGAATAGTCGAATGGCACGAACATTTTGTTCTACAAGATTCTCCAAACCCGGAGTTTCTTCTGAAAAGTTCTGTAACCAAATAGCTTTTTTTATCCTCTATTGAAAGATAGAGTTGAGCTTGATTTGATGACAAAATAATTTAAGACCATTCCCTAAAACTGTTGGGCCAGGACCTGAAAATGCTGTTAACAATGCTTGAATTGTTTCTTGATGCCTTGGGGTGAGAAGGATAACTCACCCCTAAAACGTTGAAGCCATTGCCTCTGGTGTCCTGCCCTCTCTGCAGAGTGACCTTCTGCCCCTTTTCTGCTCCTAGGGCCACACTGCAATAAGATGAGACCATCCCACAAAGCAGCGAATTTTTCTCTTTTAAAGATCTGTGAGCAATGGTGGCATTTTTCTGTTATGAGTTTCATTTTTTCCTTGAGAGTTCCCGTCCTTAGATTGTTTCTCATACTTACTGTCATTTTGTTAAACCTGAAAAGGGTCTAGTGGGAGAGAAATGTGCACAGGTCCTGATTTCCCAATGAGGAAAGCAAATGCAGGCTCCCGAGGCTATGCTTTCCCTGAGCTGTAAATCAGTGCTATTTGGAATGTTGCCTCTTCTTTTTAAGACAGGTGCAGGTTATAACAGTTTTAAATGTGACTGGTCTAAGAGAAGCTAATAGAAAAGTTGGCAAACCTTGACAAGGTTAGGAGGCAAGGGAGAACTACAAAAGGTCAATAAACATGCTAATAAATGTTAGATTTCACAATTATCAAAATAGCAAATGCATATTCAAACAATGAGATTCCAATAGCAAGTCTTTTTTTAAAAAAAAAAAATAATGCCTAATATTCATAAAGATGATATCTAGGGGTCATGAGAGTATGAAAAATTATGCAGTCTCAGACAATATAACAAATTTTAAATTATTTTTTAAAAAGAACTTTCTGGAACGTAATTTGGCAATATATGTTAAAATCTTATAATTTTATATAAACTTTCACTCTAGAAATGTATTCTGTGTGATTGTACTTCCATAAATGTGGCCTAAGAAAATAATATGGATGTGCAGAATTCATAATGGATGTGGATGTGATGGTTAATTTTATTTATCAACTTAGCTGGGCCACAGTACCCAGAAAGTTGGTCAAACAACACTCTGGATGTTTCTGTGAGGATATATTTGGATAAGATTAACTTTTTTATCTTATTTTATTTTTTTATTAAAGTATAGTTGACATGCAATGTTAAATGAGTGGCTGGTGTACAACAACGTTATTCAACATTTATACTAGTATATCTTACAAAGTAATCACTGCACTAAATTTAGTAACCATCAGTCACCATACAGTTTTTATGATACTATTGACTATTCCCTATGGTGTATATTACATTCTGTGACTTATTTGTTTTATAACTGATAGTCTGTACCTCTTAATCCTCTTCACATTTTCCAACCATCTTCCACCCCTTCATTTCAGTTGATGGGTTCTGAGTAAAGCATCTTTCTGTCCACAATCTGGGTGGGCTTCATCCAATCAATTGATGATTTAAATAGAACAAAATTAAATTTTTTTAATTTAATTTTTAAATTAAATTAGCAGATGGCCTTTACAATGGAACTGTGGCATTGGCTCTTCCTTGGATTTCCCACCTGCTGGTTCACTCTAGACATCTTGGACTTACCAGCTTCCATAATCATGTCAGCCAAACTTATTTTAAAATATCATGTATATGTATATGTATATGTATATGTATATGTATATGTATATATGTATGTGTATATGTATGTATACATAGAGAATAAAGGTATTTCTAATCTAATCTATATATGCATAAATTTTATATTTATATATTATATTTATGTATTATATATAACATATATCTTATTATTTATCTGGAGAACTCTAATACAGTGGGCAATTAGAAAATAGCTTTATCCATTTCCTCAATTCTGCACCTTTAAGCCACTCTGTAGGGCTGATTCATCCCGTCCCTTGAGGAAGACTTGGGTGAACGCTATGATATTTATGGTCATTTTTCACATAATAAAAAGTCCCCTCATCCCTTCCAGTCACAAAACAGACTGCTTTGCATCTTGTTTGACTCTTGTGTGATAATAAAAACTCCAAATGTTATCTAAAATTCAAATCCCTCTCCCCCTCCACCCTAGACGCTGATGGAGGCGTGCAGGTGCGTGGGAAGGAGGCGGGGCGCGGGCACTGTTTGGGGTTTTCTTGGCCCAGCTCCTCAGGACCCCTCCCCACCCACAGGACTGCCTCCAACTCCTCAAAGGGGGCGAGTGGGGCCTGGGTGCCTGGGTGCCAGAAGGAAAGGGAGAGGGAGAGGGCAAGAGGTGCCTGCAGGACAAGTCCTACCTGGCCCGCCCACACCCACAGGACAGCGACCCACCTGCACTCCAAAGACATAGCTGCTGGAGGCTGTTTTCCTCCCTCGCTCCGGTGATAGAGATCACACCTGAGACTTCACATTATCTTGGGGAGAAGCTAAGGCTTCTGGGAGTGGTTCTCTCACTCAGTCCTCGCGAGAACCTCAGAAAAGCTCCCAGCCTTATTGTAGCTTCCTTTTCCCGGTGCAAATGCCCTTTCAGCTTGTCCGCAGTGCTGCGCATGTGCACGTGGTTTGCTCTCTGCGGGCACTGGGCTGCACCGCTTTCTCTCCCCTCGCCATCCCCAAAAGATCCTTTTTGGTGATGGGACACCTGCCTGGTCCATACTGTTATTCAGCTGTCAGAGGAGCGTTCTGGGATTCTACAGAGACAGAGAGGCCACTGGACCCACCGCAACCCATCCCTGGGATCTTTTCACTCCTTCCCCCTAATGGGGACTGTGCATCCTCCCGCCCACCCCTACAGCTCACTGGCTTTCAGCAGGCCACCCAGCGACCCCGCCCCACGTGGCCTTCAGCTGCTTCTTTCTCCCATGAGACCTAAATAGAGCCCAGGCCCCAGCCGGTATGCCTCGGGGGTTGAGCATGGACCTATGAACCAGGAGAACCCGATCTGATTCCTGGTCAGGGCAAATGCCTGGGTTGCAGGCCTGATCCCCAGTCTAGGGCGTGCAGGAGGCAGTCAATCAGTGATTTTTATCGTTCCTGTTTCTCTCTCTCCCTCCCTCTCTGAAATCAATTTTTTAAAAATTTTTTTAAATAAATACATTGTGCCCAGGAGGCAGGCATCATGCATTTCCCCGGAGCGTTTAGGCAGTCTTAGTCCAAGAGCTTGAGGTTTTTGCAGGTGAGGTTCTGAGGGAAGCACACACACACCTTCTAAGCACTGTCTCCCAGGCAGCTGCTCAGGTGAGGTTTGCACCTACCTCCTCAGGAGTCCTGCCTCGCTGGCCTAGGAAGCCCACCTCATGCTGGAGTAGCTGGCACCTGCCTCTGCTGAATCTCTGTTCCATGAATGTCAGAAGGTAATTCTCAGAGAAATGTATTAAATTTCTTAAACTCGCACAACCCATCTGTGGCAGAGCATGGATTCGACTTAATGATGGTCCAGCTGCAGTCCACGCTTTGGGCGCTGTTACCACTATTGTCTTCATCAAGGGCCTTTCGGGGAGGGTTGGCCTTGAGACCTCCACCCCCTTCCAAGTCATTCCCTTAGCTCTCTGATCCAAAATATGTGGACTGGGATGTATTGCTGAAGTATCCATCTTGTATGAAAACTGCTGTTTAAAATGTTAACCCCGCTATTTGGCTTCTGTGGCTATACCTTCCCCAGACAAGGTCATCAGTGCTGGCGCCAGGCCAGGCCTCTGGTTGAGGTCTCAGGGCCCCAGTACACACGGGCTCTTTAAGAACTTGCAAGAGGGGGCCAGAAACACTCCATATTTGGGAGACAAAGAGGGTAGGGTCATATAAATGGGGAGAATTCCTGCATGTTGGGGCCCAGAATTTGAGATACATTTTTCCTCTGGACCCACGCATAATAAATGTAACTCCATCTCTCTAAGTATTGCTTTGTTCTTCTTCGGTTTTCTGTAACATTGCCTTCCTCACCACACAGTCCAGCCCTTGCTGAGGCCTCAGGGCTGAGCCTGGGAGGAAGGCGCCCTGAGCCAGCAGATCTTCAGCACAGCCCCGAGCCCTCCTCCTGAGCAGCTCGTTCCCATCATCTCAGAGTGAGACGTGACATATTCCATACACCTCGCTCTCCTGATAGATGTGAGGAAAGCACAGTGTAAGCACCAAACATCAGTGTGTGTCTATAAAAAGTCATTATACACCTCACTGGGAACGAGAGAAGAACAAAGCATCTCTAGTGACAGTGTGGGAAAGAGTGGAGGGGGGGGGGGGGGAACCACAACATAAAAAAAAAAAACCCTTCCAAGCATATGCTTAATCACACTTCTGTACTGAGAGGAGGGAATTACCTGTAAATCTTTCCTTTGTGCTTGATGGGAAGCTGATGGATCTCCCTTTTGGGGATGGGTGTTTCTAAGTTCCTAATGGCTGCAGGAGAGAGCAGAGCTGTGCATTCCTGTGCCTACTTGCTGGGAAACACATCAAAGCGTCTTTGTCTACTAAAAACTGGGACACACACACACCCCCACCCAACTGATTCTGGCCCATGCCCTTTTGGAGCCTCTTTCTCTCTCTGTGGAACCTGTGGTGAGCTCAGTGACTGACCCCAGGGGTCACCCCACAAGCACTTTCCTGTTTGAAACTTGTTCTGCTGGTCGCATTTCCACCAGCACAGAGTCATTGTCCTCCAGCCCTGACATCTACACCCCATTAGATGAAAGAGCCACCGTCTCTCCGCCAACCTGAATTCAAAGGCAGCAGGGATTTTTGTTGTTGTTGTTGTCTCGATTTGTTTTTCTGTTTTTAAAAAATAAAAACCTATGTTACACTTTTTTCCCTATTACAAAAGCAATACATGTGTGTCATAAATGCATTCCAATAGCAGAGAAAGCAGAAAGCAGGAATTAAAAGCACCCATTAAAGCATCAAACAAAGAAGAGGCACAGTGAATGTGTTGGAATACATCTTGCCAGACTCCTTCCTCTGCAGATATCTATCCAGTTAGTGTTGCAAAAGGAGATCACATTTCACATTTTGGTAATGAACTTGATTTTTTTTCATTTGGCATTATGTTGAGAACATTTTTCCATGTCATTAAGTATGCTGCATGATTTTTATATATATATTTTGCAATAGGAACAAAGTTTGGTAGTTTTCTTCTGCCTATAAAAGCAATTCACACTTAAAAATTTCATATCCTCAGCTCTGGCCATTGCTCTCTTGGGGGTGCTGCAGAAATACCGTGGTCAATCAGAAGAATGCATTCTTGATTTTTTCCCATTTGAAAAACAGGGACATTGGTAATGTTCTCTTAAACAGCTCCGAGGGGGTTATGACTAAGAAAGCTTCCCAACACTCAAGTACAAAGATGTTCCCATTTCTTTTATGTCTTCTACTCAAATGAGAAGAGGTCCCTTCCCTTCCCTTATCTCCCCCCACTATCACCTTAGAAGTGATGCTGATGATCTCCCCACCCACAGGAACCTGCCTCCCATGAGCTATTACACAAAATTCAAACCTCAATATCACAAACCTTAGAACAAAAAGATCAGCCTGACTTCCCCCCACCAACTGCAAGAACACTGGAGTCTACTCTGCCATTTGCTGCCACTGCTGTTCTTGCTTCTCACCTTTTGGGGCTCAAGGACCAAAGGATGCTTCTGGCCAGCTGGTGGTGATGCCAACCCAGAACATGGTCCAGCTCCCAGCATGGAAACCACTGTCCTGTGAGAGATGATGCTTCCATTCTCTCTACTGCAAGTCTAGCTCCAGATGCCTCTCGCTGAGTGCAGGTCCTTGGCCCTTTCACTCCCATGGCTGAGAGCCATTCTTCCTTCCCATGGTGACAACCAGGGCAACCAAGTCAGAAATACACTCAGGAGCCCATCACTTGCCAATTAAAACAACTGTTTATTCCATTTTCTCCCCAAGGATCTATGGCCACATGCCTGACATCCATCCATCCATCATCTCCCTTTTCTTTCTTTCTTTCTTTCTTTCTTTCTTTCTTTCTTTTTTTCTTCCTTCCTTTCTTTCTTTCTTTCTCTTTTTTTAGAGTTTTTATAAGATTTTATTTTAGCCAAATTGATGAGAATTGCTGGGAAGCAAGATCTCAAATGTTTCCCTATCACCTCCCTTTTCAACACTGAGAGCACAAAAGATTTACTCGTCCTCTGTTCGTTGGTAGTGGTTGAAGGATTCAAACCCTCAAAACAGATCACCTCACAGTCAGTGTTGCCTTTTTGACCCTGGAATATGAACATTGCTGGCTTTCTGCTCTCAAAACAATAGGGAATGCTAACATCTAAGAAGAGGTCAGACCTTCTTCAAGAGTCCAGGGGAGAGAAAAGTCTCTCTACTAGTGATGGAGGAAGGAATAATTTCCCTATCTCCCTTCTGTTTTCCAGCCCAAGCACAAGCAAGGGAACCACCTAGTGCTTCTTGCTACAGAAGCGAAAAGCAAAACCACCAAGCTAAGTTTCAAATGGGTCACTGCTACACAGCAAAATTAATCTTTGATGGATCACCCTCTCTCTCTCTTTAAATGAATAATCACTGATTGTTCTCAGAGAAATAACCTGGTGCTGTGAAAAACCCAAGTTCTTTTTGCCCTGCTTCTTCGCACCGTGTGACTTTAGGCCAAGTATTAAACTCTCTAAAACCCAAATTCTCTCTCTGCCTAAGACTGGACTTGACAGTAGGCATTTAATACCCAAAGTCTGTTCGACAAGAATCTCTGCCTGCCTGGACATTGCTTAGCATTTCACTACCAACATTTACTGTAGCAACTTATTTTTCTGTGCATTCCTACTTTATAACTAGAGGCCCAGCGTGCACTGAGCAGGAGAAGCTCGTTTCCACTTGCCTTAGCTGGCCACACCCCACCCTGCCCACGGTAGAGAGCCACTGCTCGTTTGGTAGTGACAGCCATGGGCCTTTTATATAAGAGATTTCCTGGGGGGGGGGGGGGGGGGACCCTGAAAATCCAAACACTTTCTCAAAAATGTGGTAACTATTAAAGAACCCTAGCTAGGTGACATAGTTGATGCACTGTAATTTACTAATTGTCTGACTCTAAGCAAGCTGTTAGCATCTCTGAATTCAGTTTCCTCAACTGGAAAAAAAAAAAAAAAAAAAAGAAGAAAAAAAAAAAAGCTAACATGAATTCTATAGGCCAGACACTAGTCTAAATGTATAAGTATAGGCATATTAACTCACTAAAACTTCATAATTACAACTCTATAAAGTAGATACTATTATTATTATCATCCTTATAGGTCAGGAAACTGAGAGATGAGAGGTTAAGTGACTTTCTCAAGGTCACACAGCTAAGAAGTGGCAGAGCCAGGATTCAAACCCAGGCAGTCTGGCTCCAGAGTCCATATGCGTAAATGCATGTCACACCACCTGTGACTTTAATACTACGGAATATGGCTTACTTCCTAAAATCACTGAAAGCATTAAATGTATGCAAGACACTGTACCTGATGCACACTAAATCCTCAACATATGTGTCAATAATACTATATTAATACTTTCTAGGCAAATATGATAAAGTGTTATGTTGCTAGTTGAAAATTATAAAAACTATATGGCAACATAGAGAAACCCAACTATCATATGTTACATAGTAAATGGAAGTAAAAGATAAAATAGTATAATGCTTTGGTTGTGCCTATGCACAAATTATATACACATTTCATAAGTATATTAGTCAGTTATTGCTTCATAAAAGATAATAATCACTTATTCTTAAATGTCTGCTACTTAGCTATAGATATACACATTTAGACTGATCTCACATGGGAAGCTTTGCATCATGCTACTGTCCAACTGGGCTTGTCTCCTTGATGCAGACTGAACTCAGATCTGTTCCATGCAAGCCCATTCTGGGTCTCAAGTTGAATGGGCAACAGCCAGCTGAAGGAAGCTCTTCTGTGGCACTGACAATGGTACAAGAAGGCAAGGCCAACTGCACAAGTGCACTGCAAGCTCTACTCACAGCATAACATCCCATTGATCAAAGTAAATATGGCTGAGCACAAAATAGATGAATGAGAAAGTACACGCCACACCCTAAGAGACCAAATCATGTCAGATAGCCAAGTCCAACATCAACTGATCAGGAATATATGTTTTTCTATGGAAGTGGAGGAAAGGTAGTAAATAGTTTTTGAACAATAATCTACTATAAGAAGTATTAGAGAAAACTAAGAAAGATGATTCGTTTGGTGAGATCATGGGTATGTCACCTTTCTTCCCAAAATGATAACTGTTATTTTATTGTCTTTAAGACCAAAGGAGGGAAACCTCAAGAATCAGTCCTATAAAGAAAATGCAAAAAGGAAAAACATTAAGCAACAGTCGATCACTCATTCCGCAAACATTTGCTGTGCCCCTCCTATACTCAGATAAATCTAGTTCTTGTCACTGAGCAAGTCAAGTCTAGTCAATGAATGATAATAATAACGATGATGATGATGATATTTCTTAAGTGTATCATATCCAGGTACTGTGTCAAACTATTTACATGAATAATCTCCTGTAATCCTGTTAGGAAAACTTTCAAGAAGGTTCTATTGCAATCTCATTTTATAGAAAAGAAACTGAGGCACAGAAAGGTAAAAATAATTTACTCAAGGTCACCCAGTTGGCACGTTGCAGAACCAGAATTCCAATGTGCAATCCATTATTCACACCCTTGTATTCCCGATTGCTGAGCACAGGTGTGGAAACTGAAGAAGGCTGATGGGAAGAAAATAGATTTGTTTGAAACACAGTGATTGAAGGAGAGCCTTACGGATACCCTTGACCACAGGAAAGAGCACATTTAGCCTGAAGCATTGCTGGAGGCAAAAAATGGCGAACTGAAGATGTTCTACTTCAGGCATATCAAGAGAAGACAGGAATCTTTGGGAAATACAATAATGCTGGAGAAAATAGAAGGCAGCATGAAAGGAGGAAGAAAATAGGAGATGGACTGGCTCCATAAAGGAAACGATAAACATGAGTCTACAGAAACTAAGCAGGACTGTTGAGAACAGGACACTGTGGACATCACTCATTCATAAGGTCACCAGGAGTCAGAGCTAACTCAAGGACATGTAATACACATAGGAGGGCTTCACACCCTGCACTCTTTTTTTTTAATATATTTTATTGATTTTGTACAGAGAGGAAGGGAGAGAGATAGTTAGAAACATCGATGAGAGAGAGGTATCGATCAGCTGCCTCTTGCACACCCCCTACTGGGGATATGCCTGCAACCAAGGTACATGCCCTTGACTGGAATCGAACCTGGGATCCTTCAGTCCCCAAGCCGACACTCTATCCATTGAGCCAAACCGGTCTCGGTGACACCCTGCACTCTTAAGCACTTCACTCCCCATTCACACATATTCCCTTAACCCATCCTTCCCCTGTTCCTTGGAAGCAAGCTCTCTTCCCATGAATTAAAGGTGTGTACTGAATTACACAAAGTCCCTTTTCTGGGAGGATTGGCAAACCCAAAGCCAACTCAAATGTGTACCTAGCAAATTATATCTCACAGGCAGGTGTGGGCAAAGGATGCCAGATTCTAGTAAGGAAACTGACTTTTTGGTAAGCTTGGAGGAGACAAGAAGGAAGGAAAACTTGACGATGTTCATTTTCTAAATTGATGGAGGTTTAGTAAATCCACTATGAGGGTGGTGCCAAGCTTTCTCCAGCTCAAAAGGAAGCAGTAAAAATAAGGGCTTGCACCACAGAATCAGGGAACTGGGTGAGGCAAAATGGAAGGTTTCCAAATAACAAGGACTTCTTGCATGGAAAATCTACCAAGGGGAGGCCAATGGATGGATCCCTTTCACAGGGGCAAGGTGGGGAAGCAGATTAAGTGGGTGGTGGGGGGCGGGGGGAAGGGGAGCAAGGTGCAGATGGATATGGCTACTTCTCCATATCCTAGAAGTCAGTAACTACTCTACTCAGGTTATTTTTCTACCTCGCTTATCTTGAGGCAACTTTCTGAAAGTGCCAAGCAGCCGAGGTTGAGTAAGAACACCAAAGCCCATTCAGACCAAATTACGTCTTCCTTCTTGACTTCTGAACCTTGCCCAGACCAGCCTGGAGCCAGCTCCCGGAGCTGCCTTGATCTGAGATGGCAGTTAAGAATAAAATAACCTCCCCTCCCCCCAAAATAAAAGAAAACACCAGAACACGGGAGCCGTGTAAACACTGGCATGGAACTCAGCTATTTTCAAAACAGTTGCAATATTTCATCCATCGGCCACTAAGCCTGAGAATGCAAATAAAAACCAGCAGCCCGCAGAGAGGGTGATGAATCTGATAGGAAAGAACTTACTTGTTTGTCAGTGTCCAACTGAACCCATCAGAGAATGACCAGACAAGTAGCTGATGAGAGGAATAGCCAGGTGTGAGCTGCAGACAGACAGCCCTTCCAGAGAAACCCCACAAGCAGACTGCCGTCAGGTCCCCCTGCTTAGAAATGACAGCCATGCATATTAAGTCCAATAACAGGTAATATGTTTCATAGGGTTTTGTAAAGCTTTCCCTTCACCCAGGCCCAGCAGCTCTGCGGTTCCCCCACCCTCTGTGCTGCTTCACACAAAGGCCTCGGGAAAGGCGTTGCTAATTGTGGTGCCCCTGCCTCCCTACTGCTAGGGTTCTGCTGTGCCATCCTGTGGGAAACCCTGGGCAATCCCACAAAGATGGGAAAGGAACTGCCTGAGGCCAGGAGGACTGTCCCAGGGTCCTCCTGTGCAACGTGCCAGGTGATCCCTGAAAAAGGCTGCAGGGAGTCGTGGCCACCAGGGGCCCCACCTTTCAATGAAGTCAGGAGACGGCCCTTCGAACACCTTCCTCCTGTCTCCTGGTCTCTGTTTTGCTGCTTTCTCTCCACTTTCTTGATGATCTTATCGTAAGTCCTGTCAAGAGGTGACCTTCAAATCAATTCTTGCAAAGGTCCCACTTTTTAAAAAATTAATAGATCTTTATTGTTGAAAGGATTACAGATGTCTCCCTTTTTCCCCCCATGGACCTCTTGGGGCCTGCTCCCTGCCCCCCCTCCCCCTTCCCTCCAGGCCTTCACCACTCTATTGTCTGTCCACCAGGTCCCACTTTTAAAGAATGTAACGTAGGTCCCTGCTGTAGGGTGAGTGTCTGGTGGAAGTTTGGGGCCCCATTCTGTGACTAGTTTAAGGCTTTGGTTTGCCTCAGAACAAGGGTCACAGAGAGGGCACGGGACAAGGAGTGGAGGAGGGGGGAGGGGAAGTGGTAAATGCAGGAGAAAGCATAGAGCCTGTGCGGATATGAATAAAAACTAAGGAGGGGGTGGGAGATGGGACAAGCCTGAGCAAAGATGAAACTTGAAAGCCTCATGCTAAGTGATGTGAGCCAGTTACAAGAGGACAAATACCGTGTGATCCCATTCATATGAGGAACCTAGTGTGGTCAAACTCATAAGAGCAGAAAGTAGAAGAGTGGTTTCGGGGGAGGTGGGACTGGAGGGAGGTAGTGGTGGGGGTTCTTGCGTAATGGATGTAGAATATGGAAGAGTTCTAGAGATGGGTGGTGGTGCACAGCAGTGATTATACCTAATGGCATTGGATAGTATACTTAAAAACGGTTAAAGTGGTCAATTTCATATTATATATATATCTTACCACAAAAGGATAATTTTTTATGGTATGGGGTAAGGAGCAGTGGTAGTTAGTTGTGTAGAAGACCTAGTCTCGCAAAAAGCAGATTCAATGTCACTCAGAAATTCAGGGGCTGGGAGCAGGGAGTTGGGGGATAGAGTGTCCAGCTGGAACACCAGGCCTTTCTAGGAAATGAACTTGGGAACCTGGAGTCTTTCCAACTGACTGAGGGAAGATGGGTCCCTCATAGGAAACCATCCTGAGTGTGCAGCAGACACACTCTATTCTTAATCACTCAGGAGGTGGCCTGGGGACACAGTAGCAAATGGGGCTCCCCTTCCTTAAAGAAATCCACCCCCCCAGCTGGTGTGGCTCAGTGGTTGAGCATCAACCTATGAACCAGGAGGTCAGGTTTGATTCCTGCTCAGGGCACATGCCTGGGTTTGAGGCTTGATCCCCAGTGTGGGGCATGCAGGAGGCAGCCGATCAATGATTATCTCTCATTATTGGTGTTTTTATTTCTCTCTCCTTCTCCCATCCTCTTTGAAATTATTTTTTTAAATTTTTTTTTTAAAGAAACCACACTAAGGACTTTCTAGAAAAGCTGGAGTAAAACTGGGAAATAGTTAGGGTGAATTGTGCAAAGAACTCAGATTTTCAGATTGGAAATAAAATACCTGGCCAATCTTACCACAAAGGGGTCACTAAACTGTCCAAAGAGCCAGAACAGGTTGTGGTACCCAGAACTCCAGCAATAGCAGAACTCCTGTGAATGAGGCAGAGCATGCAGGGTGGGTGGACTGGGCCTGCCTGGTTGTGGCATTGGTCAGGAGGGCAACCCTCCCAGGCTCAGCATGGGAACCACCGTGGGGGAAGGCCCAGCCCCACAAAGGAGTAGGGCTGGTGGCTCCCGGGGCATCCTGTTTGCCACAGGCAAGCATCTTTTCTAGGGCTTATTTTTGTCTCTGGCCTGGGCTTGTTGTTCCGAGTCCTGTTCCTTGGCTATTGGCATTTCTTCCCTGGTTTATTAAAAATTAGAGAAATCACCTAATAAATCTTTACGTTTTTTCCTTCAAACCTCTTCAACAATGGCTAAAGTCACAATGCTGCCTATTTCCCACAGCAGAAGGCTAAGAAAATAACTGGTATGTTCAAGAAAACAAAGGGAAAATATTTAATTATTCAGAAGCCTCCCACTTGGAGTGCTAAATTTACTTGCCTTGCTTTGATTTAAAGAGGCAGAACAACACCTGAGCAGCTAGTGAGCATGCATAGAGGTTTGCCTCCCTTTGCATGATAAAAACATGTATATTTAAGCAGTCTTCTTTGAAGACTGGGTGTTTAATGTGAGCACCTCTAGCATGTAATCTTTCAAGTTTCCCTTCCACACACATATACACAAACCTCTACCCCAACTCTTCTTCAATTTTTTTAAATTACTGAATCACAGAATTCTGACATTTGAAAGGAACTCTGGCATCCTCTAATAGAATCCCTTATTTTTTTTTAGATGCCCAGGATTCTAAAAATATTCAAGGATATCTAATCTGACACCAACTCTCCCCATCAGATGTTTTATATTTCATACACAAGTCTCCTTAGCACCCCAATGGTATCATATACATACTTCCATGAGGGCTTTGTTTAATTAATGTAATTATTTCTTTTAAAACTTTAAAACTTTTATTTATTTTTTAAAGAAAGGAAATATGTCAACATGATTGGTAATTTTAAAAGTAAAAAGAATATATTATTTTATCCTGTAGACATCTAGTTTCTTCCTTAGAGGCAAGTAATGTTAACAATTTCTTAAGTATCTTTTCTGAGATTTTTATGTACATATACATAAGTATATTCTGTTCTTCCCTGTTTTACACAAATACTTTCACACTGGTCTGCACCTGCACCTTAATGTATTTTGAGGATCTTTCCTTTTTTTTAAAAAAAAAAAAATATGTTTTCATTTATTTTTAGAGAGAGAGAAACATTGTTGATCTGTTGCTTCCTACACGCCCACTACTGGGGATGAAACGCACAACCTAGGCCTGTGCCCTGACTGGGAATCGAACCCTAACCTCTTGGTTCATAGGTCAAATCTCAACCACTGAGCCACACTTGCCAGGCTGCTGTAATTACTTATTTACCTGATTCTCTCCCAGGCCCCATCCCTCATTAGAATAGGAGCCCATAGGTCCTACAAAAACAGATGATGGGCCAGAACTTTTTGGCCAGAGGACTGTGGCTGGACAATCTCTTGTCTATTCTGTTGTCTTTCACATCACTCTCCTTTACCATCTCCTGTGTTGTCTCTTTTTCAGGATTCTCCCCTCCCATTCTCCACCTTGCTCAGCAAGGCAAATCAACACAAAGATAGTTTTCTTTCCTAGGAATTCTGGTACCAGCTGTTAGATAATAAATTATTTAGGCCTTGTACTCTATTTTGATTAAAAACATGTCTTGTTCTCACTATTGTAGAACCAATAAGAGACTATGAGTCACCCTGACTGGTGTTGCTCAGTGATTAGAGCATTGTCCTATGCACCAAAGGGTCCCAGTTTCGATTCCTGGTCAAGGGCACATACCTGGGTTGCAGGTTCAATCCCCAGTCTGGTTGGGGTACATGTGGGAGGCAACCAATCAATGTGTCTCTCTCATATCTATGTTTATCTATATATCTATCTATCCATCTATCTTTCTTTCTTTTCCCTCTCTCTTTCCTTTCCCCCACTCACTTACACTCTCTAAAAATCAATGGGGAAAATATCCTCAGGTAAAGATTAACAAAACCACAACAAAAAGACTATAACTCACCCCTGACAATTAAATAATTCATTTCATGCACTTTTATAGAGACCTTCCTCCAGTGTTTTCTGAGTACCACATACTGCACTAAGGGCTCTGCCAAACCACTGACTCTGCATAGAAACCCCATGAGAAAAACAGTATTATTATCTCTATTTTGCAGATAAGAAAACTTCGGCTCATTAAAGTTGAGTAAATATCTCAAACTAGTAAGTGATGAGGGCAAATTTGAGACCAAGACTATCTTCCTCCAAATCCAGACTCTTTGCCAATAATACTACACTATTTCCAAAAGTTACATTTCCCCTCTGAGGACTGTGCATCATGATACTGGGGTGTCATAGCATAAGAATCCTGTGGCAGAGGCAGCAAATTACCCGCTTCAGATGCCACTTGCACATAGTAGGTCCCCAGGTTACCCACAACCTCTGTCCAATTTAACTACAAATCAGAGGTTCCCATGACCCACTCCTCAGCTTTGATCAAATTGGCAGAGTGGCTCACAAAACTGAAAGAAACATTTATATTTACCAGTTTACTAAAGAAGACCACAGATGAGCAGTTAGATGAAGAGATACATAAAATGAGCGTTGGTAGGAGCTTGTCCCAGTGCAGTTGGGGACTAGGGGTGTCACCTTCCTGGTGTGGATGTGTTCCCCAGCAGGGAGGATCTCTGCCACCTGTACTTTCAAGATTTTATGAAGCCTTCATCACATAGGCATGATCAATCACTAACTCCATTTTCAGCCTTTCTCAGTTCTCAAGAGAATGGGGCTGAGAATTCCAAGTTTCCAACTATGGCTTGGTCTTTCTAGTTATCTAGATCAGCCCTCATCCAGAACCATCCATAGTTACCTCATTAAAACAAAAAGAGACTCCTGTCATCCATGAAATTACAAAGTCATGTGTGAAGAACCTGGGGCAGAGACTGACATATATTTTCTATTACTTCACAAGCCACACTGTTTCAGGCCTCTATCACTCATGGCCATAAGCAACTCCTACCTGACATAAGCCCTCTCTAACTCTCACTCCATACTATACTTAGAGGACTCACTCTTTAGCATCCCTCTCTACCAACCTTCTTGCTGGAGAAGAATTGGAGAGCCCAGCTGGCTGGCATTACCCTGCCCTATGGCCTGTCTGCCAGCCAAATACAGTCAGGTCTGTGGCCACTGGTTCCTGACTAGGACTTAGAATGTATTACCCAGTAAATGACCTGGACACTGACTCCAGATTCCTGGTTTGTACTGATCTCTTATCTCCTGACTTCCCTAAAAGAATGAACCTAGGGTCAAAAGAGCCCAACAGTTAATGTCTGCCATTACTCCCTTGCTCTTATAAGGTCCTTTACAGCTTACATAGCATGGTCATGAGCAGAACTTATTTTGATTGTCACAACAACTTTGGCCAATGAACAGGGAAAGTATTGGCTTGAGTCCCCATTTTAGAGCTCAGGAAACTGGATCTTAGAGAGGCTAAGTTATTTACCCAAGGCACAGAGCCAGGATTCAAACTCAGCCCTTTGATGCCAAGGTCCCCTCCCCCCCCCCACCCTTCCCAATGTGCCAGTGCTTCCAAAAGACTTCTTAGATTCCATTGAGAGAAGCCTGAGACACAGCTTAGTCCGGACAACCTCCTTTGATGTAAATTTGACTGGCCATGAACTCCCTGTCTCTACCCAATATCTGAATTATCTCATCATCATGAAAAGACTGGTCCACTCAACTGAATCAAGTGAATGCCCACATGGTGTTCAAAGATCAGTTAAATCAACACCATCTGTAGCCACTCGCTATAATAGGCAATGTTGACATGAAGGACACCGATAGTTCTGTAAACATCCAGCAGATGAATCACTTATGTGAGAACAATGGCAGTTGTTTTTCTGTGGCTCAGAATATGGCAGGAGACAGTAACAAGTGAGGCTGAGAAGACGCTGGCTCCCAGAGAAGATAGATACGAGGGAAAATTGGGACTTCCCAATTAGTTAGGAGCGGCTTCTTGAGAAGACATCATCAGAGACCGTTTAATTCAGAAATGAAACAAATTCAGGAAGATAAGTGCAAACAGAGGCAGAAATGGGAGAACAATAATCAGAACCAGCACTCTACTCGCACAGTACCAGATAGTTCTTAAGTAAGAGAAACAAACATTGGCTCTGGCTGATATAAGCACAAAGGAAATTTGTTGAAAAGACAATGGGTACGTTGCATAATTGACAAGAATTCTGGAGGACCAAGCTTTGAAAATGGATAGGAACAAAGAGACTCTAGGCAGCCAGAACCATTTGAAATCCCACCACTCAACTAGTCTAGCACTGGACACAGAGAATCAGTTAGCTAATTTTACAATAATGCTAACTAACAAATGGCCTCAGACACGCAGTGACATATGATAATAAGTGTTTGCTACTCATGTGACTGGTGTCACTCAGAGGCTGGTAGGCAACACTGTAGTCTTGACTGGGCCAATCATGAGACTCCATCTTGGCCAGCTATTGGCTTTTCTAGGCTGGCTTCAGCTTCCGTGACTGGGATGACTCATGTGGATGGAAAACAGGGGTTCTATGGAAAGGAATCTCACAGGGTGATCTTATCATAAATTCCTAATTGGGCAGGTCATGGTGAGTAGTCATGCCTCAGGTCGATAACTTCTTTAGTGAAAGGTTTTAAGCAACCCCTTCCATTGTTCTTGTGCATCTAGTTGAACATACCTTTGAAACACCATAAGTAATGCACCTCAAAGGGGATATTGATCCTCAAGAGAGCACATAATCTTGTTAACAATCTGAACCTCAATTTCTCCATTCTTCCTTATGTTCCCTCCTTAAATTTCAAATGCATAAAAGAAGCTGCAAAACTGTTATTCTATGGAGAATTTGAGATCTTACTCCCCAGCATATGTCATCAGTTTGGTTCAAATTAACTTGTATAAAAATTCTCTACAGGTTTGGACATCTCTTATGCAAACACTCAGCTCTGCTCCATATGGCTCTCATCCTCCAGCATGTCGAGACCTGGCATGTTCTCACGGTGATGGTGGAGGAACAAAGGAATTGCACAGGCACATATGCCTCTTGAGGTCTAGGCTTAGAACTGACAACACCAACACCTTATTGGCCAAAGCAAGTCACAAGATCAACCTTGGTTTAAGGAGTGAAGAAATAGACTCTGCCTCATTAGCAAGGGAACTGCAAAACCACACAATGAAGAGCCTAGCACAGGGTTACAGATTGGGTTACACAATCACTTTCGGGAAACCACCAGTAACACCTCTGCCACTTCTGCCCGGAAACTGCCTGGCTTCCTTCACTGACACAATCACCTGTGTAGCTTCTCCATGCTTCTCTGCATCCCAGCTCCAGATTTAGGTTTCCGGGCAAGCATGTCAGAGTAGTTGGGACTAGATGATGGAGTTGTACACAAAATGCATAGAAACCATTGGGAAAGAAAGATACCTTTTTTCACTTAATTAGGAGAAAATGGGTTCTGCCCGAGACCTATAAGGTGGGAAATACTCCAAACATAGAAAAGAAGTTCAGATGCCAAAGAGCCAAAATCTGACAGTTGTTCTTTAAAATCGCCCTGTGACCCTAACTGGTTTGGCTCAGTGTATAGAGGCTGCAGACTGAAAGGTCCCAGATTTGATTCTGGTCAACCTTAGTTGCAGGCACATCCCCAGTAGGAGATGTGCAGGAGGCAGCTGATCAAGGTTTCTCTCTCATCGATATTTCTAACTCTCTATCCCTCTCCCTTCCTCTCTGTATAATAAATAAATAAATAAATAAATAAATAAATAAATAAATAGTCTTTTCTTTATAATTTAAAAAAAAAATCACCCTGTGTCTGTTAGGGTATATTATACAACATTCCCAATTCTTCATCCCTTTTGGATCTATGCCCTTTGCACTATAGATTGCTCTGGCCTCCTCCCTTGGACAGTGTGACTTGCCTCATTCTTTGACATTCATGTGATTCATGTGCTCCCATTGGCCCATGGGATGTTAGCAGGTGTACCACAAGCAGAGGCTCGCCATGGGCTTGCACACTGAGACTTGTTTTCTTATGTCTCTGCCACCACCACGAGAACATGCCTAGGTTAGCCTGACAGAGAATGAGAGACAGGCAGACCAGAGAAGAAATTTCCAGCTGTTTTACCCTAGATCTGCCAGCTGACAGCTAGACAAGCCACAGACATATGAACAAACCCAGCCTTGATCAGCAAAACCATCTAGTCAACCCCCAGCAAACCCAAACACTTGTACAATAAATGCTTATGATTATATGCCCCTGAGGTTTTGTCATCATTTGTTACAAAGCATTACTGTGAAGATGGATAACTGATACAATCTGCCAGCTGTTTACATATAAATAAGCTCATTTCGTTCTCCACCTGCAAGTTAGATATCGGACTTTTCATTTGCATGGAGAGGTGAGGCAAACTGTCTAAGGTTACCCAGGTGGGATTTGATAGTGGCTTTCCTAAAACAGAAGCCACTCTGAGTAACCCTGGAACATAGTGAGAAGGGAGTGCGTGACTCTGACATGGTCTTCTGGGACAGAGCTTTTCCTCACCTTCCGTAGGCCAAAAGTGACTCTAAAATGAGCCAGGAAACTTGGACAATAACCAAGAAACTATTCCAAGGCTAGTCCCACTAGACTGAACCCTGGGAACAATGCAAGGTCATTCCCTGTCCTGGAAAGTTCTTGAAATAAGGGAACCATCAAGAACCTAGAAATACTTGAATTATTTGTGATTACTCCTAGTAACTGGCTTTGCTCTGATAGGCTTTTCTGCCCCCCATTCTTAAAGGGCTGAAAGGGTTAAATTGACACAGACAACTCCACAGAACCTAAGTTAGTATCACAGATACAGTGTGCTGTGATAACATCTATTAGAATGCCTGGCACACAGCAGGTGCTCATATATATTGGGCCCCTTCCTTGCCCTCTCATGCCTCATATTTAAGGAATCATATCACTAAGCCTTTTAATTTTGCAAATCGCAGCTCTTGGAACCTGACAGACCCAAAGTTATGTGTTAGTTCAACATATACAGTATGGGCTTACTGTGCACTAGATAACAAGAATATAGAGACCTGGAGCTAATCTTGAGAAATCTACTGGGAAACAAAAGTTCTCCGAACCATATTTAATTACTAACCAAAGCTAACATCACCACAGTACCAAGTGAGCTATTACAGCACCACGTTTGGAGAAAAATAATGAAAATGTTAAATTTATGTTACGTTAAAAGGTGCTTTTATTCACTCAATCTCTATTAAAAGATGCCATTTCCTGCATTGTGAGTATATTGTAAATTTCCCATTTTTAATACATAAGAGCCAAAATCTTTTATTAGCCTTGACACACATCTACTGTTGCCTAAGTCCACAAAACTATAAAAATCCCACTTTACAGCTGACAATATAAACTTCACAATAACATAAAAGCTAAATTTATTCGTTCATTTAAACTCTATGAAAGACATCACACGTTATTATTTTAGCGCCTGGCAGATAAATAGGCTTCAAAGGCAAATTCCAAGAAGCTCCTGTCTGCAATGCCACATTTTGAGGGAGAATTGGCAGAAAGTTCAAGGAAAGCATATGAAGGCCAAATCTAGAGAAAGAGTTGCTATAATAACAAAGTTTAATTGCCAAGAAGACCTTTACATTATTGCAGACGGGCACCAACCAGCATTTAACAGTAAGACCTAGACGTATGATCCCTATCATCTCATTCCAGGAGTAATTCTGTAACCATTTGAAGGTCTGTCTCACTTCACTCTTGCTTTCAAAGTCTTTTCTTTGAAGGTGGAGTTCTATCTGTCCTGGCATGTGCTCCCCACACAAACCTTAACTTAGAGACCCATAGATTAGCATCCACAGGACTAGCTTCTTCATCAAAAAGGCCAGCCACTGTGGAGGAAGAAGGAAGCAGAGTTTGGAGGAAAAGGGGCAGGATAAGCCAAGTTTTTATTAAGGAGAAGTTCTGAGGAGGAAGGACGGGGAGCACAGGGACAAATGAACAGGTAAAGCAGGGCTGAGTAGGATTCCTTCCATCAGCTGGTGTTGTATGATGTGTAATCAGGTAGCAGGATAGTCCTGATGATCTATGAAGTAGGTGTTGGGGTAAGAAAGATCATGTCTAGCACATCACAAAAGCTCAATAAATGGCTCTGCAATGAATGGCTCCGTTTACTACATTGGACTAACTGCTTTGGCTCTACTTATTCTCTCAATATGTTGTAAAAAAAAAAATCACAAAGTCAAAATTATCTTTGAAAATGCATCAGATTGCCCATTAAAGACAGAAATTTATTTCTATTGCATCTTTTTAAAAAAATATATATTTTTATTGATTTCAGAGAGGAAGGAAGAGGGAGAGATAGACACATCAATGATGAGAGAGAATCATTGATTAGCTGCCTTCTACACATCCCCTTCTGAGGATCAAGCCCACCACCCGGACATTTGGCCTGATCGGGAATCAAACTGTGTCCTTCTAATTCATAGATTTGACACTCAACCACTGAGCTATACCTGCTAGCTCTCTTGCATCCTCATAGTGATATTTATACCAACACACTGGTACCCTTTGCCAAGGTCGTCAGAGGCAGGTGTTCCTCCAGCAATGGAACCAGTGGCTGATATTTTTTTGAATACATACAAGACAAAGCAGCTGGCTTGTGTTAGAAATCATGTTGTAAGAAACAATGCATTCCTTCAATCACCAAAAAACACACTCAGTGTAGTAAGAGGTACATATTATAAGAGGCACATGGGAACTCAGGCCAAGTAGGGGGAAGCAGATTTAGGATAGAAGCTCACAGAGCAGAATGTACACTAACTAGTCTCCTACCTGCAAAATCAGCATGAACTTTGATATTACACAATTGCTCGACCTTTTCTCCTTCTTTGGTTTTCATCCTCACCCCCTTGCTGGATGCTCCATGGAACATTTTCTTATCATATCACTCAGCCCCTAGACCCACAGCTCTGGGACTGCTTTAGGAAAACCTAACTGAAAATACTTGTCAACCTGGGTCTTCTCACCACAGCAGGACCTAAAATCATAAACTTATTCTCCAGTAATCCCAATATCCATCCAAAACTCCACAACAAACTCAATCCACATTAGCCTGTGTTCTTGCCTTCGCAACTATTGTCCTCACTATAGAGAATTCTCTGAACTCACTCCCTTCCAAATGGACCTTCTTCCTTGGCTCTCCCAGGCTGTCACCCAGTGTGCTGTTCTCTCATGGCCCAGTGTATACATTGCTATTAGGGTACCTGCATGGTTCTAAAGTTATACTGCCTGGGTTTAAATCCTGGCTCTGCTACTTCCAAGTGGGTGGCCTCAGACAAGTTACTTATTCTTTCTTTTACCTTGTTTCCACATCTGTAAAATGGACATAAAACTTAAATCCTCTTTTGGGCGTTCTTATGAAAATGAATGAGATAATTTACATGAAAAGCACTTACAGATGACTAGTAGTCCATAGTACATGTTAACTGGTTCTTTGTATTGTAATTATTAGGTCTAGTAATAATTAATGTCGTTTTCTAATACTTTTTTAAATCGAATTTATTTAAACAATACAACAAAATTTAATCAACAATATAGTTGCCGTTATTTTCTACTACTTGTGCCCAATGCTCAGGAAGCATTTTAATCCCTCTGTTGTAAAATTCTTGTGATTTTGATGCAAAAAATTCGGTCAATGCATTTTTGAGGCATTCTTCATTATTAAATTTTTTTCCAAGAAGAAAGTTTTGCAAAGAACGAAACAAATGGTAATCGGAAGGGGCAATATCAGGAGAATATGCAGGTTGAGGGAGAACTTCCCATTCCAACTGGCGCAGTTTTTCAGCAGTGATTCTTGCAGTATGCGGTCGTGCGTTATCGTGGTGAAGAATTACGCCCTTCTGATTAATCAGCGCGGGTTCTTTTTCTCTTAAAGCTTGGGCTAACCTTTCCAATTGGGCACTATACACTGCACTTGTAATGGTTTGGTTAGATGGTAAAAGTTCATAATGAAGAATTCCTTTAAAATTCCACCAAACACACAACATCACTTTTTTCGCATGCAAGTCAGGTTTTGGCGTGGGCTGCGGAGCCTCATTTTTGTCCAACCATTGAGGCCGCCTTTTCAAATTAACATACAGCACCCATTCTTCATCTCCGGTAACAATTTGCTCTAAAAACGGCAAACGGTTTTGACGAGAGAGGAGCGAACTGCAAATTGTGACTCTTTGATTACGGTTGTTGTCGGTCAACTCATGAGGAACCCATTTTCCAAACTTTTGGACTTTGCCAAGTGCACGCAATTGATTGGAAATTGTTTTTTGTGAACAATTTAAAGTTGTCGCAAGTTCTTGTTGGGTAACTTGAGGATTTTGCACCAAAAGAGCTTGAAGAGCTTCTTGATCAAAATTGGACACACGGCCTCGACCACTCTTGTCATCTAACGAAAAATTTCCCTCGCGAAATTTCTCAAACCAACGCTGGCATTTTCTGGCGCTAACTGCATCTTGACCAAGAGCACTACAGATGTTTTTTGCAGCCTCACTTGCTTTTCTTCCTAATTGGAACTCGTAAAGCATGCAGTGCCGAATATGCTCTTCATCCGCCATCTTCTTAGCCCTAGTTTTGCAACAAAAACCAAACCAAACACAAACTTTTTCAAGCAAAACTTGTTAATTGCACTTCACACGTTCTGTAGATACCACGTGTTTGAAGGTTATGTCAATACAAGTCAAACGCCAAGCAAGATTTTAAACAAATGTTTAAAAACGACATTAATTATTACTAGACCCGATACTTGTTTGTGAGTTTGTTTTATTTGTTAGCTCCTCAGGGGCAAAAGTCATATCACATTCATCTAAATAGATGTATGAAAAATAAATAAATATGCTGCATTGAAGAGCTGTTCTCTTGAGTAGGATAACACTCTAAATTGGTGGTGCTGAATTCCTTAGAACTTCATTATTTGCATATGACCTTCATAATTTTTTCCTGACAGCCTGTACTATTATTTATTACATTTCTTTCAGTTAAGTTTATATCAAAACAATATAAATGAACAAGCAAAACAGAAATAAACTCACAGATACAGAGAACAGATTAATGGTAGTCAAATGGGAGGGGTATGTGGTGGGTGGGTTTGGAAAAATGGTGACGGGCTTAAGAAGTACAAATTCCCAGTGATAAAAATAGTCTTGAAGATGCAAAGCACAGCATAGGGGATATAATCAATAACATTGTAATAACTGTATATGGTGTCAGATGGGTACTAGACTTACGAGGGTGATCACTTTGTAAGTTATATAAATGTCTAATCACAATGTTGTAAACCTGAAACTAATATAATATTAATGTTAACTACGATTGAAAAATAAAAAATAAATTTAACAAAATAGTAACCAGGTATAAAAGTCTCCTTCTAAACGTTGGCTAGATAGCCAAACAAGGATTTGAATCCTGTCTCACTCTGTGGCCTTACATTCAGCAACTTTTCTTTTTTGAGTGGAAAAGTAAGATGTCATATTAGGGATATAAAAGAAAACTTAACTTGATGTCAATCTTTTTTTTTTTTTTTTAACTTGGCCTTGTGCTAAGAGATAGGATATATTGAATCATAGGTTTCATATGTTAGGGCTTCTTCTAATAGTCATTAAAATAAATACGTAACCCCTAAAATAAAATCTGTTCATCTGTATACCTTCCCAAATAATCTCATATATCCCTTCTGGTATACCCATCTTAGTTGGGAAAACTGCCTCAGGATATTTACTCCAGTCAACAGATGGTTTGAATGTACATGGAATTTGGGTAAATATGAGAACAGAGAACCGCAATAAATCAATTAGAAGGGCATTGGCATAGATAGTTCTCTGTCCCGAGCTTGTATTAACTCACTCTGTGACTTTTGATACTCAGCTTCTTTAAGCTCAGTTCTCAGGCATGGAAGAGGTGATACACATTTTTCCTCATCTAGCAAAGGCGGGCTTCTGCACTCCAAAGTACCAGGACCCCATACAATTAAAAGTAAGTTAAAACACAGGTAGATGGGCCTCCTGTGAGCCACATTAGAACAGGAGTCCACACCTCATCCCACTTTGTTTGAACATGTTTCTTGTAGTTAGTGAGTTTAAAACTGAAGAAAGAAAAGATATAACAGTCTGGCCCATGTGGTTCAGTGATTGAGTGTTGACCCATGTACTAAGAAGTTGCTGTTGTAATTCCTGGTCAAGGCACATTTCCCAGATTTGGGGCTCAACCCCCAGGGAGGCAGCAGCTGATAGATTAAATTTCTCTCATTGATCTCTCTCCTTTTCCCTCCTCTCTCTCCTTCTCCCTCCTCTCTCTCTAAAAAATTAATTAAAAAAAAAAAGATTTAAGCCCTGACTGGTTTGGCTCAGTCAATAGAGCATTGCCTGGGGACTCAAGGATTCCAGGTTCGACTCCGGTCAAGGGCATGTACCTTGGTTGTGGGCACATCCCCAGTAGGGGGTGTGCAGGAGGCAGCTGATTGATGTTTCTCTCTCATTGATGTTTCTAACTCTCTATCCCTCTTCCTTCCTCTCTGTGAAAAATATATATATATATATATTATAGGGACTAGACCTGGTAAAGACTAACTGCAGAAGGACATAGGCCCCCACTCCACCCTACTACATTTTAGGAATGTTCATTGTGGGTGCACTATGAGCTAGCCTTTTCATTGTCCTAAGATGACCAGACATCCTAGTATTTGCGCAAGTGATTTGTCCAAGGAAAACTTCCAAGAAAGTTTCCCTGAGGTTTCCTTACAGTGCTGCCCTGTGAAACCCATTATCTGAGCTGCAAAGTGTAGAGTTTACTAACTCCACCAGGTGCCCAGGACCTCAGAGAGAAGGGATAACTGAAGAAGTTGGCCAGACGGAGGTCTTATACCCTTACTTCTCATACTTTAGTTCTGGGACCTGAAGCACAGGCATCAGCTGGGAGTTTCTGTAGAATTTCAGAGGCTCTGGTCTTACCCTAGGCCTCCTGCATCAGAATTGCATGTATGTGCACATTAAAGTTTGATGTGTTCTTACCAGCCTCTCCGCCATTCTGTGGTGTTACCAAAACATGATCTCTGGGCTCTTGGCTTCCTCCCTTTCAGGCAGGCCTCCCTGACACCTGTCTGCTGCCATTTGCAAAAGGCTGATCTAACTCACCCTATGCTCTCCTCTACTCAAAGTGGCCATTTCTCATTGCCTTCATTGTCAGCACTGTTCTCATCACCAATGGCCTTTTTTGCCTTATGGCCTTTGCGTATGCTCCTTTTTCTGCCTAGAAAACTCTTCAACTGGCCAACACCAACTTTTTCATCAAGTATCAGCTGAAACATCATATTCTCAGAGATGCTTTTCCTGTCACTCTAATGTAGGTCTCCTACCATTCTCCCTGTGTCCAATAGTTCTTTTCCTTCATAGTAGACATTGCAATTTGTGATTATAAATTAGTTGTCTTCCCTACCAGATTGTTCAGGGGAGGACCATGTACGTCTGTTCACTGCTGTGCACCCAGCACCTGCACAAAGCCTGCATCAGAGAGGTGCTCAATAAATACTGTTTTAGTGAATAAATAATTGAAACCAGCCTCTTTACTGCATGACTCTTAGATGCTAATGAGCATCATTAATCTCTAAGAGAATAATAAAGTATGCAGTGTTTCCCAAACTAAATTGCCTATCTGCAGAAAACCTGTTAATGTTCAAGGGAACAGGGCTCCACAGACTGTAGCTTGGAAAATCCTGGGGTAAGTAAAGTGGATGAAGAGAGTATTCCTAGAAGTCAGAGCTTTGCAGAAATCTAGGGCAGATTTAAAAAATATGAATTCTTATTTTTTGAGGTCCTTAGAAAAACAGCACCGTGAAAGATTACACTGGTCCTCATTGTAATCATGTAAATCTCCCAGAACTTGTGATGAAGATGTATCCATCAAAGAAAATGACCAGAGGAACATTACAGACTCCTGAACCATCGATGGAAGAATAAAAGAAAATGTGACTCCTCAGCTACCACCACTACAAAAAAGCATTTCTGGAAAGTCTACATTGCACTCGTTTAAAAATGAACTTGCTTGTCATCTTTCCTTGAGATAACTGCACAGTGCAATATAATAAAATTGCCCATTGTAGCAGTCACTGAAAGGGCAGAAATATATCACATGTAAGGTCACAAAGTGAAGGTACTAGTATTCTGGTTACTATTGCTTATAGCAAATCATTTGAAATACACAGTGACTTAAAAAGAGAAACTACCATTTGTTTTGCCTACACATCTGTCATTTGTGTAGGATTCCATGAGGAAGGCCCATCACTGACTCACATGGCTTCAGCCTGATCAGTCTGACAGTGGCCCAAAGGATTCCTTTCAAGGCAGCTCATTTCTAGGATTGGCAGCATGGAAAGGTGCTGAGAGATCTACCAGGGCTGGGAGTTAAGGCCTCAGCTCCTTTCCAGGAGCTTCTCCTTGGGATGCTTGGGCTCCCTCACAGAATGGTGGCTGCGTTCCAAATGTAAGTATCCCAAAAGAACCACGAAGCTGTAAGGCCTTATCTAATGCAGCCTCGAGGTCACAAAGCATCACTTCTGCTGCCTCCTATCGATAGCACCAATTACAAGCCCACTGAGATGTAAAGGGAATAAAATTCTGCTCCACTTCTTAACAAGGGAGTGGCAAGATTCTTTTTTTTTTTAAATAAATCTTTATTGTTTAGATTATTACAATTGTTCCTCTTTTTTCCCTCCATTACTCCCCTCCACCAGGTTCCTACCCCACCCTCTGCCCTTTCCCCACTCCACACTGTCCTCATCCATAAATGTACAATTTTTGTTCAGTCTCTTCCCCCATCCTCCAGTCCCTTTTCCCCCCAAAATTGTCAGTCCACTCCCTTTCTATACCTCTGATTCTATTATATTCACCAGTTAATACTGTTCATCAGATTTTTTAATTCCCTTGGTTTTTAGATTCACTTGTTGATACTTACATATTTGTTGTTCATAATTTTTATCTTTATCTTCTTCCTCTTCTTAAAGAATACTTTTCAGCATTTCATATAATTCTTAGAGAACATGTGGGACCAGAGAGATTGTTGCAGCCTTTGAAAAGGGGTGGGGGGTGGGGTGGGGTGGGGGAAGGCTTGCCAAGGAGAATGGTGCAGAAGAAAAGATTTAGAGAAGGAATTTTAAAAATCACACAAAATGTTTTTTAAAATTCCTCTCTGAATCTTTATGATAAAGGGAAGAATCAGTTAGATGTCAATATGTGTCAAGAGAGAACAGGGAATTTGTTCCTAAAAATGCAAAGACTTGATCCAGGTAAATCCACCGAGATGTAACAGGAGCATTGAGGTCAGACCTTGTCCCAGTGATGAAGGCTAAACAGTCATTGTGTCAGGAAACATAAAATAGGTTAAGGTGCTGATCAGACCAAACAAAAACAAAACAATTTCTACCTACAGAAAATCCACAAGGCGATTCGAGGGCACAGGCTTTCACATATGTCTCTGATTTTCTGGGAGAATCCAATTTTAAATATTTTGTCACCATGACAATTCTGATCTGAGCCTTGACAGATAAGCAGCATTTAAATAGTCTGCCAAGCAAGACAACCAAACAATAGACAATAAATGGTGGGAAAGAAACAACAACAAAAAAAAGGTTCTCTATTTGCTTTCCCTTCCTTTGCTCAAAGTGTCAGCAAACACTGCTTGGTAAAAGCATCCAGCACAAAGCAGACTCTGAAAAACATTTATGAACACGAAAGATTTCTCCCTTCGAAGCTCACCACATGCCTTAAAGTTGCTACATTACAGTTTTTCCTTTGTCCATCAATGTGGCAGACACAGGGATGCACCATTCAGCTCGCTCTCTGAGACTGTCTTTAGAGTCTGCCTCCACGTTTAAGGGTAGGTTGTGTTCTTTTCAAGATGGCACGTGGGCAATGAGTGAGCAAAACAGCCTTATAGGATCTAGCCCAGTGGTTCTCAACCTTTCTAATACCGCAACCCTTTAATACAGTTCCTCATGTTGTGGTGACCCCAGCCCTAAAATTATTTTTGTTGCTACTTCGTAACTGTAATTTTGCTACTGTTATGAATAGTAATGTTGAGACCCACAGGTTGAGAACTGCTAGCAGGGTCGCCTAAGACCATTGGAAAACACAGATACTTACATTACAATTCATTAACAGTAGCAAAATTACAGATATGACGTAGCAACGAAAATAATTTTATGGTTGGGGGTCACCACAACATGAGGAACTGTATTAAAGGGTATTAGAAAAGTTGAGAATCACTGATCTAGCCATTGACACCTAAAACAGGACCACCACCACGCCCCCCCCCCCACACACACACACACACATACACACACACACAATATCGGGGTCATCTTTGCTCTGGAGTTCTCCGCTGGGCTGGCAAAAGCTTTATCCTCTCTGCATCATAGTCTGATAACTCCCCCTGCAAATCCTATCCTACTTCATTCATATTTTTTTCTTTCACAGGTGTAACCCCAATATACTTTTGCGCTCTTAACTTTATCTCAGCTACTGCTTCCCCCAGAGCCCAAACTGCAACAGCAGTATCTTCAGGGATTCTCCATGAAAAAGCCAGTAAAGCCCATCCCCGCTGCCATAAACCTGACCTTGAACACCTTAGATAAGTCCCATAGGAATGGAACACTGCCCAGGTGTATTCTGAAAGAGGAGACACTAGACAGGGAAGTTTGAAATATTTTATGATATAATGTTGCACTAGTTGCCAAGAAAGAATATTGTCATTACATTCATCTTCAAGGCAATCCCTTTAGGGTTCCTGAGCAAATCGCACCCCTGCTAAATAAACACCACTGTAGAACAAAACTTTCTTTGGTCCTCAAACTTTCCAGTGACTAATCTGTCAAGGATCTAACTAGCTACTCAATACAGAGTATTATTATTTCTATTGTTTCTTAATTACTATATTATTTTCCATACAAACAACTATAAGCCTACTTTTACCCCACCCTATATATATATATATATATATATATATATATTTTTTTTTTTCCCTCTACTTTATGGCTTCTTCTATTTCACAGCGTCTTCTTGCTCCCAGCACTAGCTTCTTGATACTTTCTGCTCACTTATGGCAATTTTTGCTTCATGCTCTTCTGTGTCTTTTCAATTGCTGCTCTGTTTCTCTATGTATGTCTTTGCAGATGCTGTCAAGGCCCCTTCTGCCGACCTCTCAGTCCACCACAGCTGTGGTAGAGAGCTTCCAGCAGTCTGAGCTTCCCACCCTTTGAGTTCAAGCATCCTTTGACTTCTCCACCTGAGGTTCCATGAAAATTTGCTCAGCTGTGTCATGTACAACCCAGAAGTGTGAAGAAAGTAATGTCCTAGAATAATAACTCACAGCTGATGTGGTTATTACTCACTGTAATAGGCATTGCTAGTTATTGTGATAGCTACTCAATGAGTAAATATTCATCTTCCATGTCCTTCAAGGGGACAATTTCTAAATGAGTCCCACAAGGTTTATCTAAAGGTTCCCAATAGGGTTGAGCCCCAGTTGGCTCATTAACTCTTTATTAGTTTTCCTCTTCTGTATGTCCCACTCTTCTAAGTCTGTACTTGTGATTCCTAAAATCACCTTCTCTATTAGTCACGGTTCTCCAGAGAAAAGAACAATTAGGCTAGATCAGTGGTCAGCAAACTCATTACTCAACAGAGCCAAATATCAACAGTACAATGATTAAAATTTACTTTGAGAGCCAAATTTTTTAAACTTAAACTTCTTCTAACACCACTTCTTCAAAATAGACTCTCCCAGGCCATGGTATTTTTGTGGAAGTGCCACACTCAAGGAGCCAAAGAGCTGCATGTGGCTCATGAGCTGCAGTTTGCCAACCACAGAGCTAGATGATAGATGGATGCATGAGTGGATATAATTCATTCAGATTCTAAAGGCCTTAGAATCAGCGAAGCCAGGGGTATAACACCCAGTGTGAAGCCAAGGGTATAACACCCAGTCCAAAGCCAAAGACCTGAGAACCAGGAGCTCTGATGTCCATGGGCAGGAGAAGATGGGTATCTCAACTCAGAGAGGATTTGCCCTTCTTTTACCTTTTTGTTCCATTTGGGCCCCCAATGGATTAGATGATGCCAACTTGCATTGGTGAGTATGGATCTCTTTGCTCAGTCTACTGAATCTCATCCAGAAACACCCTCTCATCCAGAAACACCCTCACAGACAACCCATGGTCATGTGGCACACATAAGAAAGAAATTGGTTGTTATAAGTTACTGAGATGTTGAGCTCTTGGTTACCACAGCATAACTTAACCCATACTGACCAACATACGAATTCTGCCATCTCTCCTAGTTTTCTTCTCCACCCATATGAAAATTGTAAATTATCTCCACAAAGGATTTGAGGAAATAATTGTTTTTCTCTTCTGCCTTTCTCTATATGTCCACTGCCACAAGTAATAAGTTGGGTGGGCTTTTTTATTGTGTCAGTTTTATCACCAGCTAGCATTATTAAGAAAAATGCTTCTGGTTTTATAACCTGAATGGAATATTTTTTGAAGGAGAAAAAAAATAACCATCTTGATTTTTACAGTCTAGAACTTCTGTGATAGAATATACACTTCACAGCTCTGCCATGACGGATTCCTCTTTGAAAACTCTTTCTTAAAATATATATCCTGCATGGCTCTATATGTTCATCAATCGTTTTCTGTTCTGTGCCATAATTCTATTTTTTTTTCTTTTGCAAATCCTTTATAGTGGATTGATTCAAGGGAACAAAACTACCTTTAAGAACTTAATGTTCTGGATGAATTTATACAACTTCAGATGAACAAGAAAATAATCCTGACAATTGACGAAAGATTCATGAATACAAATCTACTTTGGCATCTGTTTTCTCTATTATAAAATAAGAAGGGAGGGAAAGGAAGCATCCAGCAGATGCCAGTTTAGAGCAGCTCAATTGGTCACTCACTTTCCGTGGAATGGTGCCAGCAGCCGGGTGCTAAGGGACCGTCTGGATCTGATGTATGACCCGTGTGCTAGCCTGAGATGCAAGGGGTTTGGGAACATTACTGGAGATTCATCTTTATTAACCTGGGGATTACATTGGACTTTGCAATTTTTGGCAAAAAGAGCACACAGGAATTTATGGGCAAGATGTTTGTAAGGATGCTGGGTTTTGGCTAAAAATAGAAAGAAGGCAGAATGCTGACTAATTAACATACATAATTATAGGAATTTCCTACAGACAAATGCTCATGTCAGTTCTTTGTCTCATCATAATGGTCATTGCTTCTTTTCCAGTCAGAAAGAAATTAAGAAAATTATGTGAATTACCCTCAAAAGGGAAAAGCTGTGATTGCACCTGGAGATTTCTTATACCGAAGTAACATACCCTACAATTTCAGGTTGATGCCCACCCACCCAATCCTCCTACTCATCCCACATCTGGAGACAGGCTCCTGGGTCGCTCCGTATACCAAAGACATTGGTTTCTAACAGTATCAGTGAAGTGAGCTCCATTTCAGGCTTCCAGCTGTAGAAAGATATTCTAACTGGTGGAAATCAATCCAATTGAAGTACCCTTGGGCACAAATCAAATGAGAGTAGACTGCAATTGAGGAAAATTATAGCCATAACTTTGCTTTAGAAGCTAAGTTGGCTTTCTCTCTGCATGATCTCTGAAAATGGTACGAACACTCTTGGCTGTCAGCAATGGTGCAGGTGCCAGAACACATTTTTGCAAAATAGAGTTATTAAAATATCTTTATCTATTGGGTGGGTATTGTCATTATTAAAAACAAAAGCAGAGAGGAAAATAATAAAGTCAGATCATATTCAAGGGCTTCCAGGTCTGACATGTGCTAGCAATACAATTAATGCCAGCATTTAGTGGGTTATTGAAGCATTATGTCAATCAATACAAACATGCCACAGTGCAGAATAGACAAAAAGGTTACTTTTCATAAGTGAGTTCTCCTTCTGGGTTCCTTCCACAGTTCATTTCTGTAGATTCTGTCCTTTAATTGTACATATCAAACAAGGTTTCTGAATTCATAGAATGCTGTGCAAGAGCAAACCATGGACATCACCTCATAAATACATATACACCCACACTCAGTCTCCCATTTCACACATGAGGAAGACCAAGGCCCAGGAGGTCAGATGAGTTGCCCAAGGCCACACAGTGAGGTAGAATTAAAATCAAGGACCAGAACTGTTTCTTCTCTAAAATACACTTGCCCTATTCACCAGCAGCTTCAGGGTTGTTGTGGTGTTTTTTTCAGAAGTGAGTAGACGATGAATTATAAATCAATCGATAGTACTCCACACCAAATCCCCCAAAGGTAACTCAGTACAGGATGCCTCTGCTTTTAAGATGCAATTAAAATGCAGTGCATTCCCAGAAACAGATGTTATGGTGCTGATCATCCTTAGGCAGACCAGGCAAGGCCCCACCAAACGTGGGTAGCACGGGTGGAAACTGTCACACAAACCAGACTGTGGAATGAAGGCCCCAAGAAGCCAGAAGGAAAGCCTATGGGACCATTCAGACATATAAAACAAAGAAAGGAGAGAAATGCAGCTGGTTGAGAAGTAGGCACTGCCTCTGCATATCAATGGAGGCCATTAATCTTTGAGATAGGCAGATCAGAAATCCTTAGTTGTCCAAGTTCAGTTTCATCTCATTTGGATTCAGCTTAAGAAACACTTAACTGAAACATCTGCTAATGCCAAGCATGAGGTTAGACATGGAATCACTGACAGTGGTGGACCAAACAGCCACGGCCCCCGCCCTCCAGAAAGTTACATGGATGAGAAAGATCAGAAAGAGGCTATTTCAGGCAACGTCTAAGTGCGATGCTTGAGCTAGGTTGAGCCTTAGAAAGTGTTGGAGTTTAATCTTAAGTATATGGAGAAGCCTTTGGTGTAATATAATGAGTGTAAGTTTTGACAAGATGGCTCTTTCTATCCTGAGGAGATCATAGGTGGAGAGATTGGTTGGAAGGCTATTATAGTAGTTTAGTCAAGATGTGCTTGCGGCTTAGAATTGGGTGGTAGCCATGGAGATGGCAAGAAGTTGACAGATTTGCAATGCTCTCCACTTGGCAGCCAGAGTTAATATTCCAGAATTCAAGTGTGATGTCACCGTTATTAAACAGGCTTTCCAGGCTGTTAACAAAAACACAGGAAATAACAAGAGCTGGCAAGGATGTAGAGAAAAGGGAATCCTTGGGCACTCTTGGTGGGAATGTAAATCATTGCAGCTACTATAAAAAAAAAACAGTATAGAAATCCCTCAAAAACAATTAAAAATAGAACTACCATCTGATCCAGCAATTCCAATTCTGAGTATTTATCTGAAGGAAATAAAAACACTAACTTGAAAAGATATCTGCACGCCCTGTTCACTGCAGCATTATTCATAACAGCCAAGATATGGAAACAACATAAGTGTCCACTAGCATATGAATGGATGAAGGAAATGTCACACACACACACACACACACACACACACACACACACAATAGAATATTATTCGGCCATAAAAAATAAAATTTTGCCACTTGCAACAAAATGAGGACATTATGCTAAGTGAAATGAGCCAGACAGATAAATACAAATATTGCACAATCTCTCTTACTTGTGGAATCTAAAAACAATAAAAACAAAACAAACAAACACAAGCTCAAAGATACAGAGAACAGATTAGTGACCAAGAGTGGGACCGGGTGAAATGAAGGAAGGGGGTCAAAAGTTACAAACTTCCAGTTATAAAATAAATGAGTCAGAGGGGTGTAATGTACCCATGGTGACTACAGTTAATAATATTGCATGGCATATTTGAAAGTTACTAAAAAAATAAATCTTAGATCACAAGAAAAACATTCTGTCACTATGTGTAACTAGGTGACAGATGTTAACTAGACTTACTGTGATGATCATTTCACAGTGTATACACATATCGAATCATTACTTGTACACCTGAAGTGAATATAATGTATGCCAATCATGTCTCAATAAAAAAAAAAATCCTTTGCATAGATGGTAGAGAGTGGCTGCAAGGCGCTTGGCACGAAGGAGATTAGTACATGCGAGACCTAACACAGAGAGGGGAGAGGAAGGCTCCAGGAGGGTAGAGGGGACAGTATGGATAGAAGCCCAGCAGCCTGAGGTGCCGGAGGACTAGAAAGAAGGTCAGAGCAAGCAGCCCTCTCCGAAGTGGACACCGTCTCTGTGGATGTGCAATAACACCTGGGACTGATTGGCTCCTGTAATGGGCCCGGCTCCTGAAAGTCCGGGTGGTGTAGCTGCAGGCACCGTGGGGATCGTGGCAGGAAGGCTGTGTCAGCTTTCGCTTTTATAGGAGGCGTATTTAACACAGTTCCTGCCATAGACAGCAGCAGACATTTCCTTTCTGTGGATTGATTTTACCTTTGCCTTCTGCACACACACACACACACACACACAAAGAGGCAGGAGACCCTGCGAGAGAGACAGGAATGTGGTCAGGGAAGGCAGAGGAATCAGAGGTGGAGGAGGAGAAAATCAACAACGGAAACCCAAAGTGAAGGACAGGGGTTCTTTGTAGGGTTTTGTATTCAGGGGGAAAAATAATAATAATAATAATAACAAACGAGGCTGGGAGTCTGGGACCATTTCATAAAATATTTCATTAAAACCTAAAAAGAAATATGAAGGTCCAAAAAGGTTCCATGTAGTGACTGAGCCCCCAAATGAGTCCTTCCTTCTGTTTTCTGAACTTTGCCCATTTATGTCTCTGGTCTGAGTCTTCTTGGGACTGTGTTTCAGGGAAAACCAATCTGTCTGAAAAATCTTCTCAAATTCTGATTAGAATGTAATGGGCTAATGTCCACAGCACAGGACAGCGTATTGCCTAAGGGCGTGGAGCAAAATTAGGCTTCTTTAGTTCAAATCCCATATCTGCCACTTCCTGATGATGCAGTCACAGCCTCTCTGCCTTAGTTTCCTCGTCAGTACAGATAAAGACGAAGTAGGTTCAGCTGCCTGGGGTGTTATGCGTATCGAATGAGTTATGTTTAGCCCTTGATATTGTAGCTGACACATAGGGAATGCTCCACAATTATTAGCTGGCCATCCCTTCTGTGTGCCTCCTGCTAAGTGAATATAACATTCCTGTTCTTACATTGCTTGGTTATATTAATGTACCTGTGGAGAGAAGGAAGAGCCATCCCCGGAGGGCATTGTTATTTGTGGTGACAGGCTGAAATGGCAAATTGTATAACTTCTTTGCTGAAAATGTAGCCATGATTCTTCGTTGCTCTTTTTTTAATGTTTTAATGTAAATCTGTCTTTTATTACTCCACCCTGTCATCCTCATTGCTCGTAAGCTAAAACTCAGAATGCTTGGGTTGGAGTTGGAAGGAAGAAGAGTTCATTCTCAAAACCATCATGGAGTGTGATTGGTACACAGCAGATGAGATCCTCAAAGACACGTCTGAACTAGGGACTCTGATCTTCACAGAGCTCCTCTTTCCTGTGTTAAACCTCGTTGACTGTGAAGTATTATACAATGAGGGAAACTGCTTTACGCCCTAACACAACACCTCATGCAAGTGGATGAATAAACATCTGTACGTTGATGCAATATAATGTGACTTCTAAAAAAGATGTACTAGTAGGACCACCTGTGCAGGCAGACACTATACAATTCTCAAAAGGAAACCTGAAGAAATATTGAGCAATGTTGCACTGACTTTGAAATACCATGTTTAATATTTTTTAGCTGAAATAGCTCCTAACTTGGGGTAGCAAGTCAAAGAAAAGACTTATAAACCTAAAAAATCATCACTTTCCAAACATAAAACAAACAAAAAAAATTTTTTTAAGAAGAGATTGTTGAACTTGAATACATAAGCATTTCAATCTTCTATACATCAAAAATTAAGCTAAAAGACAAAATCGTTTTTTAAAATGTTTTTCTGCCACTCGGCTAAGGCATGCTATACAAAGGAATCTAGCATAGACTAGAAGTTCTGGTTTTGGTATCACCCAGGTTTGAACTCAAATCCTGGCTGACTATAGGTGTATGACCTTGGACAAGTCAATTAAAAAATTGCCTGAGCCTCAATTTTTCTTACCCACAAAAATAGACAAAATAATTCCTACTACAGAGTTATTGTGAGACTTAAGAACAACATGTACATCCCTAACCAGTTTGGCTCAGTGCATAGAGTGTTGATCTTCGAACTGAAGGGTCACAGGTTCGATTCCAGTCAAAGGCATGTATAATACCTTGATTGCCAGCACATCCCTAGTAGGAAGTGTATAGGAGGCAGCTGATAGATGTTTCTCTCTCATCAATGCTTCTAACTCTCTTTCCTTCTCCCTTTCTCTCTGTAAAAAAAAAAATCAATAAAATATTTTTTTAAAAATGAACAACATGTACAGTTGTGAGGGTTGTTCATTGCCCAAGAAAGCACAGTGGAAGGAACAACTGGAAACTAAAATCCAGCTCCCTTTCCACTTACCAAGTTATAACCCCTGAGTATGGCTGTATTTTCCTACCTGAGATAGCAGGCACATTTCTTCACTTGTTTTAAGAAGCCATATGAACTAGCATTGACCAGATCGTAATTAAATAAAATACATGAAAATTATGTAAGTAATGATTACCCTGAAATGATGCGAAATAATATATGCAAAACACTTAGCTCCATGACCTGCACATTGCAAAAGTTTGTTAAATGGAGCTATTACCATTAAGGACAAATAGAAGAAAAATAGTCCTTCAGAATAATAAGCAAGGACATGTACAGACAATTGACAAGAAAAGTAATTAAAATTTCTAATAACCATAAAAAAGAAAATAGCCAGTCTCATAAGTACTCAAAGAAAATTAAATTAAACCTAGAAACTATCTTACTCTGGAAGTGTCAAACTTTTCTTAAAACTAATAATGATAGCAGAATTATGAAATGGGCCATCTTCATATCAAGGATAACAGAGTGAGTGATTATCCCATTTCTGGAGAAATCTGACATTATGTATCAGGAGTTTGAAAACTACTTATACCTTTCATGCCTTGCTAATTTCCCTTATTTAAATTTAGCCAAAAAGTAAAAAGTCAGAGTTGAGATGCAATTGAAGATTTATTTTTGAGAGTACTTGCTGCAGCATTATTTGTAATGGATAGATATTGAAAATAACAAAAAATATCCAACAGTGAGGGGTTGGTTTCTCGAAAAATGGCTGAGGAATTAAAGTGAAATAAGAGGTGGAAATGAAGAAGTATTGCTCCAATCCTTCATCATTTCTTTTTGTCCCCTTTTGATTAATTTGCTCCACCACCTCACCTTTGGGTTACACATTTCTTTCTCTTATGGAAAGTACATAAGTGGTGTCTTGGGCCACGTACCCTATAGACAGATCCTGAGCCAGTATCTTGCCTTCACATGGTTTATAGAGACAGTGATCCCAGGAGAAAGGGAGTGAAGGAAGCAGGGTGGGGCCAGAGAAGAAGTTGAGCGAGAGCATGGTCTCAGCTGGAGCTCTGGGCCATGAGGTGCACTATGGAGTTGGTCCCTGCTGTAGGTCCATGTCAGTCAATCATGGGATGCAGGATGGGTGAGTGGAGGCATAAGTCCCAGTGGAAATTGCTCCTGTTCCACCTGGGACAATTCTCTGGAGCAGGAGCAGTTGAGAGCCATCAGTAGCCAACCCTGACAACTAGCCTGGTAAAGAGGACCTGGGCAAGGCAGCCAGCAATGTCCACCTCACATGGGGTCATGTTGGATGTCCAGCCACAGAACTTGGCCTTTGGTAGTGAGTTGATGAGAACTCACAACCAAATTACCTGTTACCTGTGGACCACTGCCTGTCACATACCTATGTTGTCATGGAGTAATTAGGTATCTTTGCTCATTAAACCATCTCTCATGGGGAAAGAGTTCTGGCAATTTGCTTAGTAGGTGAAATGTGGGTCTGTGGACATTGTCTATAGCCTGGAACCTAATATTTTAAAAATATATTCTTTGTCTGTTGCATGACTTCTGTGTAATAGCCTATTAAAAATGCAAGTGATGCCACATTAAGGTTCAGGAAGGTAATACATTTTACACAAATTGGCCAGCTTACAAAGACCAAAAACAATAGGATATGGGGCAAGACTAAGCATTCTAAATAAATCTCTGGGGTTATCAGTAAAAAGATCTGTCTCAAGGAAGACTCTCAGAGAACAAACACAAGTCACAGTAATGCTCCAGACACCTACCACGAAGGGAGAGCAGTGTGGGGAGACAGGAGGAAAACTGAGTCTGTCCTTCACGTGTCCATTTAGGACAGGGGCTGCTAGAGCCCAAGGACTGCTTTCTGGCAGCTAGCAAGGCCACTCGGGCAGACCTGCTTCATTGCATTATTATTAGCCAGGACTGCATGCTCCAGTTCACAGTTATATGCATGGCCAACGATAATTTCCTTCCCACACAATGAGAAGGAATACATAATTGAAGTGAGACCTGCTCAGCCTTATCCAGGTTCTTCCTTGCCAACCCAAGAGCCGACCCACTGAAAAGTACCCAGTTTTTTGCTCTTGTTGGAAGTGCTTGAATAATAATCTGCAATTCTTATACTCAGAGAAGACCAGCTCACATGTTCTCTTCCTCTCTCTCTCTCTCTCTCTCTCTCTCTCTCTCTCTCTCTCTCTCTCTCTCTCTGTTCCTTCTCTCCAAGTCCTCCCCTCTTCAGATCCTTTTCCTAACTACCTGTCTAGGTATAAGCCCAACCTTCTTTAAAAAAAAAAAAAAGACAGGATTTTCTTTTTTTTTTTTTTTCAAGGATTCTCTCACTGACCCAAGTCAGGAGCCCTTAAGCAGTGAGGTAAGAAATATATGTAAAAATTCTACATGTGTATAATGACCACCTACTATGTCCCAGGCCCTGAGTCAGGCTCAGTGATCACACAGATGAGTTAGACATGAACCCTCAGGGCTTTTCCATCTAGTGAAGATAAAAATATGAAAATAACTAGTGCAGCCTTTAGCATCTCAGGTGTGTTAGAATGATAAACTTTTCTTCAGTAACTCAAGATTATTCTATTTCTGGCCCTCATTCTGCCCCAGTGATAGAAATGTAAGTAACCTGGGTGTTCCCTGCAGTTGTGTCTCATTTTCAAGAGGTTAACACACAATCAAGGAAGGGAAACAAAGGACCTTTGGTCACTCTCTAATCATTGTGGCTGGCATAACATGTCACTGCCCCTCTGATCCTTGGTCTTTGGGGACAGGTGGTAGTGGGAGGATGAGGCCATTTTTAAAAAATAATTGTGCCATACGGTGGATGGTGGTGGTGGAGAGGTGCAGACAAAGATATGGGCAAGAAGATGAATTCAAGGGTTGTTTTAAGTGTCCAGGGAAGCAATGATGAATTTGGTCTGAATTAGGTAATGATAGTGGAAGCACAGAGGGAGGAAGAGAATAGAGAGGAGTTTCTAGGCAGTGTCTCAGGATTTGTAACTGATGAGATGTGAGATAAGGGAGAGAGAATGTGATATGAAAGGTGACTCCTAGGTTTTGGCCTTGAGTGACCATGTGGCTGGTGGTGTCACTCTCATCAATAGGCTCCATGTGGAACTGGCTGAGTGCAGGGCGCTGGTGATGCTGATAAGCTGGGAGATAATTCAGTGCAAGTGCCCTAAAGAGTTCCAAGCAGGAGAACACAGACATGGGCATCCTCAGAACCCGGGTGATAGTTCTTCTTCTGTACATGGATAGGGCCACCAGGCACAACTCAGAGTCCAAAGAGAATAAGAACAGAAGGCAGAGCCACCGAAACCGGTTTGGCTCAGTGGAGCGTCGGCCTGCGGACTAAAAGGTCCCAGGTTCAATTTTGGTCAAGGGCATATACCTTGATTGTGGGCACATCCCCAGTAGGGTGTGTGCAGGAGGCAACTGATCTCTCTCATGGATGTTTCTAACTCTCTATCCCTCTCTCTATTTAATAAAAATATTTAAGGAGGAGGAGGAGGAGGAGGAGGAGGAGAAGGAGAAGGCAGAGCCAACAGAGCATCAACATGCAAGAAGCAGACAGCAGAAGTGAAGGTGATGAGGACAAGGACCAGGGTGAGCACAGGGGCTATCAGATGTGTCACAGGGATAGTTTCCAGCGGGACCAGTTGTTGCAGTGGGGTTTGTGAACTAAAAAAAAAAAAAAAAAAAAAAAAAAGCAGCATCCCCAACCCTGAAAAACTTCCCTGTCATGGAATTTTTAATCCCCATCATTAGTTAAGCCTTAACAATGTTCCTAAAGACCCTGATGTACAACAGTCCAGGTAAGCAAGACTAACTTTTTTAAAAAATCCTCACTTCCTACTATCCTGTCCTCTTCATCCTCATCTCCTCACTGCGATGAGCCACTCACATTGGCCCTCTTGCAGTTCCCCAAACATGAAGACTCTTTCTCACCTTCAGTCCTTTGCACATGCTTTCCCCTGGCATAGAATGTTCTGAGAAGATTCAGCTTAAATACTCCTTCCTCAGAAGCTGAAGAGCTGAGGAGAAATACAAGGGAGAAAATGCAGAGCAACTAGTTTTTGGAGAAGCAACTGAGGGAAATTAATCTGATTTGTCTGAGTTAAGAGTGAACACACATTGAGAGATTCCATCTGACCAGGCTTGGCAGACAAGTCCGGTTTGACGGGATGCCTGGAGGCATGAGTGTGGAACTGATGACCTCCCCAAGTCCTCTGCAGAACAGCATGCCCACGCCTGCCAGCTAAAAGAGTAAAGAAGTTTCTGACCCTCTTTTCTCTTGGCTATCACCCCAGACAACAAGGAAAACGAGAGAAAGAACACAAGCTCCATTTCTGACAGAAGTAGGGAGCATCTGTAAAGCTGAACCACGAGGAAAACATGCCAATAGAGGAGAAAATTAGAGTTATGGAAGATGCTGAAAATACAAAGTATGTGGTGAATCTTGAGGGACAAAATTAACAATACTTTATGTGGATGAAGGAAAGGGTATATGAGCTGGCTGGGGAATTTCCTTGGATTCCACAGAATGACAGAAGAAACAGGGTCAAATACACTAAAGTGGAAATTATATGGATAACATTCTCCAATTACAATGCACTTAAAACTAGCAATGAATGGCATAAGCTTTGAAAACACTACATGTCAGAATATATGGGCCAAGCTAAAGTGTTCACAGAGAAAATTTCAAAATTTTAAGTACTTACATCATAAATAATAAAAAACAGAAATCAAAGGATTACAAAATAATAGGAAAACTATATAAAGAAACATACAGATAAGGAAAAGAGGCAGACTCAAAGGCATTTGTTTTGAGAGAAAAAAATAGAAAACCATAAGCTAAATTAAGAGATAAAAGTACAAAGCATAAAAAATGAAAATGGAAAAATATACAGATATATAGAGTAGATATATTTTAATTGAGTTTATTGGGGAAATATTAATAAAATTATGTAGGTTTTACAATTCTACAATACATCCTCTGTTTATTGTACTGGGTGTTTACCACCCCAAGTCAAGTCTCCTTCCATCACCCTTTATCCCCCCTTTCCCTTCCCCTTTCTCTCTGGCAATCACAATACTGTGGTTTGTGTCCATGAGTCTTTATTTCTTTTTCTCTGCTTAATTCCTTCACCCTCCCCATCTAGCTCTAAACTCCCTCCCCTCTGATAGCTGTAAGTCTGTTCTCTACTTCTGAGTCTGTTCCTATTTTGTTTGTTAAATTTTTTTTCATTAGATTTCACATATGAGTGAAATTCAGAGGTACCGTATTTTTCGGACCATAAGACGCACCGGACCATAAGACGCACCAGTTTTTAGAGAAGGGAAATGAAGAAAAAAAGATTCTGAAACAGATAGTGTCCTAAAATATTTTATGTGCATTAAAACCCAACATCACAGTCATAAACACATGTAATCAACCCTGTAAAGTAAACAGCAGCATTTAGAATCATTTAGAACCATTATTAATAAATACAGTCAGCAAAAGACAAAATGTACTGTAAAACACAATAACGAGAGACTTCAGTAATAAATTAGAATAAAGTTGAAGGTTTATGGTAAAAGTTCTGCTGAGATCTACAGTACGCCTACCCAGTAGTCAAGCACGGCAACAGAGGGCGGAGAGGAATGATTGGGGGAATAGACACGGCATTCTTCCGGGCACGGCGTTCGGGCCAGCAAGGGGTACAGGCGATGATTATGGTTTGGATTACGCAGTTACCGTACACCGCACCTGGGCTGACATGGAGATATGGCTGCAGCGAGGGCATGGAGGCTGACTACCATACATGGGAACTCCTTTACCACTCGGGGTTTACAGAGCGGGGCAGACACTCTGGGCACGGAGAAATGGACAGTGGCTGCAGCAAGCACACAGAGCCGGGCAAGCACACAGAGACCACACAGAGCCGGGCAAGTAAAAAAACTTTTTTTTTTAAGTATACGTGTAGGCTATATTTGGACCATAAGACGCAGGGACTTTTTCCCCCCACTTCTGGGGGGAAAAAAGTGCGTCTTATGGTCCGAAAAATACGGTACTTATTTCTCAATGGCTGGCTTATTTCACTTAGTATTAATATCCTCAAGGTCCATCCATGCAGTCTCAAAAGGTAAGATTTCCTTCTTTATTTATGTCCATGTAGTATTCCATTGTATAAATGAAGCGCATCTTTTTTACTCTACTCATTTACTGATAGGCACTAGGGCTGCTTCCAAATCTTGGCTATTGTATACAATGCTTGCAATGAACAAAGGGGTACATATATTCTGTTGATTTAGGGTTTGGGGTTTTTCTAGATATATTCCCAGACATGGAATCCCCTGGTCATAAGCCAGTTCCATTTTTAATTTTTTGAGGTAACTCCATACTGCTTTTCACAGTGGATGCACAGCAGTGCACAAGGGTTTCCTTTTATCCACATCCCCGCCAACACTTGTTTGTGGATTTATTGATGGTAGCCATTCTTACATGTGTGAGATGATACCTCCTTGTGGTTTTAATTTGCGTCTCTCTGATGATTAGTGATATTGAGCATCTTTTCATATGTCTATTGACCATCTGTATGTCCTCTCTGGAGAAGTGCTATTCAGATCCTTTTCCCATTTTTTTTTTAAATTTGATTGCTTGGGATTTATTTGGTGTTGTGTTTATAAGTTCTTTATAAGTTTTGGATATTAACCCCTTGTCAGATATATCGGTAAATATATTCTCCCATTTAATAGGCTGTGTTTTCATTTTGTTGATGGTTTCCTTTGCTGTGCAAAATAATTTAATTTAAGGTAGTCCCATTTGAAAAAAAATCATGAGACTATTTTGATCAATTCTATTAAAATATTTTAAAACCTGAATATAAAATAATTTGAAAACCTGAAGAATAGATTGTTTGATCAAACATAAATTACTAAAACATAAAACCACAAAGAAATACAAAATTTAAATGAATCACTACGTACTGTGAACAGGAGGGGATGTGGATTGAAAAAAAAAATCAAATAGCTACCCATTGCAAAAAGACCAAGTCCAGATGGTTTTACAGGGAAAGCCACCAAAAGTTTATAAGATAGCAAAGCCAATGTTATTTAAATTGTTGCAGAACACATAAGAAAGAAATAAAGATTCCAAAGTTTTGTATGAAATCACAATATTGGTATGCAGACACAACAAAGATCACACACAAAAATGAAAACCACAAGCTGTTCTCATTTTTGACCTCTGACAAAAATACCTAACATAAAATGTTAGCAAATAGAATCTAGTAATCAAGGAGAGAACTAATAAAACATGATTAATTGGAGTCCATGCCAAGAGGAAAAAGACAGTTCTATATTATAAAATATATGATACAATTAATCATATTAATCAGTCTAATTGAAAATCATAAGGTAGCCACATCGATGCTGAAAAGTGATCAGATGAGATTCACATCCATTCTTGACTTTAATTCAAGTGACCAACCATCCTGATTTGCCTGGAAATGAGGAGTTTCCCAGGACGTTGGACTTTCAATGATAAACAGGGAAATTCTCAGGCAAAAGAAACGAGTTGGTTTTGGTGGTTTCCATAGAAATAGCTGAATACTTCCTTTTTAATAGAGATAGAGATAAACATAGCTATGGTTATACATACATTTCAACTTTAAACGAACTAAGGCAGCCCTAGCTGGTTTGGTTCAGTGGATAGAGCATTGGCCTACAGAAGGAAGGGTCCCAGGTTCAATTCCAGTCAAGGGCACATGCCCGGGTTTCAGGTTCAGTCCCCAGTAGGGGGCATGCAGGAGGCAGCCAATCAATGATTCTCTCATTATTGATGTTCCTCTCTCTCCCTCTCCCTTCTTCTCTGAAATCAATAAAAAAATATTTTTAAAAAAATAAAGAACTAAGGCAGCATTAGGAAAACACTACAAATATCAATAAAGTTGGTAACAGGTCAATGACATCCACCACATCATTTAACATTCATATGGAGGTGCAAGACAATAAAATTATCTAAGAGAATAAAATTAAAAGTATAAAAAAATTAGAAGGAAATAAAATTACTATTATCTGAAGATAACATGATTGTATATCTAGAAAGCCTAAGAGAATCATAACTCTAATGTCATAATAATTTCAATAAAAACAGATAAGGTGGTATATAATAATAATAATATACAATATAGACAATATTCCTATATAAAAACAGCAAGCTATTAGAAAATATCATGGGGGAAAAAGATACCTATTACAAGAGAAACAAAAATATAAAATATCTAGGAATAAATTTGAATAGAAGTGATTCAAATTAATAAGAAATATTCAAGATGCATGAAGAAAAAAACAGGTAAAAAAAATTGAAGGAATGAATATGCATACTCTGACCTTGTATGGGAAGACTGTCAATTCCCCCAAAAGTAATTTGTATATATAATGCAATGTGATGGGAATAAGAATAGTGACTATTTTTCTTAGAACTAGACAAAATGAATTCCAAAGTGTCTCTTGAGAAGCCGGAAACCAGGGCTTCACATGACACAACAAAGCAGAGTTTCCAAAAAAGTATACTTCAAGTCTCTCCAAAACTACCCATCACAGCACCTGTTTCTCTTCCTTTTCCTCTTTCCCTCTCTTTCTCTTCTTCTTCCCACTTCTCCAGATCTCAATTCTTGCTGGTTTCTTCATCTTCTCAGGCTGTCCCTCCTGGTCTCATCCTTTTCCACTTAAAATAATTTGGCTTGCTTTCAAATTTCATTTCTCTCTTTTCTAGCACTCCCCCTGATCATGACAGAGAGAGAGAGAGAGAGAGAGAGAGAGAGAGAGAGAGAGAGAGAGAGAGAGAGAGAGAATATGAATTGCAAGCCAAATGTTTATGTCCTTTCAGCAGCAAGTCAAAACCCTGACTGAAACTGAATTAAGTCATTAGAAAATTTATTTATAATCAGATACTTATAACTATATAACTATAGATCTTGTACATAACTATAGAGTCCAGAAGTCGGATGAGGTTCAAATTTCATTGAATTAGAGGTACAACAATGGTATCAAGAACACAAGTGCTTTCTGTTACTTAAACTTTGGGACATTGAAACACAGACAAGGGAAGATGATTGGATAGAAAGTGTTGCTCTATTCATTTACCTTCCAGTCTATAAAAATGAAAACAGAAAAGAAATATAAGTGCTTTCTATTCTCCACTCTACCAACCTTAGGGTTGGAACATTTCTTGGACTAATGGAAAGATGGCTACCTTATTCCTTGTAGTTCTTTAAGGATCAGTGAAAATGTTCCTGGAGGCCCTACAGCATTCTTACTCTCACACTTCACTGACTATAATTGTCCCTTCTTGAGTCATTAATGGGGGGGGGGGTTGAGTGGAGATTACCAATGTTGACCTAGTATGAATGATGAATATCCAATGCCACCACAACGTGCAACCCACAATAATATTCCACTCAAGTCATTTCCTTTTCCCCCCTATGCTTCCTTATCAGTAAAGTTGGGTGGTTTCTAAGTTGCATTCTGACTCTAACATTCAATGACTCATAAGTCTTTGAGAGAAACAATGTGCAATGAAAATAATATAATCTCTCTGACCTTCAAATTTATCATCTGGAAATGAGGTAATAATACCTATCTCATGGAGTTGTTAACAGGATTGATTGAGATAATGAATTAAAGGGTCTTGCACTATGCCTATCACATTGTAGTTACTCAACAAGTGACATAATGATGCTGATGATGATGATGATTTTATTTATTATGCAGAGAAAATGCTGATATCCTAAGAAAACAAAAATTAATAGAGGAGGACTAAAAAGTTGCCTTTTCAAAGAAAACAAATGAATTCTCTCTAAGTTTGTTGTTTGGCGTAGCCCTCTAACTTAGTTCTCTTAAAGTCATCTTTTGAACTGAAAATAGCTTCATCATTTTAACACATATTTACAGAGAAGAAATTACATTAGGATTGCTATGCCCTTATCACCATTAACTATTATTTGCAAGCCAAGATGAAAACATGTCATTTAAATTCCAGATGCTGACTGTATAATTTATCTTTCTGTGGGCACAGGCATGTTTCTTTATTGTTCAGTTCTACTCTGCCTGCATTTCACAAATCACTGGTGCATAAAATTACTAATTTAAATAAATGATTTTCAACTTTGTCTTTATGCCAGTTGGGGCAAGGATGCAATGGCTAATGATTCAAATAAATAAAATAACCCACCCTACTTAGTATATTCCCTAAGGAAGAGGTCTTTGTACCAGTACATTCAAGAAGCATGGAATGTTTTACTTAAGAGTAGGGATTACTCCCCAACTGGCATAAAGACAAAGTTGAAAATCATTTATTTAAATTAGTAACTTATTAACTCTTGTGGTGAAACACCCCCATTTGGGGAAGAACCATTTATATACCAATGTAAGGTCAACCCTTTGGAAAAGGAACTACCACAAATGCAAATGTCAAATTATTTCTGATTGACCAGAAACAAAATAAATAGACCACTTCACTCATTGAAAGAGACTTGATTCATTTAGGCTGTGAGTTTGAAAAGCAGAAAACTAAATCTTTTCTGCTAGAGGATTCTATTATCACCTTAGCACATCCGCAGTTGGTTTAAATAATTCAGTTCATACTTCCATGATCAGTACCATGAAAATGGAGCAGATCCTAATTGTGGGAAGGATTAGCGAAAAGATACTTGCTAATGGCTGGGGCACAAACATAGAGCCTCCAAAAGATCAACCAGGTTCTCTATCCACCCTCAGAACTGAAACCAGTAAACTTTCCTGTCCTCTGCTAAACAATACCGGGACTAAACATTCCTTCTTTGTTACTTGTCAACTTAATTGAAAAATATTTACACACAAATGCATTTTTCTCCTCAGTTCTAAACAATACTGGAACCAGGCTAAATAAGTAAGTAAAATAGCTACTAGATCCAGAAAATACTGGCACCCAGAAGACAAGACTATGAAGCAATGAAACTAACAGCTTTCACATCAAATGTATATACCTCAAGACCCTCACCTTTCTATTACATAAAATTATTAAGTCATAAACTCTGCCCAATACCAACTAGTTTTCTGCCATTCCGAGTCCTAAACCCAATAAGTACCCTCTCTGACTTTCCCTTCTTAGCTACTGTTAACACTGTCAGGGTACCATGTTCCCTAACTGGGATAAGTCTAATAAACTTAGCTTTCATTGACCAACAGACTTTTATGGTAGCATTTTTTAGGTTGTGATGGCCAACTATTGTTTCCTTCAGAAAAATCTCTCAGAGGATACCATAGAGATGGAGCAAGCATGTTCAGTCCAACTTCCAAAAAAATCCCCATTTCCTGCTCAACTGTAATTCATAAATACTTACTGTTTTCTACATCCAGAGGTCTATATCAGGGATTGAATCAAAGTGGCAACTACAGGACGTTTGTTTATGAGCTGAAGAAAAGCATAGGAACAAAGAACTAAGAAGCTAGGGAACATGAGCAGGCAGTGCTTGTTGGATACAGACAGGACAACTGGTACAGACCTTACTGCCAGGAGGGCTCAGAGGAGGGTGTCCCTGAGGCCTGGGAGATGGACAGACTGGAGCCAATTTCTTATCCTTTCTCTCCCTCTCAGAGCCTCCCAGGATACTCTTCCTCAGCTCTGCTTCAGACCTGTCTCCCGAAGTTCAAACATGACTGTTCATAATTCACAAATATACTCCATGAATTTGTTTCCCATTCAAACTGCAGGAGACAATAAAAGATGTTGAAAGGAAAATCCAATTAAGTGTTCAAAGGATACAAGGGCCAAGAGGGATCTGAATAGATATTCCTCGATCCTTCCTTCCTGCCAGTTAAATTCTGCCTCATCACATGCAACAACTATTCCCTCATTTGGATGCTTAATTCTTCAAATGCCAACACATCATCCAAGACTTTCCATGTGGCATGCAGAAATGCTTTTAAATGCAGTTTCTGTATTTATTCTCAAAAATCAACCAATTAAAAAATCTCCACGATTTCACAGGCATGAAATACCAAATGTCAAAAGCATATCCAGAGATGCTAACAGACTCTCTCCTCCTCTAAGCAAGCAACTAAAAGAACAAAGCAATTAAACAAACCAAACACAGCAGCAGAGTGTGCAAAACCATCCCACATAGTGCTGCTCCTCAAGATTCTACCCACCATCACCAAATATCTTTCTCTGGGTGCCTTTCTCTCGTTGCCTCCCCTTATTTTTATTTTTGTACTATTTAGCAGTTAGATTTGGAGACCACTCCTTGGATCTGAAACCTTGACTCAGCCCTGCCACTTACCAATAATGTGAATTTGGACATAACCCCTCTGTGCCTCAGTTTCCTCATTCATAATAATGAGGCTACTAATTCTGACCACTTCACAGATTGTAATGCAAGTACAGTGCCTATGTGCTATGCTTAAAAAATTATGCTTGAGTTATAATACCAAAAATCTTAACCCAATAAAAGTTTATTCCTTATTCATGCTACTTGTCCAATTCGGATCTCTAGCTTCTCAGTACATGCTTATACAATGAATAAAAAAAAATTGGCAAAAGTCATAAGGTTTTTAACGACTACCCACAAAGGAATTATCCTATCAATTTCACTAACACTTCACTGGTCACAGCAAGTCACATAGCTATGTCTACTTTCATAAGGGTTGTAGAAATACCAATCATATATCATGTCCCTAGGAGAGAAAAACCATTATATTTCTTAACAGTCCTAATGGCTACCCAAGGCATTAGAATGTAAGTGTTAACTATTGCTGTTGTTGCTCTTATCTACTCTGTTGTTGCTGTTAATATTCTATTAGAGCATAATTTTTAATACATTTTTATTGATTTCAGAGAGAGGAAGGGAGAGAGATAGAGGGATAGAAGCATCAATAATGAGAGAGAATCACTGATTGGCTGCCTCCTGAATGCCCCTTACTGGAGATCAATCCTACAACCCATGCATGTGCCCTGATTGCGAATGGAACTGCAATCTCCTGGTTCATGGGTTGACACTCAACCACTGAGCCACACCAGCTGGAGAGCATAATTTTTTAGAAAGAAAACAAATCCCATCCAATAATAAGTTATAATTTCTTGAGCTATTCCTATTAAAGGACAGAAGGTTACTTTCAATTCTTTCACAATCATAAATAATTCAGCAATAGACATCCCTGAACATAAATCTTTGTCTACACCTTTGAATATTTTCTTAGGATAAATTGCTAGAGAATAAGTAATTGGGTCAAGGGAAGAAATATTTTTTAAACTTTTGATACTCAGTGCCAAAATTCTCTCCAGAAAGCTTGCATTAATTTTTTCCTCCCACAAGGAGTACAAACACAAAAAAATTGGACCTATAAACAATTTAATATTGACACATTAGAGCAGGGTTTCTCACTCCAGGCAATTTTGCTCCCAGAGGACAGTTGGTTGTCATAAATGGTAGGATACTACTGATGTCTAGTAGATAGAGGCCAGGGATGCTGCTAAACAACCTACAATGCACCAAACAGCTCCAATCTATATAATAAAAGCCTAAGCGACTGTTGTGGCAGAACGACTGGTCACTATGATGCGCACTGCCCACCAGGAGGCAGGCGCTCAATGCAGGAGCTGCCCCCTGGTGGGCAGTGCGCTCCCACAGCAGGAGCACCACTCAGCCAGAAGCCGGGCTCACCACTGGCGAGTGCAGCAGCAGTGGTGGGAGCCTCTCCTGCCTCCAGAGCAGCTCTAAGGAGCAGCAAGCAGAGCAGTAAGGAGCAGTGAGCAGGCAGGTGATAAGGAGTGAGGGGTCCTGGATCGTGAGAGGGACCCAGAGGGTTCCTGGAACACTAGAGGGTGCAGGCCAGGCTGAGGAGACCACCCCCCAGTATATGAATTTCATGCACTGGGCCTCTATTATCCATCCCAAAATGTCAATAGTTTCAAAGCTGAGAAATCCTGCACCAAAACAGATGTTCTCTATCTTCACTATCATGCTCATTCTCCTGAAAGTTTCTAATCAATGTAGTAAGAAGAAAATTTAAATTGGTGGCAAGAATTAAACAAAACTATTAATATTCCAGAACACATAATTGCACATTTTAAAATAAAACAGATTAACTGGGGAAAATAATTGCATGAGTACAGAACATTACCCTGCTCTTTCTTCTTCCCAATAAAGTGCTAACTAGCTGCCAGGTAAAGCTAACTATGTATCACTCATATGTATTACATATTTATTGAATCAAATATCAGGTTGCAGCATTGTTCTAGAAACTAGAGATAAAACAATTAATTAGAAACAACATCTCTGACTTCATAGAGTTTATAGGTTAGTGTGAAAAGACCCTCAAAAGGCATATAAACAAGCATACAGTGTACTTTGTTGATGATCAATCTATGGGAAAAAAAGTGATAAAGCAAAGCACAGAATAAAGACAACCCTCAGAGGCTCAAAAGAGCAAGATCTTATAGATATTAGTCCTGTAAGACTTTGACTTTTATTCTGGAGAAATTTAGAAGCCATTGGAGAATTTTATATGGAGAGGTGACATGTTCTTATACAGGGTCAGGCAAAAGTAGGCTTATAGTCATTCATATGGAAAATAATAATAAATAATAATATAAGAATAAACTCTGTGTTTCACATAATCACAACTATAAACCTACTTTGGCCCCACCCTATATATATTTTTAAAGAATGCCATGATTGTCAGGGACAAAGGATGGAAGCAGGTAACAGAGAAACAAAGGAGCAACCAATACAAATCTAGGCAGGGATCTGTAAGTCATTGTAAGCATTTTGGATTTAACTCTGAGGGATGAACAGCCAGAGAGTTCTGAGCAAAGGTGTAAGATGTTCAGACTCAAATTTTATAAGGAGCACTCTGTCTATTGTGTGGGAAACACACTGTGTGGGCGAATGCAGAAACAATCGAGGAAAAAGTACTTTACACTCTTAGGAAAATTCTGGCTCCTTCTCCCTCCACTTTTTTTTTAAAATATATTTTATTGATTTTTTACAGAGAGGAAGGGAGAGAGGGATAGAGAGCTAGAAACATCGATGAGAGAGAAACATCGACCAGCTGCCTCCTGCACACACCCCCACTGGGTATGTTCCCGCAACCAAGGCACATGCCCTTGGCCGGAATCGAACCTGGGACCTTTCAGTCTGCAGACCGACACTCTATCCACTGAGCCAAACCAGTTTCGGCTTCCCTCCATTTTTGTCCTGCTTATTCTTATATGGTCCTGATACACAAGTAATGAAACAACACTATTTTTCTTTCTCTTGGCAAGCAAATATTAGTCAAAAAGGCTTTCAAAAATTCCGTTGGAAAAGTTCCTGCTTGTTTCATCTTGGCTTCCTCGGACCACCTGGAAGTTTCTCTTGCTCATCGGGGAATAGAGTTACATGACCCTGAGACTTTAGCAAAGAGTTAAATCTCACAGTCAGAGTTGCCTGCAGGATTCTAAAGTTTCCCCTAACCATTCTTGAGGATGACTTGTTAGCTTTGCTGACTGGAGTGATCTATACCTATGACTTTTCAAACAAGCAAAAGCTTGGAAGTGCTCCCAGCTATCACCGGTTCCTTTCATGAATCCTTTTCAACAGCATCAAGCTGTATCATTAATGTCTGATCCGGATAGGTCACCCAGAAGAAAGAAATTATATTCTTCTCTAGACAGACACCTTGACATGATTCAAAGGTTTTGTGTTTCTGAAATAATGAGGGAAACCAAACCACAAAAAGCTTCATCAATTCTAGTTTGAAGAAGAAAGGGAACTATGACCACACTGAGAATAACATACCTTTATGATTCCTTTTAAGGACTTAAGGTTTTCTTTTGCTTAACGGCCAACTGTGTGAAATGAAGATCAAGTTTTTCTTTTTTACATTTTTTTTTATTGAGTGGTTATCATCTTTATGAGGGCTGTACTGGTTTACCAATGAATGACAATGGAGTTCTACGGACAGGTAAACTGTTATCACAACATAGCAACAAGGTCAGAGGGAATATCCACAGAAACACAGAGCAGTGAAGGAAAGACCTGACTCTTAAACTATATACCAGTGCAAGGCGAGCACTAGTACTGGGGGAAGTGCCCTGAGTTCAAGGATAAGCTGCAGACCAAGATGGAGATGGGAAGTACATGAAGGGGAGTTGGGATGCAGTAAGACCCCAACTAGACACCCAGTCTTATATACTAGTCAACATGGAAAATGGACAGAAATGCTGTGTCTCAAGGGAACACATTTCATCCAAGTCTCACCCCTGACAGTCTCAGATCCTAGGTCTGGTTGTCAACAATTAATCTTAAAGGAAGCTATGACTGAAATACTAGACTATACAGCTCTTGAAAGAAGAGTGCTTCTAAAATTCTCTAGTTTTTCAGTGACTTTCCATTGAACTAAAAAATGTTTGTATGAATAGTTAAATCTAAGTAGATGTCTTCATTTTAAACAACCAGATGGAAGCACAGAAGCTACTGGAATATTTCCTTATTGGCTTATCTCTAAACCTATATATGGAATCTTCAATGTATTTGATTTTGACTTATGGGAAAGACCAAGGGAATTGATCTGATTCTGGGTCTAGTCTTAGTGCTCTATTCAGTATGATCACATCAAACAAAAACAACCTTTCAGTGGATTTAGGGCTTCTTTTACTCTTATTATAACATGGTATGATTTTCCTTTAATGTTTTCAGAATTGCTAATAGGGATTTACAAAAAGCAGAGGGAATTCTAAAACCATGGGGAAGATGCCAAACCAACAAGATAATTACTGGGCAGAAGGCAGGGGGGATATTAGAATGAACATAGAAATTAAAGAGTCAAGACTCTGATTTATTTTTTTTTTTAATCTTTATTATTGAACTAGAGGCCCAGTGCATGAAATTCGTGCACTGGGAGCGGGGAGGGTGTCCCTCAGCCCAACCTGCACCCTCTCCAATCTGGGAACCCTCAGGGTATGTCTGACTGCCCATTTAGGCTTAATTCCACAGGCAGTCGGACATCCGTCTCAGAATCCGGGACTGCTGGCTTCCAACTGCTCCCCTGCTGGCCCAATTGCCCCCAACTGCCCTCCCCTGCTGGCCCAGTCACTCCCAACTGCCCTCCCCTATCAACCCAGTTGCCCCCAACTGCCCTCCTCTGCAGGCCTGGTTACCCCCAACTGCCTTCCCTTGCTGGCCTGATTGCCCACAACTGCCCTCCCCTGCCAGCCATCTTGTGGTGGCCATCTTGTAACCACATGGGGGTGGCCATTTGTGCAAGGGTGTGATGGTCAATTTACATATTACCTCTTTATTATATAGAAAGTATTACATATGTCCCTTTTTTCCACCACTGACCCCTTCTAGCCTGTCCCTAACCCCCACCCCAAGCTTTCACCACCCTGCTGTCCGTGCCCATGAGTTATGCATATATGCATACAAGTTATTTGGTTGATCTCTTCCCACCCACCCTCCCCCACCTTCCCTCTGAGATTCAACAATCTGTTCCATGCTTCTATGTCTCTGGATCTATTTTGTTCATCATTTTATTTTGTCCATTAGATTCCACCTATAAATGAGATCATGTGATACTGTCTTTCTCTGACTGGCTTATTTCACTTAGCATAATAGTTCTTCATCTCCATTACAAAAGAAATCTGGACCTTCTGCCAATCACTTCTGTCTGCCCTTCCTACTAAGCCCACACACAAGTCACTTGCCCAAAAATAGCTCCAGCCAGAGCTGAATGTAACTTCAAAAGGTATGGTGGTAATCATTTGCTAGTTCCTGCTCTTGATTTTTCTCCACATTTTTAGTTACCTCTGAGTCAGCTGGGCTACATGCCATGCAATGAAAAATCCCTCTAATGCCCTGCCTTATTGTCGGTGCCAGTGTGATTGTCCCTATATGACAAGACCTTTTTGCCATCTTCACCTTTTAAAACCAGCTGTTCCTGAAAGCTTGCCTCCAACACACCCTACACTTCTGGGATTCCTTTCAGGTGCATCTAGACCTTCCCTTGAACCCCAGTGGGCCTTTCCCTTAGGGTCTGGTCTTTAAAAACTGCATAGTCTTCAATAGCTACTTGGAAGTATTTAACCTAAGACTCAACTTTATCTGTGAAATAGGAGTGCCACCTGCATTCCCTCCCTCACAAAACTATGCTGACATGACTGATATGTATGGAAACTATGCAAACCATAAGGTGCTTTGCAATTAAGATGAGTACTATTATAGGAACCCCTGTTTCTCATAACCATGGCCAGATAAAGACTTTTAAATATCCTAAATTCGGGGGGGAAATATAATATTCTCCCAATGTAAAAAAAAAAAAAACCTATAAAAATATCAGTAATAGTTAAGCATGATATAAGTTGTGTAAATAAAGTTAAAGCATGACTATTTCATTGCTTGATCTTTTTGAAAAATAAAATTCTGTTTTTTCATTTGTTTTATATCTTGCCTTTTTTTCATTCATTTTATATCTTGGCTTTGCTGCTTTGCTAAAGCTAATGATCATTGGGTGCTGCATTTTATCCAGATAGTAGATTAGGGGTTCCTGGAAGCCTCTGTTATAGCTTGTACATAGCCAGTACTCAATAAATATTTGCTAAATTAAATTTCTCCTCTTGACACTGCAGAAATTTGTCTTCTATGTTAGTAGGAAAGCTCCACAAATAGCAAAAAGCATCAATGGCTTTTAGCAGCCAAACCTCAATCACTCAACAGGAAATTATTAAAAGCAAAATATATGTATAATTCAGAACTTGAAACAATGGGAGAAATTTAAAAAGTATATGAGAGGGTCGGGGAGACGGGAGATAGAAAAAGAGAGAGTCAGGGAAGGAGTAATTCAAACATACCTGGGAGGAGGGTAGAGAGTATAAAGAAACTCTTAAGCAAATAATTGAAAATATCAAGTTACAAAGAAACATAGCTAAAATTGAAGTTGAAATGGACCTTGAATGATATTTCACCCATCCTCCACCCACATTTAAGCAGAGAGTGAGCATGCAATATTTAACATTTTCCCTGATGACATTTCACTCATTTTCCAGGGCTGTTCAGGCTTCTGTCTATGCTGATGTTGGTTCCTAGGAAGAAGGTCCCCTTATGACAGTGCTTTTTGCAATTACATTCTGTTCTAGAAATCTAAGGCAGTTTGCTTTCCATGGGGACATACATGAATATTTTCAATGCCCTCGTTTCTCTCTCATTTCTTTCTCTTTCTCTTTCCATCTCCTTTCGCCTCTGGTCCTCTGCCATCAGCATTTTATCTGCCCAACGTGGTCCTTTTTATCATTTTTTTTTCTCTCTGCTGTCCAAGCTTTTAGCAAAATGCATTCTCCCGGGGAGGTTACATACTCCAGAGTCCCCACTCAGCAGTTATGAACTTCCCAGAATTCCTGTGAAAAAGTGTAATAAATGCATTTGTTTTGTTTTTTTGGGGTTTTGTTTGTTTGTTTGTTTGTTTGTTTTTTTGGGGGGGAACTATGATAAAATGAAAATCAGCCTCCACCAAACATTAGATTCAAAGAAAAAAAAAAAAGTTTGTTACACTTACTATAGCTTTTCATTTATGGATTCTCATTGACATTTTATTAGGGACAGAATTTAGTGAGTGCCATGGTTATAGAATTATAGAACGGCCTTTGCCATCAGAATGCTGTTTACAAGCTGTGGACCTTGGTTTAGCTTCTTGATCTCCTTCAATTTTAGTTGCCTCTTCTGTAAAATGGGATAACTGACATGACACAGTAAAACCACTTAGCCTGGTGCCTTGCCATTTTCAACTCCCCTTCCCCCTACTGGTGTTTTACTTCACTTCCCAAATAAACTACTTGTACTTGAATTCTTGCCTCAAGATTTGCTTCTGGTGTGTAGGCATTAACAAGTCACCTTGGAGTGACCTTCTTAGTGCTAGACAGCAGTTACTAGAATGTGCTTCCTTAGTTATGTAGTGTGGGCAAGTAGACATTGAGGAGTCCCGCTCCAGGATAAAATCCTATGTGTGATCTTTCAGGCCTGACCACAGGCAATTATAAAGGTTTTACCTGCCAGGCCTTGAGGGGTAGGTGGTGGGTCGACCATTCTCCCCGCTCGCTGCAGGGCTCAACTATATTTGTATCAGCATTTCTCACCCAGGCACCTCCGTGTGGAAACCTTCTTATTGGGGAGCCCTCCACCAAGGCCCTTCTCAAACACTTCTGCCATGATCACCGCATCAGGTTGGCAATGAAGACACTCTTTTGACTAAATATTCGATATTTTTCTACTCCTAACCCTTCCCTCTCTTCTCCAACTACCCCTCAGTCTGCTGGTCCATAAAACAGCAGAAGCCTTTTGTTCAGTGTTTTCCTAGTAGTGAGATAATCCTCAAATCTGTGCTAATTCATCCAATTTGCCGGTGACACTGTTCAAAAAAAAAAAAAATGAAATAAGGGAGATCTGGTGCTTTCTTTCTGTTTAGCCTCTTGCTTATACGGTCACAGTAAGTGATTAAAGGCTAGAATGCTGCTTTCATTTTGGCTTATTTTAATTGATCACCTCAATACTGAGAAGATCGGCTTTTTCTAGCTCAACTCTCCACAGAGATCATCAACCTGCAAAAAGGCTGTACTGGAGCTTTTTGTGGCCTGACCAATGCAGGCTTCTTTTTATTCAGACCTGGTCCCAGAGATCAATTTGCATGAGCTCTGGGTCTTCTGGGAAGACAAATTAACAGACTCCAACCACTGATTCTAGGGATTTGAAGTTAAGGAAGACTGTCAGGACGGGGATGGGTCAGGGTGGTCCTGGCCACCAGTACCCCAAAGGAGAACTTAACAGGAGAGCAGGGGAAATCTAAGAGTCTGGGCTGGTGACCCAAATACAAACAAACAGGAGTAAGAAGGGTCATGGGAGATGGCTGAATCTGGAATAGTGCAGAGCCAATACGATAGGTCCTTCAGGGTCCAGCTAATCAGTATGGTGGCCTGCTTTGGAGAGCAATGGCTGAGCATGCACAAACTAGGCAATCTAGAACCCTGAGCCCAAGGAAATGTTAGCACTGCCACTGGGCAGTTTTACTGAGTATGGGCACCATCCCAGCAACAGCCATGGCATATATGCATCACATTGTGCAGAAACACATAACTGAAATAAAGATGCAATTGGGCTAACACAACTTTCCAGTTCTGTGGGTGTGTGCATAAGAGCAGGCATGTGCCTATGAATATGTGTATCTGGGTCTTCTGTCCATTTTCATAACCAAATTCTGAGTGGCAGAGCAAGCTTGTTGATGCCAAAGGCAGTGCCCTCTCCAGTCTGTACACTGCCTTCCAGGAAAGGCAACATCTGTTGCTGAGTTTTAGGGAATAGCTAGTTTTAACCCAATTAATTATAAGGTCAAAGATTCTAGCCTTTTTTTCTTTATTTTATTATTTATTTAGCTTTTCCCTTAGCACAATAGTAATATATTTTCATCATGTAGATTCAATGAAAACAAGAAAAATAAAAGTCACTGATAATCTTACTATGTACAGATAACCTCTATTATTTTGTGAAATTATTTTCAGTATCATCTTTTTTCATAAAATTCGAATCAGAGAATACATATCTATCCATATATGTGGTATTATAATCTACTATATTGGTCAGAATTCCTATCAGGAGCAGAAGATATCCTTATCTACACTAATAAAAGAGAAAGATGTAAATTGACCTTACCTTCATGATGCCCACCAGCCAATCAGGAGTGAGTATGCAAATTAACCCAACAAAGCTGGCAGGTTAATTTGCATAAGCAGGCACCGAGCAGTCAGGGATGTTTTGCAATGCCCCAGCAGCTCTGGGCCTCTGGGCAGCATGGGAAGGCAGAAAGGTGGCTCGGGCCAGAGCAAAGGCAGTGCCAGCAGCCACAGGAAAAAAGGCCCATTCTTGCACAAATCTTTGTGCATCAGGCCTCTAGTATTAAGATAAATTAAGGAGAGTTTAATAAAGGGCTCTTGCACAGGTATGCTCAAAGGTTCAGGAAACTAGGGGGATACGACAAGGCCCCCATGCTAATAACAGCAAGAAAGTATCACCCCCAAGTCTGAAAGCAGTTGGGTAGGGTAAGATTACCAGATGCCACAAGAGAGAAGGCTGACTGGAGAGAGGTCCCTGACAGAACATAAGATTTTCAGTCCAGAAACAAAGCCATCCTATGGCATGGATGATAGAAATTAAGTCCCCAACTCCCCTCTTCCCCATCCCTTCAATCTCTTGCCATGTACCCTAGTGACTGAACCCAAAGGAACCAGTGGTATAGGCAAGAGATAAGCAAACATTTTCTGCAAAGAACCAAAGTAACAAAGAGCTTAGGCTTTGTGAGCCATATGGTCTCTGTCACAAAAACACCTACAGGTGTATCCTAAAAATAGCTGCAGACAATATTTAAACAAATGGAGGTTACCAGACTTAGTTTGCAGGCCATAGTGTGGCAACCCCTGGTGTCGACCATATGGGTCAGCCTCCCAGGCCACAGAGCAAGGCAGAAAACATGGAGAACAGATCCACAGGGGTGACGGAAAGATACTTAGAAATTTATTTTATTGGTTTTAACATATTGTAAACACATTAGCATGTTCAGATCTTTTTTTGTTAACCTTGTGGTCTGATAACTTTATTGGAAACAGGAGCAGAGTAGGCAAATGCAGCTCAGCAAATGTAGAAGTGAGAAATTATTATATATGTAATTAGGGACTTAATTTATTGATCCTGTTCTTTTCACTTCTTTTACTTATTTTTTGTAACTCACAATGTTACAAAAAGGTTAAGGGGACTTATATATACAACATGAATTGAAATTAAATTAGAAATAAATGAATCAACTTATAGGAAATTACCTTGTAGATAAAATTATTTATGTGCAGAGGACCATATATATTCAATGATCCAAATTAAACTAAAAAAATGAATGAACTTATAAAAATTTCTCATATAGATATAAGCAGGTATGTGTACAAAGACCTATCCAGAGGACAATTTTTTTAGCATTGTTCTTAACAGCAAAAAAAAGGAAAGAAAGAAAGAAAAGGAAATTATCAAAATCAATTGAAAGATGGTTAAATAAGTTAAGTCATCTCTCTTTTCTCTCCTTCTTTTCCTTCCTCCCTCTCTAAAACCAATTTTAAAAAAGAAAATTCAGGTCTGGTTTATAGATGGTCTATATGATATTGTGCCACAAGCCAGAAGAAAATATCACTGATTTGCTCTGAAATGTCTTTAAAATAATGAGGAATCATTCCCTGGGCAAAACTTTAAGTAGTACCTCTTATTATCCATTTTACCTGGACAGAGAGTGATGGAGAAAGTAAAGATCAATGAAGTCCAAGTTGAATAAATGCAGAGATCCACATCTAGATACATCATAATCAAACTGTCAAAAGACAAAGATAGGAGCAAAAGAGAAACATATTATATCCAGTGGCACCAGTCCCTAGAGGAACTAGCCAGTTAGCTGAGGCAGGCTGGTTTCACTGGACTATTTCCATCTTCATGGTGGCATCAATGTGTCCATTGTAATAGACATTTATTGTGGGTTTGCCTACTTCGCTCTCAATGCTTATGCCAGCAACGCCATCATCCATGGTCTTACAGAATACCTTACTCATCATTATGGTATTCACACACAACTTTAGTTCTCACCTAGGGATTTATTTTATGGGGAAAAATACCACAATAATAATGTCATGCACTTAGGATTTACTGATCTTCACATCTCCCACATTACACAGAAGCAACTAGCATAAAAGAATGCTGAAATAGCCCAATGAAGATTCAAGTACAGCACCAATTGGGAGGTAGCACACTCTAAAGTTGAATGCTGTGACAGATGGAATATTGTGTGTGCAATATATAAAGAGGACACACAAAAATCCCTAACAACACACACACACACACACACACAAATATCTTTTGATATTTCTTATCAACTTACAACAGTCTGCAGACCAACATTTGCAAATCATGCTGTTACCAGATTTCCTGAGCCCATAAAAATAATTTAAGTGACTTCAAAGAACCACAACCACCCTGAAAAAAAAATGAGACAAGTATTTCTCCTTTAGATTTGTATAAAAGGGAAGCTAATGCAATCAACATTTTCAGCCACATTCTTAGTAGAAATAGAGCAATGGGCTTCTTTGATATGTATATTGTGCTGACCCTCAGTGTAAATAGGTCATTACTTTCTACCTTATCTGGTATGCACTTTTATGACAATTTGTCTATACCTTCACTTGTTACTTCTTTTTAGTATATATCTTGGTTTCTTAATTAAACTACTACTCATATTGGACAAAGGGTGTTTCTAATATCTATTTCTACCCTTCCCCTGGCCCCACAATACCTTGCACAGTACTCTACTTTTATCAAGCAGAACTTGACACATTATATTAATCAACTTTTCTTGGTGTTAAAATGGTTATCCGACTAAGAGCAATGACAAAATAAATGATAAATGGCAACTGTGTTACATTTAAGACAATCTTGAATGAATGGATTAATGAATGAATATATTTGAAATCACTAGAGCAAATCTTTCCAAACAAGGATTTTACTATTGGATGAGTATAAAATGCTTTGTTTTTTGTCTTGTAGCAGAGCAATGGCCTAAGGGGGAAAGATAACTATCATTTATAGAGCAGCCATAATGTTCCAAAAAGTTTAGGTGCTTTATATATGTTATCACATTTAATTCTCAAGCCCTACCTGGTTTGGATCAGTGAATACAGCATAAACCCATGTACTGAAAGGTCCTGGGTTCGATTCTGATCAAGGGCACATACTATATCTTGGTTGCAGGCTCTCTGGCCCTCATCAAGGTGCATGCAGAAGGCAACCAATCGATGTGTCTCTCTCACATGGATGTTTCTCTCTCTCCCTCCCCCTTCCACTCTTTCTAAAAATCAGTGGGAAATATCCTCAGTGAGGATTAACAACCACCACCACCACAAAAAAGAAAAAAATAATAATTCTCACAACAACCCAGTGAGGTCAATGATAGTTCCATCATTATGAAAATAACAGCCCCAGAGAATTTCAGTAGTTATTTAAAAGCACAGAAATAACCACATGGCAAAACTGGTATTAGAATCTAGGTCCATGTGTCACTCCACTAGATTAAGCATGAATCTCCTCAAAATAAATATCAAGAAATATGTTAAACTAATTAAAATATATTAAATTTTGAATATTCCTGGAGCTCCTCTCTTTCTTCTGCTTTTGTGAGTTCCAGGCCTTTAATATAGCCTTCCGTTGCATCTGCTTTCTGCGCGGGTGTGATGGCCCTCCAGTGTGCCACATCCCCTGTTCCCCTCAAAGCCTCAACTGAAATGTCAGCAGTTTAACCTGCTTCTTACAGAGACTGCTTAGCCTTCCCCATTGAGAGGATGAAACTGCTTGCTTGGCTTACTGCTTTCGTTCTGTTTGCTTTCATATTGTTTTCCTGGTGCAGACATTTGTCTTTTGAAGGTACTCTTCTAGAGTTTGTTTTTTTGGGGGTCCCCCAGAGTATCCTATACTGAGTCAAGGAGTAAACAACTTTCCAAAATGCACAATTTTCCAGCAGATCTGTCTATCTTCACTTTCCTGAGTTCCCACTCAAGAGGCATGACCTCATCGGATCAATAGCTAACTCAGAACTGACCTCGTTTAGTTTTATGTTGCTGGCTCCCTTGGCGTAGGTCTTATTTCCGCTGGACCTTCCCTTGAGAGGATCCTAATTCCATAGATTTTTTTGGCAGGTTCCCTCAAGACACAGGTAATATAAAATAGAGGAGCTCCAGGAATATTCAAAATATTCCTGCTTCTCCATCTATGGTTGCTGTACCACTGCCAATTCATGACTCAATGCCTTGAGAATTTTATCCTGGCTTTTCAGGCCTCCTCCTCTGTCCAAATATTATGCCTGGCTGCATCAGTCCTGGAGGGGGACTTACCCAATAGTTCTGATTAGGGGATTTAGCTGCAGTTTATAGAGCTATCCCTCAATCATATCCTTCATGCAGGAACTCTGGGAGGATTATGCACGTCTCTTCCTTAAGATCAGTTACCTTTTCTAATCTTAGAGCAATTTTATTAAGGAGTAGATAGATGGATCTGCGTCTCCCTTCTACGCTTAGATGTGTCAAATCTGGTCTCCAAAATCTCATTTCCCATTTAATATCTGCCTAGATTATGTCCTAAGATCTCAATCATGCTGCTAAAGAAATTTCTCCCTTTTCCACCTTAACCAGTTATCTTCCTTTTCACCCTTTTATTCTCCTGCTTGCTTCTATTTTGATAGTAAAAATCAATGACTGATTTAAATAATTTCCTTCATTTCTTGAGCAAACTTGATCCCTAAAAACAACGTGTTATGGACATAGACCTTGTGCTTGTCTTCTCTTCTTTGGATATACAATAATGTAGTCATTTCTCTTCTTGAACAACAACAACAACAACAAAAAGTCCCATTCCTATTCAGTAAGTCCCCCATTCAATTTATGATATGTTGGGTTCCACTTCAAGATATCCCCAACCTAAGCCACCTACCAGCAAATTCCCAATTTTAAGAGTATCCTTTCCTGAAAGGAGAAGCAAATGTACCAAGACCAACACCACAATCTGGAATCTTAAACCATTCTTCACGCTGTAAGATTTCCCGCAGTCCTACTAGAGATGCCTCTGTCTTCCTGCATGTTATCACTATATATCAATTCGAAGCTTCCATCAGGCCCATGGTCTGGTAGTGCAGACCATGGGCCTCATGGAAGCTTCAAACAGAAACCTTGGAGGCAGAAATTGATTAGTTTCTCACTCCCTCAAAGCTTAAGTCACTAGGGACCTCATAACATGGCTAAGGGATTCTGAGATAATGATCTATCCTGTGAGCAAATGTAGTAAGAAAATACTTATTTGCCGGATGTATAAGAAAAGGCATCTCTTTTGTCCCCAAATTCTGCCTGTATAGAACTGAACTACCAAAGAATGTGGAAAACTCCAGATTATCTAGGAAGTGTGAATTCAGAGAGAATTCAGTGCAAACCTTCAGATCTCAATGCTTTAAAAGAGGCCCAGTTTCTGTTATAAATTCCCCACCAGGAATTGGTCATTGGCCCTGGCCACATGGCTCAGTTTATTGAAGCATTGTCCTATACGCTAAAAGTTTGTGGGTTCGATTCCCTGTCAGGGCATGTACCTAGGTTGGAGGTTCGATCTCTGGCAGGGGTGTATATGGAAGACAAGGATTCAAATGTTTCTCTCTCCTTCCCTCTCTCTCTAAAATCAAAAACATTTCCTCAGATGAGGATTTTTTTTTAAGTCAGTAATTATAGGAAAAATAAAACCCTGGTTAGCAGTATGTGACAAATAGTCCTTTTCTTTAAGTGTGCATAATGGTCATTTAATATAAATTAAACATAGATGTTAATAGTATAAATATTAATGATCAAAACAACAGAAACTGCCTGACAGAAAACAGAAAAATAAGGAAGCCAGACAATACTGGAAAGGGTCTGAATAAAACTAAACAAAATACAGCCGAAACCAGTTTGGCTCAATGGATAGAGCGTCGGCTTGGAGACTGAAGGGTCCCAGGTTCGATTCTTGTCAAGGGCATGTGCCTTGGTTGCGGGCATATCCCCGGTAGAGGGTGTTCAAGAGGCAGCTGATCGATGACTCTCTCTCATCGATGTTTCTAGCTCTCTATCTCTCTCCCTTCCTTTCCGTACAAAATCAATAAAAATATATTTAAAAAAAAAAACTAAACAAAATACAAAATAATACCTGTGTTTTAGCTCATCAAAATAAGAACTAAAAAAAGCAATTTGTGGAATTTACCCGGGCTGGACACCCTGGAAGAGAAATTAGAAAAGAAAAATGTTCAAGTGCAGGAACCTGAAAGAAGAGTGGAACAGTCCTTAGAAATGAGGGTATGGACTGAGAGGACCCAATAGGTTGACTACATTAACACCCATGAAACAGATAAATTCTAAACTCGGTGAGGCTGACTAAATATAAAAGAGTCCAAGAAAGAGTGTGATCAATGTCATCTGAAATATTCCAGAAAATTTAGTTTTGTTGTTGCTCGTGTGTCAACTCTTATAGCATGTGGCCTGGAATTATTAGTGGGATTTGGGTAGGACAAGAGGAGATAGAAAACACTCTATGTGGCACTGTGACATTGGCAAGGAGGAAATGAGCAGGGCCCATAGAGGAGATAATGAGACCTGTGAAGTGCCCTAATGAGCAAGTACCTAACCTGACTCCTGACAATTTTTGACAAATGCAGAACTTTCTCCTCCTTGAAGTCTCCTGGCATTAAATGTAGATTTTTAAGAAGGTAGGAACTTTGATTTCTGGAGCGTAAGTCCTCCGGTTTTGTTCTTAAAATTGTCTTTGGCATTGTATTCCTTTTCTATTGCTGCCATAACAATTCACCACTCGAATTTTTTCTCACAGTTCTGGAGACCAGAGGTCTGGATGAGCTCAGCTAGTTCCTCGGCTCTGGGTCTCACAGGCCAAAACCAAGACATCAGCCAGCTTGGAATTTCATTTGGAGCCTCTTGGTGGGGGAGGGGGGATCTGCTTTCAAGCTTATTCAGGTTGTGGGCTGAAGTCAGTCCTTTCTAGCTATGTCCTTGTGGCTGTCGGCTGGGAGCCTCTGTCTGCTCTTGAAGGCTACGTATCATAGTTCCCCTTCTACCTTAACCAGCAATGGCATGTTGAATCTTTATTGTACAATACTTCAAATCCTCTGATTTCCTTGCTGCCTCTCTTCTGCCTTCAGCCAAAGGAAGTTCTCTGCTTTCTAAGGCTCATCTGCTCAGGCCCATCCAGAGAAGCCAGGACAACCTCCTTATTTAAAATCCATTGCCTGAATTCCATCTACAAAGTCCTTTTACCATATCACGTAACGTAGCCACAGGTTCCAGAGATTAGGTGTGGACATCTTTGAGGCTCAATCTGCTTATTTCAGCTCTCCTGCATCTCTTATATTCCCATACAATATTCACAAAAAGATTCTAATGCAATTGTTTTTTTACATATAAAGAGCTATAGATCAAGCATAGGCACTTAAATATTTGTCAAATTAGTGAATGCATGAATTGCACCTTATCCAGACTCTTTTTATGGTCCTTGATATTTGGTGTCTTACAGCTGTTCATATACAAATCTTGGTTCCTTTGATGAATGACTATGAGCATTGTGGGTAAGAATGTATCAAACCCACATTCTACACCAGTTACTAGCACCATATTTGACATTCTACTGATCCTATTAAAGTATCCATATTTGCCATAAATTAGAGACATGGAATATCTATCACTCATCCTGAAATATACTCTCTAATTCCCTGTCCCTTGTTCTCATTGAAAGTTCAATTCACAATGTATTAATGGAGGATTCCAGGAAACAAATGTGGTCCATGTGTTCTTCTAGTGCCTGGAGCCTAGACTCCAGACCAAGCATGTCAAACTGGCGGCCCACGGACTGCATGCCTTGTTTAAAATGCACGTGGCCTGCCGGCCTCGAGTTTGACATGCTTGGTCCAGACCCTCTAAATTATGTCATTGGATTAAGTCAGAAAGCTGTATGCCTAGTCTACAAGCTTTGTACTCCTTAAAGAACTTGTTTTTCTGAATTAATTTTGGCATTAGCTCATTGACCTATATTTTAAAACATAATAGAAAACGGTGCTATAAAATTCAGTCTGTGCTAATGAGATAATATTGAGAACAGAACATCATAAGGTACCTTTTCAATGAAAACCAAGAAAAATTCTCTCCATCCCCAGAACTGTGAATAACTGTTCATTTCCTCAGCAACTGTATAACCTAAGTATCTGATTAAATTTCCCACTTTGCCTTGGCTACTGGAAAGATCAATTTTAGTGGCCAAACTTCTAGCAAGCAATATAAGATGATGTGTATTTTGGGCTTAAATATTAAGCTTACCCTTAAAAAGCAAAGTAGAAAGAAAAAAAACAACTCCACTGGGTGGGTGCAAATTCCAGAGGGCAGATGTTATGTTTGTTTTATTCATGCCAAATAATGTACAATACAGGTTTCAATGATAAAGAAAAGGGCCCTGGAGGGAGGAAAGGAAAAAGACTACAGTGTCTGTAAAATAAATAGATTAATTAGTTGAGAAATTTAATGTGATTTTTCACTAAAGTTGATTTCTAGTGTATGCTATTGTTTCTGCTAAAAGACATTGAAACAGCCCGGTGCTTGAGTGTCCACCTATGAACCAAGAGGTCACGGGTTCAATTCCCAGTCGGGGCACATGCCTGGGTTATTTGCTGGCTCAATCCCCAGTGTGGGACATGCAAGAGGCAGCCAGTCGGTGACTCTCTCTCATCATTGATGTTTCTATCCCTTCCTCTCTCTGAAATCAATAAAAACATATTTTTTAAAAAAGAAAAAAAATTGGGACATCCATTAGCAGAGGTAAGGTAGAAATTTTTATACTGATGTGGAAAAAGACAATACTGTGAATATAAATATGTACTATATAATCATAATTTTGTTTTTGAAAAAAAATCTGTGTGAATATTTGCATATTTTTCCCTAAAGACATAGTCATAGGTGCAGAAAGAAAATGAGGTGTTCTGAGTACTATTCTACATTCCACACTTGGGACATTTTCTCACAAGAGTGACTACGGTACAATGAAATCTGACATAAAATTGATTTTTTTTTTTCTATGTTGCTAGTGGCAGTTTATGTTGGTAAACATATGGGTTGTCAGGTTAGCATTGCTTATCTGAAGCCATAAAGATGTTCATAACCTTTGATCAATTATTCCACACATGGCCAATTATCTTAAGGAAATTGCTCCTTTGAAGAACAAAGGTCCATGCCCAAAGATATTCATCATTACAACAATCCAAACCAATTGGGAGTAAAATATTGAAATATCTTCTTTTTTCTTAACTTTTTCTGTCAGCTGGATGATATTTGAAGCAGATCCTAGAGCCTTTTAATCACTTTAAAGTATTAAAAATAAATAACAGTCTTATTTGGGTTATTAAAATGTTTAATAAAATCTCAATCAAAACTTCAACCTCATTTAACTTAAAACTCTTGATCTTATCTGAGCTTAGAAACCTGTAATGAAGACAGAGAAGCAGCAAAGGCTGGGGATAAGCTTTTTCTATATTTTGTTTTACTTTCTCTCCTATTTCCCCGCTCGGGATGGGGGCAGGAGAAGAGAGGACAGGTAAAGCGGGTGAAAAGTCTCACTTGACCAATGTAAATATGGGTTCAGAGCCAATGTAAATATGTGTTACAGATACCTGAATACTAGTAGCCCTTTCTCCTTAGTCCCTTTTGTGGAGGAAACTCCTCACTTGGGGTCCTCCCTACATTGTTCCACTTAAGCACAGACTCTTAGGTTTTAGGTAGACCTCTTGGCAGGATCTTTTAGATTCAACACAAGGCCAGTTATCTTCCAAGGACCACCACTGTCCCACCCACAGCTGAAAGCACTCTTAATGCTCTGACTTCAAGGGAAGGTATATCTGGCCTCTCACCTTTATCTATTTCTGGGTGTGGACCTGACACCAGCCTCTGTGTTCTCCAATACAAGACATGCCTGCAGGAGTTCTACCGAGGACCCCCTCATATCACTTAAGTTGGGGGTGAGGGAATGGGGCAAAACCAAAGAACTCTTTCAGCTCTCCCCAAAGAGAATCTCACTAGTAATATCCCCTCATTACTCTCCCTTCCAATACATATAGAATAGGGGTGGGCCATAGGCTAGGTGGGGAGAGCTAGTTTTTTGGAGCTCCCATTAGGAAGGACCATGTGGGTGATCAGGCATCCCTCTTTAGATGCATGGACACTTAACAACACTCTTTTAACCCCAGCTGCAGCTCTGAAAAAGGCATTCTGTGACACCCCTTTATTCACTTATTTGCTATTTGTTAAAATCAATAAAATTTATTTCATTGAACTTCAAACCACTTTCACCTTTTCCTCAATACTACAATAGAAAACCTAGTTCTTCGCAGAAGAAAAAATCAGCCTTCCAAGTTTTAAACGTGTGTAGTTGCTCATGCAAAATACCTCTGATGGCTTATGTTATGGTAGACTGGTTAATCAAAATCAAAACACAAATCTTCTACTACCTAAAGAGCACAATAGAATGGAAATAATTCATTCATAAGATTCTAATTTATAAACCAACTTCACTACTTTTAAAATACTACCCTAAGAATTAAAAATCTATCAAGCTTTGATTTGAACAAATGTACAGTCATCTAGACAACAGCTATTACACTAAAAAAAAATTCACTATGTCTCTAGAAGAGTGACAGGAACATTATTAACATGATTGCCCTGACTCAGCCCTTCAGAAGGAGGCTCTCCGAAGACTGGCTCAGCCCTAAGAAATGCACACTTTGGCTATAGTTCTTGAATAAGAATCACAAAGAAACCCCCGTGGTGGGCAGATGTTAGTCAGCTCTAATGGAGGATGAAGGGCCAGGAAAATCCCCTGTGGGAAGTAATATCAAGAATTCATACAGGTTTCCTGGAGAAGATGACAGATGAGGTTCTCTTCTTGCAACATACCCTATGGATCCATTCCCAGCATGCAACCTTCAACTGGATGAGGTGGACAAGAATAAAAAGCCTATACCAACTTTCTTTCAAGAAGTAGAGATGAATCAGGAGGACCTAAATTACGAAAAGCATCTTTAGGATGAGCCCCACAAGATCACATTTTTTTAAGATATGGACCAATTTATCTTTCTAAAGAAAAACCCATGAAAACTTATGAAAGTGTTAGAAAGATAGCCAGTGTCTAAAGCAGAAATGAAAACTGTGTCTTGTGCATGTTAAGGAAGAGCTGGGCCAGGATGTAGATGGCCTGGCAGACACTATGTCATCCTGGCACTAGGTCTCAGGGAGATGACATCTGGTGAAGCAGGGAAACACTGAATCCTGAGTCTCTGAACCATTCTAGCTGGATATACTTCCTGCCTTGATGATACACTGATCCAGAATATTCCTTGGTTCTCATGGGCTTTGGCCACATGCTGCACTTAGATCATTGAGGTCTTGAGGATCCTCTTCTAAAATATCAAAGTTTATATCATCTGTGGTTAATTTTGGCCTTCCACATGAATTTACTATAATCAAGAGCAATAAGCTGGCTTCTCAGAGGACAAGTAAGTTCTTCCATTTGTTCTCCTAGAGCTTTGGCTTGATTTTTGGTTTGTTTTGTTTTGTATGTGTGTTTTGTTTTGGTAACCAGCTCTTCATGGCCTGGCTCGTGTTTTTATCTGCTTTGAAATTAGTCTCAAAGTATTCTTCTTCCTCTGCAGGGAAATTTCCTGGGAGATTTCTTATTCTTGTCTTGACACAGCTCAATCTTTAAGTATATGCTAAAGTTTGGAACCTCACTTAATCTTTGCATTTTCTGATTTCAAAAATGCATTTTTGTTTGCTTGTTTGTTTATTTGAAGAATTGTGCTGTCTAACCTGTTAGTAATTGTTTTTCTCTTCTCCAGCTACTTATATATTTGGTTACTTTCTTCTTAAAGGGTTTATAAGGAAAAACATTTAGTTTGATGGCATCAATCAGTTTCCTCAAAGCTCATACTGACTAGTCATTGAGGAGGTATACAATTTTATTAAAAGTTGACCTTCAATCTATATCATTCTTGAACTACAAAATGGAAAGTACACATACAACACTTCTGCTTCATTCTGAGGTATGATGATTATCTAAAATTAAAGCTTGTGTACAATTTGTTAAAGTTACAAGCAGAACTAGCCACTTTTTCCATTGAAAGCTATCATATATTCACTTGAAATAAAAATTAATAAACTGTACAGACTTAGGTATTTAGTTGACAATTTTTTGAAAATAAAAAGGCAAGCCTGTCATTTCAAGGAAAAAAAACTGACAGCATATATTTTTCCAATTCAGGGTGTCAAGTGAATATTGGAATTTGGGGAAAATTGTATCTATCACCATGAGCTTGACAGCTTCCCAATACTTAAAACCTTTTCTGATTAAATCAATGGTCTTATTAATAGACATGATATTTTTACATTTAATAATGAAATATGTCAACATTTGGAAGGCATGAATAACTCAGCAAACCAAAAATTTTCAAGTGACCTAATATGATATTACAAAGTCATGCATAGGTAAAAGATCTAAATAAAGTGCAAGATAGACCAATGAATTTTAATGTAACAGAGTGTGACAATTTCATTGATATGATGTCAGGTTCTACATTGCAACTATCCTTTAATAAACAATTGTCAAGTTTTAGTATAGTAACAAAGAATGCCCACATGTATCTCAAAAGGCTATTAACATATTTCTCCCTTTTCTAATATACATTTGTATAAAACAGAATTTTCTTCATATATCTGAATTATAGCATTATACGACAACATATTGAATGCAATAGATATAAGAATCCAGCTACCTTCTATTAAGTTAGATCTTATAAAAATTTACCAATATATAAAATAATGTTAATCTTCTCACTAATTTGTAAGGGAGAGTTGGGGAAATTTGGCAATTTTTCATTAATATTTGTTACTTATTTTAAGGATAGAAGTTTATAATAAGTAAATAATTGTATTATTATAACAAATACAATAATGAATAAATATTATTCTTAAAATTTCTCCATTTTAATTTCTGATACAGCAAATATCAATAGATATAACTTACATAAACAATAGCCATTGGGGGTCCTCAATAATTTTTAAGACTATAAAAGGGCCCTGACACCAAAACTGAGAACTGTTGCTTTAGAATTTTCAGCCATTTTTTAAAATTTTAATTGCAATTATAATTCTATCCTTCATTGTCTTATGAAAGTCGTTTTGTGCTTTCCTGAAGATGGGCATGTTCATCCATACCTTTCTTTGATGTTGTCATTAGTTGTTTCTCATTCTTCTGGTACAACTTGAGATTGAATGGCTTCTGATCATCTGTTAGTCACTAAGCATCCTGGTGATGCTCATCCTAGACATTTAAATTTCTCTTTCCTCCATTTTTTACTGATGAGTCTATCTTAACCTCAAGAATGAATCTTTAAAGCTTTCTTATTATTGTCCCCAGGCCCAGCATTTCTGATACTTTGGTCTCAAGACTGACCTGCTTCAAAAAGGGCTCCATTGCTTCATAATCTTTCTTAATATACCCGAACTCAAAAATTTTACTTTTTAAAAATCTAAGGCAGAGTAAGTTATGTGAAGCTCTTTCTCCCAACATTTTTAAAAGTTGACCTTACCTACAAGAAAGCCTTTGTCACCATCTCCCAGGTAGCAGGTGCATCACCAAGAGCTGGACCAGGACTCACACCTCCAAGCGGGGCCCTTAGCCCACACAGCATCTCCAGGAGCTATCACCAGGCCCTCTGTGGCACCAGTGGTTACCAGAACAACCTCAACTTGTCAGGGCCCTACTGGCCCCAAGAGACTACAGGAGTGCTACAGAATGCTCCACTCAGAATGTAAGCAAACATGAGCAGTGAGGCCTGTCTGACTGACCTTCAGCAGGGCCAGGACCACCAAGTTTTCTCAGGTAGGCGTTGTTGAGGGTCTTGGCCTGGGCCATGCAACTAGATCCAAATTTGAAATATGGCAACTTTGAAAGGTATTCCCAGGTGACTGAGGTCAATCAAAACCATCCTGAAAATTAGCAAGTTTATGGAAATGGCAGCAGCAGCAGCAAAATATGCCTGAGCTGAAAGGGAGCTGCAACCACTCAAGTGTATGGAACAGGATCTTTGGCTTTGTATGAACAGGCTTAGGATAATGTGCCTGCAAACAAGAAGAACACCTCCTTATTGGTGTGTCCTCAGATAGAGCGCTTTCCAGTGCTATCCATTTCTTGGTTGCTAAACAGATAAAAAGGGAGCCCAGAGGTATTGCTCAGTGATTGAGCATCAGTCCATGAACCAAGAGGTCACTGGTTCAGTTTCTAGTCAGGGCACTTGCCCTGGTTGAGGGCTCTATCCCCAGTAGGGACATGTGGGAGGCAACCAATACATGTTTCTTTCATTGATGTTTCTATCTCCCTTCCTCTCTCTTAAAAAACAAAATCAATAAAATAAAATAAAAAAATAAAAGTGAGGTGGCTATGCTCACAGCAGCTGGAAAAGTTAAGATGGTTGGAATCAGTGATAAAATTAGGGGGTATATTTCATAAGACTCATTCTGACCAGTTTCTGGTGAACTTCAAAGAAGTGGGGGGGAGGGGGGGGGAAACCCTACTTTTGGAAATGTGTCAGTCATTGCCCTGGAATTATGAAATATGGTCTTGATGAAGGTCCTATTGTCTTTAATCGATTCGGGTCTGTCATCTCCTACACCAGAGAAAAGCCCATCTTTTCTCTTAATACCATTGCAAGTGCTGAGTGCATGAGTACCTATGACGACATTGATGCTGACATGCTGGAGAATTACCAGGAATACATCTGGCCAATATCATCTACTATTCTCTGAAGGAATACACCCCTAGTGAGCAAAATGCCAGGATGATGGCCACGGACAATGCGAGCAAGAATGCTTCTGAGGTGATCGACAAATTGACTTTGACCTTCAACCGCATAGGCCAAGCTGCCAGCACAAAGGAGTTGATTGAAATCATCTCCAGGGCTGCAGCTCTGGATTAATGAAAATCAAGTCTCATCCTCAGACAAGAGGTAAAAGAGGAAAACTCAGCCAGCTGGTTTTGTTTTTACCTTGCTGCTGTGCTGGTCAGAAGAAATTATTGGCCCATTGTTTAAATTACTGAAGACAGCGAGGTATTTCTAAATTATCTTACGATAAACAATTTGCACTAAGAATAAAATAAAATAAAGATAAGCTAGTGCCTGGCAACAAGAACAGACCAGCAGTGGGAGGGAGGAAGGGAGGGAAGGGAAGAAAATGACAGAACAGAGTTTTCCCACATTTTCTACATCATGGCACACGGATAAGTCCTGGTCACTGGGGGAAATGGTAGCCTTTTCATGGCTGAGGGGACAGACTCCTCCTGGAAGATGAGAGGGCTGAGGGTCCACCTCTTCCCACACTCTACCCCTCCTGGGATTGCTGAGCAACAGGAAGCTCTGCTGTAAAGGGCTCATGTCATGAACCAACACTCCTACACCTTTCTCATGGTCCTGGAGGCATGATCCTGCTTGCAAAAGTGCCAGAGATTTTGGTCAGTATGCGAATGTCCATACGTGTACGTGTGAGTTGGGAATAAAAATGGCCTTACAAGAATTTTCTTTAGTTACCAAAACCGGTTTGGCTCAGTAGATAGAGCATCTGCCTGCGGACTGAGAGGTCCCAACTTCGATTCCAGTCAAGGGCATGTACTTTGGTTGTGGGCACATCCCCAGTAGGGGGTGTGCAGGAGGCAGCTGATAGATGATTCTCTCATTGATGTTTCTAATTCTCTATCCCTCTCTCTCCCTTCACCTCTGTAAAAAAAAAAAAAAATCAATAAAATATTTTTAAAAGAATTTTCTTTAGCTATCAACAGTGAAAGATGTTTAGCTACTTTATTAGTAATTTAGAAAACTTGCAGTCTAATTGCATTTAGCCTTCTCCTAATCGTTGTGCTCTTGTCATCATGTAAGTTACTTATACTAGTACATGTTACCCCACAATATATTTTATTGCTATTTTAAATAGCAAATAATCTTTTCAAGAACACGTGTGTGTGTGTGTGTATGTGTATGTGTGTGTGTAGATATGTGTATTATATACATTATTTCTGGGGACAAACTGCCATTATTCTGTAAGTAATGTATCTTTTTCTTCAGGCTAATTTTATAAAATCCCTTTATTGCAGCTCTTCAGAAGTAGAACATGTTTGCCTATGATTTACTTTGAATTTATCCAGCTTGAGGTTCATTGAGATTCTTCGAGCTGTGGGCTGTTATACAATATTTTATCAATTTGGGGAAATTCAAGGTCATTATCTCTTCAAATATTTCTTCCACTCCATTATCACTCTCCTCTCTTTCTAAGACTTCTACAATAGTTATAGTAGATCACTTAATATTCTCCTGAAGGTCTCAGATGTTATTATTGGTTTCCCATTCATATTTTCCCTTTGTTTTCAGATTGCATAATCTCTATCAACCTGTCTCCATGCTCACTGATCCTTTCCTGCCTTTCAGTCTATCAACTCAACTATTAAAATCAATTTTGATAAATATTCTCAGTTCTAGCATTTCTATTTAATTCTTTTGACATTTTCCTTTTATTTTTTTGGCTAAGATTCCACACTTGTTTACACTTTTCCACTAGATTCTTTACCAGATTTATAATAGCTATTTATAAGTTCCTGACTGCCAATTCCAACCTCTGTGTCATAGGTGGGTCAATTCCTTGGACTGTTTTTCCTCCAGCTTATAGGTCATATTTTCCTACTTTGTCTCTTGGTTTATTTTTATTACTGTATGCAAAGGAACAGTAGAGGCTGGAGTCAATCATACTTACCCTTGAAAAGAGCATTCCCAGTCCTCCATCAGGCTGCTAGTGCATGGTGGTGGGAGAGGGACATGGGAGTGAGTCAATGTAATTTATGCTTGAGCTGAGTTTGGAGCCTTACTGGCAGCTCATTTAGTCAGATTCCGCTCAGATGCTTTGAGGGAAGGATCAGGGCTTTTTGCCTTCAGTGTGTCTTGGAATGTGAACATCAGGTAGACTCCAGAGACCTCTCTGTGCTGCCAATGTGGGGGGTTACTGAAGAGTTCTATTTGCTCTGACAGTGATTTTTCATGTTGTTTTTTAAAACCGGAAATTATTTAAATACCCACCAAGAAGAATTGCTATGTAAGTTACGGGAAAACCAATGCTGTACTTGTATGCCCTGATTTATAAAATCATTCTGAGGAAGAGGTGAATGCCTAACATGTAATATTACATTTTTTTAAAACACAGAACCTTAAGATATATCTAATACAAGTTATATAATAAAAAAAATACACTAAGTTTACATATGGACACGTATTAGAAAGAAGGCCCTAAAAATGAAATGTGTGAGCCGTGGATATGGCAAGATTGTGAGCAGCTTTGTCTTCATTTTTTGTTGTGTTTCCCATTAATAATGCCAATCGGACTGACTATGTAGCAAAGAGTAACATTTGGACAGATGTGAAATAACAATTTTTTAGTCTACAAAAGATAGCCCAGAGCAGAAAGGGGCAGGCCAGCAGCCTCTACTCCCCTAAGGCCCAAACAAAAAGAAACTTGTTTAAAATACAGCAAGAGGACTGGTGAGGAGCGAGGAAGAAAGAGCCTTTGGACTGTCAAGGTTGTAAAATGAAGACTAAAACGAGAGAGCTAGAAACGGAACTAAACTTAGAGAAGCTCGCATGTGGCGCAGTCCAGTCCTACCCATAGCTTCTTCCTTAATTGACAGTGATGTGGCCTGACATCTCAGAGTAAACCATCCTCGTTGCCATCACTATTATTATAGACCGGAATTCGTTACTGAGAAAAGCTGTGAAATTTTTTCCCCAGAGGCCATTTGAAATCAGATGTAGACAACCACCTGTCTAAAATAATTCTGGTTCCATCCTGCCTAGAGGCAGGGGATTGAACTAAAAGACCCCTGAAGGTCCTTCTAAACTCTATGACTTTGGATTCCTGTGCTGATAATACTGAGGAAGCCTCATTATCCAACTTCTTTCTAATCCTTGACTGTGTACTTTCTGCTTAAATTTTTTTTTTCCAGATTGGAAAGAGAAACTTCCTGCAAGCAGTCCTTCACTTCTCCCCCTGACACAAGGCTGAAATTCAGTATTGCAAGTATCACTGGAGAATATTTCTTAGTGGCAGTTGATTATTTTTTCTTATACTGCCAGATGTCACTGTGCCTGGAGAATTCACTTAGCCGGGAAGGGTTTGCAGGCTGCCGAGGGCAGAAACAACATGCCAGGGGCGCTGGGAGTGGGGGGGGAGGGGGTGGAGGGTGGTGACAGAATTTATGAAAAGTCAGCAGATAAAAAGCATTTTTGAATTAAAAATTAAAAAAAAAAAAAAAAAACTAGCTCTGGTTGGTGTGTGCAGTGGTTAGAGCATTGGCCCATGGAACAAAGGGTCACAGGTTAGATTCCAAGTTGGGAGCACATACCTGGGTTGCAGGTTCAATCCTCAGCCCCGACACATTTACTTTGCCAGAGGCAACCAATCGATATGTCTCTGTCACATCAATGTTTCCCTCTCCCACCCCCCACCGCCTCATTTCTACTCTCTTTAAGAAAAAAAAAAGTCTAGTAATCTGTAGTTGTGTGTGCACGTGTTTAAATTGCTTTATGATACACAAAAATGCTCTGAACCAGTTATTGTTTGAGCACAGCAACTAAAAATGTTAATGATGCCCCTCTCCCCCAAAATGCTTCAAGAGAAAGCACCCCCAGCTGCCAGAAAGAAGGGGGGAGTGTCAGGAAAGGATGGTGGGGGAGATGTATATACAGCCACTCAGAATGGAAAGTTAGGGACCTAAGAAAGAACCAGACGAACTTGTATTTTGGCCCTGCATTTCTGAGCTCTCTAATTTGTCGGTGATCACTTCTGGGCAGCCTCTGTGAGGACTGCCTCGTGCCCTCCTCTGGAATGTGAGCCACAGCCAGAGAAGAGAGGAGGGCAGGAATTATTGAAAGCCCTGTTTCGGATCAGCATTAACAATTCATGGAACTCATTTCTGGTTCCACCTCAGGCATTGGGAAGGACACCTGCGTGCGGCAAGGGCTTGTTCAAAGTGTCTCCTAATCTGCTTTGAAATGCACAGTGGGCTGGGGCCAACTCCAGGTCAACACCCTGTCCTCATTTAGTGAGCTCTTCCCATAAAGGAAGCGAAAACCCAAGACTGACTGCTCACTGCTCGCCCATGGAAGGCCTGCGGCAGCCCCTGAAGGATGTTTTGAAATGCAAACTTCCAGAGCTGAGGGTTCGGAAACTGATGTTCTATTCAGAGCCAGTGGCTCACAAAAGCAGGTTGGGGTGGGGGTGAGGAATGATCATCAAAAGTAATTCAGTTCGAGATCTATCAGATGTTAAACTCACACAATTTAAACATTCAGAATAGGGAATTTTAAACATTATTCATTAGGTAGAGCCAATTTGGGAGAATGTACTTCAATTTCAGATGAGGGGCAGGTAAAGAGGCCTTTTGGTCCACCAGACTTCATGCATGTGAAACCTGCATTCTACAGTCTGCCCATTCCTATTCCATACCATTCTTCTGGCCTCTGCGATGCCAAACTCTCCTGGTTTCCTCCATCCCACTCCTCAGGGTTATTAGCCAGATCTTCCTCTTCAACTCAAATTCAAAGGTTGGCTCCAAAGGCTTGATCCCAGGCCAGCATTTTTTCTCTCTGATGTGCTTCCTACCTCAACAACCTCACTCACGCCCTCGTTCCTTATCACCTCTTCTCAGATGGCCACACATCTGATCTCCATCCAGACCTTTCTTAAAGCCCTCGGCCTATCAGGCCAGCTGCTGGTGGACAGAGCCCCTCGGATGTCTCACAGGCACCTCCAACTCAGTGTGTCCCTAACTGACCTCCATCCCTTCCTCCAATGTCCTTTCCTAGCAAATGTAGATCCATCTGCTCAATTTCAAAAGAGGGAACACTGGGAATGAGTCTTGAAACCTCCCCTCTGCCTCATCCCACAGCTACTCCATCTCCAAATTCTAATATCTCTCCTTCTCTTTCCTTCCACTGTCCGAGCTACCAGCATCCCTGTGTCTTATGGACCTGCGTCTCTGCATCCATTCTGCCCCCTCCAGTTCATTCTGTACACAACAGGGGGATCTTACTATGGGGAAAAGCAATGCAGTCTCATGCTTTTACAGTAAAGATCGACAACATTATCATACCCATATCGCTGGGAAGTTGTGTCTTTGCACAATTCTAGTCTCACCTCTACTTACCTTCCCACTCCCACACCCCCTCCCAGTTCCTCTCTGCAAACCACACCGGGCTTTCGTTTCCTCAAGCTCACGCTGCTCTTCTCCACATCAGCACCTTCAAAAGCGTGGGTTTTCTCTGCCTATACCTGCTTCCCCCACGAACCTGCCTACCCAGTTTCTTTTCATCCTTGCAGTCTCAGCAGAATCAGCACTTCCTCAGAGACATCTTCTGCAATCCCCAACGCCAAGTCCAACCTCCCCTTGTCCAGTTTCACAGTTCTCATAACTTTTTATTTTTGTAGGATTTATCATGCTTTCTGATTATTCTACTACTTAGTTGTTTTCTAACTTTTGCATTGGTGTTTCTCCAATGCCTGTGCCACTGTGTCCTGCATATAGGATATACTCGATGAAGATATATGAATGGGTGAATGAGTGAATAATAGGATGAGAAAAAAATCACACACAAAAAAAAAAGATTAAGGCTATCGATAGCTAAGTTACTCACAATTTGTGTATTTCTATTTCTGTGAATTCAGTCAGATACTCTCAGTTACTCATATTGGCATTAGTGATTCATTTAAATCTCAATGGCTTTTTCAAACATGACTGATGCCAAGCCAGATAGGCCTCTGCTCAGGGAATTTGTGTCTCATCTATATGTAAAGATATTACCTTTGAGGGGGAAAAATTTAATTTTTGAAACTAAATTCTGTCATCCAAGATATTAACTGTCCTCATCAGGTGTCACTTAAAAATACTATAGTCATGACATGAATGTCTTTTTTCAAATTGTTGATAAATGATCTCCTCATGTTCATACCACAAAACCCTCTTTCTCAGTGTGACAGGCACAACTGGTCAACTTACCCAATAGCCATTTCTCCCAACTTGCTTATTCCTTGCTCTCTCTTTATAGCAGCTATGAAAAACCAGAAACCCAATTTGTCAGCTTCCCTTGTGGTTAGTAGTGGCTAGTGAGCCACAAAGTGACATTTACAAAGAGGAAAGAATGTGGGGAGATATTTCTCTCCCGTCTTAAAAGAAAAAGCAAGATCAACATAAAATGAGCTCTCTTAGCACTGGTTAGAACATTGCTTCTACCTTTGAATGTGATGATGATGCCTGGACCCTTTGTAGCCAGAAGAGGTGACGAGCACCAAGGCAGAGTTGATAGGATGCATATTTAAGTACGAGACGCACCACACTGTAAAACATAGCATTTCATGGATCCACAGTGAGCATTTATACAATCCTACCATAGGACATGGTATATGAATAGTTCTTGTGCTCGTGTGAGCAATAAACTATTCAGTTAAGGAAATGTTCTGATCATAAAACGGTTTCCAAGTAAAATATATTTCTGAATATCAAGGAGTCTTTAATTATTCCTTTAAATAATCCTATTAGATTTGTCTTTAACCTTTTCAAAAGCCATAAATTTGAAATGGAAAGAAGATTAACTCCTTCTCTTACTATATCATTATCAGAAAGACGTGGTCAGTTCTCTTTCTGATGCAGTCAGCATTATGAACATCACATCCAAGGGAAGAGGTGCCAATAACTGGTTCACTAGATGGGGAGGTAGGATGTCTCTGGGACATCTTTCCACACAAAACTTCCTTTTCTGGCTCATAGATGTGAACAATTATTTATACCATTTTTTTCCTTTGTCTTACAGTCTTACTACTTATCAGAGGTCATTGTCATTATAATCATTTACAGCCGTTTCTCTCAATTTTTCATTTGCATGAATCACACCTGGGAATCTTGATAAAATACAGATACTGATTTAATGGGTGAGATTCTGCATTTCTTTTTTATATATATATTTTTATTGATTTCAGAGAAAACCCTAATCTTAACCTCTTTCCCCCTTTATGTCCAGGGCAGGACATCATCACAATCTAGATTCTCCCTGAGAATCTTTATGGTTGGTGACAGGCATTTCCTCGTGTGTGCATTCATTTAATAAATATTTACTGAGCAATGATTATATGCCAAGGGGGTCAACTCGAGTCTCAAAGCATCATCTGAACAAGCAGAAGGTCGCCGTCATGGTCCCACACTTTGGCTAGGTGTTAGTGTCTTATAGTGCTCCCTTCCATCCCTTCTGTCCATCAGAGCTCTGGCTCATCTCCAGGACATTACCCTGGAGGTAGGATCTTACTTCTCATTGGTTTGTTTAGTAGTTTTGATATACAGTGGCTCATTTATATTAGCCTCACATGCTTTATCTCACAGGAGACAGACAATGTTCTCTAGCTGGGGAGATGTCTAGTCCAGGGGTGCATCACAGACATCTGCCTCCTCTATTTACTTACAGAGTCAGTGTTCAGCATTTCCTCTCTCAACTCAAAATCACTCTATTAACCAGGCATCAGTGACAGGAAAACTATCTTTCAGTTACTATACCCTCTAAGCCCAAACACTCTCAATTTTGTAAGTGAAAGATTAAATGTGCATCTTCCTTTATTATACCTCAAGGCAAAATAAACTTTTGGAAATTCCACATCCATAAGCTAACCCTGACCCTTCTTTCTACAACCTCCACAAAAGAACATCAAGAAAATATTAGGAACACTTCTAATATTTCAAGAGAAGTCAAGAAACTATCAAGGCCCTGAAAAAATTGAACATAATTTTCCAAGTCACAAATCAAGGATATGCCTGGACCCCTGGCCTTGTGACTAAGTTGGAGTATACCAAAAAGGTTATGGATTCCATTCACATCAGGGAACATACCCAAGTTGCAGGTTAGAGCCCTCATGGGAGCACATATGGAAGATAATTGATGAATGTTTCTCTCTCACATCTCTCTGTGTATCTCTATCTCTCTCTCTAACTCTCTCCGCTGGTACCTCTATCTAAAAAAAATCAATAAAAACATATCTTCTTCTGGTGAAGATTTTTTTTTAAAGGAAATTTTAAAACACTTATGGGGACAAAGGAACAGAAAATTCAAGAATATGTTTATCCTAAAACGTCTCGAGCATATATTTATCTTGGTCCTGGTAGCAAAAGTGTTCTAGAGGCGACACAGAAAGGAGAAAAAAAAGACAAAGGGACAGAAAAGCACAAAAACAGACATTTTATGCTTCATAACTGTATCATTTGAGATAAGCTAGATCAGCTTTCTCAACCTATTTTTCATGATCAACTCCCCAAGAAGTCTTTTTAGATATTTTGTTCTTACTCCCTCCCCCATGAAATTTTAATGCCACAAACTTATCTGAGTTCTTGCCAGAATTAACCAACAGAGACATTTCCCCTTTTCTACCACCCTGTCCAATGTCCAGTCCATTCATACGCCACTATACTGTCACCACAAACACCACATCCCCTCTTCTCTAACTACCACTTCAGCTCCCCAACTGGAGATCAAAAACAAGCAAAAGGAAGTCAGAAGGCTAAGATGCTGTCTCCTAGAGAAACTTTTTAGATTGAAAAATAGTTTAACTGCCAGTACCTTTGGGGAACACAGGTGAACTAGTTACAAATATAATCACATAAACCAGGGTCTTCATCTAGATGAAACAAAGTAAGTGCTCAATAAATACCTTACTGATAAGTAAATGCATGGTTGGATAAATGAATAAATAAAAAGAAGCATTGTAACCCATTTTCCAAAGTCCTCAATAACCTATTTTCACCTTTATTGTTGTTTTCCTAATCTGGATGAGAACCAGTGGCGCTTGCCTTCCTCTTATGTCATGTTCCAGTCTTAGCTTAACAACAAGCTCTGTTTCCTTGTGGTCCCATCGTTGGCGTGACAACTGGGTTTGGAGTACCTGTGTTTATTACTCCACTTCCTCTTTCCTTCCTCTCTAATTGCAGGCAAGGCCTTGTCACTTGGCCCCTTCTCTGGACTGTCCTGTACCCTGTTTGACCTGTAACTACATAGGTTTCATGCTAATCCTCCCCAATTCTTCTTATGAAAGAAGACCTTGTGACATAAACACATTGACTGTGAAACAAAGACATCGATAAACAGAAAGTACCTGGTTATGGTCATAACATGCCAGAAACATGTGCACACAGAATTGTACAGATTTAGCCAGAAATTGGTATGGGTTTACTGGTTTCTCATTTGAAAATCCACTAAAGGATCAGGTGTTTGGTGGTTGGTACTGTTCATCTTCCCACATAGAGTATCGTGATGGGGCACTCCTGATGCAAGTCTCACAAATGCTCTTGAAAACTATAAACTTATGAACCAGAAAAATCAACCAACCAGCGGTCCATATGTGGGCAATTCAAGTGTCCAAGTAGAAACTTGTCACTTTCTAACCAAAATATCTACCTGAAAATAAGAAAATGTTACTGAACCCCTCTAGGGACAGGATCGAGGGGTAGGGTGAGGATGTAGGAATGGGAGCTACTTCTACAAAGGGATGGAGTGAATGAAAAGTACTTTTGGGGGAATGAGAGAAAGAAGATGTTCCCTTTGTTCCCAGGAAAGTTTTAGTCAGAAATTCTAGAACCAAGCTTCAGAAAGGGCAACATGGACTTGCTTTGGACACAAATCAAATATCATGAATGCTCCCAATGTCCATCTGGGTTGTCTATATCCTGGACCATGTTATTCCTTGTAATGTGCTTCAGATAGAGAGATAGATCATAGATTTCTATTCCCACCTCTATTAGACTGATATTCTATTTTTTAAAACATTTTTATTTATTTCAGAGAGGAAGGTAGATAGAAACATCAATGATGAGAGAGAATCATGCCACTGCCTATGGAGCCTGCAACCCCAGCACATGCCCTGACCGGGAATCGAGCCATGACCACCTGGTTTATAGGTCGATGCTCAACCACTTAGCCACATGGGCCGGGCTAAACTGATATTCTTGACAAACAACATAATGGAGAGGAGAAAGTGCAAAAGACATAGAAGGAAAAAGAGTTTCCTTTGCCTTTTCAATGGAGGCAGCATATCCACTGCTCTACACCTATTGGTTGAGCACGATGTGATACACGAACTAACCATGACACTAGGATTGTGACTGTGGACAACACAGTCATGATCCCTCTTCTCATGGAGGTAACATTCTAGTGGAGAAATAGAGGCAATGAGCAGGGAAATGAACAGATGAATGAGGCAATGTCATGTGGTAATAAATACTAAAAAAGAAAATAAGACAGGATAAGATAATTGTTTTAATTAAATGAGAGTTGGAGGTTACTTTAGATAGAGTGATCAGGTGAGATTTTTCTAGGGTAGTGTCATTTCAAGTGAGACCTAAATAATGAGAAAGGAAGTAATAAGTATAAGATATCCTTGGGTCATAAAAACCTTAGGGCATTCAAGGAACAGAAAGAAGGCCACGTGCATGGAAAAGGGAAGAGGTTATGACAGCAGATGAAGTTGGAATAGTAAGTTGACTATGGACCCTAAAAGACCAAGGTTAAAAGTTTGAATTTCCAAATATATGTATAGTGTGGTTGTCCCAAGTCAGACTAAAGAGAGCCAGCCAGGAAAAGTGGGTCCTCTGGAAAAAGAGCTGCAGTTGGTAACTACTGGAAGCAAAAGCACACTGAAGTGCACGCGCACGCGCACACACACACACACACCAAGAAAATCAGTCCTTAGAGGACTGGGCAGAATACCTATATTATCCACTACACAACCTAACTTAAATACCTAATTTCAAAATAAAGTTCTACCAAATATTCCTTATATGATCTCGGTCTTCTCAACTATAGAATGTAAACAATCAAAGCACCTACCTTGTGAAGTTATTCCAAAGATTTAAATCGTGATAATGCACATATAATTCTAACACAATGCCTAGCATATAAAAGGCTCTCAATAAAATTTTTTCACCTAATCAGGCATTCAAAAATTGCTGCACCAATCTAACAGAATATCTTCCCACTTACTGCTTTCTCCATACTCTTATGAGATCATGAAAGCTTCACCAATTTCCATAAGTATAATAGCTTTATAATAAGGTCAGTTGGCAAGCTAGAGGATTATCCTCAGAACTTTTAAAGAGAAATATAACTGCATTCCCACCTAATTACACATCAAGGCATTCTTAAGAATCTCTCTTCCCTCTGGGGAGGACTGGGAAATTTCTTAATAACAACCAAGGAATGTCATTAGCTATCATAAATAGATTTAGCAATCACAGATGTCCAAAAGACTTCAATCAACTTTTTATATTCAGGTCCATTATGGGTGATAATAGACTTGTGGCAGCTTCATGGATTCTTGGATTTATTTCACTGCTTGACAATTGTACTTCAAATGCTATCCTACTTCCTAATAATGAAGGCACAGGTTCACTTCAGCAGAGTTTTATTTGAACTTGATTACAGTACCCAATGTCAAAGAATCTCTATTTAGCACTCAATTGGACTTTGAACATTTAATCATGCTCACATGTCTTTTATCATCCCACTTCCCAGGACCTACATTTTGAGCCATTTCTAAGTTGGTCTATTTCTTTCTATCCGTTACAATGAGCTTACAACAAGCAAAGGATGACCTGAAATATGAGAATTATTAGTCAAACTCAATAATATAGAGAGAGCAAGAGCTCAGAGTCTGTTTGAAAAGGAGAGTAATATATTCCTTAAAATCAACACAATCTATTTAAATGGAAATTAGGGGTCTTGCCTGATAGTTTGTGAAAAGTAGTTGTCTCAAACTTCAAATAAAGATGGATTATCCCCCAAGTTTTTCTCCCCTTCTTGGCTTCACCCTGCTGAAATTCCAGTAAAGAAATAAAAGGTTGTGTTAACCCAAAAGGACAAATAGAGTGGAAGAAGGGAAGGCAAAAGGATGGAACTATAGATGGGACTGAAAACAGAGCAATTATAAACCACATGATGAACTGTAAGAAGTTTCTCATTCTTCTATCAGTCCCAAAAATGACAATAGTCAGGTAACTTATTATTCTTTCATTCTACTTTTGGAATGAAAGCTGAACTATATAGAGATAAAAATGTTTTGAGACATATGAAGTTCCCCAATAAAAATACCTCATTACCTCATTACTACTAGTGGGAAAGCCTCTTCCCCCAAAAAAGCACAGCTCCCAGTCTCCTTTCTAATGCTTTACTCTCAATTATATATGGAAAGCCAAAGATCACAGCATGAAAGACATAAAAAAGAAAGAAAGAAAGAAAGAAAGAAAGAAAGAAAGAAAGAAAGAAAGAAAGAAGAATCTAAAGGAAATAGAGACAACAAATAGAGAAGAAAGGTTTGAAATATCTATAGCATATATCTTAGAAAGCTGAGAAGATATTTCCATTTGTAAGATCACAATAAGATGCTAGCAAAAAGTATCAATCAAAGCACAATAAAGAGCTATCATTTTTTAAATTTAACTTAAATTTAAAATTTGATGGAAAAAGCTAGATGATAAATTTAAGGAACTTAACTAGAAAGTAGAATAATAGAACTTACCCAGAAAGTAGAACAATTTTTCAGACATGATGAATGGAAAAGATAATAAAACAAAATTAGATAATCATTCCAAGAAGCCCAATATATAAAAACATGAATTCCAGAAAGAAATAACAGAGGAAAGGAACAGATAAAATTATCACAGTACAGGAAGGTAGCCCATAACTGAAGACCTGAGTCTCTAGTTCTTTAAGAGACAAATACAATGGATAATAATGAGACTCCCCACATTCATGTCATTATGAAAAAGCAGAACATCTGGAATAAATGAAAACTCTAATTTTCTCAGAAAGAGAAAATAATGTCACATACAAATATCGGGGAAAAGAATGGTAACAGTAGATAACGTCAAATTCCAAGAGTCATTATTCTTAACCTAAAATTCTATGCTAAGTTAATCAAGCACAAGGAGGAAGTAGACATTTGCAAACATGAAAATGTTGAAATAAACAACCCTCCACATGCATCTTTTTGATGGGAGGCTACAAAATTATATGCTTCAATAAAAGAAAGAGGAGGCTGTGAACTCTAGAAAGTTCAACAGAAGAAAAAGGTGAAGGGATTTCACAAGCAGATGGTGACAGGAAGATTCACAATGATAGCAGTTGAAGGTCTAGAGGCCAACCATTTCAGAGGGAATAGGAAAACAGAAGACTGTAGAGAGATCTCTAGAGTGAAAAAGGGAAAGAAAATGGAACAGATAGATTATTTGGTGTGTTTGGCCATTTGGAAAAAAAATAGAGAGAAGTGCATAGAAAGCTAATCAAAAGTATAAACAGAGGCACTGCACTCCTAGAGGTAGAGAGTAGGGTTAAATGGGAGAAGGGGGTCAAAAGGTATAAACTTCGAGCTGTAAAATGAATAAGTCATGGGTGTAAAATATGCAGCATTGTGACCATAGCCAATAATAAGGTAATGCATATTTGAAAGTAGCTAAGGGAGTAAATGTTAAAAGTTCTCATCACAAGAAGAATAAAATGTGTGGCTATGTATAGTGCCAGATGTTAACTAGACTTATTCTAGTTATGAGAATTCTGAGAATTTTGCAAATTAGTTTCAAGTTATGTTGTACACTTTAAACTAATATGTCACATGTCAAGTATACCTCAATAAAAAATTTAATTCAAAAAACAGAGGCAACTCTTATCTCCAAGAAAAACAAAAAGTGTATAAAAATGCAACCACAGTGTACTACATTTTGAACAGTGAATTACATTTTTTAAGTTGAAATGATGTAAGCACCAACTCTTGTTTGAACCAAAATCTGCAATAAATTGGGTAGATGGCAGAGAGAAGTGGAAAGAGAATTGTGGAGAAGCTTATATGACAGTGAAATTCTCAACAGCCTAGCAAGAAATCAAAAATAATGTTAACAGATAACAACATAAGAATATCATTTGACAGATTGAAGCATATATTAGAAATAATTTATACAAATGATTGAAATTGGTCAATTCTAGGGATTAGCTGTAGGAAATAAAGGGTTTATAAAAGAGCCTTTTTTTTGTAATAAGTGTTTTAGCATGACTTGAATTTTTTTATACCTTAAAACTTTCAGAGAATGTTCTTTTATCTATGAGGATGGAATAAGAAAGATCTGTCTTCTATGGTCCACTCTCTATCAACAAATGCTCACAGGTACAAAATCAATCTTGTTGAGATGGTGTCCAGTTCAAGAGAGTATCCAAGGAAACCATATCCCACTCAAACTGACTTTTAAAGATTAAACCAGTTTGAAACTAAAAAGCAAAAACATAGTTTCCTAGAAAACAGATTCAAATCAAATAAATATCAAGTTCATTTTATGTTCAAGTCAATATATATATATATATATATATATATATATATATATATATATATATATATATATATATATATATTTGGTCGGCAACGAAGTAATTGCGGGTTTCACACATATATGGCTTCAGTTGAATTTTTAGGTTTGTAGACGTAGTACAAATGTAAAACACATTTTGTTATTTGATAGTTGGCTATTCAGCTGTTAATCAGTAAAAAAAGTTTTTTGATCTGTTTTGTTGTTTTCGTTTGGTGTTCGTTGAAAAATGGAAAATCAAAAGGAACATTTTCGTCATATTTTGCTTTTTTATTTCCGCAAAGGGAAAAACGCATCGCAAGCTCATAAAAAGTTATGTGCTGTTTATGGTGACGAAGCCTTAAAAGAACGGCAGTGTCAAAATTGGTTTGCCAAATTTCGTTCTGGTGATTTTTCACTCAAAGATGAAAAACGCTCTGGTCGTCCAGTTGAAGTTGATGACGCCCTAATCAAAGCAATAATCAATTCGGACTGTCACAGTACAACACGTGAGATTGCAGAGAAGCTTCATGTATCACATACATGCATTGAAAATCACTTAAAACAACTTGGCTATGTTCAAAAACTCGATACATGGGTTCCTCACGAACTGAAAGAATCACAGTTAACGCAACGCATTAGCAGCTGCGATTTGCTAAAGAAACGTAATGAAAATGATCCATTTTTAAAACGACTGATAACTGGCGATGAAAAATGGGTTGTTTACAACAATATCAAGTGGAAAAGATCGTGGAGCAGGCCAGGTGAACCAACTCAAACAACATCAAAAGCTGATATTCATCAAAAGAAGGTTTTGTTATCAGTTTGGTGGGATTACAAAGGAATTGTCTACTTTGAACTCTTACCACCCAACCGAACGATCAATTCTGATGTCTACATTGAACAACTAACGAAATTAAACAATGCAGTTGAAGAAAAGCGGCCCGAATTGACAAATCGAAAAGGTGTTGTATTCCATCATGACAATGCAAGGCCACACACATCTTTGGTCACTCGGCAAAAATTAATGGAGCTTGGTTGGGATGTTTTGCCACATCCACCATATAGTCCTGACCTTGCACCATCTGATTACTTTTTGTTTCGATCTTTACAAAACTCCTTGAATGGTAAAAATTTCAATAATGATGATGATGTCAAATCGTACCTGATTCAGTTTTTTGCTAATAAAAACCAGAAGTTTTTTGAACATGGGATTATTATGCTGCCTGAAAGATGGCAAAAGGTCATTGATCAAAATGGGCAATACATTACAGAATAAAGTTATTTAGTTCCATGAAAAAATTGTCTTTGATTTTAAAAAAATCCGCAATTACTTAGTTGCCGACCCAATATATATATACACACACACACACAAACACACCATTCTTTAATCAAACCTCCCCAAAATATAGGTTCTTATTTGTCATATTTCACTTGTAATCACTTTGATTAAATGACTCGCATTGCTTTCCAGTTGTTGGTCTTTCTTTCTTTTAAGGTAGAACTGTTGGGTAAAATACAAATCCTCAGTTAAATTTGAATTTTAGATAAACAACAACGTTTTTCAGAATATGCATTTTCCACAAATATTGCATGGGACATACTTATTAAAAATGATTCATTGTTTATCTGAAATTCAAATTTAGCTGGACATCCTGTGTTTTTATTTGCTTAATCTAACAACATCATTTCAAGGGTCACCTCTGTCGAACTCACCTCAAATCTGCTTCTGCGTCAGTCTAAAATGCAGCTGCTATTCTTCATCACACCCTCCCTTCTCCACCATCCTCAGCTCCATCCTGAGCCATCATTGTTTGTACTTGGTCATTCCAGGGCCTCCAAGGCTCTTGTTAGTCCTGAGTAGCTCTGCCTTGCTGGCCTCAGCCAAGAGGTGATACACAGTTAGTGACATGTCCCTTTGCTGCCTGCCTCTAGACCCCTGTCAACGCCATCAATATAGAGTCTATATATATATGACTTTATAAAAGAGTTGGCAACCTGTAACACCAAATACTAAATATGACTTAAAGTAAAACAGAAAAAAAGAAGAAGAAGAAGAAGAAGAAGAAGAAGAAGAAGAAGAAGAAGAAGAAGAAGAAGAAGAAGAAGAAGAAGAAGAAGAAGAAGAAGGCGATGAAGAAAGGAAAGCCTTCACTTGGAACCTTCTCATGGAAATCTTTAGTTCCCAGCTCATTCCCTTCTCCTGTGGTCCACTACCATCCTCTCCTCTTCCGAGTGATGAAACCATCTCCATTAATCCTTCAGAATAGCTCCCCTCGCCCCTTTGAGAACAGTCCAATTCCTACCCACAGGGATGGGGCTCGGCCTTCCCCCACCAGAGGGATTTATCAGGGTTAAGGATCCCCAGCAGTGAAAAAAATGCTTTATGACTTGACTATAGTGGGGATTACATGAGTGCACACATTTGTCAAGATTCATGAATTGTACACATAGAATGCGTACATTTAATGATATATTAATGATAGCTCTATGAAATGGATTTTTGAAAAATACCCCCTAGCAGTACTTTTACTAAACCACGGGTTAATCATTCTGGAATTTAAAATAACACTGCAGGGATTTCTGTCGCACAGCCCAGGATTTGGCTTTCTGAATTGGATTTCCTCACGTTCAGGCCACCAGTGTGGAGCAGAGTACGTAAGCTGGCTTTTGTTTCTTGGGGTGGTCTAGCTTCTCGTGGGTATTTTTTAATAAAACGCACTCATAGAGTTAGTACAATACAGTCCACCTAAATATATTATAGAAAGCAAAAGTATTTAATAATCAACTCTTCACTTGTTCTTATTGTTGTTAATCCTCACCTGAGGCTATTTTTCCATTGATTTTTAGATAGAATGGAAGGGAGGAGGAGAGACAGAGTGAGAGAGAGAGAAACATCGATGTAAGAGAGACACATGCCCTTGACCAGAATCAAACCCAGGACCCTTTAGTCCAAGGGCTGATGCTCTATCCATTGAGCCAAATTGGCTAGGGCAAAATCAACTCTTTATGTGAAACTAGAGACATCTTGGTAGAACAATTCAATCAAGACAAAAGCATTAGCCTCTCTATTCAAATGCATTTCCCTGCGAGGTAATATTAAAAATGGAATTATTAAACAGGAATATCCTTTGAACTCTCTTACAGGTGGGGTAGCAGGGCGGAGCTGGGAGATGTTTAATGTTGTTTTACAGGAATCGTCTTGGCTTCCAGGATTTTGCTACTCAACAAAGGGAAAATTCCATTTTCAGCTCCAATCCTGATCAGGAAATCATTCTTAAAAAAAAAAAAAAAAAAAAAAAAAAAAAAAAAAGAGAGGGACAGCTGAAAAACTCCTCACTACACCAAAGCCCAGAAAACACAAACAAGGCCAGGAGGCTGGAAGCCCGAGCTCCACCCAGAGAAAAGCCATTTCTGGGGAAGGAACGACTTAGAACCAGGCATTTTGCAAACAATGCGCAAGGAAAGCAAACCTCTTAAGCAAAGAGTGGGGACTTAGAGGAAACCTGTGGAAAGCATGTAAACAGACTCCAACAACTTTCTATGAACTTTAATGATTAAATGCCTTGATCATAAGAGAAAAGAGAAAGAAGAAATAAAAATAATCTAATGCTGAACGAAGACAGAGCCAGGGGTCCCCAGCAAACAGAGTATCAAAAGGAACAAAGAGAAGAGGATTGTGATCAGCCTCGGAATACTGAGTAATGTTGGCAACTGGCCTGAGCACTCACGGTGTGCCAGGACTATTCCTAAGGGATGTATATGTATTGAACCCTCAAGCAGTACCATTATTAGTCCCACTTTGCATATGATGAAACTGAGGCATTGCAACCTCAATTTGCACAAATCATACTGCAGGTGAGTAACAGAGTCCAGATTGGAATCCATCACCATCTGTTTGCAAATTCTTAACCCTTAACCACTATGTTCTAGTCCCTTGCTATTCAAAGTGTGTTTCATGGACCAAGAACAACAACATGAGTATCACTCTGGGACCTGTTAAAATGCAGAATCTCAGGTAACACCCTCCTCCCCCAGACCTCCTTAATCAGAATCTGCATTTTAACAAGATCACCAAGTGATTCTGTGCATATTAAAGTTTCAAAAGCACTGCTCTAGCCCCTTTCAGAAGACAGATAATTCTTAGTCTTTTTTTTAAATATATTTTATTGATTTTACATAGAGAGGAATTAAGAGAGATAGAAAGTTAGAAATGTCGATGAGAGAGTCATCAACCAGCTGCCTCCTGCACACACCCCCACTGGGGATGTGCCCACAACCAAGGTACGTGCCCTTGACCGGAATCGAACTCGGGACCCTTCAGTCCACAGGCCAACGCTCTATCCACTGAGCCAAACCGGTTTCGGCTCTTCATCTTATCTGATTTATTTATCACTGGTGTCTTCATGAGAATGCTCTGGAAATAGATATCAGAATCTATTGTGTAGAACTCAGAATTATTCTAAATAAAATATGCTCTTCTTTCACAGTAAGCAAAACACATATTGCTTAGTTAGGTTCTTTCATGTTGCAGGACTAGACACCCCAAGTTAATTCACAGCTACACTCTTAAAACTTTTCCACTGAGCACACCAACAGCTGAGCACACATATCCGGAAGTCCTGTGAGCCATCGCCTTTTATCTCTCTCTTCCTTACCTACTTTTTTTTTTTTTTTTTTTTTTTTTGTAAACAACATTGCTGAGGTGTACTTTTTATACCAGAAGATTCAAATGTTAAACTTACAATTCAATAATATTTAAGAAATTCACTGACTTCTACAACCATCACCATAATCCAGATTTAGAACATTTCCATCACCACAATAGGATTTCTCATGCTTTTTCACAGCTAATCCCCATGCCCTCCACCAGCCCTCTCTCCATGGACATTGCCTTCTCTGGACATTTTGTATAAATGAAATGATACAATATGTGATCCTTTTCATCTGATATTTTTCACTGAGTGTAATCTTTTTAAGGTTTATCCATACTGTAGCCTATAGCAGTCTTTAATTCTTTTTACTGCTGAATTGTCCATTATATGGAGCCATAGCCCTTTTTAATTGTTTGGCAATTTTGGGGGGAGGGGGGAATATTTGAAGCTTCAATATTTATCTTTAAAATTCATTCAAGTCTTGCACACGTCTGTATTGGCCTTAACAGAGAAATGTCTTAAATGATATATGTCTTCTCTAAATTTTTAAAAATTAAATTGTTGCTCCAGCTCACCTTAGACTCCATCTGTATGAGAAGTACAACTTTGAATGATGGGAGTTCGTTGTAGGGAAAACACCAGCAGGAGAGGCCAGGTAAGTCTGTAATCACGTCAGCCTTTAGTCAGTCCCAAACGAATCCCTCTGTAATTCCTTCAGTTCCAAGATAACAACTCCCACTGGTATAAAGAGAGCAGAATGAGAGGCGCCATCATGGCAATTGCAATCAAGATTTTGAGAACTAGAACATTAAAAATATAGTGAAATCACTCTTTAAAAAATACATATTGCTTTAATAAAGGACTCTTCCTATTACACAGAACAAATGGCTACTCTCCACCCTAATATCCCAAAAGCTTACTTTTAAAGGGGAGCCCTGCCTTGTGTGTTCTAAAGTTGTTGTTTTTATTTTGTCAAAATCTTGGAACAGCCGCATGATACTATTCATTAATTGCACAGATGATCAGCTCATTCCCTAGCTGAGGTTCTATTAAAAGCACCATCAAGTCACCCAGTGCGAAGATCTTGTTTCTAAGACCATTTTCCAATAAAAGAAACCAGCGCTTCTTGGAGATATAGTTTATTTTAAGACTGGGGCGAGAAATATACAAGAAGATCCTGAAGCATCTCGTAGTATCAGGAAGTAAGAAAGTGCTCCAAAAAATAATAATAAATAGGGCACAGCCAAGGGACACAAGAGCTGCCAATGGCCAAAGCTGAAAGAATTTAAGAAACAAAATAATACAGCATTGAATTAAAAATCAAAATTAAAAAAAAACCATACTTATATAAGTTATTGAATCAAAACACAAATGGAGGATAAAAGGCAATCTTCCATACAGAAGAATTCCAACTATTTTGTATATATACTCTTCTCTTCAGAAAGTAGAACTAGCCCTAGCCAGTTTGGCTCCATGGATAGGCCATCAGCCTGCGGGCTAAAGGGTCCTGGGTTCAATTCCAGCCAAGGGCATGTATCTCGGTTGCAGGCTCCTCCCCAGCATAGGCCCTGATCAAGGCTCATGCAGGAGACAACCAATCCATGTGTTTCTCTCACATCAATATTTTTCTCTGCTTTCCCTCTCTCTCCCCCTCTCCCTAAAAATCAATGAAAAAATATCCTCAGGTGAGGATTTCTTTTTAAAAAAAAGTAGAACTTAGCCAAAACAGGTTTGGCTCAGTGGATAGAGCATCAGCCTGCGGACTGAAGGGTCCCGGGTTCGATTCTGGTCAAGCGCATGTACCCTGGTTGCGGGCACAACCCCAGTAGGGGGTGTGCAAGAGGCAGCTGATAGATGATTCTCTCTCATCGATGTTTCTAACTCTCTATCCCTCTCTCTTCCTCTCTGTATAAAATCAATAAAATATATTTTAAAAAATAAAATAAAAAAGTAGAACTTAATTCACCACTCGCTGAATGTGGGCTGCATTTAGCGGGTTGCTGCACATGAATAGAACATGTAAAAGGAGAAAAAAGTTACTTCACAAAGGAGAAACCTGGTAAGCACTGTCTTGGCCAGGTGGTCAAGGTTGACATCATCAATGATAAGTCATCTTGACAATATGTACCCTTTAAATAATATTATAAGAAGGGCAGTTTATCTCTGTGGTCTTCCTTCCCCCAAAATCATATAACCGCAGTCCAACCTGAGAAAAACACCAGTCAAACCCAGACCGAGAAACATTCCATCTAGGATATCACACTACACTTAGTTATGTTTTTTAAGTCCCTTCCTGTTCTCCAACATCAGACATTCTTTGTTTGAGGACTGCTGGTCAGGTATTTAGATTACTATGACATTGTTCCCAAATACTACAGGTCTACCTGGTATTAAAATTAGCTGAACCAGGTCAAAACATCCTTAATATACATTGAATGATGATTTGTGAATAAATCTCTAAAAACAGAGTAACCTACATAATGTTTGGGGGGAAATCATAAAATTAAGAATGAAGAGAAGAGCATTCTGGCATCAGTCATGCCTTTTAGCTGCTCAGCTACCTTTAAAGATATTACCTTCTTTTAACATGCACTTCAATGAACAAAGAATAAGAAAAAAAAATCCATTATTTTACTTAAAAATATTGTCTATGACTTTTTTTTTCCAGGCTAAATAAGGTCTCTGAGTTTCCAATGTGCTAGCCAGGGATTTAGCAGTAGGACACCAATTAGACTCCCCAGGTGAGAACCAGCAGGAGTCGCTAACCAGTGGGCTGACTCTTTACCTCTGGTGGAAGGCCTCCCCTTCTCAGACCCAGAATCTGATGTTCTGAAGGGGTGGAGAGTGCCAACAATTCTCTTATTTTTCTTTAGGCCCAACACTGTTGATTCGGTGACTTTTATCTGAGAGGCACACCAGACTGTCAGCTTACTTTCTTAAAAATACAATCTTTAGGCTAAGCTATTCAAATTACCATGCCAATGGTATCATGGAAGGCCATTATAAAATCCTTTCCAAGTTAAGTCAGCATGCCTCCAAGAGCAAAAAAATTAATATACTGTCATTGCACAGCTGAGAGGGGAAATTAATTTATACAGAAACCTTTTCTAAGGCGGGTTCAGACTGCCCGGATACCACGCCAAATGGGAGCATTATCTGCCTTCCCAAAATAATACACCATATGCCCAAATCTGGCAGACACAAAGATAATTACATGACTCTGGCAGAGCCAATATGCCTGCTAATAAATGGAAAAATGAGGACAATGCAAATCAAAGTTAAGTTCAATGGCCATTCAGAATTGTGGTAGGGAAGCTACCTGCTACAATTAAACACAATGACAAGTAGAGAATGGCTCCCTTGCAGAGATTAAAAGAGCCAAAGCTTCTGTGAGGAAACCCATCTATATAAAGAAATATTATCAGAGGAAAGGAAGTTGTGTGTGGGCATGCATGGTAGTTTCCTATAATTCCAATGTAAATCCCTTTGTAATAATGCACTCTTCCAGGGAGTTCTTAATAAAGCCAAAGCACAAAATGCCCAATTCCACACAATTATCTGCAATTTAAAAAATTATATTGCTTTTTAGAGAGAGGAAGTGTGTGTGTGTGTGTGTGTGAGAGAGAGAGAGAGAGAGAGAGAGAGAGAGAGAGAGAGAGAGAGAGAAAGAGAGAGAGAGGGAGGGAGGGAGGGAGGAGAGAGAGAGAGAGAGAGAGAGAGAGAGAGAGAGAGAGAGAGAGAGAGAAACATCACATCAATCAGTTGCCTCCTGCTTGTGCCCCAACCAGAGATGAAACCAACAATCTGAGTAAGTGCCCTCACCAGGAATTGAACCTGCTGCCTTTTGGTGTACAAAACGACAATCCACCCAACTGAGCCACACTGGCCAGGGCTATCTGCAATTTTAAAACACAGAACACTAAATGCAAAATGCAGTCTAAAGGTTGATTTGCATCAGCACAAATCTACTTCTGATATTATGGCCCCAAATCATGGAAAACTCTACCCCTTAGTAAAAGATCATCATACTCTTCAGAGTGTTCTCATTTTCAAGCTAGTGCTCTCTTTTAATTATTCTATCACAAAGCTACTTGGAATTCTCATGTCTGAACTCCTTGGCCCTGACATGTACTAAAAAGTGCTAAGTAATTGGAATGATCAAGCCTAACGCCACATGACTATGGATAAAAGATGTGGAAACCAAAAAAAAAAAAAAAAAAAAGTGTTTCTTTTACCTTGAGAAATACCCAATTTGGGAGGAGATGGATTCCTTTTTTGCAATTTTTCTCTTTATCTTCCCCACCAATAAGCCCTCTGTCTCAGCCTCAGCCAGCCTTCCCCTCTTTAGAGCAGAAGAAAAGGCTTGGTGATGAAAGAAAACATTGGTGTGAGGGACCTGGATTGAAAGCAGCCAGCCTCTCACGCAGTGTATCAAGAACCAACCAGAATCCTTACACACCACTGGGATGAGATGTGGAGGCCTGGTAAGCCCTGTGTGAGGGGCTGCAGATGAAAAGCCCCTCCTGTCAATCACAGGGCAAAATCAGACCTGGGGAACACGAGCCCTTGAAGAAAGAGTCCCTCCTAGAATGCTAACAAATTAGGTCCCATGAGTCTCTCTTGCCAATTAAATTCCAGGAGCAAGACAGTGACAGATGTGGGGGTGCCAGTGGATTTGAGGTCTGTCAGTGCAAATACCTTCACAAGGAAGCCTGCATTGTACAGAGGAAAGCAGCAGTTGTGACATATTTACATATTTATACCTATCTAGACATTAACAAGGTTGCCAGATTTGTTCTATATCAATACATTCTAAAGAATGGTCCCAGGAAAGACATGGCCCTTGAGCAAGGGATGACCACGGGTGTAGGACACCAGGCAGAGGCTGACCAGGATCTATGTTTTAGAGGGTTCCACCCACCCAGGGATAATCTTCAAAAAACACAGAAAAGGTGCCGAGACCAGTTTGGCTCAGTGTATAGAGCGTCGACCTGCGGACTGAAGGGTCCCAGATTTGATTCCGGTCAAGGGCATGTACCTTGGTTGCAGGCACATCCCCAGTGCGGGGTGTGCAGGAGGCAGCTGGTCAATGTTTCTCTCTCATCGATGTTTCTAGCTCTCGGTCACTCACTCCTCCTCTCTGTAAAAAATCAATAAAATATATTTTAAAAAGAAAAACACAAAAAAAGGTTATAACAAGCCCTGGCATTTATCTAATACAGCATCTCCTGAAGCATTTTTTCCATGCTACTCCTAAGAGACATTTAGGGGAGGGGCTTTAGGTTCAACTTAATTTGAAAAATCTTTTCATCTTAGAGACTCAAATGTCCACTGGCTTAGCAAAGGCTCTGAAAAGTCACACAGTAAAGGAAGCTGTTAAGTGTTGCTTAACCCAACATTTCCCTGACTTCTTTCAGCATGACCCTTTGGTTCTTAATACTTACATCTTGTGTCCTCCCAGTTAGCTTTCATCACACTGTATACTACAGTAGAATTTAGTTAGGAAAAACTGTATTTGCTTATTCAGTACTTTAGTGTTGAATGAAACCATAGTGAACTTCTTTTTCAATAGTCTAGACAGACAAGTTCCTTTAAGGAAAAAAAAAAAACTGGATTGAAGTGCTTATGAGGTTCTGTTTGATGTAAATCTTTTTTTTTATTTATTGTACTCGTGCCAGAGGCCAAGGTCAGATTTGCTTTTCTATAAAGACAACCATAAAAAGCACAGGCACACTGGAGGTCATTCTCTGACACTCCAAAACAACAACAGAAACACTGAGGACTGCTCACGGGGGAATATATCTGAGAAGTGACTGCTTTTGATTGATTTCTGGTCTAGCTTGGCTGCTCCCTATCGTTTGGGACAAGATACTCATGAAAAGGAGCTGCCGGGTTGCTTACCCAGATTTATGTGCACTGAAAACAAGTTCTGAGTGTGAAACTGCCGTAATTCATTCTCTTCTCTACTCTTCCCATCTCCATCAAGGGCTAACTTACATCTTAGCAACTCAGTGTGGCTCGCCTGCTTTTACCTGCTAGCTTGAGGCTACTTCTACTCTAGAACCAGTCCTATGTCCAGACTGAAAAGCAGAGAGACTTCCAATGACCATTCAATGCTCCCCTAATTTCTCTCAGTATTAATCAGCTATTGCCATGATGATGCCACATAACAAAGTACCTCCAAAATCAGTGGCTACAACACACACATACTTTTCTCACTCAGGTTGTCTGGGATGGTTCACTTTCTGCCTCTGGTTGGCTGTTTTGGCTCTGAGCTATGGGTTGGGCTCAGATCTGCTCCACGTTCCTCTTCCTTCCAGACCCCAGGCTGAAGAGGCAGCAGATATCTAGCCCTTAGGGTGCCAATGACACAAGCATATTGGTGGTCTCTGTTCATTGATATCTGCTAACATTCTATTCTACGGACCAAAGAAAGTTACACAGCCAAGGCCAACATCAACAGGGGGGATTGGGGAGAGCAAAGTGAATATTTGCTGAATGACTGTTAAAATATATCGCACCTCACTTCCCTTGCTTCTCCTTGCACTACATAGCTTGAGGTTTCCTCACCCTAGCTGCTGGTCTGACACTCGGCAACCTGGATAATGTTGACCATGTGTACACTGCCTGCTTTCCAACCTTTAAGGGAGCTTCTGGGATGCCAGCCAAATGGAGACCTAGGAGCCAAAATCAGATCAAATGGGATGAGTAAGATGAGGGAGAAACAAGCTTTCCTCTACCCTTAAGATTATTTTGGCTTGACTGATAATCAAATAAACATGAGACATATTACAGCAAGAGAAAATAACCAAATGTAATTCATATATGTGTATGGGAACCCCACATGCATGAGAGCATCAGAGACCCCACATGCTAGAAAGGTTCAGAGACAGAACAGGAACATCTATATATATAAAAGGCTAATATGCAAATTGTGCAATTGCTGTCACAATGTTTGTCCAGGCCAGTGTCAATTAAGATGCTATGATGTGAAGTGGCCATCAGGGGGCACGTGAGCAGGCTGGGGCAGGGGGGAGATTAGGACCCCCATCACCAGCCCAGCCTGGGCTGGAGGGAGGCTGGGGACTGGCGCAGCCTCGGGTGCAGAGCCGTGGGATCCCCTCCCCAAGTGCACGAATTCGGGCACTGGGCCCCTAGTGAGTATATAAGACATCCTGAGCTAAGGATGAGGTAAGGTGCTTTGGGACTTCAAAGGGTCATTGGAGGGCAATTAAAAGGGCAGGTTCTGCTGGCTGGTTCCCACTTGGCCATCTGTCTTACTTTAAACTGTCCCAGGCCAAAGTTGTTACTATGACCCTCTGTCTCACCACAGATCCCAAGCACTCTGCCCCAGGACAGCAGGCTGGTGATGGCAAAACCCAACTCCTCATTCACCTCCAGACTGCAGGGCCGATGCAAGAGGGGTTTTCGAGTTTCTTGTTCCAGCCTCAGCTTAGCCCCCTCCCTGTGATTCGGAGACTTACCCCAGCATTCTTCCAAATGATCTCTCTTTTTCACCAAAAACAGAGGTTCCCAGACTTTGCTTCACATTGGAATCACCTAGAAATTGTTTAAAAGTGGCTTTCATCCCCCTTCTCTCCCCCCCCACCCCCGCCACTTCCCCAAATTCTGATTTCATTAGCCTGGGGTGCAACCTAGGCACCAGAAATTTTTTTAAGCTCCTCAGGTGATTCTAATGAGCAGCAAAGTTTGGGGCCCACCAGTCTGAAAATCTAATCCAGCCAAACAGACTGTAACAGGAGTTTGTTTTAAATCTAAAGCAAGGTTTTGAATGGGCAGAAGAATACCCTGAACTGGGTTTGTGCATAGAAACTGGAGAGACCCCAGTGGCTCTGCATTAGAAAATACAGGTACAGAATTCCTTATTCTCAAATCCAAAAGAATCTGAAAGTTTTTTTCAAAACTCAATGGCAACAAAACCTGACCTGACTTGAACTTACTTGGTGACGAGACTCAACTATTTAAAGTCTTTATTCATCCCACTGAGTGTGAAAATTCATGAGTTTTGCCAGGAAAATATTAATGTGTTTAATTACAGAGTGTTCTCCCAGATCCTGCTAAAGTGGTTACATAATCCAAGATATGTGTACCTTTCTACATTCTGAAAATTTCTGAATCCAGAAAACAAAGATATGGTGCCAGGGCTGTAGGATAAAGGAATGTGGATTTATAGAGAAATTTCTTTTACTGCTCCTTAGATAGAAAGAGCAGAGAGAAAAGAGTAAAATGACCTGGCCTTTGGGTGACATATGAAAATGTCCCCCATCAGAGTGGGTTAATTAGAGAAAAGGATCACCTCTGAGTACACAGCCCTTCAGTAGGGCTCACAGCATGAAGCAGATCACAGGCTGTATTTACCCTCACTCGCCTCCCTTGCCAGATTCTTTTGTGCAGTGCACAAACTACACATCACATGGCTGGCCTCGCCACCCAATTTCGATAGCAGCTGAAACCCAAAGCACAGAAACGGGCAAAGCTTTTTCTAAGTATAAGGATCTCTAATGTTCAATTTTTAGTAGTCTCTATTAATGAAATAAAAATGTCTCTGGCCCTGGGCAGTTTGTTCAGTGGTTCAGTCAGTGCACCAAAGAATAGCAGATTTGATTCGGGTCAAGGGCATGTACCTAGGTTGTGTGTGTATTCTGCATGCTTGTATATATATATATTAAGTTTATCGTTTCACTAGTGGCCTGGTGCATGAAATTTGTGCACAAGGTTGGGGGAGGGGGTATCCCTTAGCCTGGCCTGCACCTTCTCCAATCTGGGACCCCTCAGGGACTGCTGGCTTCTAACTGCTCCTGCCTGCCTGCCTGCCTGTTTGCCCCTAACCACTCTGCCTGCCAGCCTGCACACCCTCAACTACCCAACCCACCCCCCCTGCTGGCCTGCTCACCCCCAACTGTCCCCCCCCCCCCCCCGCAGCCTGCACATGCCCACCTGCCCCCTGACAGCCTGCTCACCCCAACTACCCCCCTGCTGACTTTATCGCCCCCAACTGCCCCACCCGCCAGTCTGCTCACCCCCAACTTGCCCCCATCCCCCGCCGGCCTGATCACCTCCAATGCCCCCCCAGCCAGCCTGATTTCCCACAACTGCCCTCCCCTCTTGGCCCCTAACCACCTCTACCTTGACCCCGCCACCATGGCTTTGTCCAAAAGAACATCCAGAGGTCTCCTGGAAGATCTCCCAGTCTAATTAATATATTATCCTTTTATTAGTATAGATAGAGGCCTGGTGCATGGGTGGGGGCCAGCTGGTTTACCCTCAATGGTGTCCCAGATCAGGGTGGGATTCCCTTGGGGGATGGGGTGGCCTGGGAAAGAGGCTGGGGCAGTTTGCAGGCCAGCCATGCCCCCATGGGGTGAGGGTTCCCTCTGGAGGGGCGTGGCCAGCCAGTAGGGCTGAGGGGACTGGGTACTGCCATCTTGTGACTATGAGTGCCAACATCTTTGTGACGGTCAATTTGCATATTCCCTCTTTATTAGATAAGATAATACATTGCAAATATTTAAAATGTACAGTTTGATGAGATTTGTACACACATTTGGGTATAGGGAGTAGGAGACTCAAGTATCCTCACAGCAATGACATAGTGGTGTCCTCAGACCTACACAATCTCCTTCATTGTGTACCTCACATTTATGAAAGAAATATCAAGACCTACTTGTCCTACAAGCTCCCTTTTCTATCTTGGTGTCTTTTTCTATGTCTGCCTCCTCTTTGCCCTTAAAACATCTCACCAGAAGGGACATACTTTCTTCTGTGTCATATTCTCCTTCTTTCCAACTCAAGGATAAGCTATAATGGATATAAGTATTTCTTTCTTTACTAAAAAAGAAAAACTCAAGGAAAACTAGCTTTTGTTATAATCAAAAAGAACTGAAAAATTTAGAAACATCCCCCTTGTCAACGCCCAATGCTTGAGCCTATCTCTTGACAAAGAAGTCAAGCATATAACCACTCCTCCTGAATCACAAGCCTCCGGGTTGGTAGTTCAAGGAGAAATTAGTTGCTTAAAATAACCATCTATTCTGCTCATGCGTCTGCAGGTCATCGGGGCAGATTCTTCTGATCTCAGCTAAGCTCCCTCATGCATCTGCAGTCCAGCTGTGGATTGGCTCATTGCTCTGCTGATCTTAGCTGGGATCTCTCTTATATGCCCTGGGTCATCTGACTATCAGCTTTTCCACAAAGACCTTGGCTGCTCCATATGTCTTCCTGACAGGTTAGCCTGGCCACATACCCATGGGGATCCCAGAAAAATAGGGAGAAAGTAGAAATGTACAAAGTCTTTCTCTGTATCAAATGTGCTAGCAACCTACAGACGATGAAAACACACAAAACCCAGATTCAAGTAATGGGGAAATGGATGCCATCTCTTTAGAGAGAAAAAACTGTGAAGTCGTAGGGCAAGGGGCCTGGATTCAGAAAGGATCAGAGAATTGGTACCATTTATGCAAACAACCTGACATCTCTGCCAGTTTCCATCTGCCATTGATGTAGGACAATTCCTCAGCACTGCCAAACTGCCCATACGCTGGGGTCAAGAGAGAGCTCTTTGGCAGAGAATTACAGACACTTAAGAGTAGCACAAGGCTGGCAATTTCTGGAATGGTAAGCACAGAGGAAACATGAGTGGACTCAGCCGTCAATCTACAGTTTGGGGGGTTGGTCCATGATATTAGCACCAGAGATCTGAAGAAATACACAACAGGCTAGGTCCAAGATGGCACCAGCATAGGAGGACGCTGAACTCCCTCACTCCCATGAGCAAAATCAAATATGCATGAATATAGGTAGCAATTACTCCTGCAAGACAACTGAGTGCTGAAAGACAGCTTCTGACAACAAACAAGAGAAAGAGACCAACAGAGAAGGTTGGAAGGCCCAGGAGCCCTCTGGGAGCTGCAGGAACTCTCTGCAGTGGGTGACACCATGGTTCACTTTTCCCTTCATCTGATAGGGTAAGCGAGAGCTCTATTGGGGGTTTGGGCTGCCTGCACGGTCACCATAGCACAGTCAAACTACATCGCCTGGAGCCTCCAAACCAAAGGAGTAGGCAGAAAGAATAGGACATCAGCACACCCACCTGACCTCCCTGGCTGAGAGCCCACCCCCAACCACAGGCTAAGTACGTCAGGCGCCCTAAGTGCATGCCTGGCTCCAATGGGCTTTCCAAACCTTCCTGGCAAATAAAGCCTACACAGAGGTCTCTGCTAGACGGTTCCACTTTCTGTACAACTAACAAGAGAGAGATTGTTTAGAGAAGGGTAGGGAGCAATGGGAGCTCTCCGGGACTATGGGAATTCTCCAGGGTTGGAGGTGGACCAAAAACAAAAGGTGGGGGGCAGTGATCCAATCATAAATTCAGGTCATAGTGGGTAGTCACCTCACAGGGTGATCTAACCTCACCTCACAGGGTGATCCAATCATAAATTCAGGTCATAGTGGTTAGTCACACCCAGGCATATAACTTCTTTAGAAAAGGCTGATCTTTGCTTCAAGCAAGTCCTACCCATTGTTTCTGTGCATCTAAATTCCCACAGCTTTGGAAGGTCTCTCTGCAAACTTCTTCCAATACAACCTTTCAGACCCCTTATAAGAGCACATAATCTTAACATATAATCCCACCCTACCTTGCTTTCTCTCACCTCCATGCAATCTTCCTTATATCCCCTCCTTAAGTTTAAATGCGAAAAAGAAACTGCAAAACTGTTATTCTTCAGAGCATTTGGGATCTCACTTACCCGGCATGTCCTCAGTTTGGCTCAAATAAGCTGTTATAAAAATTCTTTACAGGTTTGAATGTTTTTTAACGTCACAGAACTATTGTCAACTTCTCCCTCTGCCTCTATAGGTGGGAGGGAGCTCTGTCCAAATCTCTTTATTTCTCCTTGCAGTTCTATGTCTAGTCTTATTTTGACCCTCTGTTCTTAGGTACATATACATCAAGAATTATTTCTTCTTAGAGAACTGACCCTTTGTCAACACTTCTGCTTTTCCCCAATAATTTTCCTGGTTCTGAAGTCTGCTTTGTCTGAAATTAATATAGCTACTCCAACTCTCTTAAGCATTCACATGGCATACCTTTCTCTCTTCATTTTTCATCTGTCTGGGTCTGTATATTTAAAGTGATTTCTCATAGATAACACAGAGCTGGGTCTTGTGTTTAATTTTCAATCCACTCTGACAGTCTCTTTTCATTGGTGACTTTAAACCATTCACATTTACCCCTAGTAAAGTGATTATTGATAGAATTGGATTAATAGCCACCATATTTGTAACTTTATTTCTTACACATTAGTTTGCTGCCTTGTTTGTTTCGTTTTTCCGTTGCCTCTTTTTCTCTGCTTAAACTGGTTTTAATTGAGCATTTAAATAAATTTATGTGACATTCTCACTTCTCCTAGGGCACATATGTCAAACACAAGGCCCGCGGGCCAAATCCAGCCCGCCAGGCCTTGCAATGTGGCCCGCACCACGCTGTCATCACTGCACTCCGCTGTCAGTTTATGACATTGTCAGTTTATGACTGTTCAGTAAACCATTCAGCCCGCGATTTAGGCTGGATTTTAGATTTTGGCCCCTTCTCTGATTGAGTTCGACACCCCTATCCTAGGGTATCAATTATACTGCTATTTAAAATTGTTAGTGGCTGGCCCTCGAGTTTGCAATTTACAAGTAATCCAAATCCACTTTCAAGTAACACTGTCCTGCTTCACAGGTAATACAACCACCTTAAAATAGAGCATTTTCCGTTTCTCCCTCTCATCCCTGATAACATCCTTACCATCAATTTAGCTTACCCATAACTGTAATTATTCAATGCATTGTTGCTGTTATTATTATTTTAGACAAACTATGATCTGTTAGATCAGTCAAGAATAAGAAAAGTCAAAGATTTTATTTTAGTTTTATAATTTCTTCTGTAATGCTCTTCCTTTACGTGGAGCCAAGTCTTGTTTAACTTTTCTTACAAGGCGGGTGTACTGGCAATCAGTTTTCTCAATTTCTGCTTATCTTAAAAGTATTTATTTCTCCTTTGCTTTTCAAAAATAATCTCACTGGATACAAAAATGCAGGTGGGTGGCTTTTTTTCTTTCAATATTTTATTTCACTTGCTTCTTGCTTATGTTTGAAGAGAAGTCTGATGTAATTCCTACCCTTATTTTTATGTAGGTAAGGTGGGTTTCTTCCTCTGGCTTCTTTCAAGATTTTCCCTTTGTCTTTGATTTTCTGCAGTGTCTCAATGATATGCTTAGGTGGACTGTCTTAGTATTTACCCTTGTTGATGTTCTCTAAGCTTCCTGGACCTGTGGTTCATATCTGTCATTAATTTTAGAACATTCTCAGTATTTATCTTGATTTTTCTGTAGTCTGAAAATGATATGCCTGGGTGTCGTTTCTCTGGCATTTATCCTGTTTCTTGTTCTCTAAGCTTTGTGGATTTGTGATTTGGTGTCTGGTATTAATTTGGGGAAGTTCTCAGTCCTTCCTGTTTCAAATATTTCTTCTCTTTCCTTCTGGTATTCCCTTCTCATATATGTTACACCTTTTATAGTTGTCCCACAATGTGTGAATATTCAGTTCCTTTCTTTTTCTTCTTTCTTCTCTTTCCAGTTTGGGAAGTTTCTATTGACACATCCCCAAGCTCACTGATATTTTTCCTTAGCCATATCCAGTCTGCTGATGAACCCACATAAGGGATTTTTCATTTCTGTTACTATGTTTTTTTTCATTCCTAGCATTTTGTTTTAATGCTTCCTTAGTGTTTCTGTCTCTCTGCTTACATTATCCATCTGTTCTTGGCATATTGTCCACTTTTTTCCATTAGTGCCCTAAGCATATTTATTGCTGTTCTTTTAAATGTCTGGTGTGATAACCCCAAAATTTCTGCTATCTCTGAATTTGTCTCTGATGTTTGCTCCCTATCTCCAGACTAGTGTTGTTATTGTTGTTGTATTGTTGTTGTTGTTGTTGTTATTGCTTTGTGAGGGTTTTTTGCTGGGAGCAGCTTTTAAATTCTAGGCCACACCATTTTCCTTCTATTGTTTTTCCAGCCATTCCAAGATTTTTACAACCAATTTTTCATATTAAATCTCTCTGTTTATAATATCTAGAAAGATTCCTATTTTCCTATTAGATATTGACTAGGAAAATAGATGGAGTACAGCCCTCATATGTGGGCCTCTGGGGTGCCATGCCTGGGCAGCCAAGAGTTCTTAATACAATTGGAGCAGGATATATTCAGAAATATGTGCCTTGGGAGCAGCAAAGACATAAAGGTTGTCATGCAGTACAAATGAGAAAAGGAAACCAAAGTTTTAATCATGAAGTTGCTTGTGCTCTTATCCTCCTCCTTACTGCTGCTTAGTCTTCACCTGATTTACACAGCTGTTAAAATTAACTGTGGACTCTGCAATCTCCTTAAGAATTATTTTAAATTTTGTCTTTTAGGAGGTAATGGATAAATAAACAGTGGTACATCTGCACAATGCTGTGTTATTCAGCACCAAAAACAAATGAGCTATCTTGCTATGAAAAGACATGGAATAAACTTAAAGGCATATCACTGAGTGAACAAAACTAATCTAAAAAGTCAGTGTACTATTTGATTCCAACTATATTACATTTTGTATAAAACAAAACTGTGAGGACAGGATAAAGATCAGTGGTTGCCAGGGGGTTGTGGAGAGGGAGGAATGGATAGGAAGAAAACAGCATTTTTAGGACAGTGAAATTATTCTGTATGATACTATAATTGGGGATACATGTCATCATACATTTTTCAAAACCATAGAACATCCAACACAAAGAGTAAACCCTAATATAAACTGGTCTCTGGTAATAATGATGTGTCAATCTGGTAATAATGATTAAACCCTAATATAAACTGGTCTCTGGTAATAATGATGTGTCAATCTGGTAATAATGATGTGCATAACTGTAGCAAATGCACCACTCTGGTGGAAGATATTGGTAGTGGGCAGGCTGGGCCTGTGTGAGGGCAGAAGGTACATGGGAAGTCTCTGTACTTTCCACTCACTTTTGCTGTGGACCTAAAATAGCTCCCTTCTGTTACCAGCTATCGTGTCAAAATCTGGCAAAGACATGTTTGAGTGGCACAGTGAATCATGTTTGGGTGTCCAGGCAGGAAAGATATTGCACATTCGGCATGCTAATTGCAAAGTATCTATTAAGAGGACTGTTTACCATCATGTGGTAAGGGATGGTGAGACATCCGAGGACTAGCAACAGGAGAAACCATCACTGCTCCAAGGGGAAGGAGCCGTTCCTGGAATAGTCAGTAGAGGTAGTAAATAGGTTTTTTTGTTTTTTGTTTTTCTTTCTTTGGTTTTATTTCAGAGCTTTGAGCGAATTTATTGAGAGCAGCTTTCATGTACCAAAGGGATGCTGAGCTTTTCTCCATCATTAGCAGGTGTCATAGCCGGTGGACCTTTTATTAGCACTAGTTGGTAGGCCAGACTCCAATGACCACAATAACCACAAGCAGAAATAAAATCACTGCTGTCATCCCTCAAGATGCAGACTTTTTGTCTACCATATCCACACACCTGGTTTCAATGTGAGGTGTCTCATTTGTATTTTCTACCAGGTTGGCAAGGTCATCAATTATCTCTATGGCTGTCAACTATCTCTACTCTTTATTCCTGGAACAGTGACAACACTCAGAACTTCCAGACATAGGTGAAGTTTGGGGAAATAGGGTCTCAATGCTGTCTCTTTTCACTCTCCAATCTCCTCCTCCTCTTGCCTCCCTTTGGCTAAACCCATGCAGATGCCAGAGGCAAGGAAACCTTGATGACATAATCCATATATGTCAGCCTTCTGGGGGACAGCCTGGTAGAGAAGGGTGGGGAGTGGATCTGGAGGGACAAACAGAAGAAACCCATCACCCAGAGCCTGGGTCACAGGCCTGAACACCAGTTGTGAGACACAGAAGGAAAGTGAGGGCCAGGAACATGACACCTGCCTTTTATTTTTAAGGTGTGATTTAAAATGAGGGAAATTTCCAAATTAGAAGAAAGGTGCTTCAGTGATGCTGGGTAAATATAAATAAGACACTTGTCATCTGAACACCATCAATTGGGTACATCCTAAAGATCGTGGGCATCTTCAAGCAGTTGCCACTGCTGTGGCACACCCCTCTGAGAAAACCTGAAGACAACAGAAACATTCCTCATACACAGGCTTTTCCCTCCTCTTCTAGAATGTTCCTTGTCCTGGGATTCTAAGCCCTTTGCATTTTCATCTAGACCTACAAGTTTTCTCTTGGAGGGCACTGGACATTTTCCAATGTTACCTGAGGGAAACAAACAAGACACAAGCATGCTTGCACACAAATAGAATGTCTCATTTTGGCAAAGATACTCTGAATATGTAGTTTAGTACCCAACACTCCAATTTCATCTTAGAAATAGTCAAGGTCAAAGGACGTTGGCCAGAATCAAGGAGAGGCTCAGAAAGGATGCACAGCAGCCTCCTGCACCCTCGTGTCAGCTCAGGAGTTGAGTCACCAACCTGCGGTTTAGGGACAGTGGAAACTCATCAGCCCTTCCTCCAGGTGTTTTCTAAGAAACAACACACCTATGCAAATATGATCTTAACGTTCAGCGCTTTCCTCTCAGAGCCCTACTTGTAAAAACAGAAAAGGTCAGAAATTGCAACTGGTGACCTTGTGTCCACTCAGAAGTATATATTATCCCACACTGAACTTAGCATTGGTTGTTTTTTACTTTTTTTAATTTTTTTTAATTTAATTTTTGCCAATATTTAAAGTTGGGAAATTCACAACTAAAAGCTTGCCAGCTTCTCCTAAAATTTAGGATGCTCTGAGAAACCTGAGTCCATGCTCCGATGTGGCAGCTCCAGCAAGAGCTGAGGAATACCTGACTCCTTTTGCTAGGATGCGTGCTCTTCATGTCCACACTTCCTTTGTCCCCTAGCAACTGAGGTTAACCATGAGTCACTGTCATCATAATTGTGCTTTCGTTTTTCATAGACAAGTTAGAAAGATGAATGCTTCTCACGCATGTCTCTATCAAAATGTGAAGAAATCAAAGAAGAACTAAAAGAACCACATGTTTCCCAAAAAAAAAAAAGGTGGGGAGCCTGTTTTTTTGTGCTACAGTGATGCGGCCTGCTTCACTCACTGATGTTTTTGGCCTAGGCCTGAGTGGCTGTGGGGTGGTGATACCTGGTGTAGGCCCTACCGGACTCCTTCAAACCCACTTTAGTCTCTTGGATTCTTATTTAAATTTCTTTTCAAACTCTAGACATAAATTGTTTTCATTAAAAATGCTTCATGCCACATATAAGAATGGGGTGCCCAGTTTCTTATTTATTCATTCAGTATCCACTAAATAACGGAGCACTTATTGGCAAGATACTCTGTTAAGCACCAGAAATATAGTGATGCCCTGGCCGGTGTGGCTCGGTTGGTTGGGCATCGTCTCATGCACCAAGAGGTTGTTGGTTTGATTCCTGATTTGGCACATGCTTGGGTTGCAGGCTCCATCCCAGTATGGGGGCGAGGGGTGGGGGGAAAGAAACATTATTCTCTCGTATCAATGTTTCTTTCCTTCTCCTTTCCTCTCTCTCTAAAAACCAAGAAAAATAGGAAGGAAGGAAGGAAGGAAGGAAGGAAGGAAGGAAGGAAGGAAGGAAGGAAGGAAGGAAGGAAGGAAGGAAGGAAGGAAGACAAAGACTGACATGATCTTGGCCCTCATGGAAGAACCATTCTCTAACACTTCTCTAGAAATTAATTAGAGGATTTAACTACATAGAAGTCTCATTCTTCAGTGAGTGATTTTATAGCTTTTTCATAAGCCTTCACAATGACCTGGAAAAGTATCCTTGCATATGGCAATAAGGGCTGCTTTCTGTGAAAAGAAATTCGGTAAGAAGGGAGAGGGGCAATAATTATTTCATTGACAAGATCCCAAATGTTTTCACTACTGTATCCGTCAAGATAGGCTATTGTGCTGTGGTACAAATGACCCCAACTTCAGTGACTTATTTCCTATTCATGCCACCTGTCTGTCACAGATCAGCTATGATGCTCCCCCAGATCAGCTTCACCCCATGACTGATGGTATAGTCTCTATCTGTGATCCGGCCAGTTTGTAAAAGGAGGAAAGAGCTATAGTGGAACCACACAGTAGCCCTTAGATCTTCTGCTCGAAGTCTCACACCTCACTTTTATTCCCATTGCTTTGGACAAAGCAAACCTCAGAGCCACCCTCAACTTCAAAGGGGTGGAGACATATGACACCACCCCATCCCACTCACACACACACACACACACACACACACACACACACACACACCAGCAGGGTGGGCACTACAGGGAGGGCCCTTCAGGGAATTATCAGGGAATTATGTTACTGACATTTTGAACAGTAACACAATTTACCACAAAGGGCAATATAATCAGCATTGTCTGGTCCCTAAAGACCAAAATAAAGAGAGTTTGGGCATAAAAATCATATCTGCAAGAAACTGATAGTTTTCAGCTAAAAAGTCAAATAAGCAAAGGAAGAAAACGGAAAGCTCAGAATCAATTTTGTCCCCAAGTCACCGCTGCACTGCAGATGGACATTCACACTGTGTATCATGACCCTCATCCCAAGGTCAAGTTTCCCCTGCCTGCTGGTCATGGCAAAGTGACTGAAACAGGAAGCTCAGAAAATTGTTTTTTCGGGGGCTATTAAATAACTTCCCGACTCAATTGATTGATGAGTAATAACTTCTAAAATTAGCTCTGCATTTCATCACGTAGCCTGAAATGAAATTCACTCAGCTTACCTGAAATCCTAGGGAATGGAAATGATGAACAAATGTCCTTTAAGCTCCTCAAATTGTCTTCCTCTCAAGTTGATTACCAGGCATTATGTGTAGGGGTGAACGGGGGACTCATTTCCTTTTGTAGAGCCTCTCTTTCTCCCACAGCCTCAAAGTGCACCCACAAGTTTACCCAATCTTAAACATCAGGAAGGTCTTTGTTATTTCTTCACTGCATTAGAAGGAGATAAAGACAAGCAATTGAAAACTCGAATTACTTTCCACCCATGCTAACCCCTACTTTTTCTCTCCAAAAATTCACCAGGAAAAAATGTAAAACACACAGATGGGAGAAGGCAGCTGTGTGATTGGTAAGACTCTGGGGCAGGAACCAGAGGACTGTAGATACACAAATGTTTGCGGGCAGGGAAGGAATCCTCTTGTCCCCAGAGAGGGAGGCACTTAACTCCAATCGGGGTGAGGAGGGTGAAGGAATCATGAGGCTTTTAAAGCAATTAGCCAGATCTGCAGAGTATGTGAGTCACAGTTTATTTTCGCTAGTTTGTTTTCAGCCCCAGAGAGACATAAACTAAAATCCCCCCAATCATCTTACCCGAAGACCACTACACATGAATTCCATGGGAAAACATGATTAAAAATAGAAAGTCCTTATGGATCTGAGGACCTTTTGTCAGGATCGGAAAGTGGGTGGCCAAATGTGCTTTCCCAAATTTAAGCTTCTTAACCCACATTACCACTTCCTTTTCTACTAATTTCTAAACTCAGCAAGTATTTACCAAGCATCCGTAGGCTGTGAAATGCCTTTAGATGCAGAATTTACTCTCCCACCAGGCAATGAAGCACTTGCCTCCTGCCTACCTCTGAGCAGGTGTACATACAAACAAACCAGTCAAGCAAACAAGCTCCCCATGCTGTCTTAGGTAAGTCCCTCCCATAAAACATGACAAGATTTGCACTTTCATGAGCTTGAGTTTATTAACAAGGAAATCTAGAAGAACTTGAGAGAAAGTGTAAGGATAAAGTGGACGTTTTTCTTAAAGCCATACTCTAAAGATGGCCTTATCCAAAGCAACTAATGGATCCTTTCTAAGATGCAAATGCTATAGTCAAAAAGGAAACACAAAAAGGAAAACCTGCCGAAACCGGTTTGGCTCAGTGGATAGAGCATTGGCCTGTGGACTGAAAGGTCCCGAGTTCGATTCCGGTCAAGGGCATGTACCTTGGTTGCGGGCACATCTCCAGTAGGGGTTGTGCAAGAGGCAGCTGATCGATGACTCTCTCATCGATGTTTCTAACTCTCTATCCCTCTCCCTTCTTCTCTGTAAAAAATCAATAAAAAAAATATATTAAAAAAGAAAAAGAAAAAGAAAAGGGAAAAAAAAAAAAAAAAAAAAAGGAAAACCTCTTCAGGCCACACACAATGAAGAGGTAAAGTGCTAGAGGTGAAGACATGAATGAGAGGGACACATGGAGCCTAAACTCTCTGGGGAAAGAGAGACAAATATTTGGATGAGCATTGTGAATGGAGAGCTACACAGAGCTGTGGAACATAGAACAAAGACATTTAATATTGGGGAGTCAGAAAAGACTTCCTTGAGGAAGTGGCTTGGAAGTGAGCCCTAAAAGATTTGTAGAATACTAATTAGGACACATGGCGGCTCATATGACTGTCCATGGAGACTCTCACTGTCACCAGCTCCCCAGCTTTCCACCCAAAGAGCTCCCACAAGACGTGATGCATCCCAATCATCAAAGCTCAGCAGCAAACCACCCACCTGATTCTATTAGGCAGATGTAGGGGAGGAAATTTTTTTCCCTTCTTCCCTTAGGTTCTTTGGCTGGCCTAATAATTAAATTGACATAAGACAGATTAACAGGAGGAAAAAAACAAATTAATTTTGTACATATGGGAGCCCCATAAAACATGAGACCCAAAGGCAAGTCAAGCAATGGAGGCTTATATGCCATCATGAACTAAAAAATGGGATAGGGGCCTGGGGCTTCAAAGGAGAGGAGAGTAATTATAGAACAATAAGAAAAGCAGATGTTAGGTAATTAGAATTGTTTGCCCTGCCACATAGATGGGTCATTCCGATAAAAAGTTATCTCTGCTAATAGCTCTCTCTATTTCTTTTAGGTCATTAAAGAAGAGGTAAATTTTGCTTGAACCCTGGCCAGGTAGCTCAGTTGATTAAGGTATTGACCCCCCATGGCCAAGGTTGTGGGTTCGATCCCTGGTCAGGGCACATACAAGAAGCAACCCATGAATGCATAAATAAGTAAAACAACAAATCAATCTTTCTCTCTTTCTAAAATCAGTAATTTAAAAAAAAAAATTTCTTGAGTCTGCTGGGTCTGGATTGCCTTCAGCTCAAAACAATTCATTTGCCAAATGGCATATTTTGGGGTCACATATCCTGCCCCCCTTCACAAATAATAAGATAAATGGAGAAAAAAGTTGAGGACTATTTTCAATCCAAAAAGTATAAATGGAAAACTCCAAGGTTTACTAGATGGGTCATCACAGAAGTGAGCTAATTTGGATTCTGTAAAATAGCCACTAACTTCTGCCAAGATCACAGGTAAGTAACTATACTTCCCCACAATCAAGGTTAGTGCTTCACTTTTTTTGAAACAGTCTTTTAAAAATAATGAAATACAAAAATGTAGCTTTACAAGTAGAACAAAAAGGAGGAATTTCTTGTCAATTGTTTGACAAATGTACTTCAAAACTTTCCTTTAAGATAGGTAAAAAGAGAAAACTAATATGGGTGTTGTCAGCAGTCAATACATTTAAGGATAAAATTGTACATTGCTTTTCTAAAATGTCATGATTTAGTTGGAGTGGGCATATTCAACACCATATTTCTCAGGAATGAGCAATTACCCAGTTTAACCAGCAGTACTCCAGTTGGCAACCAGATGTATGCAGCTCGATCCGACGGACAAATTTGGGTATAGAAAATCCAGCAAATCAAAAGCCATGTACAAACTGCATTAGTGTTAAAGATGTGTCTTCAGAAGATGCGTGGCCATCATAAATAAAAGTGTCCTTTGATATAATTCTCGTTAGTAGGATGCCTGTTTCTTCTGGGGGTTATTTTAAGCACATGGAGTGTCCTCATTAACCACAAAAAAGAACATGGGCTGAGCACAGAAGACATCAAAAAACCCGAACTCCATGACCATAGATAGCATACCCGCCCACAGTGTTGGTATCTCAAGGACATCTGGCCGCCTTTTCCTTTTACCTATGATAGATGCCACTGGTCCCCATTGTTCTGCCAAAGCAAATGAAATCAAGCTCTCTCTGCTAATCTTGAAGGCATTCTATTGGTCAAAGCCACCTTCCTTAGCTGAGTCACCTTTCTTAGTCAGCCAAGAGCCAACCCACTCAGGAATCTTGTCTGTTGAAAGCACTTCCTACTCAACTCCCAGAGATTCTTTTGTTGGGTATATCATGCCTGGTGCTCTGTAGTGTGTGTGTGTGTGTGTGAGTGAATAGGCCAAAAGACTTCAGGGGAAATGGGTTTCTGGCCTTTCTTGAAATAAATGTAACTATTGCTTCTAATTTGGAGATCTACAAGTCTAGAAGTAAACTCCTGGGTAATCTCCCAGGTTGTAATACATTTATTGGGTGGAACTAGAAGTCTATGAGTCCTGTCTTACTCTTCTGGGAAAGATATCTCTTGAGAAAATTATAGCAAAGCAATAATGTTTTTTTCTTCTTGTTTTCTGTTTAAAAATAAACTGTTCAGAGAATAACATGGTATATTCTGATGTTTTTGTCCTGAGATAACTGCATTTTACCTTATAGTATGTAATGTGACTTGAACAGTTATTGTTTCTATCATCCATATGACATAGAGATGGTAACATTTCCACTGGGGCTACTATTCATCCAACTAGTCAATATACTTTATTTCCTCCAAATATTCATATGGCGTCTTAAAAATTGATTTCTCAAGTATGAGTCAGTTGGACCCAGTGAAAACACAGTGAGTTTTCAACAGGTGCTGGTAAGTCAGTTTTCAGCATTCTCTGGTTTTTGTTAGGTTCAGTCATATTCTTCCAAAGAATATGCTAGCACATCCACTGGATGGCTTACTGCATTTCTTTCTTGACCTTCTCCCAACGAACACCAGAAAAGTAAAATCCCCAGAAAGCCAAGTTTAAAATATAAATATTAGCTGACAGATTGTCAACTTTCCAAATGTCAGTAGGAGAAATGAAAGGCTGCAGACTGATGATTGGTAGAAGCAGAGACATACGGAATGACCCCAATCTATCCAAAGGACTGTCTTCTGTCTTCCTTGTCCCAAGCCTGTCTGAAATGACTCCAGCTCAGGTTCTATTTGGGATATTTACAATTCTTTTCTGTTTATGTAATGCTCTTCTTCAAATTGACTAATGGTCTCTTTCTCTTTCTCTTTTCCACAGTCTCTCTCACAGGTCTCTAGAGGTTCTGGTTTCTAGGAGAAACATAACTGAACAATTCAGAAGCATCCTCATGGCAAAAAAAAAAAAAAAAAAAAAAAAAAAATCCCCATCTTACATTTCCACACAGGAAGCTTTCCTTCATGATACTTTCACATCTTTTCAGTTCACTGTTATATTCGTAATTATCCACGTTTTCTCAGTAGTTGAGATTTTTTTTCCCAGAAAGATTCATACATATCTCAAGTTGATCATTTTCAAGTGGATAGTATTACACTGGACATGATGCAGCATTAAAGATTCCCTAAGAAAACTTACAAGAAATATCATTTTTTCTACTCTTAGATGGTCCCAAACAACATCTTTCGGTTTAAAATGTGCCAAATTGTTCTGATTTCCCCTCTCAACATAGGGAGGCTGTCTCCAGGAAAAAGAAATGGAAGACCAGGGAGCAACAGTGGAAGTGAAATTTACATTTTCACTTGGCTTGGCTTTCTATTGATCACAAAAGGCTTCGCAGCTTGAAACAATAGGAATTAATCATTTCATAGTCAGAAATCTGGACTGACTGGTTTCTCTGCTCTGAATTTCAAGGGGCTCAAATCAAGGTGGCAGCAGGGTTTTCAGCTCATTCAAGTGGTTGGCTGAATTCAGTTCCTTGTGGTTGTAGAGCTGAAGGCCTAGCTTCCCCGCTGGCTATCAGCCAGGGGTTGGTTTTGGAGCCCCCAGGCTGCCCACAGTCCATATGGTACCCTCTCCCCATGGCTGCTCCAATCTCACTTACACTGGAATCTCTCTGCCTTCCTCTTCTGTAATCCCTCTCCAACTCCAGCCTGAGAAATTCTCTGCTTGTAAGGCCTCATCTGATTAGACTGGGCTACATAATACAGGATAACCTCCCTATCTTTTATAAATATATAGTATTTTCCGGCATATAAGATGACCCCCTAATTTTACAGTTAAAACATAGGTTTAGGCCTATATTCGCTGTATAAGACTACCCCCCACTTCAAAGAAAAGACTTACTTTGCCGTCGAGATCTGCAGGTAATTTTTGTGCAATTTTGGTCTTTTGCCCCCGATTTTCGGTTGACATTTTTTCGTTTCAAAAGTCGTCTTATACGCCAGAAAATACGGTGTGTGTGTGTGTCTCTGTGTGTGTGTGTGTGTGTGTGTGTGTGTGTGTGTGTATTTTTTTTTTTTCAGAGAGAAAGAGAGAAAGAGAAACATCAATGATGAGAGAGAATCATTGATCAGCTGCCTCCTGGGGATCGAGCTCGCTATCTGGGCACGTATGTGCCTCCTAGTTTATGGGTCAATGCTCAACCACTGAGCCACACTGGTCGGGCATAACCTCCCTATCTTAAGGTTCATAACCTTAATGACCCATGAAAGTCCTTTTTGCCATGTAAGATATACACAGGATCCAAAGATTAGGAAGTAGACATCTTTGGGAGGGGGCATTATTTGAACAATTACATCACTGTGTATTTTTCTTTGAATTTTGAATTTGTACCATTTGTCCTAGTATGTATTATCTATTCAAAAAGTAATTAAAATCATGGAAAAGGACATATGGAACACGAAGATGACAGCATTTGTGGAAGTTGTAGCATATTTGCTGAGTGCTTGCCAAGTGAGACTCTGTTCAAAGAGCTATACTGGTATCACCTAATTTAATCATCACATTATCATCTCAAATTTACAAATGAGGAAACCCACATCCAGAGAAGTTGAATGTTTGCCCAAGATCCTGCCAAGTCCCCAACTATGGGAAGCTCTGCTCTAATACCTCCTCCACCTCTCCCTCTTAGAGATTTGTCTAGGCCCTATGAGTGGTCGGCAAACTCATTAGTCAACAGAGCCAAATATCAACAGTACAACGATTGATATTTCTCTTGAGAGCCAAATTTTTTAAACTTACACTTCTTCTAATGCCACTTCTTCAAAGTAGACTCGCCCAGGCCATGGTATTTTGTGGAAGAGCCACACTCAAGGAGCCAAAGAGCCACATGTGGCTCATGAGCCGCAGTTTGCCAACCACAAGTCTGGGGGAATAAATGGAGGGAAGTGACTTTAAGTGTGCTGTGTTTTATGAGAGCCTGGGGAAAGTTTTCTTTTTCTAATAGATCAACACCCTGTACAAGCCATTTCCTCCTGCCCAACTGAGGTGGGAGAGAGCCGGAGGCCACCACCAGGAACAATGAGCTGGGCTCGGCAGAGAAAGGCACTGGGCGCAGTTTTTACAGGAGGCAGGCTACAAACCACCTTCCTGACTTCTATACCTGCTTCTAAGCATCACATGTATATATTACCCCAAAGGCCACGAGTAGCTGCCTGGTGGCCCATGCCTACATCTGCATGCCATAGGGAAGGCGGTGAAGGGCAGAGAGAACAGAGCCACCCAACAATCCCCTCCATACACAGATTTCCGGCATCCTATCTAGTGCTTGTGAAATTAAGCTCTATTTTCTTCTAATTAAACAAGTATTTAATGTGCATTGAAGAAATTTATAAATTACACCATGAGCAAAGAGAACAAATTAAGTTACCATATCTCTCCACCAACACAAAGCCACTGCAATATATTGGTGTATGTGCCTCCAGGTGTGTGTGTGTGTGTGTGTGTGTGTGTGTGTGTGTGTGATGAGGGAGAGAGAAAAAGAGGCCAAGAGAGAATAAGTTGCATTATTTTATGAAAAAGTAGAATCATCACACACTTTTATTTATATTTACTTTTTGTGAACATATTTTTCATATCAGTAGACAAACTTCCACAATGATCCTCTTTTGCAGTGCAAATGAAATTTTTGAAAAATGAGTCACACAGCCTTGGCTGGTGTGTTACAGTGGTTAGAGCATCCTGTGCACCAAAGGGTTGCAAGTTTGATTCCTATATAAGGGCATATACCTGAATTGCAAGTTCCATCCCCAGGGGGGAAATATCCTCTGGTGAGGATTATTTTCAATGAAAAGGAGTAACACCTATTCATTGAGGAAAAGTTAGAAAATACAGATAAGCAATATAAAATTGTAATTCCACCATGTGGAGGCAACCACTGTTAGCATTTCCACCTTCGCTGTTACTGAATATACACTCCTCTAGCCCTTCAAAACCGAACACTGTCGCCAAGCTCTCTAGACACAATTTTGCTAGACACACATTTGCTAGACAGGCAGCAACAACAGAAGGGAAGCTAAATCTTCGCTCACATCCTTGATTTTTTCCTTAAGACTAAGTTGAGAAGTGTTAGATCAATGTACATGTACATTTTTAAGGCCATTGATCAATATTACTAAATTGCTTTTAGGAGGAGGTCACAAGGTATGGGGGTACGTTTTCCCATGCCCTCTTACCAATCTTGAGTGATTTGATTTTTTTTTTAAATCTTCCAAGCATCCCACTTAAAACACTTTCAACTCTGGCACAGTCCAAAGCTGTTTTGTGTCTTGCTCTGGGAATACAGACCTAAACAGCTTTTCTGGCATCGTGTGTTAATTAGATCCTGTTCCGCTGTGAGGGGCAGATAAATTCTAATCCCAGAAAAATCTTGAAAGACACATACATTTACAAGGAGAAAACTATGTGATTACAAAAGAAAATATTCTGGCAAAAAAAGAAATAAGATGCCCTTTGAAATTGTGTTCAGAAGAAAATAGACTCGTCTTCAGTTTGATTTCATTTTCTTTAGCGCCCAATCCCAAGGAGTCCATTTGTACCTTTTAAGACTTTGTGTCAAATACCAATTTAAAAATCCAAGTAGGTCTGACACGCTTTTGGTGACATACTTTAGCACAAAGAAGGGGAAACACAGGAACATCCCATGCTCTTCTCTCTTGCTCTGCCTCTCCAAAGACGAAGCACCTGTTGAGAAGGCTCATCTCTAAGACACTCTTGTCTTTTGTGGATCTGGTTTGCCAGAGCATGTACTCTGCCACATGGAGCTCAGACCAGCACAGGCACTGGCGCATTTCCAGCAATTAATCTGACCAATTCTATTTCAACCACTAAATCTCCAGTTTTAATCAACTTGCAAATTCCAATCACCCCCAGCAGTGAGCAGCCACAGTGAGGTCTGATGGGAGCAGTGATGGTGTCTATGACCCCAGAAGACCTCTCTCCATCAGCTATCACTTGGAAATCTCTGGGGGTCTCGCTGTCTCCCCTTAAATTGTCACTCCTTTTATATAAGATATCTGAATAAAGAAGGAAATGACGCCCAGGTACTGGAAGGGCTGCTAACTTGGGGCCAACTGATATTATGCCCCTCCTGCTGGAGTGTGTGGAAGGGAAATAACTACCCAGGAAATAGGTGTCTATTTTGTTCTTGAATATCATCGCCTGCCTGTCTTGACCAGATCTTTTTCTCCCAGCAGCTCCAGCGGTGATACCACCGTGCCAGTCATCTGAGGGTAATGGATTCCTTCGTGAATTTGAATTTCAGGGTGACATGTACCCAGAGTTCCTAGTTTAACCCCAACTATTCAGCCTTTTGGACACTGCCAAAACCTGCCATCTCACCCAGCAAAAAACCGCTATGGCAGGGGTTTGGGTGCCTGGCAGGTCCAGGTTATATATTACAACAAGTGGAATAAATCACCTCTTAACATGGCAGGTAAAGCTCATTCATTCTTAGCATCTCCATGTTGAAAACCACATACCAAGTAATAAATTGTTTTCCTTCGTAGCTGAATCTACCACTTTATATTATGGGTTAAAAATAAGAAACCTACTTGTGCTTTTTTTAAAGTGTTGAGATAAAAGGGAGAGGACAGTGGTAACCAAAATTTGCCTTTAAAAAATGAGACCTATTTCCTAAAACTGCCAGCACAGTTATTCTAAAATACAATATTGAAAATTAATTCTCACCAAAACCGGTTTGGCTCAGTGGATAGAGCGTCAGCCTGCGGCCTGAAAGGTCCCAGGTTTGATTCTGGTCAAGGGCATGTACATTGGTTGTGGGCACATCCCCGGTGGGGGGTGTGCAGGAGGCAGCTGGTCGATGATTCTCTCTCATCGATGTTTCTAGCTATCTATCCCTCTCCCTTCCTCTCTGTGAGAAATCAATAAAATATATGTATAAGAAAATTAATTCTCTCTGTAGAAACAGTAATTGAATGCTAACCAATGTACACTTTTTAAAATAGCTAATATTTATATCTTAATTGAACACAACAGAAAAGACCACAGGCATTTTTTCTGTTGGGTCAGAAATTAGGAATTGAGTTGTGCCAACACTGTCAGGCACACCTGCCAACAGTTTAGCATCTCCCGCTTCATGCTTCTCTGAATGGCAGGAAATGTTCAGCATTGTCACAAAGCTGCCTTCCTGTGCTCTGCTACATAAGCATCTTCCACCTGCATTATTTTTCAGGGCTTTCCCCCCCCCCCCCCGTCTTGAAAAAAAAAAAAAAGAAAGAAAGAAAGAAGAAAGAAAGGAAAGAGAGAAAAGAAAGAAAGAAAGAAAGAAAGAAAGAAAGAAAGAAAGAAAGAAAGAAAGAAAGAAAAGAAAAGAAAAGAAAAGAAAAGAAAAGAAAAGAAAAGAAAAGAAAAGAAAAGAAAAGAAAAGGAAAGGAAAGGAAAGGAAAGGAAAGAAAAGAAAAGAAAAGAAAAAAAAAGAAAGAAATCGCACCTACCTGTTCCTCTATCTACAAAGATTCCTTCCACAGTTTGTTATTGTTAAATAAAGTCCTGATTCCTCTTAATCAATCAAACTTAAGCTTTCTGCCTAAGAGCACTTGCATGGTGTATTTGCTTGGGTTGCATAGTCTGTTCAACACTGATAAATATTATCAGGCAACAGTTACCTCTATATGATATTGGTGAAATGCATGCCACAGGCCAGCAGTTGTTTGGCCCTGCCATGCTCCATAGTAAGCCAGAAGAGTCTCCGCCCACCGGAGTGGCCCTTAACTGGAATATGGAAATCTAAGGTCAAGATAACTCTGAGACAAAATTCAGATCTCCCCAATGGGATCAGCCTAGAGATGCCCATAGAGTTTTGCCTGAAACTTTCCCCTACTGAGTTTCTTCCTATTTCCATTGTCTATTGCTGCTTAACACACTACCCCAGTGGCCAGCAAACTCATTAGTTAATAGATCCAAATAGCAACAGTACAATCATTGAAATTTCTTCTGAGAATCAAATTTTTTAAACTTAAACTTCTTCTAATGCCACTTCTTCAAAATAGACTTGACCAGGCCATGGTATTTTGTGGAAGAGCCACACTCAAGGGGCCAAAGAGCTGTATGTGGCTCTCAAGCCACAGTTTGCCAACCACAGCACTACCCTAAAATCATTTATCTATTGTGTGTTAAAAACTACTCCAAACTTCAATTATCTATTGCTGCATAACAAACTACCCCAATGTTTAAAACAGTGATTGTGAGCTGTGGTGAGGGAGGGGTTGTTTTTTCTTTTTGTGTTTTTGTTTGTTTGCTTGCTTGCTTGCTTGCTTGCCCTGGCTAGGGTGGCTTAGTTGGTTGGAGCATCATCCTGTATATCAAAAGCTGGTGGGTTCAATACCCAGTTAGAAAAACAGCAAAAGCAAAACTAGTGACTATTTTATTTGCTCATAATTTTCCTGGTCAGGAATTCAGACAAGACCTGATAAGGATGTCTGTCCATGATGTATGGGGACCTCAGCGAGGATGGCTCAAGTGATTGGGGAACTGGCTGGGATGGCTTGACTGGTGTCATATGACCCTGTCATCTGGGTTCCTCAGTTCTCCCTGTGACCTCTCCAAGTCACTAGCTTGGATTTCTTCACAGCTTGGTGATCTCAGGGTGACTGAGTTTCTTTCAAGGCAGCCAGCTACCATTAAGGACAAGAATAAGCTGCTAGGGCCCATAAAAGATACGCCCAGCATTGTCTCAGCACCATTTCCACCATGTCTACTGTCCGAGGCAGGTTAGAAGGCCAGTTCTGACAGGGGGAGGATGGACTGACTGCATCTTGGGCCAGTAGAGTGTCATGTGCAAACAGAGGGAAAGAATGGAAAGCAGCCACTTTGGGAGACCAGCTACCATACTCACCCCCACAACTACTTCCTCACCCCACTCCCATGTCCCCCCCACCTACTCCCTCACAGGTTTCTCCTGGGAGAACTAATTGAAACCACTTGTACCCGAACACTCATCTCACCATCTGCCTCTGGGGAACCTGACCTAAGACACAGGTTATCCCAATCCAAAGCCTCTTCTTCCCAGGGTGGTTACTAGCTCAGGCCAAACCCAAGTCTCCATCCTGACACTTGCAAAGCCCTCGGGGAAAGCAGAGTAGCTCTAAGTCAGGGGATCTCAATTTTGCCTGCTCATCATAAATACCTGGGGACTTAAAAAAAAAAAAAAAAAAAAAAAAAAATCCAGGTCTCCTACAAAACCCAGAGATTCTGAATTAATTGGGTGGATGGGACCCATATGTGGATATTTGGGGTTGTTAGCTTTTTTTTTCCTCCCTAGAATTTTTAATGTGCAGCTCAGGCAGAGAACCACTCTTCTAACTAGTCCAAGCTATCAGCTGTTAAAGTGTGCTCACACTGAGTGTGTTTGGAGAGAGGTGTCCGGTGAAGAAGATAAAAAATAATAACCTTTGATCAAATCACCTCTTGTCATCCTACCCCTTATCACTGCCATCAAAAAATGTTGGTTGCTAATCTGCTTTCCAAACACAGTTGCTCTGTTTTCCGCTGAACATGCCTTGGCTGAATAAAAGTCACATAAATGTAACCTCCTAGTTTTGAAAAACAAATTAGTTAACATGGACCCTTTAGTGTATAGCATAGAGAATGTGATTCCTAAACCCATTCATGCTTTATCAACCTGGTACTGCCTAGCTTTCTCTTCTTAAAGAACAAAAATCAATCTTGGCTCTATCAGTGCCTCAGTGGACACACACACACACACACATACACACACACACACGTCTTCCAATGCCCTTTATTAAACTTCTAGGGTGATATCTGCCTATTAAATTTTCAGAGTCTAAAAAATATTGCAGAGTATGAAGTATCAACAGGCACTTTTCCTGGCTAATTCCACAACACATAGGACAGTTCTCTTCTTTCTTTTCACCTGTTTCTGTGGTTATATTTTCTTCTTAAATTTTTATCCTTATTCCTAATTCTCAGCTTGGTTGCTATCATCACTGGCTTTTATTCTAGAAACCTTTGTGTGTTTTTTTAATCAGCAAGATAGAGATCAATGCAATACAAAATATATGCTAATGCAGAACTGGATTCTGCTGTCCCATGCCTGGGCGCCAAGAGTAACAATCACCTGCAAACACAGTCGGGAAGAAACTTGAACTCATCCCAGACCTTGAGTTTCCTCTTTCCTGGGAAGCAGCAATCCTGAAATATCTCACTTTAACATTTTTCCCAGGAATTTTAACATCTATGAAATGAGATGTCATATCATTGTTATAGTTTAATTAGCTTTTTTTTCTTTCATAGTTGTACAAAAAGTAATAGTGTGCCTTAAAACTGATAAAGTCTTAGTTTAAATGAAATATGGCAATCCAGGCCTAACCGGTTTGGCTCAGTGGATAGAGCATCAGCCTGTGGACTCATGGCTCCAGAGTTAAATTCCAGTCAAGGGTTTTTATATACCTTGGTTTTGGGTACATCCCCAGTAGGGGGTGTGCAGGAGGCAGTTGATTGATGTTTTCTCTCTCATGGATGTTTCTAACTCTCCCTCACCCTTCCTCTCTGTAAAAAATAATCAATAAAATATATATATTTTTAAAAATACGGCAATTCGCATCCACTTGGCTGTAGAGAGACTTGAATACTATATTTCATATGAAATGCAGGGATGGGGAAGCAAAGAGAAAAATGGCATTTCCTCTCTGACATAGCCCATTATGGACCCTTCCTGGAACGAACAGCTACCCCCAAAGCTTGGAGTGCAACTTGCAGGCATGTGTAGACACACACAAGGTGCCCCCCCCACCCAAAATGCATACCCACACTAAAGGCAGTGTTCATTAAACTAAATTTCATTCTCAGAGTTGAGCTATCAGCTGTTAAAGTGTGTCATCCTAAGAGGGCTGCAGAAGGCTCGGAGTCGGAGAGAGAGGACGGAGGCATTAGGCCAGGGAGGAGAGAATGTGGTGCCACAGGCCTTAAGGAAGGAAGAAGTGGCTATGAGTCAAGAATCAGGCAGCCTCTAGTCTAGACTCGAGGAAAGGCAAACAAGCAGCTCCTGCCCCTAAAGACTCCTGGAGAGACGCGAGCCACTGGCCTAAAATCGCACCTGGAGGTCCTTTCCCAAGAACCGACAGGATGGCGGAAGTGGAGCAGAAGAAAACGCGGACCTTCCCCAAGTTCACCAACCTCAGCGTGGATCTCGTGGATCTCGATCAACTGCTTGCCATGTCCTATGAGCAGCCGACGCAGCTGTGCAGAGCCTGGAGGCGGGAGCAGCAGCTGAACTGGGGTCTGCAAAGGGAGCAGCACCAGCTGCAGATGCGCCTGCGCAAGGCCAGGAAGGAGGCCCCGCCCCTGGAGAAGCCCGAGGTGATGGAGACACACCTGCGGGTCATGATCATCCTGCCGGAGTTGGTGGGCAGCATGGTGGGCGTGTACCATGGCAACACCTTCAACACCTTCAGGTGGAAATCAAGCCCGAGATGATGGGCCACTTCCTGAGTGAGTTCTCCATCATCTACCAGCCAGTGGAGCGGCGGCAGGCCTGGTATCAGAGTCACCCACTCCTCCCGCTTCATCCCTCCCAAGTGGTTAATAAAAGCACAGACTTACTTAAAATAAGAATAATAATTAAAAAATCACACCTTGATTTTAGACCAGTGGTACCCATCCAGAATTGTAAGGTAGTGATTTTAAACCACTGAGATCGTGATCATGTGTTATAGCAGCAACAGAAATTTAATACAGTCGGGTTTTAAATTATCCTTCTTACTATAAAGCCAAAAATTCTCAGAGCGGTGACCTAGGGGAGACCCAGGGGAGCAGGCCTTGTAGGAGCCTGAGAACCGGCACCCTGATTTTCCTGTTTCCCTAAAGCAGCTGGGATTGAGCGATTGTGACCCTGATTCTGAAACAGCAGATGCCGGGGTCTCTGGGCCCATTCCAGGAGATGTGCTGCATTTTGCAGCCAAAGGAGAGGACTCACGAATCTGCAAGTCTCCTCTTAAAACCCGCTTGTGTTTGAAAGCATGCTTGCTTGCTCCTGGGATGTGTGTAAGGGTCGGTGAGAGTTTACAGGAAAGCTTATTCACAAACAAGTTTAGTCACTTCACAAAAGTGTCCCCCCAAGAAAAGATAAAAAAGGTGTAGCTCTTGCCCCGGCCCACATAGCTCAGTTGGTTGGAGTGTCATCAGGTGCCCTGACAGGTGGCTGGTTTGATTCCTGGTCAGGGCACATACCCAGGTTTAGTGTTCAATCCCCATTTGGGGCATGTAAGGGAGGCATCTGATCAATGTTGCTCTCTCTCTCCTTTCTTCTCTTTAAAGTCAATTAAAAAACATATCCCAGTATGAAGATTTAAAAAAAAATTAAAGAAGAATAATCTTCCCTACATGAGATGGTGAAAGGGACTAAGCTCTCCATGCTTGGAAGTCCTGTGCTCTTAGCCTGTAGGCACTGGCTTTCGCTGTCCCATTCATTGTCCAGTCTCTCGCCCCACCCCCACCCAGGTCAATCATCCCTAAAAGGTCATCCTATGCCAATGCTTAAGCTTTGGGTGTCTTTGGTTGTTTTTCAGCATCAGGGAGAGGGTAGAAACTTGGGGGTAAGGTGCCTGATGGCATCTAATAAGTCCCAGCCCTACACTCCCCTTCTCCAGCCTGGTCTCTCCTGCCAGTGCCAAAAGCTGCAGACTACACTTCCCAGACCTGCCTTCCCCCTGGCTTCCAGTCAGGTGCTAGCGATAGAGGCCTGGCAGGAGCCGGGAAGATGAGAGACAGGGGGAAGCCTCTTCTCTGTCACTTGGCAGTGCTCTTGCCGAGGGGGCCACCGCCATGAAGGAGCAGCCATGGAGGCAGCGGTAGCTGTGGGCTGGTGCTGGCTTCTGGGTCCCTGCCAAGTCTGCCAGCCACGGCTCTCACAACAGCACATGGTGCACTCTAAGTAACATTATTTTCTCCTCGTTCTCTCCGATCCGGAGGTGGCAGACACATCCGGCAGTTAATGATCTTTGAGAAATCTTACCTTCCCAATTTTTCTCCTGGACTTCTAACGCCTTTGCAGCCCGCTCCCTCTTTGAACACCTACGGCAGTTTCTGTTTTCCCGATTAGATGCAGACTGATAAAAACCCGAACTTTTCACGTTTCTTGGGGGGGGGGGGGGGGGGGGGGGCAGGGAGTAAGCAAAACCCTTCATCTACCTTCACTATCCTGGGTTTAATGGATCTCATTTCCCTGGGATCAAAGGAATCAAAGTAGGGTCCTGCCCCAGAAAGGGGAGGTGGCTGGAATTTGGCAACACATGTCAAGCCAGACTGGAAGCCACTGTTCCTTCTTAGATACTCGTGGTCCTTAGGTGGCTTTCCCGGGCATTAGTGGCTTTCTAGTGCTCCTAGGAGAACCCATAAGGGTGGAGGTAAGCAGGGCGGGGTGAAGCCCAGCAGAGAGGAGCTGCAGGTAAAGCCTCAGAGGCCACTCCAGCCTGATCCCCAGGGGAGCTCTGCAGTGTAATCTATGCCTTAGGGCTTTCTTAATGATTGCACCCATTAGTCATTTTCTAAGTGCTGCAGGAAGAGGCTTGGAACTCCCAGCAATTTGACTGGCTCTGTAGCCTGAGAACAGGCCTCTAAAGAAGACTTGAAGGTGTGAACCTTTGGAAACAGAAATACCCTGAAGCTGGGGGAAAACACCCAGAAAAGGTCAAAGGAGCCCCGAAGGGATGTGGCCAGAGCACTGACCGGGCCCCTCTGATTGTGACTCTTCTTCTATCTGACTATGGGAGAGGGATGGCCAATGCTTCCCCTCTGCCTCCCAAATTTTACACAAAGTCCTCCCTTGGCCAACTCTAAGCAACAACCAGAGAGGGAAGGGGATTCTGGGAAATACAGTTCCCCGCTTCACCACGCTAATAACAGAACAATCCCGATACAGTATTAGGCCTGGCTGTTTCAATAAAGTTTCACAAAATCCCAGGATAAGGTAGGATTCCTTTTGCTACAAGGTCCATAGTCACTATCAGTGAAGGCCCAGCAGTACCAGGAAGAACTGTCGACACAACACCTCTGTGTGGCCCCTATAGTGTGTTCAATGACATGGAAGGAGATGGTTTTCAGGTGGAGGATAGGGTTCCAGGCAGCAGCCTGGCCCTAGCTCCGGTCCTGGCCCCAGCCCGGAAGGGGTTAGGCCAACTGTACCCCTCTCCACATGGCCAACCAGTTCTGGTCCTCTCACCTTAGTACCCTCATCCTCAGCTTCCTTGAGCCTTTCATCTCAATGTTTAAGTGCTTATTTGGGAAATCAAAAATACTGCTCACGGATGATTTGTATTCGCTTTCATGCCAATTTAGAGGCCTTATGGTATTGCAGCTGAAGGCATAGTCTCTGTAGTCAGATTTTCTGGGTTCAAGTATTAGGTCCATCACTTACAGCTGTATATCCTTGACTGAGTTGCTTAACCTCTCTGCCTCAATTTCCTCATTTATAAAACAGTAATAGTGTCACCTCCCTTCTTATAGACTATGAGAGGACTAAAGAAGTTTATAGGTGTTAGTCCCTTAGAATTTATATAAATAACAAACTCATTGAATTTCAATGATGATAACTCACCTTTGTGTAATGACTATATCCTGTTCTTATCTAGTCTAGTAACACATTACCCAGTAATATTTGCTTTGGGACAAATTAGCATCATCATGTGTAAGAAAACATTAAAAGTACACAATATTTTCAAAACACTCTTATTTCTACTTGTCACTATTTCAAAATGGCCTCCCCCAAACTTGTGAGTTTTTATCATACATAGAATATCGTCTTACGAGACAATCTTTAGGGAAATTTTTCTAATAAAAAATTGTGATTAAAGAAAGGTTAAAGGCTGAATATGAGGCATTTGACATCTTATTCTATTAGTAGCTGGCAAATTTCACAAACTATTTGCCTAAGTAGTGAGAACATAGAGCCATAAGGAGTGTTTGAAGTATTGGGTTTCATTTGAAATATCAGCCACAATATAAATGTATCCTCTCCAAGACATATAAATAACCTAGAGTTCCTTGTGCTCAATCTGAAATAAGTACCTGGCATTCTCTAATGATCCAGGATGATGAATCATCACTGGTAAAAATTCTCCCTCTGAAACCCTAAGTGTTGGTGGAATTGCATATTTGGTACATTCTCTTTAGAGAACAATTTGGAAATGTCTGTCAACACTTTCAGTGCTTACTAGTAAACCTAGTGGTCTGCTATTCAATGTTCATTGTACATTCAAGAATTTGAATCATCTAATAAACCCTTAGAAGTCCCTTGTTTTCCATGGTGGGCTCCTGGGATCAACCTGAGTGATTCATGGTGGACTCCTGGAATGTTTTAGAATGGGAGCTGGCCAAGCCAGGAAGACCAACCTTGTGATTAGAGGGTTGGGGCTCTGGCCACCTGATACCAGCCCAACCTCCTGATCTCTGGGGAAGGTATAGGGCTGGAGATTGAGTTCAATCACATGGCCAGTGATTTAATCAACCATGCCTACAGAATGTCCACACTTGAAGCTCCAGTGGGCTTTCTGGTTGGTAAACACATTGGTGTGCCATAAAGGTGATGTGTCCAGAAGCCACAGGGAGGAGACACAGAAACTCCACATTCAGGACCATGCCAGACCTCACCTGATTTGCATTTTTCATAATAAAACTGTAATAATAAGTGTAGTGCTTTCCTGAATTCTATGACTCAGTCTAGTGAATTATCGAACCTGAAGAAGTCATGGGAGCTCCCAAGTTTGTAGTGAGTCAGTCAGAGTGGGGTGACCTGGGAACTTATAGACTTGAGGCTGGCATCTGAAGTGAGGGTGTCTGATTGGGAACTGTGTCTTTAACTTGTGGAGTTTTGCACTAACTCTAGGTAGTGTCAGTATTGCAATGTTTAACCATCAGCTCTCCAGGAGATAGAGAGAAAGTTCTAGTTTGTAATGTTTGCAGATTTCCATTATAGCAATACTTTCACGATGGCCAGTTTCAAGTTACAACATGATGTCATTGATCGTAGAGTTGAGAAGAGATGCGAGATGCACTTGAGCTGCTCCTCATGGGCCTATGTAAGTTGACTCCAGCACTCTATTGCTTACATCTGGTGACTAAGCAATTCCATTTCTCAAAATTGATTCCACAGATAGGCTGCCACATTTTTTTTTCTTTCTCAACTAGGTGCAGAAATTTACATGGAAGCATTGTTTGTATTCATCAAAGATTAAAAACAAGCTATAGGCCCACCAATAAGCTTAAGCAAACCAGTGTGCATGAATAAAATGAAATGCTAGGCAGGCTTTAGAAAGCATGAGGCAAATCTATACTAATGTGAAATAATTTGCAAGATATAGTAAGTGAAAAAAGGAAGAGGCAGAGCAGTCTGCAGTTTGCTACCACTTGGTATTACATGAAGGGGGATGTATATTGACTTCTGTGCATGTATAGATGTTCTTGGGAAGAGATACACAGAGAAAACTAGTAAGAGAGGTAGCTTCTGAGAAGAATGATTAAGAGATTTGAGTAAGAGACATCATTTTACATATGCCTTTTGTACTGTTTGCATTTTTTCTAGTATCTAAAGTATTAAAGCAACAGGCAGTGATAGAAAATAGGGCAATAGGAATGAATGACTGAATGAGTAAATGAGTGAACCCTCTGAACAAAGTGACTTTTGTTCTTTTATCATAATCAATGCACTTCTCACCAATTTCTGTGCACAACTCTATCCTAAAGTCTGATTCAGAAAGAAAGTGACTGCAGGGCATTTTCTCTAACAGTGAGGTCAAATGGTGAAAGGCCTGTAGGAGCCAGGTAAGCACCATGAATGCAGGAAGTTGTCCAGGTGAAATCATGCTGACCTGAAGGGCTCCCATCAAGCATTAATGGAGAGAAGCCATGACTCATCTACAGCAGCCACTGGCCTGCAGAAATATGGGCCTGGCATTGCCACATCTTTTTTTTTTTTTTTTTACAGAGAGGAAGGGAGAGGGAGAGAGAGTTAGAAACATCAATGAGAGAGAAACATCAATCAGCTGCCTCCCACACACCCTTACTGGGGATGTCCCCAAAACCAAGGTACATGCCCTTGACCGAAATCAAACCCAGAACCCTTGAGTCCACAGGCTGATGCTCCATCCACTGAGCCAAACCGGCCAGGGCCACATCTTTTGATTTTTAAGAAAACTCAGAAATCCAAAATAGTATGTAAAATTTCTTCACCTGATTAAAGTAAGTAACTAATTCAAATCTTCCAACAACATAACGAGGGCAAAAGCAACAATAATATAACTTTATAATTTTTTAAGAGGATGTTTGTTTTTACTCAATGAAATACAGAATCTTACTTTAGGCTGAGCTTAGATGAGTAGCAAATATTTGGATTTGGTGTTCTAAGGAAAAGGATCTTATCATCTTCAACCCCAAGTCCAAGACAATTAAATGTGATAGTATTTGTAAAGTCAGTGTTTTAGTTTGTTTAGACTGCTATAACAAAATTCCACAGACTGGGTAGTTTATAAATAACAGAAATTTATTTCTTATAATTCTGAAAGTTGGGAAATCCAAGATCATGGTCACATGTGGTGATTGCAACCTTTCCAGTTCATAACCTGGTTCATGCCTTCTCTTTGTGTCCTCACACAGTGAAAGGAGCTAGGAATTTCTCCATGGCCTATTTGAAAAGGGCACTCATCCCAGTCATGAGGGCTCCACCTTCATGGCCTAAGCACCTCCCAAAGGCCCCACCTCCTAATACCATCTTTGGGGTTAGGATTTCAACATGTGAATTGGAAGAGGGGGACACAAACATTCAGACTACAGCAGTCAATTGAAAAAACTAATTCTCTTGATAGTATGTGCTGATTGATAGATTTTAAATACTGAGAAGTCTGTCACAGCCACTCAAAAGTGAGGGGTGGGAGTGTGCAGAAAAAGAGTCAAGGTGGAAGAAAGAGACATAAAGGTGGTATCCAAGTAAACATGGGGAGGGACCCAGCGAAGAGAGCCCAGCAGGGGAAAGGTGAAAGCAGAGGACTGCAGTACTGATGGACCTTAGGAAGGCAGCAAAGAGGCCAAAGATGGGAAGTCCAACTATTATAAGGTAGTTTTTTTTCCTGTGGGTTTTCTTATTTATTGATCCATCTTTCTAAATCCTTTGTGTTTCCACACTATTGATTAGAATTTTCTGAGTCGATCAGTATTCAAATTATAACTAATTTATCCCCACTTACTTAGGTTCTCCCATCATGCTGTTGGCTAAATATAAGCTGATTTCCTGTTGCTCTAGCTTTTAAAAAATCTCAGCTGTAAACATAACCATGTTTCTATGCAATCTTAGACCCATAAGTATCAAGCAAGTCCAAATGAAGTGAGAGTAATGGTGGTGCAGAGTGAGAAAAAATAGTGGCAGTAATAACAATGATGACAATGGCAGCATTTGTTATAGGCCAAAGGGCTTTGTGAGAGACAGCCAGAAATCTCACCCTATTTCTACATATAGCTTTAAGTCCAACATCTCTGGAAAATGTACCCTCCTCTGAGTTAGGTCCATCTGTAACTTATCAGAGTCCAGCCATGATAAATTTAAATATTTCTAATCTATGATACTCTATAGAACAATCTAGAAAGGAAATAACGTAACTACAGTAGGCTCCTTTGGGATAAAAGCAAATAGAACAACCAGAACAACTAGTCCTTGGCATATTTTATATCCAGCCAGAGAAGACTGGCAGGAACTCCTGTTCTTGGCAATGAAGTAATGTCCTTGGTCAGTCAATCTGGCTGACCCTGGTTTTGTGAACAGAAAGAACTTTGCATAGAAAGGTTATATCCTGTTTCTTCTCATAAGAGCCAGCTTAGGTTACACTTGGTCCCATTGTTTCAGGACTTGACTGAGAGCTGTAAGAATGAGCCAACACTATGACATTTTTCTACCTAAGTCAAGGCTGAAGTTCCATATTATTGTCTCCTCTCTACAGAGAAGAAAACTAAGACTCAGAAAAATTAAATAATGAAGTTAGAGGCAGAGCACAGATATGAGTGAGTTCATCCTATTTCAAAATTATTCTTCTTTCACTTTATTTCATCTTCTATAACTTTTTATTTTTATTTACAGAAGTAAGTAGTACATAAGGATGGTGGAAAAATTGGAATATACAAAAAAGTGCTTTGTATTTCTTTCCAGTCTCACTCTCTTTTATTATTACATACACACAAAAACAACGCACAGTATTTCATCAGGATTAGTCATTATATATTCTTTCCACTTCTCTACAAAGGTACGGAATTCTCACCATGAGGCAAGAAAAACAGCCCCAAGAACTCCAGGTTTCTAACAGTTTATTGCTTAGGCAAGAGCAACCTAAAATTACCTCAAATGGGCTTATATTTCACTGTGTTAATTTTCAGATAGCCCATTACAATGAATAATACAAACACTAGACTGAGATTTTTTAAATATTTCTCTTTCATGCCTGATTTCAGAATTGGTGCTTTGGAATAACAAATATCAAGTTTAACTAAAGTAAGAACAATCCTAGCCATGAAGGAGATGATGAAGAAAAGTAAAATAAGGACCAATATCCATCTATTCATTTATCATTCAACATATAATTTTAAGCACCTTTGATGTGTTGTTTTGGATACAATACTATGTCAAAAAACAAATTCCTCTGCTCTCAGGGAGTTTATACTCTAGGAAGGAGAAACAGACAATACACAAATAAATGGAGAAAATGTCAGGTTGTAATAAGTACTATGGAGAAAACTAAAGCAGAATTATGGAAATGAGAAATGTTGAGGAATGAAATGCTGCTCTTTTCTGAAGTATATTAGTCTGCTGGGCTGTCATAATAACATACCATAAACAGGTTGACCTAATCAATAGAAATTTATTTTCTCTCTGCTCTGGAAGCTAAAAGTCCAGATCAAGATTCCAGCCAATTCAATTTCTGATGAGAACTCTCTTCCACGCTTGCATACAGCTACCTTTCCTCTGTCCTCACATGATCTTTTTGGTGTCTCTTTTTATACAGACACTAATTCTACCAGATCATCAGGGCCCCACCTTTATGACCTCACTTAACCGTAATCATTCTTTACTCCAAATACAGTCACAGTAGGGGCTAGGGCTTCAACATATGAATTGGCGGGTCTTCTATGGGACACACACATTTAGCCCACAGGATAGTTGGAAAAGTCGTATTTGATAAGATGTGGTAGCTAGCTTTTAAGATGGCCCTCAGTGACCCTCATCCTAAGAATTGACACCCTTGTGTAGTCTTCTCCCACAATAAGTCAGGTCTCTGTACAGCAGAACACAGCAGAGAGTAAGGTCTGTGACTTCAGAGTCTAGGTCATAGAAGACACTGAAGCTTCCACTTTGCTTTTTTGGATCACTCACCCTGGGGAAAGCCAGCCATCATGTCATGAGGACACTCAAGCAGCCTTGAGAGAGGCCCATGTGGAGAGGAAGTCAAACTACCCACCAACAGCACTAATCTGTCAGAAATATGAGTGAACCACCTTGAAAGTGGAATCTCCAGCCTTCAGACGGTTTTCACTCCAGCTTATTCCAACCCCATGTGGAACACTTAGCTGGAACCACCCAGCGAAGCCTGTTTCAAATTTCTGGCCTATACAAAAGGTCAGATAATAAGTGTTTGTTATTTTAAGCCACTACATTTTAGAGTAATGTTTTATGCAGCAAGAGATTAGTACATAAGGTAATATTAACATATCTAAAGGAAGTAATCAAGAAAAAGCCTTTCAGACAGAAAGAAAAACAAGTGCCAAAGACATTAAATTACAACATGTGTGGCATGTTCAAGGAACAACCAGGAAGGCAATGTGCCAGGGAGAGAATGAGCAAGGGCAAAAAGAGTAAGAGACTGGTCAGAGAGGAAATATGGGTCAGGTATGGAGGGTCTTAGGTGTCTGCAGCCTTACCAGGGTAACATGTAGGCAGACATCCACTCAGGAGGAGCATCTCATTTGTTTAGATGACATATTCTGGTAGTTTTATAATCTCATGTAATCAGATTATATCAGCCACCTCGGAGACCTTAACAATTCTCATGCTTTTAACCATCATTTATATTTCTACAATTCCCATATTTATATTTCCAGTTGAGATCTCTTCCTTGAAATTCAGCATCTTATACCCAAAGGGCTAGTCAACATCTCCCCTTATCTAGTGGGTATCTCAAATTTATGGTGTCCAAAATAAGATTTCTGGTCTTCTCCAGCCTCACCCCTGCTCCCACACACATAGTCTTTCCATCTTGGAGAGTGAAAACCCATTCTTTTAGGTACTTAAGCCAAAAATCTTAGAGTCATCCTTTAGCCTCCTCTTTTCCCATATACCCATAAACTAATCCAAATTATCAGCAAAGTCTATTGACACTCCTTTTTAAATGTACCCATAATCTAACACTTCTCACCACTGTTCTCCATCTCATTCACTGTTCTCCAAGCCACTGTCATTTTTTTTAGTCTGGTTATGGTATAAGCCTTCTAACCAGTTTCTCTTTACCTTCTGTAGTCTATTGTCAGCTCATTAGCCATAGGGACATTTATCAGATCATGTCATTTATCTGCCTTAAGTCCCCCAGTGTCTCTCCATCTTGCTCAACATGAAAATCAAAATCTTCATAGGATACGACCCTTCAGGATCTTGCCCAATTATATTTCCAACCCCTTCTCCATTGACTCTTTCTTTTACTCAGTTTCAACCACAATGGCCTTCCTGCTGTCCCAGAAACAAGCCAGGTACACTTCTGCCTCAGAGCCCATGCTCTTGTTGTTTCTTTGAGCCAAGATTCACTCCATTACCTCCTTCCCTAATATGCTTAAATCTTACTTCATCAAAAAAATCTTCCCTGACCTTCCTGTAAAAATCGCAAGGCCCCTCCAGAACTCCTTAGCTCTTCCTTGCCTTATTTTTGTACAGAGTTCTTATCACTATTGGACATTATTATTTTTCATTATTTACTTTCTCTATTTATTTGTTTTTGTCTGTCTTGTTCCACTAGAATATAAGCTTCTTGATAGTAAGGATTTTTGTCTATTTTGCTTAATGCTGGATGCCCAGATTCTTTATAGATATAGATGATATAGATATAGATATAGATATAGATATAGATATAGATATAGATATAGATATAGATTTCAGAGAGGAAGGGAGAGGGAGAAAGGGATAGAAACATCAATGATGAGAGAGAATCATTGATTGGCTGCCTCCTGCACATCCCACACTAGGGATCGAACTCACAACCCGGGCATGTGCCCTGACCTAGAATTGAACTGTGACTTCCTGGTTCATAGGTCAATGCTCAACCACTAAGGCACACCGGCCAGACTGCTCAGATTCTTAGAGTAGTGCTTGGCACTTGGGAAAGCACCCAATAAACCCTTGTTAAATAATGAATAAGCTCCATAGGGTGGATATAAGAGTCTCCAGGTCATGACCAAATGATAAAGCATGGTGGCTCACATGCTATGCAGAAGATAATGAGAGCTTGAGATGCTCTAAAGAGTAAGAAAAAGAAAAATAAAGGCAGGTTATAGAGAGAAGAGTCCAGCATGCCTGGGGGTACCTGGAAGGAGCCTGAGAGAAAAGTCTTCCTTTTGGGGTGAGCCCAAAACATGGGTCAAATCAGATATATTTAAGGAGACTTTTAAACTAGTTTGCTGTGGGATATGAAGATGTAAACCTCAATCTTCCACCTTCTCTACAAAATGTTTGTACAACTCTTTCCTTGGTACTACTTCTGGGTGGAGGGATTCTGGTTGGAGAAATAGAAGAGGATTGATGTCTGCACCCAAGCTGGCTAAGAGTCAGCATGTTCTGATGCAGAAGTCAAAGGCCAAGAGCACAGCTGCCATCTGAGCTGCACATGCAGCCTTTAGCCTTGCTGTCTGTTTCCTTGGCTGGCTTCTGTTCAATGGCATGGTGATTTTTAACAAGGACCAGTGTTTTTAATTAATCAGACCCTGTTCGCTGTGGCTCTGGTCCAACTCATCTTAGCGCAGCTGCTTTGTCTACACATTCCTCAATTCATGCTTTTAATTATTACCAATAACCACCACATACACACACACACACACACACACACACACACACACACACACACAGCCTGCCAGACGCTATAGCCTGAAAAGACGTGACCTCTGAGCTAAACAACTTCGTTTCTATTTTAATCAGGTAGTCCTAGAAGCTTACTCTCCCACTATTTTTTTCCTAACAGGGTTAGCTTTTTAAAAGCAGGTACTAGCCCTTTAAAAATGCCTCTTCGTGGAATTCCTCTCAAGCTGTTCTTTGGGAGTGCTGCAGGCAAAGACATTTCCTCCAGGAACAACAAAGGTGGTCATTGCGAGTGGGGAAGAGCCAGAACATGAAAGTATGGAGATGAAAATCATGCTATTTTGTATTTTTAATATAAAGGCATACTGAGATAGCACATACAGTGATAGTTAAGCCTGTTCACGCAGACAGGAAAATATTTTGTAGGCTAAATTGCCATATTCACAAAAATTATATACATTTTCTTATCTATATCCTGTCTAGCTAACTTTTATCTGCCTTTATTTTATCCCATTATATCCCATGAAGTGTTTAAAGTGTCCCATGGGGTAACAGAGCCATAATATTTCTCCTGCTCTTGGGTTTTTGGGGAGGGTCTGTTTGCCCTGAAACCCCAGCTTGTGAGCAGCCCTTTCTCACTTCTGCTTCCAGATCCCTAAACCCCCACTTTGAAACTGTTATCTTTTCAGTTCCCCTCTCCAGAGGTGTTTCTCACTCTCCAGGTTCCCTGCAGGTAGAAGACATACAGAACCTTTTCCAAATCCCTCTGATTTTGAAACACAATGCCTTTAATTCAAATACCAACTGGCACCATTTATTCAATGACTGTCTTTCTCTACTGCTATTATACATCAATTGTCCTTATAGGCATGTGTATATTTTAAGCTACCTATCCTATTCTTTGGCCTATTTGTCCATCAAATAGCAGTGATAAAAACAGCAAACAGTGCCATTGTTACAAATGAGTGAACAAGAATAGGGATTAGGAATGATACTTATTAGGTAGAATTTAATAAAACTTTTTGAAACCAGATCAGAAAACCCCTGTTGGGATATATGATGAACCGTGGGAAGAGCCTTCATGGGTGCAACACTGATTTTCTAAGTCATACTCTGGTCACACCCCAGGGGTAGTATCTAAGTCCTGTGTTTAAGAAAGCAAACATTTATTGATGCAGGGATGGACAAATAGGCCAAAGAATAGGATAGATAGCTTAAAATATACACATGCCTATAAGGACAATTGATGTATAATAGCAGTAGAGAAAGACAGTCATTGAATAAATGGTGCCAGTTGGTTTTTCATGTGGGAAACTTAAAGTTGAATACCTCCCTTACAACATATAGAATACATTTATGAAAGAATTTCTTTACGACCCAGCGTCTTAAGGGGCAGAAAGATTTCTTAAGCAAAGCACAAAAAGTACAAACCTCATAGGATGAGACTGAGAGGTAAATTGTACTATTAAAACCATGAGCATGTTTTCATCAAATTACACCATTAAAAAAGGTAAAAAGGCAAGCCACGAACTGGACATAGGTAACTGCAATAAGATAATCAGCAAAGTATTCGTATCCTGTAAATACAAAGAACCCCATGAACGGTTGAGAAAGCAAACAAACAGCTCAGTACTGAAGTGGACAAACTATAAGAACAACTACATCTCCAAATATAATCAGTAACTATGACATAGTCAACAAACATAAAAAAGAAAAGAACAGAAAGGAGCAATACCATGTGTTTGTAGAACATCAGGAACTCTCATTCTCTGCGAATGGGAGAAAACAACCTGGCATTACCTGGGAAGGTTACATAGATGTCTATAGTCTATGTGTAACTCAATTTTACTCCTAGATATGACTCCTAGAGAAATTTCTAAAAATAATAATACAAAATCAGATAGCACTGTATAGTTTATGAAGCACTAATATTCATATGTGTAGTCTATAATGTGAACCTATTTTTAGTAGGCATTATTAATTCTACCTTTCACTGAGGTTTGGTTACTTCCCCAGGTCTCACAATTGGTGAGTGGCACTGACACCCCCTGGTGTAAAGTCCTTCTTTTCTTTGTAATAGCCCCAACATCAGTCAGGGGATCTCCCCTCCCCACTTTTATGGGGTTTGGATGAGGCTACATCCAGACACAGTCTATGGAAGCACCACAGTGATTGGTTCATGGATAACGTGGGACCTAAGTCTATCCATTCAGAGTGAAACTTATGCCCACTGGAAAAAATGCTTGCCCTTTCACGGTGGTCTATAGCCTAGGACTGCTTTATGCTGCCATTTGGAATCTGAGAATGAGCCAGAGAAGCAGAAGGTGGAGTTGAGAGATGAAAAGAAATTGTTTTGATGACACAGTTTATAGTGCCAAGGTAACTAAGGCCAGATCTACCTCTGAATATCTAGGTTACATAAATAATAATCTCCCTTATGCGTGATTTTGAGTTGCCCTTCCTGCAACTTAAAACCCAAGGATTTGGGGTTTTAAGTAGAGCCCAGCTATCCTAATGTTCACTGCTCAATAGCTAGCAAAATGTGCCTGGTGGTCTCCAATCCCAACATGAAAACAGTATTTTGCTTTTGCTATGACAAAAGTCTTTGGCTTTTTTCCCAAGCCTATTATACAGAAAGATATTGCTCTCTCTTATTTCAAGGAGTATGTATCTAGTTTGTATCTTATCTAATTTAAGGTCAACAACTTCATAATTAAAGTATTTTCTTTGTCAAAAATTCTTCTTCACAGAGTCAAGGACAACATCCTATAATTATAGATAAATTCATCCAAACCATCAATAGTGCTTAAAGGTGATCAATGTAAGGGTATATATTTTAAGGAAAGAGATTTAGACTATTTAGTTAAACTACATGAAGGAAGCATTGGAGACATGGCAAATAAAATAACCAAACAGTACAGAGTCCTAAGGAACATTCCCTCCCCACCCAGGAGAGTGGGAGATTGTCAGAACTGTCACTAGGACGTCCTTGTCCTCGGACAGAGGCTGGCAACACTCAGAGAGAGGACCCACCTTGCCAGCTGGAGTCAACAGACTGGAACTGAGGGGCTCTGGAAACCGTGCCCAAAATTGCAAGACCATGATTTTTCAGACTCAGTCTGACAAGTGTGAATGTCGTTATGAGGACAGTGGAACAGGGTAGTTGAAAGCAGGACTACCCAGGAGTTCCAGAGTGGTGATCACAAAGGTAGATAATAAAAGCCCTTCTTTATCAGTCAGAACAAAGAGCTCTGGATATCAAAGCCTGAGCATGAGCTGTCAACACCGCTGCCAAAATCGCAAAGCATTCAGAGTTGGTCTTCAAAGTCTTCCATCAGCCGGTTTGCCTTCCCCTCAGACCTTGTCCCTGTTCCCGCAGCCCAGTTGCTCTGTCTGTGGAACACCCCGTAACGAACGAGGCACTCAACTCAAGACATACCCTCTGGGGAAGGGCTTAAAGCTCCAAAATTGAGTTTGCTCTTTTCCATTTCATTCATCAAAATTTCCATGTCCTCATGCAATCATGAGCAGTGGAGCCAGGCAGTACTGGGTTACAAGCTAAGCCATGCCACCTATGAACCAGTGAAACTGGGCCAGCTAGTTACCATTCCTAAGCATCAATGTCCTCATCTGAAAAATGGGACTATAGACATTAAAAGTCCTAAACAATATTAACCTCCCCACACTTTTCAAAAGTTCACTTTATGCCACTTCACTCTTTTTTCTTTTTTGGCGAAATACCTACTTTAGTACCTATTTTCAGTAATGGAAAGAAATCTGAAAAGGATTTTCACATTTATAAAAAGAGGCGAAAAGTAAAAATACTGTGTAGTGTCTGCTTTGCCGCAAGTTGTTAAAGAGACAGCGTACATCCTGTGCAGCAAGTGGCCCTGTTAGGCTCCTTCTGTGGGAACGACAATCAGCCTCTCTGCATCAAGCTCCATCGTTTTGAACTGTGTGAGTGTCTGTGCTTTATCTCAGTTTACTTTGTGCATTGGTTAGCAAGATGGAGCCTCAGGTCATTGTTTCTTCACTTTGCACCATTTTGACTTATGAAAGGTTTCATAGGAATGCTCCCCTTTAGGATAGTGGAGTGGTGTGTGTGTGGGGGGGGGGGGGGGAGAGTTGAGAGACAGAACAGGACTTGTAATAATGGCCCCTAACTCAGCGTTGTTGAGAGAATTCAGTGAGATGAAGGTCCCAGGGAAAAGCCCAGTAAACATCAGTAATTATTATTATTGCTACTACTATAAATAATAGTAATAAAGATAAGGCTAATCAATAGGTTCAACCATACTGTGAAATTTTATCTATTTTTGAAAAGGAGCTTAATTGCTGGTTGACACCTTTTTGGAAGTACTCATCCCCCATTTGCATATTGTATCCACGGGGTTTGCCTGTGGGGCTTTCCGTAGAACAGGTTGTATATCTTTTGCTGAAGCAAATTTCAATATTCCTTTTTCACAGGACCCATTAACTCTGACATAAGAAACTCTTCATACACAGCGCAACAAGCTATGGAAAACCATACACCAGCCCAAAGACACGACATTAGCAATAGTTGAGAAGACCTTTTCTCTCTTTTCTCTGGTAATTTACTTTATGAATAAATTGTTTTTCTTTAAAGGTCACTTTGTTGTTTTAGAACACTTCACATCCAACACTGTCCTTTTACTGAAGGGACTTGCACACAGGATAATTTAAGCAGTATTTCTAAGATTTCGTCTATTACATTATAACAATTCTCCCAGAGGGGGAAAAAAAAGCTCATAATGTCACTACATAAGGTGGTTTGTCTGAAAAGACAATTTTTACCAAAAATCAAGACAATAAAAAAATCTATTTTGTATATATCTTCCACCTGGGTAAGACATAATAGTTACAAGTAAGGTTTTTGGAATATGCCAGTCAATTTACATTAAGTGTTGAGTCCTGACAACTATTTTATGAGATGAGTTATTATTATTCCCATTCTTAAAATAAGAATATTAACATTTAGAGATGGTAAGTGACTGAGCCAAAGTCACACAACAAGAGGATGAGTAAGGACAAATTTAATTATCTTTCTCTCTGATCCAAGCTTGTCGCTCAAACTAGCTAGACTCAAACTCTTGATCACACCTCCAAAAGGAAATAGCCCATTTCAGCAAATCTTGTAGAGTCTATCTTCTTAGTGTTCTTTGGAATGTCTATCCTGAGCTTCCTACCTTCTAGAATGGGACCTGAGAATGTCCTAATTCTAAGGCAGATTCATCATGAAAAAAAAAAGTCAGTCTAATAATGATTATCTTTCCTGAACATACGCTGTTTTCTTCCATTCTTCCCACAACCCTTTTCAGTGAGTATCATTCTTGATTTACAAATGAAGAAATAAGGTTCTGAGAGATCAAGTCAAAGACCAGAGACCCAGCTCACAGGGATGTTCTTTTCAACCCACAGAGTGGCATTTTAAAATATTTGAACCAACATTTAAAAATTAGAGTACATGCTTAAAACCTGAATTTCTGTATTTTATTGAGAACTTCCAATTCCTAGAAACCCTCGTCAAATTCCCTCATGGAAATCAATGGCTAACGCTGAGGAACAGTGGCTCAGAGCACATTTTTTTCCAGCCTTAACTGTCCCCATCAGCCAGCCTCACTCATTTCCTTTTAACACGAAACTCTATTAGTTCCCACCTCTCATGAGCATTGGTAGAATATTATGACCAATTGTTGACTGATCTGCAAAAGGCTCTGGCTATGAGAGATACTGCCACCATCTTCAAAAGATGCTAAATAACTAGGAGAGCCACAGAGGATACAGATACAAGGACACTGAGTGTATTCCGCAATTTCTATTAGAAAGACTATTTGCCACAGGACACATTTAAAAAACTGTTGCAGAATATTGTTTTCATTAGTTGTTTTGTTGTGTCTATTATGTGGGCAGCCTATGTCGCCTCATGATGTCCCTAGGAGCAATTCTAACAAAAGACTTAGAAAGATCACCCTGAATCTATTTTCCCCTTCTTTTCCATAGTAGAGCCCCTGAGTATTATTTAGCTAGGCATATCATCACCCAAGAAGAAACTACATTCCTTAGCTTCCCTTGTAACTAAGCGTGGCCATCTGACTTACAAGGGGGTGTGGACAAATATGGAGCAACTTCTGGGTATTCTCCTAAAAGACTGACCTGCACAGTTTTCCCCTTGCCCCAGGCTGGACCACCAAAGTGGACGTGAGCCAGGATCAGCCAAGTAGACATTCAAGAAGATTACAAAGTAAGAAGATGCAAGGTACCAGAATAGAGACCCCTACCAGCCTGTTTTTGGGGAGATTAACTTTTATTTACTTAAGCCACTGTAGTTGTAAATGTTTTGTTACCACAGTCTTCCTCCCCGTATCCACTCCCACTCCTTCCACTTTCATTCGTCCTTTGCTCTTCCTAGGATTTCAGAGGATGTGGTATCCTTCCTCCACTGCATTAGGTCTAGCCTTAAGTCCTGACATAGTTTCTTAGGAGCAGTGTGACCTTGGACAAGTTACTTAACGTCTCTGAACCTGATCTGCAGGATAATCATTACAATGATTTGTCAAAAGGAGATGGTACTGATACCTCTATCTCCTAGCATAAAACCACCCTCCAACCTATTTTCTCTAATGCAGGCTTCAGCCCGTTCCTCCACACTAAAATCTATCTAAATGGTATCTCTATTGCCTCCCGGAAAGAATATAAGTTTTAAAAAAAGAAGTTTAAAGATGACTGGGCTTTAGTGTCATCCCTGACACATTCTCCAGGCAGCTAGGGATACTGTCATTGAGTTGGGAAAAGGCCCTTAGCCAACCAAGCTCATAATTCTTATTTTAAAGCCATGTACTCTGAGTGTCCTACAGCTTGGCAAGCCAAAAGGCTGTACAATGTAGAGGGTAAGACAGAGGAATCAGACAGACCTGAGTTCAAATATTGGCTCTCCCACTTCCTGGTGTGATTTCTGGCAAAGAACTTAACTTCCCTGTAAAACAGGTATAATACTATTTCTTCAGGGTTGCTCTGATCAAATCAAGGCCAGTACACAGTGAACACTGCATCCCAGGTTTTATCTTCCTAATGGCAAACTCGAAGTGACACAAATGTAGCTGAGCCTTCTCCCACACACCTGTTTGCCCAATGCATTCTAGGAGAGGTTAATGAGTGAGCATGACTCCCTAGTAGATAAGCGGCCACGTTCCAGCATTCCTGGGCCCAATCATCGGATCCAAATCCCTCCATCGATTTGCCCCCTTGAACCATATGCAAGTTGACTTTGGCTTTTGGAGTATTCTCAGGAAACCCTCAAAAATAACCCCAGCTGTATCATAGTCCACTCACGCATTAATTAAAACAATGAGCCAGCATCCAAAACGTAACTTGTAATTAGCATTTTACTGCAGTTTCTCTCAAAGAACACCAAAGAGAGAACACAGAACTGTTAGAAATTCTCTCTTGCCTTTCACTCATTTTCAATTATTCTCTACCGCTGCAGCTGCCTCAAAATTTCTCAGCCTTCTCTCTAAAGCGCGCGCACACACACACACACAATAAACACACACACACACACACACACAATCATGTTGACACTCACACTCACTCTCATACATACACACAGCCACCAGAGGTTTGCCAGAGCCAGCTTGTACCACCGTAAAAGAGCTGATTGTTAAATTTTCCCAGCTGGTTGTTAAACAACATCCATTATTAAAAATTAAGTAACATGAACTTACAAAAAAGCAAATTATAAACAAAAGTGATAAATATACAATACTCAGAGGGAAAAAGGAATAGACATGAATCAACATGAATGAATCTCAGAATAATTATGCTGAAGCCAGACAAAAGAAGAGTATACACTAAGTGATTCCATTTATAGGAAACTCATGTATAATTATAAGAAGCAGGTCAGTAGTGTCTGAGAGAGATGGTAAGAAGCAGTGGAAGAGGGAGTTTACAAAGGGGTTTGGGGACATCTTGGGGAGTGTTGGATATGATATGCTCAGCATCTTGATTGTGGCGATGGTTTCAGAGGTGTATACGTATGATGAAATTTATCAAATTATACAATTCAAGTATGTTCAATTTAATGTATGCCAATTCTGCCTCAATAAATCTGTCAAATACACTCAAAATCCATCACTTTCTAATTACTTCACTCCTATCTATACTCTTGGGGTTTCTTACATCTTTGTAGCTGTTTACCTAGTAAATACTACATAATGGTGCTTCTTGGAGTCTCTTCCCAATCCCATATGCAGCGATGTCACATTGGTAACTTGAAATTGGCCGTGGTGGGAGTTTTCACGCCATGAAAATCAGCAAACACTATAAACCAGGGCTTGGCTCTTTGTTTTGCTGGTGTCCTAGATTTAAGAAAGTCAAGGGAAAAATGCTAATGATACAGAATAAACTTTAAACTGTGTTGTGCTTATAGCCATTACACTGTGAATAGTATTTAGAATTTAGAAAATAATCTTTCAGTATTCAAAGACTATTGTCTGACTCAGAAAAGAAGTCACTCACATCATTGATGAATGTGTAAAGTTAAACATATTCTTTCTTGTTTCACTTTCTTATGTCTAGCTTGTTAACATAAATGAAAATATTACCCATTGTTTATGTCAGAACTATATTCATTTGTCAATTGCCATGAATGCAAGAGTTCTGCAAAAGTCAATGAAAGCATTCTGTGAGAATCAATTATTTATATAGAACTTTTATTTATCACTTATAAATTGTGTGCTACACAATAAAATCCTATATAAAAGGCTAATATGCAAATCAACCAAATGGTGGAATGACTGGTCGCTATGACATGCACTTACCACCAGGGAGCACATGCTCAATGCAGGAACTGCCTCCTGGTGCTCAATGCAAGGGGAGGGCCACTCAACTAGAGGCTGGGCTCACAGCTGGCGAGCACAGAGGTGGTGGCAGGAGCCTCTCCCGCATTCATGGCAGTACTAAGGATGTCCAACTGCAGGCTGAGCAGGCCTAAGTCAGCAGTCAGACATCTCCCGAGGGTCTCCTAGACTGCGAGAGGGTACAGGACACTCCCCCAAGCCACCCCTCCAGTACAGAATTTCATGCACCTGTCCTCTAGTCTATAATAAAATTATATATGTATGTGAGCACACACTCACACACATACACACCCACACAGAATTTATTTTAGTTTTGTTTTTTATCAGAAAGCCTTTCTTAAACATTTGCCAGAACTATGTGATCATGTCACTATGATGTTGCCTATGAAATAAGCATTCCATTTCCTGGTGTCCACAGCCCTTTCTTTACTTCAGTTCTTTATTATATAGATTTATGATATAGTTTTATCAGTTATGTAGATCGAAATTTCTTTGTTGTTTTTGTCTCTCTATTTTGTCTGTTCATTTTTTCCAACTCCAGAAAATAAGAAAGGAAGACTGGACTGATGGAATAAGCAAGAAACCTTCCTCCTTAGTGAAAGAAGATGGCAACCACTTCCACTTAATTGGCTCTCTTTTCCTTTATTTCTGCCACAAGCACGTTTTTTGCTATGAGTTCTTCAGAGCTGATGAGGTGCTTGCATGCACCTATGCTTGCTTCCACACCCTCTTCCCCATCTTCCTGTAGGCTGCCTCTCCAGGGTCCTGTTGTAAAAGTCAGCATGCATTTGCTGAAGGCGTTGTGGAAGAGTACATGTGTTCATTGCATAACATTGACTGGACTCAGGTTACAACCAAGGCCTTGAATCCAAGATTGCTGGACCATAAAATCTTATCAACACTCTGATTAAGGAGTTAGAAACACCTCAGAGGCTTTGCTGCAAGGCCCATAAAGATACAGAAAAGAGCCAAAACTAGTTTGTCTCAGTGATAGAGTCGGTCTGTGGACTGAAAGGTCCCATGTTCGATTCTGGTCAGGGGCATGTACATTGGTTGCGGGCACATCCCCAATACGGGGTGTGCAAGAGGCAGCTGGTCGATGTTTCTCTCTCATTGACATTTCTAGCTCTCTATCTCTCTCCCTTCCTCCTCTCTGTAAAATATCAATAAAATATATTAAAAAAAAAAAAAAAAGATACAGAAAAGAAAGTACTCCTGTGTTGGGATGGTTAAAACCTGGATGAACATTTTTTCCTTTGTTTTGAATTCTATTGTCACTAGGATATTGTTAGCATAACTCTAGAAATCATTAGAGGGATTTATTTATGCACAGCATATCACAATAGAGAAATAGCTTTCTGTTTTTTAAATATATTTTTATTGATTTCAGAGAGGAAGTGAGAGAGATAGAGATAGAAACATCAATAATGAGAGAGAATCATTGATTGGCTGCCTCCTGCACACCCCACACTGGGGATGGAACACACACAACCCAGGCATGTGACCTGACTGAGAATCAAACCCTGGTCTCCAGGTTCATAGCCACACCAACTGGGCTGAGAAATAGCTTTCTTATTTCCTTTGTTCCTATTCACCCTAAAGTACAAAATGTTGTACAGACTTCCTCATATTCATCCCTAGGCCACGCCCCTACTACTCCAGCTCCCAGTCTGCTGTTCTCGCCCCATACTTGTTTCCGCGCCTCCCCACCCCCAATCACAGCTGCTCTCCTCCCACCAGCCAGCCAGGGCAGCTGCTTCCTGGCCCCTCATGCTTTCAATGAACATTCCCTCCTCCTGCCCTGGACAGAGCCAAAGACACTTCCCCAGGGTTGTAGCCACGTGGCCCACTGTAACCTCCTAAACATGCTCCATGTCCCTGGAGAGGCAAGCATTGCCGTCCCTTCCCACCTCATTCAAACTGTTTCCTCCTCCTGGAATGTTCTTCTTTGCCATTAACCAAGGAAACCCTACCTCTCCTTCTAAACTCTACAAAGCCATACTTCCTCAGGTAAGCCACGCTTCCTCTGCGGCTCCAAGGGAATGATTAACCCTCATTTCTTTGACTTCTCCAGTCCCTACCTAACCCTCTATTGCCATGCTCCTCTCGTGCTGATGTTCCCAAGTCCCCTCTGCCTATCTTTGAGCTTCTCAAACGATTAACCCATATTAAAGTCCATCGTCTGATCCTGGAACAATGCCCGGCTGATTTGCAGAACAAATGAGTGTTTTGTTCTACAATTCATAATTTACATTAATTCAAAAAAGAGTTACTATGAACTTAAAATGTGCCAGATACTAGCGTAAGTGCTATGGATCATATAAAACAATTAGGCCCAATCCAAGTCCTCAACAAGCTTACAGATGTAGCGGGAGACGGGGGAGAGAAAGATAGAGAGCTGGGACTAAGGTGAGGCAAGTGGTAAAGTACTTGCCTAGGGCACAAAACTCATATTAGTCAGCTGCCTCCAGAGAAACAGACCAAGTAAGATATATGGATAGATATGAAATTGACTCACATTAATATGGATGCTGAGAATCCCAAGATCCTTACAGACCCACCCCGAATAATGTTTGCCCAAATATCTGGGCACCCTGTGGCCCAGTCAAGATGACACATGAAATTAACCAACCATCTCAGTAATCAAGAAATAATATTTGAGTGCAATATTTTTTTACATCAGAATTAATATGCAAAGTCCGTGATGATCAAAATAAAGCCAGGATCCTTTGTCTTTTGCCTCAGATTCCCAGTAGGGCTTGTGTATGTTGGGATGAGAGAAAGAAGGGGAGACAACAACCACTAAAATGTGACACACAGGAAGAAGATCTGAACCGCCTTCCAAATCAATAGGATGGTGCTCCTCACCAGCTCACCCACCCTGCCCCCATCCTGCACTTCCCCCATTTGTCTTATCTCAGTAAATGATGCAGCCATGTGACAGGGGTCCAGCCAGAACCCAGCAAATTGCCTTGTCTGTATGTCTCTTTCCCCTCAGGTCACTGTGCAAGCTTCCTAGGCCTTCCGTCCAGTTCAATGTCCACCTTTGCTCCAGGGGCTCATAAATTCCGGTCTGATTCTCTGAAGGGTTTACTCCTCAGAGAAGCCTGTAGGAATGGGCCACGCTGTCCTCTGAAGCTCTGCTGCTGCCAGACTGAACTCCACGCCTTGTAGTTTTCTGCTCCAGGCTTAGCCCTTGCTGCTCTCCCTGCCCCTACACCCTTTCCTTCTGATGCCTGCAACACTTCTACTCAATCCTCAGCTGAGAAGCAAAGCCAATCTATCTACTACGTAGCCCGCTGTAAGTATAGAGATTCAAAGAGACGCTACTTAGAAAACTTGCTCAAATTTCCTCCAACTCCCAAAACATTTTAAGTTCTGTGTCCTCTCATGGAAGTCCAGCTGTATACCTAACATCTGTGCTGTATGTGCCTGTTGGTCTCCCCACTATAGGCAACCTACAGTCAGGGACATTGTCGGGGTCACATTGGTATCCCAGCTTCTGGCACTTTTCCTATATGTAGTCAATGCTCAATAAATGTTTGTTGAATGAAGGAATCAACGCAAGCCCTGCGGCCTCTGGATGGTTAGGCAGTACCAGTTAGCTGGAGGGAGAAGAAATGTTGTCTCCCAGCATTGTTCTGAACAGTTGGACAGGTTGTACCCGTCACAGCTTTAAGAAAACATGATTCATGGGAATGGCACCCCCAGGCACCAGGCGGAGAGACTCTTCTCCACCTCCAAATTATCTTTCCTTGAGGGAAGGAACCCTTCCTTATCCCCTCAGTCCTGCATACAGCACCCAGCACAGTACTCCATGCCCAGTAGGTCCAGCCAGCTATTAAAAGAATGGATGTATATATTCAAGTGAACTTTTCATAAGGTTGTGGTAACTAAAGGATTGCTCTCCTTCACATTAGGGATATTTTCACCTTTACAACTATGAGGAATGGTCAAAAAAAATGCTGTCCTTTCTTCCCTAAAGACATTCATTCATTTATTTAACAAAATTTGCTGAAAAAGCTACTGTGTGACAGGCACAGGCACTGTGTTGGACACTGAGGATACAGCAGTGATCAAAACAGAGACCCTGCCCTCATAAAGCTTCCATTCTAGTGAAGAAAAATAAAAAAAATGAACAAAATAAATGTATAAGTCAGATAGAGGGAAATATGAAGAAAATTGGTGCCATATTAGGGGACAGAGGGAAATTGGGAACAATTATAGACAAGATGGGTAGGGGACGCCTCTATGAGGGAGCGATACTGAAACAGCTTTAAGTGAATGAAATGAGGAAGTGAGCGTGTACATTTCCAGGCGGGGGAATGCATACCAGGCTGCAGGCAAGGTGAATGGAAAGGCCTGCCTCTAGGAATGAGCTCCATGTACTTGGGGAAGAACAAATTGGCCAGAAGTGAATGGAGAGTAGTAGATAAAAAAACAAACAAAACAAAAACAAAACAAAAAAACAGAAAAATCTTGCACTTTGGTCTTCTTTTTCTAGGGTCCAAGGGATGATAAGCCTTTCAGTCGAAAGTCAGTTGTTAAGCCTCAGCAATCTTGACAAAGAACGAAGTTGGAGGGATCACAACACTAGATATCAAGCTATACTACAAAGCCACTGTAATCTCAACAACCTGGTACTGGCACAAGAACAGGCATATATATAGATCAATGGTACAGAACAGACAACCCAAAAACCAACCCAAACCATTATTCTCAAATGATCTTTTATAAAAGAGGCAAGAGCATACAATGGAGTCAAGACAGTCTCTTCAATAAATGATGTTGGAAAAACTGGACAGCTACATGTAGAAAAATGACACTAGACCACCAACTTACACCATACACAAGAATAAATGGATAAAAGATTTAAATGTAAGTCGTGAAACCATAAAAATCCTTGAAGGAAACATAGGCAGCAAAATATCAGATATCTCACGTAGCCACATTTTTACTGATACAATGCTTAGAGCAAGACAAACAGGGAAAAATAAACAAATGAAACTACATCAAAATAAAAAGCTTTAGCACAGCCAAAGAAATCCACATCAAAATGAAAATGGCCTTAGCTGGTTTGGCTCAGTGGATAGAGCATCAGCCTGCAGACTGAAGGTTCCCTGGTTTGATTCTGGTCAAGGGCACATGCCCAGGTTACGGGCTTGACCCAAGAAGGAGGTGTATAGGAAGCAGACGATCAATGATTCTTTCTCATCATTGATGTTTTTATCTCTCTCTCTCTCTCTCTTTCTCTCCCCCTCCCTTCCTCTCTGAAGTCAATAATATATGAAATTTAAAAAATGAAAAGGGAACCCACTGTATGGGAGAACATACTTGTCAATGATACATCTGATAAGGGGTTAATATCCAAAGTATATAATGTACTCATACAAATCAATAAAAGGAAAACAAACAGCCCAATCAAAAAATGGGCAGAAGACCTATATAAGCACTTCTCCAAAGCAAACATACAAATGACCAAGAGACATATGGAAAATTGCTCAATGTCACTAATCATCAGAGATGCAAATTAAAATGATAATAAGGTATCACCTCACACCTGCCAGAATGGCTACCATCAATAAATCAACAAACAACAAGTACTGGTGAGGATGTGGAGAAAAAAGAACTCTAATACACTGCTGGTGGGAATGCAGACTGGTACAGCCACTATGAAAAACAGTGTGGAGTTTCCTTAAAAAAATTAAAAATGGAACTAGGAATATATCCTAGGAAAACTGAAAACACCAACCCAGAAGAACATATGCACCCCTATGTTCATAGCAGCACTATTTATAATAGCTAAGATCTGGAAATAGTACCAATGCCCATCAGTAGATGCGTGAATACTAGGCAGCTAGAAAAAAAGATCTCTTACCCTCAGAGGGAAGAGGGTGGGGGGAAGGGAAGAAATCAACTAAAGAACTTACATGCTTATATTCATAACTTATGGACACAGACAATAGTGAGATAAAGGTCTGGGGAGGGGAAGAGAGTGAAAAGGAGGAGGGTCAATGGGGAAAAAAGGGAAGACATCTGTAATGCTTTAAAGAATAAACATAAATATATTTTAAAAATCAGTTGATTATTTTTTATTCATTCCTTATCTCAAGCTAAGATTATTTACAACGTTATTCAAGAGACACCTTTAAAAAAAAAAATCTTGCTATTCCAGGCCTATCTTTTTGAACATCTGAGATAGATATTTTTAGGAAAAACAAAACAAGAAAACACACCTCTCATTTCTCCAAAGCAGTACAAGTTTTTTGTGGGTTTTTTTGTTTTTGTTTTTGTTTTTGTTTTTGTTTTTTTTTAAGGAATGTGAATTTGGAGGGAATTGCTTCTCCATATGGCCATTTCCTGACCTTGCCCCAATTTGTGAGTATCTCCTGTGTGTATGCTATTGTCAGTCTGACTGAAAAGCAAGATGGCTCAGGCAAGAAGCAAACAAGAGTTTCAATATAAAAAATAAAGAAGGCTGAATTTTTATCTTTGCTTCTCTAAGGATGTGATGTCAAAAGACAAGTTACCATTGCTCTTTACAAGAAGAACCTGGTTCAATATTAATACTTTTCATCTTATTCGGGGTTCTATTTGTTTCTTGTTACCCAAGTCAAATTTCATCAAAGCATTTCTTCTCTTATTCTCAAAGATACTTGTGGGCAGAGTATTACATTGAAGATTCTACTGTCCTTCAGACAATAATTTCTGCACAATTTTTCCCATCATAGAATACTAAGCAATCTGGTCATGTAAAATAATTTATGATCAAATGGCTTACGCTGGGAATATTTTTTCTTTGTGTGCACCAAGTTATAATAGTGGAAAAACCCAAGTTAATTTCATTGTTCCCTATGAAATTACTACATTCCCAGAAAATGATTGCTCATTTGGTAGGTTGAAATAATAGCCACATTAAGATTAGAGCTTCAGAAATATCAAAGAGTATAGTGACCTTGTAAACTGTGATTAAAACATTGATTAGTCTTTCATAAAACCTTGACAAGAGGTGATAAAACTATAAACGTGCCTCTCCTTTTCCTAGTCTATTCCAAGAAAAAAAATGTGTTTTTCAGGATTTTGAAGACAGGGAAGAGAAAAATTTTGCATGATATCATAGCAAATCTCTCGTTAAGTCATTTTCTTCTTCTTCATCATCTTTTTATTGGCCCTCTGTTCTGTGGCTATATATCTATTTATCTATTTTTTTCATTTACAAATATATTATTTTCCCCCTGCCTTACCACCTCAAAATTTGAGAAGGTATTGCTTCTTTCTCCCTTTATTCTTCTATTTTGTTATTTTCCTCAAAAATCTCTTCTCCTAAAAAATAAAATCTTCTCTTTCCTTTTATTCCTTCTCTCACAACTGATCATAATACAGAATTCAAGTTTACTTTAAACTAGTGATCGCATCTCTGAAATTAATTTATGTTCCACATTCTTCTTTGTAAAATCAGATTTTGGAGGAGGAGAAGGGAATTAAACACATTAGGGCCAGACATTATGCAAGGTGCTTTGCAGACATAATTCATTTAATCATTTTAACAGCCTATGGCGGATTCGATTATTGCTCAGAAATATTCACTCCCTCTCCCTCATTTTCTTGAGAAGTGGATACTTCCTGCTCCAGTGATGTTGGGTTTGCAGGCTAGCTTTGGCTTAAATTGAGCAGGGTCTACTTCCCCTCCCCTTGGCTTTGTTTTCAGTCATGTGACAAGCATTGGCCAATAGATTGTTAGCAAAATGTGATACAAACAGAGGGTTGAAATACAGGGGAAACATTCTCTGGGAGCCCTCTGATCCCAGGAGGAGGAGAAGGCTCTCAGAGAACAAAACCACTCCAACTTGGATTAGACAAAGCCCAGTGGATGCCAGCACCTCACAGATGCATGACCTAAAGGAAGATTTATTGCTTTATGCCACTGAGATTTTGTGGCTTTTATCACAGGGCAATAGCTAACATTGCTATGAGGCAAATAGCATTATATCTTTTTAACCAAAAGTGAAAATCACACCCATAGTTACACAGCTAGTATGCCGCAGAGCCAGGACTCATACCAAGTCTGTCTGATCTAAAATCCAATGCTCTTTTATATGCATCACAGCATGCTCCTTCCTTAAACTTTATATTCCTCTATCCATAAAATAAACAAAATCAATTTGAGATTTACTTTCATGTATCTCTTGGTTGATTTTTGCTGAGGTCAATAGCCCTCCCTACAAAATGTCTTCATTCCACTGCCCAGAAATTTGACTTCCTAGAATCACATTTCTCCTTTATTCTCCTTTATTAGGTTATTATAACCTAATAACTGGTTATTCAAAAAAAATGTAGTTTTTAGATATGGATCTTGTGTGTTTAAGTTAAGAATCAATCAGATTTGAAAAGCAAGTGCTGGGTACAAGTGGGTGATGGGTAATCATTCTCTCCCCTCCTCTAGCCTGGAGGGAAGCCCTCGATAAAGCAAAAGTGTTCCGAGTAGTGGGCCCTGATAACAGTTCTCAGCACTTGACAGGAATTGGCAAAAACTGCTGAGTCATGTCATTATTTTTCAGGCTTGATAATGCTGAAGAGAAATGCCTGAAAAATGAGGAAGCAGGACAAACATAGTGCCCATTATCTTTAAAAGCCATTCAAGAGTGACTATTCAAGAAAGACCAGTTTAACTTCAGTATCTACAAATGAACTAGAAAAAAAAACAGCCAATTTGAAATGATGTTCTAGTCAACTCCATTGCCAGTTAAACGAGTACCCACTTTGCTAGCTTAACCCTCTATTGTAAGTCTCTAAATATCACTAATTGTGGCTATAAAGTTGATAGGGAATACTATTGGAATATGTTTGTTTTGTAAATCCATCTTTGAAACACAATGCAGAGTTTCTCAACTTGGGCACTGTTGATATTTTGGCCCAAATAATCCTTAGTCGGAGCTGCCCTAGTCACTGTACCTGTTTAGCAGTATACCCTGGCCTCCGTGAACCAGATGTCAAGTCTCCAACCATTTCCAAATGCCCCAGGGAGGTCCAAAAGTTGCCCCTTGTTGAAAACCACTACTGTTAATTATGTTCATTTGGTACAACAAACTATAAGGTAACCTGCTTTCTTCCAGCCTTGCCAGCCTTTGTGTATATTCTCAGCAGGCCTTGCTCACACTGATATATAGACTGTGAGATCTATATATCGAAGCCCCAAAGTCTTACCCTGTTCCTTTGGGGAATCAGAAGGGTTGTCCCAAATGCATTCTTAAGGAAGTCTTCAGCTAATATTAACACACGGTGTTTGCGAAGCTTCCCTGGTCTGCCCCAGCCTTCTCCCCATGCCCTGCCCCCTCCTGGTACCTGCAACCTGGTAAGCCATTTGAGGAGACCTCCCCAAGACTGTCCTGCCCCCAGGAGTGGTCAAAGATATCAGCCGTAAAACCTTTGTGCACCTCCTGGGGTCCCCAGTGCACCAGAACCATTCTGGTTTCCCTGCAGGAGGAATTCTGTGTACCAAGCTCCATCACCCGGGCATCAAAGAATACTATTTGTGCCTTACTGCCCCACTCCCACCACACAGAAACAGTCTGGAAAAGGTTCCTTTGGGCTCGATGGTTCTCAAACCATTAGATGCACCCAGATAAGTTCAAGCCCCCAGCAACTAGCCTAGGTTAGATGCCTGCTGGGCCCCCAGCAGACTGGAAGAGGGAAAAGGTTGGGTCTCCTTCCAGGTTTGGGGCACAGGGAGAATCTTAATGGAGAATTTTTAATATTTTAATACAGATCAGTGTGTCAGATTCATGTCAGCTCCTTCACTGCCAAATCTGAGGGCAGGGACTGCTTCAGTTTCTCGGCCTTACCTTGGATCACCAAGGTATACTAGTAAAGTATCTGCTGCATCGGACTTTAAACATCACATCATCCTTATTTGTCTCTATCTTGACAGCTTTGGCCTCCTTTCTCCTGGCTGTGAGTAGGAAGACATTGATTTCCTCAGTTTTTCAAGGCGTGGTTATGAGGTGCAGAAACCTCACTGCTGGCACCTCCAATTATCCCCCTATTCTCTGTGCACAGCCCAAGAGGCACTTAACAGCCAGTCGCTTGTGAATTTAAAAGGTGAATGTTGACTGCTTTGATCTCTGGTGGTTCTCTAAGCTCACCTCCACCCCTACTGCCCTCCTAACAGCAATAATGGCCATCTATCACATGACTCTGTTCAGTGGGTATAGTGTACGGTTCAGCATCCTGGCAGATTTGGTGGGATTAGACGAAATCTACCCAGGAAGAAAATGTCATTTTCTACTTTCATAATAGACTTTTGAAGAAACCTATAATATTACTATCCTTCTTTATGAAAACCTGTACTGCAAAGGATGAAATGCTAAGCCAAAGCAGATCAATAAATATGACAGCATGGTTCATCTGAATTCTAGCTTTATCCAGGTCTTTCTTCAAAATAGATATTCATCTTCATTGCACACTGTTTTTCTACAAAGAAATGCTCAAGCGTTTACATTTTAGATTATGATCCAATCCCATAATCTCTTTTTAAAATATGGCTACAAGAACTAAATATGGCTGCAGATCTCCAGTGTCAACCTGATGTTTTCCAATTGTCATCCTTGGACCCTGGCCTGTGGTTTACCCCTCTGTCCAAAAACACATTCTATTTTTCCCATTTAAAATAATGAAATATAGATTCCCCCAATCTGAAAATTTGCAGTCTCACACTTTTTCTGGAATGGATTTTATTCAGATGACCTAAACCCTTCCCAAATCTTTTCTCCCTCCCAGTCCTGCCTTTCCTTCTAATTCCCAAGGGCTTTCATCAATTTTCCATTATGTCACATTTCTACTATTTGTCTAAGCATTACTATAATAGCTGGTTGTTCTTGCTTTTGTTCATATGTATATTTGTGTGCATCTATTTCCTTCCTAGACTGTGAACTCTCTGAAAACAGGAACCCATGTTTTTCAAGGCATTTGCTTGTGTATTCATATATCTAACAAATAGGCTAGCACATGATCTAGGTTCTACAATCACAGGTTTTCAGTTAACAAAACAAATAAATGTGGGTTTGCTCATAGGTAAGTACAGAGTGGATTTCTGAGCAGAACAGAGAATGTCAGGTCTGTTTAAGATGGCTCACCCAAGCAGCATGAATGGCTTTGTGAGAATGGGGGAGAAAGGGAATCATGCTAATGCAGAAGGTGAGAAGTTGCTAATGACAGATGTCACCTTCATCCAATTTTTGTCTGGAGCTCATCTTGTCCACAGCAATCACAGGAAGCTAGGTTTAACAGTTAGGAGTGTGGTCAAGGACCCAGGGCAGACTTAGTAGAATTAGAAATTAAATGAATTCTGAAGTTGAAGAATAAAGAATTAATGCTCTACTGCTACACTAAGAACGTCCTCAAGAAAAATAAGTTCCATTAATTTAAATAACCAAAAATATGGTTCAAAGGAGAAATTTTTTTCTTCCCACTCTCTATAAAAAGCTAATTCCTTGACACTGCTGTTGGTCAGTAATGTAAGATGTGATCATGGCATGCAGTTATTTTTAGGGCAAATGTTTTCTTAGGGCTTACACCAGAAAACTTGGGCCTTTAAGTGAAATACTTAACAAATTACATTAGGCAACATTTCAAGGGTACTCAAATAGACTCTTTTTTTTTTTAATCCCTTACCAGAGGGGAGGCAGTGGGGAGAGAGCTTGGACCTGGGCCTTCAAACCATAGTCATGTCCTTTAGCATCCACATCCATCCGATTGAGTTCATCTTCTACCCAGCACTCAAAACTCACCCCCAAAAGTTTGTCGTGTTCAAAGGAGGTCTACAGTTTGCATATTTCTTGACTTATTTAAGCAACCCGGATGCTTCTTCCCTGAAGTTCCGATTTTTGATCTGTGATTTTTATTTTTGCCTTGGTTGACAAAAGATAAGTACATCCTTTCTTGGCATTCTGCACCCCCAATTTAGTCACCAGAAGCAGATGGCCATGAACATGTGATCAAACTTATTTTTTTTAATGATTTTTTTCTTTACAAAGTCGATATATCAATACATAAAAGCAGGCAGCCTGGTTTAAACAGTCTAAAATCATAAGCACTGCAAAAACTTCCTACAGATGAAGCGAAAAGTTTGCTCTTGTGCACACCTGCCACCTCTACAGGCTCAGCGGCTTCACGCAGGCTGCACCAGTTCTCCCCACTTTGTTCACACTGCTCCTCAACTGGGGGCATCACTATTTCTGAGTCTGCCCTCATCCCCAACCAGCACTTCGCACTGGTGGTTCGATGTGCACAGATGATAAATTGGGACTTTGCGACTCAATGCGTGGCCCTCACTCTGTTCTCTCTTCCTTTTACTACTTTCAGCTACATTGGTCGTGGTGTTCCAAGTTCTTCTTGATGCTGTTACCCACTTAGCTTAATGAAGTCCTTTGTTGATATAAATAAGGTTTGGGTTTAACTGAGCTCAGCAAAAGGAAACGCGTGTTTGTTAAAGTTCTTTTGTTGCAAACAAAAGAAATACAATGAGATGAGCTCAAGCTCTCATCTTGGAGGGGGCTTCATTGTGAGAAGGGCAGTCTCAAAGACCTGGACCACAGGAGGTAGCAAGACCTCCATAGCCTCAGGAAGACAAAGAGCCTGGGGAATTACAAAAGTAGGAAGACTTGCCCTGGCCGGTTTGGCTCAGTGGATGGAGCTTCGGCCTGTGGACTGAAGGGTCACAGGTTCAATTCCGGCCAAAGGCACATGCCCAGGTTGTGGGCTTGATCCCCAGTAGGGGGCGTGCAGGAGGCAGCTGATGGATGGTTCTCTCCCCTCATTGATGTTTCTAACTCTCTATCCCTCTTCTTTCCTCTCTGAAATCAATAAAGAAATATATTTTTACTGGCATTTTCTGCATTCTTTCTCCACAGAGCAGCTTCTACTTCTCAGAACCTGCAGGTTCAGCCAAGAGACAGACCCTCCTTTCAGTCTCAATTCCAAATGCCCTGGAGAGTGGCCAGTGTAGAACTGATATCTAGAATAACCATGTGGCCAGAATAACTATATATCAAACAGATATGGTATAAGTTCAATACCATGAACATATACTGGCTAAAGAACCAGGGAATCATTCCTAGGAAAATGGGGAGTCACAATCTCATTGGCTGATCACATATCTCCAAAAGAGTCCACCAAAGAATAGCATCTTTAAAAAAAAAAACAACCTCCAAAATATCTAAATACTTCCTGATCCCAGAGAAGGTGTACAGTAGCAAATTTGGGGGTTGGGGTGAAAACTGAGGAATGCTTTAAGCCAGTGCTTTGTATCGCTCTGAAAGGAATGGCCTTCCCTATGCTTGTCTTAGGGAAAATAATGGGGATTTGGGACGGCTTTCTAGTTCCTCTTGAAAGTTATTTTAATAATGTAAATGACTTGCCATTTAGTTTGAAATATTGTCATTTTCCACAGCGTCAAACAAATCCCTATTTTAATAGAAGTTCCCAAGTCCATTTAAAACCTAACAGATATGACTTACGAAAGTGTGTTGTTGGATTTTTATTTCCTTCAAATTTTAAAGAACTGAAGCATAATGAGCATATCTCAGTTTGTAAATGTACTAAAGATAATGTTTTTTAGATTATTTGCCTCCAGTAGTTCATTTCTTTCCTACATCCTTTTCACTCCAGGCAGTTAGGCATTTCTAAGCTCATTGCCTCAGAGAAAGGATGAGCCCTGGCCAGAAGCTAAAACAATGAACTTTTCTGGTTTGGGCTTCCCAAATCCTAGGCCCTGTTTTGAGGTATGTGAGGACAGATGGAGCCCATCTTCAGCACAGACAGGAAAATTCCATGATTGAAAATAGGGGAGAAGTGGGAGGAGGTTGCTGAATAAACTAAGGTTTCTCACAGAGTTAGAAAATTATTTTTGGCTGGGTAAAAGGGAGAAATCTAGGGGACAACTTGAATATTTGGAAAACAAAAAGCTCTCAAGACTGTGGCCTTGTACCCTTTTGTTCTGGTCAGAGCCCCCAGTAGGCAGCAGAATGTAAGATAGATTTGCAGGACCGGGGGATGTCACCTGCTCTCTGCTGCCTATGTGAATAGAACTGCCTAAGGTGCAGCACAACCTACACAATAATCTCCCGTGTAACCACAGGCAGAGACCTGAGAAGAGTCATATGCATCTGGGCAGGCAGAAATTTGGTCACCTCTGGCCTTGGAGAGCCAACCATAGCACAGAAGCAGCAGGATGATTCTTATCTCCAAAACATAGTGCATTAGGAGTAAAGCAAGCCACAGAAGTGACGTCTCAGCCGTCACTTGCATGGACTCACTTCTGAAACAGAAGAACAATGAACATTTCAGCTTATGTCTGTGCAGAAAGGAAATGTGGACATGACAGGCATTCTGAGGCTAATAAAAAAAAAAAAATGGGGGATGGGGGGGGGGTCAATTGGGGAAAAGGGAGACCTATGTAAAACTTTAGACAATTAAACGATTATTAAGCCGAGACCGGTTTGGCTCAGTGGATAGAGTATCGGTCTGCGGACTGAAAGGTCCCAGGTTTGATTCCGGTCAAAAGCATGTACCTTGGTTGCAGGCACATCCCCAGTGGGGGGTGTGCAGGAGGCAGCTGATCAATGTCTCTCTCTCTCACTGATGTTTCTAGCTCTCTATCCCTCTCTTTTCCTCTCTGTAAAAATCAATAATATATATGTATATTAAAATAAATAAATAAATAAATACAATATTTTTTAAAAATTCAACCAGTCAGTGTCTTTCTTGGACTGTCTTCTTTTTTGTTGCTCTTGTTGATCCATATTATTGCTCTCTGTCTGCTGTACAGACAATGGAGAGTGAACTGGAAATGAAAGCAGAAACAGTTTTCTACTTAGAGAATAGCATTGAATGGGGAACTTTGGGGGGAAAATAATTAGTTGCAGATTCTAATGATACAATAAAGAGAAGCTTCTTTATCGCTTCCAACTTTCCCATTTTCTAAGATCTTCCTGATACCATTTACCTCTCTGATAGTTCTCACTTCTAATATTTTTCCCAAATAAAAGGTGAGAGATCAGATCTTTCATTCATTTATTCAGCCAACATTGCTTAATGAATTTAGTATTGAAGAGCACAATTCACTTTGTTTCTTTAAGTATTTCCAAATTTTGTTAGTGATTATTTAATCGTTTTCCCTCCTCCAACTTGTTATACAGAAAAATGCCAAACACAGAAAAGTTGCAAGAATAATCCAATGAACACTTAGGTTCATCTTCCTTGAGGTTCACCAATTAACTTTTATTGATTGGAATGTTGCTTATATTGTAATAGTAAATGGGGTCATAATAATGCCAGAGACGAAGCAAATGCCTCAGAGAAACCCAAGGGCTAGTCCAGCAATTCCAAATAAGAAGCAGACTGCATCCATTATCTCTGATTCCTTTGGCCAGTGGTAGAGCCCAGGGAACTGAATTGATAATGAACTCAGCAGGTGACTCTGCTATGAAGCCAGGTCTGAGGCTGCTGGTCTAGCAGGAGAGAGAGAGAACAAAGAACAAGGAGCCATGTGTGAAGCTGAATTAAGGACATGAAAGTGTTCTGGGGAAACCGAGGATGTAGCAGGATTGGAAGGTTCAAGTGGGGCTAATTGAATTTCTCAAATGGAGCTGGATATGAGGGTCTGACGGCAGTCCTCAGCCCTGGTTCTAGAAACCTCCGTTTAACCACTCTCATAAGCTCCTCCTGTGGTAAGTGGAGTAATGGCTGTGTATTGGCCACTTAAATTCTCATAGCTCTTGGTAATTTCTAGACAATTAATCAAGAGACTTTCTCATTTGTAGAAAGGGGTTAATGTTTCCCTATTCATTGCACAGGATTGTGGTATGAGTCAAAGACAAGAAGGCTTATAGATATCCTTTGTTGTCTGGCAAGTGATTTATATACACAATAATTATTATCACCCGCAGTCAGCAGATCCATTTTCACATTCATACCATCCACATATGTCTGGGTGCTACTTCCCCCCCCCCGCCCCCCTGAACCCCATCCCCCTCCCACCCCTTCTCCCCCCTCCCCCCCCCCACCTGCAGCTCTGTCACAGAATGTGTTGAAAAGCACAGAGTACATGCAAGGTTTTTATTAACCTCAGTTTCCTTGGATGGAGCTGGCAACCAATAGTCATGCAATAAACTCTTATTGACTAATTAATTGACAGGCCTTTCCCAATTACATTAATCTCCCCTAGAGATGAAATGGAGTTGTTTGACATATTTCTGGTCTTAGACCATTTCCCCCACTCAATATGGGATCTCACAGTAACAAGGAGGTATTGATTCTTTCCCAAAGAAGATATAAAACTGCCCTGAGTGACAGAACCCAAGGGGAAGGGGCCTGAAATTTCCTTATTTCATAGGGAGGGGGCTGGAGCGCTTTGTAAACCACTGATTTGAGGACAGGATTGCCTCCGTGGCTTTGTTTACTGGTTCTTCACATCCCTTCGTGTGGATAGAATAATTAGATTTGGTCCAATTGTTTTCTTGAGCTGGGCAAGCTCTTCCCGATGACAGCTGCTGCTACTGCATCTTGCCCCACAGCGCTTCAGAGTAAACCTGTCATCAGAAACCCTGCGTGGAATCTCTAACTGGTTTACTCGACTTTTCTTTTGTTTCTTGTTAAGTATCCTCAGAAGGGGGGGGACACACATTGGAAGCCCGCTGTGTGTAATTAAGAGATAATTGTAGTTGTCTGGGCATTTGGTGCTGCTATACCATTAGCTTATTTGCAAGCGATGCCTACATGTGGTGGAGATGACGATGGCGAAAATGAATGAAGAAATCATTTTTGAGGGATGAAATGTGTGACAATTTGAAAGAGCACTTTACCTTGTCTTGCTACGATAGGCTACATTTCAGGCTGATGTCTTTACATGAAGCTTGAAGTTTTAAAATTTAAGCTGACTTGCTTTGGTGTCCAGGAGCGATCATCACATATTTTGCCCTCCTGTGAACAGCCTTGGAGATTCTATTTATACCATACCTTTCCTTCTTCGTGGATGTGTAATACAATCTTTAGACAAGTGAATATGATGAAATGCATTCTAGGACAGTGAGTAATGATTCTCAATGAATTTTGGAGCAAGCCTATTCAATTTCATTAACATTCGTTAGATGAAGAAATTGCCTGGTATTATCCTGGGTGTGAAGTGTCTCTATTCTCCTATATGATGAATGCCTGTGAGTTATTTATGGGAAAGAAATTAATAAAACAATATACTGAAAACATTATTCATCTCGCTGAATAGCGGATGAATAAGTCAAAGAAGAAAAGTCAAAATCTGGAAAGTTGCTTCAAGTTAAATAATGCACACCGATTCCCGTTTCATTATTGTTTTCTCCAGTGAATTTTCTGTCATTTCTCTTTGGATTGGGCTCTTCCTAATGAGGATTATACAGGTCTGGAAGGGACCAAAACTCTGCCACTCTGAAGCTGTTTTCTGGGATTAATGATTTTAAGTTACTTATTAAGAAACAAACAGAATGAACCTTTGACCCTCTCCCCTTTCCTGGCCTAAAGATTCAGACAGAGAAACCTGCTTCAGGAAGGAGAGTTTAGGATGGGAATAGAGAGCTTCGGGCTGGGGTCTGCTAGAGGGATACCTCCTGTGTCCCATTGTTTCTGAGTCACCTAGCAATGATTCTCCTCCCTTATGTTAAGCTTCTCCTCAACAACTGATAAATCACCCCTCTCATTTCTGAAATCTAATACCCCATTCCCCACCTTTCCTCCTTTGTCTAAAAAGTTCTGTATATCCAATGTTGCCTTACTGTCTTGAGAATTTTCATGGATTTATCACATGTCCATATGAATTCCCCGTGCACATGTATTAAACTTTGATTTTCTCCTGTTAATCTGTTAATTTGGTTATCAGCCCAGCCAGAAGAATTTAGAAGGTGGGTGGGAAAGTATTAATATTTTTTTTAGCGCCCCGTCTTTAGCCAGTTCTACATGGTAAGTCTGAGCCGTGCTTGCAGCTATATACCCCCTCCCCCACCCCCCACCAGGTGCATTTGGTGAAATTGTGTTGTTGTCTAATGGAATCGTGCGTATTTGTTACGATCATCTCACTTAGGCCTTTTATTTTTTCCTAATTGAACGTACATCACTCGGGCTCTTAACATTGGTATGTTGGCGGTGATGAAAAGGCTCAGCAACCTCAGTTCTTGAATTATGGTTAAGAAAGAATTCAGAGTCGAGACTGAAACTATCAGAGAAGGTTTATTTAGAAAGTCACGGAGGTAGAAGATGTGATTCATAGAAGAAATGGGCCCTTGGAGCTCAGAAGAGGGAAGAGTAAAAGTAACACACCTGGGAAGGAAGAAAGGAGGACGGGCCAGGCTCCTCAAAAGGCTTCTGACCTAAGGGCTTTTAAGGGCCTGGTGTTTTAAGAGAGGCTCTCAACAGAATATCCAGCAGCTTCCCAGGTGTGTCCCCTCCAGGGTTGCGGCCTCCACGGATTGCTTAGCACCAGGGCAGGGGGTCATTAGTCAGTGCAGCTGGTTCAGCCATGTGGCTGTCTGGTTCTAGGGCTTTCCCGGGCCTGGAGCTGAAACACAACTGAGGCCTTGATATATTAGATGCAGGTCAGAACCTCACTGTCCCGGGGGCTTAATGCTTAAGGGCTATCCTTTGGCTCTCTTGTTGCCCCCCTCTCCCACTTCTTTTCTTTTTTTTTCTTTAAACAATGGATTTATTCTTTTTTTAAAAAATATACATGTTTTATTGATTTTTTACAGAGAGGAAGAGAGAGGGATAGAGAGTTAGAAACATAGATGAAAGAGAATCGATCAGCTGCTTCTTGCACACTCCCTACTGAGGATATGCCTGCAACCAAGGTACATGTCCTTGACCGGAATCGAACCTGGGATCTTTCAGTCCTCAGACCAATGCTCTATCCATTGAGCCAAACCGGTTTCGTTTGCCCCCAACTTCTTAAGAGGGGTTTAACCTGCATGACTAGTAACATGCCAGGGGAGGAAAGGTAAGAGGAGGGTCCAAACCACATGACCAACGATATGAAAGGTCAGGGGATCTAAACTACATGACCAGTGATAGGCTATGGGAGAAAAGGTTAGCCTGGAGATTGAGGATCCTTGTTTTCTCTGTTTTGCCCATTGCTAGGCATCGGGGCTTTCCGTCTGGTGACCTTCTGTACCTGGCCCATCATCCTTGCTCTGTTCATGTCTGTCTAACTGCTACATACTAATGGAGGAAGGTAAAAAATTGACAGTATACCTAGGAAGAAATTTAGTTGTCATTGACACAATCTCCTAAACAGTACTCATCTGAGTAGGATATTGTATTTTTTTTAGGTTTTAGTGATGACTGAAAGTGAGTTAGCACTTAACTTAAAAAAAAAAAATAAGACATGGCTTCATTTGCTCTTTTGCAGTAACTATACCCTTCACTATGATAATGGCTACCATAAATAGCATAATCTTAGAATTGTCATTATTATCAAATATTTATCAAGTCCTTCTTCGTTGCATGCATAGGTTATAGAGATTTATAGAGTTGATTAAACAGCCAGTGTTCTCAATAGTTTATAATCTAAAGATAGAGATGATTCAGGAGAACATAAAAGATACTATTTTCTTGATGCAGTAAACTCTGAGAAAGGGAGATGAACCTATAAAGGGTGTGTTCAGCCCTGACCGGTTTGGCTCAGTGGACAGAGTGTCAGACTGCAGACTGAAGGGTCCCATGTTCGATTCCAGTCAAGGTCATGTGCCTTGGTTGCAGGCACATCCCCAGTAGGGGGTGTGCAAGAGGCAGCTGATCAATGTTTCTCTCTCATCGATGCTTCCAGCTCTCTATCCCTCGCCCTTCCTCTCTATAAATAATCAATAAAATATATTTACCAAAAAAAAAAGGGGGGGGGTGTTCATCAGCATATACTGTTGTGGGCCACAGGGCTCCCTCCTGCTGGGGACCCACTGAGCACCTGCAAAGAACACAGCTCAGCATTGTCCCTTCTCCCAATGGGATGAGGAAATGTGGACATTTACCCTTCAACTCCTGTCCCTGCAGGGTTGAGGGCTGTTATTGGGGCATTAAATCCCAGGCCCTGTGGGCATTCTCCTCACCCAGGCCCAGTACAATCCCTCTGACAGAGAGGAGCTGGAGGAAGCTTCTTGTCAGTAGGAATTCTCCACTGAAGCGGGCAGGTGACCTCTGTGGGGCCAAGGGGAGGTGACGGGGGTATTTATAACATCTGCTCCATCCCCTTTTCCATTTGGATAAAAAGTTAGTTCTTGGCCCAAAGCCATCATCAGAATACCTCGGATTTAAATATTTTTACCACTATTTTAAGGCACTCTATACCTCCCTTGTACTAAAATTATGTAGTGTTTAATTTAGTCTTAAATCACCTATCCTGATTTTGAATAGCCTAGAAATTAGCACCCATATCTGGATCATCTTTTATCACAAGTGTGGTACACTGGTATTTTCTTTCTTGTCATTTTTTTTTTTCTTATAGGACAATGTGTACCTAAGAAAAGAAAATTATCCATCTTATATAAGAAGACAATTATCTCCAAAGAATCAAAGTGAAACTATGCTAACCAAAATAGTAGATACTTCGGTGTCACTAAGCGATTGCATATTGTATTTCTGGGGTTATATTCATGCCAAACGGGCTCAATCAAACTCAATTTTAAAAGACTGAGTTCAAGAAAATCTATTTTTAGAGATTGTCTTCATGACAGGGAACAGCCAGTTTGAAGGTGTCTCCCAATTTCTTAAAAGGTTGTGTGGGTGACCTAAGGATTCTGACGCATATTTTAAAATGCATCTTTATTGTTGAAAGTATTACAGACATCCCCTCTTTTCCTCTATAGCCCTCTCCACCCTGCACCCAAGTCCCCACCCCCACCCCCAAGCCTTTCCTGCACTATTGTCTGTGTCCATGGGTTATGCACAGAAATTCTTTGGCTAATTTCTTCCTCCCCACCTTCTGCATTTTATTTTATTTTATTTTATTTTATTTTATTTTATTTTATTTTATTTTTCTTCTGAGAACCATATCTTTTATTTTTCTATTTTTTTATTTCATTTTTTATTAAGGTATTATATGTGTACATATCTTACCAATTCCCCCACCACACCACCAACTCCCATACATGCCCTCCCTCCCCAGAGTTTTTCGTCCATTAGTTATGCTTTTATGCATGCATACAAGTCTTTCGGTGGATCTCTTATCTCCCCACTGTAATTTGACAGTCTGTTTGTTGCTTTACTGTCTCTGTATCTATCTTTTTGTTCATCAGTTTATAATGTTCCTTATTATTCTGCATTTTAAACGGGCAGAGGCAAGTCAGGAGGGGGGCAACTCCGGCCAACAGGGGTCATCATCACGCCCTTCTGGGAACGAGGAGGCGCAAAGGGGCAGAGCGTAAATGAATAAAAGCAAACACACACGGTGGCCTTTCGCAGGCCCTTAAAGGGAAAGACTGCTTTTCATTAGAGTCAGAGCATGTGAAAGAGACAGAAAGGAGAAGGGGCAAATCAGGACAAGGGTTCCAGTAAGAAACACAGGGAGCCTTGAAACTGAGGAATTTAAGAATTTGAGAAGTGGGTTATTTATAAAAGTGTGGGCAGAATTAGGGAAACCCCAATCGAGAGTGTCATCTTCAGGGCTAGTACCAGCAGGGAGGAGGTTCAGAGCCTGAAAGGGCAGGGAGTAAGAGAAGTTGCCATGTCATCAGAGAGGAAGGTGTGAGGACAAGGTCCCCTGGCAGGATAGGTGTCCGTGTGTCAGCAATGGTGACCCCACAAAGAGGATGCCAGGGCAAGAACTATCCCAACCTCACCTGACAGTCCTTGCCAAGGAATAGCCCCAACCAGAAGCCAGAGGGTAGGGACCATGTGGATGTCACCCATCCAGGTCGGCCACCAGGAGCAGAGGACCTGGTGGACAGTGAATCTGAGAGCAGAGAGGGACATCCAGCGCCTTGCTAATTCACGTGCAAGCTAGGAAGCTAGCCACGGGAGATCTCTAAGCCCTGCCCTTTCTGAACTGTCCTGGCACCGACCAGAGAGAAAGCAAGTAGAAGTTCACCATCTCATTAGGCAGTAAGGTGTCCCCTACTATTGGGCGTGAGAAACAGGGTACTAAGTCACTCCAACGGCAGAGACTCTAAAATGTCAGGCTCCCATTTATAATCCCAAAGAGGACGTTTAGCTCTCCGGGTGCCATTAATCTGTGACAGGCGCGGAGAGAGAGTCCCCGTAATCATAAATTAGCGGCATCCCCACTGCCTACCTGGACATTTGTAGGATTTGACCTTGAGCTTCCGAAGCTTTAGGGGTCCCCATGGTGCGGCCTGGCGTAATTGCATTAGACTGGTAGCAACTGCTTATTATGCCCTGGGGGAGATGAATGATGCTCTGTAATAGGGCTCTGCCTCAAGTTAAATACATTTTTAAAAAATGCATGTGAAGTGAAACACACCCAGAGTTCTCCCTTTTCTGAGACTTGGTGCTCACGGCTTCCCAGTTGTGGGGAGATGGGCAGTAGTGGACTCAGAAGGTCCCTTCCTCATCTCGGGTGGTTTTGTGGCAACATTTCTCACCATGGCTTCAGAAAACCTTGGATGTTTGTGTTTGGAGGCAGCAGGTATTGCTAAGCCTCAGAGAGCCAGTGAAACTTGGACTGTGAAGGCAATTTCCCTTGCTTGAGAGGCACTCTCTGTGAGATAAGAAATTGAGCACTCCTTTCTCTTCTGCCATATGGCGCTGCAGCATCATTTAAATTCAAAAAGCCAAATTTCATAGCCTGAGAATTGCAGTTGGTAACACTCCTAATCACTTTCCTGATATAAGTAGGTACGGAGAAGCATAATAATTTAAGTGAAAACCATGCTTTGAGAATCTGATAGGGAAACGTCCAAATTTAATGTTTATCCTCTTTTTTTTAAAAAAAAAAAAAAAGTATATATTTTTTTTATCCATTTCAGAGAGGAAAGGAGAGGGAGAGAGGGATAGAAATATCAACGATGAGAGAGAATCATTGATTGGTTGCCTTCTGCACTCCCCTTATTGGGGAACGAGCCCACAACCCAACAGGTGCCCTGACCAGGAATCGAACCATGACCTCCTGGTTCATAGGTCGATGCTCAACCACTGAGCCACACTGGCTGGGATATTTTTTTTATCTTCTGATTCTAAGGAAAGACCCAGAAGAAAGATGCCTAGGGAACGGCTAGGCAAATTGATGCTATTAGCAAAGTTACTTTTTAAAAAAGCTGTGCTGATGACCAGCTGTTTGGAACTCTTTAAAATGAGACCTTTTTTAAAAAGAAAAATAAATAAATAAAATAAAATGAGACCTTTTATGACAGAATTTTTAGAACAACAGAAAGAAATCCAGTAAGCTCTAATTCCCACAGATACTGTTAACATTAATAAAAGTCATAACTGAGAAAAAGGAGGTGGGTATGCAGCCAAGTTATTTGACAGGGGAGTTTTTACTGAATATCAAAATAATTCCAAGAAGCATTTGCTAGAGATAAATACATATACCTAGAATAGGTAGGCCAGAGAATTCCAGCTATGAGTCTTAGTAGAGATTTATAAGCCAACATATTTTTTTAATTTTTAATCAAATCTAAGAAGGCAAGGTTTAAGAGCACACAGCAGTTCCTCCCTCCTTTAAGCTGAAAGGAAATAAGGAAATGGAGCGTGGAGATGCATAATTTGGCCCTTAGGAGATTTAAAGGGAAACTCGGTTGCCATTCTGAGCAACTGTGAGAGGAAGGGAGATCCTTAGAGGACAGAGAAATCATGATGATATTACATGTTCTTTGGGAGAATCCTCCCTTCTGCATTATCAGATGGAAGGAGGAAAGGATGGAAGGGAGAGAGAGAGGGAGGGAGGGAGAAAGGAAGGAGGAAGGAAAAGAGGAAGAAAGGGAGGAAGGAAGGAAGGAAGGAAGGAAGGAAGGAAGGAAGGAAGGAAGGAAGGAAGGAAGGAAGGAAGGAAAATTATTCCTTTCAGTAGAGGGGTAGTTTGGCTTCAGGTGCAGCTTGATCCAGAGGTTCAAAGTTCAAAGACATCACTGGGGCAGGATTGATTTATTTTCATCTTGCAACACTGTTCCTTCTGGACAGGCTCTCCTTGTGTGGAGACACAGCAGCGGAAGCCCACCGTCCTCTGGTAGCTGTTTCCCCCCTACTCCTTTGTATGAAACCTCTGACTTATGGCTGGGCATGTAGCTTTCTGAGATAAAGACTATCTCCAAGCCTCTGTCTCAGTTAAGCATAGGAAGTGTGTGTGACTATTCTGGCCAATGTGATACAAGAAGTGTCATGAGCAATTTTTAAAAAGTATCTTTGAAGGATCCCTCTTCACCTCTTGCTCCTCCCTACAGGCTGGAAGCTCACGCAGCCATCGGGGACCATCAGGGAGAGCCATGATATCAAGGATTATGGAGCAAGAGAGAAAGAAACTGCTCCCTGATGCCCTTGGGGTCACCACACAGCCCTGAATTGCTTACCTCCAGACTTCTAGTCACCTAAGAAAAAAATACATTTCAATCTGGTTTAAATTGCTATAAATTTGGGTTTTCTGTCTCTTAGCAAAATCTAATATTAATGAATACATACAGCAGAATGCTTACCACATTTCCTGGCTTATATCCTATGAGGTAAAATCCCTTAGCATACCATGACTACCTCCTTCTCCACAGCCATAGAAAGACTCTCATCCGAGCATCTCCATGGCTCTGTTCCATCATGGGCCAATCCCTGAACGGTGGCCTGGGGCTCTGACAGGTCTAACAGACGTGCCCACGGCTGGAGCTGAGAATGGAGTTCTCTCCATCCGCATTGCACAAACTGAGAGTCAGGGAGGTTTCCCAGAGGGGAAAGAACAAATGTTCACCATGCTTCCCCAAGCCAGATTTCCCCCCTAATTTTATGATTCGTATCAAAGATGTGACCATTCTTTTAGGCTCATAACATTTTATATATAATCCATTACTTCTGGATATGGTTGCTTGTGCTCCATGTGATGGTCTCTTCTCCAACATCCCTCAGGAAATAAAAACAAAGAGACAGATAGAAGAGGCATTCCTATTCAGTAGTGTAATGTTTGGGAAGAGGGCAATAACTGTTACAGCCACAACGGTTAAAAGTTCACAAAGCAGCCAAAACTGGTTTGGCTCAATGGATAGAGCGTCGGCTTGGGGACTGAAAGGTCCCGGGTTCGATTCCGGTCAAGGGCATGTACCTTGGTTGCAGGCATATCCCCAGTAGGGGGTGTGCAAGAGGCAGCTGATTGATGACTCTTATCGATGTTTCTAACTTTCTATCTCTCTCCCTTCCTCTCTGTACAAAATCAATTAAATATATTTTAAAAAAAAAAAAGTTCACAAAGCAACAGGATAGCTGATCAGTATTCTTCTAAAGTGTCAAGATTGTGAAGGACAAGAAAACTGAGTAACTGTCACAGATTAGAGGGATCTTAAGGGGACATGATAACTATAAAGGACAGAGCCTATAGTAGCCTTTAGTATGCTGGTGGTTACACCCTTGTATCATCCCTTCTCCTTAAGAGACCACAGCTGGCAGGCTCACTCACGGAATCTTTCTTCCTCCCTGTCTTCCAAGAAGTTAGTAGCCATTTGGGAGGCCCGCTGAGCAAGGAGCTGTAGCCAGCAAGAAGCCAGGGCCCTCAGTCCTTTGTACTAGACATACCTCATTTTATTGTGCTTTGCATTATGGCACTTCACAGAGGTTGAGGTTTATTTTTACAGATTGAAGGCAAGACTCTCAGCCAACAAAAAAGATTACAACTTGCTTTATTGTGGTGGTCTGGAACCAAACCCGCAGTATCTCTGAGGCATGCCCAGAGTCTCAAGGGAATGAATTCTGCCAACACCTGAGCATGGAAGTGGGTTCTTCACCATCTGGCCTCCAGACGAAACCAGCCCAGCTGCCACCTTGATTACAGTCTTGGGAGACCCTGCGCAGAGGATCCAGTGAAGCTGTGCCCACACGTCTAACCTACAGAAGCTATGGGATAATTAACGTGTGGTTTTATAAGTTGCTAAGTGTGTGGCAATATGTGATGTGGTAATAGCGAACGGTCTTAATCAGCTCGAGCAGCAGCAACAAAATACCATACTGGCAATTTATCAACAGAAATTCAAGGTGCTGAGAGCCTGAAGTACTCAGACCTTGGTGCCAGCATGGCCGGGTTCTGGTTGGACCCCTCTTCCAGGTTGTAGAAGGCTAACCTGGGGCTAACTCTTCCAGGTTGTTTCTTCACACGGTGGGAAGGGAACAAGCTAGCTCTTTGGTCTCTCTTTTTTTTTTTTTTTTTAATATATTTTATTTATTTTATTGATTTTGTACAGAAAGGAAGGGAGAGAGATAGTTAGAAACATCAATGAGAGAGTCATCGATCAGCTGCCTCTTGCACACCCCCTACTGGGGACATGCCCGCAACCAAGGTACATGCCCTTGACCGGAATCGAACCCAGGACCCTTCAGTCCCCAAGCCGACGCTCTATCCATTGAGCCAAACCGGTTTAGGCTCTTTGGTCTCTTTTATAACCACATTCATAAGGGCTCCATCCTCTGGATCGAATCACCTCCCCCAAGCCTAAATACCATCATATGGGGGCTTATATTTCAACATATGAATTTGGGGAGGGACACAGATATTCAGTCCACAACAATACCTAATCTGCCAACTAAATGTAACATGCTATCCTGAAATAAGAAAAGAAAAAAAAAAAAAGATATTAGTGGGGAAAATGGTGATAAAGTCTGTAGTTTAATTAGTACTCAAGTACCAACATTAATTCCTTAGTTTTAACCCTTGTACTCTGATTATGAGAGATGGTAACGTTTGGGGAGCTGAGTAGAGCATATATGGGAACTCTGATACACATCCAGAATCTCTAAATAAAAAATAAACTTTAAAGTACACAGACAAGTCATAACACTTGTGGGAAATAAGCCTTGATTCTGATGGCTAGCAATAGTGTGAAAATAATAAATCATTAATCGAGGTGGAAAAGAAAACTATGGACAATTTGACCCCACCTTTGGTTGTCTCCCTCTTGCCGAAACTGGTCACTCATATCAACACCTGAGCAGCATTTCTCCCCTTGAAAATTTTTCATTTTTCTATCTTTCTTTCTTTTTTTTTTTTTTTTTTTTACTACTGCAAAGAGCAACAATCACTCCCTGGCTGAACTGCCACGTATCAAATAAAGCTACAGCCACCATCTACTCTTTGCCCAGAGGAAGTGAAAACAAGTCAGGTCCCAAACCTCCTTGATCCAATGTCTCCCCATTCACAATACAGACCACACACACACACAGAGCCTGAGCTGAAGTGTATATGGGGTAGGTTTACTATGCCTCCTATTTCTGTACAGTCAGTGTAAGCACACAGCCTGTGGTAAGCACCAGGAGGCCTCATTTTCCATTCATTTTGTATCACATAGCTGTAGTTGGTTATAGTTTTATTCTTAGTTACTATGATTATTTGAAAATAATTTTATATAAAAGGTCTTTCTCCTCCCCCCCCCGTCCCTCCCCCTCTTTTCTTACTCCTTAGAAATCTCTTGCTTCTGTCTCTCCAACAGTTTCTCCCATAACTATAGCACTTTTTTTCCTTTCCATAGCTCTTATCTTCCTTCACCATCTCTTCCTCATACAATTTGGCTTCATATGATTTAAAATTGCTAAGGAAGGTAGGACAGAAACTACCGATGTTAGAGAAACAACGGAGCCTGGTGTGTTACTGTTTTTTATGCTCTAGACACTAACATACAAAAGCAGTCCCCACCACTTCAAAATTTTAGTTGGGCTGTGCTTAGACTCCATCTAGAATTCATCATTTCTCTCCACCTAATTCTTTACAACAGTATCTCAGCTCGAGGTAACATTTGCCCAAACTATAATACCTTCTTGATCTCTAGCAGGTTTTATAACTTTAAAGGAAGTTTATCACCAAATTTAAAATGTAGAACTGGTAAGTATACAACTTGGTAAAGGAATGGATGCAGAGAGCCAGAGAGTTATTAAAAAGCAGAGTTCATTTGAATAGGCTATCCTTTGGAAAAGAAATAACTCAACCTGGATCCCAAACAAAATAAAATAATAAAGGTGCCATTGACTTGATGAAAATGTCATGTATTTGATTGAAAGGAGCATAATCATTAACTGAATAAAATCCTTACTTTCATTTTAGTCTATAAAATTAAAAAACCTCTTACACTTATTGGGAGCTTTTGAGGCTACTTCTTGCTATTCACCCTGAGCATTATGAATTACTGTATAGATCTTCATATCAGTGCTATTGAAGTTAGTGTCTACTATATGATCTGTACTTACATGCTGTGCCTCCAAAATGCCTAACTATCCTTCTGAAATTATAAAACCTTCTTTTGAAGTGGAGATGCAACAAGACATTCCCTGGCACTAAGCAGAGGCACGAAACCATACTTTGTGTAGGGTATAAAATAAATCTCTTTTATTTAAAGGACACAAAGATACATAAGGAAAAGCGAGAACTAAATTAAGGCCCGTATAGTCACAGAAGTTACTATTTACCGTTCATTTTTTGTCTTTTTGTACACAGAAAGACATTTGAGTTTCTTATTTCCAAATTACCTTTTTAAAGTAAATTTTAAAGTGCACTCAGAGTCTTGCAGGTTCTACTTATCTGTGACATAGTAAGATGTGGATACATGGACTTAATGAGTACTCTCGATTTAAAGAAACAGAAACTTGAATGCAAGCAGACATAAATTCAATTTTAACGTGAATGCTGCGGGTTTGCTGGCATGCCTGCCAAGATTTTATTCTCACAAATGTTTCGTTGGCTTCTCAGCCTTGAAATGAAAGGGAGTTATGCATGTCCAGTAGATGCTGGCAAATGGGAGAAGCTGCCCTGGCAGGTTGGGCAAACTGCTGGTAGATGGTTTTCAGTTCCACATCCCCGAGGGAAGCAATGGTGCTCATGAATCCTGTGCAGAGCCACTGAGAAATCACTTGCCCCAGAGACTGTCTAGAAAAGCAGGACTAAAAGTTTAAGAAGTAGCTGAAACCGGCTTGCTCAGTGGATAGAGCATCAGCTTGCAGACTCAAGGGTCCCAGGTTCAATTCCAGGCAAGGGCATGTACATTAGTTGCGGGCACATCCCCAGTAGGGGATGTACAGGAGGCAGCTGATCAATGTTTCTCTCTCATCGATGTTTCTAACTCTCTCTCTCTCCTTTCCTCTCTGTAAAGCAGGGGTCTTCAAACTACGGCCCGCGGGCCACATGCGGCCCGCAGAGGAGTCTGATCCGGCCCACCAGGTTTTTTGGGCAGTGAGCGCAGCCGAGGTGTTACAGTAGGAATTAGTAGTTCATATAGTCCGGCTCTCCAGCTCTCTGAGGGACCGTGATCTGGCCCCCACTTTAAAAAGTTTGAGGACCCCTGCTGTAAAGAATCAATAAAATATATTTTAAAATAATAATAATAATAAATAAATAAAAGTTCAAGAAGTACAGTATTGGGCTTCTCTGGAAAGTTTTCAGGCCTCAGCAGCCAAGGAGAGATTGAATATATTTTGTGTGTGTGTGTGTGTGTGTGTGTGTGTGTGTGTGTGTGAAATAAGAGTAGGTTAAGCAAAATCTACATTTTCAGTTTACATTTTACTTTAAAAAAACAAAACAATAGAATAAGGTCAAGTTTATTCAAATGATAACATGGTTCTGGGTGCCAGCACCCCACTGTTAGAAACAGTGAGAAGCACAAACCAAACGGGTGCCTCTCGGGGTGCTTCCGGGGAAACTGATCTAACACAGATGTACAAAGATTTCCTGAAAAGCAGAGAGATGTTCAAGAGAGGGCAGTCAGACAAAGCAATCATTTATTATAAGGAATTAGAAGAGATTTTACAGGTTATTAAATTAGTTACTTGAATCATAACTGCCCAAAGCAGCAGGAGTCAGAAGGAAGCGTGTGTAAGGGGTATTTGACAACAAGAACAGTGAGTGAGTTGAAGGGAGGCAGTCACGATGGGACCCAAGACAGGACAGAGTCAGCATATGAAGAGGGCACAGCCTCTGTAGGGAGCTGCTGAGCACATGGAAGATGACAGGTCACGCTACTGGCCTAGCAGAGTTTTGTTAAGCCACCAGAATTGCTGTGTGTCCCAAAATAACTTCTTGTTTTCTATGAGGCCTGGCTCTGCAGCTGCAGAGATGTCTTCGGGTCTCTCGTATCCCTCTGCATCTTTTCAGTAATCATTACCCAGTAACCCAAATATATCTCTGCTCATTAAAAACTGAAAGACGCTAAGAAACCCACGCTATTAGAAGTAAAATTAACTCCTAAATTGTACATGCCTTTACCATACTTCAGATGTTTAAGGTATTTTTATAATTATATATTCCTTCTGCTCCTCTTAATTTTGTTTTTCTCATTTTGCTTTTTTAGAAATTTATTTTCTTCCTTTAAAAATGTTTTGTTTAATTTTGGTTTTATTATCAAAATTATAATGTAGTTTTCAATTTCATAACTTCCAGCCAATGTGCTCTCCATTCTTCATTGTGGGCATTGTTACGATTTAAGTAACTAATTTAATAACCTGTAAAATCTCTTCTAATTCCTTATAAATGATTGCTTTGTCTGATTATGTGGAATACACTTCCTCAGCATAATATTTATTAAACTTAACTTTAAACATTTGAGATAGCAACAATTTATAATAAAAAATGCATACATAAATAGTGAAGCTCAGTGTATATTAAATTCTCTTACTAAGAAAGAGAGAAGCTATATATCAAGTTTCCTGCTTTCCTAACACCTATCGGGTGAAATAATAGCATCTTCATATTTTATAAACTTCACTCTGACTTTATAAGAACATAATTTAATAATTCTCTTACAAATATGATACAGTTATTGATTCTGCGATTGCTTGGGTTAATATACAAACAAAACACCAAATGTATAGGGATAGGCGAGAGTACTTCATCAGAATCGCTGTTAATTGTCATTGAAACACATTGAAAGAAAACATCACTTATAATTAAAAAGAACAACAGCATCAGAAAAGAACAGAGAACCCTGGCTGTGTGGCTCAGTTGGTGGAGCATCATCCCATGCCCTGAAAAGTACCAGGTTTGATTCCAGTCAGGGCACGTGCCCAGTTTGCAGTTAGATGCCCAGTCAGCAGTGTATTGGGGACAAGTAATTGTTATTTTTCTCTCACATCAATGTTTCTCTCTCTGTGTCTGTAATCTTTCTCTCTGTCTCTCCCTCCCTCCCTCTCTCTCTCTAAAATCAAATTTTTAAAAATATAAAAAACAGTGGTTCATGAAACTTCCCTTTAAAAAAAAAAACTACAAAGAAAACACACACACACACACACACACACACACATTATTTGATAAAGTAACCTTTTATTCATCTGCTCCTATAAGGCTCACAGGAAGAGATGGAAAGTATAGCTACATATCAGGAAGGCACAAAACTTCCTGACATTAAAACAAAATGAAACAACCACCTTTCTATTAGGGGAAGCATTTACTAACAGTTATTTTAAGAAAATGTCCACTTGAAAAAAATTTTTCTATCCTCACCTGAGAATATGTTCTTATTTGACAGAGAGGAACATCGGTGTGAGAAACACTGATTAGTTGCCTCTCACCCACCATGGACGGGGAATCAAACCTGCAACCTGGGCATGTGCCATGACCGGAAATAAACTTGAAATCTTTTGGTGTACAGAATGACATTGCTACAAACTGAGCCACCAGCCAGGGCTCTACTTGAATTTCTCTTCTTTTCTGTTTAAAATATATTTTTATTGATTTCACACTGCCCTGACCAGGAATCGAACTGTGACCTTCTGGTTTATAGGTAGATACTCAACCACGGAGCAATGCCAGCAGGGCTCTAGATGTATTTCTTAATGTATCATAAAAATAAAAAAAATCCTGTCACCCTATCCGGTTTGGCTCTGTGGGAAAGAGCATCAGCCTGTGGACTAAAGGGTCCCATGTTCAATTCTGACCAAGGGCATATACCTGAGTGTGGGCTCGATTCCCCCCAGTAGGGGGCATGCAGGAGGCAGACAATCAATGATACTCTCTCATCATTGATGTTTCTGTCTCTCTCTCCCTTCCTCTCTAAAATCAATAAAAATATATATTTAAAATAAAATTTAAAAATCCTGTCATTACTTTACAGGTACTTTCATGAAGTACATGAGCTGGAGTAGATAATCTAGGGGATATACTAAATTGAACAGTAGAAGAGTTTTGTTTCTAAGAACAGATTCACATGAATTCAGTATAGATGACCTTGTTTTCTGAACATCTTGCAAATAAAACTATACATGTTAATTGTTTCCATAACATTGGACTACTCCAATCATTACAGTTAAAGATAATCAGTGACGGCAACTCTGCCTCATTGAGGATGTAAAAAGATTGCCTTAACTATAAAACCAAGTACCTCAGTCTTACTCATAAAAGAAATGCAAATTAAAACGATCAGTTAGCACCCAGTTGTTGGGAAAAAGAAAACAGTTTCTTAATACACTCTGCTGGTGAGCCCTGGGAAATGGGCCTCTCACACAGTGAGTTAGGAATCTAGGTGCCATTTAGCTGAGTCCCCTGGATCAGGGTGTCTCGCTAGGCTGCAATCAAGGTGTCACGTGGATCTACAGTCATCTCAAGGCTGACCTGTGGAAGTGTCTACTCCTAAGCTCACTTCTTGTGGCTGTTGGCAGGCATCAAGTGCTTGCAGGCTGCTGGCCAAAGTCAATAGTTTCAAGTCACATGGGGCTTCTTTATAAGGCTACTTTGCTCTCCTCAGAGTGAGAGCTGTAAAAGACAGCGAAGAATGGGAGAGCAGCAGAAGAAGAGGACAGGTTTTTATTACCTAACTAGAAGCCCAATGCTTGAAATTCTTGCAAGAGTAGGCCTTCCTTCACCTGGCTGCCTGCACCGGCTTCCCTCCGGCACCTGGGACCCTGGCTCCCCTCACAGCCCCGGCTTTGTCCAGAAAGACCTTTGGTCTAATTAGCACATTACACTTTTATTATTATAGATTTTGGAAGTGACATTCCATCATGTGTGCTATATTTTATTTGGTTGAAATAAATCACTAGCTTCAGCCCACACTCAAGTGGAGGGGATTCACAGGGTATGAAGACCAGGAATCATTTGACCCAGTAATCCCACTTCTAGGAATGTGTCCCTAGAAAACAGAAATACCAATTAGAAAGGACATATGCCCCCCTATGTTCATAGCAGCACAATTTACCATAGCTAAAATTTGGAAACAGCCTAATTGCCCATCAGCAGATGAGTGGACTAGAAAACTGTGGTACATCTACACAATGGAATACTATGCCACTATAAAAAAGAAGGAATTCTTACAATTTGCAACAGCATGGATGGAAGTGGAGAGTATTATGCTAAGTGAAATAAGCCAGACAATAACCATGGAGGGTTGTCTTAAAATATCCAGGGAGGTAAGTCTCACAGCCCTTTCGTCGTTTCTAGATATAGAAATAGTCCCAGTAATATTGGCAAAAACCAACATGTATTCAAGCTTCTTCTGTGCCAGGCACATGTTCTTTTCATGTACAATACATTTACTCCTTATTAAAACCCTAAGAAGGTGTAATCCTTACCCACACTTTAGAGGTGAGGATACTCAGCGGCAGAGAGGTGAAGGAATGTGCGGAAGCCATGTAACTCAGAATTAGCAGAGTCAGGATTTGATCTCTGGTGGTCAGTCTCCAGAGTTCATGCTCTATACCAGGGGTCCTCAAACTTTTTAAAGTGGGGGCCAGATCACGGTCCCTCAGAGAGCTGGAGGGCTGGACTATATGAACTACTAATTCCTACTGTAACACCTTGGCTGCGCTCACTGCCCAAAAAACCTGGCGGGCAGGATCAGACTCCCCTGGGGGCTGCATGTGGCCCGCGGGCCGTAGTTTGAAGACCCCTGCTTATACCACCACACCACGCTGCTTCTAAACAGCTGCCTAGGATTTCCCAAGCTCATAACTCAATTTCTCCCTCTCTGCTTCCCTTTCCTCTGCTGGGGCTATAGGTCACCAGGCAGGTATTCTGATGGATGCTTGTCAGAAGAGGATAAGGTAAGAGTTGAGAAGTTGCTCAGTTACCTAATATTTATAAACTAGAGGCCTGGTACATGAAATTGGTGCATGGGAGGGGGTGTCCCCTCAGCCCAGCCTGCACCCTCTCCCATCTGGGACCCCTTGGGGGATGTCCAACTGCTGGTTTAGGCACAATCCTGAACAGCTGGCTCCTAATCACTCACCTGCCTGCCTGGTTTCCCCTAACTGCCCCTTGTCCCCCCACCAGCCTGATTGCCCCTCACTGCCTTTGTGTGCTGGCCTGATTGTCCCTAACTTCCTCCCCACTGCTGGCCTGGTTACCCCTCATGCTCTCTCCCCAACCCCCAATGCAACCTGCTTGTTCAGTCCTTTGGTCGTCCTTCACTAACCCCCTTCCTGGCCTGGTCATAGGCAGCCACCTTGTGAGGGTGTGAGGGTTAACTTGCATATTACCTCTTTATTATATAGGATTATTATATAGGACTAGAGGCCCAATGCACAAAATTTCTGCAAGGGTTCTCACAGCCTCTGCTGCCTTGGCCAGCCCTTGCCGCCCTGGCTTCATCAGGAAGGTCCTCTGATCCGTAGTCTTGCTGTTCAGTCTAATTAGCATATTAGCTCTTTATTATATAGGAGGATGCCAATTATATGCCAGACTCTGGCAGCTCCCTATTGTGGTCAAGTTGTTATTTACCTAATAAATGGACAATTAACTGTTAATTTACATGAAAAGTTATTTACTGAGTGTTAATTATACTGAAAGCTCTGTGCCTCCCCTTAATGGAAGGGGCTTACATCAGAGCAATTCTAGAGTCCCTACAATTAACACTTATTTTGAGTTTAGTCTACCGGGCCGTGCTTTCTTTTTTGAAGGAAAGTATAAAAAATGCAGCCTAGGCGTGCAAAAACTCCCATAGAGGAATCTTAGGTCCGTTATTTACTAAACACATACTTGGGTAAGAGCTGAAAAGTGCGCGTGTGGCAAGTTGAACAGTTTCCCTCGTTTGATGTAATGTCCGCAGCCTTTAAAACGCATCCCTGCGTTTACCCTTATTTCCAGTGAACAAACTTTATTAAAACATCCCTGCATTTACCCTTATTTTCAGTGAACAAACTTTATTTTTGCAATTAGAAAAATACAAGAAGTGTGTGTGTGTGGGGGGGGGGGAGAAGCGAGACAAAAATCGCACTTCTCCAGCTCCCCGAGGTCTTTTCAGAGCTAGAGGCTGACTGCGGGGCTCCCAAGAGTTTTCCGCACCCGCAAACTGGTCTCCGATCACAAGCCGGTTGTGGCAGGACGCGGGGCACTCCCTGCGCGGGGCGGACCGCGGCGTCCTCACCGGCAGCTCACTCGCTGCATCAACGGCCCGCCGGGCGCCCGGGGCGGCGGAGCCCCGCTGGCCAAACACGCGCGGCCGGGACGAGGTGTGGCGCGCCTGCGCGCTCAGTCACGTGGCGGGGGGGGGGGGCCCTCCACGCTGAGCGGGTTAAAAGCCGCGTCCACGGCAGACCCGCGAGCTCCTGGCGGGTCTGCGGGGCGCTCTCCGCGTCCTTTCAGCCGGTTTTGACGGAGGCCGCTCCGCTGCTGTGGATCTTATCTCCCCACACCCCTCGGCTCGGTTCGGCTCCACGCCACGAGCGGAGCCGCCCAGCACCCTTCCTCGCAGAGTAACGCAGGAGGAGCGCGAAACGGCGTCTTTCAACTGACAATGAAACCCTAACCTCCCCGCACGGCCGCTCCGGGCGAATGCGCGCGAGGCCGGGAGGGGGAGGGGTAGGGGGAGGAAGGGGAGGGAGTAAACGGTTGGCCTAAGCCCCGCCCCCATCTCGCGCCCCTATTGGCAGGCTCCACGGCTCTGGGCACGCCCCCTAACGGACCTGTCGCATTGTGACAGGTGGAGAAGCCAGTTCCTGTTGGGCAGGGGGCGGGGCCAGGGGCTGGTTGAGCTCCGCCCGGACTCCGGGGCGCTCCTCCTCCTCCTGCTCCTCTCGGCGGGGCAGGCAGGCGGCGGGTGTGAGGAGGAATGTCATTGCTCTTACGGCTCGAGGTGCTGCCTCCGTCCGCTCCCGCTCCTCCTCTGGCGCCCTCGTCCCGTCGGCTCTCGCCGCTGCCGCAGCTGCCCCGGGGACACGTATGGCTAGTGGGGCGCTAGGGCCATCCGAGTTGAGAGAGCGGCGGTCGCGGCCGCTGCGGAGGCGTAGACTCTCCGCCGCCGCCTCCACCTCCACCCCCTGTTTCCCGGCCTCGCGGCGCTGAGGGCGGGAGCGCGCGCGCGGGGCGCTTCCCTCCTCCTCCTTTTTATTCTTCCTCCTCTTCCTCCTCCTCCGGATCCCCGCCCAGCACCCCTCGCACCAGGCGGCGGCGGCGGCGGCTTCGGCGGCGGCGGCGGCGAGTAGCGAACCCGCCGCCGGGGCACAACATGGCGGAGCCCTCGGCCCCGGAGAGCAAGCACAAGTCGTCCCTCAACTCGTCTTCGTGGAGCGGCCTCATGGCCCTGGGCAACAGCCGGCACGGCCACCACGGGCCCGGGGCCCAGTGCGCGCACAAGGCGGCGGGCGGCGTGGCGGCGCCGCCGAAGCCGGCCCCCGCGGGGCTGTCCGGGGGGCTGTCGCAGCCGGCCGGCTGGCAGTCGCTGCTCTCCTTCACCATCCTCTTCCTGGCCTGGCTGGCCGGCTTCAGCTCGCGCCTCTTCGCCGTCATTCGCTTCGAAAGCATCATCCACGAGTTCGACCCGTGGTGAGTGCCCCGCCGCCCCTCCCCCGCCCGCCCGCCCGCGGCCGGCGGGGACCCCCCCTCCCCGCCCCGTCTCCTCCCCCGGCGGAGGTGGGCGCGGGTCCCCGAGTTCCGGGCGAAGTTTCCCCCGAGCAGCCTCCCCCTGGCCAGGCGTTGGGGTCCCGGACCGGGACCTAGACACCCCCCCCGCCCCCCCCGCCCCCGGCTGGGCCAGGGTGACCACCCCGGGGAAGGGTGAGCGAAGCCCCCTGGCAGCCTAGGGCTCGGGTCCCCAGGATCCGGACGGGCCACGGCGGGAGCCGGCCGGCTGGCCGACCGACCGACCGACCGGTGGCGGGCGGACTCCCCTGCCTTCCCTTCCCGTGGCTATCGCGTTCTTTCATTTTTTTAAAAATTTTTATTTATTTTTTTGCGGTCGCGTGTTTGCTGCTTTTGAGATGGGATCGGCCCCGGGGGTTGCCCTGTTGCGGTTCGGGATGAGTCCAGATGTGCAGGAACCCTCCCTGCCGGCTCAGCCTCGCTGTCTTCATGCTTTTACCGTTTCTCTCTCTCTCTCATTATACAAGAAGGGGAGAAGAGTGAGCGAGGTGTTGTAGGAAAAGAAAGAATATCCCTGAAAGTGATCTGAAAGCTAGGGACTCTTATTTATTTAACATTAGATTTTTTTCAAGAGTGTTTTTTTGTTTTGTTTTGTTTTTTCCCAAGGCCCTTAAGTGCACTCAGCCCCGCACTGTTCCCCAATTATATCGGGTCGCTTTTTAAAAGAGCAAAATCGTTCCTCTGTTATAGCCGAACTGTCACTCTCAGTATGTTGTGCACGATATCCCAGAGCATGGCGCTAGTTCCTTTATTGGTCTCCGCGGGAAGGTGGAGAGGGAGCCCTAGATTACTACCGACTTGCACATGGTCTCGCGGCTGACCTGAATGCTTTAGAAAATTACCCCATTAAGAGCATCAGTTAATTTAGTCACTCTACTAGTCTGTGACTTATCTAGAAGAAGATTGCTTTAATTTATTTTCTAACTTGCGAACCTGAGTTGTTGTTTTTTCAACCTGAGCCTAACTTAATTCATTTCTCTGACCTATCAGCCTTGATGAATCTTAACTTGCTAGACCTAACCAAACTTTCGAACATTTATCATTTGAAATGCAGAGAGAAAATCTTGAGAGTTACTAAATACATAGTTAATAAATGTTTTGTGGAGTAAGTTACCCATATATCAAAGTGCCGTGATTGGAGTTGTGTTATGGATAGAAAAATTGATAGTACATCATGTATTGAACACCAGAGGGGCCCACTTATGGAGAACTCAGTTTAGGATAACAGTTGATTACTGACATTCTTTGGTGAAAAATTTAATTCCATTTTAGAAGTTTTGTGTTTTTTTCCCTAACACCTTTTAGAAAATAACTGTTTTGTTTGTTTGTTTGTTTTCAAGCTGTGGAGACCTTATTATATATTTATTACAGAGTTAGAAAATAACTTATGTTTCCTGGAACCACAGAAGGAAGGAAATTATTGTAAAGCTTTGTGCTAGACCCAGTATTCTTAGTCTTCCTTTTGAAACACCAAATTAGATAAAAATGAAATTGGGACCAGAAAATGAAAACTGCTAGTATTGTACTGAACAGTGTGAAAAGAGAAAGTTTTCTTCAGATTACTACAACTGAAGTTCGTGGCTGACCCAACATTACTGGTAACAAAAATTGTTTTCAGAGTATCATTTTTACAAACTGGAAGGCCAAATATAGTTCAGTAGTAATAATGAGGCTAAAATTAAGGGTTGTAGAAAAAAATTCACTGCTGAACGATGAAATGGTTTTGAAGATTAGAAGTCTGCATCAAGTTATCCAAAGATTACTAATGAAATTGAGTATTGTAATCATGGAAAATCTTAATGGGTTGCTTCACAGATTATTTATATATATATTATATATGTATGTACATTTTTAAGTATGGCAAAAAAAATTTTTCTGGTTTCTAGAAAATACTTGAAGATCATAACCCTTTTTTATCCACAATAACATTTGTTTAACTTATATTTTCCTTTGTATAAAACACATTTCAGAAACTTTTTTTTCCATAAACATTCTTTAGCTAAATGTTTAACATCTGAATTCTATAACACATACACGAATTTAAAAGTATACACACCTCTTCAGTCTTAGAGATCTACTTTAGGTGTTCTGTTTATTGATAGTTTCAGCATTTGTATTTCCTTATATTTCTGATTAAATGTTTATAATGTTAGAGAATTCTGATTCGTAGTTAATATCCCTTTGTTATAAATTGTTTCTATTCCTAATTGGGGACAGATAAACCTAATGTCTTAAGTATAATTCAGGTGACTTTAATGAAAGCATAAGGTTTAAGACAAAAAGAAAACCTGTTTGCTTACTCTTCAGATCTTTTAAAGATTTCCAATTGTTAGGATTCTCATTCTTATATTGTTTGAAAACTTTAAAGAGGCAGTTACTTCAGATTTTTAAAGCAGTTGTCCTTCAAAGCTACTACTAATGGTACCAATACTTTGATCGACTAATATCTTAGGGTTATATATTAGCTTGGTAGTCTCTCAGATTACCATTTAACATTTAGCAATGGACATGAACCTTTAATAATTTTTAAATGTTTTTTCTCAAGTTCTGTATCTACAAAGCAGTTTATTCTGGCCTTCCCTGGTCCCTTTTTCCATGTCTCTGTTCCTGGCTTCATTTCTGAAGTATTTTTAGTGAAAAGTTTACTTTCTCTGATTGTTGTTTCTATAAATTTTACTGTTCTTGTGTAAGACTCTAGTTAGCTGTTGAAGGTTACTCATTGTCAAAGCTATACTTTTTTTTTTTGATTGTCATGGTTTTGTTTATAAATCTTACCGATTATAAGGGGTGGTATATGATGTTGAATATTATCTATTTATTGAATTTTAAAGTACAATGCACATTTTTAGAACTTAACAACGTTTTTGGTAATGATTTTCTTGTTACTTCACTTCAGTAATTTCCTCCCTTATCAGTTGAGTTGATCAGACATGAGGAAGCAGCTTGAAAATGTTCTCTCCACTTGCCAATCATTTGGTTGACCAACTAGTTTAACAGCACCAGATATTATTTCATCTTATTTTTATCTGGAGCAAATGTAGTTTCTACTTATTTTTGTTGTAATTATTATACTTTCATATTATATTAACCAAGTATGTTTTCCATAACTTGTATCTTGGTAAATTAGGGTAGCTTTCCCCACAAAAGCAACGTAAAGTCACCCTATGTAAGGAGAGCTGCCCTTTTTCCTGTCTGCCCAAGGGTTATAGTGGATTCTCCCTAGAGCTGTAGAGAGAATTCTCTGAGCTTTGAGTTTGGGCCCCAGTTAGCTGTAAAAGGACACCAGATGACTTTTTTGCAGGGCAGAAAACTGCAGAGTAGAGTTGAAACTTGGAATGTAATGCTTCATAGATACTATGGTATATTAGTACAAAACATGTTTTAAAAGGAGTGATAAACTTTTAGAACATAAGCTATTTGTAAGTTTGGGGGATACTTCGTGTGCTTTGAGATCTCCATGTTTTTCTTCATTTTGCAGATGACAAAAAGAGGCTATTGACCTCAGTTCTGAAGAAGACAAAATGGGTAATAAAAACAGTTTTAGAACAAAATGTCCCTAAATCTTAAAAAGTGTGGAATTATTAGCAACTGCAGTTCAGCTGCACTTTTTTCTACTCTTGAGCTCTTGAGACCATTTTAAGTTACAAGAACATTTAGGGAAGAAATGCAAGGGGGTGTCTTGAGATGCTGGATTGGATGATGGAATTGGACCTGCTCCCATTTGGGTCAAGTGTGGGGCTCCTATAGGTAGTAATCATTGGGTTTCATGAGGCATATGATAGGTTTTGGGATAGTTAGGATCTGTAAGCAAAGACTAGAATTTTTTCTTTCCCTTTAGGGTTTTCTTAAGAGCTAACTTGGGTAGGACTGAATGCCCCTTACTGCCTGCCATATGTAGTTTGCATAAAGACAACATTATAGACCAAGCATTAGAAACTCAGAATGAAGATTTACATTTTAGGCTCTAACCCAGTTATGAATATGGGAAAATTTACTCTCCTATATCTACTTAACCTGCCTCTGGTTTTTATGCTCTCTGTAAGTTTTGAGTGCTTTGGATTATGACAGAAAAGATGAAAGAGTTTTATAGTGAACATTCATACTCAACAGCTAGATATTCTACAGTGAGTATTTTACTTTATCATCTTTCTATCTGTCCATTACTGCTTTAAAAGCAGGTACAGATCATGTGCTGGCCATTATAATAAAAGAATGTTATGTTTCCCAACTCCACGATAAAGAGCATCTCATTTTTGGAAGTATTTATTTCTGTAGTACTTGAACATAATTAGCATAAATATTCTTTCTGTATGATTCTCAATTGGATGCAGATTAGAATAAGATTCAGTTATTCTGGGTTTTGGTTAGTAACTTACTTGAGTACATCATTAGTCAGTACATTAGCTCATGTGTGTTAAATAACTTTGCTGATTCTGGTAGATATTTTTTGTTTTTAAGCCACTTTTTTCTGAAAGGTTTCTTTCTGTGTCCTCACTTTATTTACTTCTAATCATGTATAATTTCCAGGGAGTTAAAAATTTATTTAGAAAGTGGCAATATTGTAGAATTGGGGGTTAGGGGAGGCTGGTTAAATAAGAGTAAGGGTAAGGGTAAGAAAAGGCTCCTATATTTTAGGTAGATATTGGTTAACTAACTGGTAGACTCACTAGGAAACCTAACAACTATTTGGAATATTATCTCTTTGGAAAAATACTTTCATTGTTTAAAATAAAAGACAGCTAAACATATTTGGAATATAACCTGTATATGTTGGTGAATGCCTTTATGTTGGTCAAGTTTGTACTATTTTTAAATAAGTGAATTTCTAATGAATTGTGACTGGTACCCTAATTAAGTTGACCATATCATCTGTGACCATTTTTCTTTTCTTTCTGTAGAACTTAGTGTTGTAGGATAACTTTAATATATGGTTTAAATGGTAGTAAACACTCCATTTTTAGTGTCTTCCAACTTGATTTGAGATCTCAGAATTGAGGAGATTAAGTAGCATCTTTCATTTCTATAAACAAAAGACACTTCACTTTAGTATTCCCCACAAGGATTAAATAATACAGGTCTGCCTATCTCCAAAATGTCATCGTCGTTTTCCGCCCCCTCCCTTTTTTTTTTTTTTTTTTTTTTTTTTTTTTGCATACTCTGTTCCTAGGCCAGCTTTAAATGAAAGTCTCCTCCACATAATTTGTTTTTTAATCAGCTGCCCTGATTTAAGTCTTAACATATTGGCCTATCAAAATACCTGGGGCACAATCTGTGCTTTAGCTGAACTCACTAGTTGGTTGATGGCTAAATTACTCTGTTTTGATGTAGAGAGAGAAGAGTTGATGATGGCTTGATGATTAGGAAATTTTCAGAGATGGGAATTTTAAGACAATAGCTGAATGAGAAGAAAAGGTAATTGAATCCAAGTGGATGTTGTTTTCATTTAGATTTTTGTTTGTAAGAGATTCATATTAATGAGATTGGAAATACCAAGCCATTCCAGGTAAGAGTTGGAAGCTTACATTTCAGAGTAGACCCAGAATTCTGTAGCCTAAAGGACTTTCAGAGTATCTCCACATTGGCTTGTCTTGTTTCCCCGACAAAGAAGCTAAGAGAGGGGCGAAGTACTTTTTCTAAGGTGGGACAGTTGTAGCTTGGCTAGATTCTTTTCTGTTGTCTTTGCACCTGTTTTTGCATTGAGGGAGTTTTTTGAGAAGTTGTTTGAAATTTATTTCAGAAGATGAGGGGAAGTTAGTTTATACCACAATATTGGAACTGTTGGCAATTCAAGTTTAGCTATGGAAACCGCTTTTGTGTGAAGTTTCACTTCTTTTAGAATTAGTGATTTTAAAAATTCTGTGCATCAGTTACCTGTAACTTCCATAAGTTAATAGTTTCAATATTTTTTCTCAAACTTTATTTTTTTTAACTTTTTTTCTTCATTTTTATCCAAAGGGAAATAAATTTTGCATGAAAACAAAGAAATTTTATGTTTGTATTAATAAAGTGTTAATGATTTGTTGATAATGTTTCTTTTGAGGTTTCCTTTTAATTCATGCCTTCCAGGTTTATTAGCTATTCTCAGGTAGTTAAATATTTTTCTTCACAGTACCATTTCTTTTCTTTAGGGATATCTAGCAATTCCTCCAATTTACAAATGAATTTGTGTGTTTTTCTTTTAATGTATTTTTATTGATTTCAGAAAGGAAAGGGGAGGGGGGAAAAGATAGAAACATCAGTGATGAGAATCTTTGATCAACTGCCTCTTGCACACCCTCAGGAACCAAAGCCACAACCCAGGCATGTGCCTTGATTGGGAATTGAACCCTCACCTTCTGGTTCATAGGTGGATGCTCATCCACTGAGCCACGCCCACCGGCTGGGCTGAATTTGGTTTTTAAACTTAAATTATTGGATCCCTCTCTTTCTCCCCGCAGGTAGATAATATTGCAGTATATATTGTATTCCATACTGTTAAAAAATTAAAATGTAGTAATTTATAATTAATTTCTAAAATTTCAGAGTGTACACAGCTTAAATTATTGTTTGTTCCTGGCCAAATGAGTGGAATAGAGTTGGTGAAAAGAATTATGACTGGGAACTCACTTTTGATTGCCATGTTTACTAGATGCCTTTTCTTTTTAAACATATAACATAATTTAGTTTCAGGTATGACATAATGATTTCAATGTTTGTGTATATTTCAAAATGATCATCACAATAAGTCTAGTTAACATTCATCACCATACATAGTTACAGATTTTTTGTGTGAGAACTTTTAAGATCTACTCTTAGCACTTCATGCCTGTTCTTAAAACAGTAAACACTGTAAAGTGCAATATACCCTATTTAAGAAGGTTTAATTATTAAAATATGCTATATTGTGTAATCCACATGAGAAACAATGAAGTACAGAATTATTGGAAGATAACACTCTTGTAGTTTTGAAATATTCTTTGAAAATGTCTTAAATGTTTATTTACATATACAAAGACTGTGTTCTACAAAGGTGTTCAGTTTCAGTCTTCAAATTTGTTTTCTTTCATGGTGAAATAACACATTCTGAAACATGTATAAACCTAATTTACAGTGTAGTGTGTGACCAGTTGTAAAATAAACACCAGATTAAGAAATAGAATGTTGCCAGCACCCCAGAATCCTTGGTGTGTGTTTCTTGTCCCCAACTCCCCTTTTATAGTAATTTCATCCTTTTTTTCCTCATAGTTGGTATAATTCCTTATTGTTGCCTATTTTAAAGCTAGATAAATATACTTGGGGCTTCTTTTTTTTTTTTTTTTTTAGCATTGCTTTAAATGTTTTCTTCATTGATCAAAGGGTGGTTTTGAAAGTGTGTAGGAAATAAAGTTTAGTAATAATTTGATTAACCAGGTTTCTTACCCATTTGAGTTTTCATGCTCTTTTGCAGCAGAAAGTATTTAAAAAAGGGAAGGCATTTCATCTCTTCGCTGGAGCTCAAAAATTACTTCATGATTGAACTCTTGATCTGGAGTCAGCAGCTTGTCTCCAGATAATCTTGACTAACTGGCCACACAAATTCAATCTTACAGTTGACACTGAGACTACAAGGAAAATCAAGTGGGGGGGAGGAGACATCACTGTCTTTAAAGAGACAAAAGATAATAAAATAACCAGATAAATGCAAAATTATTAGTATTTAAACTAATATTTATATTACAGATCCTAAACTGTGGTTTTTGCCAACTGTTGTTCAATTTAAAGTATACTAAAATTTACATAGAGAAAGGAGTGGTTGAAGTTAGTTCTTGGAAGAGAAAGAAAGAAAATGTTGGAAGGGGGATGTAAACTGAAAGAATTTAGGAGAACCCTAAGAATGGACTGTTAAATGTACTTATATTCTTGTTGGGGATTTTTTATCCTGGATTGTGTGTAATTTTATTGTGTAGCTCTCATGGGATCATGAATAGCTTGTATTTGTTACATTGTTTTTCATGTTGTTTTCTTTCAATTTTCCGTGGCTGCCATTTTTATTTTCCCCCAAAATCTTTGTTTTCTTTATTGATTTAATTATTTTTGGTCTTTAGGAAAAATAGGAAAGGTATAAGATCCTTTCAGAAATAGTCTTTGGGGGAATACTAAGTTTTATTCAAAGAAAGGTTAAAAGCAAAGGTCGTGGATCTTTATATAAGAATTTGAAACTTGCCGAAACCGGTTTGGCTCAGTGGTAGAGCATCGGTCTGCGGATTGAAAGGTCCCTGGTTCGATTCCGGTCAAGGGCATTTACCTTGGTTGCGGGCACATCCCTGGTGGTGGGTGTGCAGGAGGCAGCTGTTCTCTCTCATGACGTTTCTAGCTCTCTATCTCTCTCCCTTCTTCTCTGTAAAAAAATCAATAAAGTATATTTTTTTTTTTAAAAATTTGAAATCTGTTGGTTGTTCAAATTTGGCACTGTGTGTTAGGAAGTGATTAAGTATATGAAATGTGATTCCAGCTTATAAGCTTTTTAAATATTAGAAAATAGTTCTTAAGATAAACTTGAATGCTCTCTAATGCATTTCTGTTTATTGGTCAGGATGATTTTGGTCCAATTCAATGTTGTGTGTTTTTTTTTCTTGATGTGCATTAGTATGGAATCCATGCTACTTAAATGGATAATTTAACTAGAACTGCCTATCTTCAAACTTTAAATTTTGTCAGTCAGTATTCAAACTTAGAATTTAAACAAAGTACCACAAGAAAGGTATACATACTTATTACCCATTCTCCCCCAAATCCTATGCAATACTAGTATATGTCAGCTTTGAATTAGGCTCTATTTTGGATAATGGTTCAATATAATGATTTAAGTTATTTTAATCCCCCTGGTATTCTTCTTATATGAATTCCCCAAGGAAGTGGAGATTCTTTTCTAAAATGTATCAACTGTTAGAAAACATGTCAGACATATTTCTTTCAGAAATAGCAATCTAGTATAGCTTAGCTGTCTTATATTTGGGATGTATAAGTACATGTTTTATTAATCCCAATATATTACTAGTAAAGCAAATTTACTTAATTTAAATTTTGTTCAGAACTGTTCACTTAACAATTATTAGGCTTACAGCCATTTTGAAGAAGAGATTTTGTTACTTGTTCTTTGACTTAAATGAGTAAGATGATATTATGGTGAAATGGTGCTTATTTCTCCCTCTAATGATAATAATATTAATAACTTACTGTTCTCATTACAGGTAGCCTAACAGAAGACCTTTCCTAATCTTACTAGAATATATTTATACCTACACTGTATTGGGAACAGAGTGAATGTTCATTTTATATTAACACTTATCCTTAATGATAACCACACTTTGTTTTTGTTGGTGATGATAGTAGAGGCATTCTTTATTGTGTAATACTTTGATTAACCTTGGATTTGACAGTGATGGATGTCAGTAAAATTATGTGTGTAGTTGTTTGATCTTCATCCCTGTTTCTGGTACAGAGCTCTTAAAACTCGTATCATTTTCTAAATGGGGGGAGGGGTGTCTTTTGGAATGTTAGTGAGGTGACTTTTGGAAAGCCCCTAGGTAATCTAAGGATGGGGGATGGTTGCCAGAGGAACCAGCCTTGATATTAGAGGGTTGGAACTGTAAGCTTCACCCCCAGGCCTTCTGGGAGGGCAGTGGGACTGGGAGTTGAATCACCTGTGGTCAATAATGTAATCAGTCATGCCTGTGTAATGGAGCCTCTACAAAAACCCCAAAGTTCGGAGTTCAGAGAGCTTCCAGGTTGGTGAACATGTGGAGATTTGTGTGGGAGTGCTCGGAGAGGGCATTGAATCCTTACACCCTTTCCCAGATACCTTGTCCTATGCATCTCTTCTGCCTAGTTCTGAGTTCTGTGCTTTTATGATAAACCAGAGGCCCGATGCATGAGGATTTGTGCAAGAATGGGCCTTCTCCTGGCTGCTGGCACCGCTCTGGCTGGAGCCACCTTCTTGCTCCAGCCTGGAGCTGCCTTTCTGCCTTCCCATGCTGCACAGAGGCCCTGGGCCACTGAGATGGTGCTGAACGCAGCGTTGTTGCCATGGTGACGACACAAATGTCCAGCCCAGCTGCTCTGCACCTGCCTATGCAAATTAATCCTCCATCTTTGTCCGGTTAATTTACATACTCATTCCTGAATGGCTGGTGGGCGTCACGAAGGTATGGTCAATTTGCATTTAACTCCTTTATTAGTTTAGAGATTTTATTAGTGTAGATGGGTGATCTAGTAAGTAAAGTGTTTTTCTGAGTTCTAATAGCCATTTTAGCAAGTTGGTGTGGGTGGGTGTCAGTCTTATAGGACTGAGCTCTTAACCTGTGGGATCTGATATTATCTTTAGATAGATAGTGTCAGAATTGAGTTGAATTGTAGAACACTCAGCTGGTGTCAGAGAAATGCTTGGTGGTGTGAATCCCTCCCCCACTCACTTACGCGCGCACCCCCCCCCCCCCCCCCCACACACACACACACACACAGGGATTGGTTAATAGTGAACAGCATAATCTCTTTCAATTAAGGTGTCTTTAATTTTATAGAAGGAAATAATTGATGATGATTACAGAAGTAATTTGTGTCATTGATTACCATCAGCAATTGGGAGATGGTTGATTGGCTGGATAATTTAGGAAGAACCTTAATAAAGGGAGATATTTTGTTGCATTAGTATTTCTCCCAAGTACAATGAACTCTGAGGGAGTTTTGTCTCAAGTTTTAACTCACTAGTTGAACACTGAATAAGAAAAGACAGACTAGTTAATATCTAAAAAAACATGAGTGGTAAAAGTTTCAGTGCTATTAACTTTTGAAATAGACAAAATAAGACAAATGTCAGCAGTAGAAGTAAAATTTCCAAACTGGCATTTTGTTTGAACTTGAGTAAATCTATCTTGATGTGGAGGAAGAGTAAGAATAGATATCATCATTGTATATACAGGCATTGGACTATACTAAAGTCATGCTAGTGATGAGTGGATGGGGTTAGATTAATGATCCACTTGGTTTCTTGGCTCTTGACTTAACTTTATGAATACAGGTAATTAACATGGAAATTAAGTAACTCTTAAGGAAGGCACCACAGCTTTGATCTCAATTAAACTTGCTCATAAGAAATTAAAGTATACGAAACAAAAATATTCATTACGGAAAAAGTTTCTTGTCTCCATTAAAGTGTTTCTGCAATGGAAGTATCTTTGTGTCAATTACTGGGGGTGGAGGGGTCATTGAATATTTTAGATCTTGAGAGTTAAATAAGCCAAGACATAGTCTTTATCTTCTTTTATTATGGATTGAACTCTTGACAAAATGACTTTATGGTCAGCTCTTTAATTATACTATTATTCCCAGTAATAACAGTATTCCTATGAGTCCTAAACCTGATATGCTGTAATGATCAGTGTTAGATGTTTCGCTTAAAAATGTGTGTTTTAAAAACAAAATCTTTATCAATGTGCCTTTAAAAAAACCTGTAGCTGGCAGGGTTTATTGAATATATTGAGAATCATAACATTGCATATGTTCATAATTTAAAAATTTTAACATTTGATTCATGGGAGTTTAATTTCAATACTAAAATTATTTTTATTCTAGACCTTAGCTAAAGGAAACTTATTTTAATATGCTAACCAACTTTTTGGCATTTGAAGGAATAAGATATAAAAAAAAATGTGGTTGATGAAATAAATCTAATCTTAAGATTGTGTAAAGGTATTTTTTCAAAGTAGAAAAATGAACTTGAAGAGCAACTAATAGCTTTTTTTTAAGCCTCACCCGAGGACATACTTAGAGGTAGGGAGAGAGAGAAACATTGATGTGAGAGAAACACTCATTGTTGCCTTTCCTATGTGCCTCTACTGGGGATTGAACCTGAAACCTTTAGGTGTACAGGACGACCCTCAATAAATGGAACCACTCCAGCCCCACCGAACTAATACCATTTTTAAGATATATTTTTTGAAGATTGTTAAAATGAGTCAGTCACTTCATTAGAAAGGGAAATCTCTTTAATTTTGGTTGTTATATAATAGTTTAACACCTTTAGTGTCTAATATAAGCAGCATTTAAAATTAAAGAAAAGATTTTTTTTTTTTTCTAGTAAAGTTAAAAATTCTGAACTTCTAAAAGTGTAGTAAATAGTTGTAACTGTTGGGTGTAAATTGCAACATAATATAAAGTTATATTAACTTTTATAAGTCAAGCTATATTGAAAATCCTACTTGTATATAAGAACATAAATACCCATATATGTAACTATGAACACAATGATAGAACACCTGAGAAACCCTACCCAACTATAGAACTGAAACATTACTAATTTTGCATCTATTTAAGTTCCTTCTCTAACCTATCATCTTGGTTTTCTTCTTGGCACCAGGAAACCACTGTCCTGAGTTTTGTTTAACATTCCCTTTGCCATATTATAAAAACAAAAACAAAACTCATGTCTCATGTATCTCTAGAGAACATATTGCTAAGTTTTGCTTTGGAGCTTTAAAAAAACAGTAATATCTTCTATGTAATTTTTGATTTGCATTTATACATTTGGGAGTTGTTGGACACTTGGGCTTCCTGTTTTTAAAAATGCTACTATGATGCAACTGTATGCATGCTACCTAGGGTATATACTTGGAAATTTTGTCATAATATGTTTTAATTATTTATAAAAGTAAAGTCCATCACCCCAAAATTTAGTGACAAAACAATATTTTCTTCACAATTCAATGGATTCAGTGAGAGGTTCTTCTGCTTCATGGTGTCAGCTGTGGTGCTGGGATGATTGCAGTCATCTACACTCAGCTGGGGCTGGAATGACTGAAATGTTACAGTTCAGAGTAATCTGGAATCTTGATTGGGAGCTCAGCTGTGGCTTTTGACTCCTTGTGGATACTTGGGCTGCTTCACAGCAGGATGGCTGTGTTCTAAGAAAGAGCATTCCAAGAGAGAGGAAACTGCCAGACCAGTTAAGGCCTAGAATCATCAGGATCATTTACACTATGTTTTACTGTTCAATATAGACTCAGTCCTATCTCAGTCAAAGGAGAAGATGCATATACAGGTAGAGGCATAATTAATTGTTTTGGGCCATTCTTTAAAAACCAGCAACCACAGTATGTTTGTCATTTTTATTTCCTCTTTTGTGAAATACCTTTTCATTTCTTTGGTTAGTGTTCTTATTGGGTTGTTTCTGATTTTTTGAGCGAGGAGAGACTAAGTCTGGGGTAAATTTTTGCAAATCTTAATGGATTTTGTGCTTTATTGGTCCTTAAGCAGTCTTAAGAGGTAGATATTTTATTACTCCCATTTTACAAATGAGAGAAGCGCTGCTTAGTACATTGAGAGAATAGGCTTTGAAGTCAGCCTCGTTTGATATTTTTTGGTATAAAGAATAGGATGTGTAAACATGTACAGTTATGAAATAGCATGATGCTTGCATCAGCCTACTTGTTACACCCCTCACCCTCCAAAGGATTGAGACTTAGACAGCTTTATAAGCAATTTTTATTCATTTATGGTCAATTATAATGTTTGAGATAAAGTGTGACTTGTTATGAGGCGACTCAGGCCAGATGTTGTCAAATGACTTGCCCACAGTGAGTTTAAAGTTCAGCTTCAAGTTCTTTCTAGTCTTTCCTGCTTTCCCTATCATGCTGCCTGAAGCAACAATTCTATCTATACTGAAGAGATGTACTGAGATGTCTGTCTTCAACATACAAAATGTAATGATCAGAAACTATACTTATATACACAAAACGATCTTCCTAAATTTGAGGGTTGGGAAGAAGAGTCTACAAGTTTATTTCTGCATATTTTATATTTGTTCAGGCAAAATGTACATTTTTTGAATGGCCTGCATTGTGGAACTAACAATTTCTCTGTGGCATTTTCAGTTTTAATTCAGCTGCATGCCTACACTGTTCTTTTTAAAATACCTAAGGCAAATATTTGAGTATTAATTGTGAGTCTCTCTGGCTTCTATTATAATTTTATAAAACTACTAGAGGCCCGGTGCACGAAATTTGTGCATTGGGGGTGGAGTCTCCTCAGCCCAACCTGCAACGTCTCCAATCAGGGGATGTCCTACTGACAGCTTAGGCCCACTCCCCGTGGTTCTCTGCTCTCTGCAGGGCCTGGCTGCTTCGCCGCTACTGCTGCAACAAAGCTTCCATGACCCACTGTCCTCTTTCTGTCTGCCAGGCCTCGGGACTTCACACCACCATGGAATGAAGCCACCATTCCCTGTTGCCTAAGGGCGGATCCAGCTGCACCACTCACCTGCTGCGCGCCACTCAACCCCACCACACACACACACACACACACACACACACGTGTCTGTGGACTCCAGCAACGGGGCTGGCAGGGCTGAGGGGACTGGGCAATGCCATCTTGTGGCTATGGGTGCCACCATCTTTGTGACAGAGTGACGGTTAATTTGCATATTACCCTTTTATTAGCTAGGATTTTAACTATAAGTCATAAGACTCTTAATTTCTACTATAAAGCATGGTGGTAGTAGGGTCCGTAAAAAAAACTAGCCAATTTCTTTCCACTCTCTTCTGAAATTTATTATACCTTAAAAGTGGAGAAGTGGTAGTAAAACTAGTCTGATTACCAAAACATAAATGTTTGAAATGTATTGGCAGATCCTGATGAACTGTTCCAACTGAATAATTTAGAGGGCCGGCAGCAGGAACAGTTGGGGGCAAGCACGCTGGCACTGTGGGCAGTTGGGTGTCATCAGGCTGACGGGAGTTCATTTGGGGCGAGTAGGCCAGCAGGCAGAGTGGTTAGGAGCAATCAGGCAGGCAGGCAAGTGAGCAGTTAGCAGCCAGCAGTACCAGATTATGAGAGGGATGTCCGACTGCCGGTTTAAGCCCGATCCCTGTAAACCAGCAGTAGGACATCCTTCGAGAGGTCCCAGATTGGAGAGGATGCAGAGTGGGCTGAGGGACACCCCACTCCCCCATGCACAAATTTTGTGCACCGGGCCACCAGTTATTATATAATGCCAGTAAATTAGATAATAATACATAAATGTAAATATAACATGTTTACATGTAACATTTATTGGAGATTTTGTTTCTGTAATACATGAGTGTGTGCCTGACTTAAATGTGTATTACACATGCATGTGCTCTGTAGAGAGAAAAAATACATGCAGGTCTCTCTAGATTTAAATCTGTAGTGGAGCAAGTACCTGTTTCCCCGAAAATAAGACAGTGTCTTACAATTTTTTTTCTCCCAAAGTTGCACTAGGTCTTATTTTCAGGGGGTGTCTTATCTTTCCATGCGCTAGGTCTTATTTTTGGAGGATGTCTTATTTTCGGGGAAACACGGTAGTTTTAATTTATCAAATACATTATTTTATATGTGGTCCTAGAATATTTTTTTTAAGTGGCACTAGGACACTTACACAAACCTTATTTTGGTGCCAGCTTCTCACCCTTTTTTTTTTTTTTTTTTTTTCCCAATTAGTTTAAGTGTCCTTTATAAAACAGGAGAGGCCCTCTTTTTCAAATGGTATTTATGGAAATTGATAGGTGTCACTGCCGGTCAAGGCAAAAAATAGGGATCTGGTTTTCATTTAATATGTATTTGGAATAAGTTTTTCTCTGTGTGTTCTTAATGAACTTAATATCATTTGATTTCTAATTCACCTTACCTTAAATGGGAGGGTATAGAAAAGCTCAAGAGGTCTGCAGGATGTTTTCAGCTTTTGAATAATAACCCTTGTTTTTTCATGTGTTGCTCTGAAGTAGACTGTAAACGGGTAGTTTATTAGTCTGATACATACAGCCTGCTCTCTGCTTATGAAAGATCTTGAATCAGAATGACCTATCCATGAATTGTAAGAGTATGGAGCTTAACATCCAGTTGGAACTGCTTGTACAAAAATGAGTAGTGGTGACTTGGTGGTATGACAATGGTTAGTCTATATTTGTGGATCTTTTCAAACTTTAGAATTGACCTATGTAAAACAGTAAAATGACTTCAAATCCTTTGAAATTTTACTGTTTGGCAGTTATTTAAACACTGATATCAATTTTTGTAATCATACTAGATTTGAATATATCCTCACATGAGTTTCTATAGTTGAAGTAATAAAGTTAGCTTTGTGTTTTCTGATTACCTAGAGAGTGTTCATATGTATCACATGGCAGGACTGGATTTAGATTGTTAGTTTAGTAATCTTACTAAACTGTTCTTTTTTTCTGCCTGGTGTATTTATTTAATTAACATGTCAATCTGGCATGTTTTTGTTTTTTATCCTGCCACTAGATGGCAGGAATAATAAAAGGTAGTTTGAAATGTCAACTTTAGCTTGTGGTGTTAGCTGCTTTGTACCTTTCTTATACTGTTGTTTTAATTTTCCATTAGTGCTGAATTTTGTGCCAGCTAATGAAACTTCGGTAGATCTGGCATCTTGTGTAGTCTGAGTACCTAGTGCCAGGGGTAAAGGAGAAAAGAATGAACAGAAGAAAATCTTTATGTAATTATTGATTTTCTAGCCTTGTGCTTTTCATTTCTATTTTTATTTTCTCTTTGTGGAATTCTATTTCTTAGTGTTCTTAAACTAGAGGCGTGATGCATGAAAATTCGTACAAGGATAGGACTTCTTTCCCTTGGCTGTTGGCACCGCCTTCACTCGGGCTTGAGCTGCCTTTCTGCCTTTGCTCCGGCCCTGAGCCACCTTTCCACCTTCTGCGTTGTTGCTGTGGCAACGACACAAGCGTCCCGCCACTGGCAGCTAGGTGCCTGTGTATGCAAAGTAATCTGCCATCTTGTTGGGTTAATTTACATATTCCTGGTTGGCTGGTGGATGTTGTGAAGGTACAGTCAATTTGCATCTTTCTCTTTTATTAGTGTAGATTGGCATCCATAACTGGTAATTTCTGTTGATGACATTAGTTGCCTTCTCATTTATGAGGTGAATTAACCTAGCCAATTTTGTAAAATCTTACAACACTGTACTTTGCAAACAAACTCAGTTATAATTGACCATATAAATCTTTTCACAGAATGATTTTCTAAAGAGCCTGTTTATAACCTTTGAAAAATAGTGGACAGATGCTGGGTAGTGTGGTGTAGCTTCCACAATTATGTTCCATTACATAAGACTTTGTCTTGCTAGTGGACTTGCAGTCTCCCATTGCTGGAGTTATGAAGTAAGCAGCCATTCTATATAATAAAAGGCTAATGTGCAAATTGACCTGCAGTGGAATGACCGGTTGCTATGGATGTGCACTGACCACCAGGGGGCAGATGCTCAATACAGGAGCTGCCTCCTGGTGGTCAGTGAGTTCCCAGAGTGGGAGTGCCACTTAGCCAGAAGCTGGGCTCACAGCTGGCAGGTGCAGTGGCGGTGGCGGGAATTACAGTCGTGCTAAGGATGTCCAACTGCCACAGGGAGTGGACCTTAGCCATCAGTCAGACAACCCCAGGAGCTCCTGGACTACAAGAGGGCACAGGCTGGGCTGAGGGTCCTGCCCACCCTTCCACTCCCCCAACCCCCACCTCGTGAGTGCACAAATTTTGTGCATTGGGCCTCTAATGTTGTAGAATCTCACATGTGTCAAACACAAGGCCCGCGGGCCAAATCCAGCCCGCCAGGCCTTGCAATGTGGCCCGCACCGCGCTGTCATCACTGCACTCCGCTGTCAGTTTATGACATTGTCAGTTTATGACTGTTCAGTAAACCATTCGGCCCGCGATTTAGGCTGGATTTTAGATTTTGGCCCCTTCTCTGATTGAGTTCGACACCCCTATTAGAAGTCCATGTAGCAGAGAACTGCTGGCAGCCTTTATGAGGCTCCAACCAACGAACAGCATCAAGGAAATGGATTCTACTTAATTGAGCTTGAGATGCTTGGCTTTGGTGAGGTGTGTCTCATTTGGAATTTTGGTTTTCAGATGGTCTCCCTCAAGAAAAGAACCAAGTTTTTATATAGCTTAACACAGATTTTCTTATTTTAATAAAGCCACTTATCATTAGAGGTCTTTAGGAAGCAATGTGGACAGAACTCTGAAATTAGAAAAATACATCTTTTCCACAAAGCCAATATTCTTTTTAAAAGAATGTGTTGTTTTTTCCTTGTTTTCTCATACTGTAGTTTTTACTACTATATTTTTGTAGAAATAGGAAAAGACTTTTTCTTTCTTGTAAAGGGAAAAAGAAATTCATTGAAATAGTAAGTATTAGAAGTGTGTAATGAAGGTAAGCTTCCATTGGTTTACTTAGAGTGAGACTCTACTTTTAGGTAGTATAATATACTAGTGGCCCGATGCATCAAGATTTGTGCAAGAATGGGCCTTCCTTCCCCTGGCTGCTGTCACTGCCTCTATTCTGGCTGGAACCGCCTTTCCACTCCGGCCCGGAGCCACCTTTCTGCCTTCCCACGCTGCCCAGAGTGGCTGGGGTGGTGTGGAACACCTGCGTCATTGCCATGGCTGCTCAGCACCTGTGTATGCAAATTAATCCTCCATCTTTGGGTTAATTTGCATACTCCTGATTGGTCGGTGGGTGTCACAAAGGTACATTCAATTAGCATGTTACTCTGTTATTAGGTAGATTAATTGAATAAGTTAAGTTCAAAAGGAGCTACAGATCCTCCCCCATCCCCAACCCCACCCCTATGGATTTTTGGCATTTTTTTTCCTTCAGAGAGAGATGGAGAATGTCTTCTTAAAATAGAAAAAAAAAAAAAAAGTCTCTGATTTTTTCATTTATGAAAATAATTTTCTCACTTGTCATTAACAAGACTGCTTAAAGATGTAAGGAAAATGGGATAGAGTAAAATGTTACTTTTAAAATTGATAAAACAACCATACTTGTAATTCCTGTGTTATTAGAAAAATTCAATAATGGGAATCAGGAAGAGATGCAGAACTAATTGTTAAACTTTAAATCCATAAGTAATTTGTTCAAATCAAAATACTGATAGGTTATGGTGATGATTACTAATGAAGACTATCTCTTGGAAGATGTTACAGTCATGGGCAATAGGAACAACAGAGTTAAACTGTCTTGAATTCTTTTTTTCTTATCATGAAAAAGAGATTTTGCTTTCTGTCAGATAAATTTTTGAGTCATGTATAATCTCTGCCTTATAAAAGTGAACTGGCTCTTTGAAAGATCAAATTCCTTGTTCCTATAAACAGTTTTAAAAGTATGAAGGAAAATTTCTGAGAAAAAATACTTGCACATTCCTTTGTTGTTGTTGTTGTTCTTTTTTTATTTTAAAAAGTCTTTATTGTTGAGTATTATATATGTTCTCTGCCCCCCCCCTCCCTTTTTCTTCCACCTAGACCCCGCCCCACCCAGGCATTCACCACCTTATTACCTTTGTCCATGGGTAATGCATTATGCATAAGTTCTTTGGCTATTTCTTCCAGCCCCAACCCACTTCACCCCCTTCCTTCTAGATTTATAAGTTTGTTGTGTTCACATGCCTTTGGTTCTGTTTTATTCATAAGTTTATTTTGTTCATTAGATTACTTTATATTTATTTTTAGATTCAATTGTTTATATTCATTTAGTGCCATTTTATTATCCATATATTTTTATCTTCCTTCCCCCCCCCCCCCCCCCCCCCTTAAAAACGACCCTTTAAATTTTATGTAATATTTGTTTGGGGGTGATGAACTCTTTTAGCTTTATCTTGTTTTGTGAAGCTCTTTGACCTTCAATTCTAAATGATAGCTTTGCTGGGTAGCATAATCTTTAAGTCCTTGCTTTTCATCATTTTGAATATTTCTTGCCACTTCCTTCTGCCTGCAAAGTTTCTGTTGAGAAATCAGCTGACAGTCGTATGGGTCCTCCCTTGTAGGTAACTAACTGCTTTTCTCTTGCAGCTTTTAAGATTCTATGTCTTTAACCTTTGGCATTTTAATTATGATGTGTCTTATTGTAGGCTTCTTCGGGTTCATCTTGTTTGAGACTCTGTACTTCCTGGACTTGGGTGTTTTTAATATTAGATATTAAAAACATTACAGCTTTTTAATAAATTAAAGTGTGTCTTTTTTTTTTTTTTTTTTTTTTTTTTATATTTTTGTATTTGATCAAGCCTGTCTAAATTATTACATCTAGTGATTGTGGGAGAGTTGTGACTTGATGCTGGGAAGAATATATCAATCTAATATTGAATATGAGGATTTCCTGTTCATGTTCTTTCTCTCCAGCACTTTTCTGTTTTTTGATTCATTTGCCAACATATGTAGTGCAGATATTTCCTTGCTTGGCAATGGTAGAGGAAGAGGATCCATTAGCTGGCTGTTCCTAATGCTATTACTCTAAGGATTTCTAAAGGATTCTCTCATCACCCATAGCTGTTTTAAATGAAACATGGTTTGCAGTTTACTTCTGCTGTGGTTAGGCTGTGGTGTGCTTTCTTCAATTTCATTTCTTCCCAAACTATAACAGTACTGTATAACATACAGTATTGTTATACAGTACTGTTATAGTTTATTCTTATGGCTTTATTCTGTTGATATATTTATCCTGTAATTTTAGGGTGTAAGATTGGAGCTGACCATGTCAAATGTACTCCATTCATTTTGATGTTATCTTCTGCCTGTAGTTCTTAATTTTTTGAAACACATTGAAATCTCTGACCATTTGGTGAATTTTATATACTCTCATCCTGTTTTTTTTTTTTTTTTTAATTCAAGTGCAGTTGTCTACCATTTGTACCCAAAGCAATGGCCAAATGTTAATTTAAGCATTAGTAGTTTTGTAGACATTGAGCCTAGCTGGGTTGGTAGTCATAGGGGCAGGGGAGTGTGCACTTTGCTTTTTAGTTAGGTATATTAGAGGAATGAGCCGATTTCTTAGAAAATAATTTATTATTCAAGTTTGAGGAAAATTGCTATAAAAGGTATATTTATGTAGCCATGGAATTAACTATAAAGACACTATAAAAAGTATATTAGAAAGTATATTGTTTCTTTGTAGCAAGCAGTTTTGTAACATTTATTTTTTTTTCCTCTTTTCTCTAGGTTTAACTATAGATCAACACATCATCTTGCGTCTCATGGGTTCTATGAATTTTTAAATTGGTTTGATGAAAGAGCATGGTATCCTCTAGGAAGAATAGTAGGTGGTACTGTAAGTATATTTGAGCTATTTTTGTTTATATCATAAAATTTTATAGTTATTTGAGTAAATCATAAGCTGCTAAGATGTTGAAGATTCTCAGAAGCTTTATATAGTTAACTAGTATAGTTTTACTAAAGACCTGGTGCATGAAATTTGTGCATTGGGGTGTTCCTCAACCAGGCCTGCACCCTCTAGAAATCCGGGACCCTGCAGATCGTGCCTAAACCGGCAGTCGGACATCCCTCTAGCAATCCGGGACTGCTGACACCTGAGTGATTGCCCCTAACCACTCACCTGCTTTCCTGATCTCCCCTAACTGCCTCTGCCTACCTTCCTGTACTCCCTTAACCCCTCACCTGCTTGCCTGATCACCCCTAACCCCTTTGCTTGCCTGCCTGCCTGATTGCCCCTAATTACTTCTGCCTGCCTCATCACCCCTAAGCACTTTGCCTGCATGATCGCCCGTAACCACTCGCTAGGGGTGGCCAGCTGGGGTGAGGGGCCATGGTAGTTCTGGTCTCTGGTTGTTGTGGTCGTTCTGCCATTTTGGTCGCTGGGCTTTTATATAGGACTAGAGGCCTGGTGCACGAAATTCATGTATTGGGGGTAGTCCTCCGCCTGGCCTACACCTCTCCAATCTGGGATCCCTCTCACAACCCAGAACTACTGGCTTCTAGTGCTTACTTTCCTGATGTTCCTAACTGCTGTCCTGTCTGCCTGATGCCCCTAACTGCTCCCCTGCTGGCCTAATGGCCCTAACTAGTCTCCCCTCCTGATCTGATCCCCCCGCTAACTGCCTAATTGCTCTTCCTTGTCAGCCTGATCCCCCTAACTGCTCTCCGCTCCTGGTCTGATACCCCTAACTGCCTATCTGCTCTCCCCTCCTGGCCTAAACACTTAATTGCTCATCTACTCTCCCTTCCTCTTTGCGCTTTCAGACCCTGGCACAGGAGTGCTGAGAGTTATCCTCCAAGGCGCCGCCCCCTTTCTGACATGGCCCTTTGGGCCAGGCAGTGCCAGGTGCCTGCATATGTCTCCACCTAGAGGGGGGTGTGGATCACCCATGTCCTGATGCCCCCTTCTGGGCGGCAGTGTTGTGAGCTTGTGCGTGCCTCCTCTGGGATGGGGGCGGGGGGTGGCTTACTAAAACCCGTCCTGACGACCCCCCAGCAGGCTGGGCAGCATGGCTGGCCTGCATGTGTCTCCGCAAGGGGCCTCTCCCTGGCAGTAACCTCATGTCCTGGTGGAATAAGTCCCCACCCCCATTCCCGCCCACTAGCTCCTGTGCAGGCACAGCCTGATGAACGTTTGGATTGTGACTGGGTCACAGTTAGGACCAGTTAGCATATTATTTCTTATATATATACAGATGTGGCTGATTGACCAATGTTTAATTTTTTTTAAATCTCTTAATACTGTCCGCTCCTCCCCCCTCCCACGCACCCCCACACACACTGGTTTTGGGGTTATCTCACACTAACATTATCTCTGACAAATGGTGAAGGCTATGAGGGGGTATCTTGTTACCGTGTATCCTTAGTCCAGGTTATTTGTGTGCTTTTGTTTCAAATCTGTCTTAAATTACTCTAGGTCAGTGGTCTGCAAACTCATTAGTCAACAGAGCCAAATATCAACAGTACAACAATTGACATTTCTTTTGAGAGCCAAATTTTTAAAACTTAAAACTTCTAACACTACTTCTTCAAAATAGACTCACCCAGGCCGTGGTATTTTGTGGAACAGCCACACTCAAGAGGCCAAAGAGACACATGTGGCTCACAAGCCGCAGTTTGCCGACCATGGCTCTAGGTAATTGAGTGTCGATCATAGTTCATAGGGAATTACTATATTCAGAAGATCAGTGTTTTAGCTACATTAAGTTTGCTTTTATAGTCTTTATAGTATTTTTCATTTTCATATATTCTACTTAATGAGTTATTTAGAATTGTATTTAACTTTTAAGTGTAACAGGATTTCCTGTTATCTTGTTTTTATTTATATTTCAAATATTTTTTATTGAGAGAAAAATCAAATATATTTCGTTGAGGGGAAAATTCTGTATTTCCATTCCTGTGAAACTTATTGAGATTTGATTAGTAACCTAGGATTTGGCAAACTTTATAAAGGCTCCCTTTGTGTTTGGAAAGAATATGTTCTCTGTGATAGCAAGATGTTATGTTTCCAATTTGAGGCATCTTCTCATCTTGGATGTAAATAGAGATAAAAGAATCATGGAGAGTAGTCATGATGGTTTCCAAGCAAATTAGAAATATATTGAATGGTAAGAGATATGGTAGATGGTTATTAGCTGCATTTCTTGTCACACACCTTATTGTATTAGTATTTGATGCCCCTAGTTTGTTTCCTGTTGTGTTTAACTTTATATCTTAAATTCATCCTCACTGGAGGCTTGTTTACTGAGACTCTTGGTTGTTATACCTGAAGTTGTTATAAATGTGGAACCCGTATACACATATGTGATGAATGAGTTTCTTATTTCTATTCAAGGCTTTGGATATACAGTAAGGCAAAACATTTCTTACTGCTTCCCTTAATGAATGAGAAGAATTTGTCTAGTTTCACAAATAGGCCTTGGCTTTGTTCTGGGAGTATGCTTTTTCTCTAATATCTGTATTGAGCGATAACCCCCCCCAACTTCTAGTCTTAGGTTATATATTAGACCTGAAGTGTCTTTTCCCCCCCTCTTCTTTTGGGCTCCCATGGCATTAGTATCATTTGAACCTTCTCTTTATTTTTTGCGTCTGGAGGGTTCCCTTTTTTAAAAGCTTAAATATGCCCATTTTTTGTTGAGTTTTTTTGTTTTTGGTTAGGGTGTGTGTTTTTTTGGGTTTTTTTGTGTTTTTTTGTAACCAGTATTTCTACTGTATTTAGTGTGTCAGCTCTGTCTGCCATATTATCATGAATATATTGACTCACCTTTAGAGGCATTTTCAAATTTATTTTTATGTTCATTGAATACAGCTGACAAAACCATACTCTGGAACCTGATATTATATGCGAAATGAATTAAAATTTGAATTTTTAAGAATGATGATGATTGCCACACACACACACACACACGCACACACCCCTCCTTTATTCCATACTCTGTGCGTTCAGTAGGAATTGAGTATCCATTTTGTGTCGATCATTGTTTTGGGTACTGGGGGAAATGTTCCTACAGCTTATATTTTTGTGAGGGCATTTTTAGTTAATAGACAATATGTAAAATGAGTAAAATAAGTATGTGAAATATTGATAAGTAATGAAGAAACAGCAAGGAAGTGGGTTAAAGACCTTGGGGAATTTGCTATTTTAGCTAGGAAAGGAAATTCATGATGTTCTTCATAACATTTGTGATAAAGAACCTTTTAGGGTTTAGTGAAGGATGGAAATGTAGATACACATTTTAATCACTAATGAATAGCTAAAAAATGTCCTTTTTACTTTACTTTGAATCCTCTTGATGTTTTTTGTTCCTTGTTTAGAGTGAGGATGAAGAATACAGCAGCTATTTTAAGTGGTAGAAAAATGCTCAACCTTCCAAATATAGTCTTTGAATTCACAAAGTGATTGATTAGTTCTTCATTTCATAGCTAGAATTGTGTACTTTTTAAATCTTGTCTTTGAAAGAGGAAAGAATCCTGTACATAATTTTTTCTCCTTTTCTCATTCCTTTATACATAGACAAGTATGGGCAAAATTAGAACATTTTTAAAATCCTAAACCTAAGGGCAAATTAGACTAGGACCCTGTTTTATGATGAAAAAATAGTGGGATTAATTAGTTACCCACAGTTTTCCTTTGGAAAACATGTTTTAGTGTTAATAATTACTCTATATGATCCTTCTTTATTAATTTAAATGTTTCTCTCCATATATGAGCTTTTTCTTTGTATTCAATACAAAAGTACATTTAATTTTGAAGTATGTGAGAAAGGAAAACTTTTGATATATTCTCAAACTTATTGTAAACAATATGTAATAATAAAGGAAAGAACTTATGTTAGTGTTTTCAGCTACCTCATTTTATATGTAATTAAATTTCTTATTTTTTTCTTCCTAGGTTTACCCAGGGTTGATGATAACAGCTGGCCTTATCCACTGGATTTTAAATACATTGAACATAACAGTTCACATAAGAGATGTATGTGTATTCCTTGCACCAACTTTTAGCGGCCTTACCTCTATATCTACTTTCCTGCTCACCAGAGAACTTTGGAACCAAGGAGCAGGACTTTTAGCTGCTTGTTTTATTGCTATTGTACCAGGTTACATTTCTCGGTCAGTAGCTGGATCCTTTGATAACGAAGGCATTGCTATTTTTGCACTTCAGTTCACATATTACTTATGGGTAAGTAACATATAATTTATTGTTACCATTAATACTTATGAACTTTCTGCTGAAATGCTGTAGGTTGTACACATTTGTCTTTTATAGAGACCTGTTGCGTGAAATTTGTTCACTCAGGAGAGTGGGAGGGGGTAGTCCCTCAGCCCAGACTGCGCCGTCTCGCAGTCTGGGAGCCCTCCAGGGATGTCCAAATGGATGTTATTTTGTCAAATGCTTTTTTTGTACCTAATGATATAGGTACATGATCTTTTTCCTTTGACCTTTTGATATCATGGATTTCATTAATTACTTTCAAATGTTGAACCAGATTTTTATACTGGGGTAAATCTAACTTGATCATGGTATATAATTAGTATATACTAGAGGCCTGGTGCATGAATTGGTGCATGGGTGGGTTCCCCAAGGGGTTGGGGGGCGGGGAGTCTGGGACACAATTAACCCTCGGGCAGGTGGGACGCCCTTGCCAGCCTGGGATCTGGATCCTTCCTGCTGATGTACCTGCCAGTTGTCAGGAGCCACCTGGTGGCCGCTTTTATATTATTTCTTCCTTTTGGAATATCTAAGGAGGGGAAGTGGCCGAGGTGCCTGAGGCCTACTTCCAGGAAGCTGGTAGCACTGGTCCATTGGTGCCTGACTTCTCTAGAGATTGGATCTGCAGGACTGAGGGAGTGAGTGGCTGATGCCCAGCTGGTGGGTCACTGGGATGGGTTGGTCAACTGAGCAGCACTTCACTGTGGGAATACACTGACCACTAGGGAGCAGCTCCAGTGTTGAGTGTCTGCCTTCTGGTGGTCAGTGTGCGTCATAGTGACTGGTCAACTGGTCGTTCAGTTGTACCAGTCACTTAGGTGCGCATATATGTATATATATGAATAAGATAGGTTGTTGGATTTGATTTGCTAATGTTTTGTTGAAGATTTTTTTTTATTATTTTATTAACCCTTTCAAAGAACCAGCTGAGTTTCATTGATCTTTTCTAATGTGCTTTTAAATTTCTTTTTCACTTATTTTGGCTCTGATGTTAATTATTTACTTCTGTTTACTTTGGGTTTTGTTAGTTGTTTTTCTAGTTTCTGTAGATATAAAGTTAGATTGTTTATTTCGGATTTTTCTTATTTCTTGTGGTAGACCTGTGAAACTAAGATCTTCCCTTTTAGAACATGCTTTTGTTGCATCACACAATTTTGAAATGATTTGTTTTCATTTTCATTTGTCTCAAGGTAGTTTTTTATTTACTCTTTAATTTCTTTAATCCATTGGTGGTTTTGTAGCATGTTATTTATTTTCCATGAATTTGTGTTTTTTTTTTCCCCCCTGAAGTTCATTTCTGGTTTTATGCCAATGTGGTTGGAAAAGATAATTGATATGATTTCTATCTTCTTGAATTTATTGAGAATTGTTTTGTGACTGATTTTATCTGGAAAATGTACTGTGTGCACTTTTAAAAAAAAGTGCATTCTGCTATTTTGGGATGGAATGTTTTATAAATGTTAAGTGCATCTGGTCCAATGTAACATTTAAGGTCATTATTTTCTTAATAATTTTCTATGTGGATGGTGTGTTTTTAAACCACTGCTTAAACTCTTTTACAAGGTATATGTTTTTAAAAGATGCAATTTTTGTCATCACGTTATTTTCAAAGTACTGTTGATGGACATTTTTTGGTAAGCTTTTTGTTGTGTTCTTCAGAGATTTTTTTCCATCAGGTTTAAGAGAACAATCTTTGTAGCCAATCTGCCATGGTTTGGTTTCTTTTTGTTTAAATGCTACCCACTAAGGGTGCTTAAACCACCCTAATGTGTATTTTATCAGCTATAAAATGGAATATTAGTACCTATCTGATATGATTTAAATAAGTTAATGCTTGTAAAGGCATAGAATATTGTGGGAACACGGAAAGTGATGAGCACATGTTTGTTCTATTGTTACTATTCTCCAAAAACAGAGCTAATAGAGATAAAATAGTACTTGGAGCAGTGCATATCATCTTGCCTCATATAGTTTTTGTTGGTGGTGGTGGTTTTTTAAAATGTTTTGTTCTGTGCCTTTATGGTCAGTACTTTCCTTCACTCATATTCCTCACAACCGGAGATTTGATTTCTGTCTATATACACTGTATTTGGGAGTTTCTTTTTCAGAATGCCCCATAATCAAACAGTAGGGGTTAACCCTTTTTGTCTAGCCTACTTTAGTTAGCATGATAAGTTGAGAGTCATCCATGTTATTGCATGTTTTAGTAATCTGTTACTTTTTATTGCTGAGTAGTATTCTGTTGGGTGGATGTACTATATAGAGTTATTTTGTTTTCTAGCTTTTGACAGTTGTGAGTAAAGCAGCTTTAATTATTTGCATGCTATTCTTTATATTGACATATATTAGTATTACTCTTAGATAAATGCCTAGGTGTGGGATTGTCAGTTTTCATACATAAGCACATTTTTAATTTTACAAAAAGCTGCCAGTTTTCCAAAGTGGCTATGTCATTTGGCATCCTCTCTATCAGAGTATGTGGAGTTATATTTACTTGCTTCACCAATGAATGGAACGTTAAAATTTATTAATTTTTAGCCATTCTAGTAAGTATGTAACAATATCTCATGGTTATAATGTGCTTTTCCCCATTGACTGATATTAAGCATAGTTTCATGTGCATGTTTCCCATCTGTTCAACCTTTCGGCTATGTCTCAGTTGGGTTATTTGTTTTCTTATTATTGAGTTGTAAAACTTCTTTGTATATTTTAGAAATAAGTCTTTTATCATATGTGTGTTGTGCAAACATTTTCTCCCAGTCTGTGGCTTGTCTTTATTTTTTTAGTGGTATCTTTCTAAGAGCTGAAATGTTTAATTTTGATGAAGTTCAATTCATATATATATATATTTTAATGGATTTTGCTTTTTTATATTGTCAGAAGTATAACCCAAGATCACAAACACTTTCTCTGGAAATTGAGTAGTTTTAGGTTTTACATTAAGATCTGTGATCTATTTTGAGTTGATTATGGCCTGTGGTGCAATAAGAGGATTAGGGTTCTCTGTTTTTGGATTTGGATATCCTGTTGATCCAACACCCATTGTTGAAAAGACAGTTCTTTCTTCATTGAGTTAATTACTTTGGTAGCCTTGTTAAGATCAGTTGTCACTATACATTGGGAAATTCTTCCCTACTGTTTTTGACCTGTTAAGTATCTATCCTATGACAGTACACTAGGTTGTGTTTATTAGTTTATAAAAACACTTGAAATCTGATAGCATGAGTAATTCAGTTTTGTTCCTCATTTTCAGACATTTTTTTTTCTCTTCATAGTCTTTTGCTTTATATAAATTTTTGAATTGGTTTAACAACATCTACACAAAAAAACCAACTGGAATTTTTATTGGGAGTACATTATCTATAGATGAGTTTGGGGAGACTTGTCATCTTATTTGCGTGTCATCCTTGCGCAGGGGCCATGCTAATCTTCTCTGTGTCGTTCCAATTTTAGTATATGTGCTGCCGAAGCGAGCACAGACTTGTCATCTTAATATGACAACCTAGTGGAGGCCCATGGAAAAGAGTTTGAGTGTTCTGGCTTCCCTTTTGTCTAGATCCTTATTCTTACACTTGCATAATTGTTTGCCTTGTAACTAACTTTATGATAAGCTTAAGAAAACATATTGTTTAGATTTTTCCCCCCATTATGGTGAAAATGACCTTTTTAGCTTTCCACATTCAAAGCACAAGCAGAATTTAAGTCTTTGAATACTCTAAACCTGAACACATCATGTTGTAGTTCTATCTAGAGGAATGTTTTCCAATAGAAGTTTCCGTGACAATGGAAATATTCTCTATCTACTCTGTTTAATAGGTCCCAGTTATCAACTTACTTTTCATGGATCATACATTTGGTCTTGTATCATAAAAAATAAACCATCATCAGACCAAGGATACTCAGATTTTTTCCTATGTTGTTTTCTAAAAGTTTTATAGTTTTAGGTCTGTGATCCATTTTGCTTTAATTTTTGTGGAGTATAATGAGGTCTGTGTTCAGATTCACTTCTTTGCATGTACATGTCTAGTTGTTCTAGCACCATTTTGTTGAAAAGACTATCCTTTATTGAATTACCTTTGCACCTTTGTCAAAGGTCAATTGATTGTGTGGGTCTTCTTGTGGCTTCTCTGTTCTGTTTCATTGATCTTCCGTTCTTTCACCAATACCATACCGTGTTGATGACAGTAGTCGCCGCCCCCCCCCCCCCCTTACCCACAGGGGACATATATTAAGACTCCCAGTGGATGCTTGGAATGGTGGGTGGTAGCAAACCCTGTATTTGCTATGTTTTTTATTATACATACATATCTATGATAAAGTTTGGTTCATAAATTAGGCATAGTAAGAGATTAACAACAGCAATGATAAAATAGAACAATTATAACAATATATTGTAATAAAAGATATGTGGGGGGGGGGGGAAGATATGTGAATGTGGTCTCCCAAAGATTTAATTTTTGAAAAGTTTCCAGAAATTTTCCACATATAAATTTATAGCCTTTACTATCTTAACTGAGCACTTATGCACTATGGCTGTGAATTTTGTAGTTTGAGGTACAAGAGCAATACAAGAATGAATTTCCTTTTCCTTTACAATTTCATGATAGAATATTTGTTCTTACTGTAAATTTTAGCATCCTCAGCTTATGTTTCCCCCTCCCCCTTTATTAAATCAAGGACCTGTCTTTTCCCTTAAGGAAAGCATTCCACAGCTTTTCTTTGGCATATAACAATTGCCAACATCACTACTGATTGCCAACATCACTATTGATTGTACAATAGTATTTGAAAATTTCTAGATAATGAAAAAATTTTTCAAATTGGTTGCTCATAATTAGAATTATACTTTTGAGATGATCACATTCAAATGTGGGGTTACATATTAAGGTTAAGCAAATCAACAATATGGAAATGAAGATTTACTGAATAATTTTATTCTTTAGTTAAAATCTCAATTTGATATTAATAATTTAAATTTCAATTTGATATTAATAATTTAATATAAAAATGTAACAAATGGAAATATATAATTTGTTCCTTTGAGATGATTTTTTTTTTTTTACTGAATACTAAACAGCTAGAAATCAAAGCTATTTTTAAAATATCTGACTGCTGCCAAATGTTATAAATGCATATATTAAGTGGATCTGAATAACCTTAGTACATTTTAAAAATAACTTTGGCTTTTTGTAATACATGTTTACTAAACCTTTATTTTTTCAGCAGGAACATTTGTTAACATTTATTACATCAGTTTTTTTTGTTTTTAGGTAAAATCTGTAAAAACTGGTTCTGTTTTTTGGACAGTGTGCTGCTGCTTATCGTATTTCTATATGGTAAGATATTTTATTTGAAACTACATGAGTTCTAACAAATCTTCTTAGACGTTAGACCAGTTCCTTCTCTTCATTTTTGTTTCATCAAGGGCTAGTTCTCAACTTTGTTTCTCCTGAAATCTTTAGGATCTTAATTTTGTTTAATGTATACTCTTTCATTACTCCCATTCTCTTGCTTTACCCCTCTCCCCAGGGCCCATATGGACTTTTGTGTTAGTGGGGAGGGCTAATATTCAACCTCTCAATACAATATGTGCAGCGAATGAAACAAAAATCTTTCTTTTTAAATATACAACTCAACCTAAATAATGGTAACATCCTCTAGGTCAGTGGTTCTCAACCTTTCTAATGCCGCGACCTTTTGCACAGACTTTTTGAATATTAGATAAACTTTCTTAAGACTATAAGCCATTGCTATACATGGCTTTTTCAAACTTTTAATTACTATAATACTATTAGAGCATATCCAAAAACTTTTATCTTGATAAGACCCTATTTCCTATTATTGAATGTACTTAAAAAATTAATTCTGTTGGTTGAGAATAAACATTATCTTTAGGATCTTTATAATTTATACTAAAACATACTCAGTTATTCTGATTAAATGGAATTATTCTAATTTTGTGATGCCAGCCAGACATTAAAATGGTATCTTGATTTGTGTAGGAAATAATTTATACCCTAGGCAACACCTTTATTTTGAGGATTACAAGTATATCCAGATCATTTGAGTATTCCCTTTAGTTGACTTGTTGACTGCTGCTAATAGTCTTGTTTATATTCTCAGTAAAGTTTCTTGAGTATATTTATCATGCAAAAATGGGGGACGAAAATAGGCTTTTTTCTTTTAAATGTTAAGATCTATATCCTGAAAGCCCTTGTTTCGTGACAGTCCTTTTACTTTCGATTCACAAGTTATAATGTTCTCAACATTCTCGTTAAATTTAATTTAATTTGACCATTTCTCAAGTGAATGTAGGAAAGCATTTTGGATTTATAGTATTGTGTTATTTAATTATCAATAAAAGTAAGGAAAAATAAATTATTTGTGGTTATATAAATCAATTTTTAAGCCTCTCTGAAAATTGCTAAATATATTTGTTTACTGTATGTGTTGATTATCATGACAAAACTTACCTATTTAAAAAAAGCAAACAAATTATTTAACTTATTTACCCATAGGTCTCTGCTTGGGGTGGTTATGTGTTTATTATCAACCTTATTCCACTGCATGTATTTGTATTATTACTGATGCAGAGATACAGCAAAAGAGTCTACATAGGTAAGTGATTTGATTTTTGAAATCTTTCCGCTTTTAAGAGGTGTTTCATATACATTATTTTCATTGCACAGACTTTTTCTTAGGCCAGTGTTAGCAATGAGAAGGTAAAAATAATTTTATATTCATTTCGCTTTTTGTACTTATAATGGTTAGGTATTTTACTTAAGTGTGTTGTTACCAACTTCTTGATGAGTTTTTATAGAAATTAGTCTAGATTTAATATTTGTCATTAATTTTTTTTTAATTGGTGGAATGAACATTTCTGTCATGAAAATCATCCACATATTATTCAAATCCAGCTTATCAGAAAAGATGGAGCATCCTCTAAGTAAACAGTTTAAACTTTTAAAAGCCCTTTCTATATAATATTCAACAGACTTAGTTCATTTGAGCTGCCATAAAAAATACAAAAGACTAGGTAGCTTTTAAACAACAAGAATTCACTTTTCACAATCTGGCTTGAGGGTCCAAGATTGAGGCACCAGAATGCTCATGTGCTTTGCCCTCACATGGTGAAAGGAATGTGCTAACTCTCTTGGGGCCTCAATCCAAAGGGCACTAATCCTTGGAGCCTTCCTGCCATAATCATCTCCCACCTTCTAATGCCTTCATATATTGAAAACCTTGGGCATTAGGTTTTTAATATATGAATCCGGGGTGGGGCATAAACATTCAGACCATAGCTATCTTCATTTAGTCTACAGTTTTTAAAACATTCTTGAATTAGATGCTTAGTGATCAATGGTGTCTCAAGTTTTAGAGTTCATTTTCTGTAATAGAGACAGAAAATTCTTATGGGTTGAATTAACCAGAGAGAAGTTGTGATCAAAAACCAATATTTCAGTAAAATAGTACAATTTCATTATAATAATACTAGAGGCCCAGTGCATAAAATTAGTGCTAGGGTGAGGGGGTTCCTCAGCCTGGTCTTGGCCTGCAAAGATGCCAGCATCCCTCACCTCGCCTCTAGGCAGAGGTTCCTCCCCTCCTTCCACACAGTCTCTGGGAAGATCCTTGTCCTGGGGCCTCCTCAGGGCCCTGGCCCATGATGCCCTGCAGCTCGAGTACTTGGGCTTTCAGGCTTCCTTGCTGTGCATCAGCTGCCATGGGAGCCTTGCCTCAGGAGTCGCCCTCTTGGACCATACTACTTGTGAGTGTGGGTTGGGGGCAGTCTCAGCAGCAGTGATTTGATGTCTGTAGCATACCTGCCGGACCCCTTCCACCCCCTGCTGCGGCGCCATGCTGGTCCCCTCTGGACTGCTGGCAGGGGGCTTCCAGTCTGTGACTAGGGCTGCTGGGCTGCGACTGGGGGCTGCAGGTGGAAGACCCTGGCACCCATAGGGCTCTATCACTATCAAGACCACCACAGGCTCCTTCCCTCTTGCCTCACAGCCGGCCGAGGCATGGACCCTGGGCTCAAGGCCCCACAGGCCTCTTCCTTCCCGCAGCATGGCAGGCCGGAGTGCAGACTCTGGGCACACGGACTCTTGTCTCTCGACACCACAGACCTCTTCCTTCCATGTCCCTCTCCCAGTCTTCTGGCCAGAGACCCGACCCCTCCTTCCACAGCCAAGGAGTAGATACTGGGCACCCGTTGCCTGGGCGATGCCTACAGCGTCTGCTATGGGTGCTGCCATTTTGTTGTGGAGTGATGGCTAATTTACATATTACTCTTTTATTATATAGGATTTTTTGGAAAACAGCAAAGATATAAAAGCTCATCAGCATGATTAAAAGCCATAGTAGTTTGGCAGTTCCTCAAAAACTTAATCACGAGTTATCGTATGATCCAGTGATTCCACTACTAGGTCCAGGATAGACAAATCCAGAGAGAGAAAGTAGATTTAGTGCTTGCCAGGGGCTTAGAGAGTGGAGGAATGACTGAATGGGTATGGTATTTGTTCTGGATATAGGTATTGATGATAGTATACATACAACTTTGTGAATATAGTAAAACCAATGGTATATTTTAAAAGGGTGAAATGTATTGAACATTATATCAATTATTAAAAATTTTAGTATATTTATAGCCATTTCAGTGTACTTTATAACAATCACAGCTGGCATAATTAATAAATGTTTAGTTTTTATTATTCATCACAACTGTCTTAAGTTCTTTACATGAATTTAACTCCTTAATCTTCATAAACACTCTGTGGGTAGGCATGTTACTATCTTCATTTTGCAGATGAGGAAACAAGATGCCATAATTTCCTAAAGATGTTGTAGCTAGTAATGGAACTTAGATTTTTGTCTCCACAGCCCATAATGCTAAAAATCACTATATGTGCCTGGTATATAAATACCTTACAGTTGAAATACATCAACCTATTAGGTCTCTCTACCCTGAAAACATCATAACTTGTTATTGGTATCTAAAAAGGAGAATTATAAATTAAACTGTACGTTTCAGCTTTTTTTTTTTTAGAACTATTTCCTTCCTAATACAGAAGGAAAAAAAGTTTTTAGGTTAAATGGTTGGTTATAGGGAGGGTTAAGGTTAGGGTATGCTTAATTAAGAAATTTTGGGGTCCTGAAAATTATAGGGGGAATACAGTAGAGAGAAGATTGAGGGTTACACTTTTGTGAAATGCACAGGAATTAGGAAAAAGAAGAGCCAAAGGGAAAGTCAAAGGTAGCCAAATAAGGAACGCTGTTCAAGAGATCAAATGGAAGGTCTACATAATAAAAGTTTGAAACATGAGCAGTGTTAGGCTCCCCTGGAATGTTAGCACTAAGATGTAGTAGCATGAGAATTGAGAAGAAACCTTTATTTGATGGTTTAGAAAAGCATGGTGTTAATACTGGCTCTTGAGTGTGTTTTTTTTCTTTTCAGAAGGAAGAGAAAATGGTTTAGGGATGTTAGATATGTATATAAAATTAGATTAGTAAATGTCTCAGATAATTTTATAGTGTTCAAATTCTCTACCCCAACCTCCTCTTTTCTGCTCTTATTCCACTCATGTAAATAAGACTATTTTATGTTGTTTTTATGCTCTTTCATAGAGTTTACTTTTAAATGGGTAGAAAGAGATGGCACAGAACAAATGTTTCTCTTCCTTCATCCCGAATATATCAAGATTTAGTTAAATTTAACATAACTTAATGCTTCTGAAAAATATGTAAGCATTACCAAGTGTTTGTATATAGTTGGTTCTCTGATTTTTAAAAATATTTTTTACTGATTTTTTACAGAGCGGAAGGGAGAGAAATGGAGTTAGAAACATCAATGAGAGAGAGAAACATTGATTAGCTGCCTCCTGCATCCCCCTACCTCCCCAACACTCGCCATTGGGGATGTGCCCGCAACCAAGGTACATGCCCTTGACCAGAAGTGAAACCTGGGACCCTTCCTTCCACAGGCTGACGCCCTATCCACCGAGCCAAACCAGCTAGGGCTGTGCTCTTGATTTTTTTTTAACACACAACATCCTTGGTCTGTAGTTATTCCTCCTCATGAGCAAAAATATTTAGATAAAAAGGGATTGCTAGATGGCAAACTCATAATCATATTAATCAAAAGTTTGGGTTCTAAGAATCAAATTAAGTGAAGTAAAAATGAATTATTTGAAATAATTACAGAAAAAATATGGTTTCCCTTTGAGTAAATTTTTTTGCACGTGTCTTTAGACTCAGTTATTAAGCCTAGGAAAACTGTTAATTTGTTCATGTGAAAAAGGAGGAGCATGGGTGGTAATGTGGATGTGTATGGTAGGAGTGGGAAGCCAAGGTGTAAAGAAAGTTGAGATATAAGGCAGTAAGAAGCTATCTACTTGATGAAATTGGGGTGTGATTATAAAGTTAAATTATTTTGTGAAGATATAGTTTGGACTTGTTGAATTGGGAAATAAATTTTACAAAATTACGTTACAAATAGGATTCTGATGTTTTCACAAAGGAAGAATACCCAGGCCTTATTTTGCATTTATAGAAAGACTGATTTTACAAATATCACATAATACTGATGGAATGTAAAATGATTTTAACCTTTCTAATTTGATAAAGGTTTATCATACTTTATGTCATAACAATATATTATTAAAGATATGGAATCATTTAGGATGTTCACTGTGATGTTATGTATAATTGTGAAAATAGCTTAAATGTCCAATAGGAAAATTATAATTTATAAATTACACTTAAAATGTAGTGTTGTCATATCATAAAGTATTATGGTGCCATTAAATACAATCTGTTTTGGTATATAATGATAATAGAAAAATGTTAACAAAAACATAGCAAGGATTACTAGTGATTTTCTTCATATTTTTCTCTACTTCCTAAATTTTCTACAATGAGCATGTCTTAAATTCAGAATGAGTTTATGTGTCTCATTAACTAAATTAGGATGATAATTTAAGAAGGAAGAAATTAGTTTTTTGTATTGATAAATGGTTTTTAAATGTTACTGAAGCAGTTTGTTTGTTATTGTCCATGTTTTCTCTGTGAGTTAATTTGAGTAAGGAGAGTAAAAAAAATCACTTTTTTTAGCCCAGCTGTAGTAGCTCAGTGGTTGAGCGTCTACCTATGACCCAGGAGGTCACGGTTCGATTCCCAGTCAGGGTGCATGCCTGGGTTGTGGGATTGATTCCCCAGTGGGGGTTGTGCAGGAGGCAAGCAATCGATACTCTTCTCTTATCATTGATGTTTCTCTCCCTCTCTTCCCTTCTGAAATCAAATAAAATACATTTTTTAAAATCACTTTTCATATTCTACCTAAAAGATACTTTTATGGTAACATTTGCTAGGAATTATCATTGAAAGAGTAAAGTGTTAATTTTGCACAAATTATTCTAAGATTATATAGCTTGTGAACAAAGAAAATCCTAGTATTGAGTGAGTTGAAAGTAAAGCCATAAACTTTAGGAATCGTATATACACTTGGCAGCTATAAGCAAAACATATTTAATACTAGATTAACTTACACAACAATAAATTTTTAAAATTGCTTGTAAAAATTCTAGGATATAAAAGTGGGAAGTGCTAGAATTTAGTTTGTCTAATTCTACGATATTATTTTTGAGGAAATTCAAGCAAATTGATTCACTAGAGATTTTATTCCCCCAATCTTTACCTCTTTCAGCCTCTGGAACTCTTTTTGTCTTATCTAGCTATTCCTTCATTCTTTATCATCAACAGAGGCAAACACTTAAATAGTGTTTTGTGTTATTCTCTGACACTAGCTGGGTGTCATACCATTCAGCTCAATTTTTACATCATCTACCCATTGATATCATCAGATGCTACGGTTTAAGAGCTCAGCCCCATAGAACTGCCTCACCTTCTGAAGCCAATCTCAAGTTCAGGTTACCACCTGAACTTCTGACAAAATGGATGTAAACTAAAGGTTCTCAGAGCCCCCTCCTTGGTTTCGACTAATTGTTAGAGTGACTCAATACTTATTAGATTACTGATTTATTGTAAAAGGATGTAATTCAGGAATAGCCAGAAGGAAGAGCTGTATTAGCCATCACAAGCTGTAATGCTTTGTCTCAGAGAAGATACATGTTAGTTTGGAGAACATCAGGAACTTCTTAAAAACTTAAAATTTCAATGGAACTTGAATTAGGCCTTTCAGGGCCTTTTATCTTGTGCCAGTCAAGGGCAATGGTTTATTTTGTTCTGTATCAATCTGGTCCAACCCTACCCTTTAAAAGCGAAAGATATTTTGGCTCTGTTTAGAAGTTTATTGTCCAAAATCAAAGAGGGGTTTTTGAGTTCTTTGTTTTATTGTTGTTAAAAATAATGATAGACTTCATATATAACTTTTTAATAGTAATTTTTTCTGGAATTCCTCTAACACATTAGAAGTATGATCTTCAGTCGTGAATGCCAGTGTTTCCACAGGATGGCAGTGTGGTAACATTTTCATGATGTAATAAGTGATTTACAACATTACTGGTGTTGTACATTTCCATAGAACTCACTGCTTTGATGAAAAACTTTGTCCTTCTAGTTTAAAGGGTAAGAAAAGTTGGTTAACATGGGTAGATAGAAAGTTATATGTGGATAGTAACTTGGTTAAGTTTCCTATAGAATTTGTAGGACAGATTGGGTGGGGAGTGATTGCTATTGCTATGGGTTGTGTTGAGGTCTTCTGAAACAGTGGCAGAAATGATATTGGTGTTGCTGAAGATGTGATATTGCCTTCATTCAAGTTTTTACAGGGCCAGGCTTTTTTCACCAATCTCACATGTACTTCTTTCACTGTGTGTGGTTATTTGTGTACATCGGATTTTCTCAATTAGATCTCTCTTAGAGGATGGGATTGCTCTTAAAAGGATTTTTGTCACTTTAGTCAGTCTTGACCATAATAGATGAAAGGTTAATATTTGAATAAATTATAGAGGTAATTTTTAAACCCACTGTTAAATGCTATTGTACAAAGCCTAAGTAAAAACAAGTTTTTGTTTGCAAACATTGAATTATTTTTCTTGAACTCATCTCCATCACTCTTAGAATTAACTTGAACCCTAGTTCATCTGCTCTGCATGAAGTGTTTTCTTCCTTAGTAATAACAATAAATGTCTGCAGCGTTGCATAAAACCACTAATTGAGAATGTTACCAGGCTTATTCTTTTCTTTTTGAATATGCCTGGAAATAAACTTGAGCAAATCCTTGAGGAAACTTCATCGGTAGTTTCTAAGCAAGTGATTGCTGAAATTTTTACACTGCCGAGCACAGTATACTTCCATTTGAAGAGAGAGAATATGAACATGTTTGTGTGCCCACCATACCTTTTAGTGATTGTTTCTAGAAAATGTGACTTAGAGGAGGTAAATGGACTAGAGGCTTTCACATTTTAAACAATAACAACAAAAACATTACCTTTGCAATTAAGAACAAGCCTTGGGCTGGCCCAGGCTGGGGAGAATGAGCAACTGCCTAATGAGTATGAGGGTTTCTTTTTGGGTGATGAAATGTTTTGGGGCTACAGAGAGGTGGTAGTTGCACAACATTGAGGGTGTATTAAATGCACTTGAATTGATCACTTTAAAATGATTATATATGTATTTCACCTCAACTTTATTTTAATTTCTTTTTTATTCAACATGTGCCATTTATCATATTTAATCCAAATTTTATGAGTTATAATATTTAGTGCTCATTTATGTTTATAAAAAAGAGAAAGCCTCAGAGATGATTGTGGTGTTCGGATGTAAGTGGGCTTAAGTATAGTTAAAACAGATAAATGACATAAGGTTTTTCAAACCTAGTTGTGATTTTGTGGGTTCATTATTTGTCTAGGGTTTGATTTCCCAGATCTAGGTGTTTAAAAGGCCTGTTGATCATGGAATCGTATGTTATTGTTAGGCGGGGACCAACAGATTTTCTTGTTCAAATCCCTCATTCTGTAGTGAGGAAATTGAAACTTTTGTTGCTAAGTAGTTGTTCAAAATCAAATAATGGCCTTGCACTAATTTTTTTCTTTACTTCCTGATTCTGCCTCTGACTCTCTATAAAAGACTAATTTGTAAATGAAACATTGATATTAGAACACTCATCAACCAAAGAGGATGAGAGTTCAAATCTTGTGACATAGAAATTTTTAGTTACTTCACTTTTATTGTGTTTGTGTTCAAGTACTTCATTGAGGGTAATTCCATTCCAACATGAATATATTTGAAAAGTATATTATTGGATGGATTACATCTACAGTCTTCTAGACAACCAGTTCCCCATTACCTTGAGATCATCAGAAACTTTATTCATATATATTGGTCCTTTCTATTAATTTACTTGAACTTTTTTTTTTTTTTTTTTTTACCAGATTTTATTGAGTTTTTTACAGAGAGGAAGAGAGAGGGATAGAGAGTTAGAAACATCGATGAGAGAGAATCATCGATCAGCTGTCTCTTGCACACCCCCCACTGGGGATGTGCCCACAACCAAGGTACATGCCCTGACCAGAATTAAACCCGGAACCTTTCAGTCCGTAGGCCGACGCTCTATCCACTGAGCCAAACCGGTTTTAGCAATTTACTTGAACTTTTTATCCTTTTCCTAACACTACAGTCATCTCTTAACAGACAGCTTGGGAGGCAACTTGACATTTGAATCATGAGCCCATAATTTACTTTATATAGATAGGGTTGTTTTTTAAAGCAGATAAACTTAAGTTGGGCGAAGGGAAGTATGTGCTATATGCTGTGCTATACATGTGTAGCATACTAGTATGTATGCTGTAACAGTTCTCTTCCTAAATATACCCCCAGGTGTTTTTTCCTAATAGAGTATTATATTTGCCAACAACTAAATATTGACTGTACTCCGTAAAATGACAACTAATACATCTCTTTCACATCCATATTTCTCTCTCTAAAAATTAATAAAAACATATCCTCGGGTGAGGATTTTTTTTCTTTTCAAATTGTGAAATACTTGAGCTTTTGAGATAATGGCAACTACGGTACTTATATATACGTCATGAAAAGTATTCACTAGGTCAAGCATATTTTGGATTAATGGCAATAGGAATGTTTTATAATGTAGCTTCTTGGGTTGTGTCAATGATTATTAATGATAGGTTGAAAAAAAGTTTGATTCCATTTGGGGGAGAAAAAAGCAGCACCAGTTATCTCCTAATCTGTTTTAAATTATAGTTTGCAGAAATACAGTGCATAAAACAATTTTTTAAATGGCAGAAAGAATTTTCATGATTTATAATGTATGATTAACCATCAGTTAGAAGTCACTTCAAGATTCTGTTCTTAAAATAAGTTCAGTTAAAACTTTGCTAAAAAGGAAATAAGTTATTTATCCATTTATGTCTGAAATACTTATGATAGTGGTAAATTATCTTATTTCCTATTTTGTCTTTTTAGCATATAGCACTTTCTACATTGTGGGTTTAATATTATCCATGCAGATACCCTTTGTGGGATTCCAGCCAATCAGAACAAGTGAACACATGGCAGCTGCAGGTATGAGAAAATACTTAATTTTCCTTCCTCTAAAGAATATATGAATGTGTGGCTAGCCAACCTTCAAGAGAATAAAGTGGTTTTTCTTTTTTATTTTTAATTTTCATCATATTGGTTCTAAAATATCACTGTAAAATGAAAATATCATAGTTTTACTGAAATATTCTGCTTTTGTGTTCCCAAAAGTGTCTATCTTCCCTCATTGCTGTTTTGAAAAGGCAAAACATCTTTTTTTGCACAATTGATGCTATTTGCAAGCACTAAATAATATTTGCTTTATATAAACTAATATTAAGCAGTATTTGTCCACTGAATTAATTATACCAGAGTTTCCATTTCAGGAAATTTAGGTGGAACTTTTCATTTTTATGTTCATTACCTCTTACTAAAGTATTTCATCTGTATCTACTAACTGGAATTAATGGCTTTTATATTGATTAAAAAGTCATATAGTTCTCCTCCACATAAGCAGAGTTCTTCGCCATTATTAACCTGGGTCACAATTAACAAAAATGGAGGATCTGTGAATAAATAGCTTCTCAACTAGAGGTCCATGGTCAAAAGCCCATATGAAGGCTGTGGGTGTTTATTTTACTTGTAATGTTTTATAAATTCAGTATTTTTAACTTTCTGAGGTGATGTTCTATAATTTTTAACATCACATGCTTCATGAGAATTTGGGTAGAGGGGGAGACACACAAACCCAAAAGGTTAATAACCCACAATTTACTATTATATAGCACTTACAAATCTGTGAAATGATTTTACTTACATTCATAATGTGGTGTTATAAAATTACCAATTAGTAATTTGAAAAAAATAATCCATATTGCATACAATCATGTATAGCAATGTCTGTGTAGATACACAATCAATTGACTCTATGCATATGCATTATTATATTTCTTAAAACTAAATCATTAATAGTACACATTTAATCATTCTAAAATTAACTTTAAAAAAATAGCCCCTACGAATAAATTTTTTAAAAGAAAAATAATGTCCCAGAAAGGTTAGGGGTCTCATGTTTTTGTTTTGTTTTATACCTGGTGATTTGTATTGTGTTTTGCACATAAATACTTTTCATTGTTACTGCTTTAATTTTATCTTATTACTCACTTTAATATATACTAATTTAGAATCTTATACAAGTGTATAATTAAGGTCACATACAGCCACTCAACTATAAATGATAACTATATGTCATATCAGGATTTACCCAGTCCAAGTAATTTCTTCTTCCTTCAGTAAATCTTAGGATTTTTTTTAAAATGACATTTCTACTTTCCCCCCCTAGAAAATATGTCACTAAAATATGAGACAAAAGGAGGAAATTTAATGTGCTAAAATAAGCTCTAGTTGTTGAATTGGGATTTTTCTTTCTTGGTTCACGTATGGGGAGTCTGATCTTTTTTTTTTTTTTTTAATGTGTAGCAGAATTTTGGGGGTGTATTGTTTGGTTGTCATTTGACAAAATGTTGATTAGATGAAATGGCTAGTCTTTGTTATGAATGGTACCGGGTGTTCTAAGAATCTCTTATGTGACCTTTTTCTTTAGGTGTATTTGCACTGTTGCAAGCTTATGCTTTCTTGCAGTATCTGAGAGATCGGTTAACAAAACAAGAGTTCCAGACCCTTTTCTTTTTGGGTGTATCCGTAGCTGCAGGCGCTGTGTTCCTTAGTGTCATCTATTTGACTTATACAGGTAGGTGTCATCATCTGTAGGATGTGAATCTTGTCTCTAATTTATTGTAAAAAGTAATTACTTACAAATTTTGTACATATTCCATTTATCCTAGAGGGTCAAATATTATGGTTGAATTCTGAACAAACAATATAAAAATAGTCAAAGTTTCTAAAATCTACATAGCAGTACAAATTGTGATTGTTTTAACAGTATCTTTTGCTGCTTCAAGATCTGATAAGTCTACTTTCAAGCATCGTCTTGATATATGAATAGGCCCAAGCATAGTCTTGATATATGAATAGGCCCAAATTGTATAAAATTCAAAGCTTCCAATGTTAACCTACTGCATGCTTGCCCTCTTGTGTGCATATGTTCTCTGACCTACTTTTAAACAGTCTACTTCTGGATTCTAAGTTACTTTGTGAACCTAACTTCACTAGTTCCTAGAACAAGTCAAATTCTTTCTAAAGGTATTCTATCTGTTAAATTAGTATCAGCCTAACTCATAAAATCATGAAGAATTAATTGACCAGAGAAAAAGGCATGAATGATTAAAATCATTTTCATAATTCATCTAAATTGGGCATATTAGATAATTTAGACACCACCACCCACCCCCCTTTTTAAATATTATCCAGTGCTTTCTTACTATCTTACCTTTGTTTTACTAGTCAACTTGAAGTGTATGGGAGAATTGGAAAACTTTGTACAATTTTATCTATCCGCTTGTGTTTCTCTGGAAATGTAATCTCCACAGATATTTGTTTTTCTTTGATCACATTAACATTTTATCTGATTGCCAGCCCTGTGAAATATGTTGTCACCTACAAATTAAGACTGAAAAATTTAAGTACTAGGTTAAATTAAGCCATAATAATCAGTAAATATAAAACAAAAACAATTTTAAAAGGCAGATTAATTGCCTCTACATTTTTCCTTTTAAGGTTACATTGCACCATGGAGTGGCAGGTTTTATTCCTTGTGGGACACTGGGTAAGTGCATATAAGTTATTTGCCCTCACTGAAATGCTATTCTCCCCCCGCCCCCCGCCCCCGTTCTTACATTGTCAGCATTACCATTGGTCTTGGGTAACATTTTAAAAGTATCTAACATATATTAGTTTAGTAACTGTTTATTTGAATCCCTTGTATTTTTTCTTTGTTATAATACCTGTTTGGAATGCATCTTTAGTATGCTATGCATGACATATATTTCAATTCTGCATGAACAACTCTTTATTTTAGTTTTGTCAAAACATTTCAGTTAACATTTGTGCAATTTTAATTATTGATTTTTATTTTTACCAATGTATTCAAAGTTTCCAACTATTATTATTTACTTTTTAATCATTAAGGCTCATATACCGTAGATGTGAAGAAAAGATTTTAATGTTTTTTAATGCCACACTTAAGTTTCTTGATATTTTATTACATATACTACATATACTACAAAATATTTGTGTGCTTTTACAAGTGATATTAGAAAATGAAATTTTAAATTAGACAACTGGTTCAATAAGATATTTTGTTTTCCTAAAGATGAGAAAATACCTTTGATTATACTTTATCTGTCTTCTCTGTTCCCACTGTTCTGTCTTCTTTGTTACTCCCTAAATGGCCCAATAAAAAACCTACCACAGTTTATTGAATGGGCCTTCCCATTGCTGTGATACCAGAAGGTCTAATTAAGGGCATGAGCAAATATACAGTATACTAATGACTGAAACTAACATTTGGACACATAATTGAAGAGATCAGCCAATGGACACCAAAGAGTTTGAGGAAAATCTCTAGTAATTAGATGAATTTTTGTCAGTAATATTTATTCTTACTTCCTATACTTTAATGGACTACTTGGGAATGTCAGGGCATTTCAGGAATAATTTGTCCTGTCCTTTCTATTTGTCTCATTGCCTTGCTAAGAAAAGTATTGTGGCAGTATCATGTCTTATTTCTGCTAGTAAGAGTAAGTCTAAAGTGTAATGAGATGTAGGAGGTGCTAAGTTAAAATGCAGAACAAATTCCTGTTTTAGCAAAAATTTTTGTATTAAAAGTCAGAGCCAACACTTTCATAATATAACTAGCCTTAGATAATTCTTCTAATTTTAGGGATGACAGATTAGTTTGTTTTATCAATGTGGACCAGATTTATATCTAATACAACAGGTTATGTTGGACTATACTTATGAGTGAGAAGAGATAGAAGATAGAAATCATATCTACAAAGAAAATTTTTCCATCCAAAAAGATTTTATTTTAATATTATTAACTTTTTTAAATATCAGGTATGCAAAAATACATATTCCAATTATTGCATCAGTGTCTGAGCATCAACCAACGACTTGGGTGTCTTTCTTCTTTGATCTACATATTCTTGTGTGTACCTTCCCAGCAGGCCTATGGTTCTGCATTAAAAATATCAACGATGAAAGAGTGTTTGGTAAGAGATTTTTAATAAATACTTAGCTTTGGAACAATTATTTTCATTACTGACATCACTTCACTTTATAAAGTTTTATTCTTTGTATGACTGCATAGTCAAGGTAAATTTCTTGTGTAAATCTTAAGCAAGAAAAACCCAGTGAATTTATATTATATGTATTTTATTAATTTTTAATTTAGGGCTCATATATAACATTTTTATTCCATTTACTACATTTTCTGGGAGTTATAGTCTGTGGCTAAGCATTGGGAATTATAACTTTGCTTACAGTATAGTCTTGATTTAATTTTCTAAGTTAGATCTGATTAAGTAGAAAAAAGTTTGCAGAGGTGACCATCATCGAAATTTCAGTGCAAAGTACATTTTGTAATGGAATAAGAGTCACTTTTAAGCAAACACTCTCTTCACTGATAATTTGTGTAAATTTTCAACTAATAAATTGAAAAAAGGCAACATACACAAAAATAATTTGTAGTACCAGGACTTGAATTTATACAAGTAATGCGGCTTGGACCGTGAGTGACACTCACTGTACTATTCCAGAATAAAGTCAGGAGGAAAATATAACGCTCGCATGAGTTCTAATCAAAGGATGACACTCATTCTTCTTGTTTATGTAGACCACTCCCTCTGGAAAAGGCCATGTTAATATTGCATTATTCAAAAAGATTTAGCTTAAACATATTGCCCACCTCATGACTCAGCAATCCTAATCCCAAGAGAAGTGAGTGCGTATGTCCAACAAAGGACATGTTTAATAATGCAACTTAATTCATAATTGCTCCTAATTAGAAACATTCCAAAGGTTGTTAGCGGTAGAATAGAAAAAGAAATTCCGATGTATTCCCACAAGGGAATGCAATATAGCTATTAATAAAAGAATGGTTTAACCTAAAAAGCCAATACAAAAAAGAACATTTTTATATAATTTAAAAAATAAAGTTCAAGAATAAGAAAATTAATGCTTTAAAAATCCAAATAGTGTTTACTTTTTTTTTTTTTTTTTTTTTTTATAGGCAGGGAGTGGGGTATAGCAGTTATTAACTGGGAAGAGGTATGAGGATCCTTCTGAGGAGGCTCTATATTTTGATATGGGTGATAACGACATAGGTGTGCACATTTGTAAAATTTATTGAGCTATAGCTATGAACATGGTATAATTTTTTAGTGAGGAAATGAAATTTTAATTAAACTTACTTGAGAATAGGAGTTCAAATGACTCATTGACTTTATGAATTCATATAGCCTTCAGCCTGAAATGGTAGAACCTTCCTAGTAGTTAGCATATTATGTGGAAGGCTTTGGTTTTTGGAAAATACTTTAGAGTTTTTTAAAAAGTCTCTCACTAGTAAGTTCCTCCTTGGGCTAATAAATTATATTCTCCTCATCCTATTTTTTTACTTTAGACAAGCTTTATGCCAGATATTGGTACTAGCTTTTCAAAGACTTTATTTGATTCTATAAACTTACTCTGCCTGATAATGTAATTCCTCAAATGTGTTTTTATCCATCAACTGTAGATTTTCTAACATGTGATGATATTGACAATGAATTTGTCTCAGTTCCCATAACTATAATTACTATAATTAAATTTGATACATTTCTCTAAATTGTTGATATATAGTGTCTAGTTAGCATTAGCTATAATTTCTAAATATGACTATTAAATCATTTGGTTGGTATATCAATTTAAAAACAATTAGCTCTTTTATGAGATGTCTGTTTTTAGATTTGGTTTATAATGTGATATTAAATACTTAGTTCAGTCTCCTGCGAACATTTTCTTTTCTGAAGTGTTACAAGAGAGCTTGTCTTTCCAGTTGCTCTGTACGCCATCAGCGCTGTCTACTTTGCTGGAGTGATGGTGCGGCTGATGTTGACTTTGACTCCTGTCGTCTGTATGCTGTCTGCAATTGCCTTCTCTAATGTTTTTGAGCACTATTTGGGGGATGACATGAAAAGGGAAAACCCACCTGTGGAGGACAGCAGTGATGAGGATGACAAAAGAAACCCAGGAAATTTGTATGATAAGGTGGGGAATCTAAAGTAAGACCTTTAAAAATTTTATGTGCTTTATTTTTCTACCACAGTAAGAACTATTAATATTAAGAAACGAGATTAAATAGGATTTAGACAAACTGACATTTTCAGTTGGTCTCTACTGTTTGTTTGCCTAAAACTTTGAATCCTGCTTGGTCTTTTAGGTAAGAATAAGAAAATAGAATGTAACCAGAGTAGGAATTCTCATTTCATTTTGGTCAGGTTCTATCCAAAATCCCTTTATTTTTTTAAAGCAAAAACCTAGTGCTCTACTAAATTACATAGCATTGAACATTATTAAACCCCATTGAAACCATGTGCACAAACGCTTATCTTTGAGGTCCCTGTTCAGTGTAAACTTAACCCTTTGCACTCCAAACCATTCTGGACATTGGCTACCAGCTACTCGACACTACTTTGCGGAAACGTGCGTTGAAATAACTCAATTCCCCGTAATCACTAATAAACTGCAATGTCCCCTGAGAGGGGACATCCGAGTGATATGCTAGAATTCCAATGTCCCCTGAGAGGGGACAGCGGAGTGCAAAGGGTTAAAATTTATTTCTTTATTTTTTTATTTTTGGTGTACTAGATGACGCTCCAATGAACCGAGCCACCTAGCCACTGCATGTAATTTACTTTTACTTTTGACCTGTCAAGTTAAGTAAAGAGCAAGGTCATATTTGGTGCAAATGTGGAAAAGACTCGTAAGAATTAGAGCACTAATACTTACCTGGCAGGGGAGGTACCATGATCAGGAAGGTGGTTTTCCCAGGGCAAGGCTTATCCACTGTACTCTGGATGTGCTGGCCCTTGCAATTCCCCCAAATGTGGGAAACTTGACTGCATAATTTGTGGTAATGGGGGACTGTGTTCCCATACTTCCCTGAAGGAAACAAAGAGAGAACTCGCTTGTCTTGGATTACATACTAAACTTCATTTGAATATATTAACTAGGTTTTTAAATTCCAATAAGCAATGAAACTTTCCAAAATAAGTATTAACTTTGAAAACTTTGCCTTACTACTATATAGGACCAATATAATTAATACAGATTTGTTTTAATACAGCACATACCTACTTTTGTGTTTGCAGTTATATTTTATTTTGTGGATTCTTAACTAGCCTAGCAGTTTAGAACTTATGACTCTGTTCAGTTTTCTGTTCTGGTTTTTTGGTGGTTGTCTGTTGTTGTAGTTTTAAAAAATATTATCTTAATTTTAATATGTCTGTTTTGGGATTTGGAAATTGGAAGATTGATTCTGATTATGCATTTTTTGTCCTAGTCCAGATTATAGCTGGACAGTTGTTTTTAGGATGAGGAATTTGAGTTTTGTAAAAACTTGCCAGAATGAGGCTATTTGGTTATCTCTTTTGTACATACATAAAACATAAGGATACTATGTTTGAAAGCAGCTTCCTACTGGAGATATTTTGGTCTGTGACCAGCTCCTGGGTTGGGTATAGTTTTAGGAAACCACCTCAATCACATTTAATTTGAGAATCAGTTGCTGATTTTTAGAAAACTTATCACTCACACAAGAAACCTGATGGTTATACATTTTTTCCCCCTCAAAGGATTAAATTGACAGGTTAACATTCTCCTAACTTTTCTTGAATGTCTCAATGAAACCAGTTAAATGATGAATTTGTCTAACCAGTTTTTTGTATCTTCAGGCAGGTAAAGTGAGGAAACATGTAACTGAACAGGAAAAAACTGAAGAGGGACTAGGTCCTAATATAAAAAGCATTGTCACCATGTTGATGCTGATGCTATTGATGATGTTTGCAGTCCACTGTACCTGGGTCACAAGCAATGCCTATTCTAGTCCAAGTGTGGTCCTGGCCTCTTACAATCATGATGGGTAAGAAAATAGCTTCAAAAGGATTTTATACCTATCCCTTTTTTTTTCTGTCTCAGTGGTTAAGAATTTAAAAAATACAATGTTTGTGAGGCTCTGCATTTGAATCTACCATGTTTTTCTTAGAGCCTTTCTCTCCCACCCCATATGGGTGGTAATCATTGTATTTCATGCTCTTGTCCAGAATGTCTTTGCATTCACGACATGTATATTAGTTTTTCTCAAAATGTGGTCCTTGGACATACAATGAGTTCTCACTTATCATAGATAAGCTCTGTGACAAGACAAAACAAACTTATAATGAAACCAACTTTACCATAGGCTAAGTGAAAAAGAGTTCAATTCCTATAACGTTGATGAGACACGATAACATAAGGATTGTTATTCAAGGACTTGCTATACAGCAACATCATTACCAGGAAGCCTGTTAGAAATGCAAATTCTTAACCCCGTGTGGAGCTCAGCAATCTGATTTAATAAGCCCTCTAAGTGATGATGATGCAGCTGAAATTGAAGAAATCATTTATATATTGCCACCCCAGCTTCTGCTTCATTTGGGTGCTTGTTATTGTTAGGCTTGCAAAATATCAGGCCCCACTCCAGAACTACTAATTCAGAATCTGTTCTTTTTACAAGATACCCAGGAGATTTGCATGCATATTAAAGTTTAAAAAGCATTAGCTCTTCATTGATATCCTCCCCAACCTCCCTTTTTTTAGGCTTTTAAAAGCCGCCGTTAAAATGTGAGATTAATTCAATGGTTGAACACCTCAAGATTTTAAGTTACTCTCTTCACATTTATAATATCTCATTTAAAAGAGTATTGTGATTTTTTTTCCCCCCCAGCACCAGGAATATCTTAGATGATTTTAGAGAAGCTTACTTTTGGCTAAGGCAAAATACAGATGAACATGCCCGAGTGATGTCTTGGTGGGATTATGGCTACCAGATAGCTGGAATGGCTAATAGAACTACTTTGGTGGATAATAATACCTGGAATAACAGCCACATAGCACTGGTAAGAATTCAATAAACAACAGATCAAAGTTATAAATTTTTATTACTTAGCAATCAGGCACCACTTGTAATTAAGAAGGATAAATGTAGATGAACTCTTTGCATGCAGAATTTTCAAAATTTCTCTTTATACAATTCATTCCATAAAGTGAGTTCAGGTTATGCATATTTACTTGTCTAAGTATCATTCAGAATTGTAAGCTGATTTCTGATAGATCTCATGATATCTCATGATGAAAATTAGACAAAATCTGAAACTTTTTTTATTTTTTCCAACACCAAAAATCTGAAACTTTTAAAACACTAAATTTGACTTATATTTCCCATTTTATAAATTAAGATAATTATTTTCAAATATGTAAAACAAATGCATTGTATTCAGGGACTGTTTACTCTGTTAACTAATTTGCATAAGTTCAGGTAATCACATCTCTGTTTTTAAAAGATTTTAAATCAAGAGTGGATAGTAACCAAATCAGTTTTACTTGTACTAATGTTGTAGCTAATTATCAGATGTCTGGTAGACTGAGGAGAAGAATATATTTGTGCTGGCTAGATTGCTAGTCATACCTGGCTTTGAGGTAATGAGAAGTCCTATTTCTTTTAAGCTTGCCTGCTTTTATACTAAAATGTTAATTTCATGAAATAATTAGCAAAATACTAAAACATTATTCTGATTTTGACATTTCTGCTATACCTGCTTATAGTGTGTGAGGTGCTTCTGAATCTCAGTAAATTTGTTGAATTCATAGCAAATCATTTCTATAAAAAGAATTCCATGTAAATCAGATTTTTGAGGTACATTTCTTCTTAAGGTAAAAATGTACATTTATTTCTTTTTTAGCATATTATGGGGATAAGTGTACACATTCTCATTTTTTTCTGTAGGTGGGAAAAGCTATGTCTTCAAATGAAACAGCAGCCTATAAAATCATGAGGAGTCTGGATGTAGATTATGTTTTGGTAATTTTTGGAGGGGTTATTGGCTATTCTGGTGATGACATCAACAAGTTCCTGTGGATGGTTAGGATAGCTGAAGGGGAACATCCAAAAGACATTCGGGTAAGAAATGGTTAGTTCAGGTATTTTAAAACAGCTCACGGGTCCAAGTAATTCTTTTGTCTTGCTAATTGCATCGTATTTGTTTTCATTATTTTATTCCCCACATTAGACTCTTCACTCTGTATTTACTATTAAGATACTTTAAGCATTTTCCCAATTTTAAATCTTTTGAAATTTGTACTTGATATTTCTGTTCTCCAAAGCTATCTTTTGTCAAGACTTTTTGTTTTGACTCCTTCACAGCCTTTGCAATTCTGCCCTTTCTTTCCGTTTCCATTGTTTCCACTCTGTTACTGATCCTTATGATCATAAACCTGAAATAGAACAGTGACCTTAAAATTACTCTCCACCGCTTGTGTCTATAGACACTTATGGCGTACAAATGGTTAAATGATGAAGGCCCAAAACATGTGAGACTCACCACTGATCCAGAATAAAAGAACCTTTTGGAAGAATTTATGTATGTGTGTCATGTAAAGCCTCACATTTCCTACTCAAATGTAAATGCTGTGACATTTTCCCTAAACTGTGATTAATAAATATTTCCTTGTAGTACACTAATTTTGATTTAATCTTTCAGTATGTGATATTAATTTGTATTTCCTTTAGCAGTGTTAAAATTATGACATGTGATGGATCCAGATATATGCTTTGAACATTTATATATTCTAAATTTCTGTGTTTTTTATATGCAGTATTTTTAAAGTTTGAGTAGGTAATCCAGTCACATGATTCAAAAGTAAAATGTAAAGTGCTATACAGTATAACTTTACCAACCTCCACAGCTCCCCCTGAAAAGAAAAAAAAAACCCATGCCAATCACTATTTTTTTATGCTTCTTATTCAAGCAGATATAGTAGCAAAATATACACCCTGATTTTTATAAAAAGTATACCTTAGCAGTATTTCTAATGGAGAGCTGTTTGTTTGTTTGTTTGTTTGTTTTCACTTTGACACAGTGTATTCCATTGTGTATATGCATTCATGATTTATTTAACCTGTCCCTATTGATGGACATTTAGGTTGTTTCCAGTTTTTAGTCTCATAAAAGTGGTACAGTAAGTAACTTTTATACTCATTACTTTGCCCATGTACAAGTGTTTTGTAGGGTAAATTTCTAGAGTAGGAATTTCTATTTATATTGCCAAATTGGCCTTTGTAGAGGTTATGCTATAAATTTTATGAGATCCCAATAAAATTACTATAGGAGTTTTCTAAACACTTTCCCCAACCCCCAGCTAAAGAACTGACTTTAGAGTTCATAATAGGAAAATAAAGACCAATTAAAATAAACTGAAAATGAGTAATGGGGGTGAGGATGGGGCATTTGGAGAGAGTGAATTTACCTGGTATTAAAACCATGGTGTTGGTACCATTTTTTTGAATTACTGAGGTTTTTATATCATGGTTATAATCTGGTAGGATTAATTGCCTTTCCTTACTCCAACAAATAGTATTGTTCTTTTTCTGTGTTTTCTTAGATAATCTCGTTTATTTTTTATAAATGATTTCTAGACTCAGCTTTTAAAAACTCATAATAATTTTGGAGTTTTTTTTAAGGGTCACATTAAATTTATAAATTAATCCTCTGATAGAATATATTTTTGATATGTAACTAAATATGGCTTTTTGAATATACCCTAAAAGCTGGTTTATGGGGAAATAGAGGGACTTGTAAATTTAACTGACATAAATTTCTGGCTTCTTTTTTTGTAGGAAAGTGACTATTTCACCCCACAAGGAGAATTCCGTGTAGACAAAGCAGGATCTCCCACTTTATTGAATTGCCTTATGTATAAAATGTCATATTACCGATTTGGGGAAATGCAGGTTAGTTACATTAATTTTACTATAATCTTTTTTGAAGGGAATATTTTAAAAGTAGTCTTGTTTGCCTCTAAAAACAGGATAATGATATTTGGTTGTGCTATAAAGAAAGAAGTGCTTATCTAAAACTCCCCAACATACTCCCCCCTACCCCACTCCGCCCATTAAATTTAGATTTCTGAAACTTAAAAGTGAAAAATTTAGATAAAAGATTTCCTTCCAAAATATTAACACTAGGCTTAAATCCAATCTTTGCTTGCCTTTTGGCCTCATGCTTTTTGAAGGCATTTTTCTTTGATCTTAGGAAACTGTGTGTTGTTTTTTGTTTTATCCTCACCTAAGGATATTTTTTCCATTGATTTTTAGAGAGAGTGGAAGGAAAGGAGAGTGAAAGAGAACACACACACACACACACACGAGTATATCAATCAGTTGCCTCCCACACATGCCCTGGGATCAAACCTGCAACCCAGGTACATGCCCTTGCCTGGGAATCAAACCCAGGACCCTCAATCCAAGGGTCAGCACTCTTATCCATTGAGCAACACTGGCCAGGGCAAAACTGTGTGATCTGAAGTAGATTACTTTGGTGTTTGGTGGGGGAAAACCTGAAATTAAAGAGTTGAATTATGTAGACATTTCAGGTATTCATTCTATCCCTGTTCTTTTTACCACACATAGCTAAGACTGTCCAGGCTAGAGTTTTCTTGAAAATTAGAATGAAGTGGTACAAAAGCTTAAGCATCCAAAAAATGAATGAATGTGCAGAGATATTGTGGCAAAAAGAACAGACAATGGACTTACTGTCACAATACTTGAGTTTCAGGTCTGGTTCTGTCAAGTCATGTAATCCTTGGACAAGCCACATCCTTCCTGGACTTTTTTCTTGTCTGTATATAATGGAGGTTGTACTGATGACTTGATTTGTAAGGCTCTTTATGGCTCTTAGATCACATGACTATAATACAAAGTTAAAACCTTCACACCAAGATTTCAGTGAAAACTGCCTTATTCCATATTGCATTCTTGTTAAACTGATACTAGGAGGCAGAGGAAAAATTGCTTGTTTAATTTTATACAAACACTAGCTATCAAGATAATGTTCATCACTATCAATTTGGAATTACTCTACAGGTAGCTTTTAATAAATAGATAATAATTTTTCTACTAGACTTAGGTTTTTGTGTTTTGATTTCTGAAGGCCACTGCCTAGTTTCTAAACTCATATTAAGGAAGAAACATTTAAGTCATAAAAATTAGCTACTTTAGAAAACGATTTGTTTGTTTTTTCAATAATGATGGTAGCAAAGAAGTTTTCTTGCTCTCATTTAAGTTTATCAACAGGCCCTGCCTGGTCAGTGTTGCTAAGTGGTTAGAGCTTCATCCTACCCACTGAAGGATTACAGGTTCAATTACTGGTTAAGGGCATGTACCTGGTTTGCAGATCCAATGCCCAGTCTGAGGTGTGCAGAAGACCAGTCGATGTGTCCCTCTTACATTGATATATCTCCCTTTTCCCTTCTCCCTCCACCCCCCTCTTCTTCTCCCTACTCCTCTCCCACTATCTCTAAAAATCAATGGAAAAAATATCCACGGTGAGGATTAATAACAGCAAAAGTTTACCAGTTGTTTTAAGCCATGCTTCCACCATATCTTCATCTTTATGCCTTCCCTACTCAAGAATAATATATGTTTAAGACATGAAGTATAACTTTTCTATTATATAGATATACATGAATAAGTAATTCCCACATTAGAATAAATTTAGTTTTTGCTTTAAAGTGGAATTCACTTATGCTCTGTCAACATAAATGTAGCCTGAGAATTTAAAAATCTCTCTTCCTCCCAGTTTTTCCTTTCTTAATTTCTCATAAATCCTCCCTTGGTTTGCCCTTTTAAACTTTATTTATAGTTCCCACTTTCAGGATGTAGTATGCTTATGCATTTATTTGACAAAAGCCACATTGAATAAGATAAGGTCATCATGCAGTTTATATCCTGGTGGAGGACACAGGTAATTTTTAAAATAAAGGCAAACTTTTACTGAAGAGTAAAAGATAAGAAAAACAACAGAGGAGACTTTTCTACCACCAATTTCAAGAAAATATTTGGGGGTTTTGTAAGTCAATACTAATCCTATATAATAAATTGACTGAACAGTGGAATGACTAGTAGGTGGGGGGGCGCGCGGAGCTGGCGAGTGGGCAGTGCCAGGCCAGCCTAGGCGGGTGCCAGGAGGGAGAGGGGGTAGCCGCTTGCCAGCCAACGCCATTCCCCAATTGGCCTGCCGGTTGCCTCCCGCAGAGGGAGGCCAGACTGCAGCCTAAGTCATCAGTCAGACATCCCTAGAGGGCTCCTGGACTACAAGAGGGCACAGACCGGCTGAGGGGACACCCCCCTGAATGCACAAATTTTTGTGCACCGGGCCTCTAGTTGGTAATATAAAGTAAATGGGTTTTTTGTTTTTTGGTTTTTTTTTAAATAAGCTCATACTTTAATGACCTAAATTTATGTCAAAGTATATCTTTTAAGTATATAAAAAAGAAAATTCTCTCTTGAAGAGATATGTTTGGGCTAAGACCAAAGAATAGAAAGGAACCAGCCATGCAAAATAGCTAAATGAAGAACTTTCCGGCTGAGAGAATAGTTTAAGACCCTGAAGCAGAAAAGAAGTCCCTTCTGTGTGTTCTCTCTACCCTATATAATAAAAGCTTAGGTGGTGTCGCACGATGCATTCGTGCGATGATGTCACAAGACGGCCAGTAGAGGAGGTCAGTTGTGGGTGACCAGGCCTGCAGGGCAGGGCATTTGGGTGCGACCAGGCCAGCAGGGGAGGGCAGTTGGGGGCAACCAGGCCAGCAGGGGAGCAGTTGGTTGATCAGGCTGGCAGGCAGAAGTGGTTAGGGGCAATCAGGCAGCAGGCAGGTGAGTGGTTAGGAGTCAGCAGTCCTGGATTGTGAGAGGGATGTCCCAACTGCCGGTTTAGGACATCCCCCAAGAGGCCCCAGATTGGAGAGAGTGCAGGCTGGGCTGAGAGACACCCCTCTACTCCCATGCATGAATATCATGCACCAGGCCTCTAGTATACCTATAAAAGGGGCTTTGATGGATTTCATTGTGACCATTACTTTCTGAACCTTTGTGAAAGAGTGCCAAATACTCAAGTAATACAGTTATGATCTATTCTTCATCTTTTGGTCAAAGCAAACTTGTATTGCATTTTCATGTTCTGTTTTACTTTAAATGCCTGAAAGGTTCTTATCCACTCTAAGGATTCAGTGAAATTCTAATTCTGATGTATTTAGTTTCTCTCTTCCTGATTTTTTCCTATTTAGTTAGCAGTACATGAGAACTGTTGCAATATATTACTCTGATTATGTTTTCCTAGTTTATAGGGAGTTAGTTTTGCTCTGGTGATAAAATTTACTACCTTCTATTCGAATACTGAATGTTTTCTAATATGGTTAACATCCAATATGGTCACTTTTGCAGCTGGATTTTCGTACACCCCCAGGTTTTGATCGAACACGTAATGCTGAGATTGGAAACAAGGACATTAAATTCAAACATTTGGAGGAGGCCTTTACATCAGAACACTGGCTTGTAAGGATATATAAAGTGAAAGCACCTGATAACAGGGAAACACTGGACCATAAACCTCGAGTCACCAACATTTTCCCAAAACAGAAGTATTTGTCAAAGAAGGTAGGTGTCAAATGAAGTCATGGTTGTCTGAAAAATTGCTAATAAATTTCCATTTACCAAGTTTATAAAGACTATCACTTAAATACTAAGTAAATATCAAGCTAGCCCGTGAGGGTATTCCTTTCCAACTGAGTACTTCAGGTATCCCAGCCAGCAGCTTTTACTGGATAGCACAGTGGTTAACAGTGAACCAATTTTCCAGAGGCATTCTGGCTTTAGTTTACTAATGCCCATTAATAAGAATTAATTTGTAAAGTAAATTGTGTTTGTGACCATTACTTTCTGAAATTTTGTGAAAGAGTGCCAAATACTTAAGTATAATCCAATTATGATCTGTTCCTCATTTTTTTATCACAGCAAACTTGTATTGCATTTTCATGTTCTGTTTGTAGTATAATATGACTTTACTAATTATTGAATAAAGAATAAGCTTAAGTTGGTTGAATCCAGAATAAAAAAATTATTTATCTCAAGATGATAATTATTAAATGTAATTGTCATTCTTGTCAGAAATTACGATGATGAAACTATTACAGTCCTTTTGTATTTTAATAAGATACAAAGTATATTATTGGAGATCATTATTGCTCACTTAAGTGAAAGAGATCTAATCTTTGCTACAAAAGACTACTTACAATGAGTATTTATATAGGTTGCATTCTGTGAGAAATGGAAAATAATGAGCAGTCATGAAATATGAAGTTAAGCTGCTACACTTATAATACTAATTATTATTAGACCATTTTTAGTCTTAAGTCTTGAAAGGTTCTTGGGTTTACATTGCTCACAACAGTGAGCCATACCAAAAATCTTTATTTACTTAATTTTATTTATTATTTTTTATTGATTTCAGAGAGAGAAAAAGAGAGAGAAACATCAATGATGAGAGAGGATCATTGATCAGCTGCCTCCTGCACATCCTACATGGGATCGAGCCTGCAACCCAGTCATGTGCCTTTGATAGGAATCAAAACTAGGACCCTTCAGTTCACTGGCCAATGCTCTATCTAGTGTGCCAAACCAGCAAGGGCCATTATAAAAATCTTTAATGTAGCGCTGGTACTACCCTTACTCTTGGGGGATACCTTCCAAGATCCCCCAGTGGATGCCTGAAACTGCTTATAGTACCTACCACAAACCCTGTATAAACTATGTGGGGTGTTTTTTTTGTTATATTTTGTTTTCCTTTTCTTACACTAGACTCTAGTGGCTTGGTGCATGAAATTCATGCACTTTGGCAGGGGTTCCTCAGGCTGGCATGCGCCCTCTCACAGTTCAGGAGCCCTCAGGGGATGTCCGACTGCTGCAAAGGTGGAAGAGGCTCCTGCCCATGCAGCTGCACCCACCAGCAGTGAGCCTGGCTTCTGGCTGAGCAGCTCTCCCCCTGTGGGAGAGCACTGACTACCAGGGGCAGCTCCAGCGTTGAGCGTCTGCCTTCTGGTGGTCAGTGTGCATCATAGTGACCAATCATTCCGCCTTTTGGTCAATTTGCATATTAGCCTTTTATTATATAGGATACCTCTTCATTTAAGGAAGTGCTTTTTAAGGTTTCTCTTTGGCACATCCAAATTACCAGCATCACTACTCTTGTGCTTCAGGACTATTAAGTCAAATGAGGGTTATTTGAATGCAATCATTGTGATACTGTGACAGTTGATCTGGGGTGGCTATTAAGTGACTAAAAAGTGAGGAATGTATATAGCATTGAGTTACTGGACAAAGGGATGACTCATGTACCTGATGGAACCAAGTGGATAACATTAAATTTCATTACACTGCTCAGAATGACATAAAATTTGGAATTTTCCATTGAATATTTTCAGACCAAGGATAATTGAAACCATGGATGAGGGAGGAGTGATCTGTATTTTAAATCATTGAAGCAATTGTTCTTTATGTTTATTTAAAATATACTTCAAATATATTTAGAATGCATATTATTTTAATTTGTACTATAAAAGTGTGATCTGTAAATAAAAACTTGTATTAGCTGTATGATATGTAAATGGAAACTTTTTAAATGAGTACTTCTAGGCCAGGTACAGATTACCAAATCTAGAATGTCACAAACAACTGACACTATGTTAGTCATATCAAATTTACTTAGTACTAGTAGTCTTTATATCAAATAATAAATGATCTGGTTTCTCACAGGCATGTGGTAAGAGAAACTGGTGAGTCACCTTAGGACAGAAGTTAAAGTAAATGCTACTAGTCTTAAGGCAGTTTACTCTTATCCATCTAAGTCCAGTTAAGGCTTCCTTTTTCTGAAAAACTATCATTGAACTTGTCTGATGATCATTCCCCCCAAATAAAGAAGTGAATATATAAATCACATTTATCTCTTTTTATAGTTTATCTTGTATGCCCAAAATATATATTCTAGTAGCCAACAACATGGACTTTGAATTTCTAGTTTCCATGGCTTTCTATTACCTGTTTTGTACTAGCACTAGAAGAATGCTGGTTGGTTGGTTGGCTGGTTGGTGATGGTTCTTCTCTCCACCCTGGTTATTACTCTAGAGCACATGTGTCAAACACAAGGCCCACAGGCCAAATCCAGCCCGCCAGGCCTTGCAATGTGGCCCGCACCGCGCTGTCATCACTGCACTCCGCTGTCAGTTTATGACATTGTCAATTTATGACTGTTCAGTAAACCATTCGGCCCGCGATTTAGGCTGGATTTTAGATTTTGGCCCCTTCTCTGATTGAGTTCGACACCCCTACTCTAGGGGTTAGGGGTGGGTGAGTACAGCAATCATTCTGGTAGTTTTCCTGTGCTGCAAAGCTGACATGGCTGAGGCACTAGTAACGGCGCTACAGGAAAGACTTTTTGGCATGGCTCACTGCCCACAGAGAAAAAATAACTTTGAGGGCTCAGCCCAGTTTTACATACTTTGCATAGACCTGGGCCATTTACATGATTTAACAGAAGGGGTTTCATGCTAGAAATCTGTAGGTAATGATGATAAAGAAACTAGCTCCTTGTTTGAATTTTAAAAATTGTGCCCTCTGAATTTTTTTACTTTTTGCTTTAAGTAATAATAAAATAACAAATTATGAACGAGCTAGCAGCAACAAATTTTTGTAACCTTAATAAGGATTGTATTTTGCCTTGTTCTTTTCCCTGTTAGAAAAAATTATAAATGGTTTTAAACTGAACATCATAAATAAATGTACATGATATAGGATATAGGTTTCTGAAATCTCCAAGAGTTGTATTTAAATGTGAAAATTGAAGAGAGGGGTCAGTCTCTTGAGTCTTCAGTCTCTGCTAACCCAGTGCTTTGATGGCACATTGAATTGTTTCCAAAAAGTATTTGCTTTTATCAGCATTGGCAGACACTATCTGATTTATCTTGTAGGATTCTAACATCACAAACATTTTTGCAGTAATCTCTGCCAGCGCATTTGTAGTAATTTTTTATACCAGAAAACATGGGTTGAACGTATTTTAGTGGGGTCCAGAAGTATTAAGAAAATATTGTTATTTTTAAAAGATCTATGAAACTCAAGGAATGTTATGGGGTGTTTTTTTCCTAGTGTTTGGTTTCTGTTTTGTTTTTCATTTTTAAGTGCTATTTTTCTACCTAAATTGTAGAATGTGTCGAGTAATTTTATTTCTTTTTGTTTTGTAGTTAGGTACAAAGTTACTTAATTTGTATTTCTGACACACAGCTCATTTTTGGAGGCTATACCAGGAGCAGCATTAACATTTTCTGATACCTTAGTTTAGTATTTTCTATCATGCCTGGAAATGTAATTATTACAGCTAAGCATTTATAGTAGAGAGGAGAAATAGGGGTTCATTCGCCTGATGGAGAGGAGTATGTGATATGCGTTTGAGGAATGCTCTAGCACTGCTTTTCTCTTAAAGCTAGGGACCTCGTCCAGTTTATCTTGGATCCTTCAGCATACTTGGCATAGACAGTGGTGTTCACCGTTGAAGAGCTAAGGGCTTATTAAGAGACTCTTCCTCACCCTGCAGTAAACCATGTGTGTGTATATTTAATCTAGGAAACCTGCACTAACACCACGTGTTCTGTTTTCTTTTTTAGACTACGAAAAGGAAGCGTGGCTACATTAAAAATAAGCTTGTTTTTAAGAAAGGCAAGAAAATATCTAAGAAGACTGTTTAAATAACTATTCTGGTTCCTAACTTGAAGCAGTTGTCCTTGGAGAACCAGTCTTTGCCTTTAGCTCATGTCATGTTTCACAGCAACAGAGGGTACAGAACCATCACTGATCCAGGTTAATGTTCAAAATTTCCTGGCAATGCCTGACTTAAAAAATAAAATTGGCTTATTGAGAACAGCTGTTTTCGACTTATAATGTGAAGCAAGACAGAGCACTGCTGTAAATGTCTAACAGCAGATTTTTTTTTATTGGTACATATTATCCTTCAAATCTGAGAATTTGGACTAACTGCACCAAAGAACCCTCTAATTTGGTCCCTGGCACATGCATACTTATTAATGTTTTTATTCTTTTACAAGACCTGCATTTTATTTGACTTACCCAAATAGCAATATATAAATTACGAATGATAAAATGTGATACAAGCTCCTTGAACCACACTAGTAAACTAGTACAGGTCTGAGAAAGAGGTATTAGAAACGTAATTATACTTCTTTGAATTATATTTATTTTCATGTTTCTCCAGTGCAAAGAATGTTTCATCAAATGCACATTTTCTGTTGCTTACTGTTTGCTCTAAGAAGAAGCTGCTGTTTTAAAGATGAACCTCTGAGTAACTAATTGATTCAATTAGGTGTTTGTTTTTTTGTGTTGGCACATTATTGCTGCTGTTAGCAGTTGTTTTCACCAGGTACTTACAGAGCAGATCTCATACATTGTTCATTCAAGGGCTAAATTTATATCCTTTGGAAATCATGGCAACTGAACAGAATGTTGCTTACCAGGATGGGGTTTATGGGGTTTGTATCTCAGCACTGAGGTTTAGCACTATGTTTACATGTAAAAGATTAAGGAAAAAACCCTAACGTGGACAAAGTTCATTATCTGTGACTTAAAATGACAAAGGATTTGTAAACTTTGCCTGTACTTCTCTCATTTTATATAACAGTTTCATCTATCACAGTGATTTTGTCCTCTTCTCCATATTGTTTTAATCCCTTAAGCATTTGATGAAACACTCTTTAATGCTATTGGAATTTTCTTACTTAAAAGATGTGACAGTTGTCAAAAATGCACTAAAATATAAATGGAGATTGAACATGTTCTCTTTCCAGCTTATAGGCAACTTTATATAGACTTGAACATTTTCTCCAGTTGTTTAGTAAACGTGAAAGAGAATGGGTTTTTCCTGCCACAGGATATAACTTTTTTTATATAAACAAGCATAACTTACACCACTGCTTTTGGTGGAAAAGTGCAGAATAAATAGTATGTACCTTTTATGAAGAAAAGTGTAATTTACAATATTCAGTGAGAATGTTACTGCTGATTTTCTTTTCCAAAGGGTAGAATATTCTTTGATTTATAGGATTCATTTTTGACCCAGATGATGGTTCTTTTACAGATGGCTGAACATTTTCACAAATAAAGTGTAACTAAATCTGGATTTCTGATACTTTGTCATTTGGGGGATTTTAATTTACTTTGTTGCTTTAAAACTCAATGCAGAGAAGTTGTTGACTGTAGGGAAATAAAGTTAATTCAAATTTTGTGTTAAGTGTGTTGTCTTTTACAAATCTTCTGTTTTTTAAAAGGAGTTAAAAGCATTGAACATACACTTCCTTCCTTGTTCACTTACAACAGTTTTATTTAGAGAATATGTATAGAAAAGTGCTAGATTCATTCAACTTTGCCCTACCATTTTATTTTGCCTTCTTTTTGCCTCAGAATGAAAGTCTCTTTATGGGTAAGTGAGGGGGAAAACACCTAAGGACTTTAACAAAACCCTGCTTCATAAAGTTGTGATATTTAATTTGTCAGGTCTTCACTGTAACAATTTTCTTTCTAAGAGCAGGAATGATCTCTCACCTTTCTCAGTTTTAGAGAACACCACTTTGGTCCAATAGATTGCCTCAATGAAACAGCATCATGTAACAGCATTTGTGATTTTATTTTATCAGAAAAGCAAAATTTTAGTAGTTTTAAACACAGTGGAATATAGGATCATTGGCTTAGAATATTTAGTTCTCTAAATTCATTTATGTATGATCAATTACACTGAACATTACAGAGGGGTGTATTAAATATCAAGACCTCCAAGGTTTAGATTATACAATAGCTTTTATTTTTTTGTTCCACATCTTGGAATTGAACAAAGCTGAGTTCTTCGTAGTATAAATTGTAGGCAGTGAGGCAGCAAGTCCAAAGATAAAGTGTACTTTTGAAACTTAACATTATTACCTATTTGAGTTTGCATTTGTCGTTTTACTTCCTTTGAGTCCCTAGGCCATGGCCAAGAGGTCAGCACCTTTCCATAGTTAAAGAGCTATAATAGCATGAAATCTGCAGCTACTGAGCCTTAAAAATATTTTTAATTGTAATATATAACCAAATTTACAATCTTAACCATTTTTAAATGTGTAGTTCAGTAGTATTGAGTACATTTACATTGTTGTGTGGCCAGTCTCCAGAATTCTCTTGCAGTCGCTATTTCTTGAATGGTGGTTTTGTCAGACATCTGCCTTGATGTTCATAACATTCCATTGAGGTAGGTGGAGTAATGGATAAATGTAGAACTTAACAGCTATGTGTAACTGAGATGTAGGAATTTGAGACTGACAAACCAGTAAGGAAATGTCATGATGTTTACTATTTCTTTTAAATTAAACCTTTAAATTGTGAAGTGTGACAGAGAACACAAAAATGTGTACACAGATCAAGCAACTCTGTAACCACAGCCCTAGTCAGGAGAACAGAATGGTGCCAACACTCTAGAAGCCCCTCGCAGTCATAGGCCTGTCCCACTTCCTCCTCCAATGCTCAGCTGTCCTTGCTTTTAAGGTAATGACTTTGATTCCTGGTTTTAATGCTTAATATACATCTCTAAACATATTGTTTAATTGCACCTATTCTTTCAATAATATAAATGCAATCAAAGTATTTTTTTAACCTTCAGTTTTTGTGAAACTCATCCAAAATAATGCAACTGTAAGTTTATTTTTGCGGATAGAAAGTATTTCCTTATCTCTCCTCCCCCCCCCCCCCCCCAATCCCACTTTACCATTGATGTATATTTGCACTGCTTTCTGTTTGAGGATATTACAAATAACGTGCAGTTGAGGTAGGTGGAGTAATGGATAAATGTAGAAATAAGTATTCTTTTACATCTTGGATTTTCTATGCATACATTTTTGTGAGTTTTTACCTAATAAAGTAGAATCGCTAATTATAACGAAGGTTTTTGTTCACATCCTAACCAGTTCTTGTCAATCTAATTTTGCTTCTGTTCAATTGAACAATGGTTTTTAATTGTTTAGTTTTCCTTTTCTGATACCAATGTGGTTGGCCTTTTGAAATCTTATTTGTAAGGTTTTAGTTCTAATCCATTTTTCTGTTGATTTTTTAAAATATATTAATACAAGTTGTTTCTTACAGTATGCCTAGGAATTTGTTACTTGAATGTCTTAATCTTTTGTGTGCCAACAGATTTCTATCCCCCTTTTAAAAACTTTTTTCCTAAGCTGAGGTGTGAAGATAGTCTCTTGTATTCTTTTCCAGAAGATTTATTGTTTTTATCTTTTATACTTAGCTTAGAAATTCATTTGTTGAGTGTGAATTTTTTGTTTAGGGTTTTATTTGGTTTGCATGTGTATGCCTAATTGTCCATGCATAATTTATTGAAAAGACCATCCTTTTCCTACAGCTGTGCAGTACTCCTGCAGTAAACCAGGTGTCAATGTGAGTGTATTCTTGACTCTGTGTTATTCCATAGTGTTTGTTGACTTAATGTAACTTGAAGATATAATTAAGATATGGAAAAGCAAGTCCCTCTCCCTTCCCCACTGTGTTCTTTTAAAGTCTTGGTTGTTTATGGCCCTTGGTTCTAAAACTTACATGAAAAAAAACCGAAGTTGTCAGTAACAAGAAGAAAAAGCTTTTTGGAAAATTAGCACTTTTAAAATATTGAGTCTTCTATGAACATGGCATATTCTTTGATTTATAGAGGTCTAGATCATCTTTAATTTGTTTTATAGGTGTTAAATGGGTCATGCACATTTTCATAAGTTTTATTACAAGGTATACATTACTTTTGATAAATGCTGCATTATAAAATTTTATTTTCCAGTTGTCAGTATTTAGAAAGTTTAGTTTTATATGTTGAGATTGTACTCAATTATTTGTTAAATTCATTCTAATAATATATTCAGATTATTTTTATTAAACGATGCCATCCTAATTGGGGAATTGCAGTTTAATTTCTAATGGTTATATGTTTAATTTTCTTGCTTTTGCTGCACTGGTTAGGACATCCAGTATAGTACTAAATAGAAAAGGTAACATCCTTGTTTTCTTCTCTCATGGGAAATTTTTGGTATTTCACACATAATCTATATTTTTCTGTGGATATCTTTAGATTAAAATTAGATTGAGAACATATTTTCACAGTTGGTTAATGAGTTTTTATAATGAAAGAGCTTTATCAAGTGATTTTTAAAATTTATTTAGATGATTTTGGTTTTTCTCCTTATTCTGTTAACATAGTGAATTAGAGACTTTTTGTTCACAGTATAAACTAAATTTGCATTCCTGGACTAATGATCAGTGCTTGATAGAATTTGTTGATGTAAACCATTGGTGCCTGAATTCTTCTTTGTGCATATGTTTTTAATTACATATTCAATTATTTTAGAGTCACAAATGTTTTTTTATATCAGTTTGGTAAGTGATTTTTTTAAGGAATTTGTCCATTTCATCTAAATTTTCAAATAGATAAATGCAAAATTATTGCTAATATCACTTAATGATTATTTTAATGTCTGAATATTTTATAGTTGATGTTCCTTTATTCTTGACAAATTGTTGTAAACTGTCATTTAGTTAATGCATATTTTAATTTCATTATACTTTATTTGAACCATGAGTTTACGTTTCTTGATTTTCAAATATGGCGGTTTTCTAGTTATTCCTTTATTGTTAATGTCTACCTTAAATACATTGTATTCAGACACTGATTTTAATCCTTTGAAAATGGTTAAAATCTGTTGTCATCCTCTGTGTGTCCACATCCATGGAGCTTGTTCTGTTATTTACTAAAAAGGATGTGTCGTAATCATATATACAATAGATTTGCCTGTTTCTTGAACTTTCAGTTTTATGTTTTGAACCCATACCAGGTATATCTACTTTTGAACTTTTGGGGGAAATATCAGACTTTATTTTCAGTAATGCTTTTTGTTAAAACCTGATTAGTAATAGTGTTATATAGGGTGATCACTTTTTCATCCTTTTAAGGTGTCCTACTTAGGCTTTGTTGAGTTTTTAACATGTAGCTCATTGATTTTCATTTGGGATTTTTTTTTTTAATTCTCTGCCATCTTTAAATATTGCTTCTGCCCCAGTCTCTTTGCTCTCCTCTAAGATCTGATTAAGCATAATTCGACCTTTGTGGGCTCTATCCTTCTCCATTCTGTATATTCTACTGACTCACCTAGTATCGCTAATCTGATATTGAACTCATCCATTTTGAATACATTTGTCTTTTCCCTCAACTTTCCTTTTTATGGTTTATAGGAATATAAAAAGTAGAGACCTATGTCAGACCATTTCATATATTTGATGTATATGGGAATGATTTTTAGGCCTTTAATGTATTAATTGAAGTGAGTCTTATTCCTCACCTGAGGATATGTTTATTGATTTTGAGAGAAACATTAGTTACCTGTTGTACGTGCTCCGACAGGATTGAGCCTGCTGCCTAGGGATGTGCCCTCGCTAGGAATTAAACCCACAACCTTTTGGTGTAAGGGAGGATGCTCCAACCGACTGAGACAGGTGAGTTTTACTTTATAACTATTTATTGAAAGACGTATTTCTCCCATTTAATTGGCACCACTATAGATATAACTATTTATTGAAAGACGTATTTCTCCCATTTAATTGGCACCACTATAGATATAACTATTTATTGAAAGACGTATTTCTCCCATTTAATTGGCACCACTATAGAAAAACAGTGTTGATCTACTTCTGAAGTCTCTATTCCATTCATTTGTGTGTTCTCACACCAGTTGTAGTTCCACAACTTTTAATATTAACCCTGGGAATACAGGTACACCTGTCTTAGGTGACCATACATCCTCATTTGCCTAACTTACAATTGACATAGGATTAATCCATAATCCAGAAAATGTAGTCTTGGTTGGGGGGGATTTTTATTCTTAATCGAAGTAGTATAAATTACATATGAAAAGGAACATATCTACCAGAGTAGCAAAAATGTTTGTTAATGGGGATTATAAAAATATTCATACATTGTCAGCAGGAACTCAAACTAGGAATCACCCCGGAAAACTTCAGCCAGTAGCTGATGTAGTTGTAGATACAAATCCCCATATCTCAGCAATTCTTCTAGGTGTTAGTTATTGGTGTTCTAGTGTGGTCTGAAGTCAGCCATCAGATGTATTGGTTCTGGAGTGGCTCCAGTGCAGGCCAAGTCACCCACAGTTTGTGTGAGACATGGACCACTTGGGATCTACAAAATATGTGGTTCGTTGCTGCTTGTGCTGGGCTTGGGGCCTCTTGAAGCTAACCACAGAACCAGGCCAAGACTTGTCATTGCTTGTTGTTTCAGTGCTAGTTGAGATTGGTTGTCACTTGTGCTTGGGGCTGCTTAGCAAGAGGTACAGAGCGTGCTTGTCTGGGGGTGGTATATCTTTGAGAGATTTTAGGAAAATCCACAAGCTGAACCTAGGCAGGTTGCTTATGTGGATGGAAAAGTGGCTTGGATCAGGCGTGCAAGTTGGGTAGGGCCTCGGAATTACCAGAGTGAGGTGTGCAGTGTTAGCCAGGTTAATGGAGAGCAGAGATTTGGTGCCTTTCTGTGACTGCTGGTTGAATAGGGGGAGGGTTCAACAAAAGAACTGTACCTGCCAGCATTTCCAACCCTCACACTGTAGATAGAGAGCTCTGTGCTTTTCTGTATGTCCTTGGTGCTGATATAGGTGCTGCCCCCAGTGCTAGTGAGCAAGTCTCTTTTTGGGCTCCTCAATTGGGACTCTAGCAGCAGTGTCTCACTTGTATACAGTCGCCACCAGTTTTCACAGCCAGATGTTATGGAGACTCCACAGAACCGAGCTCCAGGTTGGCGAGCCACGAGTGGTGCTGGGAGCCCTCGCTCCTTGGGGATGACCTCCACAGCTCATATATCCCTCCGATTCTTATTTGAGTTGGATTTTGGTTACATGAAATAAGGAAAATCATTCAGTGATTTGATTTTTCCACTGTGCTTTTGTTATAAGGGTTCTGGAAAACAATCCGTGGTCTATAGCAACTGAATGAATGCCCACTGAAGAAAAAGTCATTAATGGGAAATTTCATGGTGTAAAGTATATTCATTTTTGCTCTACTCCCTCCATGGTGTAGCATGGTTGGGAGAAAGCAGCCACCTATCTCCTAGTGACCTCTCTGAAATAAAATAAGGGAGCAGACCACTTACTTGCAACATTCTAATGTGTCTGGGGCTGCCTGAGGACCTGGTCCCTGTTTCACTTAACTTGGCTCAGATCTCACTCAGGCTTGGAAAAGCTGCAGAGAGACTATAGATCTGGAGATGCTTTAGCAAGAAACAGGGGTAGAGAAACAAAAGAGAATATCTGAGGTCCTGAGAAGTCAGGAAAATCTGGAAAAATAAAGACATTTCAACACAGCCATTAACACCATTTTGCTCCACTCTGGTGATTACCTGAGACCCCAACTTATTTACGTGGCCTGAGCCTTTTCACAAAGAAAAGCTCCCAAAGTACTCGGTGGCCTGCTGGAGACCACTCTAGAGCACCAACAACAAACTCTACAAATGACACAGCTGAAGGGCGAACTCAGCCCTTACACAACAGCTCATAGCTAGAGCCAGTGCACCTGAAGATTAACCCACGCACTGACCTGCAGCACACCTTCTACATAAGACCTCTCTGCCAAGACTGGGAAAGGTAGCAGATCTGCTTAATGTATAGAATCAAGCACGGAATCGGCCAAAATGAAGACATGAACATGTCCCAAGTGAAAGAACAGGATAAAACTCCAGAAAAGAGAACTAAATAAAATGGAGACAAGCAAAGTATGGGTTATAAAGATACTCAATGAACTTCAGGGAAGAATAGATGAACTCACTGAGAACCTCAACAAAGAGAAACCATGCAAAAGGACCTGTGGGAAATGAAGACTACAGCAGAGGATTAAATCAGCAATGCAGAAGACATGGTGGTAGAAAACAAATCAGAACAGCAAAAGAATTTAAGTGATGAGAGTTTAGGGACCTCTGGTACATCATTGAGCATACTAACATTTGTATCATAGTGCTGCCAAAGGAGAAGAAACAATGGAAAACATCCCTAACCTGGTGAATGAAATAGACATACAAGTCCAGGAAGCACACAATTCCAAGGAAAATGAACCTAAAGAGATGCACACCAAGACCCATCATAATTGAAGTACCAAAGGTTAAAGGCAAAGAGAGAATCTCAAAAGCAGTTATGTAAAAGGGAGCTCCCATAAGACACTCAGCTCATATTTAAAGTTTTGGGGTTTTTTAAACTGCAAGTCAAGAATTCTATACCTGTCGATATAGTTTTGCTTCCCAAATAAGTAGAAGCTGAGTTCATTACCACTACACCTGCCCTGCAAGAAATGAAGTCTTTCCAAGTTGAAACAAAAGTCATTAGACAATAACTCAAAGCCATAACATTTTTTCTTATACAGGATTTCAAAGAAAAACAATTTTAAGTCTAATGGGTACACAATATATAAAGATACATTTTGTAATGTCAACGAAGAGTTGGAGCTATAAAACATTTTATATGCGATTGAGTTGGTATTAATTTTAAATAGGTTGTTATAACGTTAGCATATTATATGTAATCCCTCTGTTAACCAGAAAGAAAATAAACTACATTCACGCAACACTTAATAAGGAAATGTTCTGTGAAATGCATTAAGCGATTTCCTTGAGCATTCGTATACCAGTAATGTACTTATACAAACCTATATGCTATACATAGGCCAATGGAATAGAATAGAGAGCCCAGGAAGAAATCCTTGCATAAATTGTCTAATATTTGATACAGGTGTTCAATGGGGAAATGAAAGTTTTTCAAAGTTTTTCTTCAACAAATGGTCCTAGGAAATCAGAATAACCATGTGTAAAGTTGGGCTCTTACCTAACACAGTTTAGAAAAGTTAACTTAATAGATCAGAAACCTAAACATAAGAGCTAAAACTCTTGGAAGAAAACAGCGGAGAAGCTCCATAGATTTAGATTTCTTGGCTATAACAACAGAAGCACAAGCTACAAAAGAGAAAAAAGAGAAATTGGACTTGATCAATATAAAGAACTCTTAGAACTCAACACATAAAACCCAATTTGAAAATGAGTAAAGAAGCTGAACAGATAATTCACCTAAAGATATACAAATGGCCAATAAATACATTAGACACTCACCATAACTAATCATTAAGGAAATGCAAATCAAAACCGCAATTAAGATAGTGCTCTATACCCATTGAGAAGATTATTATAAACAAAAAAGCAGAAAATGTAGAGAAATTCAAACTGTGTGCATTGCTGGTGGGATTGCAAAATAGTGTAGTCACTATGGAAAACAGTATGATGGGTTCTTAAAAAATTACAGAATTTTCATATGTTACAGCACTTCCACATCAGGGTATACACTGAGTGGCCAGATTATGATGATCTCTGAATGCATAATCTGGCCACTCAATATGCGTGTGTATTTTAGAGGCCCTGTGCATGAATTCGTGCATGGGTGGGGAGACATGGGCAGTTGGCCAGCCTTCCTGCTGGTTGAACTCCTGCTTGAGGGGACAATTTGCATATTAGCCTTTTATTATATAGAATATACACTGGCCAGATTATTATGTATTCAGAGATAATATGGCCATTCAGTGTATATCCTTAAAAGAATTGAAACGGACTCAAATACTTGTACTCCCAAGTTCATACAGCAGCTTTCACAATAACCAAAAGCTAGAAACAACCCAAATGTTCATGATGGGTAAATAAAATGTGATGTATATACATACAATGGGATATTATTCAGCATTAAAAATGAGGGAAATTTACCTTGAACACATTATGCTAAGTGAAATAAGCCAGACTAATATTCCACTTCTATGAGGTATTCAGTAAAATTCAATAGAATGGGAGGTATTGTCTAATGGGTACAGAGCTTCAGTTGGGCATCTAGAACCCAGCAAAAAATAAAATTAGCAAGTAGATCAACACATAACAAAATGTTAACTCAAATAAGCAAATGACTTCATTTGTACAAAGTCCAAATATAGGCAAAACCAAGCATCCTTTTTAGAAATACCAACTAGTGTATATTTTGTATTAGAAATACAAAATAGTGTATATGGGGGGGGCAGGGGATAAGAGGATGATTATTCCAGGAGTCAGGATAGTGGTGGTACCTGGTGTCAAACAGTTGGATACATTTCACTATCTTGTAAAAGGCATGAGCCCACCATCCCCACCCCCTAAAAATAGGCCTTCTCATATTTTACTTACCAGATAAGTTTATACTTTGAATTAAGGCTGGAAAATCAAAAAAACACAGTAATTACTTTTCCTCTCAGAAATAACATAGTTCCAAAACTATTCTCCCAGGTATTTTAAGACTAAACACCTAAACATGCCCACATCACTACTTTGCCTGGTAGTAACTTCTCACTAAATAAAACATTAACTAGATATGGTTAAATGTTCTTACAAACTGGTCATAGAATAACCATAAATGCTTATCTAGTAGATTTTTTTGTTGTGTTTGAAATAGTTTCACATCAAATTAATGATACAATTTGAGCTCATTTAGAGCCATCAATTCCACCAACTTTTGAATCCCTAAAAAACAGACACACAGATAGGTATAGTATTTAATCGAAATATATTTGTCTAATATCTACAGAGTGTGAACATTTGGTCTTAAGAAAGCAGACAAAAGGCACAAGTTAGTATTACTACAGAGAAGCATTCATGCTACTGGATTTTATAAATATTCTTCAGAGTGGCACAGTAAAAAAATAAGCAGTAAGCAAAAATCAAATGTTATTTTTTCCTTCCTTTATATTCTAGTGTCTTGACCTCGTTTGTAAAGGCTGAGGACTGAAATTCAACTGAAACCATGGAACACTTAGGCAGGCTTCATTTTAATCACAGTGGTTTTCTTGCAGAGTTTGGGTCAATTAATAGAGGTGCACTAAAAAAAAATCCACAGGAAATTTTCCCCAAAAAAACTAAATACAAGATTGAAGCTGTGGTTGTGCATGTTTATTATATGCATGCATGTATTCTAAAGCCCTTTTTTCATCATAAAAGTAGTGAAGTCTCCATATGACTTGTTTTCTACTATAAAAGCAGCAGCTTCTAAAAAATGTATGACTAGTGCTTTGAGCAGAATAAATGGTCAGTGTCTGGGGCAAGTAGATGGGAGGCAAATTCCAAGGTGAGGCTGGCCCTAGGTTTACCCAGAGGTGCTCCACTCGGAAAGGCGCTGGCGTAAACCTGGAATAGCTTCCTGCCCGCTCCCATTCAGCAGCAAATAGCTGTGTCTGTCTCTGCGGAGTGGACAGGTGAAATGCTGTGGGGTGAGGGTGGGAATCACAATAATTTTGAAATGAGATGAGCCATTTTTACCAGATGGATATCAGTTGGGCCATGCCAATTCCCTCCCACCCCCGGCCTTTTTTTTGTTTTGACAGGAGTTGACTACATGAGAATACTTTTGTAAATGCAAAACATTTTTGGCAGAGTGAAAAATAGAAAAGGCCAATCCTTATTGATAAAAAGGAGCCCATAATTACCCACTTAACTCTTGGTAAGTGAAGTATTTACATGTGTATTAATCAGCAGACGTGTGAACATAGAGTATGCCAAGAGCTCACAACTGTAGACACATGCCCCAAATGGCTCTTGAATAAACGTAATCCTATAGCAGAGTTTGGAGTACATTTTTCACAGTATAGAATTTCTCAGGTACTATTTCTTGAATGATACCAAGCGGTCTCAGTGAACACCAAGAGAACCTTGATACTGTACCACTTTAATTCCTACAAAAAACGGGCTCTTCCTGAAGGCTCCGCACCTCCACCCGGTCAGTGTGCCTTCCACAGGGGATTGAAGTAGACCCAGCCATCACCCTGTAAGAGAGAGGAGGAGACCTCAGCACGCAAAGGGGAGGAAGAGTCCAGACTCTGTAGGTTGGAAGCCCAGGACCACCATGCAAAGCACTGTTAGCATCTTGTCAGGACCACCACCAGTATGTGTGTCTGCCTTGTTCCTGGCATCTCAGCTGTGCCAGGCTGGTGGTCTCACTACCCCTCCTCAGCTCTTAAAGCCCATATGATCTTTGCATGCTAGCATTTTAGGAGGAAACCCCACAAAAACAACACGGGGCGGGGGGGGGGGGGGGGGGCTTTGTTTGTTTACATAATGGAATATTGAGAGGAAGGAGCTCTTTTAAACAGCAGGATAACCTATCAGCCTGGAGGGGAATGGCCAACAAAAGCTCTCAGCAGCAGGAGTAGTCACAAATCAGCAAACACTAGAAATAGCACCAGTCCAACACCAGGGAGAAAGGCAAGAATCAAGATGGTGCACTCCGCCTGGTGCTAGGCTAGAAGGGCATATACTAAATGGGAACGATTCTGCTTTGGGGGTGATTTTTATTCCTTACATATCCTCAAGCCTTCTCTTAGGAACACAAGGGCTTTTAGTAAACTCAGCAGGGAACAGTATGTTTTCTTTTGTCATTTTGTTTTTTGAATGTGCATCTTTCCACAGAAGCCAGACAAGCTAGTCTCAGAGAGACCAGATCCACCTCACAGAAGGATCCTTGAAGGACTGTGCGATGGTTAATTGTATATGTCAACTTGGCAGGCCATGGGTGACCAGATTACACACAATTTCTGAGTGCCTGTGTTTTGGGGTGAGATTAGCATTTGATTGGTAGATTCAGCAAAGGAGATTGCCTTCATCATCCAACTGAAAAGAAAACAAGTGGGAGGAGTCCACCTTCTTTCTGCCTCAATTCGGGACATCTCAGCTGCCCAGATGGGGCATTTACACTACCGGCTCCCCAATCCTCAGCCTTGGACTAAAATCTAAATTATACCATCAGCTTCCCGGGAGTCTCCAGTTGGCAAATGGCAGATCCTGGGGATTTTCAGCCTCCATAATCTATAAGCCAATTCCTCTAAATAAATCTACATGCAGTTATGTCTCCTGTTGGTTCCGTTGTTTCTCTGGTGAACCCTGACTGACAATACAGATTCATCTCATCTGGGCAAGGCTTCCAGACAAGATTCCCTCTCAGTCTCATAAAGGCAGTCTCCCCAGCAGGCCTTCTGCCTGAGCCAGAATCCAACCTAGGCGTCTAGGGAACAGCGGCTGCTTTCTGCTCCTGACCCAGAGTCCACCTCACGATCACTAAGTCACCCAAGGCCTTCTACCTACACAGTAACCCTTCCTTGTCACAGGCCAGGCCTACCAGCACCTGAGCCAAGTAACGCCCAGACAGATCTCAATTGGTTCTCAGTGTTGACTTTTTTAAATTTCTAAACAGCATGTGAAAACTTGTGAAGAATTGGACAGTTTGTGATCGCCTGGAGCTAAGTGGCAGCCACCCTCTTTAGATACAGACCCACGTCTGCCCCCTCCTCCCAGCCTGTTTCTCATGGATGCTGAGGGCCTGCCTGAAACTGGTCTCTGCACTCGCTCCCATTATTCCCTCTTCTGTTAGACTGCTTCCCTGTAGCTCCACAAGCCATTTCAGAGCACACGGTGCCTTGCCATTGCTCAGGGGTGGGATTTATTTCTGCCTCTGCATGTCACTCTCCTGCGTGGCAGCAGCAGCATCCAGGCACAGGATCGGGCCGGCCTGACCTAGCATGTCTGTCCTATTTGGCCCACAGGAGGCGGCGCTCTGAAAGGGCAGTTCTCAGTGGTGAAGGTCCCAGCCCACCCGGTGTGGAGCGGGCAGCAGGTGCTTCCCTGCAGCTAACGATAAAGCAGCAGGGGCCTGAGCTGCTGCTGACTGGGACAGCATCCAGGCCTGCCCTCCCTGGCAGACCAATGGGCTTTTCTGACGGAGGATGCCAAGAGGGACAGGGTGCTCGGTTCTGCCCAGGACCTCTCCTGCCCCATCTTTCTGTCCATCCGAACCACTGTGTTAGCCAAACAGACCCATCTGCCCTCAGGACAAGCACCTAAACAAGCCGCAAAGTTACCTCCTGGATAAAGTACTTGGGCTGCCACGGGGTGCGGAGGTTCTCCCGCTTCCGCTCCTCCAACCGCTGCTTGTCCTCCAGGCGCCGCTTCTGCTCGGTGGCGGCATCGATGTCCCCCAGCCGCAGGTAGCGGGTCACCTCCCGCCAGAGGTTCCTGGGGGTGACAGGAGGGGAAGGGGTCAGGCAGGGACAGCAGGCTCAGGGAAGGTCATCCTCCATGGGGGGGGGGGGGGGGCAGGAAGAGGACACCTGGGCAGGCCATCGTGGAGGCAGCTGCCTCAAAGCTGCTGGAACCAAGGATTCAGGGCTACCCAGCTATGCTACTACAACAAAGCAGGCACAAGGTGTTCACCATATTTTCCTCATAAACTCAGTCACATAACTCAATGACCCATGCTGTATTATCCCCATTTTAAAGGGAAGGAAAAACATTCATGTGAGGTGAATTGCTCAAGGTTAGTGAGCTGATACATATGGACAATGGCTAGTTTCCCACAGGGAAACCCTGTATTAGGAGTTAGGAGGGGAAGGGGGAGAGGAGTTGATTTTGTTGCAGGCTCTGTCTTCTCACCCATATCTACACAGGAAGTTAACTCACTGTGAAAGGCAGCCTACATTGGCTCCTATCCTGTGCCCTTTTTCTCGGAATTCCCAGCACCACCCGGTTTGTACACTGCTCCAGGGGTGAGGACAGGAGCTGAGGGAGAGCAGGGCACCGTCACCCATGCACTTCCTCAGCCACAACAGGATGAGGCGGGGCTGGGTCACAGCACTGTCCTTTTCATTGCCCTCACCCTGACACATCTGGTGCCAGGGGAGGGATGGCATAGGACATCCCAGTGGGGGTGCTCCCAAGAGCAGGACCTCCCATGAGAAGCCTCATCCTAAGACAGTGGCCCCAAGTTTAGAAGGCAGACGCCCAAGGATTAGAGGGGAAGTAGGGAAGAACTGGCCCCAGACAGCTCTGGCCAGACACACCCGGGGACCCAACTAACAGCATTACTAGGGCGGGGACCAGTGAGGCGTTGGGGGCTCATCTGGGGAAGACTCTGAACTTCAAAAGGAAGGGCGGAAAGGTGGGGAGGGTGGAAGCAGGTCAGTGAGGAAAACAGAAAGGAAGTCCAGGGGAGCCTCATGGCAAAGGGCCAGCAAGTGGCCGAGGCAGGGTTGTGGCTGGCATCACAGGGCACTGGCTCTGCCTTCATCCACCAGGGCTCCGGGCAAGGCAGGACATCTGCTCAAACCGAACTCAGCATCCAGAGCAAATGCATGGGTGTGGGCAGACAATGCAAGTATCTTCACTCTTCCCTGATGGGCAGTGGTTCCCTCCCCTCCAAGGGGGCTCGCCGGGGCCAGCATCACTGCGAGGGCTGGGAGAACTGGCCTAACCACTGCCCTCCCCACCCTCCCGCCCTCCCCCAGCCATGCAGGTAAGGCCTGGCAGACCTGCTGCATAGTAGGCTCAGGTGCTCTGAACAGCAAGGGAACCCCTGGACCAGATACTCTACCACCTTCCAGGGCTGTTTCCTAGGAACACAAGGTGGGCGGGGCTCAGTTTCCCTGCAGTTCAGCTCCATGTTTAGTCAAGTCTGCATAAGTAAGCCAAAAAGAGGTGGCACCCCTCTTACTCCCTTACCAGACCCCATCCCCACTCCTGGCTGGATCCCAAGTTCCCCTGGCTAAGAGAGGCAGCAAAGAGACTTGAGGAGTAGCTAACCTGCTCCATATCCCTAGAACAACAGCACAGGGCATCAGTTCTGTTCTCAGCTGCCAAACCAGCAACGACAGGCATGCCATGGTAGGAGCCGCAGGGTTCCTGGCCCTGGGAAGGCTCCGTTGAGGGAAAGGGGGTAGTTCTCTTCCTGCCCGCAGCCTGTCCCTTGTCCTGTGACTATCGCCAGTGGTGGGCTGAGCTGAAAAAGCCAGTGGGTGGCAGTTCATGCCCTCCATTTGGGCACAGAGAAGGTTACACTCTGCCCCCAAACAAGAACAGGAAAGTGTACTGGTCCTACAATGAAGCAGAGGTTCCAGAGGTACTGAGGCCCTGGTGGTACTAAACTCAGTTACAATGTATGGTTCATACGCACTCTTGTATCCTGCCTCAATTTTACAGAATTCACACTACCCATTGGTTACAAACTCTTCTTGTGAAGGCAAACCTTTCACCGAATCATCTATAATTCCATTTTAATCCTACCTCGTATTTCTAAAGAGCAGCATATGGTTTCAGATAAGGCAAATATTTTCTGTAAAGGGCCCGGCAGTAAACCTCTTGGTCTGGCAGGCCATATGGTCCCGGTCCCAACAACTTAACTGCCATTGTAGCAGGAGAGCAGCCATAACCAATAAGCACGACTATGTCCCCATAACGTTTTACAGATAGCAGCTCCAGGCTAGCTTTGGCCCCAGGCTACAGTCTGCTGACCTCCTGGATGAAAAACCAAACGGGCTTATTCCACGCAGAGCCTGCCCGTGTGCCTGCATAAGCATCACCCTAAGGGGTGGCGGCACATTCGTGCCATAACCAGACATGCTGACTGGTCAGATCCTCTGAGTTTCTTAGCCTTTTCCTCCTGCTGAACAGGCAGGCGGGTGTTTTTTATCTTGTTTAGGATTTTAAATAGATATAGATATAGATATAGATATTTAATTTTAAGCTGAAACTTTCTGAATTTAAGAACTCTCCCTTAGAATAGATTCCTAGAAATACAACACAAGACTAAACTGAATGATCCATGTAACCAAACCTCACGCGTTCCTACTGTAAGCACAGGGTACCGCATGTCAATCTGATCACACCCTTGTCGGCCCTGAATTTTTTAAAATTACGTCGCTAATCTGGTAAGAAAGAAAAGTGCCTCGTGGCTTCACCGCACGGTCCTTTGATTACTAGCAGCTCCCCGTGTTGAACTTTGGAATGAAGCAGCAGGCCAGCTGAGCTGACAAACTCTCTGGGGACAGGCGTGAAAAGTCTGCGGCAGACTGTCTTCACCCTCTACCCTCACCTGAAAGATCCAAAGGCTCTACTGCTCAATGGCACACCGAGAGAAATTTCAAATATCTCAACAAGTCAGAGCAGGATGCCCAGCCCGTGCCGTTCACTGAGCTTTCTAAGGCTTCCTCTCTGTCCCCGGGGCCAAGCGCGGAGAGAAAGAGCTGGAGAGAAACGGCCTGGCCCCACCTGGACTCCATGGGCCCCTGCTTCTCCAGGGGGCGGATCTTCTTGGGGCACACGGGCAGCGTGGTCGTGTCCACGACCTTGGTCTCCCCGTTGCTGTAGGTGAACTCTAAGGTGCCGTTCCACTCCCCGTGGACTTTACAGACGATGGTGTTGGTCGGGTTGTGCTTCACCTCTGCCGTGACCCTGAAGGGAGGGAGGAAAATCGAACACGCTGTGCGAGGTTCTAAAAACAGAGAGACTGGGAAAGGTGGACTCACGTTGGGAGATTCTTTTCTTCATGGGGTGGCATGGAGAGGAACTTTTTTTTAGTGTTTTGCTCAGAGTCTAGCTCTTAAAATGTGATCTAATGTCCGTGAACACAAAACGAAGCATTGATGGGCAAACTGGTGAGCGATGAATCAAGTCTAAAGATCAGTTAATAACCTAATGAAAGCTGAGCAACGCCTGACCTCGTGCTTGGCCTTGCCTGGGTACCTTTTGCTCACAGCCGCCTTCCAAGAGCTCTAGACGTGGCCGTGTGGAGGGTTGTGACCGCTTGCTTCACCGGCCCGGCCTGAGGGGCTCCAGGAGGCCAGCTCTGGGTAACAGCGGATCCCAGCTCCCTCTCTACCCGGGAGCTTGCTGCACAGTCGGAGGAACAGGGAGAAATGGGGAATCCTGCTCCAGGCAGCCAAGCACAGGGGGCCAACGCCTCTCTTCCTAACAGCCCAGCTCAGGTTGGACTTGAGCTTTCGAATGCAGGTTCCCAGGCCGCATCAGGAGGGTCCAGGCCACGCCCAGAGGAAGGGTGTTAGGGACATGCTGGGATAGGTTTCACAGTGGCTGCCCCAGAGGGAAGACACCAGATCGGTCGCATTCCCCAATTTCTGTGGGGCCCCACCACCGCTGATTTCAAGCTGCCACCTTGATAGGAGGTGGAGCTGGAGAGCAGGGCACGTGGTCACCCTGTGAGCCCCTGCCTCTGGCTCCAATGGCTCCAAACGGCCACTGAGGGCGCCCCCTTCCCCAGCGACAGACACTGTGGCATCACACAAAATGCCTTCCCCCAAAAAGGGCAGGGATGGCAGCCTGTTCCTACCCTGACTGAGCTGCTCTGGAGGAGGGATTTTCTTAACCGGAGCAATAAAAACTGTTGTGCTTCCGAAAACAGCAGACGGCGCCTTCCATGTCTTAGGCTCGGGCTTCCCCAGCTCCTAAGGCAAAGCTCTCACAGAGGATCTGGGGTTCGGGAGACTTAATGGAGCCAATTTAACATGAATGGGGGTGCTCCCGGGCAGAGTCTGGGTTCACAGATCAAACTGCCTCAGATCAGAGAAACAGGCTGCGGTCTCAGGAGGGGGAGTTTACCGTATCAAACGGAAGCATCTTTTTCCTCTGGTGTGTGTTTGCTGATACATCCCCAAATGATTTCACCCTAAGTTTACAGGAGAAGGGTTTTTTTGTTGTTTTGTTGTTGTTTTTAAACCTGCCATGGGAGGGGGAAACAAGCATCTCTTTTGAAAAAAGATCTGTGAACTTCATCTTGACTTTGAATGCGGGAACCCAATTTCTGGTGGAGAAACGAACCTCGGGGTGTCATGACGAGACAGAGACAGAGACAGAGACAGAGACAGAGACAGAGCCTCTCCGGCGCCTCCTACCTGTGGACCTTCCCTCCGTAGAAGGGCTTCGTGTGGAATATCACGGTCGCGGAGTACCCGGTCTTGGCACAGTTGATGCTGACTTTCCCTCCGAGCTCCACCCAGGGGATGGTGAGGATGGAGCGGGCGTAGGCACTGGGCAGGGTGAACACGTACTCCTCCCCGTGTTCCAGGAGCCTCAGCACACCTCCAGGGAGAGGGGGGGACACGGTCAGGCACACCGGCGCGACAAGGGGCCGCTGGGGTCAGAAGACCAGGAGGAACCAGGCCGCCCCCTGCCGAGGGCACTGCTCTCCCGCCTCCGCCAGGCTGGCTGCTCGTTCTCACCCGTTTATTTCTTTCTCGTGTGCCCCCCTGTGGGCCAGGCACCGAGAACACAACAGTGAACAGGGCGGACCCTCATTGAGACTCTGTGCAGTCACCCTGTCAGCAGTGCCAGAGCTGAGGACAATGGGGGGTGGGGGACCGGCTCTGAGCTGCAACCCTAGTGGATCCACGGCAGAATGAGGCCCCTTGTAACGGCATTTTACTGTAGCTAAACACGCCGCAGCCTGAGGCAGTCAGTTAAGAGGTAAGCCCATGTATTTGCACACAAAATTGCAAGGGGATCCATCTGAGATCTAGATTTTAAAGTTGAGTGGGTTGGGAAAATGGTACTTCTGACTCAGACAAAGAAATCCATGGCATGTGCTGGGTCCACGCAGGCGGAGAGTGAGGGAAAGAAAACACTTCTCTCCCATACCCGGCCCCACCAGGGAGCTGAGCCCGGGAACCAGGACCACTTGCTTTGCAGTATTTTGTTGCCGGGAAATAAGATCATGTGTTATAAGCTGGCACATTAATTAACATGCGGAAGGAGGCAACCAATCCATGTCTCTCCATCTCTCTCTCTCCATCTCTCTCCTCCTCCCCCCACCCCACCCATTCTCTTCCTTCCACTCTCTCTCAAAAAAATAAAAATAAAAATAAAAATGGCAATGAGAAAAATATCCTAACAAAAAAGAAAGCTTATTCCCCTATATCAGTGGTCGGCAAACTCATTAGCCAACAGATTCAAATATCAATAGCACAACGATTGAAATCTCTTCTGAGAGCCAAATTTTTTAAACTTAAACTTCTTCTAACACCACTTCTTCAAAACATAGACTCGCCCAGGCCGTGGTGTTTTGTGTAAGAGCCACACTCAAGGGGCCAAAGAGCCGCAGTTTGCCAACCACTGCCCTATACTAATAAAACTTAATGGCTGGATGACATTTTAAAAGTCATTCCATCAATGAATCGATAAAGCAATCCGTCAGCCACAGGGAGGGGGAGCATCCCGCAGAAGGTGCGGGCCATCTCCCGCCCCCTGGGCTTCCGCAGGAACGGAAGGCGGGAACTGCCTGGACGCTGCCCTCCTCCAGCACAGGGACGTCTCTCCTCCAGTGGCACAGCACGTGGGAATCGGAGGACACGGTAAAATTGAACCAAATGAAATGAATCTCCCAGAGCCCAGGTTCTGTTTTTAAACAAAGGGGGAGACTTCACCAGTCCAGACCTTGGGGTACTGGGTGGGCCTTTGCCATCCCTCGGAAACACAGGGCCCCAGAGAAGTCAGCATGGAGATCCACGCCACTCCCACTTCCTGTCACAGTCAGTGTGGACACGAACCTCCCTCGGGGTCCTGAGCACTCTCCTCCCTGCATCGTCCTCCCGGCTTTCAGCAGGAGCGCCTGAGTGTTCGCACCCGAGCTCCCAGCTCAGAGCACCGCAGGGGCCGGGACCTGGGCCGACACATGCCCGCTGGGACCTCCCACGCGGCCCTCACCCCCTCGGTGCCGCACCGGGGCAGCTCCCTGCCGGGGTCCGAGAGGAGGCCGAGCTGGGGAAAGTGTCCCTGGGATCAGGAGAGAGGCCAGAGATGGAAGACCGGGCCTCCACCCTTCCCCCTCCAGACACACCTGCCATCAGTTACCTTCTCAGCTTCAGGGAAACCGGCCTGCTATGCCCTCCACGGACCCTAACGTCCTCCGGCCGGCCACCCCCTCACCTGTCACCACCACCCCCCCTTCTACATTCGGGGACGCCTGTGACTCCCACACCTTCTCCAATTCTGGTTTCTCCTTCTGGCTCTTCCTTTGTCACCCCCTTTAGGTCTAGGTTTACATGTCACCTTCCCCAGTGGGGCCTTCCCAGCTGCCATCCCACCCTAAAGCTCTCTTGCTCTCTCTCCTCCCCTCCCTTCCAAGCTCCCCTCTCTGTTTCCTTTTTCTCCATAGCACAACCTTCCAACACAACACACGCAACCGTGTTTCCCTCGTAGAACGAAACAGAAGCCGCATGGGGACAGATGTTTTTTAAGGGCTGTCTTGTTCATGCAAGTGCCCACAGCTCCGAGGACCAGGTCTGCCTTCCAGGAGGAGCTCAGTGAGCATGTGTGAGGTGAACAGAAGGCGTTCTTATCTCATGGGAAGGGCTTTCAAGGAGCCTTATACGCCCTGAACTGAAAGCCCAGTTTTGAGTTCGGGTTTTTGTTTTTTGGGTGTTTTTGTTTTTGTTGTTGTTGTTGTTGTTTTCTGGGAAGTGTGTCTATATCCTTGAATCTCAAAAGGATTAGTGACTCAAAAGAAGGTAAAGAGCTGCTAACACAGAGGCCTGGGTTTCACAAGGATTATTATAGGATTCTTCAAACAATGCATCGACTTGCTTCACAGCTATTTGCTAAACGAGAGGCTGCCCAGGAGGGGTGTGATCGCACTGCAGCTCTGCTCACTTCAGAGCCCCCAGCTCTGAGTCCGGAGATTGGCCCCGGGAATTTTTATGAGCAGATTGTGAATAGGTACTGGTAGCCCTATCATCCTCATTGTCTGTGAGCCCCAGAACACCGGTGAGAATGAATACAAATGTGTCTCATGGGTTTGGAGCCAACTCTAATATTCATACAAAGCTGAAAATAAAGCCTATGTAAGGCCACTACACACATGCATATAGCATGTGAAGATGTGGGGGGGAGGGGGGCAGCCAGTTAGGCAAATAGCTACATCCCATCTAGCCCATCACCTTGGCCCCATTGGGAAATTACCAGGATCTGGTCCCAAAATAACAAAACCTTTCCCTCTTTCCCACCCACACGCTCACCCGCCAACTCACTCACCCCCCATTCCAAAACAAAATAAAAACAAGGAACTCCACAAGCAAAATCTTCTATCAGACATGCAAACGTCCCTGTGGAAGAGTCAAAACCGAACCCGACATGGGACATGGCTTACCTTCTCCGATCATCGAGACCCCCACGGACATGCCCATGAACTTGCTCTTGGTCCATACGTGCGTGTTGATGCACAGTCTCTTCTCCTTGCACTCACAGTAGAAGCAGGAGATGGGCGGGTGATGGGACACCTGCTCGGCCACAAACCGCAGCTTGTAGCTCTCCCCGGGGTCGTCGGCAATCAGGTGCTCGCGGCCGGGAGGCGAGCGGGGGGCAGTCCTCTTGGGCCTGACCCTGTCCCTGGGCACCTCCCAGGAGCAGTGGAACGTCTCGCCGATGATGGGGTTGTAAGGCTTCTTGGCCAGGGCCCCCTTGCGGCCCTCGTGGAAGGCGGTGAGGTAATACTCCACGAAGCAGATGACCCTCTCCTCCGGCGTGGCCCCCGCGGCCACGGCCAGCAGCAGGTCCGGGTGCGCCATGAAGTCCGCGTACATCTCCAGCAGAGACCGCTTCTCCAGGATGAAAGTGGGGAGCACCACCTGCGGTAGGAGGAGACACAGTCGGACAGGACTCCCTGTGATGACGCGGAAGAGTGGAAAGGAAAAACATGAAGGCTTCCACCCATCAACCAAATCCACAGGGGCTCCAGCCAGGGGCCAGGGGCTTCCGATTTGTACACAAATGACGAGTCAGGAGAAATAATGCAGAAGAAGCTGGAAGCAGGTGCAGCGGCAGACCGACGCCGACCTGGCTTTGGTGAACCCTGCTTTGATGATCTGAGTGATTTTCCTTCTCGGCCCCTCCGGGCTAAAAACAAGGGCCCCTGTCTCTCCACTGCCGTCACTCTGACCACACGGCTCCCCTTCACTCATTGCTGAGTGTGAAGATAACGGCTTGGAAGGACTTTCTCATGTTCTTCCTCCTTCAGGCACAGCCAGGAGGATGCTCAGTGTGTTCCCACAAACATGGACGTTGGGGTTTGCTAGTGGTCAAAGGGGGTCCGGGTAGACCAGGACCCACCATTAGTGAGAGTGTCCATTTGGGGATCTCTGTCAGAAGAGGAGCCCGTGAGCCCCGATGAGACGCGGGCAGGGTAGGAGGGTGGCCGGCCCCTGGCTGGGGGCTCTAGGAGGCAGGGCCAATGCCAGGCAAATGCCCACAGAGCTGACGTGAAGAAGAGGAACCGTGAGGGTCAGAAGAAACAAGCATAAGTTCCCAACAAGTAGGCTGGCACCCATTGAGAGTCTTCTGGTCAATGGGCAGCACAGGGGTACCCAGGTTGGTCACTGCCCATTGCTGTAGGTAAGTAGAAATCTGAGCGGCTCCGACAGGCATGGGACAAGGAAACTCCTCGTTGACACCAAGTGGATCCAAGTGGCCACTCAGGTGCCATATAACCCAAGTGCCTGTAACCCAGCCATTAAGTCACTTAAAGCAAATGAAGGGTGTTCTGGAACTGCGCTGGAGAGCAGGTAGTGCATGACTCCTGCTGATATGCAAAGGGAGAGCCTGTTTCTCACCACCCAACAGCGATGTCAAAATGACTAAGTTACTGGGTATCGACACTCCTCCCCGGCAGCCACATGACACAGCTCTTTTTGGCCTGAAGCACCTCACATTCCTCCTCCTCGTGTGGAATCGCAGGGTTCTGAACCTGGAAGCCTGGCCTTGACCTCTTGGCTCCTCCGTGACACCCTCCGAGTGAGGGCAGAGGAGCCACACGAGTTCAAGTTCAAGCAAGCTGACCAAGGTCATGCAGCTGGTGGACGTTCCCTCCTTACACGACCAGGCCTGCCCTTCCTTTACACAGTCCCTAACTCCCATGAGAACGTTTGCCCTGATCATGAATACCCTGGCTTACAGGTCTGTGGCCCTGCCTCCACTTCGGCTCGCTAAGACCCCTCCTTGCCAACATCTAGCTACAAAGGAAGACAGATGTCCTGAGAGGAAGAGACAGACAGGCAGGCCTGAGATTAGCAAAGCACCGAGATATCAGAGGGAACTGGAGGAAGCCCGGCCCACCGCAGAGATGAGGTTGGTATCGTTTTTAATGTTCTTCTATCTTTCATTTAAAATCTCTGACAGAGGAAAATGGACCCGTGTTAAGCAAAAAAGCAACCAGATGTAAAATGGAACATGTAACACCATCTAAGAATCATAAAAAGACCCTGAATGCTAACCTATCTGTCTTGATGATAGAACTGAATGGTTTTTATATTTTTTTTCTGGGTATCGTTCTGCTTTGCTTTTATAATGTACTGGGAGATGAAACATTCTTTAAAATACAACCATCAAATGAAAGGAGATTTCCTCATTTCCTTTCTGCAGCAACTTGACAAAATTGAGAATCTCAAGGATCTGAGCTGGGAAAGTAATTCCTGCCTCAGAATGGCCTTCAGATGCCACTGTTCCCGCTGCTGGAGGCCCTCCTGTGGGACAGGCCGTCACTCAGCACCACCGCCACGCTCTCCGAGTCTGCTCTTCCAGGCGCTGGCTGTTCTCCCCGGGGCCTCCCCCCACAGGTGGCTAATGGCAGAATAAAGAAGAAAGACAAGCCCGCCCGGTGTGGCTCAGTGGGTGAGCATTAACCTATGAACCAGGAGGTCATGGTTTGATTCCTGGTCAGGGCACATATCCGGGTTGTGGGCTTGGATCCCCAGAGTGGAGCACACAGGAGGCAGCCAATCAATGATTCTCTCTCATCGTTGATGTTTCTCTCTCTTCCTCTCCCTTCCTCTCTGAAATATATATATTTTTTTAAATGCAGAGAGGCGTAATAACCCCACACACTCACCATCTCTCCTTCTCCTGTCCCCCAGGGCCACTCAACTTCTCCAAGAATCATAGGCCTTAAGTAGCCTGGGAAAACCCATCAAAGAGGCTAAATTAATTAGAAAGAAAAGTCACAAATGTCCACATCATCAGATTATCCCCAAATCACTCCATGTCCTAATCTCCCTTCCAGGGCCCAGGGGACCCTCTGATCAGGAGGAAAGCCAGGAGGGAGCAGGCAGGATTACAGCGAGGTGGTCAGCCCTGACACTCAGAGCTCCAAGTGAAGGTGGTTCCACCATCTTGACACGTGCATGGCCACCTTTAAGACAGTAGGGAGGGTCCTCACTGCCTTATGACCCAGCGATTCCACTTCTGGAAATTTATCTGAAGAAACTCAAAACACTAATTGGAAAGAATTTATGCAGTCCTACACTCATAGAAGTATTACTTACAATAGTCAAGATATGGAAGCAACTCAAGTACCCATCAATAAATGAGTAGATATATGTGGTATATATCCTATCTAATAAAGAGGAAATATGCTAATTGACCCTCATGCTGTTGCAAAGATAACAGCACCCACAGCCAATAAGGAGGGGATATGCTAATTGACTGCTCTACCGTCAAAGATGGCGGCACCCACAGCCACAAGATGGAGGTGCCCAGTCCCCTCAGCCCCACCAGGGCAGCAGGAGCTCAGCAAGGCCAGGCCCACCTACCTCCAGAGTTCCGCAGTCCCCTCAGCCCCCAACCACCCAGGGCCAGCCCAAGGCACAGGCAAGCCTCAGATGGCAGCTACCCGGCCGCCCAAGACTCTGGTAACCAGGGCCAGCCAAGGCTTGAGCTGCTGGCAGTGACAGGAGCAGAGGTATGATGGGGCGTCGCCTTCCCCTGATGGCTGGGTTGCCTCCTGCCCCTGAGGGCTCCTGGACTGTGAGAGGGGGCAGGTCGGGCTGAGGGATCCCACCCCCTCCAGTGCATGAATTTTCATATTAAAAAGAAAGAAAGGGCATGCATAGTGAGCCCTCTGGAGAAGTACAGCTGTAGCTTCCTAACTGGCCTTCACTTCCTGTCATGCCCACCCTTACTTCTCTCCATATCGCAGCCAGAGTCTTCTGTCTGCCATCTCTACAAGAGGTAAGGTTGAATCTGGCCCCCACCTCCCTCTTGTCTCACATGACCTGACCCGTCACTTTTGGCCCCCAGCCCTCCCCCTTCCAAGCTCCCCTTCCCAGACACTCACATCCACCCGTTTCCCTGTCCTGCCCTCTCTCTGCCTCGTCTAAATGACACAGCTATTCAGCTCAAGAGTAACCTCTACGAAGCTTTTCCCAACAGCTCCTGCTGCCAAGATAAACCAACAACCTCCTCCTGCATATCTGCACTGAGCCCCACACTCATCTCCATCACAGCACCCACAATGCTCTTTTTGCTCTTATTAAAACTATAAAGAGGATTGGGACGATCTGGGGAACTCTTACATGGGCCATAGATGAAACAGTTTGGCAGCAATGTTAAATTTCCCAAGTGTGACAAATGTCATGTGTGAGAGGAATGTCCTATTGTTTGAGGATACTCATTACAACACACTCCGAAAGGGTTCATGAAAAATACACGCATACTCACAGATACACACAGAGGGGGAGAGAGGAAAATGGAAAGAGGCAGTGGAGAAGGAGAGAGGAAGGAAGAGAGGAGAAATAAATACCAAGCAGCAAAATGTTAACTGGCCAATAAAGGCAATCCGTGGAAGATCACTGTACTATTTTTGCAACTCTGCTGTAGATTAGAAAATGTACAATAAAAAAAAAAAAAATGGAGGAAAAAGAGAAAAAGGCTCTACTGCAGCACCTGAGAACTTATCCATTTTCCAAGACAACCCTCCCGAAATTACAGACTCGGGGAGTATGACCAAGCCCAGCCCACTAGCTATGTTTCTGCTCTTGACAATGGCGCTGAGGCTTTGTCAGAGATGGGAAAGTGAACACCTGGGGAGACAGAGCGGATGGGCTGGGCGCGGGATGACTGTTTCCCCTTCCATCCCTTCTCAGTGTGTTCGGATGATGTTTTTGTGCAGAACGTCAGACAGGTGCCTTTCAAAACCAGCACCTGGAACGCACTGGGCAAGACACCACACTTTTCACTGAAGCAGATTTCTCTCTCATACGATCTGCCTTCGCAAATAAGTCACTTCATCATCTGTTTCTCGGGCGGGGGACCCCGGAGCCGGAGCCAGGAATGGGTGAGTACTAATTGGGCTGTCTGCCTCCCATGGAGAGGTGAGTGATGGCCCAGCTGTACCGATGACGGCGTCCAAATGGCTAGAATCAGGGCCGCAGATTTATGGAGCCATCAATAAGGGCTGCCTTCTCTCCCATTAACATAATTAAGACAATGAACTACTTTGGGGAAAGGAAGAAAAAAAAGAAAGAGAAGATCTACACTCGGGACTCAGAGAACAATTAATTACATTTACAGCTGCATCAATCTAGAAGTAAGTAGCCAATCTTCAGGCAGGGCCCTAAGAACTTTGAAGTAATCCATCGCCCACCAGGAAAGTCAGAGTGCCCCCATCAGGGGGAACCACGGGCCTCTGCCAAGGAAGGCCCAGAGCAGGTGCAATTTTCTCCAAAGAATCATCCGGTAACTTAATAACCCTGAGAATTCCCTACATAACACAATGCCCTGTCCTCGCCCTGGCAAACCTACCCAGTGCCAATAAGCACACAAAGAGAGGCCAAGGCACCCTCCGAGATGGATCTGTGTAATCCTTTAAGGAAACAGGGGAAATACACACAAAAACCCAACCTGACAAAATAAAGGGCAGGTCATTCACCGCCAGGAAGGGTTAGTGGCACCTGTACCCACCAGCGGGTTTGTTTCTCTGCACGGCGACCATGGGATTGGATCACCAGGAAGGCTGCCTCCGGGGACCAGAAGGGATAGCGAGTGACAGCAGCAGCAGGGCATGCCTCCGTGTGCACAATGGCCTCGCTCTGGCTCCACTGTTTTGCTTCATCCTGGTTTCTCCTTGTGGCCACTTGGTCGTATCCATCTCCGTAGGCCAGTGGTTGGCAAACCGCGGCTCGCGAGCCACATGTGGCTCTTAGGCCCCTTGAGTGTGGCTCTTCCACAAAATACCTGGCATTAGGCCATCTGTAACCTTCTCTAGGACACAGCAGGAAATGAAAGTCTCCTTCCTGACGTTCCCTTATCATCTCCTATGCTTTTCTGACGCTTCCCTGCCCTGTCACCTCGCAGCTCCCGCAAGGAAGCAAATGCAAGGCGCACGCTCTGGGGATGAGCACGAGTCTCCTTCCCAGTAATTCCTGGAATAGCCAGACTCGGCTGCAACTCTGAGCTCACCCCCTCGGCTTTCCCGGCCTCCCCACAAAGAAAAGATGATGAGCCGGGAAGACTGAGAGGTAGAGACGACACCCAAACAACTGGCCACGCACCCAGGAGGACACGCCCACCTACCTTGGTCAAATCCATTCCAAGTTTGAGCTGCGAGATGAGATGGAGAATTACACTGCGCTGATCCTCCATGACGCCCAGTTCTGCCTCTTCCTTGTCTTCAGTGTCACTTTTTTCATCTTCGGACAAAACCAATTCAGGGCCTGAGTTCGGCTACAAAAAGATCATCAATAAAAGTCAGCAGCGGGTCCGGGGGAAGGGAGCAGCACAGCACGCGAACCCATACACTTGGCAATGACGGAGGGAGCCCGGTTCTGCCCCAGGAAGAATCTCTCTCTAAGCCAGAACTATTGGCCACAGGGTGGAGGATGACCCTTTTTGGGATGCAGGTCATCCTGAGCTACTGCACATGCCCTCCGATCTCCCCACCACGTCCTATGAGTGAGCCTTCTGGCCTAAGGAGGTCCCCTGACAAGAAAGCTCCCTGTCCTTTAAGAAACTAACATTCAGGAATGAGCCCCCTTAACCTTGGCCACTCCCAAACAATATTCTATTAACTAGCACAACCCAGGACACTTTATATCTAATACAATTTTTTCTGTGTTTAAGGGAAAGATCTGATACCCAAGGGACAGGCTGAAATTACCTTATTTTGTGAGAAAATGTACCCTTGACTGTTTTACATCAATTAATATCACAACAGCAAGTGTGAAAAGTGAATTGGCATTCATCTAGGGACGGAGGCAAAAATGAGAAGGTCAAGACCAACTCGGAGGCTTTGTAAGAATGCTGAGGTCCATGCTGGCCACCAGACCCTGCTTTCCTCATGCAAGTTTATTAATGCAATTGCTCAGCTCCATTTTTCCAAGGACATAGAAATCAAAACAACAACAGGCAAGTGAATAAACAGAATGTGCAGAAGGGAATGACTGCACACAAAGTTTTCAAGACCCAAGAAGTTTTCTGGCGACCATGTCGAGCTGTCTGCAGAACTCTGCTGAAAAAAGTAGTAACCACTGCACACTTATCTTTGTCCTTATGGTGCTTGTTTACATGTAAACAAAAACACTGCACACAACATTATACCACTGTTCCTAAGGACTGCCAGACACAGTGACGTCAGCATACAGAAGTGAAGGCTCAAAGGTATTACCTATAAAAGCATACAGACTTGCCCCAATGTCCATGCAAAAATGAACGGTTTATAAACCACACTGGACAGAACTATCTCATTTTATTTGAAGGCACTTCCAATCCGCAAAGTTGATCTCAGTGGTCGAGGTAGTTGTAACTGTCTGGCCGAACAGACACGTGCCAGCCCTTCCTTGCAAGCACCCCAGAGGAGACAAGGTACTCCCCCTGCCCCAGGTAGGCATTTTTAAAATTTGAAATTAAACAGCCATTTTCCAAGCCTTCTCTGAGTAACCCCACGTCTGGGCCGACAGTGGGGCCGCCTCAGTGATGTCCAGGGGGCTTTCCCCAGCCCAGGCTTGGGTTTCCTCCAGAGCGTGTCTGGCCTCATCGCAATGTGTGGCATCATCGGCAAGTGATTGATTTCAGAGAGGAGGGTAGAAGGGAGAAAGAGAGAGAGAGAGAAACATCAATGATAAAAGAATCATCGATAGGTTATCTCCTGCACGCCCCACACACAGGGGACGAGCCCGCAACCCGGCCATGTGCCCTGAACTGGAATCAAAATGTGATCTCCTGGTTCATAGGTTGACGCTCACTCACTGAGCTAGGCCAGCCAGGCAGTTGCTACTTCTTTGTGGTGACCTGGTAGGCGGTAATTTGTTATCAACAGACTTCCCCTCAACCCAGGGCAGCTTGGGGAGGCAAGGATCATGCCTGGGCATCTTGCTTTGGGAGAAAGGGCGTGGGGGTGGCAGGCAAAGTCCTTAAACATCTCAACAACAAAGGTAGCTACATTTTGAGAGCAATTATTTCTGCTTGAAATGAGTCGTTCTCACAAAGTACTGATTGCAAGCTAAACAAATCAATAGCTCCGGTGAGGCAGCCATAAGCTTTCTGAATTAAAGAATGATCCTTTCTTCTGAAAATGGGATTTCCCATTTGCCCACAAGCCGGTACACAGAGAACTCGCCATCCTACCCACTCAATACCCCACTGGGTGCCACGTGCTCACAGACCACCTGGGACCGCCACTGCCTCCTGCTGTCGGCCTGACTTGAAAGTTAAGCCCAGCTCATCCCCCATTCCAGTAACCAAGGAAGCCTTCAGCAAGAACCGGCTACGTGACACAAAGAATGTGCATGAATGTGCACACGAGCCTCTTCAGCCCTTACCATCACACGCGACATCACGTTTCCTCTGTGTCTGCTGATGACTCTCAGAGACACTGGCTCCAGGAGAGAGAAGGAGGGCTGGTACATGGGCCCCAGAAACCAGGGTCAGAGCTCCTGGGGCCCTGAAGTCCTGCCAAGGGAAGAGAGGCTGAGGGGAGCCCGACACCCATCTGCCTCCTTGGCTCAGATCCTTAGCAAGCAGTGCCTTAAGCAGAGGCAAGGATCCAGCAATAGTTCTGTCTCCCACAGCTTCTGAGAGCTTGCCCTTTCTCTTACGGGAAGGTTTGCAAAAAATCCTCCTGCCCAACCTCAAGTAAACAATCAGGGGCTTTAAAAAAAAAAAAAAAAAAAAAAAAAGCTGCTTCATTCACCACATTGTTAGTGAAACATCTTAGACAGTGGTCACCAACCGGTGGTCCATGGACCTCTAGAGGTCTGTAAGGCCTGAAAGGTTGGCGACTGCTGTCTTAAAGAATAGCCACAATTCCACCCTCACTGGGACTCAGTCCTTTGCAGGAAGTTGAGACCGCCCTCTGTTTTGGGTCCAAATTGAAGGCATTGCATGGATAGAACTGTGGGACTCAGTTCAAAAGGTGCCCATTGGCAACATAAATACGTCAACACCCACAAAGCACCTGATAGCAAACACTGCAAGAAATGGAGGGTTTGGTCCAGCCCATGTGGCTCAGTGGTTGAGCATCGACCTATGAGCCAAGAGGTCACAGTTCAATTCCCAATGAAGGCACATGCCTGGGTTGCGGGCTCAGTCCCCAGTAGGGGGCGTGCAAGAGGCAGCTGACCAATGATTCTCTGTCATTATTAATGTTCCATCCTCTCTGCCTCTCCCTTCCTCTCTCTGAAATTAAATAATAGTAGTAATAAAAGAAATGGACAGACAGGCTTGGGAAAAGTTTTAAAGACAGAAAGCCTTCTTCCCTTTTGGGGTCAAGGGTTGTTGATTCTGCTACTCTGATGTAAAATCCAAAACAGCGCTAATGGGCACTGGCTCTCAGTCTGTTCTCCATAATCAGGCCCATGTGCCCATCTGCGTTTTCACCCTCCCTCTCCCAGGGCTCTGCTACTGTCTGGGGCATCCCCACATGCCCACACCCTGGGATCCCTATGGATTTCTGCTTGTAAAGTGATGACAACTGCCTCGAGGTGGTCAAATGAGAAGTGGTTTTATGATGCTGAGAAAATTCATAAGACTTAAGAAGAATCTTTAAAGACCTCATCCCCCAGAGATCTTTGCAAATGAGCCAGCCAGCTCAGCCATAAAAATGTACCCAAACTTGAAGATAAAATGGAATTAAAATGTGTTTGAAAGAGAAGCAGGCTTTGGAATAATGAGGTTCTTAATAAAAACAAAAATTATGACTCAGTATTTCTTCCATGTGAACAACTCGGGGCTACAAAAATCAAGCGACTCATCATGCCTATTAGCAAATGCGGGCGAGGACAAGAAATCTGATGAAGCGCAGAAGGCCACGTGGCAGGCTGGGGTTTGGGGGCCACTCCTTGGTAGCTTTGTGTGACCTGTGCCCCAGAACAAGGGTTCTTAATCTGGGCCCTACGGACACTCCTTAAGATATCTATCACAGCCCTTGATGTTTTATATAAAAATTGCATGTCTGGGCATTTTTCTGGAGACAAGGGATCCCTGCTGATCTTGGATACTTAGAAGAGTGTCTGGCCCTGGGCTGACCTCGGGGCCTCTCAGGAACCAAAGGGTCCGAGATCCTGTAATAGGGAGAGACTCTTATGGTAGGAAGCGGTCCAATCAGTCTGAGCATCTGCAGATGCACCCCTGCCCTTAACCACACTGCCACTTCTCACCCAGCAGGGGGCAGCACGCCCACAAAACTAGGGTGAGGCCCAAACCAGAAGCAGAAGTGTGACTGTGTTCAACAACAGTCTTCTCCAGGGGGACACCATTGTAGGGGACTCTCTTTAACAAAAATCTGATTTTTTTTTTCAATACAAATGTAACTTCCAAGCAAGACCGGCATTCCAATCTATTTTATTCAACACACATATGTAATTTAACTACAGTTTGGGTCAGTTCCAGGAAAAACCAGGAAACAGACATTTATTTTCAGAGTCCATTCATTTCCTTACCGCAGGCCTCACTACACCCCCCTCCCTCAAATCTATTCCCCTTTCTTGAGCCTCATTGCTATTTTCCTTTTCTCAGACAGTGCACATCCAACCCATTCTTTCTCCACAATGACCTTCGCTTCTTTCTTAACCAAAACCTGGCGTTCAGAGAAGTGCAGCCAATAACGTATAAGCAGTTTGACCTACTAACGTCCTCTTGATTTATCCATGCCTATTAGCTTAGGGTCTTCCCTCCAAGGGCTAAATCCTCCCTCAGAGTTGAACCACTTGGGGAGAGGCCTGTGGGGTGGCATAACCAAGCTCTGAAGAAGCCCTTTTCCTGTTGAATAGGGAGCAAGTCCATGCCAGAGCCGTTACATCACAGACATGCAGATGCCAGGGGGTCTACACGGACTAAGTAGGCTCCTGCAGTGTGGTCTTCTGCCCAAGTCAATAAGCATCATCCGCAAAACCGAACACATGGAATTAAAGTGATCTGTCACTATCCTGAAAGTCCACCTGAGCCAGGACAGGAAACACAGCCAGGGAGAGCAAGAACATCCAATTCTCCTCCAGCAGCGAGCACACTGTAGTGCCATCGTTTTAAAGCCTGGCATCTCTCCACGCACACGGCTAGCTTGGCATGGAGGCATGGGGCGAACCGAGCCACACCAAAGAGCCTTGCTACTGAAAGACAAAAAGCAAACATTGAGCAGATGGTGTCTTTATGGGAAAATGGGGAAACCCAGCCATGCCAGGAAGGAAGCCTAGTGTCGTGAGGACCACAGAAAGGTGGGCAGTGGACGAAAAGACCCAAAGCACCACCCTCCATGTCCTCAAGAGAGAGAAACGTCATGACAGACAGCAGCCCGGGCAAAGGAGTAACCAGGGAACGTGTGTCCTCACAGGTAACTTACTTCTCATCCCACAACTACACAGAGCATGCAATCACATGCAGCAATGGCCACCAGGGCAAATCTGCTTCTGTCCCCTAGGGAATAAGAATCAATAGAAGTTGGTCTGCCAGAAAATGAAAGGGACTAGGAAAAGAGAAATGTGAAGCTGAAACATGGATACGGGTTAGGGGGCCGGAGAGATGGGAAGGAAGGTAAGTAAAAGACCAAGGAGAAGAATGAAGAAACACAGTGACTACTGGAAGAGAAGCAAGGGTTCTGAGTGTCTAAGGCAGGGGTGGGGAACCTTTGTTCTGCCAAGGGGCATTGGATATTTATATCATCATTTGTGGGCCATACAAAATTATCGGCTTAAAAATCAGCCTGCTGTATTTGGTCAGACATTTAATGAACTCACTCCTAATGCCTTGGCAGGGCCAGACCAAATGATTTCGAGGGCCTTATACAGGTACAGGCCAGATGCTCCCCACCTCTGGTCTAAGAGGTACAGGTGCCCAGGGACCAACTACTGAACCAGTTTTTTTTTGGGGGGGGGGTTCTAATGATAATGGTGTTACTGTCATTGACATCATTTATGGAATCCATAAAACCAAGGATTCAGTCCCCTTTCCCTCCAGTCATTTCCTTTTTCATTTCAATATTCACAGCATATTTAACCAACGTATCACAATCATTCCTTAGCCCTCAATAGTGTATCTTCACATCAGTAATATTTTACATCCTAGGAAGCCCCCTCTCGCAGCCCAAGGTCACGAACACTGGCGTAGCTGCACGCGAAGACGCAGTCCAGCTCAGTACACCAGTCAATGGCATCCGCCCAGCCTGGGGTGAACAGAGATGGGCCGCAGTCCCGCGAATTCCTCTTGGCATTTTGGTCCCTCGTCCCCCAGGAAGAAATGGTCATCGCACGACTATCAAGTGCAGGGCCCTCTCCCTCACATGCTGGGGAGAACTACCTCCCCTGAGGACACACGCAGACGTAAACGTTTTGTGATAGGAATGGAAGAGTGGCTGCTCCTGATGGCCTACTGTCCTTCCCACGTCTCCTCCGGAACGGTCTCTTCTGCGCCTGCCTCTAACTCCCCCACGTGCTGGGCGGAGGGCCCCTCAGTTGACTGGATGATGCTCTCTCCTGGTCAGAAATCATACCAGGGAGCTTATGGTCTTCAGATGGTGTGTCTAGCTCAGCGGATGCACCTTGGCCCTCAGGCAGGGCAGCTGCCGAAGGCTCTTCCCGTGCAACATCTTCCGTCTCAAACATCCTTCTGTTCTATGTGGAGCCACGTCCAAAGCCGGGTGGCAAAACTGCGCGCCGAAGGCCACCACCCTATTTAGGGGACTTCGTCTTGCCATTTGGAGGTAGGTACAATGAGGCCGCTGCGGGGGGAGGGGGGGCGGGGAGACCCGACGGAGGCGTTGTCTCTGATCCTTAAGAGGTTCGAGCACAAGCATGCCCACACAGCGTGGTCCCAGCTGCCGTTTTGGAGATGTGAGTTGGTGGCCACTGACATCCCAGTCCTTCGGCTGCCTCCCAGGGGCGGCGCTGCTGTCTTGCTCTAACCACACATACACACACACTTGCCACACTTGGCTCTCATAGACGGGAAGGACAGAGGCTCCTCCTGAGCAAAGGGGCCGACCTGCAGAGAGGGTTAAGTTTCAGTCAAGCACGCCCTGGAAGGCAGAGGGACAGCATCAGCCGAGACAGTCAGGGATCATTCTACCCGTCGGGGCTCCTCTCCAAGCATTCAGAGGAGGCGACGGCAGCCTCGGTCCTTTCCTCATTTCCACATTATCTGCTTGGAAAGCAAATGAAAGCACCAAAGAGAGGAGCGGGGAAGGAACAAAGACAGTCTAAAGAAAGGACCAAAAAGCACAAGCAGCAGCAGCAGCAGCAGCAGCAGAGTCCCGGCCGCCCACATGCAGGAACCAAGAGGCCACAAGCCACACAGCCGAGTGCCTTTGGCCTCGATGTCTAGCACTGCAAACCACATCCAGGCCGGGACTTCCTGAGAGCAAAGCTGGGCGGGGTTGAGGGGCAGGGTCCCCAGAGCCCTCGTTCTGGGTGTCGCTGGCTGGCAGCATGGATCGCATTTCCAAACGGCCAGGAAGCTCGTTAGCACAGGGATCAAAGTCACGAGGAGGAAAAGAAAGAGGCCACAAGAACAGAACAGCACACAATCCCAGCATCCCAGGAAGTGTGGAAGCATAAAAGGAGAGCTTTGGTGCAGAGGCAGCCCTGAGTGTTAACCCTGCAAGCACTACCTTCCGCCCGTCAGGCTCAGGGTCCTGGTCTGTGAAACGGAGGCGGAACCACCCACAGCTCAGAGGAAATGCCTGGCAAACGCCACTGCTCTGGCCTGTGGCTTTCGCACTGGGTACGTGGCGGCACCTGTGGGCTTGTGAATCTGGAAGCCACTGCTTAAGCCTCCCCCGGACCCCCTCCTTCCGCAGCACCCCCCTGGAAGCTGTATGATGCAGCCCATGCTCCTTTCCCAGGCCCCCCCAGCAGTGAGGACACTCAGGGCTCTGGACCTGCAAAAGGTCCAGGGCCCCCACACAGGCCATGGCCCTGACCTTCAGGTCCTGGATCTGGGGCTGCACCGGGAGGGAATTCACAGAAATGTCAAACAAGTCTCAGCCAAGCCCTAACCGGTTTGGCTCAGTGGACAGAGCGTCGGCCTGAGGACTGAAGGGTCCCAGGTTCAGTTCCAGTCAAGGGCATGTACCTTGGTTGGGGGCACATACCCAGTAGGGAATGTGCAGGAGGCAGCTGATCGATGTTTCTAACTCTCTATCCTTCTCCCTTCCTCTCTATAAAAAAAAAAAAAAAGAAAAAAAAAAAAGTCTCAGCCAAGTGCACAGCAGACCCAGAAACCACAAGAAACAAACACAAGCAGCAAGGACAGTGAATCAGAGAGATAGGCCATCAACTAGCCCTAGAAGACCAGCTACGGTCTAGAGCACATGTGTCAAACACAAGGCCCGCGGGCCAAATCCAGCCCACCAGGCCTTGCAATGTGGCCCGCACCGCGCTGTCATCACTGCACTCCGCTGTCAGTTTATGACATTGTCAGTTTATGACTGTTCAGTAAACCATTCGGCCCGCGATTTAGGCTGGATTTTAGATTTTGGCCCCTTCTCTGATTGAGTTCGACACCCCTAGTCTAGAGTGACAGGAGCAGGGGGCACGCCACCCATGTGGCCATGTTCCCTAGAAGGCCGGGAAAGGTAGGGAAGGAACTCATGCGAGATCCATTCTAGCCTTCCTGGCCGCTGGTAAGAGGAGAAGCAAAGAGCTAAGACACAGGGTGCACGGAGTGGAGAGCAGGCCCAGGTCTGAGAAAGTTCCCATCACCCCAGCCGCCTCGGATGCCCCCAATTAGAAAAGCACATTCGGTATTAGAATATATGGATGGCCTAGATGGTTTGGCTCAGTGGATAGAGCGTCAGCCTGTGGACTGAAAGGTCCCTCCATTCCAGACCTTATGACTAGACTCGTTCCCTTGGGGAGCCTGGGTTGTGGGCTCGATCTCCAGTAAGGGGCATACAAGAAGCAACCAGTCAAGGATCCTCTCTCAGCACTTATGTTTCTATCTACTTCTCCCTTTCCCCCTCCCTCTCCACAAAAATACATTAAAATAAAAAGAATATAAGGATGCTAAGACAGGGTCTCTGCATTCAACAACCTTGAGTGCCTGATCTTTCTTTCCTCCAGCCCCGGTGGAACCGGTGAGTTCCGACTCATCATTTGAGGCAGTTCAACCACAGTTGAACTGTGGGCACCTCCATCCTCACAAAGAATCTAAACACCCTGTGCACGCCCACTGGCACCTACGGAACTGCACTGATGTGCCCGCACGGCTGCTTCCCAACAGGAGCAGGAACCTCAGGTCCCTGTGGGAGAGAACACTGGTGATCTGAGCTGGCTACTTGGGGCTCTGGGGAGACTGGACTTAGAAGTCACCTCCAGGGTCCGGACGGAAGAATGCTGGGGACAGTGGTGGCCCCGGGCTTGTCAGCTTACCCGAATCAGAACTCCTTGGTGACAGGAATCCTGCCGAATATGGGTTTTTTAGAATCCCGATACAATTGCTAGTCTTTTCTAATGGGTGCTCAATAAAAAAAAATAATAATAAAAATTGAGGAATGACTGATTTTTCAAAAATGGTGAAAACTGGAGTGTGCAAAGGCAAAATCCAGATTTAAAGTTAAAAGGACAGCCAGTCACACAAGACCGCATGTATATGATCCCACTTGTATGAGACATCCCCAACAGGCGAATCAATAGGGACAGAAAGGAGGTGAGTGGTTGGCAGGGGCTCAGAGGATGGGTGGAATAGGGGGTGGTAGCTAGAGGTATGGGGCTCCTTTCAGAGGTGATGAAAAGAGTTTAAAATGGCAGGGGCGGCACATATCTGTGACTATGCTAAAATTCATGGAATGGCATACGTTAAGTGGGTTAATTATATGGCATGTGAATTACATATCAAAAAAGCTGGTATTTAAAAATTAAAATAAAAACTAAAAGAACACATGATGCAAAGTCAACAAGGACAGAAGGAAGGTCATGACCTGGGTGACCCGAGAGGCCTGCACAGAGACAGACCCTGGGCTGGGTCTCCCCACAGAGCAGCACTTAGGGCAGCGGGAGAAGGGGGGGCATCCCGACAGAAGGAGTAATGGGACGATTGGGGAAGTCTGGCGGAGGCCGGACGGTAAGTGGTTTGACCTTATGACTAGATGTGTTCCCTTGGGGAGCCCATCTGAAGCCAGGGCTTCAAACCACTGACACTCTGATTTATGACTTCTAAATTTATAGCTCACGGTCAGCCTTCTCTCTTGAACTCCAGCTTTGTGTCTCCGGCCGCCTAATCATCATCTCCCCCTGAGCTCTCTGTGGCGGATAGAGGTCCAGGGGTGCCCTAGTCCCTGGAACCTGCGAATGTGGTACTTTGCAGACACCAGAGTCTTTACAGATGTAATTCAGCTCAGGGCCTTGAGGTGGGGAGAGTCTCCCGGTTACCCAGATATAATCTCGTGCATCCTTAAAGGACGGGAGACTCTTTCCTGGCAGTGGAAAACGATGTAACTAAAGTGTGGCCAGAGAAATGCAGCCTTGCTGGCTTTGAAGGTGGAGGAAGGGGCCACAAGCCAGGGAAAGCGGGAAGCCTCTGGAATCCAGAAGTGGCCGGGACACAAGTTCTCCCGGAACAGCTGCCAGAAAAGAACATGGCCCCGCCAACGCTTTGACTTTAGCCCAGCGAGACCGGTATCGGACATGTGGCCAGCAGGACTGTTAGGAAACATGTTGTTTCAAACCTGGGATCGTTTGTTATAAATAGCAATATACAATTAACTTATCTAATAAGAACATCAAACTTTGGATGTCCAAACCAGGCCTTTCGATGCACACCTCCAAAATGTCATCCTCCCCATTTCAGTAAAGGACAGCTTCATGTTTCCAGTCACTCAGCCAAAAACCTTGGCACCATCCCCAACTCCTCCCTCTTGCTTGTGGCTCAACCGCCCAACACACCCATCAGCAAATCCTGCAAATTATACCCAGATCTGATCGCTTCTCACAACCTCCACCACCCTGGTGGGCACATGGCACTGTCATCACTCAACTCAGATGGCAACAGCCTCCCAATTAGTCTCTCACGGCCCCTCCTCTACTATATGTCTCCTCAGGGCAGCCAAAAAGCACCTGGAATCATAAAGCAGCTTTTAGGGAACTTCTATGCTCAAAACTCTTCCCACTTCTCTCATCTTCCTTCCATCACACTTCCTTCTCTTCTCCACTCATCCCCCACCAGCCACCTCTGGTTCCTCCATGACTGCCTCAGGGCCTTTGCACCTGCTGCCACCACTCTTCTCCTTCCACATCTGTGCGTGGCTCACCCTCTCACTTCGCTCAGACCGTTACTTCCTTGACCCTGACCAGGGCCGCTTCCTGGCCATCACCACCTCCCTCTGTCACTGTCCCCAGTTCTACTTCTCTTGGCACGGATCGCTCTCAACGGTATCTACTGTAGACCCATTTACCGTATCTCCCCATTGTCGAGGGTCAGCTCTCAAGAACCAGGACTGTGTTTTGTTCCCTGCTGTGTCCCCAACAAAAATAGTCCCTGACACTGGCGTACTAGTTGAATGAGAAGATGAAGCAACCATTTGGCTTTCCCCTTTGGAAGGGAGAACCACTGATGCTTTCTTATGGGCTGGAGAATGTAACCCAGGCCCCACGGGGATTGACTATGGGCAGGGGCGATGAGGCACCGAGGACCAACCCAGAGGACTCCTACGCCATGGTCCAGTGTGAGGGGACCGACAGGCACCGGGGAGGGGCCGGCGACATGCTCCACATCCCCCCTTTTCCTCGATTCAGCAAATACACGCGCCGGGCTCTGTGTGATGCACGGTTAGAAGCACAGACGGCACAGGGCATGGCCTCGCCTCCCTGGGAAGCTGCAGCCTTGCTCTGCAGACAGTGGTTTGGTTTGGGTTCCCATTTGTGAGACCAAACAGTGAGCTATCACAGGGCACGGGAAGCAAAGGGGGAAAGAGTAAAAGTTAGTGGCAGGCAGATCGGAGCAAAAAGGAAGCACTAAAAGTGGCAGGGAGAGCGCGCAGCAAAACCGGCCAAAAAATATCTGCAGGTGGGTTTCTCTTAGGCCACCGCGGGCCATGGAATACGGCCGGGAAGACTCACAGGGGAAGGTAGCGTTCAGCCGGGAGGAAAGCTCTTACCACCTCCTTTCCCCTCCCCTCCCCCCCCCCTCAGACCCACACACACACATGACGAGGGTCCCACTAGCACCGACTTCCATTTTGCCCACATCCTCTTAGTCATCCAGACTCTAGTCCTGCAGGTTGGCCGACCCACCTCCCCAGCACCCCAACATCCAGGCCTCCACCTGGTCCATGCATCCCGGCCTCTCCTCGTCTCCGCTCTTACACTCTAGGCCTGTGGCCGGGCACTGTATGATCCTAACATGCTGTGGATTATCTTTCTGCTCGGGACTCCTGTGTCACACCACTGAACGCCTCTGCTCAAAAGTCTTCAACTGCTGTCCCAGTTCCCAGAGGAAACTAGCCACTCACTCAGCCCAACATGGAAGGCTTTCTTCCTCCTGACTGCTCTCTCCCTTCCCCTCCTGCCCCTCACCTAGCCTCGTCCAGCCTCCACAGACTATAACACATGCATACTCCCCCTCCTCCCCCCAAGATGTGTACTGCCCAGTGCAGGAGCCACTGGCCACATGGAGCTATGAAAATGAAATAAAGCTTAAAATTCAGTTCCTCAGTGGCACCAGCCGCACTTTAAGCACACCACAGCCACATGTGGCTAGTGGCTACCCTACTGGTCAGTGTACAAAGAAAACACTTTTATCACCGCAACAAGTTCCATTGGACGGTACCGCTCTACATCTTTCATGTCCTTCCAAATCATTGGTACACCTTCCAACACCTGTTTCTTCTTTGCAAAAACGGCACCAGTGCCACAATGCATGTTAGGGCAGGAGCAATCCCTTCCTTCTCCAAAACTTCACGTGTGAGTTTTGTGGGTCCCTCGCAGGTTACTGCTGTGCCTCTTTCCTTACCTTCTTGGTAACATCAAGCTCGGTGAGAACAGATTGCTTTGAAAATCTGAAATTCCTAATGAATCCCCAAAGAATAATTTTGCAGGCGTCTTCACCCCAGAAACAAAATGGTGAAGAATCACGTCTGCGAGGTATCCAATAGGAATCAAATGATTCTGTGCCTGAAAACTTGAATTCTACCAGCTACAATTTGCTTCCATTGTAACCACCGATGCACGCCAAGAATAGAATTCTGGCTTTCTGTATCCGTGGTTTAAATTTATTATTGATTTATGCTTTGTGCTGGCTGACGGATTTCTTCTGATTCTGCAGATGGCAAATGCCTCTATTCAAAAAGTAAACACAATGGAGCTCAAATTGATGGCGCCATATTAGGGCTAATTTCAGACGCTACACTTGATGCCACTAATTGCTGGCCTGCCTTGCTTTTCCCCACAAATGATGCACAGTCACGGGCTTCAGTGCTAAGGGAGGGACGGGAAGAAAGATGCAAAGCCATGTGGGAACGCACAGCAGCCCTGAGTCAGGCCGGCTTCACGGGAGGTTGCAGACCTGCAGCCGCAGGTAGGAGACATGATAGAGATGCACGGTCAAGGGCCCCAGACCTGTGCGTGCTTGTTTGGGGGCTTTTCTTTTCTAACTGAAGTACAGTTCCCATATGGCGCACGGCACAGACCTTAGCGTACAGTCCCATGAGTGGTGACAAATGTATCCCTTTAGATCCGATTAAAATTTGTCACCATCTCAACTTTTAAGTGTGTGTGTGTGTGTGTATAATTGATTTCAGAGAGAAAGGGAGAGAGAGAAAGAGAAACATCAACGATGAGAGAGAATCATCGATTGACTGCCTCCTCCAGGCCCCCTACTAGAGATCAAACCTGCAACCTGGGCACATGCCCTTGACCGGAATCCAACCTGGGACCCTTTAGTCCACAGGCGGACGCTCTATCGGCTGAGCCAAATCAGCTAGGGCTCAACTATTTTCAGGTGTGCAGTTCAGCAGTGTGAACTATATTTACATTGTTGTGCAACAGATTTCTAGAGCTTGTTCACCTTGCAAACAAACTCTGTACCACTGACCAACAAACTCCCTGCAGAGTCTGTGTTGTTTTTTGCCAAGCCCTTCAGGTGATTCTGATGCCTGCTAGCATTAGAGAAATATGGCTCCAAGGACCCCAGGCTATGGGGGTTTCTGGGAAGAGCAGAGAAAAGCAGCAGGTGTAAGAGGCCTGGCACCCGGGAGAGACAGTAGCAGATGTGATACTTGGCTGCTTCTGAGTCGCCAAAGCCAATCCTGAGTGCCAGGTGTGGCCACGGCACCACCTTAGATACTAGGGAGAGCCAACCACAGACAAATGAACTTTTCTCCAAAATGTGTGTAGTCATCACAAGTTGAATAAGAAAGCTGTATTCTTGCCTAGCCAGTTTTGTTCAGCGGTTAGAGTGTCAGCCTATGGACTGGACTAAGGGTCTCAGGTTTGATTCTAGTCAAGGGCATGTACCTCAGTTGCAGCGCCTCAATTGGGGCACATGTGGGAGGCAACCCCTCAATGTGTCTCTCCCACTTCAATGTTTCTCTCTCTCCTCTCCCCCTCCCTTTCACTCTCTCTACAAATCAATGGGGGGAAAAATAAATACCCTTGGGTGAGGACAAACAACAAAAAAAGAAAACTGTACTTCTCAACGTTAGACCAGATTCTGGAAATTCCATTTGATGGCCCTAAAGCAGAATTGGAAAGCTATAAACTCTGAGTGGAAGAGGGTGATTGTATTTTCATCAGTGGCCACACCGGCCATTTAATTCTGACTCTGAATTTTATCTGTCCATTTAAATCAGTTATGTCTCTCGCTTGGCAATTCCCAGCGGACTCTCTGCAGAGGAAACGTGGGGAGGGTATGATAACACAAAGGCAATAACCAGGGGCGTTGCAAACCACAGACTACTTGTGATTTACAAGTCATTAGAAGCAAGAGGCATTTACTGTCCTTTGCAGGCAGAGGGGGATTGCATCATGAATAATGGAAAAAAGCAAAGTGCATTTCAAACTCTCCAGCAGACCATGGTCTCTCCAGGCCACACAGAACACACTCATCGCGGGCTTCCTGTGCGCCAGACACCTGACAATACACACTCAGCGCACCCCAGCCTCTGAAGGACCCAAATCAGGCGGATCTGGGCCATTTCACTTCAAGAGGTGGGTTTCCGGATTATCGTCTCCTGACTCTCAAAAATTGCAATGATTCAGACACAACAGTAGTTAAGAGAGCTAGGAATTTCAGCCCAGCTGGTGTTGCTCAGTGATTGAGCATTGACCTATGAACCAGGACATCATGGTTTGGTTCCCAGTCAGGGCACATGCCTGGGTTGTGGGTTCAATCCCCAGCATGCGGGATTCTCTCCCATCATTGATGTTTCTATCTCCTCCTCCCTTCCTTTCTGAAATCAATATATATATATATAAAAGAGATAGGAATTGCAGAAACAACCCGAAGCTTGAGCAATTTTTGACAAACCGAGGAAAAAGCATTTGGGAGAAAACGGGACCTAGTGTTTATCAGGGGGAAAAAGAAATCAGCCCAAAACTAAAGCACCACAGCTCTTCATTTTATGATGATGAAGCCCCAATAAGGTTCTATTAAAACTACAATCTCTAAATCCCACTCAATAGTTTTTGGCTCCAATAATAAGCATTTCTCTGCTTTTTAATTTGCATTCTGTCCATTTTTTTTTCGAGCCACTGTGACAGAGGCTATTAAAGGAAGGTTTCCCCGTACTTTATAAAAATGTGAATTGATGCTCAGTGTTCTAAGAGGGTAATTGCAGCAATTCATATTTTTTTCATATTATCCCAACTGCCATAAAATCCGAACGAGGCTCATCCTGTCTTCCACTTTAAAAACTGTCACATTACCATACCGCGCTCTAAAATGCTTCCTTCAGTGAAACTTCAAGTGGAAATCGGCAAGGCAGCTCTAACCATGCTAGGGTAATGTGAGCACCGGGCGGTGAGCACAATTAGTGATCAGGACGGTGGGGTTATTTTATTAAGTATGAAAAGAAGAGAGTAGCCCTAGCCGGTTTGGCTCAATGGGTAGAGAGTCAGCCTGCAGACTGAAGGGTCCTGGGTTTGATTCCAGTCAAGGGCACATGCCCGGGGTGTGGGTTTGGTCCCCAGTAGGGGGCGTTCGGGAGGCAGCCAATCAATAATTCTCATCATTGATGTTTCTCTCTCTCTCCCTCTACCTTCCTCTCTGAAATTTATATATATATATATATATATATATATATATATATATATATATATATATATATACATACATACACACACATATACACATATACATACATATGTGTATGTATATATGTAGATGTGAAGGTGTAAATAGACTCAGATAGGATCTACACTCTTCTAAACATGGAGTTCTTGCTTTTCTATTTTTAGGTCACTCCCATGTACAGAATTCCCTTTTTCCAGCATAACTTAGCCCTGAGATGACTCTCGAAACTCAGTTTTCTGTCACGTGCATGAGCATTTTGACAAATGCTCTACTCTTGGACATTAAGTCTTTATCCCACAAAACAGACCACGAAACCCTCATGAATTTATAAATAACCCATGTGATGTAATACTAGATCTGAAATTAATATTTAACTGCATACTTTATCATGCCACTCATAATCTAGTGTCTTCAGAAATAAAAATTAAAAAGCCCACTTCTGACATTTAACTTTTGACATTAAGTGCTTCATTTTTGAGAAATAAAAGTATTGGTTTTCATTTGAGTAGGTTTGTTTTTGTGGGATTTTTTTTGGGGGGGAGGAAGGGATCAACTTGATCTAAAAACTGCATTAAAACTGCCTTTAAAACCAACATCCCACCCTGGATGGAGACACAGAGTGAGCCCCCGCACATCTGCTTCAGAGCAAGAACGAAGAGGAGGGAGAGGGTGAGGGCAGCGGAAACAAGCCGAGGCTCGTGATGAGAAGACTATGTGATTCTCGTGAGATGCTGCTTCCGAGAAGGGTAAGTAGATACCATTCAGCTCCTGTGCATTCCCATCGCTGCTGTACCTCCCTAAGGACAGCCAGCTTTACACAAACACTCACCCCACCGGGTGGTCCCAGACAGCAGCGGGCGAAATCCTGGAACCTCATTTGAAACTAATGCTACATTTTGGTGAAAGGATGTACCAGTAAGTGGAATCTGACACTCAATCCTGTTAAAACGAAAAGATCCTTCAAGGGAAAAGGTTTTGCAGTGGTAACTGTAACTGTGATTGCTGTCCATTACTTCTTCGTAACTCTAAAAGTGCAGCCAAGAAATGGACAAAACAGTGCCCCACATCATGACGAACTAATTGGCTTGCTATAAAATAAGTTCTTATAAAACAGGGATTTTTAAAAGTCCAAGTGAATTGGAAAATGTGCAAAGGCTATAAACAAGACATTAAAAACAAGAGAAATACAAGTGGCAATAAATATGTGAAACGTATTCTGAACTTCATTCACAATTTTAAAAACAGAAATTAAAATGAGATGCCATTTTTCTTCTTTAAAACAAAAGCTGGAGAGAAATCAGGAATGTGGTAGCCGTTCCCACGGCTGTGGGAATATAAATTTGGCTCAATCTTGGAGGCTATTTGGCTACACTTAGCAAAATTTTAAATTTCCACACCTGTCAACTGCATTCCACTTAAATTCCACCGTGTAAAATATATTTGCTTAACTGTGCAGAGTACCATTTCTAGAAGAAAAACTGGATCACCTAGTTAAATAAATTATTGGTTAAATAAATTGAGGTATATGACTTCATGAATTATCAGACATTCATAGAGTTGAATGCTTTGTAACTATAATATTAAAAGGAATGCAAATAATATCTAAAAACTGACATGGAAAGATATCCAAGACACACTTAAAAGTTAAAAAGCCACATTCTAAATACATTATCTATAGTGTGATTCAATTGCTATAAAAAGTTTTAAAGAATATATATATATATATATATATATATATATATACACACACACATATACATACACACACACACACACACACACACACACACACACACACATATATATATATATATATATATATATATATACATATATATATATATATATATAATTTTTTTTTTCCTGTGCAAATAAACTCCCCAGAAGAGACACACTGCCCCTTGTAGGCAGTAACATCAGAATGAATAGTTGAAATGGTGGACTTTCACTTCTGACTTTCTAAAAGCCTATAAGCCTTATGCTATATTTTTAATGCAACTATTATGTTGTTTCACACCAATTTTTAAAGTCCTTCTCCTCCCATTTCCAAGTTACTAAATCAATGAACTGTCAAAAATGACTTCATGGTTTCATGCCTGGTTTAATTCTGAGGCTTTTGGGTGGTGGTGAAGCAATGGGGAGCAGTGGCAGACTGGGAAAAGCGAGTGTGAAAAGTTTCACTGTTCAGTTACTTGCTCCCAATAATGCATCCAGCTGAGCTGACTGCTTTCCTCAAAGGCAGCAATTAAATGATTTCCTCTATTTTTAAGCCAGAGGTATTTCCATGGTACATCTAATGTATTTGCTGACTGACAACCTCCTCACCTGCTGTGGTAGGCTGAACAATGGCTTAAAGCTGTCCAAGTCCTCATCCCCAGGGCAGTGACTATGTTAGGTTATGTGGCAGTGGAGAATTAAGATTGCTCATCAGCTGATCTTAAAGTAGGGAGATTATCCTCAATTATCTCAGTGTTCCCAATGTAACCACAGGAATCCTTACAAGAGGGAGCCAGAAGAGGAAAGCCAGAAGGAGATGACTAAGGAAAGCAGGGTCAAAGACATGCAATGTTCCTGAGCCTGAAGACAGAGAAAGGGGCCTAGTAATGCAGACTGACTCTAGAAGCTAAAAGAGCCAAGGAAACTGATTTTCTCCGAGAGCCTCCAGAAAGGAATATAGCCCTGCCAACACCTTGAATTTCCACTGAGACCTGTGTCAGACTTCTAACTTCCAGAAGTGCAGGATCATAAGTTTATGTTCTTTTAATTTGTTAAATTGGTGGCCATTTGTTACAGCAGCAATAGAAAACTAATACAGCCTACCTACACTTCCTATATTTCTTTACATAGACCTCCTCTTGTGGACAAACCTGAGGAATGCTGTGAAAACCAGCCCACTTGGGCATCCCACCTTACAGATGCCCAATGGCATGGGGCCACACTGCCAACTCAGTTGGCTGGCTTTTAGGACTCCCTGAGAGAGAACCCAGATAAGACAGCAGCAATAAAACTGCCTTGATGGTTATTTAGCTACATCTGCAGAGACCCAATTTGAATAGGTTATTAATGAAAGTCCTTTGTAAATCATGCCCCAACATACCAAAAAAATATACCTGTCATTGTTTATACCCATGGCATAAAGGCAAATGATCTTCAGGATTTTTCAATATACTCCAACCCTACCAACAGGAACAGGAGAGGTAGGTCAAAGCAAATTTGAATAAAAACTGATTTTACTATTGAGTACTTCTTCCTATGTGCCAGATACTGAGCTGAACACTAAAAATATATGATCTCATCTAATTCTCATAACATTTCCAACAGGAAGTTACTATGAGCATTACCTCCGTTAACGCACGTGTCCATACTCTCACACCAAGTGAAAGAGCTTGGGTTCAAGTGCTCTGTTAGCCTCCAGAACTAACAGAGACATCATGCTAATCCCCTCCCTATCGAGGGACAAGTTAAACTGGCCTCTGCTCTACACCAAAGGGCTCCAGATAAGAGAAGGCTAGCTCCATCCCATGATCTGAGAGGTGCGCTCTTCATTGTTCCTCTCCCAAACACCCTGCGGCTTTGAAAAACATCATTATTCATCTCAACAGCCAGATGATCTAAAACAAGACCTCTCACCGACTTTTTTATTTTGTATTTTATGTTCTACCGACAGTTTCCTTCAAGGAACCTGTGCTGTGAAACGATATAAACAAAAAGCCTTTTGTGAGGTGGGCACGCTGATGTTTGGAAAGGCTTTCTGGTAAGGCTCAGGAAGTGACCGTGGTAACATCTGTCCCTCACTGCTGGGCACAGGAGCTCCACTCACCTGGTTAAGAACCGCTGATCCCACAGAGCAATATCTAAACCAGGTGGGAAGCCCTTCCCAGTTTGGCTCAGTGGATAGAGCATTGGCCTGCGGACTGAAGGGTCTCAGGTTCGATTCTGGTCACGGGCACATGCCCGGGTTGTGGGCTCGATCCCCAGTGGGGTTGTGTAAGAGGCAGCCAATCATTGATGTTTCTATCTCTCTCTCCCTCTTCTTTCCTCTCTGAAATCAATAAAAAATATATTTAAAAAAAAAAAACAGGCAGATATTTAGTCATCATGGGCATGAATATAGAAAACCCCATTCTAAATAAAGTTTTTCGCTCTATAATGTCATCATAATGGAATTTTTAAAAGGCATGTAAACATAAGCGTATTCCTTTTCTCTTGCTTCCATTTCTTTCCTCGATATATAAAACTGGCATCAGTCTACTATGCGAAACCCTCACAATCCCCAAAGGAGGCATTCTCTCCCTGAATTACCGGATATATTTCTCTTTGAAGCCAGGCTCTGCATTTTAGTACAGGAGCCACTGAAAGGAAGATATTTGAAATATGAAACACATTTTCCAAATAATGTCATTCATGGTGTAGGTCCATTTCCAGAGTAACACACAAAGCTCTTCGAAACTCCTCATGCGGGTTAAGTACTACCCATTCACTGTAAGGAGTTGAGATCTGATATTCTTGTAATATTAACTTTAAAATAATTACAAAAATAATTACACACAGTTCTTATTCCTTTTTAAAGGAAAGAAATTCTGATGGAATCGAGTCCAATGTAAATAAAGATTTGGGGTAATCTGAAGACCACTTCTATGGTTTTAAGGGTTGATACACCAATTCTCAATGATGTTTCATTTCAGTTCCAAAAGGTTATGGTTTCTCTTTCCTCCAGGGGACTGTATTTCCACCACTCTCCTTACACTAATTCATGATGAGGCCATTTGCTGATATTATCAGAGTACCCCATAGAGAGAGCCACATGCAACATAAAGAAAATCCAGTGTCCACTTAGCTGGCTGTGAACAATAAAAGACAGAGAAAAAGATGGTGGTGACAGGGTATCACATGACACCTGACCACACCTGCCACCTCACAGAGCCCAACCACTTCACTTGGCCCTTGTTGCCCTAAATCTATCTGCAGGGACAAGGACAGCTATGGTCCAGGGGTGTGGCAGGACAGGACGGACAGCCACATAGCTGCTGGCCACGTCTGCTCAAGTGTTAGAGAAGTGGCTGTCTGAGTGTCATGGGCAGAGGGCCTGAAAATCACTAACAGGACACGGACAAGTCTGCAGCTCTCTGCCGTCCCCTGGCTCTGCTTCATTCCCACACACACAGTCTAATATGCTGTCTAGTTGCTCACACCTATCATGGTGTGACCAAAAAAATTTTTAAATCTACAATTATGATTTAGTACGCGGTAAGCCCCTGCCCTGCACAGCACCTAATCCATCTACAACTCAATTCAAATTGCAAAAGGGATACAGGAAACTCATTGATTAATTAATTCAGCCAGGGCCCAGAGTACTGTGTATGCGAGAAAGATTTTCCTGTTTTCTTCAGCAACATTCTTTCCCCCAAGACCATAAATCTCCGAGCGCCGACTTTCCATCTTGGGAAAGTGAACGTCATCCAAGGCAGCATATAAATCACCTTGAGAATGGTTATTCATCATGAGCAAATAAAAATATAAGCCAGGCAGATGGTGAAAGGCTCATTTATACTGTGGGAATTTCATGGGACTAGGCAGGCAAGGCGGGGACACGGAAGGGGGTTGTAAAATCTGAGGACAGATTTATGGGATGAGAATTAGCACCCAAAACAACAGAATACTAAAAAGTATCATACCACATCGCTACCATCTCTTGGACGCTTCACCTCGGGTTCAGATCTCACTTCCTCCCTTGGCGGTAACAGGAATGAGAGGAAGGCAAAGAGAAGAGGAGGAGGAGGAGGGCCAACCCATACTAAACACTGCAGTGTCAAGCCCTTTTCATTCACCAGTTTCAAAGCGCTTAATCCTTTGGGGACGGCTGCAGGAGAGAAGAGATTATAGCACTTGGTGCTGATTTTTTTCATATGGCTCCAGCTCACAAATGGCAACTCTGAGGTGCCTCCCTCCCTAACACTCTGGAGAGTGTCTATGTCACAAAGCCACACTGGCCTGGGGGGAGGGGAGAGGTGGCCAGCAACTGGTGACCCCTCCTAAGGCTACCCCCAAAGTCTTGCTTATTTCAGTGTTGAAATCCATTAAGAACCCCGAGATACCCTACTGGCCCCTGTGAAAATATGATTTAGAACCTTCCACTATATTCCACTTCTCTCATAAAGGCAACACCCAGCCAAGAAAATAAAACCTTATTATCACCCAGGTAAAGGAAAAAATAAGAAGACAAAGGGAAAGGGGATAGAGAAAAAAAAAAAAAAAATGAAATGAATCCCCCAAACAGCATAGGAAATTACACTATCACACCTTTTACTCACAAGTGCTGGCAAAAACTAAGTTCAAGAAACCCTTAAAAAATGCACTCAGGGCCTTAGCTGGTTTGGCTCAGTAGACAGAGTGCTGGCCTGTGAACTGAAGGGTCCCTGGTTCGATTTCAGTCAAGGGCACATGCCTGGGTTGTGGGCTCGGTCCCCAGTGTGGTGTGTGCAGGGGGCAGCCAATCAATGATTCTCTCTCATTGTTGATGTTCCTCCCTCTCTCTCTCTCTCTCTCTCTCTCTCTCTCTCTCTCTCTCTCTCTCTCTCCCTCTCTCCCTTTTCCTTCCTCTCTGAAATCAATCCCATATAATAAAAGGGTAATATGAAAATTAACCAAATGGCAGGACGACTGGTTGCTGACCACCAGGGGCAGACATTCAACACAGGAGCTGCCCCCTGGTGCTCAGTGTGCTCCCACAAGGGGAGCGCCACTCAGCCAGAAGCCGGCCTTACAACTGGCGAGTGGCGAGAGCCTCTCCTGCCTTCACTGCAGCACTAAGGAGGCCTGACTGAGGGAAGCGGGCCTAAGCTGTCAGTAAGACATCCCCTAAGTGCTCCTGGACTGTGAGAGGGTGTTGGCCAGGCTGAAAGATGCCCTCCCCCCTGCCAAGTGCACAAATTTCATGCCCCGGGCCTCTAGTAAAAATATACTTTAAAAAAGAAAAATGTACACAGGCTTATGTTTGTGTGAAATGGTTATGTTTGTTGTTGATTTAACAAAAGAAAGGAGGGCAGAAAAGTGTTTTTGCAAGACAGAAAGGAGCTCTAGTCATGGAAGGCACAGCAGTTACAGCCCACTAGAGTACCATAGAAACATGTCTTCCAATTCCATGTCATCTCACAGGTGGTCATCTAGTGCTACAGGCTTCAGGCAGGCCTACATCACATACCACCAACCCGTACATGGTCTTGGCACACTAACCTGGAATTATCCCTTGGCTGAAAGCCATTTCTCTGGCTTCCAATGTCAAGACATACAACCGAATTACAGTAAGTCCTCTCTTAACATCCTTGATAGGTTCTATGACGTTAACAGAAACAAAGCCAATTGTACCACAGGCTAATTGTTATAAACAAGACTGAAATTCCTACAGCATCTCATCAATGTTCTAACAAAACAGCATTAAACACGCTGACCTTATTTTGAGAACCTGCTGTTTAACTATTGTGAAATATACATGGAGTTAATAAGCTGAGTGCTTTAGTCAGCTCCGGCTGCCATAACAAAATACCAGAGACTAGATTGTTTAAACCCAGAGCAGAGAGAGGAGGGACTCTCTTTCTCTTATAAGGCTATTAGAGGGGAGTGGGCCTAAGCCATCAGTCAGATATCCTTAGCACTGCCACAAAGCCAGGAGAGGCTCCTGCCACCACAGCTGGCTCACCAGCCATCAGCCTGACTTCTGGTTGAGCAGCACTCCCCCTGTGGGAGCACACTGACATTGTGTGCTACTGCATTGAAAGTCTGCCCCATGGTGGTCAGTGCATGTCATAGCAACCAGTAGTTCCGCCATTTAGTCAATTTGCACATTACCCTTCTATTATATAGGATAGTTCTATCAGATTAGGGCTCCATTCTTAAGACCTCATTTAACCTTGATTGCCACTTAAAGACCCTATCTCCTAGATCAGTGGTCGGCAAACTCATTAGTTAGGTGCTTATGGAGTCACTGAGAGATCTGGAGGAGGAGAAGTCCCCCTTAGACTCTTTGATTCAAGGACACATCTTTGTAGGAGCCATGAGCCAAATGTCAGGAAGCAGCTGCCACCACAGCAGCTTCCTCTGACAATGCAGGTGGGACCAGAATCCTAGAACAGTGAGTCTGGCCACTGCCACAACCTCTAAACACTCACATCTCCATGACTGCCTGCCAGTGGCACTAGCAGGAGAACTGGGTGGGTCTTCACCACAGTCTTCCTAACCTCACACAGATGCACTTATGAAACCTGTCATGCATTTAGTAACCTAGCCGTAAGCAAGTTTGAGACCTGGAGGTGTTAGGTTTCCAATGAGGAGGGTGGAATGAGGTTCCAATACTAGAAGAGACCCCATCCTCAGTATCTCCCCAATCACAGCCCTTCCTGTCCTGAAACAAGGCATTCTTCAACAAAGAAAGCAAACTAAAACCTTTTTTTCTGTCTAAAATTTTCAAACGGTATTGAAAGAGTTGAAAAACTTTCTACTAAGATCCTGACTCATTTCATTATGGAAGAATATTTCATTTTTACATTGAGTTAGCTCTAGCCCCAGCAGAATGAAATGTTAAGATCACTGCATTTGATAATATAGCCAACCACAGTTCTAATTCATGCATTAAATACACACTGGTCTTTTGAGTTTTATTCTGCTGGGAATTAAAAACAGACTAATCTTGAAAATGCATTAATTTTCCAGATACCTGTAAGTTATTTTATGATAAGCCAGACCCAGGGAGTATGACACTGATTTATAATTTAAATATAAATATTTGGTCTTTGTTTGCTCTCCTGGCAGAGAGCTCCAAAAACCAATGGAATTTCCTAAAAGATGAGAGAGATAAAGGTATCTTTTGGTATGTTATTGAGGTAACTTTTGGAAAGCCGCTAGGTGACCGAAGGATGAAAATGGCTGACCTCCAGAGAAGGGAGGAAGGCTGGAGACTGAGTTCAGCCACTAAAGGCCAATAATTTAATCAACCCTTCCTCTGTAAGGAAGTCTCCAACTCCCCTCCCAAAGAACAGGGCTCAGAGCTTCTGGGTTGGTGAACACATGGAATCCTTGGTGAGTGGTGCCCCACTCCCTTGCCCCACACCATGACCTATGCATCTCTTCCATCTTTTCCTGAATTATATCCTTCTAAAAAATATCTTTATTGATTTCAGAGAGTAAGGGAAAGGAAGAGCTAGAAACATCAATGATGAGAGAGAATCATTGATTGGCTGCCTCCTGAATACCCCCTACGAGGGATCAAGCCCACAACCCAGGCATGTGCCCTTGATTGGAATCGAACCCATGACTCTTCAGTCCACAGGCTGATGCTCAATCCACTGAGCCAAACCGGCTAGGGGAATCCTTTCTTAATAAATTGGTAAATGCTTCTCTGACTTCTGTGAGCCAATCCAGCAAATTAATCAAACCGGAGGAAGGGGTCATGGGAACCTCTGATCTATAGTTGGCTAGTCAGAAGCACAGGTGACACTGAAGTTATGACTGGTATCTGAATGTGTGTGTGTGGGGGGGGGGGGCAGTCTTGTAGGACTGAGCCCTTACACTTTGTGGGATCTGACACTGTCTCCAGAGAGGACACCCAGTCTGTGTCCAATGAGAATTGGATTTATTTTATTGCTTGGTGGTGTTACACACACATAGTGGTACACATACACACACACACACACACACACACACACACACACACACACACCCCTGGGAGGTATCTTTAATCTCTAATTATTATTTCTAATCATCTGCCGTGACCAAAACAATAAACAACAAAAAGATTAATTAGCTAAAGTACCATAATAACCACAATCTTAGTTTTCTAGTGATCACTCATCTAGAAACTATATTCTCAATGCCAAAAGGGTTAAGGAACCATCTCACAAAGAAGTTTCAGCCTTTAAGAATTTCACTTCCTTCTTGGGTTATTTCTCCAAATTGCACAAAAGGGAGGCAATGGAAATATTTTTCTTTTTCTGACAGGAAAACTATTGGGTGGATATTGCTAGCTTCTTTAACTCTTAAAAAAAAAAAATGTAACAAAGCACAATCTCCTAAAATAAAAATATCGTCCAGGCAGCACTAGCTGTTTGGATTGTGAGAATCATCTTCCAGAACTGTCACTGGAAAAAATGAGGGGAGTCTGAAAAAGAACTCTAATTCTCCCTCCTCGGAAAACCATCAAAACCCCATTACACCCCATCACATCCTAACAAACAATACCTTGTTTTGCTTTCACAATAGAAGGGCAAAAATGACAACGAGAAATTAATACTTGGTCCTAACTTAAGGGGAAAATGCTCTCCCTAGTTCTTGTTCAGGGTATTTTTTTTTTTTTAATTGAAGTTGGGAGCTCGTTACCTCTCGTGGACAATTATATACTATCTCTTGCCAAAGGTACCGATGGGTGGGCCGCAATTTTATGTAAAAAGAATAGACCTGGCCTTTCAAACTTCAGGGTCAGAGGAAGAACCATTAGGGAAAAGAAACACTAAGGAGGAGTTACAAAAGAAGAAGACTCCCCAGTCGGAATAAGTAAGCTTAGTAGGTTTTGCCTGAGAATGCTGCTGAAAGGGAGGATCTAAAGAAGTATTGCTTGTCCGGCCCGCGTGGCTCAATGGTTGCGCATCGAGCTATGATCCGGGAGATCACAGTTTGATTTCCGGTCAGGACACATGCCCGGGTTGCGGGCTCCTGCAGCCAATCAATGATTCTTTCTCGTCATTGGCGTTTCTATCTCTCTTTCCCTCTCCTTTCCCCTCTTAACAATCAAAAAATAAATACATAAAAATTATTACTTAAGGTCTAGTAATTTACTTCTCTACTCTATCAATTTCTATCTAGAGCAAGAGATTACATATGTTTATGTATGATGTGAATCCCCAAAGATTCTTTTCCAAGAAAATAAAGGGAATTGTATTTTTTCAACTCATTAGCAGCAAAGCACCCCATCCTCAAAGGCCAACCCACCCAAGTATCTCCAAAGAGCATTACCACGGCGGGCTCCTCAAATTCACCCAGCTGCCAACTTACCTTCCGGTTTGCCTACACATCAGTGGAAGTGCTTTCAACCTGAAACTCATTATCCAAGTAGAGGCCAATGCCTTTCAATATCCCATAATCCCCCTCCATTTCTTACCCTGCAAAGGCACCATATCGACAGCGATGAAATATCTGTAGGCAGGTTGATCCCGCCTCCACGAGAGCTAAGCTACCAGGACGTTGTCGGAATGCAATCGTGTGAAGCATGGAGAGCCATTTCAATTGATCACCAAGACCATTTGATTGAAGAAGCTGCCTTGGGCCTTTCAACCTTACACAACAGTGAGTGTTCTGGAACTTTCAGACTAAAGCGATTTCAGTTAAAATGAAGAATAGCCTCTAACACATGGTGAAAGCGGGTCTCGGCCCAGGTCATGGGATCATGTCAACAGGACATGAGCATCCAAAGAGAAAAAGAAGAAAGCAAAATTCTCCTCTGATCCAAAGTGAAAGTGACAAAAGGAACCACGGCTCCTGGCTTCCAGCTGCCACCGAGAGGCACCGGGAGTCAGGAGAGTCGTGGGGGCGGATGACGGGGGTCCACGATGCCAGTCAGAGCCTGGCTGTTTGTTCAGATCTGCAGGGCCTGCTCCTCCTGACCAGGCAGGACAGGGGTCTCCCGCAGCCTGGACCTGGGCTGCAGTGCCACGCCGGGAAGGAGGCTCGGCCGCTGCCCCGTGGACCCCGGCCTGGTCTGTAGCATGCGGGAGTCAGGCATGTGAGGCGGGATCTTCAGCACGAACCACACAAAGAAGCCATTGTCCGGGGGGAGTGACAGAATATATTGTAACTGCTCCCGTCATGTCATCAGGCATCACTTTAATAGCCATGTGAGCGTTTTAACTGGAAGCTAAAATGACTCCCGTTTCAATGAAAAGGGGAGGTGCCTCATTGGAAGGCTCACAATTCACCCGCGGCAGCTGCCAGGCACGAGGACGGAAGTGCCAGGCGTGCAATCGCAGGGCTGGTTTTTGTCTCTCTGGGCAGGCAGCCTTTCGCTCTATACTTTGTCTCCCCTTACAACGAAGCGATGAGCAAGTTACAAATATAATTATTCTATTTCCGAACAAGCGGTAACACAGGCCACGGAGTGCCGAGAGAGGACTGCTCGCTTACCTCTGACTGTAAGGCTTGTTCATCTTCAGCAGTGTTGGGTAAGATTGCCCAGGTTATGTTGGCACTGGCGGATGGCAAAGAGCCAAATGTCCCATTTTTCAGCTGCTCTGTGGAATGTGACTTGGGCCCGGGCCATCCCAGGATGTTTTCTGAAATAAAGACCTAGATTGATGCCAAGTATTTTCCAAATTGCACATTCACAGCTCAAGAAATAGTTCCACCTAGCTGTACACAGGGAGTGACTTGAAATGGGCCCACTCCTGAATGGACCGCGGAGAATTTAAGGGGAAGCTTGTTTTGAGCGAGTACCAGGCGTGGATTCAGATGGTCTGTTTATAAGCTCGCTTCTAAGTAATGGCAGCCTCAGAATCACCACAGGCTGTCTCTCTCCCCAGCCCTGAACACAAACTGACATTTTACCAAAGCTATGTTTTCTTTTTCTTTTTTTAAACCATGCCCAAGGATATGTTTATTGATTTTAGAGAGAGAGGAAAGGAATGGGGAAGAGAGAAACATCAATGAGAGAGAGAAACGTCGATCATTTGCCTCCCATTTGTGTCCCAACCCAGGATCAAAGCTACAACGTAAGTATGTGCCCTGTCTGGGAATTGAACCCACCACCTCTTCGTGCACAGGATGATGCTCCAACCAACTGAACACCCAGCCAAGGCAGAAGTCATTTTCTTAAAGGTGTTAAGGCGTTTCTCTTCTTTTTTTTAACAATAAATAAATAAATAAATAAATAAATAAAAATTTAATGTTCACAATAAAAAATAAAAAATCTAATTTTATCAAAATTGGGCTGCTCAAAATGTGGTGTGAATGTCACTTGATATGATGGCCACAGCTTAGATGTACTCGTTCCATTCTGTCAAGAAACACTTTATAAGCACCAACCTGGTAAACAGAGAGCATTTCTGAATCCTCTCCCCATCCTTGACAAAACAGGCTTTTTAACTGGAATGTCTTTTTAAGTGTCACATGTTATTACAGAATATTTGCACATGCTTACAATTGAGGACAGGAATAACCAGAGGTGGTTTTGTTTTTTGTTTTTTTGTTGTTTTTTTTTTTTACCTCTTTAATAGCAATTCTGCCATTAGAATGAGAGTAGGTCTCAAACTCAGCTGACCCACCTTCTGTTTTCAGTGTAAATGGAGGGGTAAGTGAGGAAGAAACAGTTGGCTGGAGCAGAGACCACCTCATGTGGACGGTCAACCTTTCAGCATCGTAGAGGTTCTATCCTTAAAGCAGTCAGATGCCTCAGCCTTTTCACTCGAGTGACTCAAAGAAAAATCTATAAGTATCCCAAACTTGAACACCAGGAGGGGGTCTGGCTGATGAAAACACAGTAACAGAGGCCATTGCAGGGGCTGTCCACGTGCTTATGCTTATATCTGAATGTGTTCAATATCCAAACCAACATATTTTTATGCAGAAATCTTTCCTTTACGTCAAGCGTTGTACCATATAATTCTGCTGCTTAAAAGCGTCAAGTGGCTTCGCACTGCAAATGAAACGCAATCTAAACCGCCTGCCTTGCGAGACCGCCGGCCTCATTTCATTCCCTCTGCATGGCTCTCTATCCTCAAGCCATGCTGATAATTCTTCCACTCCTCGGTGAGCCCAGTTCATTCCAGTCGAGAGCCTTTGTGTGTGCTGCTGCTCCTGCTCGGAGTGCCTCCCCTGCAGGCCGATGTGGGGGGAGAGCGGTGCCCCGCAGAAATCCGGGGGTTGCCTAAATGTCACCTGCTCAGCAAAGCCCCCGTCCCCTTTCTGGCCAAATCAGCACGGAGAGCCACTCCCTGTCACATCCGTTTACTGTCTTCACAGCACTGAGCGCCATCTGGACTGGCCCTGCTCTTTTATTTAACCAGCGTTGTTCTCTAGAAGGTCAGTTACTTGAAGGCGGGATGTATCGCCCCTGGATATGGCTGTGGCCCTAGAGTAGGGGTAGAAGGCCCTGGAAATCGTTTGGTCTGGCCTGCGAAGGCATTAGGGGTGAGTTCCGAGAACCTACAACATGATCTAGCAAAGGGTATGCACTTAATAAATACAGGGCATCCCCCTCTCCCAAATGTGTACACACAGTTTGCATAATTATAAAGGCAAGGTTTATTAAAATACATTTCATTTTCAAAATGGAGCTATCAGCTGTTAAAGTGTGCATACATTTTTTTGGAATACCCTGTATGTGCCGAGTGAATGAATGAATATTAAGATTTTCAGAGATAATACATTTTTTTAAAAAGTGTGTTTTACAACCTCCTCAAAATTAAAAATAAATAAGAAATGGCAATAATAAAGACAAAGTGGAATGGTGGTTGCAAGGGGCTGGGAATGAGGGGGGATGGAAAGTCATAATTTAATGGGTATAGATGGAAAGTTTTGACAATTGCTCATACAACTATACGTGAATGTTTTAAACACTACTGAGCCAGGTACTTAAAAATGGTTTAAGATAGTAAATTTTTTTATATGTGGTGTTTTACCACAATTTATAAAGGCAAAAGGCATCCATATAGCAGTCCTTGATGTCATTTAAAATAGGTGAGAACTCACAACAACACTAAAATCAACTGCTGCAGAACGATCTAAGACCAGACTCGGGTGCAAGACAGCAGAATTTGCCATAAGAAAGGTGGCAAGATGCTTCTTAGCGGTCCTGCTGACTAACTCCTGCCCAGAGTCCTAAAGTTGCATTCAGATCATCAATACAGAGGTACCACCTTTTTAAAGTTTTATTTTATTACACAAATAGTGCATGTCCTCTAGATTAATTAGGAAAGCTAAAAAAGCACCGGGGAAAGAATGGGATCTGCTTGTCTAGGCAGACAGGAGAATGTTCCCTCCATTACCCCCCCCCCCCCCCCCAGTTTTGTCCCTCCCTCCCCTTCATCCCACCATCATCAGAGATAGTAACCAGCAGACAGCAGAGCAAGAAGTAGAGGAGGTGATATCCTGCATCCTGGGATAGACAAAGGCCAGGACAGGAGGATGGGAGGTAGCAATGCATGCTGGGGAATGTAGTTTTTTTGTATCCTCTGTGGATTCAGAGTATCAAGGAACCAGCGAGTGAGGACAGGAGAGAAGCCCTTCTCAGACCATTACAGCTCCTCTAATAAGTGAGCACTGGTTGGGGAGTCTGGATAGACAGGTGTCATATGAGGATGAAGGAGGAAAACTCTACCAGAGTGAATGGAAAGGGTTGTATGGAGTAACAGTATCCTCAGAAGGCTTCCGGGAAGAAATCTCTCTCTGGCTGAGGTGGAAAAGGAGATGAATGCACTGTGGAATTATTATGAGGATATGAAATTAATGTCACTAAAAGGAACCCTGAAACTAGGAAAAAGTCGACTCAACCCTGTAGAAAGTCAAATAAGGCTGTTCTTTCTACTGGTGTGCAGTTGCCAAGGGCATAAAGACAGCACTCAGACAGGAGGCCATAGGGACGTGCCCAACAGAGATCCAATAGACCCTGAAGGGCAGACGTCGGATCGGAGAGCGCTGTGGGTGCTGCTGAAACAGTCTGCCGCCTTCCAGCCGGAGCTTGCCAATACTTCCTTAGGCTTTTTGGGCCTGAAATTTCAAACTCATGCGAAAGCAGACACACAGAACAGTTTAACGAATGCCTAGCTCATGAAGTGTCGCCACATTTTTAAATAACAAAAATCAACAGGGAAAACATTTTCAATCATTTAGGCAGAAAAATTAGACTTGTCTTAAAGGGGAGGAAAAAAAAAAAATCAAACTAGTCTTGAATTTTGCTACAACACTAAATGCCAGAAGGCGAATAGATGAAAAGTGCAAGTGAACCTGTAGATTGAGGAGGGGGTGGGGGAGGGGGTGAAGGGCTTGGAGGATAATGCTCTTCCTCAGCCAAATGGCCTTCCCTATGCTAAACAAGAGCCTGCGTTTCCGGAGCTCTTGCTAGATGCCAAAGGCTATATAATTTCCGTGTGTTAACTCATCTAACGCTAAGGCAGCCCATGAGGCAGGGCCTGCTATTATGCCCAAGAGACAAGTAAGCAGCAGCGGCACAGAGCCAGTTAAGTGGTAGAATTAAGATCAGAGCCCAGACCCTTAAACTCTACACTTTATGCCTTTTTAGCAGCACTGAAGAGGCTCGGGAAACATGCAACATCCTAGTGGGCAGGACACTCCTGGAGAACATCTACCAATATATAACGAAAAGCGGCAGAAATTAAGAACTCAGGGCGGGAGAAGTCGCTTCTAAAAGGACTAGTGGTGAGCAATGAACCCAGTTAAACAGAGCTGAGCAGGGCTGGGACTAGGCTCACGTAAAAAGACACGCCCATCAAACGCAAAATGTAAAGAGCCCCCAGGACACTCAGCAATCAGGTCAATGATATTTTTAAAATAAGAAATAGCCCTGACTGGTTTGGCTCAGTGGATAAAGCATCGGCCTGCGGACTGAAGGGTCCCAGGTTCGATCCCGGTCAAGGGCATGTGCCTTGGTTGTGGGCACATCCCCAGGGGGGGGGGGGGTGTCAGGAGGCAGCTGATCGATGTTTCTCTCTCATCCATGTTTCTAACTCTCTGTAAAAATCAATAAAATATATTTTTTAAATAAACAAAAATTAAAATTAATGTCCCCCCAAAGAGTATAGGACTTTATCTCACTTGCCTCACCTTAATCCTCACCCTATTGAATCCTGTTCTTCCTATAAAATTTTAATATTCTCATTCTCTCTCCCTCTCTCCCCCAGTCTCAAGAATTTAAAAAAAAAAAAAAAAGACCACACTCCCAAGGAGACCAGCCTTTTCCAGTTCTGATGCAGCCCCGTGTGCCTTTCTGCACAGAATCGGAGGCTTGCATCTCAGCTGGGAAGGGAGATGGTCGTTATCATGTGCCTCCATCAAGCTGCTGAAACAGATTTAGAAATCACCAGGAGCAGAAGAAAGCCACGTCACGTAAGCCTGGACCAAAAAGCCAAGCAGCTTTATTCATTTTAATTACAAGCCTCTCCACAAACACAAGTTCAATGAGGCATTTCAGCTCACTGCATCTTAGAGACAGCATCGGAGACAGGCCCAGCAGCCCCACACGCATGGGTGGGAGGCAGATGAATACGAAAGTATTTTTGGATTTCGGTCCAGGTGCGCCTCGGTGTGCTTAAAATGAAATGAGCGTTTGCAGACCAAGACTCCAGAGGCAACACATTTCCCAGAAGATGCAATGAGATGCTCCAGGAGATGAAATACTACAAGACCACAGATTAATTTTTGATTTGGAGAAGGGACAGAAGGGGGGGCGGGGGAGGCACAAGGGTCAGAAGGCAGAAAGACTTGAAGCAAGAACGAGGCGCTTGGATATTCGGTATGCGGGGGGCGAGCTGGGCCTCCCTGCCCGCTGAAAATGTAAAGGAAACCCTGGCAGAGCTGAGCTTTAATGAGATTTTGATTTCCACCAGCCCAGCCCGGCCTAGCCCGTCTTACATAGAACTGTTGTGTGTTTAACAGTGGGAGTCGGGCTGCTAGAGCTTCCATCCACCCCAAGATCCCTGAGATTCCAAACAAGTGTATTTTGTGATGACACCCCCGGGGTTACCACAGTCTCTCCTTCCACTAGTCTGAGATTCTAGAATTCAGTTTTAACTGCAGGCAACTAGGATGTTTTGGATGCAGGGAGTTGATTCCATTTTTCCCCCTTATTATGTGGCACCAATTTTAAAATTTTATTTATTGATTTTATTGTTTTGATTTTTTTTTTAGGGAGGGGAAGGGAGAGAGGGAGAGAAAGACAGAGAAAGAGAGAGAGAAGCATTGATCACATGGCCCAATCGGGGATTAAAACCATAACCTGGACATGTGTCCTGACCAAGAATCAGACCTGCCACCTTTTGGTGTACGAGACAATGCTCCAACCAACTGAGCCACACGGGCCAGGGCCGTGGCACAGATTTAAAAGACACGTGCAGAAGGCTTTAAACCTTAAGGGGCTGTGTTAGATGCAACTGAATTAAAAGTGTTAAGAAGACAAAGAAACAAAACAACCACTGTGATGCCATGCTCCCTGTATTCCCCAATCTCCATCCAAGTTCCTCAACAAAAATGGCTGAAAGGAAGGGAGGCTGGGCAGAGGGGGCAGGGAAGATATGCAGGAGTAACACCATAGGTGCCATAATCACTCCTTCTCTCAAATAGTTTCCATTCCAACCTGCCAGCGCATCTGAAATTCCACCTTGAGCTTCGTCCCTCCAGGTCCTTAAAAACACACGATACCCAATGAAAATCAGGGTTAAAAAAAAAGATAGAAATTAGCTAGAAACCATCCCTGATGAATGAAATAAGGGATTAAGTCTAGGAAGAAGAAATGGCTCAAGCTTACATTGACAGTGAAAGACCCCTGGAAGGAGCCTCTTGGGTTACAGAGGCTAGAAGTCACGCTCCAGTGTGAGAGGGAATGTACTGGGAAGCCTCCAGCCTCACTCTGAACGTGTGCCCATGCCCCAGTGGGCCCGTCTCTCGCCTCTTAGCAGGAGGGGGGGGGGACCTTGGACAAGTAATTTCATTGCAACTCATCTAAAGGATGGGCATAATAATATCCACTTTGTGAAGATTTCAGAAAATATGCAGCGAAGGCCAAACACTGGTAGAATCAAACCTCAGTAAATGATAGCAAACACTGGTAGAATCAAACCTCGGTAAATGATAGTGGGTGTTACAGAAAGAAACCTAAATGACCCGTACACTGTCTATTCTGGAAAACCAACATCCCTTTCGATCTTAGTAAAACAGAGAGCAAAAGAGACTTGAGAAAAGTATGAAATATAGACCATCATCATAGCACAGCTTTAGTGCCCTCATTTCCTCATTAATAAGTTAATCCCAGTCAACAAAGCTCAGTGAAGCTTCTGTGAGTCTCTTCATTCTAATGCTTTATAAGTTAAACATGGCCAACCTCAAACTAGTTTCCCCTTTATCACAGAACTTAATCTTCATCAATATATTTATATCTGCTTATTGATTAAACCCTCCTCCAATAAGGACTGAGGCATCTTAAGGAAGTGGATTATTATCTCTGACTTCTAGATAAGTAACTAGAAACGCTTCTGGTACGTATTCCAGAGAAATTCTCACACAGGTCCGTAAGGGGACAGGCAGGAGGATGCTCACTGCAGCGAGGTGAGCGGAGCAGAGAGCAGGAGGCCATATGCCTGTCCATCACCGGCGAGTGTTGGGTATAACGTGGTGGACACACAGACCAGATGCAGCCGACTGATGGATTTTAAACACATGGCAAATGGGATGAAATTTAGAATAGGATGCCAGCAAGTCTAAAAGGAGTTCTTGTAAACATGTTAGTTAGATGTTTCATAGGATGTTATAGTTCTGATTGGTAAGAGAGCAGTATAACTCATACTGGGTAGGGAAAGGGGGAAGGATAAATGGAGAAACCCTTGAGTTGGATAAAATGATGGATGGATGGATGGATGAATGGTGGATAAGAGATGAGTGTAAAGGAGGAAGGCAATGGGGGGCGCCCCCACCCCCACACTTCGATAGGACTCATTTGTAAGCACAGAACTGCCCGCTGGGAGGTCTCACCTGAGGCCACTGGCTTGTGGCTGGCCTGGCCCACGTGGTGCACACTCTGCTGCAACAAGTTGAAGCACTCCCCGAGGCAGCTGAGGGTGGCGGCGGAGGTAGCTTTCAGGAGCAGAAGATCCTGGTCCAAGGCAGTGAGGGGGCCGGAACCAGGCAGAGACTCGATGGCGTGCACCAGGTTCTTCTGCTGGCCTTCCACCTGGTTCATCATCTACACAATGGGAAGATAGCAAGGAGGGGAGAGTCAGAGCTTCAACCACAGGACCGGAGAAAAGTGGAGAGAGAAACCATCATCACCCAGACAACTGCTGCCAGGGTCAGCTCAGATCGTCTTTAGTACATGAGTCCTTTTAAAAAAAAAATAGATTATTGATTTCAGAGAGGAAGGAAGAGGGAGAGAGAGGCAAAAACATCTATGATGAGAGAAAAACATTGACCAGCTGTTTCCTGCATGCCCCACACTGGTGATTGAGCCTGCAACCTGGGCATGTGCCCTGACCGGGAATCGAACCATGACCTCCTGGTTCATAGTCTGACGCTCAACCACTGAGCCACGCCGGCTGGGCAGTACATGAGTCCTTTGACAATATAGGCCCCGGTGAAACCTGTCTATCCAAAAGCACACATCTTTAGCTCTGATCACACAAGCATTTTAGAACTTTGGAGCTGAAAGGGACCATTAGGGCCATGAGTCAATAAATTCATTACAGGTATAAGTCCTTGTGACCATCTTTGAGGTTCTTTCACTATGGAAGGCTAAACGAGAGAGTGAAGAACTGGGCCTTGCCTAGAACAAGGTCAATACCTTGCTTTTCCTCCAGCTCTTATTACTAACTCCATGGCAGTCTTTTTTGGAGTTCAAGAAACAAGTGAAATATAGGGCTGGCGATTTGTACGAGTGAGACTGGAGGAAAGCCAGCCCCCAAAATACCAAGTAGGATGTGATTTTCTTAACATCACGCAAGATGCCAGGAAGGAAGGGACACCCAGGGATTCCAGAGCCAGCCCTAAGACACCCCCAAATTACCATCTTTTCTGGCCTAGCTTCAATTCCTGAGCTACTGGTCTAATTGTATCTTCAAACTGACAAATCAAGGAGAAGAACTCAAGAACTAGAAAAGGACTTTACCAGTTATCTCCCTCCTCCTGTCTTACAACTTATCTCACTAACCAAGAGGATGTACAGAAATTACACATTCACAGTCATTCTGAAAAGTCAGGAGCTACACCGACTGGCCCAAGACCCAGGGCTGGTCAGCGTCAGCAGCAGGGACAACTCCTGACCCCGCTCCGCTGTTCTTTAAGCTTTCTCCACACACACACACACACACACACACACACACAAAAAAAAAAAAAAAAAATCCTTACTCTGAGCCAAACCTCCTGCTTTGCCACAGTCATCCCCACAGAATACCTGTCAGCTTCATGATGTCACCGGCTGGGGAGAAGCAACCATTCTGTCTGGACCACTGGACTTGGACACAAATCTCATTCCAGGCTCAGCCTTATTTTTCTATTTCCTTTTGAAAACAAAGTCTTGCGGGTTTCTAGCAGTCTGTGTACTTATCTGCTTTAAAAAAAAAAAAATTATCCACTGCAATCCTACTTCCCAAAACAGGTGCCATAAAAAAAAAATAAATAAATAAAAATAAAAAAAAGATATTCTTTTAAAATCAATGCTGAACATATTGCACAGACAGGTTTGCCGAATTCTCACTTTCATGTGACATCCACCCTTTGGGCAGGCATATTATTTTTTGCAGATTACAGAGGTTACACCTAGCCATTAGGACTCCTGAAACAGTACCGGAGGCATAACAGGGGCTCCACAAGCATTCACTTCTCCTTCAGCTCTTTGCTTTAAAGCCACCCTCTGAAGAAAACTTCCGGAACCACATAATTTAAAATTGCACCTCCAGCCTAACCCTTGGCATGCCTATCCTCTTTACCAACTAATTTCCCCCCACAGCACTTAGCCCTTCCAACTCAACTTGTAATTTCTCTCTTATGTTCGTTTGTGCTAGGGAGAAAGCAGACATCTCATATCTGTGCTCTTCACTAATATATCCCAAGTACAGTCAATATCTGTTGGATGAATGGATGCATGCTTGCATGACTCCCCAGTCTCACTCTTCTGTCACTCAAATGCAAGAGACCTTTCAAAGGTGCATTTATGACACCTTTACTAGTAAGTCCAAAGAAGTCATTATGCTCGGTTGGTATTATATGGCTAAGACTTAGCAAAGAATAATACCTCCATTATCAGTTTAGGTTTGCCAAGAAATACTACCGACTGGTTTAATTTCACTTCAAAAAATATGAAATGTTTATGTATTCTTTGACAGCCAGCTATATGTATACAGAGCCGCTAATGGCGAGGGAAAAGTGAAGTTCAAGCTATTTGTTGTAATCAGCATTTCTGTAAATTCCTACCATAAAATCTTGTCTTAGGAAAATGATGTGTTGAAAGGAAATAGAAAATGGAATGAGGAAACATAAAATACATATGTTCTTGACTATTATGCATGATGAAATAATGCATAAGAGGAATAGGTAAGTAAAATTAAGCCATCACCTCTATGGGATACATATGTTTTTAATCAATGACAAGAAGTAACTTTATTCCAATGATATTGAATAGGATAAATGTTATTTCACAAGCATAAAATATTATGTAAATCTCAGCTAATCAAAACACAAAACTGACTTACAAAATCTTCTAGTCTACCTCAACAGAGGCACATGCCCAGAGATGGAACCCAGATATCTGCTCTCTGAAAAGTGTTCAAACAGTATTTATTGAAAGCCTATTGCCAGAGCCAGCATCAGGAATGTCGTGCTACAGGGGGCATTTGAACCAGCAGTGGGTACATTTGTCAGTTATAATGCCTGAGAACTACTGGCACGAGAGGGCAGGGGTCAGAAGTGCTAAATACCCCACAAGTCAGGGCACAGTCTCATATAAGAACTTTCCAGCTCGAAATGCCAAGAGTGCCTCCTGGAGTTATCCTGTGCTAGAGACATGTAAAGAACCAGGCACTCGCCCAACCGGCATGGCTCAGTGGTTGACCATCGACCTATGAACCAAAGAGGTCATGGTTCGATTCCCGGTCAGGGCACATGCCCGCGTTGCGGGCTCAATCCCCACTGGGGGGTGAGGGGAGGAATGTAGGAGGCAGCTGATTAATGATTCTCTTTCATCATTGATGTTGCTCTCTCTTCCTCCCTGAAATCAATAAAACTTTATATTTATATATTTTTAAAAGAGAACCAGGCACTTGATTCCAATCTTTCTTGGTAACCTGAGCCCTAAAACTGAAACAAGCCTAGCACAAGGCTTCACACACAGCAGACTTCTCCTCAAGATCCATTTTCTCCCTTTTTCCACGTGAAGCGAAATAGAACTTTAGTTTTGAATGACACAATCAATACCAATCTTCACTTTATTTTAGCCTCATCAGGCACCAAAAATGTGAGATAAAGCCCTAAAAGGAACATCGCATGCCCAGCCTCAGAGCTGTGCATCAGAGTTATTACTGTGCTATCGTTTCCAAGATTGGGAGGCACCGATGAGGAATCTTCAGCCGCCTTTGGAAGAACACGTGTGAGCTATTTCCATACCTACATCTGATTCAGGGCACATAGGAAAAGATGAACGCGGCACTGGAAAGCTGTAAGCGACAAGAACAGCAACAGCCAATGCTCCGAACAGCTCCCTGTCCCCATCCAGGTTCCCATGGGCCCATCAGGAGAAGAACAAAGCACGGCCATTGACAAGCAGCCTCTCCTGCAGCTCTCAGGCTTTGGAAACACTGAGTCACTTTAATTACATAAATTTCAAATCGGAGCTCCCAACACCTCTTCCAAGCACAGCAACATTAATCATTGGTAGTGTTGAAAAACCAACAGAGGGATGCCTAAGCTTCATTTCTTCCTGGCATTTGGCGTCCACAAACAGGGACATCACCCTCTTGGGACACAGGTGCACATTTCAGAGATCCACCTTCTGGGAATGTCAACTCAGGTTGTAAACTCATCTACTCCTAAATCAAATTGAACTTCACCGTTAACGAAAACTTCACAGGGAGGGGGAAATTCTACGGCCCATTTATCTAGCACAAACAACGGCATATGCACCAGCAAATCAAATCCAAGGAGTTAACGCTAATAAAATCAGTGGTGGCAGCTTTTTTTTTTTTTTTTTTTTTTTTTTTTATTGCCTGATTTCAGTAAAGCTGAAACCAAGATGCACAGATGCAAACCCAATGTCATCCAGCTCAACCAGCTTGGGTCTGGCTACAGAGAGAACAGAAGGAGGCAGAAGGGGAGAGGAGCTTCATTTGCCTTGATTGCTTCAGACTGCGCTGAGCTGCAAACCTCAGAGCAGGTTTGAGAGGCGCCTGAAAGGCCCAGTCTTGACAGGCCAGATGTCAATGAACACCAGCTTAGTCCCTCATTCACATTAAAAATCAAAGGGTGAGCATCAAACACCTCCGAACACAGATTCCTTGTCCTAAAGTAACCGGGACTGCTTGCCTTAGTTGGCAGAGCTTCCTGGGTTCACAGATTCCTGGGTTCCATCTGTAACTCAATCCACCTTGCTTGGAAGTAGACTAAAGAATCTGATGCCAGCTTCAAGATGGCCCTGGTTTGGCATTTCACCTTAGCCTGGTGTAATTCTAGAGCTCCTTTTAAGTTTCCCCTTATGTAAAGAACCAGGCAGTTGTCCAACCGGCATGGCTCAGTGGTTGAGCATCGACATATGAACCAGGAGATCATGGTTTGATTCCCAGTAAGGGCATATGCCCGGGTTGCAGGATCAATCCCCAGTGGGGGGTGAGGGGAAGCATGCAGAGATCAGTCCTTGGCTAAATTAGGTACTTTTTCACTTAGCTCAGTCCTCATTTAAGTGTGAAAGCTATGCTTCAAGGAGCTTTAGAACCAACACACACACACACACACACACACACACACACATATACACACACTCACTCAGAGTTTACTGTCTCCATTACTATAGATTTGCTATTCCACTACCCTCATTAGCATTGTTTTAATATCCCAGATATACTTTGATACTCATTACAGAATCCTCCTAAAATACCCATCAACTCTATAATGGAAACCATCACATAGTTTGTAACCTATAAAACTCCTTGCCTCACTGTTTCCACCAATCCTGAACTGCTCTATCTTGATCTTTACCTAATCCCTGTATTGTACAGCAAACTTCAAATTCTCTAATCCTAACCTTGCCCTCCCCTCTTCGAGACACTCCCAATGCCCCACAGAGGTGGTGTGCTCCCTTACAGGGGTGAAGGGTCAAGTCCCTTTGTCTTACCAACAACAACATTTGTCAACAGCAAAAGACAAAGGCAAAATTCAGAACTGTGGGCGCAAATGAGTGCATGCACACACACACTTCAAAAAACACTTTCTGAAGGTGTGGGGATGAGTCTATTCCATTTGTATAGACTCCTAGAAAGCAAACCTATACTGATGCTCAAAAATCTGTATATATAAAAGCCTAAGCGGACGACCAAATGACCAAACAACCGGTTGACTAGTCACTATGACATGCCCTGACCACCAGGGGACAGACACTCAATGCACAGAATCGGGCTCCCTCCTGTCTGAATCAGGTCTGCAAGAATTGGGCCAAAACCTGCTATCCGACATCCCCTGAGGGGTCCTAGATTGGTGCAGGACAGGCCAAGGGACCCCACCAGTTCATGAATCCATGCCCCAGGCCTCTAGTATGAGATAATAGCATTTATAGCCAAATGAATTTGATGACCCTGCCAGGTCTGTCCCTTATTTTGCAGGCAGGAAATCTCAGCTCAGAGGCCCTTGCTAAGGTCACACAGCTTCGCCACAGTCATGATCTGTGTGCTTCTTTCTCAGATTCTGGAAGCAATCCTGCCTCAGAAGACAGACACACGAAGACTCAGACATAAAGGGGGCGCTCTACCCAGATAGAGGCGCATTCTACCTGGACATCAGGTTGGCCTCCCAGGCACAATGCTAGAGGCCAGGGCTCTACAGCAGCTCCTCTGCTTTGTTTTCATTAAAAATATCTGTCATCCCTTCCCCTCCCTCCCCCCTTGTGCAAAAGTAATATTGCTCACAGAAAAAATTAATCAAATAGAAGGAAAAAAAATAACACATTCACTCAAAACCAGAGAAAATAAATGTTAAAATCTTGGGGTGTATATACTTCCATTTCTATGCATATAAATATACTCTTACTTTTTATGAAAATGGTTGCACATCATGCTTGTAACCTCTTTTATTCCATATACCATATCAATAAATTTTAGTCTGTGAATACATTTTGACAATACTGTGTAAAATACTGCAGATCACTCCATCACATAAATGTGCCACAATTTATCGCCCAATTCCCGACCGCTGGGCAGTATGATGAGTTCTAACTTTCTTCTCTGTGACAAATTACAATTCAACAAACTTTGCTGGAGCTAAATCTCGTCATAAATGTGTAATGATTTTCTTAAAATAAACTCCTAGAAGAGGAATTGCTTTAACATTAATTTTAAGGCTTTTGATAAATACTGCCAACTCACCATCAAAATAATTGTACCAATTTGTAGTCCCTTAGCAGTGTGTGAGCTGTTCTCTTTCTTATTGCTCTCTAAAATCATCTTTTTTTCCCTACCCAATTTCATAGAAAAAAACAAAAACAAAACCAGTAATTCATTGTTTTAATTCAATGGGCATGTCCGTGTATAATGTGGGATAAAGAGAGTTATGAAGTTTCCATATCCAGCAACACCTAGTAAATAAGCCCTAGAGACCTAATGCACAGAATAATGACTGTAGACAACAATATTATACTATAATCATCAAGCTTGCTAATTTTTCCAACCACTAAAAAGAAAAGATAATTGTGCAATGTGATAAGGATGCCAAATACAGAATTACTACAATAGCAATCGTATGATAATATATAAATACTAGAGGCCCGATGCATGAAATTTGTGCAAGGGTAGGCCTTCACAGCCCCGGCTGCTTCATGGCCCTGCCCCTGGTCATTCCGGAAGGCCTTTCCAGAAGGTTGTTCCACCATCTGGTCTCATTAGCATATTAGCTCTTTATTATATAGGATATCACAGTAACAAGTTGTACACCTTAAATTTATACAGTGTTCTATGTTAACTATATTCTCTTTTTAAAAAGCAGTTTCCATATCTGGTAAAGAAAACATAAGCAAATAAAATGAAAGAGAGACCAGAGAGAGTGTTTCCTTCACTAGGGTGGAAGCAACAATGTGGAAGGCCAGGGGTGGGGATGGGGCAGGGGTCCGCAGCAATGGAAGAGAAAGAGTCCTGAAAAAGAGGGTGTGGGGGTGGGAAGGACCATAGGGAGAACTACGAGGATCCAGAAAGATCTCAAAGAAGCCACGGTGTTTTCACAAAAGGTCCAGGGACAAGGGAACAGTGGGAAACAGTCCCCAAAGTCCCCCACCCTCACAGTACCAGAGGGAATAGTTACCCGGACCTCATCCAACTGCCTAGTTATTCTTTCCCCAGAACCCACCAGATAAGGGAAGGGCGTTTGTCCACCTTTGCCAAGCCTGCCCAAGCCCCGCCCCTGACTTAACCCAGCATTTCAGCTTAGGAGAAACCTGCAAAGCAGCCCTTTGCTCTCCCCGCATTTCCCTGTCTCTTCTCACTGTCTTCATTTATCTCTGGGATAAAAGCCATTTACAGTAATAGCCATTTACATGAATAATAGAAGCGAGGCCACTTCACATTTTGGGGGAAGGGGAGCTCTACGGTTCACACAAGTGCTTTCACATCATCATCTCTTATCCTCCCAGCTCCGCCCTGGCCAACGAGGCAGAGCTGGTTACTGATTCTCCTTTTATATCACCTTGGGGCCCAAGTCATGGTCCATGAAAGTAGAGAAGTTGGGATTAAAGTCCAGTGTTCTGAATCTAAACTTCTCGGCCCCTTTTCTCAGGAGGCACACAAAATACTGCTCTACAGACGATTCAAGATCACAGCAAGATCAGACACACACACACATTCACACACCACAAACAGACACACACACACACACACACACACACACACACACACGGCTGGTTGCTCCCCTAGATGGCCTTCCACCTAAAAAGTGGAATATTGGGAGCAAGCTTCTTACCTGTTGGGACAATTAACCCCCAACTGAATGAGAACAGGTCAGACCACAAATCCTTCCTGGGTCAAATCTCCAGAAAAAGAACACGTGATTCATACACAAACACTAAAGGCTAACGGGTGAGAGGCCCTGTCCTGCAGACAATGTGGAAGTTTCCCTCAGGTGCTTAAGTCTCTCTCAGAAGTCCGCTAATCAGAAACTGTTAGACATGCATCATGTAGAAAACAAAGACTAAAATGCTATCTATTGATCCATTCCCGACGTCTTCTGGTTGATCTGCCATCTTCCAGCAAACACTGGCTGGCAATCTGTTTGTTCCCCTTACAGAGTGGGACCTCACAAACCACAGATCAGCGAGGATGAAAAGCAACCCTTTTCCTGAGCCTGTTTTACATCTGTTCACTTGAATCCCTCAGACACGCACAGCCTATGGCAAAGAACCTCTAAGCTTCTTGGATATTTACTCTGCACTCTGGGAAATTCTTTTATTTTGCAGGGAGAATTCCTGAAGAAAACACTAGACATCTATATTCTAACTTCAGCTTGGTAGCACACATTGGGTGAAACAAAAGTTAAGTTGACAGTTGTTCATAGGGGGGGGGGGGGGGAAACACAATAATCCTATATGATAAAAGGGTAATAGCAAATTGACCTTAAGGGCAGAACGACTTCCCAGTTGCTATGATGTGCACTGACCACCAGGGGGCAGACGCTCACTGCGGGAGCTGCCCCCTGGAGGTCAGTGTGCTCCCACAGGGAGAGCTCTGCTCAGCTGCAAGCTGGGCTGATGACTGGGAGTGCAGCAGCAGTGGTGGGAGCCTTCCCTGCTTCCTTGGCAGTGCTAGGGATGTCTGGCTGTGGCTTAGGCCCGCTCCCTGACACCCCTGAGGGCTCCCGGGCTGCCAGAGGGATGTCTGACTGCCAGCTTAGGCCCAATCCCCCAGGGAGCGGGCCTAAGCTATCAGGTAGACAGCCCCCAAGGGGTCCAGGACTGCGAGAGGGCACAGGATGGGCTGAGGGGACCCCCCCCCCCCCCAACACACACACACACAGTGCACAAATTTTTGTGCACCAAGCCTCTAGTTTAGGGGTGTCAAACTCAATCAGAGAAGGGGCCAAAATCTAAAATCCAGCCTAAATCGCGGGCCAAATGGTTTACTGAACAGTCATAAACTGACAATGTCATAAACTGACAGCGGAGTGCAGTGATGACAGCGCGGTGCGGGCCACATTGCAAGGCCTGGCGGGCTGGATTTGGCCCGCGGGCCTTGTGTTTGACACATGTGCTCTAGTTAATAAATAATACAAATAAACTGTATTTCACTTACTCACAACTGTAAACCTACTTTTGCCCCACCCTGGATTTATCTTAAACCAGGCTCTACCAGGTAAATGCCTGATGATCTCTTTTAAGACTTACTGTTTTCAGTTCAAATATCTACCCAAAGTAGCAGACAAGAACAGAACAACATAGTACCCTTTTCCAGCTAACGTTAATCTCACTAGTGACAATTGTTTGCAGGGGAAAATATGCATCTGCAAAGGGCACTTGAGAGAGGGGGGAAATTGGACAAGAACGTCATGCCTCCAGGCGAATGCTTTACACCTTTGGAGTCTTGGCAAATGAAACTTGAGAGAGACAAACGAATTTATCAGGAATCTGCTTCATTCATCTGAAAAGGGAAAATTATGTTAAGGGATAAGCCAGCAGTAATTAATATTTATTGTATCCCCACTGGGTAAATGACACTGCACTCACCGTTTTACAGATGAGAAAACACAATTCCTGAACACAAACTGCTTAAAATGTCATCCTCTAGGTGCTCGAGTGTGAGACAGAATCGTAATATGTAATAGACTGTGCTTTGCCAAGAGAACTAACCACCCCTCGCAGATGCCTGCATTGGAAACTGCTTTCCGGCGATGGGACTGTGCCGGCCCGAATCCATTCCTACTCCTCCACACTTCCTCATGACTTCGGCATATGCTTTTTTAAGAAAGTAAGTGCAAGCATGCGAATAGCCTGCGATCGCTATTCATAGAACTATACACGCAAAAGGAACTCATAATTAGTTCCATACGTACCTACGCCAGGGCTCAACACACTGACTGAATCAATCAGCTAATCCTCTGCCAACACAGGGAACTTTGCATGGGAGGAGCCTATAGGGACTTATTCACGTAAGATGTGGGACAGATGTGTGTTGGATGTATGGGTGGATGGATGGACTGTTCTTATATCTAACCCAATTTAGGATTCTGATATGCATGAGTTATAAGGATGCACACTATTTACAGATGCTTTTAAAAAACGCATTTTGCAAGAAGGCTTGTGTGTTAACTGGAACGTCAGTCAACACTTTCATCTGAAACAGCCCAATAATGAGGTTCTCATTACTGCCGCTACTACCCTGATGATTATTCTGATGAGCAAAGGAGATTCCGTGTAAACGGCTAAAAACTGACCAGCATATGGGAAACGCTCAGTAAATGTTAACAGTGGTGATGAACACCAGCGGGAAAGTAAACACAGAGAAGGAATTTCTATCCTCTCATTTTAGCTGAACATCATTATGTCTGTTTATTTAAGAAGCAATATATCCCACGTAAAACATATTGCACTTCCCTTGCAGAATCATTTGCCTTTCCATCGTAAAAAGTAAGTGGTTACCTTATTTATTTTTGAAAATAACTTTGCTAAGTCAACTGCAGTCAATTCTCCTCATTTGCAGGAGTTCTGCTCCATAAAGTCACCACAAACACCGAATTAGCAAGCACTGACCTCTCTCTCTTCACTTTCATCAGCTGAAATGCCATTTGCATCATATAGGTTTGTTTGCCAGTGCCCTGGTAAAACAAATTTGTTTCATTGGTGTAAACACCAAAGAACTCGCATACTTACAGTGGTGCCTCGCATAACGAACGCCTTGCACAGCGAGCTTTGGACAGGTTTTTCATGAAACCATCGGCCAAAAAGCAGAAAATGGATGAAGATGTGCAAGATTCGGTAGACTCTACTTAGTCTGTCTTAAAATTAAAAAAATGTGTGGTTTTTTTAAAAAAAAATTATGTTTTTAGATATATCTAAATAAAAATATGTCATCTTAGCATATTTTTTTATGTCATCTTAGCATATTTTATGCTACAGAACGAATTATTTTTTTTAACATGTATTGTTATGGAAAACGCGTTTCACATAACGAACTTTTCACATAACAAGCTTGCTCCTGGAACGCATTAAGTTCGTTGTGTGAGGCACCACTGTATATGCATAGGCCCTGGACACAGACAATAGTGTGGGGAAGGCCTGGGTGGGGTAGGGGTTGTCCACTGCACTTTTTAAATCAGCATCTATCTTATGAATCCACAGATTTAGCTGCTTTTTCATAGTTTCATCACACACTATAGATGTTACTTTGGCATTTTCCAGAGTGGCCTTGCATACAAATGAGTGAATTTCTGCCTTTTTTTTTTTTTTTTTTTAGATGTAACTTATTTTTGCTTCATTACCATTGAACTCGTGGGTGGCCAACAGCACGCTGATTCACTCACACCTGAATAAGGCACATCGAACACACACGTTTTCTTCGCCAGGCACATTACAGCCTCTCTGCACTCGAAACACTTGACAGCACTTCCGCACTACACTTGGGGACCACTTAAGACAACAAAATCACCAAGAAAAACCACAAATATATCACGACAAGGACATGTGTCCGTGAACGACCAGCTAAGCATCTCGAGTACCGCTCCTAGGCTTCCAGATAAATTGCAACAAGTAGGCAAATTTGCAAATGCAGAATCCATGACAAATGGGGATCAACTATATGTATTTAAATTAAGATATTTTTAAAGCCTAGAATTATCAAATTAATACAAAAACTCAAACTCAAAAGGGAAATATATAATGTCCTACGTGTGTGTGTGTGTGTGTGTGTGTGTGTGTGTGGTATAGGAAACCATTCCACACGCAATTATAGCACGTTTGGCAAAGAAAACACTTCTAATTCACCATTATCTTCATTACAAAAGAGATAGCTTAACTTGACTTCATGATGTTAAAGCTCTGTGATGAACAGTAAATTAGAACAATCTTCATCATTGCCGTTATTCCAGTTCAGAAAAATATACTCAAAGACATGATCCTAAAGCTTTAAAGGTATTGATTTTGATGTAGAATAAAGCTTCTTAAGTACCTCTTTTTGGGGGTAAATCATTCTCTGGGCAGCCTTTGAACAACAGATTTTATTGGATTTCACAGTCCAAACTCATTTCAGTTGCTAAATGATGTTCGCCTATGGATTCCTTTGTGCTACCTTTAAGTAGCATCGTGTGTTTTTTTGGTGGTTTTTTGTTTTTTTTGTTTTTTTTCACAGTTCACAGAGGCAATGTGTGTGTATGTTAAGGCTATTTAAAGTTTCTGGGAAGAAAGTGAGAAGGATCTTAAGCCTTGGCAGGTTTAAACTGTAGACTCTTCTCAGCAAGGGGGGACAGCAATGAATGAACCAATGAAAATCCCTGCCCACGTGAGCTGATGTTCCAATGGAGGAAGACAGACCCTCAGTAAGCAAGACAATGTAATGAGTACAGGATGTCCCCCAAAATCTGTACACACTTGAACAGCGGATAGCTCAACTTTGAAAACAAAATGTATTTTTTATAAACGCTGCCATTATCATTATTCAAAGCGCACGCTAGGAAAATGTCACTAAGACAACAGGGGAGTAAGCACCTCAAGGAAATGGGAGGAAGTCATGCACAGAGCCAAAGGAAAGGTCTTCCTGGAAGAAGGGGTGACTGGAATTGCAAAGGTCCTGGGGTGACAGCAAGCCTGGTGTGGCCAACAAACCTCAAGGACAATTGGACTCCAGTCAGAGAGAGAAAAGAGGTGAAGAAAACGCAGAGAGGGAAGGAGGAGGCTGCATGTGTAGGGCCATCTGGACTGTTTGTAACGTCTAGACCAGCGGTTGCCAACCTTTCGGACCTCGCGGACCACTAGTGATCCCTCCTTTGTCTAAACCACTGGTCTAGACCACCGCAAGACAGTGAGTATTGTGAGAAAACAAATATGACAAGAAAGGAAATGTCACAAGAAAGAGTCACACAAATTTCTTGCTTTCCAAACAAAAAGTTATGTTTGTAGTATACTGAATCTATTAAGTATGTAATAACATTATGTCTAAAACATGATTACATACCTGGATTTTTTTTTTTTAAAAATGCTTTATTCTAAAACATGCTAACCATCATCTAAGTCTGTTGGGGGGGGAAATTGTACCAATAGACTTCATCCACAGGGGGTTGCCACAAACCTTCAATTTGGAAAACACGGGATTTTCTGTAAAGTGCCATAAAATGAGGTATGTCTGTATTTGTTTTAGGTGGGTTTATTCTTTTAAAATGTCAATATTCAGAAAAATTTAAAGAGTTAGAAACCCCGCCAGCAAGATTCAACAACTGCTAACACTTTGCCATATTTGTTTTATCTGTGTGTATATGTGTGTTTGTGTGTGTCTCTCACACACTTGTTTTTCCTGAAACATGTGAAATTAAATCAGAGATAGTCATCCCTGAATAATTTCAGCATGCCTCCCTTAAAAGCAAGGGCATTCTTCTACTTGCCCACAACTCCACCATCTCACTTCATAAAATTAAAAACAATTCCATTAAATCTTCTAATAATAAGTCATATTCAGATGTCTCTGCTTGTCCAAGACATTAAGGGCCACAATGTAGAAAATTTGGTTGACATGTTGCTGGAGTCTCTTTAAAATTATAAGGTCTCTGTCCATTTTGTTCTATTTGAAGAGACAAGGACTTATAGGAGGTCCCACAATCTGGAGTTGTCTTGATTGTTCCCTTATTGGGATGTTACCTTGTTTCTCTACTTCCTGTATTTTCTGTAACCCAGAGGGGGAGACGGGGAGAGAGGAAGAGAGAGAGAGAGATCCCTACACAATTACCATATGAACATCCCATTCCCCAACAACCTTCACTTAACAATATTGGGGAACATCATCAAGTAAATGTTGGCCATGGTTTGATCCACAAGTCAGACCCTGGCAGTCAGAAACTCCTTCCTCCCTCCCTCCCCTGAGCTTTGAAATATGCACTCAGCTTGCCTTCCCTGCTCCCAGAGACTGATATAAGGATACAGCCTTGAGACAGAAATGTGGATGAGGATATCTGGACTGGGTACACGACTGACCCCAGTGAAGGCCTCTATATAAACTTTCAAGATTTGGCAGGCGATTGTAGGAAACTACTCCCCTAGCGGCCAGCCAAGACAAAGCTCTGAGATAAATTTCCTTACTGGTTAAACCTGTCACCTTGGTCTCTCCCTCCTCTTTGCAGGCTGGGGCCAGGTTCAGATAACATCTGGGAAACTCCCAGCCAGGGCTGCAACTCAACAAACCATTTGGCTTGCCTTAATGGTCTTTGTCTAAACCAATTATTTCTTTGGGGATTGCAAAATGGGGACTTTCTAATTCTATCATTCTTTCTACATTTATTAGTTGACATTCTCCCTCCCTACCACCTGCCACTTCCGTTTTAGCTCTTGCCACAGACTCATGGATTACCTTTTTTTAATCGCACACATTATAAACTATTACCTCCATTATCTTTTTGACACACACCCTGGAGTCTTTGAGCACTTCCCTTTCAGGTATTACATAATGTCCCAGGCTCCTTTTGTGCTTTCCCTGTTCCAGACTGAATCAACCCTTTCAGCATTGGCAGGGTTTGAATAAAGGAGGCATTATCTGACTTTTTAAAAGGATCACTCCAGCTGCTGGATTGAGGGCAGGATGGCAGGTAAGGTCGGAAAGAAAGGAGACCAGCAGCAGCCCAGGTGAGAGCTGGTAACTGTGGAATCCTCACAGAGGTCTGATTCTGGACATATTTTGAAGGAAGAAAATAATGAAAGTATTCTTAAAATTCTGATGTGAGATATAAGGAAAAAAAAGGAATAAATGACAAAGCATGACCTCAATGTTTGGAATCTAACCAACTGGAAGTATGGAGATCCTGTTCATTTACATGGGAATTTAGAGAAGCAAGTTTTGGGTACCGTTTGCAGGACAAGGGGAATGGATATGGGAGGAGTTCAAAGATTCAGTTCTGAGTATTTGAACTTAGTGACTTTGAGATGCCCATCAGGCATCCAAGTGGAAGTGTAACGAGGTAACTGGACACATGAGCATCTAGATTGTATTTACAGCCACAACTCTGGGACAGATCACCCAAGGGATGACTAAGGACGGAGGAGAGAGGAATTCCAATATTTTAGGGACTGGAGATGTAAGAAGGAATAAGAAGGCAAACAGACTAAGTTGTAATCCTTTCCCCAGCTTAACATTGGCAATGAGAAATTTATTTTTATTTTTATACGGTCAAATATGTGACTCTCTTTTTCTTATTTGTTTTGGCTTGAGATTTTTAAGTCATGTTTTAAAAGGTCTTTTCATTCCAAGGTCAAAAAGAATTCTTATGTGATTTCTTTTTGCTTTTCAAGTTTCTTTTTTTTCCCACACCTAAGTTCTTTGCTCTATTTAAAATGCATCAAAGCACACCTCTCAGTAACCCCCCGTTACCGCACACTGGGGCAGTCTGTATGTGAGCACCAACAGCAGCTTCTGAGACTGAACAGACACAGGTCTGAGCAGCTCACTTCCTGATTAGCTGAGACTTGAGGCAAATGGCTATAACCTCTCCAGTTCTAATTTCCTCCTCCATAAAAGAGAGATGGCATTATCTGTTTAGCAGGTTTTTCTAGGATGAAATGAGACAACTATGAAAAAGCATTTTGCACAATGGCCATCATAGCCTAGGTGGTCGAGACACGGTTGGCTGCCTCCTCCTTAGTTCTCCATTTCCCGTAGTCTGTTTGCCTCCTTGAGTAATTTACTGCTAATCAAAGTATATTCAAGTGTCACAGTGAACTCAACTTGTCAATTTTCTTTCTTTTAAAGTCATAAAAAAAAGGGATTTGATCGAGGCTAAAATTAGGCATCAGGGCAATTTGTGGATTGATTTAACTTCATTAACTCTGGTCCCTTGAACCACATGTAATAGATTTGAAAGACAATAATATATTAGTATGTCATGTCTTTTGGGAAACCAGCCAGGTCAGCCACATCAATCTTGTTGATAGACAAGATAACAAATCAAAGACTGACCACTCACCCCCAAATCCACGCACCACTACAAAGCTCATATACGTACTACATTGCCAAGAAACTTGCACAGTGTTAGAATCATTTTGAAAATGAAGATTTTTAAATAGCAAACACACCCAACAACAGAATTAGTACTGTTTTGATCAAGTATAGAGAACTTTGTATTTTTAAGTAAATATGTAAGTAGAATATAACTTATTTTAAAATAAATAAAATATAAATGGAAAAACTTAATTAAAAAAACACTTGAGTTTTCTGCCCACTTCAAGTGTAATATATGTATGAACAATATTTATGCAAATTGACAGATGAAAATGTTACAATAACATTAATAAGTAGATATTTTTTCTTTTAATTTTCTTTCACATTATTACTTTTTTTCCTCCACCAAAAAGGATGATTCTGAAATAAATTTTAAAGTTGTCTAGAGATCAACCTATGTCTAGCTTTTAGAGAAATCGGCAATCTAAATAAAATATTATTTTTTCTAGATCAACATGCATAAAAACATTGAAAGAAGTACCAAGTTTTTCCTACAAAAGGATCGTTTGTCCCAATGTTATTTAAAAGAAGAAAACTTTTATCAATGTGGAATAAATGTCAAAACACAGAAGTTATACAAGAGAGATTTGCCTTCAATTATTAATTTGACTTGCCTAGTTCATCTGCTGGTGACAGGCACAGAACTCTTGATCTTGTTTTGCAAATTTGGGGTGGGGAGAGAAGGGAAGCTGAAAGAAAGGGGAACCTAAAAACCTAAATATTATAGATAATCCAAAAAGCATACTATATTTAATAACTAATTTTTCCCCTTTTTTTCTAGCATTTATGTTCTTTAAAAAACCACTCCATTTAAAAATGGTTTTGTAGAATTATGAAAACATTATGCAGACATGGTAGGAAATTTGGAAAACACAGAAAAGTATGAAGAAAATAAAACTCACCTATAACCCCATTTATACAGAGAAAAAAATCATCATGTTCGTATATTTCCTCCCGGTATTTTTATACCTTTAACATATATTTCCTCCCGGTATTTTTATACCTTTAACGAAATATTACCAGATGTGTTATCATGTCCTATAAATCACTGACCTGAAAGCTCCCATCCACAGGCTCAATGGAAGGTACCCAGGGGCGGTAGGGGGCGCTGGACACCAAAGGGGTCCTTCTCAGGTCTTATTGACTAGACCAAGAAAGAGACAGTCTTTCTAGTTAGGGTTTGTTGGAAGAGAAATGGACCTGAAATTCCTCAACACCCAACACAGCTTGAAGTCTGACCAGCCCCAGAGGTTCAGGAAAGGACCAAGAACTTAGTGGCTGCCTGAGGGAGGAGGGGTGGGGCCAAGTGGGGAGCCAGGAGCACCTCCACAGAGGAGAGACTGCTTCTGCAAGGATGCTACCAGGGACAGAGCCCAGTGAGGGGGTGGCTCAGAATGTGGCTGAGAGTCGGGAAGTGCAGCATCACAGGAACTGGAGGCAAGGTCCATTGGAGGACCCCTAAGCCCTGGCTGAGCCAAGAGAAGAGACTAACACACTCTCTGAACTGTCTCTCTTCCCTCCTAGGGTGGAGGCATATGAGGATGACTGAACCACTCACCAAAAAGAGTATTTCTTCCTTATCATCTGAGTTGTAGGGTAAATAAATTTGTAACTCTTAAATATCATATATATGATATGTTTATGCAATGCATTGAAGTTTTATTAAACTAGAATCACGGTACACATTTTCATTATTGACTTTCTCTCTCTTAATATATTATAAATACTTCACAACATTAAATGTTTAAAACAAAAACCAAAAAAACCAACATGATTTTAAAAGCTCTCTGATGTCCACCACACAGAAATAAATTTTCACTTACTTCAGCTAAAAGTAAGTAAAGTAAAAATCGGTGAAATAAAACTGTAAACAACATGATTTCCAATATCAAAATTACAAATACTCATTAAATGTGTGACATTTTCAATCTCACAAGCAATTAAAGAAATGCATATGAGAAGAGCAAGCAGATGCTTTTTTCCTTTTTATTTATTTATTTATTTATTTATTTATTTATTTATTTATTTTTTGTCTGCTTAGCAAGTTGCAAAAAATCTTCAATATGATTACACTCAGTGTTGGCCAGGATCAGGGAAGTGAGCAGTCAAACCAACTGCTGCCTGAGGGCGTCAATGAGGGTGACTTTTCTCTGAACCACTTGGCAATGTGTTCCCCAAACAATTTCTGCGTGGCATTTAAGAGACCATTTCTGCGTGGCATTCCTGGCGACCCCGAGAACCAGGCCCTGAATTATCCCCGGAATAGTGAAGAGCTGACTTACATACCACATAGATCCAGTTCTTATGTCTCTGAACCATAGATGTTAAGGCCCACCATCTGCCAATGGCTAAATACTGATGGAGGATCAAGATCAAGGGGCCGCATGATGGATCTTGTAACATCCCCCTCCTCCCCACTGGCAGGCAGAGGTCACAGAGATACTTGCAGGACTGAGCGGTGCCCGAGAACTGGGACAAGCCCCGAACATCCATTTCCTCCACGCGCCACACTCGCTCACTTGATGTGGCCTACAGAGCGGTCTTTCCTGGATAATAATAGGCTTACATCATTCAAAGCAGATCACTGGGCCCAGATAGGAAAGATCTACTACATGCGCGTCTGAAGGCCAGATGGTGCAGCAAACAGAGATGTGCTTGTTGGAACTCATTTTAATGTGATCCCCCAAACCTAAGCCATATGGTAGAGGCTTCCCTGGCTGGCTGGCATAAGGAACTGGGCATCTGAAACTCATAAACAAGTCACAGAATGTAGAAGGAAGAGAATGATGGAGAGGGCTTGATTCTGGTTCACTTGGACCATGAAACGAATGTCACGAAAAAAGAAAAAATGTCTGTGACTTTTTTTTTTTTTTTGGCAAAACAAAACATTTCTGTTTTAAAATAGATGTGTCATTTTTTAACGCCGGAACAGCTTGTTCCTCTAAAGATTTGGCTCTTAATGCTAGGTGGAAAATCTTGTCGTTTAAAAACCATAATGCACCTCTTTCAAACCTCAGAGACTGGAAGTACGCACACTGTGGCTTTTAGAGGAAGAATGGATGTGGAGGGCACATTCTGGGGCTAAAAACTCTCATTTAGTAAAAGTCACTCAGCTAGAAGTCTCCGGAACAGGGTTATAAAGGAAGAATTGACACATGAGAATACGGATGCACTTCCCCGAGGTGCTGCCATCTTCTGATAGCATCACATTGTTTTTGTTAGCATGCGTGGCAGGATAAATTCAGTCTTCCACTCAGAAAGTAGTTCACTAGACCTATATTATAATGTGCATTTATCCTAAAGTCTTAGACCCAGGGGAAACTTGAGTTCTTATTAGCTCACTAGAGGCCCAGTGCATGAAATTTGTGCATGGGGGGAAGGGAGAAGTGTTCCTCAGCCTGGCCTGCACCCTTTCCAATCTGGGACCCCTCGGGGGATCAGGCCTAAACCAGTAGTTGGACATCCCTCTCACAATATGGAACTGCTGGCTTCTAACCACTCGCCTGCCTGCCTGATTGTCCCTAACTGCTTCTGCCTGCCAGCCTGATCATCCCCTAACCATTCCCCTGCCAGCCTGACACCTAACTGGTCCCCTGCTGGCCCAATCGCCCACAACTACCCTCTCCCCTGCTGGCCTTATCACCTGCAACTGCCCTCCCCTGCCAGCCTGGCTGCCTGCAACTGCCCTCCCCTGCTGGCCATCTTGTGATGATGTCATGTGAAGGCATCCCCCAATACCACCTAGGCTTTTATTATGTAGGATACTAGAAGTCCAATAAATGAAAAATGTGCACTTTGGGGGAGGGAGGGTGTGTCCCTCAGCCTGGCCTGCACCCTCTCACAGTCCAGGAGCCCTCAGCAGTAGGACATGCTATCCTTAGTGCTGTTGCAGAGATGGGAGAGGCTTCTGCCTCCGCTGCTGCACTTGTGAGCCGTTAGCCCAGCTTCTGGCTGAGCAGTGCTCACCCTGTGGGAGTGCACTGACCACCAGGGGGCAGCTCCTGCATTGAGTGACTGCCCCTGGTGGTCAATGCGTATAATAGCAACTGGTCTTTCCGCCATTCTGTCGATTTGCACATTAGCCTTTTATTATATAGGATGAGGAGAGTACATTACTTTTATCATTTTATTTTTTTAATTGAATCTATTGGGGTGATATTGGTTAATAACTTTACACAGGTTTCAGGTGTACACTCACAAAACACTGACTGAGTTGAGCTGCATAAGGCCAAAGGAACTAACAATCCATTAAAACCTATCTTTATGCCCTAAAGGGCCAGTTACCACCAACTGAGAAAAACAGATCATGATGTAGCTAATTAAGTAATTATAATCTTAAAAGCACACTGTGATTAAATGAAAAAGTAGATTTCAAAGGTCACATTTGTAAGAAGAAGAAAGAACACAGGGTACTCCAATTCCACCCAGCCTTCACTGAGCCACACCCCCACACCATGGAGAGCAGGTGCTGTGAGGGATTAAAAGGACAAGGCATTTTAGCATCTGGAAATTCAAAAACATTTCCATGAGCTTTCAAGCAATCAGACATTATGCATCACTTTCAATTTATCTTCAGGAAGACAAAACCATTATGAAGTTGTAAGATCATTTCAAGGAAGCTTTTCCAAGCTTTCATTTTATTTAGTTAATCTGCACTTGAGGATATTTTTCCATTGATTTTTTTTTTTTTTTTTTTTTTTTAAGAGAGAGTAGAAGGAAGAGGGAGAGAGAAAGACAGGGAGAGAAACATCGATTTGAGAGAGAGAGACGTCAGTTGGTTGTCTCACATACCAGAGCTAGGGATCAAACCTGCAGCCAAGGTACATGCCCTTGACCAGAATCGAACCCAGGACCCTACAGTTCTCTGGATGGTGCTCTATCCACTGAGCCAAACCAGCTAAGGCCTGTTCCAAGCTTTCAAACATCCCATTTAAACCTGTTACAAAATGGTTCCACGCTGCCCCATGCCAAGCCTATGTGACAAATTGAAAGGCTCATAATGACCTAAAAATGAGACAAACCTCAGCAGCTTTTTTGTTTCGTGTTGGGTGTTTGTGTGGTTGTATGTTTTATACACTCTCAGCTATCGGGACTGGCTCTGTCCTCAAGACTGGCTTTGTCACACAATACGAATTTCCCGAGAGCTAAGTATGAAACAACTTTCAGCCTCCCTTTGTGGTAGCCTCTAAGAGAACAGAAAATCTCTCTCAATGCAGCCAATTTCACCAGCTCCACTGTTCTCCCCAGCCCTCCCTGTTCACAAGCCAACGGAAGGGGGCAGAAACACCTATCTTCTCTGCCAGCCCTGCCTCCTTCCGATGGCTCCTATACCTGTGAACTCCCAGCCAGCCTGAAAAAGTGTCTGTCACTTTCTCTGCCTAAAGAAGCTACAAACCAGGAAGCAGCCAGACACTGCAATCTCCCTCAGCTTTGAAGAGGCGAGAGCACCACAACCCAGCACCCATCTGTATGACCCATGTAATAATGTATGCAGAAAATTAAAACAGAGAATTAAAAATATATATTTCTGCCAAAACCAGTTTGGCTCAGCGGTAGAGCGTCGGTCTGCGGACTGAGAGGTCTGGGGTTCAATTCTGGTCAAGGGCATGTACATTGGTTGCAGGCACATCCCCAGTGGGGGGTGTGCAGGAGGCAGCTGGTCGATGTTTCTCTCTCATCGACATTTCTAGCTCTCTATCTCTCTCCCTCCCTCTCTGTAAAAAATCAATAAAATATATTTAAAAAAAAAAAAATATATATATATATATATATATATATATATATATATATATATATATATATATAATTTCTAAACTCAAATGTAATCTAATTAGCAGCATGTGCCCAGGCCAGTTATTTTCTAAACATCCCTCTTGTTTTCTAATGTTTCAACTGAGGTCGTATGCGTTTTCGGCAAGCACCATAGATGTAATTTGCTTTCCCAATGCACTATATTTGGGGATACAGGATATTGTCATGGCTTATTACTGGCAATGTTAACCTTGATCACTTGGTAACGGTGGCATCTGCTGGGTTTCTCCACTGTGAAGTGCTATTTTTCTGTTTATAATTAATAAGTGTCATGTAGGGAGATATTCTTAGATGTTTCTCATCATACTTTCACTTACTAATCTGAGTCTCCGTGGATGGTTCTTGACTACAATTATTACTATGCTGTTTGCCCTGTGGCAATCTCCTGTTTATTTCTCTCACTCTTTCTCCATTTAGTAATTGGAATTTTACTGCCAAGAGAAGCTGTTCCTTCTCCTGCTTATTTATTTGTTCAAGTATTTATGTCAGCATGAATTGTGGATATTTCAGTTTAAGGATTCTATCCCTGTATTATTGACATAATGGGAGTTTTAATCCTGGTGATAATTCTGAGATTATGCCCATTTTGCAGACTAGGGAAATGAGGCAGGAAGAGGTTAAAAACTGGGCATTAAGGTTACTCAGCAAGTCAGCAAAAGAGAAGCAAAGCCAGCCAGACCAACTGACAAGTTCAAGGTCTTAACTGCCAAATGACCCAACCTCTAGGGGAAACAAAGTGATGGCTTCTCAATGAGCAAAGGGAGGCAGAACATGGTCCACCAACTAGTAGGCACATATTTGGAAAGAAAAAGAGAAAAAGATTATCTCAAGCTCTTCACCTTAACAAGCAGAATTGCCTGCTCCCACATTACTTACCACCTTCCCAGCCAACCACCGCCACACCAGAGTGGACATACCACAACCGTGCCCACCAAGGTGCTTCGTGGGGACTCGGCAATTCTACGCACACACAGCGTGCTGACGGCCAACGGGAATAACGAGCCACATTAGTGACCTAAATGAAGCTTTAAAAACGAAGCTGTTTCAGAGGTCATTCAACTTTAATAAGATTTCACTTTCACAACTACAAAATCTGCTTTGGCCTACAATTTACTTGGGCTGTTAAAATGATCAAGGTTCTCATTATGAGCATCTGCTCAGTAAAAATGATTCAGATTTTAATTCAGACAAGCACCACTACCCTGGAGGAAGCATCTTACTGCCTCATGACTTTTTATTTTCAATCCTCACCTGAGGATATTTTTTCCATTGAATTTTTATAGAGAGGGAATGAAGGGAGAGGAGAGAGAAGAGAAAGAAAGGGAAGAGAGAGGGAGGGAGGGAGGAAGATGCATCAATTGGTTGCTTCTCTGAACATGCCCTGACAGGGGCTGGAGACAAAATGAGGCACGTGCCCTTGGCTAGAAATTGAACCCGTGACCCTTCAGTCCATGGGCTGACACTCTAACTGCCTTAGTTTGGAAGTTAGTCTGTCAGGGTCCTGATAACTTTTATGTTCATTATCATGCCTAACTTTCCTTCTGATTTTCCCACATCATTCACAAAACATCATCATCATCATCATCATCATCATTATTATTATTATTATTTAATCTAAAAGATGTTCAGAGTCTAATGTCTCAGTCTCAGTTGACTGAAGCATATCTTGTGCTCACACTTCAAATGAATCAGCATGGGTTTCTATTTTCTTTAAAAGTGAATTATGCAAGGTATTTCAGACTCCTCTCCTTCACAACCTTCCAAAACGTTACATAGGCTAACTTTCTAGGACTTTGCCACACTCTCTCTTCACACAAGTTGCTGAACTGCTGGTCTCATGGGCAGATGATGGGCCCCGATATAATGATAGGTTAAAAACAGTCTTTTTGTATAAAGACTAACACACAGGGCCTTGTGCTACGTGAAACAAGTCAGACAAAGACCAAGAGCGCATAATCTCACGTATAGGTGGAGTCCAATTTAAAAAGACAATCAAGCACATAGACACACATAACAATTGTTGATTGCCTCGGAAGTAGAGAGGGGGTAGAAGTGGGTGAAGGGGGTCAAAAGGTACAAACTTGCAGTTATAAAATAAATGAGTCATGACTGTGGTTAGTAATACTGTATTTCATACGGAAAAGTTGCTAAGAGAGTAAAACTTAAAAGTTCCATCGTAAGAAAACAATTTTATAACTACGTGTGGTGATGGATAGTAATCAGACTTATTATGGCCATCATTTTGAGAAATTTACATAGATTGAAATATTATACATAGGAAACTAACAGACTATATGTCAATCAATCATACCGCAATTGAAACAAAAACACCAGAGGATGGGGGAATTACACAGCATGAAAAGTTGCCATAGTCCACACTTCCCTCCTGATTTTGTGAACCGAGCCACCAGCTACGATCACCCCAAGTCTCACCAGAGTGGTCACCTGGAACCAGAGGTTCCCTGGAAAGAAAAGAGCCAAGACTCCCCACGCGCCCTCAAAGACGAAAGTCATCCCCATTTTTCTCCTGCCATCCCAGCGGGTTTGACAGGAGAATGCAGGAGGGAGGGGCCCAGAAAGAGGCAAAGGCAGGCATTTCAGCAGCCGGGAGAGAGAGAAAAGGAAGGGACCACAGAAGCTGCCAGGATGGCAGGAACACCAGAACTATTGGCCAGGGGAGCTGGCAGGCACCCCAAGATCCTGTCAGGTGTCAAGTCTGAGATTGTGGTCCCAGAATGTAGTCAGTTGCCTTAGCAACAGTAGCTCTATCCAAGGTGATAAATTACCCTGCTCTCTAACAAATTCAGTTCATTTCTTAAACAATTAGATCCTGGAAAAAATATGAGAACAAGAAAATCCAACCAGTGCACGGAGGGGACAAATCAATCACTGGGTTTGCCTTGAAGTCCCTGGGCCGGGGAGAAATGAGAGAGACTTGGGTTGGGGGACACGGGCAGGGGCAGGATATACAGCTAGCTAGTGTATCCAAAACTTCCAATTAAATAATAAGAAAACAGACTAATAAAAAATTTTTAAAAAGCCACTTGAAAGATTTCCAAATCCCTTTCTGATCATCCTAAATTCCCATTATTCCCTACCCGCTTCTCTCCCCACTTTACTTCATAGGACCTGACAGTTATTAATTCTTTGATTTCTGTTCCTGTCTGTTCCACTAGACTTCAAGCTTCATTCCCCATGGTATCCCTAGAATGAGAGTCCTGCATGGAACACAATAGGCCTGCAATAATATGTCTCCTAAGTTTCTAACATCCTGGCTCACATATCTCATAGTACATTATAGAATACTAGAGGCCCAATGCACAAAATACATGCACAGGTAGGGTCCCTAGTGGCTGCTGGCCGAGGCCTTCTTTTGTTCCGTGCCGCCCCCCCTGGTGGTCAGTGCACGTCATAGCGAGCAATTGAACTCCCGGTCAGTCGAACTCCTGAGGGAACACTTTGCATATTAGGATTTTATATATATAGAGAGAATATATATATATATTATATATGTATATATGTATATATATATATATATGTATGTATGTATATATATATATATATGTATTTCATGCTTAATGGGAAAATTAGAAGCATTTTTAGCAAAACTGGGACTAAGGCAAGAAGGATCATAATAGCAAGTATTTAAAATTGTTTTGGATATGCTAGTCAATATAATTATTAAAATAAATTTGATAAAAATCATGATTTCATACCTGAAAACCCAAGGAAATCAACAGAGAAATTACAACAAACAATAACAGAATGTGTTTAGGTTTCTGGGAATAAATTCAACCCACAGGAAGCAATAGCCTATCTGTTTAAAAACCATCCAATCAAGTCAGCCAATCAGGTAGAAAATATAATGGGGAAAAATCCTATTTGCAATAGCAATAAAAGGGACAAAATACTTAGCAATTAAAGGGAACATGTAGGGTCCATATGCTTCAAAATACTCTCAAGGGATACACGGGAACACTGAAGTGCATTGAAAGATGAATAATTATGCCCCTGTTCTTAAAAAGGATGTCATTCATATGTCAATTCTTAAGTAATGTGCATATATTTAAGGCAATCCTTTTTTTTTTTTTAAGCCGATACGGTGGTGGCAGCTGTGGTATTTTTAAGAACTAGACAAGCTGGCTCTAAACTTTTTATGGAAACAACCATCTGGGAATGGCCCAAACGAAGCAGGACTGAGGTCAATCAGGGTGCAACGGCCTCACCAAATACTAAGGCATATTGGAAAGTGACAATACATAAAATACTGTAATTCTCAAACATGAATAGGCTGACAAACTCGATGAAACAGAAAAGACCGAGTCAGACACAAATACTTCACTGAGTGTGCAACGAAGGCATTGCCACAGCAGTAGGGACGGTGGATTAGTCAATGGTGTTGGAAAATGCAGTACGAAAATGCAGATGGGCACTGTTCTCACTCCTTACACCAAATTCCCGGTCAAGCAAAAATTCTAATATAAAAATAAAACAGCATAATCGTTGTACATAATTAAAACAAAAATAAAGCAGTTGCCAAAACCAGTTTGGCTAGTGGATAGAGCATTGGCCTGCGGACTGAAAGGTCCCAGGTTCGATTCTGGTCAGGGGCATGTACCTTGGTTGTGGGCACATCCCCAGTAGGGGGTGCAAGAGGCAGCTGATCGATGATGATTCTCTCTCATCGGTGTTTTTTTTTTTTGTTTTTTTTAATATATTTTATTGATTTTTTATAGAGAGGTGGAGAGAGGGATAGAGAGCTAGAAACATCGATGAGAGAGAAACATCGACCAGCTGCCTCTTGCACACCCCCTACCAGGGATGTGCCCACAACCAATGTACGTGCCCTTGACCTTAATCAAACCTAGGACCTTTCAGTCCGTAGACCGACGCTCTACCACTGAGCCAAACCGGTTTCGGCTCTCATCGGTGTTTCTAACTCTCTCTCTCTACCCCTCTCTCGTCCTCTCTGTAAAAAAATTAAATTTAATTTAATTTAACTTAATTTAATTTAATTTAATTTAATTTTTAAAATAAAGCACAGTGATGGAAGTTTTAAAGCTGAACTGGGGCCATATTGCCCAACTACAGGAAATCACTAAACCTCACTGAACTGTACACTTTAAATGAGTGAACTTTATGGTATGTAATTTCAATAAAGCTGTTTAAAAATAAAGCTATAACATTATTTGAAAACATGGGTGCTTTTTAAATAATCTTGGAATGGAAAGGAACTCCTCTTAAGTATGGATGATAATACAGAGCTCCGAATCTTTAAAGATTGGCAACTTGACTACATAAAAATAAAAAATTTCAGCACAGAATAAAACACCCTGAATAGCTCAAAGGATAACTGAAAAATTAGCAAAGGTGATTACCGTTAATAGACAAACAACTGCTAGAAATCAATAAGAAAAAGAACCCATAACGGACAAAAATGGGAAGAGCACATAATTTTCAGTAAAGAAAATGCAACTGCTCTTATCCATGTGAAATGATGCTCAACCTCACTTAAAATAGGAGAAATTAAAATTACGAGGTACCATTCTCCCCCCCCCCGCCCACCCCCCCACCCCCCCACCCCCCCACCCCCCGCCCCTAGCCAATTGCAAATGCAAAGTTTGATAACAGAGCGAGTCCTCAAAGGTATAAACCGCCACTCCCAAACATCACCAGGGGTGGTGTTCACGGATCCACCGAGCCATTTTCCACCCACAGTCTTTGCTTTTATTGAACAGCTCATGGACACAGATATTCCTCCGCAGCATGTTTAAAAGAGCAAAATATTAGAAACACCCTAAATTGTTCATCAAGAGAGTTAGGAGCTGAGCTGATCCGTGAAGAGGTCAATTGGGACAAAAAGCCAAATTGAAGGTAATAGTTAAGGCTTGAATCACTCACTGTGATAAAGAGGCAAAACAAGAATCGGGTGCCATTTTCCCCTAAGATACAGCACAAGGTGAGGGGAGATCCATCAGTGTAGTTGGCAGAGAGGGGTGTGTGAAAGGTGCCAATAACGGAAAAGTCCTGAGCACTGACTCACAGTGGAGAAAAGCATCCGCAAGCCCTCTCCTGTGACAAGGGGAACTCCACAGAGGTGCCTGAGAAGGGCCCTGGCCAGAGCCCCTTACTAAGGAGGCCTGAGGATGGAGGTGCCTGGGCGAGGTGTGCAGACAGGAGAAAGGGCATGGTGGCCCCAGAGCCTATGACTATGCACAGGGTCTGGGGTGGGGAGGACAGCTTTTACCGAGTGAGGCCTGTGCTCTGGGCTGGAAGATCACACGGAGGATCTTGGCCTGCAGAGGAATCTTTAGAAGTATGTCCTGGTTTATCCACACAAAAGAGCACTCCAGTGACATCAGAAATAAAGAGATAGGTCTTGCGTGTATTGATCAAGAGCCATTTCCAAGTGAAAGAAGCAAAGTTAGTAACAGGTCACAACAAGAATATAGCAATGTGTCCTTGCTACACATTGCTACTACAGTGAAGTTGTTTTTAAACAAGACTACTTAAAATAACATGCATATACCTATAGGTACCTATAAACATATGTGCGCCAACACATGTATAGAACATACAAGAAGCCAGGACAAGGGTTGGTCAGGAGGATGGCAGATGTCAGAAAGACCTTTGTCACTACGGGGCCAGCACGCATCTCTATGGATACACATGAACCTTCCAAATCTGACCTCAGGGGTACTTATTAACAATTCAAAACTAGTTTGTTTAAAGAAACAACGTTAACATGGAAGTTACCTCTAAAGGAAAGGCAGTAACTACAATCTCAAGTGGCCAGGTTATTATAACCAACACAATTCACAATACCCAGCTAACCTCCCCTGGGGCGGGGCTGGAGGGCGCCTGTCCCCACATCCCAATTCTGGTGCTTGAATTCTCTCGATCAATATATTCCAAGCACAGAGTTTAATTCTGTGGTCGCCTCTCACAAGTGGGTCTATCAATTCTTTTTTGGAATCTCAAATGCGAGGCGCTGTATAATTATGAAGTATTACTGCTATGATTTGTGTGCCCAAATGTTGGTCAATTCTAAATAACATGCATCATTGTGATAATTTCTCTGTCTCCTCTCCTCGTCTCCTGAGCGCGAGGCTGGCGGATGTTTATCTGGCGGGTTCTGGAACAACTGTTATCCAAGTCGGGGGGAAAAAAGGAAACGGTTTCCTCAGCAGCATGTCCAAAAAACAATTATTTTTATGTTGGAGATAAAAATGTGTACTCAAATAATAAAAGTTTTATTTATTTTTTTCTCCCAAGATACAGGACACACGTTTTTGTCTCCTTTTATGATTCTTAATCCCTCCCTACTGGACAACCAGTGTAAATCACATATGGTTTACATTGGAATCTCTCCAGTGTAAGGAATAAGGAAGATGTAATAGGAGGAATTTCTCTGAAGTAAAAATACCGAAATGTTTCCTCACAGACCTATTTTAAGACTCTATGCTTGCACTGAAGAAAGTAATAATCAAAGAATGAAAGAAAGTAAGCGGCGGGAAGAACAACCTTCAGAAAGAAATCCTATCATGTCCTTTTCACTGTGACATAAAGTTCTGATTTAAAAGACACCGAAGCATCTTTGAGCTGGTGACAAGCAGGAACCTTCATTTTGCAGAAGGGGGCAAAGGTCAAATGGCGTGCCCATTGGGGTCACACAGCAACGTAGGGGCCCAGTCCCTCACACGGGTGTCCACCCAGCCCTGGAGTTACTTATTATCTACACAGGCAGAGATTTTTCTCTACAAAATGACACATGGGACAAAGTGTTTAATATAATTCAAAGCTACGAAAGTTACAACTTCCTATCACCTTTAACACCAGCTATAACCTGGACATTACAGGCTATAGTGTCTGTGGTCAATACTGTGATATATGCCATGAGCACTCCCCCTGTCCAGTCACTATGTAGAAATGGAAGTGAAATTTCTTCATGCGGGAGGCAACAAGGGGCCTGTCGGATGGTTTCGTGTGTACCTGGCTGAGAGAGGGGGCTCTAGGTGAGACCTCCGTGGGCACCGCTGCACGTTATCTGCATCAGTTGAGCACCTGCCTTGGCCCCTGTAGGCATCAGTGCCCTCATCTGTACAGGACACTGATGCCTACAGGGGCCAAGGCAGGTGCTCAAGCTGATGCAGAGGTTTCATGCCTCCTTCACCATGTAAGGATTCGGGAAGACCTGTGTAGCATGCAGTAAGTGTGAGCTTCTTTCAGGCATTTACCTCCTGAACTCAGCTGTCCAAGTGCAGCAAGAATGCACCGAAGCACACACTGGGCCTCAACACTGTCAAGGCTTAAATAAGCCAGAGCCAGGATTTTTTGTGAGGGCCTGGTTCTGTCAGCCAATCTGCCCTCAGACCCTGCCATGTCACCTTAGGGCAAAGGTTGGAGGGCACAGGAGAGCACCCCAGAGGCAAGGGGACTTCCTGTATCCTGACAAACTCCACCTGGACTGGACATACTCCCGGAAGCTCAGCAGTGTGGCCAGACCAGCAGTGGCGCTGTGCCAAGCTTCCCACTAAAAAACAAACCCAAGGACTTAGAGTGCATGTAATGGCTCTTTGTACTAAATCACCATCATGAAGTTAAAGAATAGAAGAATAGTCTTCAAGTGTTTTGTATGACAGACCTTAACTTCATAGAGGTCTGCACTGGACTGAATGGTGTTCCTCAAAATTCAAATCTACTGGAACTTCAGAATGTGGCCTTATTTGGAGACTAGAGGCCCAGTGCATGAAAATTCATGCATTGGAGGGGGGCGTCCCTCAGCCCAGCCTGCCCCCTCTCTCACAATCTGGGAGCCCTCAGGCGACCTCTGCAATCAGGGGAAGGCGATGCCCCAGCACATCCCTCTGACCACAGATCACACAAATGTTTGTTTCAAATTGCCCAGACAGAGAAGCTGATAAGGGATTGCAATGGTGATCATAAATACTCACTATCCCAAGTCAGCTTGCTTCATAATCAATGAATGCCCATTTTACCTTCTAAAATAAATCCACACTAATCAATACTACTTTCACCTGTCTTTAAATAGTAAGGATCTGTAATGTTTTTATTAGAAAATAAGACTACTGCTTAAAAAAAAAAAAAAAAAAAAAAAAAAAAAAAAAAAACTAAAAAAAAAACATTTGGAAATCACTGATATTAACTAACTCTATAACTTTTGAAAACTGAAGTCTAGAGCAGACTTATTTTAAGAGATGGAAAATGGTTACCAAAAATACATGCCAGGGTTACTTGTCATCATTTATCCCAAAAGGGCACAGGAGGATTAATTTGGGATATTTTTTTTTAAATCAACATTCTGTCCACACAAAGGAAAAATCCACTTTATACTTTTAACACAGTTTCCCTGGTGATGGGATGGCCCATATTCAATCCTGCCTGCTACCTTTAAATTGATCAGCTAATAAAATTCAGTAGGGTGACATTTTACAGTTACTGCTTCCATAGCAAAGGCTATAATGAATCAAGGTTTCTAAGCAGGCTTTCACCACATCCATATGCACCAGGATCAAACCAAATCACCCTGAAGGGGGAGAATATCACTTATAAAGACAGCAACTTCATTAAAGCACTTCTTTTGTATGTGTATTAAGTAAATAAGACAGTGCAATTACACGAAGGAACATGCATAAATTCACATAGCTAGGGAAGGCATTTCTCCTCCACATATCATACCCCAAGAAAGATTTAAAACCACATTAAATTATACAGTCCCGATACAGTTGATCAACCCCAAATAAACCAGTGAAGCAAACAGCTCTCTTCAACAAGGTACATACCCCAGAAGCAAACTATTAAAAAAAAAAAAAAAAAAAAAAAGTTTAGCAGAAGGATAACTCCTATTGGTCAATAAATTCTAATGGAAGGCTTAATTAAATCTAAATGTATGCCTCACACACACCCACTGCAATTCAACTGCATGACCCTGTTCCTCATCAAGCTTCAGAATCCAGACAGTCTCCCTATGAAATCATGTGTGGGGTTCTTGTTTGTTTGTAACATATTTTTATTGCTTTCAGAGAGGAAGGGAAGGGGAGAGAGATAGAAATATCAATGATAAGAATCATTGATCGAACGCCTCCTGCATGCCCCCTACTGGTTTCAAGCCCACAACCCAGGCTTGAAATGTGCCCTTGACTGGAATCGAACCCCAGACCTTTCAATCCATAGGCCAAAGCTCTATAATAAGGTGTGGGTTTTTTTTTTTAGTCTCAACTGTCACAACTGAAAAACACATTCGGTCAAAGCCACAAGAACTGGACTCTACAAAGTTTATTCTGCTTTTCAAATATCTGTTCTGCCCACACCTATGAATATATTTACACTGAAGAAAATTTTTAGTAGGCACTCTATGTAGATAATTTTCTTAATTCTAATCCAATAAAAAAAATAGTTAAAATATAACCGATTGTAGATCAGAAATAGTCCCACATAGACACATAAATCTATATGCAAACATACACATACTGTCATGCTCTCAAGTGCAGAGAATATGTCAGCCATCACTTCTGGGAGATAGTAATTAGGACTCAGGGAAAGAAAAAGCACCCGACTTTCTTTTCTTCTATTCAATTCTTGTGTGCGTGCAGTATGAAAATGTAAAAGCAAATAAGAATTTCATCAAAATCACACTGAACTTGTACCAACCAAACTTGTGTCCATTTTAATTAATGTAAGCCATGTGAAAATCTGTTATAATGCCATGAAAAGTATAAAAGTTAAAATACAAGGAAATGAAATGCATTTCAACCAATACATACTTAACAGCTGAGGTTGGTCAAATTGACTTTTTAAAAATACATTGGATTCTATTTATAAAACAATTCCAATAGCACATTCACACTATCATCATTTTTCTACCCCCTCACACCTCACATAGTCATTCAGGTGTCTATTCATCCAATGCCATCAGAGTCAGAGACCATCTGAATATCTGATTCAACTAATCGCTAGGTTTCCCCTTACTCATACCCATCCCCACGTAATTCCTAAGCAACCCTGGAATGCCTGTACATTCCATTTCTAAAGCCCTTTAACTGCTAGAAAATGGGTCTTTAAATCAATATGTTCAAGCAGAATGCCCAGCAATTGCAGTAGGCCTAGAAGATGCAAACAAGAATGAGACATGTCTTTCAGCATAAAGATCCAATGTCTGGCACATAGTAGGTGCACAATTAATTCCTGTAGAATGGAATCACTGTGTGAGCAAGTTCACAATCAGAGCAGTGCAATCCAAGAGAAATATAATGCAAGCTACAAATGGAAGGCCCGTTCATAATGTTAAGTTTTCTATAGGCACATTTAAAAAGGTAAAAGAAACATTTAAAAAATGACATTAATTTTAATGTTTTCAATTTAATCCAACTTAAAGAAAATATTTCATTTCCACATACAATGAGTATTATAAAACATTATTAATGAAATATTTTACTTTTTTTGTACTAAGTCTTTGAACTCGAATGTGCATTTTACACATTCTACAAGACATCTCAATTCAGACAAGCACATTTTAAGAGCACAGTAGCCCTGCTATGAAGAACATCATGGCAGAAAGTTCCACTGGGCAATGTGCCTCCTAACAGAGAGAGGTGGTCAGTGTATGTGGGGGCAAGAAGGGATGATGAGGGCAGGAGGCAAGGGCAGTAGAGACAGAGAGATGATGGCAGTCCTGCTTTGCCACGCTGAAGAGTTCCACCTTTATCCTATGGACAACAGGGGGTACGGGTGATGTGATAGAGCTTTCCTTCAGAAGGGTGCCTTCCTGGAGACAGAGTAAGGCATGAATTAGAAAAGAGAAAACCTGGCAGCGGAGAAGATGGGTTGCATTGAACATTATCCTTAAGTTAAAAATCAATGGTAATCTATGGTTTAAAAACAGATTCATAGGCCATGATCAATCCACTGTACAGGGAAGATAAATTATGAAAACAAGGAAAATAAATATATGTTTCACAACACTAAATTTATTATGCAATAAATGGTTCTTTATTCTGAAATTATATTGCTTTGGTGGGGGAGAGAGGACATTAAATGTGTACTTTGAAAATGTCGTGATTGGACAAAATTTTTAAAAAAATCTGCAATACTTATCTTGCTCCCCAAATTCTAAATTTTAGTTTGTAAGAAAACTGCGAAATTCTGGCACCTCTGTTTTAAATTATTTCTGAAATTCATTAAGATGGGCTTAGGTTCAATATGTGCATATTATTCTGTATTCCAATTTTCTTATTTTACTTACACATGCTCATGCACTAATAATACTGACATGACTTTTAAATTAATATAGAGTAATTCAATAAGTATATTATTGTTTAGTCATTCCATGAGCTTTGTATTGGATCTATTTAGTAGTATGAATAACTTTGCCCAAATGAACTCTCTTCCTTCTACCCCCAATTCCATGGGTTATTTCCTCCAGATGCAGTTCCCAATGGGGAATTTATGCGTCAAAAGTAATACAAAGCTTTGTTTTGTGTTTAATTCTTATGATTTATCATCAGACTGTAGCAAAAAGACACATGCAATGCTGCCAACATTTATTAATACCCCAACCAAAAACAGACTATCATTACTTCTGGTCATCTAAGACAAAGCAATCTTAATTTCTCTCTCTTGAATTGCTAGTGAGGGTATGTTCCTGTTCTCTTCACAAAGGTACTGGGCCTTCAAGTCCCTCAATTCATCCCTCTACCCACTTCTAGGGAGGACACTTTTTGAGAAGATTGTGGGTACTGACCTTTGGTATCTCAATTCTTTATATTATAATCATTTAATCTTTTATAATGTCCCATTATTTTTACCTATGCTATGGCACTGAATTTAAAATATATTCCATTGCCTTTAGCTGGGCTATTTTTCTTTTATTCTTCTGACTTGTGTATGATGATTTTCTCCATTACTTCAGTGGTCCTAAGTTTATCTTCCCGATGCAGCTGGATTAAAAAATGGTATTCCATTTTCTTCTAGTTATACTATAGATAAACTAGAGACACAATGCACGAAATTCGTGCAAGAGTAGGCCTTCCGTCCCTGGCTGCTGGCACCAGCTTCCCTCTGGCACCTGGGTCCCGGGCTTCCCTTGCAGCCACAGCTTTGTCAGGGGAAGGTTGTCCAGAAGGTCGTCCAGAATGACGTCTGGTCTAATTAGCATGTGATGCTTTTATTATTATAGACAAGAGGAATCTAACAGCAGAGGCCTTTGCTCCCTGAAATTAATATAGTTTTTAAGCTGCAGAATCATCTGGTATGAATAAAATTAGCTCAGATAGTTCTCAAGGTGGACCGTCCCCATCACAAGTTGACAGATGTCACAAAATAGCTACTCTTCTCCCATCAGAGGGAAGCTGGACACGATTTCTGAGCATCAAAACTTTCAACCCCTCCTTCAAGTCTCTCGATTGGCAATGTTTATATAGACTTCTCAACAAGCTCATACAAAATTAATTTTCAGCAAGAAAGGTCATTGATGGACAACAGCAATCACCTGAAGAGAAACATTCTTGCCAGGGAGTACCCCCCAAAAAATTAAAATGGCTATGGAAACATTTTTGCCTAATTATTTTTCATATATTGGGATTCTCCGGAAAAGAACAATAATTCCCCTGCCCAACAGATGGAAAATGGAGAGAAAAACAAAAACAAAAAAAGCAGCATATATGTAACTGCTTACAAAGTTTAGATTATACTAAAATAACCCAGAAGTTAATTCATTGAAAAATTAACAGTGGTCATCTGAAGGAAGGGAGGATTATGGGTAATTCAAATTTCCTTCTCTAGAGCTCTTTTGTAATGTATACTTGCATTATATAGTTTATATAATTAGCACTTTATACATATATACACAAAGAACATACTTTTATTGTTTTAAAAACTAAACTTGTTTAAAAATAGAGGTAGAAAAGGGTTTGGCATTATATTAAAAATCAAATGCTACTAAAAATCAAGCTAAAGTAACTCAACTTTTATTTAGGCCTCTGCTTACTAAACACAGCACCCCTTTTCATATACAGGAAGTCTCCTATCATCACTATAATAGTAAATCTATCAGAATCATTGTATTAAAATTAAAAGAATTCTCACAATACTAGGAACTTGCAAATTTCCTTTTTCTTTTCTTTTTTTAAAGTCTCTAAAGTGCTTGCAAAAAATAGCTGCAATGAGGTTTACATAAAAATGATGAGATGGTTTTATGGTTTCATTTTTTGTGTGTGTTCCTTTTGTTTGTTTGGGTTTTTTTGTCTATCTGTTAGATAAATACTGAAGCATTTACTGGCAATGTTAAAATGATAAAATATTTAAGATCTCCTTTAAGTACTCTAGCAACAACAAAAGAGTGGGAGGGGAAAATAGATAAAACAAGAACAGAAAATTGGAATTATTGAGTTGGGTGTTGGGTATCCTTATTCTATTCTACTTTATGTACATTCAAAGCTTTTCCATAATACAGTTTATTGAAAATGTGCTATGAAAAATGAAAAGCAATATATACTTCTGCACATATCAAAAATGAAAAGCAATATATACTTCTCCTCATATCATCCAATGTAGCAAAAGTAAACTCATAGCCAAACACTTTTTTGAAACCTCAGGGTGACTATTTCAAAGGGAGCATATGATTGTGTACCTTTTCTTCATGAGGCAAGAGTATGTGCACAGGTAAATCTACCAAGAAAAAGTAAATGTCTTTCATTTGTATCTACAAATTTGATTCAGAAGATTTCAGACTTTCTGAACTTGGCCACCATCAGACCAACAGTCAGCCACCACAACACTACTTGGCTCATGACATTTAAAAACTAAAATACAAAAGAATAAATAAGATACAGACTGACTCAAGCATCAGCAAGATTCTATCTGGGCATCCCATTCGCCATCTTGACACAGAGGACAGGCTACATCTCTAAGAGGACACACCAGTCCAGACCCAGGTCAGCTGCAGGCAAAAAGCCTCAGCACTCAGCAGAAGTTAGGCAACCAATACCAACAGCAATTCTTTTAATAGTTGCAAAGGATGATAGGAATCCCGAGGATCTGGGATCCCCACACTGATGACTTCCTAGTGTATCAGCTTGAACACCACACCTTCCACGTGTGCTCACAAGGCACTCCCAGCTGGAGGGATTCCACCTGCATGATCACCAGTGAGCCTCGCATCTCCCGGGAGAGTTGGTATAGACTGGCTTTCCCCTATTTTACAGATGCAGAAACTTGGAGTCAAAGCTGCTCAAAGATATGCTCTAAAGCAACAGGAGCTTCTGATTCCGAGGACAGTGCTCTTCTCACTGCCCAACCCTCCCCAGGAGCGTGCCTGTGATGGTAAGGAGGAGGCAAGCCCTTCATGAAGAGAAGTGGGGCAGAAAAGAGAGGAAATCAGCTTTAGGCCCAATATTTCCCGGGTTTCGAAACGCCCTCCATGATGTTTGCCCATGACTTTGTGCTGTCTATTCTTTGCCATGACCATGGAGACGCTGACTGCTATTCTGTTTGCATGCATGTTTCCGGGGGCTTGCTTTCTCTGCTTTCTGAGCTCTGACAGAGGCCTCCCAACAACTCACTTGACCTAAGAAACACAGAAATCCTTTTTTATTTATTTATTTTTTTAATATATTTTATTGATTTTACACAGAGAGCAATTGAGAGGGACAGAGAGTCAGAAATGTCGATGAGAGAGAAACATCGACCAGCTGCCTCCTGCACACCCCCCACTGGGGATGTGCCCGCAACCAATGTACATGCCCTTGACCGGAATCGAACCTGGGACCTTTCAGTCCGCAGGCCGACGCTCTATCCACTGAGCCAAACCGGTCCCGGCAGAAATCCTTTTTTAAACCAGGAGGGACTGTCATGGCTGTGGGGATGGGACATTATCTGCTGGTCCTCTCTGTCATTATCAAGATGATACAAAGAAAGAGAAGTTGGCAGAGAAAGAGTCGCAGCCCTCGAGTCCCATGGGTCACTCAAGCTCGTGGGAGAGCAAAGCCTACCTCTCTGACTTCGTGGAGCTGGCCGGAATACTGACTCTTGGTTCTTCGGGCAGCTGCAGGCGACTTGTGATGCGTGACTGTGACAACACCGGGGGCCCCCACACCGAGGTGTCTCTGGCTACAGGGAGACGCAGAATTGGGTGTTCCATGGGGGAGCAAAGTGAGACTTCGGCTTCGGGAGCTTGGAGTAGTCTAGAATAAGCAACAGGTGTCAAAACTCAACAACCAACGTGCAGAACACAGCTAAGTGTTGGCTTCCATTTATTTTGAACCTCCTAATCGTTCCCCTTCATCTGTTTGGAGAAATGAAGGCACAGGGGTGGTAGAACAACACTTCATGCCTTCCCACACTTGCTCACACTCACTCACCTAAGGGACTATTAACCAGCCTTCTGATCTCACCCCCACTGTGTCTCCTGCCCCACACTATGTCCATGAAAAGCTACTCAGAGTCTCCGTTAACACCATGGACTCTCCCGGATCTGCGCCTCCACACATACCAGACCCTCCTCCTAGAATGTCCTACCCTCCTGGCCAGCAAATTTCAGATGAACCTTCGAGACTCAGCTTGGGCCCTGACCGGTTTGGCTCAGTGGACAGAGCATCAGCCTGTGGACTGAAAGGTCCCAGGTTCAATTCCAGTCAAGGGCATGTACCTTGGTTGTGGGCACATCCCCAGTAGGAGGTGTGCAGGAGGCAGCTGATCGATGTTTCTCTCTCATCAATGTTTTTAATTATCCCTCTCTCTTCCTCTTTGTAAAAAAAAAAAAAATCAACAAAATTATATATATATATATATATATATATATATATATATATATATATATATATATAATTTTTTTTAAGACTCAGCTCGGTGTTCTCTGGTGCATGGAGTGTCTCCCTGTGTGTCTCAGTCTCCACACTGCTCTTATTCTACTGCATTAAAATTACATTCATTGTCCAGTTACTTTCTTAAGATGTTCTGTCAAACTCATCTTTATATCCCCAAGACCTGGCACATGATTTATTGTTTATTAATTTCTTTAATACATGTTTGTTGCCTAAATGAGTGTACTGTTATCCACCAAGTAATCTCCATTTTTTAATGCTGTGCTTATGTTTTATCCTATGATAATAAATAATCCAAGCAACAACTTAGTGTATGGTGAAGATGGCATCTCAACTTAGTGGAGATGAATTTTTTTAATACGTGGCACTGAGATAATTGAGCAGCCATCCAAAAAACAAAACTGGGTTCACCTCTTAGATCACAGGACCCCCCCTCCCCGCAAATGGGTCAAAGAGATTTTTAAAAAGCAATAGAAAAAAATGTGTAGCCTTGGGGTAGTAAAGGTCTAACGCCTCCAAATGCAAAAGCCATAAAAGAAAAGCTCAGTAAGTTGAGCTTTTTACCTAAGAACCTAAAAACTTCTGCATGGAAAACAAACAGATTTTAAAGACTTACTCCTACCATCAACAAAGCCGAATGATAAACTAGAAAAACTATTTTCAACTTATTTCCAAAAGGCTCATCATTCTCATTTGTAATTAGGAATATAATTCCTAGGAAGTGATAAGGACTGTAAACTAATTACACTAGGGCAAGATGCATGCAGACGGTTCACAAAAAAAAAGATAAATGACCCTTAAACCAAATGAAAACATGTTCAACTGTACTCATAAGTAAATGTATAAATGTAAAATTCAAGCCACATTTAGATACCATCTTTCACTCAGATTTGCAAAAATCCAAAAGTTTGAGTACACCACCTGTGGACAGGACGACAGACAAACAGGTTTATGGGAGCATAAAGTAGCAAAAACCTGTGATGAGGACAATCTGGCAGTACCTGTAGCTGTTATAATTGTGCTATACTGTGATCCAGGGATGCCCCGATTGAAACTGTGTCCTCCAATACTCCTGCACCCAAGTGAAATGGCATATATCCCATGTTCAACGGCAAAGTGTGAGAAACAACCCAAATGCCCATCAGCATGGACTAAGTTCAATAAAATATGGCATACCTTCTGAATAGAATACTACCAAGATGTAAGAGAATAATGAGCAACGTCTCTGAGTTGGCCTGGGGTGAAAAATATCTGAAACTATATAGTTAAATGAAAAAAGCAAGGTGCAAAACTATTCTATAGTATTCCGAGTTGCATCAAAATGTGGAGACGGAGTATTTTTATTGTAATTTGTTTAAAATAAAATAAAAATAATTTAGAAAGATACACACACAAAAAAAAACTAAAAAAGTTGACACTTATTTGTGGAGAAATGAAGAACGACAGTAGGATCGGAGGCAAAGGGAGATTTTTCACTGTATAGCTTATCCTTTTATTTGGAACCCTAAGAATGTAATACCTAACCGATTATTTTTAAATTCCACACAAAATTTACATTCTAAATGCCCCTGTGCCTCATTGCAAATTGGGAAAAGGCAGTTAGAGGATATGTTGAATTCGTGCCAACATATCAGATATTTACTGAATCCCTACTATGTGCCAATGGGAGTACCTACAAGAAGAAATATGAGATGGATAATAGTCACCGCTCTAAAAACTGTTCAACGTTAATGGCCTATAATTTTACAAATTACCAAAAGGTTGGGAAGCAGGGTAGAAATCAGAATTTTACATCACCCCGCAATGCCACAGGAGCTTGTTTAGGTTCTCCAGGCCGGAACTTGGACATAATAGGGATATAAATAAAGTTGGGAAGCAGTGTATTGATTTTAAATAACTTTAGGTAATTGGAGAAAACTGTGGTCTCAGAATTACATATGCTGTGATTAAAGTCAAAATACAGCAATCGTCTACTTACAGCCCCAATCCTTTCATTTGAAGTGTGGAAGGGGAAAGATGCTATCTCTTTAATCCTTTAGTGACAGTGGATTTGCCAAAGCATTAAGAGTTGACTAAGATACATTTTGTTTGGGAGGCTATTCCAACCCAAGAAAAGGCAGATTTGTCACTGGGCTTTAAAGCCAGACTGACAGGTTTCACTCCCCCCAGCTCCACCAGGTTCTAGCTGTGTGACCTCGTGAGTGTTAGTTAAGCTTTCTTATTAATAATCAATTTCCTCATTTTTAAAACAGAAATGATAATATTGACCCTTAAGAGGCATAGTGAATATTAAATTCTATCATGGAGCTGCATGGCTAACGTTTGTTTCTTTCCTTACATCAATTAATACTTGATCGATGAAGTCCTTGCTGAGTTTTAAAATGTTAAAACGTCACTTAGCACAAAATCATAAGCAGTCACTGGCCTGCTCTTTATTTTCTATCGGATCAGAAGTGCTGATGAAGCCCAAAACATAATTAAATACTTTCTGGAGAACCTATATGGTCAGCAATTAAATTATAAAAGGGAAAATACTTCCAGATTCTGAGTAGAATGAGAGAACCCGTCAGAAATTAAGAGATGAGAACAGCTCTGGCAACCTTTGCTTGGAACAATATCACCATAAATGGCCATAAATCAAGAAATCCACCCAGAAGCCAAATTATTTCACTGTGGACATCTAGCCCCGTGATCATTACTTAATGGCTGTCATTTGAATTCACAAGCAGTAAATTTGAGTCGAAAACCCTTTAATTTCCCATTAACTGTGGTATTCATGGTTTAATTCACATGCAGACCTCCTCTTAGAGTAAAATGAGCAAGAGTCTCAGGCTTGGTAAATCCCATAGGTCATCAGGCACCAGGACAAATAGAGAGCAAAGGCAGCAAACTGCCACCACTATAAACAAATGGGGTCTTTCCAAAACACAACTTATATAAAATGCCCAGGTTTTGTGCTTAAATGTCAAACACTTATCCTTGCTATTAATCCTATCTAATAAAGAGGTAATATACAAACTAGCCATCACTCCAATGGATGGCTAGTTTGTATATTGAACACAAGATGGCTGGCAGGGGATGGCAGTTAGGGCTGACCCAGCTGGCAGAGGAGGGTAGTTGGGTGCGATCATGCCAGCAGGGGAGGGCAGTTAGGAGGAACCAGGCTGGCAGGGGAGGGCAGTTAGGAGCAATTGGGCCAGCAGGAGAGCAGTTAGGCATTAATCAGGCTGGCAGGGGAGTAGTAAGAGGGTGGTCAGGCTGGTAGGCAGAAGCAGTTAGGGCAATCAGGCAGGCAGGCAGGTGAGCAGTTGGGAGCCAGCAGTCCTGGATTGTGAAAGGGATATCCTACTGCCCACTTAGGCCCCATCCCACCAGGGACATCCTTCAAGGGGTCCCAGATTGGAGAGGGTGCAGGCTGGGCTGAGGGACACGGACGGACGGACACACACACACACACACACACACACACACACACACACACCATGCACGAATTTCGTGCACTGGGCCTCTAATCTAAAATAAAGTATTATCAGCATTTGAGGAACAACATGGCAGGTTTTTGCTCCAAATATTTACATCAATATTTCTAGGGTATGACTAGAAATGCCAAGTGTGCCATCTGTGGAAATTGCACAGTCAAGGGTAACCATTTCTATTCGGGAATAAGATTCTCCCATTCCCTAGGAGACTCACCCGTTGGGTCTGCCTAATAAATGGGGTGGAGCCTAAGCAGAGAACGTGGTAGCAGGGAAGATCAAGTGCTAAGGCTTAGGTCCCACCCAGGCATTCAACAGGCAATCAGGTTTTATGGTATTTTTTAAATATATTTTTATTGATTTCAGAAAAGAAGGGAGAGGGGGAGAGAAATATAAACATCAATGATGAGAGAGAACTGAACCTGAAACCCTCCAGTCCTCAGGCCAATGCTCTATCCACTAAGCCAAACCAACTAGGGCAGAGAAGGACATTATTAGCAAATTGGCCAGGCTTAAAGGTTGTTTTTGCCTACAGTGCCTTAAGAAGACATAACCCCCTTTATTTCCTTAACTTTTTTTTAAGATAAATTAAAAGTAATTATTCTAATTACTAGCACAGTTTGCTTCAGATAAAAGGTACATTTAAAACATGAATTCACATTTTCAAAAACCAATCTGTTGCAGAACACAAAGTGCCTATAGATTATTCCAATGCTACATGGGTATCAAAGATAAAAAGAACTACTTTAAATAAGTAATGGGCAATTTCCCATTAGTATTTTAGAATAAAATACAAAACCCCAAATTGAAAAAAATAATTAGCTGGTCCAAAAAAATTTCTTAAAACGTGTATCAAAAGTTTATAATAGGCTTGCTGAAGCGCAAATTAAAAAGCTGAAAAGAAGGGGGAAATATTTTACTGCACAAAACTGATCTATTGGGAAAAATTACTGAGGGTCAATTAATTGTCACAGCATCCAAATGATATTTGGAACATATTTTCTTCACTTTCTTGAATTTTTTCACAGTAAAGGTGGAAAAAGACTATATTTCTGAATAAAATAGCCCAAGAGAGGCAGGAAAGTCAAGCCAGCCTGGTTATTTATTGTGAAAAACAAATTTAACCAAGTAAAACCATTTCATTATGTTCCCTTTCTCTTCCTCTAAGAAAAATTAATGTACCATCTCTATATATGTGAAAACTGAGCACAAAAACTGATTTACTCCTTTTCTTCCAAAAGGATTTATACCTCAAAATCAACAAAAAAGGAAAGGCATAACAATTTTTAAGTAATATAGTCAGTGCCTTAAAATTATTCAGAATTCCATTTTCCTGGTAGTCAACATCTGAACAAAATGTGGAGTATTATTTTAATAAGTCCATTCTACTATTTTGTTTAAATAGCATTATATGGACTTTTCATTTGCCCTGCCTTTTTTGTTTGTTTGGTGGTGTTCTTTAATATTCAGTTATCTCAAGCTTAAATCAGATCTAAAGTAGAAATTAAAGTTTTAAAACTGGGACATTTTCCAAGTTCATTTTCATGATTAACTTTCAAAATTATACTTGGCTCTCTCTATTTTTCCAAATTCCTGTTTTCTTGAAAAAATAGGAATTTCCAAGGCTAGAGAATTTTTCCTTTGTCATCTGCAAATCTTCAATATATCCTAAACATTTTCTTATAACGTCATACAAATAATCTCTTAAATACACACACATAAGTGTGAGCAAACATGTGTGCAAAGAAAAAGGAGTAGTTTTTCTTTGAGAGAGCAGTCTCTAGCCAGCTTATAAATATACCATGCCGAAACCATGATTACACATACAAATGCCAGATCTTTGCAAGATCAGCGCAAGCAAATGCATATATTTCAATTTCTTGCAAATAGAGGGGGGGGCAGGGGGGGGAATGTAACATTTTTGCCTTGCTTTTTCTTGAAACATTTTCAGTCCCCAAATAACGTATTGTGACTCTTCTCTCACAGCTTATCCAATCACTTCCGAATCCCTACCCCATGCCTCCGGCCCAGCCTCTGTCTAGGTCCAATTGAAGGTACCAAATGGACTTAACTCATTGGACTCATGCACTTGGCCCCCTTACCACACACCTACCCCTTTCCTCCCCACTTCCTCCAGCCTTTTCATCTTCCAGATCCACTGAGGAGGAGTCAAGTGGGATTTCAAAATCTTCCACACATCCACCTTCAGCTTTTGCACCTTCCACCCACATCCTTTGTTTGGGACCTTGCAGCTCCAAGTACCAAGATTCCTTTTCTGTGCTGTATTCTGAAAGTGTGAAGGTTGTTTATTTCTACCCACCATAATTCACCCATTTCTCATGCTGTGGAAATACAGGATTTTAGAGCTAGAAGGAACCTCAAATCTAACCCTCTCTTTTTATAGATCTAAAAATTACAGGCTCAACAAGGTAAAATAAAACATAACAAAAGTAGGACCCAAATGACAAATCTCACTCAAGATTCAACTAAGAAAGCCCGCTTCAAGACGCAGCCCCTCCAGGTGGCCCTTCTCAACTGAAGGAGGACATAGTCATTTACAACAGTGTCTGACACAAGGCAGACATCGAAGCATTTGAAAGGAGGAAAGCTAATATCTGTTATACATTGTTTCATGTTTACACCTTTCCTCTTACCCAAAATTCAACCCACATACCTATCATCACAAAAATATACACACAACCCTCCTTTGAAAACAAGATTTCTGTACTATATTTCTCTTGGAATTGCAAAATCCTCAAAGAAAATGATTTTTATTTTATATATGTTGTTTTTAAATAACATGAAACGAAGACTTTTTAATGTTAAACTGCCATTTTAACAGGGGGGAAAATCTGATAACAAAACTAGAACTTTCCTTAATTTAGTTACACATCAAAAACCTAGAATAATCACCATAATTTATATAGAGATTTTAGCTTCATTGCTTTTAATTTTATAAACAAAATAGGACCAAAAAAAAGAAGAGATAGAAAGACAAAGGGAAGGAATGAAAATGTCATTGAGGGTAGAAGTGATCATTTTACAAAAAAAGAAAAAGAGAACTAATGAGTCTAGTAAAATTGCCAGATATATGAACTTAGAGAAGTCAATAGCATTCTTCTGTAGCAACAATAACCAATCAGGAAATACATTAGAAAAGAAGATATTCACAACAGCAAACAAAAACTATGATGTGTAAGTATTGATCCAATAAGAATACATACAAACTTTGTGAAGTAGATTTTTTTTAATCTATGAAAAGAAATCAATGAGGAATTGAGAAAATGAAAATATACATATCAAATTAATGAGACAGCTTAATACTGTAAAGATATCAGTTCTTATGTAATTATTCTAATAAAAATTGCAACAGGAATTTGAGAACTCAACAAATTTATTCTAATATATGAATGGAATAATAAAAATTTGTGAAGAGCTAAATTAATTTTGAAAAGAGAAGGACACATACTATTACCAGATACAAAATATTAACAAAGCCATGGTGATTATATAGTATTCATGCAGGAACAAGTGACTAAAGTAAAAACTAGAAAAAAGGGGCATAAAAAAACTTATGTATACACGAGAACTTGGTATATTACAGAGGCAGCACCATAAACTAGTGGAGAAAAATATTAATATTGGGAAAAGCAAAAATAGCTGGCTCTATACCTCACAGCATGTAAAAAGGTAAAATAAATAAATAAAATGTAAAAAATAAAACTACAAAATTAACAAAAGAAAATGCAGAATATCTATGTAATTCTGTGATTAAATATGCAGAATAATACCAGTTATATAAGTTTAAACACTTGACAGGCAAACAAAACCCACACGTGAAGCATGTCAAACTTGCGGCCGGCAGGCTGCTTGCCATACATATTCAGGGAATCGATGCTAACAGAAACAGAGTGGGAGCAAGAGAGAAAGGAAACAAAACCATACAGGTTCCAAGCGTACAACTCAATAAAGAATGTTTATTGAGTTGTACGCTTGGAACCTATATGGTTTTGTGACCCCCAATAAATTCAATTAATAAAATACAATAAGTAAAAAACATTTTTAAAGAGATGGTCTTGTTTGGACTGATGAGTTTGCCATGATTCTATAATGATGGTAACAACTTTCATTATAAATATAATTACAATAGCTAACATGTACATATTATGTGCCATGAGCTGTTTTAAGTATTATATATGTACACTAGATAACACTTGGCCTGGCCTGCAGGGATCAGGCTAAAACCAGCTCTCTGACAATGCCCAGGGGGGCTCAGAGGGCAGTTCTCGGGTGACATACCCTGGAATCGGGCTCCCTCCTCTCTGGTTCCAGATGCATCACCCAAGAACTGCCAAGTCACCACAGCTCACAACCTCCTGTGTTGAGCATCTGCTCCCTGGTGGTCAGTGTGCATCATAGCTACCGGTCAGACTGTCTCTTAGGCATACACACACACACACACACACACACACACACACTAGAGGTCCAGTGCATGAATTTGTGCACCAGTGGGGTCCCTCGGCCTGGCCTGCAGGACCTGGCTGTAACCAGCTTTACAGCATCCCTTGAGGGGTCCGTGATTGTGAGGGTGCAGGCCAGGCTGATGGACCCCACCAATCAGCTGGACACCAGCAGCAAGCTAACCTACTGGTCAGAACATCTGCCCCCTGGTGGTTAGTGCACTTCATAGTGAGCAGTTGCCTTAGCATCTCATTATCATATTATAGTTTGATTGGTTGAACGGCTAACCAGTTGACCAAACACTTAGCATATTAGGCTTTTATTATCTAGGACTAGTAGATACCTTAAGCCACTTAATCCTCTTTATAATCCTATGAAGTAGGTATTATAACTTCATTTCACAAATGAGGCAAACGAGGCACAGAGAGACTCAATATTTTCCCCAGGTCTCACAGCTAGTAGATAATGCAGCTGGGATTCAGGTCCATGCGAGCTGGCTCCCAGCTCCATGCTCTTAGCCACTACACTGCACTGGCTTGCTAGAGGTGATTCACCCACGCTCTTCAACTGAGCTCCAAAAAAGTCACAACTCTTTACAGACCACCATGGCTGGTAGCTTAGCTGGAACTGAGGGGGGACAATTACTTTATCATATCAAACAAAGCCCCATACAGCATATCAATTCTCAAATACTTAGTAAGTTCATTAAGACTAAAATACATCGGGCTAAAATACATTTGCTTAAATGTTTTCTTCATCAATTACCTATAATAACAAGGGCAAAGTTTGATGGACATTGTATCTACAGATGTTAAAGACAAAATGCAGGTAACACTCATAACACTTAATGCTTATCCATGAGTCATTTATCTACGCCTTACTGTCTTCCCCTAGACTGTGACCTTCCTCAGGCCAGGGACTGTGTCTAGCCACAATGAACCCTACGGAACGTACTATAGGAGCTCACCTTGCAAATGCTATGAACATAATAAATACTAAGAGAGCAATAAACCTCCCAACCTGTTTTAACCACTGATTAAACTACCGTTTCCTCCCTAGAAACCTAATTTTAAGAACACCAATAATGACTCATTGGTTTCTCCTCTCCTTTTCGAAGAGACAGAAGAGTTTGGAAATGACACCTCCCACACTTAATTATAAGTAAACACTTACAATGTTTAAATGTCCAAAAATGTCCAAAAAGCAACCTTATTCAGAGATCCAAGCATTACCTGAGCATATATCATGTGCCAGGCAACTGAACTATAACAATGAACAAAGTAGCCATAACTGGTTTTGCTCAGTGGATAGAGCATCGGCCTGCGGACTCAAGGGTCCCAGGTTTGATTCCGGTCAAGGGCATTTACTTTGGTTGCAAGCACATCCCCAAGTAGGGGGTGTGCAGGAGGCAACTGATGTTTTTCTCTCATCAATGTTTCTAACTTTCTATCCCTCTCTCTTCCTCTCTGTAAAAAATCAATAAAATATATATTAAAAAAAAAAAAGGAACAAAACAGACAAATATCCCTGCCATCATAGAAGTGGCATTGTGGTGAAGCAAAGGGATAAAAATAAATAAATTGGTAAAATACAAAGTATTTTAGGTAATAAAGATGATATAAAGCAGAGATAATATATATATAAACAATATAAAGCAGAGATAGAGAAAGGTGGGACAGCTTTCCAGTTTTAGATAGGTGTCCAGGGAATGCCTCATGAAATGGTAGCAGCTGATTTAAAGACCAGGATGAAGCCAAGGAGTGAGCCACGCTGACATCTGGGGGACAGTATTCTCAGAAACTCAACAGGTGCCAAGACCCTGGGGGGTTTGAGCAAGGAAGACAGCATGCGGGGTTTGCTCAAGGGTGGACATGAGCAAGGTAGAGCAGTAGAGCTGAGGTCAAAAAAGTCAACAGACTAGAAAGATGAGCTCCTGAATGAGAAATTACAGACAACTGCTAGGCAAGCCAGATAATAAAGTTGTATCTTCTGGGACTGATTCAGACACTCAGCATGATGAGCCAATTAGAACAATGGGTTCCAATAAGCTTTTCCCTCGGGGCCATATTCAGGTATTACACTGTCATTTGCATACAATTTACATACATCTACATGGCATGTATCATCTCTATTGGATCATTTTCACAGTAAAATTGTATTACTACGGCCCTGCAGATGGGCATTTCATGATTTATCCCAGTCTCTATGTCTTCCCACATCTCCATGTAATCCGCCCAGAAGACATTCCATGCCAGAAATGAATCACAGAACAAAAGGAGACTGCATGTCGAGGAATTCTATAAATGATCACTCTATAATGTGGTGGGAAATAGGGCTCTCGTTCTATGTTTAAACTTCTGTCACCTACCAGTGGGTCAAACCAGCTGTGGGGATGAGATGCCCAGTGCAATTCTAAGACAGAACGTTTCAAGAAGCAAATCTGATTTTCTTACAATCAATAACTAATCTCTGACAGAGGCGCTCCCATGTGCTCAGAGATCATTATCTCCTTCCCAAATGCTCAGGCACAAAAGCACGAAGCTCAAAGCACTCTCCCTACTTGTATTTCAAAAAAGCTTCACACTGGAAAACTAAATCACGTCATTGTCAACGTGCCTCGGCTGCAAGCACAATCCTCCAGGATCTGGGGAATAAATCCCACTAATTACTTATTCCCAGCTTGGCATTACTGATGAGGTTAAGACAGAAATGCAGGATTTGCTAATAACTCAGGGGATCTGGGTAAATGACACGTGGGGGGATGGTTGATAGCCACAGGAAGCTGCAGAAACCTTATCAGCCTACATGTTGATTAGGAAATTTTCCTGAAAATACTATATGTGACCAGAACCTTTGAAGCAATAGATATTTGCCTTCCTCTTCTCTGCTGCACATTTTATATGTATGTAACACACACACACACACACACACACACACACACATAAATACGCAGACATACTCTTATGACCCTCCCTAATTCTCCCTAGGGCACTTCTTGCCAAAGCAGAAATAAACTGTAGGTTCACAGGCTTATGCTCGCACTAAGCTAGGCTTATACTTAAAGCTCAAAGGAATTTAGAGCGTGTGTGTCCTGGATTTTTCAGAATCCAGACACAGGACTTGACAAGTATACAGGGCCATCAGATTTATTTATTTTTTTTTTTTTTGCTTACAACTAATTTCTGGATCATAAAGGAAAAGGCCTAACTCTCAGATCTCTCAATTTTTACCAAAGAACTTTAGACAGAAAATCAATAGAAGGGTAAGTGGTTTAAGAATTTGGTCCCTAAAAAAAACCAAAAAAACAGCCCAGCCGTGGCTCAGTGGTTGAGTGCTGATCTATGAGGTCAAGGTTCGGTACCTGGTCAGGGCGCATGTCTGGGTCGCAGGCTTGATCCCCAGTGTGGGGCGTGCAGGAGGCAGCCAATCAACGATTCTCTCTCATTATTGATGTTTCTATCTCTTTCCCTTCCTCTCTGAAATCAATACACGTGTGTGTGTGTGTGTGTGTGTGTGTGTGTGTTTAAAGAACTTGGTCCCTGTCCTCCTAATCACTGAAATTTGCAGGACCTGGACCATATCAAATGGATATCTGGCAAAGCTGGAAGCCTGCAGAATCCCATGGGTGCCAGTAATTTCCACGCAGAAAGGATATGGGTGGAGTCATTAGAAGCAGCCCCAAAGAAGTGTAACCGAAACCAGTTTGGCTCAGTGGATAGAGCGTCGACCTGCGGACTGAGGGGCCCCAGGTTCGATTCCGGTCAAGGGCATGTATCTTGGTTGTGGGCACATCCCCAGTAGAGGGTGTGCAGGAGGCAGCTGATCAGTGTTTCTCTCTCATTGATGTTTCTAACTCTATCTCTCTTCCTTCCTCTCTGTGAAAAATCAATAAAATATATTTTAAAAATATTTTTTTAAAAGGCACTCATTAAAAAGAAGAAGAAGAAGAAGAAGAAGAAGAAGAAGAAGAAGAAGAAGAAGAAGAAGAAGAAGAAGGGTAGACCATTTTAAAGGTGAGGATTTTTGTATTGCCCAATCCCAGGGTATCAGGTAGTAGAGTCCGAAAAGCTACGATAAATGTTCTCAATGTCCTCAATTTAACGAACTATTGATAATTGGATTTTTCACCACCTTTCACACCTTTCATAACTCCTCTTGCCTGCTGCACACAGGGTGCTGACTGCTCATGGCGTGGAGCCTCTCTCCGATTATGCCTACACACTTCTGCTCTCATCAGCTTGGCTAAACATCTACAAAAGCCAACTGTATTTAGTCCCCACTCTGCTTATGCTGGCACACTTATTACTGCAACGGCATAGTTTAAATTCATAAAATACAATATAAATGTGAAAAATAACCATCTTTATGAAACTAAATTGAGTGACTTGAAAAATAACAATAAAAGTGAATTGCTAAAAACTGTTGTTGAATTAATTGCATATGGGCATGATAACTATAAAAAGCCAGAAACCCATTTACTTAAAAAAACAAAACAAAACTAGGAAGGTTCTGTAACGAGTTTGCCCTGCTCTTTAAAGAAACCAAAACAGGAGATGAGAGGCGATACATTATAGATATGCTTTCTATATGAAAAGATGCAGAATTCCTACCAGTAAACCCACGCTTGATGACAGGGCCTTGGAACTACATCTAAAAAGTGGTTGAGTGAAGATTTTAAGTTAAAATGGCATACCTGGTTAAGGTCTGTACACATCACACTTATGATTCCTTGCTTTAGCCAACTGTTTTTGATTAAGGGACCATGTCTCCAAATCATCAGCTAAGAGGACTTCTCCCGGAGTCTCGGTTGTAAGGTTGTAGAACCCTGGAGAGGCCTGATGGCCAATGTGTGAGCTGTAAGAAAGCAGTTTCTGTAAGCTCACTGGCTCAGCCCAGGGCCTGGCTCAGCACAGAAGTGGTGCTGTCTCACAGGTCAGCTAGTTCCATGTTAATACTCGGGGCACAGGGAGAAGGAGGGTCTGATCCTCCAGGGCATGGACATGCAAAGTTGTCAGGTGTTATAGAAACACGGACTCAAAATGCCTCTGAGTCAGTGTGTTACTGCTGTCACAAAGGCCAGAGCATATGAAGTAGAAAATTAAACTCTGATTGTTCCCTGCATGAGAGGACAAGAGCGATTTCTCCTCGTTTGTCTCCAGAGACACTACCACCTGTTGGAGACCAAATTATTCTTTAAAAAAAAAAAAAAAAAAAGTTTGGTCTGATTATAATCTAATTGGATTCCTAACAGCTTTAACAGACTTAATGGTGTTAACTCTAACAGATCAACCTGCCTACTAATCCCATCAAAAGGAATACTGGGAGGAGGGAAAAAAGAGGTTAAGAGGAGTGGGACAAACACAGGGGCTTCGCACAGAGCGAGGCTGAGAAAAGCCCCCATGGCTCCCATGGATTCTATCAATTCTGGATATTCTGAAGCTTTGAGACAGAAACAGTGGCCACCGAAAGAGAGGAGGAGGAATACGGAAAGTCCATGTGACAGAAACGTGTGTGTTCTCCCTTACATCCTCTCAACCCACCTTTTTTGTTTTATTTTTCTGACACTATTACAGATGCCCCCCACTCCTCCACCCTCTCACCCAGCATACCCGGCCTCAGTTGCACTATTTACCTCCTGCTTTCTGACCTGGGCTGTTCTATGGAAGCCAATTCAGAAAGTCAATGGGAGCCCACTTTCATGAGCAAGTACAAGAGCAAACCTAGAAAAGCAAGAAAGAGATAACTCCCCCATGGGACAACCCTTGACCAATGGGTCAGGGAAGCCAGTGGAAAAATAATGACATCCTCTATCATGGGTAGATAATTCTGAAGCACATTCTATTATACATGGTACCTACAAGGGTGACCGACCAATGGGTTCTGCTCTCATCCCCAAAGCATAACGAGGACAACAGCATACACTTTGGGTCCCTCTGTCAATTTCCATTAGTTCACTCTTCCTGGTCTCCCCACTCCACTCAACTAGAATCACATTCCTGCACCCACACTCCACTTCCTGTGGGAACCTACCTAAAATAACAGGTACACAGTTCCACAGGATGCCAGGCAGCATCTGGAACGGCATGCTTGCTTTTTTTATCTGTCATCTGTGACATTTTCTGTTCCTCCTTTTCTTCCCCATCCAGATTTACTCTCTCTAGACTAGGGGTGTCGAACTCAATCAGAGAAGGGGCCAAAATCTAAAATCCAGCCTAAATCGCGGGCCGAATGGTTTACTGAACAGTCATAAACTGACAATGTCATAAACTGACAGCGGAGTGCAATGATGACAGCGCGGTGCGGGCCACATTGCAAGGCCTGGCGGGCTGGATTTGGCCCGCGGGCCTTGTGTTTGACACATGTGCTCTAGACTGAAGGCCGAGTTGACATGCCAATCAAATTTCATTTCCTCAAATCTTTCAAGAACTAGACTGAGGAATACAGAGATAAACTGCCAGGTGAGGGCCCAATCTAGACACTGTAAATAGAACATAACTGATTAAAAACTTCACGATGGGGTATCTTCAGGACATAGGCCCAGAGCTCATGGTAGTCATACAGTTAACAACTCCCATATATCACTGGCAGCCATCCGTTCTGAACCAAACAGAGACGGCAGCCTCGAGTGCAGATGTGCTATCTGAGCAGACAGGGCGGATGAGGCAAAGACAGAGACTCTGGGATCTGGGGCTATGGAATTAAGATGGGCTGACAGGCAGAGCAGGAAAAGATTGTTTATCCCATGAGCAGTTGTGACAAGACCGATGAGCTTCTGTCTTATGTTTTACACTGTCTATGTAAGATGCTGAACTAGGATTCCTGTAACAACGCACCATTAACCCTCTATCGGTGAAAACAGTACCCATGTATTATTTTTGGGCTTGTGACCAAAATCAATATAAAGCAGAGAAGTGCTTTGTGGAAGGAAAATGTGTGGATTCCAACCGTGAGCTTCCATGATGTATGTGGACTGCCTCAACGTAAATTATTTTACAACCTAGACTCGAGTGAGGAATAAAATTAACATCTTCCCCAAAAGAAGTGAGATCGGGGACTCAAACAAATACATGAGCATAAGTTCATAGCAGCACCAATCACAAGAGCTCAAAGGTAGAAACAACATCAAATGATGAATGGATATACAAACTGCCATGCATCCATAAAATGGAACATTATTCAGCCATAAAGAGGAATGAAGTCCTCATGCATGTTACACTGTGGTTGAAACTCAAAAGCATTATGCTGGATGAAAGAAGTCAAACACAAAAAAAACACATATTGTATGATTCCATTAACATGAAATATCCAAAATAGGTAAAACCAGAAACAGAAAGCAGATCAGCGGTTGCCAGAAACTCAAGAAGGAAAAATGAAGAGTAACTTTAGCCCTAGCTGGTGTGACTCAGTTGACTGGGGGTTCATCCTGTGCACCCAGAGGTCACTGGGTCAATTCCTGGTCAGGGCACATGCCCAGGTTGCACGCTTGACCCCCATGAGGGGGCGTGCAGAAGGCAGCTGATAGATGTTCGCTCTCACATCAATATTTCTCTCCCTCGCCCTTCCATTCTCTCTAAAAAACAATACAAAATGTTCTTCCTTATCTTCCCACAGGAACAAAGAGAGGCCAAAAGCAGAGTACACCCAGATCACTCTCACACTACCTTCAGCATAGAAAACAAGCAATTATTCTACTTATCATTATAATTATGATAGTAACAGCTACTCCGAGTAAGCCTCTCTAAAAATATTAATCTGTTTACGTTGCAATATCTCTGTGAAACACAAGAGGGGAAATGTTCCATGTACTTTACAGATTAAGAAGCTGAGGCACAAAAAAAGCAAATAGCTCAAGGTCAAGGCCAATAGTAGAACCATCAGAAGACTCTCAATCCTGCCCTGCACCCACGAATGGTGTGTCTGCATATTATTTCATGTTTGAAATGAAGAAAAGCACTAACGATGAACCAAGCTGGCTTCAAAAGCCAACAAATCAAAGCCACTGGCTGAGGTCAGTATTGAAAGTTGCAGAAAGTCTTCCTAAGAGAAAAGACAGGGATTTTTTTTTTTTCTTTCTTATTTCAAAGTCAATCGATGCTGGTAATATTCTTTTGTATTTCAAAAATCAGAGTCCCAAAAGCACCTCAAGGGTGGCCAGTCTGTACTACGCATCCCACTGGGGGAAAGACTATTTATGGCTTCAGGATGAGCCGAAATCCAGGTGCCCTGGAGGCCTCCGTCTCCACTACCCAAGGGAGAAGTGAGTCTTCCTCAAAGAGCTGTGAAGGGGAGCTGAAGAATAAATGCACCCCACCCATCGCACTCCCCATTTACCTTAGCCGACGAGGGGTGGGAGAGCTGGCCAGAACCCCCGTCCACGTCCGCCCACAGCGGGCTGAGGCCGGAGGAGGCGCCGCTGTGGGTCCTCACCACGGCCGAGTGCTTGCAGCCCATGAGGAGGTCGGGAGGTGCGCTGGGAGCCCCGCCAGTGCCGCTGGCCCAGCACAGCTCGCCGGCTGTCAAGCTTCCTCCTCAAGCGAACATTCTCTCCCCTCTCTTCTCCACTCTGCCAGTGCCGCCCGGAGCACGGGGGGGAATAAAACTTCGGGAGTTTATGATTTGCCTCTTCAGCACTAGTACGTGCCAGAGGTGCCACACAGCTCCTCTCTGATTTATACAGAAGCGTGGCACAGGCTGCACATGTGGGGATCCCCTTTATTTCATGACTGGGCCTGGGAACCCCTTACCCCAACCTCCCCTACCCACTCGGGGCTAGCCTGGGGGAGTGGGACAGTGAGAGCATTCTGGCTTCACTGCTGAAATCTCTCACTTCCCAGCTGCCTCCCTCGCTGGGGGAGATGACCAGGAGTCTGAGAGTCATGATGCATGGGCTGTCACACACCTGGCCAGAGAACAGGACCTTTCCCAAGAGCGAAAGCTCCCTGCAGCACAACCAACCCTTGGCCCTGCTTTGCCCTGTACACTGAAACCGTTTCCCAGCAGCCAGGGGCACAGAAGAGCCTCACGTGAGGAGCCAAACACATGGGCATGGCTTCAAGTCTCACCTCTGCATGTCCCAGCCATGTGGCCACTTAACCTTTTTGAGCCTCGGTTTCTTCATCTGTAAAATGGACATAATGCCTATCAGGTAGGATTGCTGTGAGAATTGTATGAGGTGATAGTTCTCATCTCGGGGTGATGTTGTCCCCTCCATGATGCATTTGATCCAATGAGAAGACTTGTTAGGCTGTCACAACAGGGCAGGGGTGCTACTGGCAGCTAGTGGTTAGAGGCAGGGATGCTGCTGAACATCCTACAGGGCTCAGAACAGCCCCTCACAGCAAAGACATATCTGGCCAAAAATATCACAATGCCAATCAACACTTAGAAACTCTGGTATCAGGGGATACACAAGGGAGAATTTGTGAATTATACTAGCAGTGCACCATTTATCATTATCATTAAGAGAGAAGAACATGCTTTCTGGCATTTGAACAAATTACTCCCATGGGATCAAAGTAGTTTCCTGCTGTTGTTCGTGTTTTTTACATCAACACATGAAGAGAATCTAGGAACTTCAAGGGTCTACGCTATAAGCTGTAAAGGTCAGTGCGCTGCCCATAGTAGGCAGTTTATAAATGCCTGCTGTACATGCCTCAAGACAAAGAGCTTTTGAATCCAAAGAGGTATGCAGATCCACCAAGCAGCAAGGCTTAGGAAAGATCAAAAGATGATTCCGTTAAGATAAGCTGCCAAGTAAATGAACAAAAAAGTAAATATCCCAAATACAGGGGCCTGGCATTAGCAACCTTTTCTAGCTGCTGAGCTGGCCAAGGAAGATTCAGAGGGAAGAGAGATCCTGACGGTGGCTGCCAACCTACTAATGGAACCCGAGGTTGCATTGAAAATGTCCCCGTATCCTCACGCCATGTGGGCTTCTGGATAATTAGGTTGTTGAGGGTAGGTTTAAAGAGGCTGAAGAGTAGAAGACTAAGCGGGTGAAGCATGGGCAAGAGAGGTTGGGGCTGTTGGTGTCTAAGATCATCATCCTAGGGAGCACAAATACTTAGCAGCCTACCGTAAAAAATTGTGCTTGAGAAGTTACATAAAATTGTTGCACTTTAGCCCGGCTGGTGTGGCTCAGTGGTTAAACATAGACCTATGAGCCAGGAGGTCACAGGTGGATTCCCGGTCAGGGCACATGCCCAAGTTACGGGCTTGATCCCCGGTGTGGGGTGTGCAGGAGGCGGCCGATCAATGATTCTCTCTCATCATTGATATTTCCATTTCTCTCTCTCTCTCTCTCTCTCTCTCTCTCTCTCTCTCTCTCTCTCTCTCCCTCTATGAAATCAATAAAAATATATTTAAAAATTAAAATTAAAAAAAAATAACACACGGTTGCACTTTATTAAGATAATAATCCCCAAACTTTGTTTTGACAAGAGCTATTCTTAAATTGTGTTTTTACTTATTTAATTGGATGGTGAGTTTAGGAGGAGGATGGTTCACACTTAATTTTAAGTACCCAAAAGGTAATTATCTGTGAAAAATCCTAGAGGAAACATGGCACTGAGCTTCCTATAACATGAAAGGAGAGATGCCCTACTGCAGCGAGCAGGAAGACAGAGCCGAGGGGAAAGGAAAACCTCAGATGAGCTCATCCAACTATACCTACTTGAGGCTAATCATAAGCTTAAAACCATCATTTTCCGTTTCCAAAAAAAAAACTCACTTCTTGGAAAACGGAGGGTCCCCACAAGAGGCTCTGCTTTTCATCCTGGGGCACTGCATGTCCTGAGGTTCTCAGGGAGAGATGTGACTCATCTTGGCTTTTTACTCAACAATTTGGGGAAAGAAAATAAAACCTTCCTAAAATGCGAAATCGGGCTGGAAGAGTAGGGAGCCGTGAGATGTACAAGTTGAATTTTCTGAGACACGGGAATTTCTAAAGGTGCTTCCAGGTGAGCAGAGGTGACCCCTGCTACGTCCACAGTCACTCACGGTCACAGTGGTCGCAGACGGAAAAGTTCTGCTCACAAGACACAGCACCCGGTGGGCACCAGCTCGGCCACCAGCCAGCTACCCCGACACCGAAGGCTTCCGCTATGGATGAGGCCACGCGACGAGCATCATCAAACGCGGTTTCATTCAAAAAAGAAAAAAGGGGAAGGCGGGGGGAGAAAAGGAGCATGTCCCCCCCAAAGAGCCTTAAACTTTACACACTTCAGAGCATTCAACTTTACACACTTCAAACCACATCAAGTAAAATCAATTCTGAGTTAACAAGAATAGAAGCCTCCTCTGAATTGGCAGGAATCTGGAATTATCGAGTTATCTTCAAGGACGTTTTGGTTTGAAGACTTTCATGTGAATTCTATAATGAGAAGCAGATTAATCAGTGACTGCCTGGTGGGTGAACCGCTTCCGCCTGCGGATCAAGGACCAAACTTGACAGGGGCCTAAGGGAGCAGAGACACAGCCAAGCAACCTCGGCGCCACGTCTTTTTTAAATTTACAAATTTAAAGTTTAACCATTTGAATAACTAGTTAAATACGTGTGTGTGTGTGTGTGTGTGTGTGTGTGTGTGTGTGTCTGTGTCTGTGTGTATAATTACATATATAATTATTCAAACAATGCACGATGTGAAAATGTCAAGTAGTACCAAAGGGTACAAATAATTGCTACTTTCTTTCAACACTTAAATCCTCCTGGACCCCCTTCCCTCCCAGAGCAAACTGCTGTTACCAGCCCCTTGTGTCCTTCCAAACACATGTATGTATGTATGAATGTTTATGTGTTGTATGAATGTATGTATGTATGAATGTGTATGTGTTGACTTGCTCTGTTTTGTGTTGACTTGCTCTGTTTTTTGTTTATCTTAACAGATTGGTTAGTTGGTTTCACTATGGTATAGCTTGCCCATCCTTCTTTTTCCTTAAACTTTTCATCAAAATTTTTTTAAAATATATTTTATTGATTTTTTACAGAGAGGAAGAGAGAGGGATAGAGAGTTAGAAACATCGATGAGAGAGAATCATCGATCAGCTGCCTCTTGCACACCCCCTACTGGGGATGTGCCCGCAACCAAGTACATGCCCTTGACCGGAATCGAACCCAGGACCTTTCAGTCCACAGTCCGACACTCTATCCATTGAGCCAAACCAGTTTCGGCCTTTTCATCAATTTTTAAAACCATTTTTTTTATTTTTAGAGACAGAGGAAGGGAAAGAGATAGATAGAAACATCAATGAGAAAGAAACATCATCAATCACTTGCCTCCTTGCATGCCTCCTACTGGGGATTAAGCCCTCAACACGGGCATGTGTCCTGACTGGGAACTGAACCGGTGACCTCTAGGTTCCTGGGTCTATGCTCAACCATTGAGCCATACCAGCTGGGCCAATTTTAGTGTTTGATTATTTAAGCAGGCAAATGATTATTTTAGAGACTCGGTTATTTACCAGAAATACGCCGTGCACACAGGCTTGGGCAGTCCATACTGTCCGTTTCCCAGGGAGGCCCAACTCAGCAGGGCAACCCTGTCGGCCCAACGCCCCGATGGAAACTGGCTCAGTACCGGGCTGCCCAGTAAGAGCACGGCAGCCATGCTCCCAGTGAATCTTCACCACAACCCACAACTCAACCTTAGGAAAATAAAGTGATAGTTTGGATATAGTTTCTTAAGGAACCCAAAGCTGACACCACTACTGTTATTGATAAGCTGCTGTTATCAATAAGAGAGAGGAGAGAGGAAGGAGGAAGCAGGGTTGACGTTTAATGAGTGATTAAAATGCACTAAGTGGTTTATGTCCGCCACTTGTCATGGCAGCAGCAGGTACAGAGAACACAACCATGGTTTCCCTGCAGTCCTAGGTGCTAAGGGCACCGTCAACCAGGAGGGCTGAGGCCTGCATACCACCACCACCTACCCCCAAGGAGGAGCGCTATAATACGGGTGAGTGCTGGGATAAATGGGAAAACAGAAGAAAGAAGATCCACTCTGACCGAGCAGGTCAGAAAGGCATCCCAGATGTACAGGAGCCTTCAAGGCCACATGGCTATTTGCAACATGAAGAACAGAGAGGGAAAGCATTCCTAGCAGAGGGAGAAGCATGGCAGTGTGAAAGTACACAGTGTGCCTAGGGCTGTGGTCAGCAAACTGTGGCTCGCGAGCCACGTGGGGCCTTGAGTGTGGCTCTTCCACAAAATACCACGGCCTATGGCGAGTCTATTTTGAAGAAGTGGCGTTAGAAGTTTTAAAAATCTGGCTCGCAAAAGATATTTCAATCTTTGTACTGTTGAAATTTGGCTCTGTTGACTAATGAGTTTGCTGACCACTGGCCTAGGGAACTAACTGCTCACGGAGAACACTGAGTGCATTAAAGGTGCAGGTGGAGGAAGAGAAACTGGATCTAACATGTGATAGGCACTCAATGCCAAGGTCAAGTCTTAGACTTCGTCTTAGGAAGTGGGATGCTATGAAAGGTTGTTGGAGCCAAGGAACCCCACCATCAGCAACCTTCCCTTGCTCCTCTGCTCTTCACAAAAGCTCAAACCAGATGTTTCCTTGGCAAACAGCTGCCGAGGGGTGAGCACGGAGCAGAACCTGACCACAAGAGAGCACCAGTTCCTGCCTTCAGACAAGTGAGGTCAACGTCCCTGTTGCACAGAAGAGGCAGTTGGAGAAGTGAGAGTGATCAAGATGTTTCATGTTCTGGCCATAATTGGACCAGAACTCCTGATAGGAAGGCAGGGAAGGAGCGGAAGAAGGACAGAAAGGTTGGGGAGCATCAGCCAGCGTTTTTAGATTTAAAGGGGAGGGGACCCGTCCATAGCACAAGAAGAGATAAAGCTAGACACTGGAAAACTCCTCCTTGGAAACCATAAAGCAGTCCCTGCAGCTTTATCAGCACTGCCCGAGAGAACTTTCTGTGCCGATGGCAATGTTCTATAGCTGAGCTGTCCATTTCCACAGCCATCGGTCAAGTGTGGCTTGAACTGTGGCTAAGTGAGATGGAGGAACTGAATTTTAAATGTTGATTTCAGTTCATGTAAATCTAAAGTACCTCTCTTGTGGCTGGAGGCCTGCATATTGTATCACACAGTGTTAGAACCGACCTCTTGCCCTATTACTTACATCTACTGCTTCTAGACAAGTGGAACACAGGGAGTTTGGAATGCCTTCCCACTTTTTAATCACCCTATTACTACTGATTTCTTCCAAATTGTTCTGAGAGGCCTCAAATCCTTTTAATCACACAAGAGAAGTATTCCGGAGCATTTGTCAGATTGCCACCAAAATTCTCGGCATTCAGTCAATGAGTTACCGGCAGTGCCCTCCCTAGGCGATTAAAAGTGGGTTTTGTTTTGAGGAGAAGCAGCCCATGTTCCTTCATTATCAGCACAGTAAGCATTCTGGTGTACATTTCGGTGTAAACAGTGGGATGCGGTGGGAACAGGACCGTGGACTAGATGGCATCTGGAGTCCCTCGTAACCAAGTGGTTTCAGGTTCTACCGATGTCGATGTCGCTGGGTTTTGCTCAGCAAGCAGGTGCTTCCTGTTGTAATACATCTGGACCAAATATCAAAGCACCTCTCCCAGGCCCTCTGGCTCAGACCCCAGCTAGACCCCAGGGCTGCAGAGAGTCAGGGAAGTTGTAGTCTTTCGCCATCGAGAGAGGATGGAGATTGCTGAGAAAAACAGTGAAACAGTACCTTCAAATCTCCTCACTTGGCTGTGGATTTAACACACAGAATTCTCCAATCCCCTATGTTCCCCCTTCCTGCTTTATAATTTCCTAGAAGTAGTTCACACCTCCCCCAGGCCTCTCCAAATACAAAAAAAAGTCCGGAATGTCCCCAAATAGGGCTGTCTGCACCTGGCGACCCAGCCACCAGGGGTGGGGTCACCAGTTGGGCTTCTGGACCCACCCATTTCTGGACCCAGCCCATCACTCTCCAGCCTCCTTTCTCGCTGTGCAATGCCCACCATACCCTGCTTGGACCCCACATCGCTAGGTTAACGATATTGTGGCAAAAGCAGGGAATGTGAGTCAGGGACTAACGACATCACTGGTGTCAGCTGCCACAGGGAAGTTATATAAACATGGGCAGGTCTGCCCGGCCAGTATGATTGAGTGTGACCTATTAACCCAGGAGATCACAGTTCCATTCCCTGTCTGGACACATGCCCAGCTTGTAGGCTCAATCCCCAGTAGAGAGCATGCAGGAGGCAGCCAGTCAATGTTTCTATCTCTCCCTCTCCCTCTCCCTTCTCTTATATATTTTTATTATATATATAATTTTATTTATTTTTTTTTTAATGGGAAGGTCCATACTGGGCATAAGCTTCCCCAAGGCTACAAGGAGCAGACAGTGCTCTAATACTCTGATGTCTCACATGCCATTCTACGGGCCTGGGGGGGAAAATAAATACCAGTGATGTGGGGAGCTTCAGGTATGAATATTTATGCATACCCTCCCTGAAACTCAGCAGCTCTCGCTGCTCATTCAAGACCTCATAAGACTTATAATGAATTTTAAGTCCTATATTAAGCAATCATATTTTTCCATGACCAAATCTACATAAGACTGTACCCTGAAATTGACATTTTCATTTTGAATTAGCTCAAACTAGAGTCTTCAAACTCTTTACACCGACAGGTCCCTGGGACCTCCCTCCCGTCTTCCTAAGAAGTGAATGGAGTCAGTGTTTGCTCTCAGAGAGCACACGGTCAAGTGCAGGAGTCAGACAGGGAACCGATCACTGGAGCCCAAAGTAGGAAATGCAAGGATAGAGTCAGGCCCGGAGCCCAAGAACCCAGAGAAAGGATTTCAGGTACAATCTATAATAATAAAAGCATAATATGCTCATTAGACCAGACGACCTTGACCTTCCAGATGAAGCTGGGGCTATGAGGGAAGCCCGGGTACCAGGTGCCAAAGGGAAGCTGGTGTCGACAGACAGGGGAAGGAGGCCTACTCTTGCATGAATTTTGTGCATCGGGCCTCTAGTTAATATTATAAACTACTTTATGCCGAAACCTGTTTGGCTCAGTGGTAGAGCGTCGGTCTGCGGACTGAGGGGTCCCAGGTTCGATTCCGGTCAGGGGCATGTGCCTTGTTTGCGGGCACATCCCTGGTGGGGGGTGTGCGAGAGGCAGCTGGTTGATGTTTCTCTCTCATCGACGTTTCTGGCTCTCTGTCTCTCTCCCTTCCTCTCTGTAAAAAATCAATAAAATATACTTTTTTATATATATATATATATATATATATATATATATATATATATATATATATATATATATATATAAAACTACTTTAAATGCTGCAAATACCTACATTTCCTAAATTTCCCCTTCGATGGGGAAAAAGAAGGCTATATTTTCCATATTATTAGAAGGGTGCGTCACCAGTAAAAATGTCGCTTTAGTTCCTCAACTTCCCATCTGGAGGTAAACAAGGATAGGACAGGAATGAGGGAAGAGAAAGGGGCTGGAAGACAAAACATAAAGGAGATCCCAGAAATGTTCTAAGAAACAGGCCATACACACTAATTTTAAAGACACAAAAATCTACCCTCCCCTCTGCCATCCTGGGGTCTAGCTGGGGTCTGAGCCAGAGGGCCTGGGAGAGGTGCTTTGATATCTTGGTCCAGATGTATTACAACAGGAAGCACCTGCTTGCTGAGCCAAACCCAGCGACATCGGTAGAACCTGAAACCACTTGGTTACGAGGGACTCCAGATGCCAGCTAGTCCTAAAGGAATACCGTCACCCATGGAGGGAAGAAGGGGATGCCCTCGCTGACCTTCCTGAGATCAAACAGGAAACCAGGAGACCCGAGGTCAAGTCTTAGCTCCTTACCTTCCTGGTCAGAGCTTCCTCGTGTGTAAACCAATGGGGGCTGGACTAGGTAGCCAGCCTGTTAGATTTCAAAGGCCAATATATTTTTTTTAATCTGGAAATTAATTAGGAATTAAGATTTTTAATATGAGATTTAATTTGGGAATTAAGAAAGTGATACTATGTATTAAGAATATGTATTAAAAACAAGACTTGGACTTTAGAATGCCTCTCTGACATGAATAACAAGGTCTGCTCACAATTTTGTAAGTATTATTCCCTAATTGATCACAGCAGCTATGCTATAAATGACTGGTGACAGCAACCTTGCCTCCATTTCTCGAAGAAGGAATTCTATAGGACCTAACCATTAAATTATTATTTTGGTTCTACTATTAATAGATTAACCGTATTCTTGAAACTACCCAGAGAAATGTATCAGGAAATCAAATTCTCCTTCAGGGAATATTCAAATTCTCCTCCTATTTCTTTAAATTCCCTTATTTCTTACTACCACTAGGATGGATGTGGTGTGTACCACAAAACACCAATGCACTTAAGTTGGTTGTCCCCTATTCTGACACTCAAAATAAATTCCAGATGAATCAATGATTTAATGTGATAATTAAACTATAAATTCACTGAATGTAAACACTGAAAAAAAATGTTTTCATAATTTTGAGCAGAGAAGCCCCTTTCTACACATGAGACCAAAATTCAAAAAATGAAAATAAATTAGACCAGAAAAAAATTAAATATTCTGCATAGCAAAAATATTTATCCAAAGTAGAAATACAAATGACCTACTAAGAGAAAATATCTACGGTCCAAATGAGAGTCAAAGGACAAATATACTTAATACACATACACCTACTGCAAATCAAGAAGAAAAATATAAACTCAATAGAAAAACCTGGGTGAAAAAAATACAAACTGGCAGTTCACAATAAAGAGATATAGGTGGCCAATAAACATGAAAACATACTCAGCCCCAGTCATGATTTTAGAAGTGAAAATGAAAATAATGGGGCATCTATTTTTTTTTTACCTGTGACACTATCAAAAACTAAATGTTAGTAAAAGCCACAACAGTTGGGGGAGACACAAAAATTGATGGGAGTGCAAATCAGAGCAACTTTTTAAGTAGACAAGTTAGCACTGTCTGAAAATTTAGAAGACACATTTTATGACCCAACAATTCCACTGGTATAAATATATACTAGTAAGCCTGCACACAAATCTGTGGTGAGCAGCTTGCTTGCTGCTTGCCTCAGCTGGCCACCAGCTCTCCGCTGCTTGTAGCTCACTGTCCCATCCTCCTGGAGCTCTCTGCCTGCTGCCCCACCCTCCTGTAGTTCCCCCTGTCCGCCCGCCCCCCACCCCCCAATAGCTTGCTGCTCTGCCTCCTCCTGTAGCTCTCTGCTGCCCACTTGTAGTTTGCTGCCCCACCCTCCTGCAGATCTGTGATCAGGTTGTTACACAGTTGGTAGTGATGCCTCAGGGCGTAATGGATAATTAGCATATCCCTCTCTTATTATATAGAATATATACACACACATAAGCATACACTTAGAGATACAAAAAGATATATGCACAAAGATGTTTATTATAGCACTAGAGGCCCAGCACATGAAATCATGTAATGGATAGGGTCCCTAGGCCTAGCCTGCTATCAGGGCCATCTTCCGCCCACCCCTCTGCAGGCTGAGGGAGGGATGGAGAGGTGGTCAATGCACTCATAGCAACTGATCAATCGGTTGTTCTGGTCATTATGCCATTTTGGACATTGGCCTTTTATTATATAGGATTATATATAACAACAACAAAATAGAACCTTAAGTGTTTATCAGTAAAATAAAGCACTGACATCCAAAATGAGTGCAGCCTGGCCAGGGTGGCTCGGTGGCTGAGCATCCATCTATGAGCCAGGAGGTCAGGATTGACTCCTGGCCAAGGGCACATGCCTAGGTTGCGGGTTCCATTCCCAGCAGGGGCTGTGCAAGAGGCAACCAATCAGTGATTCTCTCTTATCAATGATGTTTCTCTCTTTCTCTTTCTCCCTTCCTCTCTAAAATCAATAAAAAAAAAATGAGTATAACAGATTCATATGTGTAATAGGGAATCTCCAAAATATATTAATAAGTAAGGAGAGGAGGAACAGCATACATAATATTATCCCATTTGTATAAAAATAGGTATAGATATGGAAATGGATATATGTATATATATGTATACATACCCACTAACACATGCCTTAGTTTATTAGAATGACATGCAACATCAAGTAAGAGCAATTATTTCTAATAATCATACATGGCAATAGAGGAGATGCATTTTTAATTTTATCCCCTTCTATTGTGTTCTATAAAAAGTAAAAAGATACATATAAAAAATTGTAACCGCCCTGTCCACATATTGATAACATACTGATGAAATGTCCAGAACTCCTACTATAATTCCTGGAAAATTAAAGAGGCCAGTAGGGAAAAGGCTCTACAATGACCCAGATTCTCCTTAGGGCAAGTCAAAAAGGGCAACTGTAATAAGCAAGACAAGGAAAATAAGGTGTCTCTAGAAAGAAAAAGTAAGGGAATCATTGAGTTTGTATTTGGAGGCAGAACAGGGAGGTCTAAGCTAAGCAAGACATTTCCAAGGGCCCTGAGCAAGACACAGGCAGGTTACAGTAAACGGAATCATCAGAAATTTGGCTCTTTGCAGCTGATGCACGGAACATGGAAAAAGACTGCTATTAAGCAGAGTAACTAAATTGGAACTAATGATATAAAAGAGATCCTTTGAACATTAAAATCAATATTTTCTGGCCTCAATAAAGTCATTTTGCAATGATTTCCTGTATTTTAAAGATTGGAAATCCTCTGAATAATCCATGAATACGCCGACCTCCTATCTCCCTCACATCTGGTCCCAGATCTCATACCGAATCCGGAGGAGAAAATAATCCATACCTGGATGCCACATCACCCGAGAACGTTTTTTACGCACTTAGAATGCAGAAGCTCCTGGCTGAGAGATCAATCAGTGTGGGGGCCCAGATTTTATGTAAGGCTCAGGGACAGCAGCAAGTGCTCACGGACAGTAAAATCTGACTGCTCTGCCTCCACACAATGCGATCGTCCACGCGAGCTCCTCAACAAACCAATTAACGGCTGGCTAGATTGACAACACAGAACGCAACTCAAGTGTCTTTGCAGGAGCAGTTCCAATAAAAGGCCAGCATGCCTCTTCACTCCACCCACAAGCAAACCCTGCCCCTCTTCTCTTGGCTTTAAATGTATATAAATGTGGCAGGACGAGTATGAATTCCACTATGGAGGGTCACTTTAAAAAAAGAAAAAAAGAAAAACAGCTTCCCCAAAGAAACAGATGCTTGGGCTGGAGAGTAGCCAATCCAAGTCACTGGACCGCCTCTGTGTCCCTGGGGTTCCTTACCTTAGAATTCGTTTCCATGTGGTATTTGGCACAAGCGCGCAGCTGAGTCACCCAGAGCTGTTTCTCTTTTGCATCAGCAGCTAAAATAGAGAAAGAAATGCTTGCAGAGACTGTTCCAAAAACACATCCAACCTATTTCTACACCCACCTAAGGGGGTGGGGTGGAGTGGGGTGGGGTGGCAGGCCAAGGAGCTGGGGGTGGAGGGAAAAGCAAATCCAGATCTCAATATTCTCAACTAGCCCGTCCCTACGCCAAAAATCAAATCATACTATACTTCACCAGAAAACTCCCTTTTAAGCCACATTAAAAATGTATCCTGACACATCCATTAGAAGAACAATCTTGCCACTTTTTTAACCTGCTCTGAAAAACTCATTTCCGCTCCTTCAGAAAGGCAGCGAGGAAGGAGAAACAAGATTATTTTTTTTCAATGCCTCAGCCACATGTGGCTAATGTGAGGATCAAAGTACAGCCTTTCTCTGGGCCTTTTTGTTATCTACCAGAGCTGTACTGTGGCATTATTAGCATTTACAAAATAAGCATTCGGTTGAATTACCATTTTAATATGTGTTCTCGAGGATTCATATGAGCATCGGACAGAACGAGATACCAAATGCTGCCTTAGAGATCCTCAAGTTTCCCCCCAAAGAGACATTAAAATGCAAGTCAACTGCATCGTCAGAACCTTCCATCTGCACCCCCATCTCTCAAGCACATAAGATGATTTCTTTAAAATATTATGGATGCAGTACAGGTTCTAATAAACTTTAAATCTTTAAGTGAACAATTAAGCACATAAATATTTTAACATATTAATTGCACAAATGTTGACTATGCAGAAAACAATATTCCCCTAGAAACGATAGTAGTAGTTCAGGGGTCTTCAAACTTTTTAAAGTGGGGGCCAGATCACGGTCCCTCAGAGAGCTGGAGGGCCGGACTATATGAACTACTAATTCCTACTGTAACACCTCGGCTGCGCTCACTGCCCAAAAAACCTGGCGGGCCGGATCAGACTCCTCTGTGGGCCGCATGTGGCCCGCGGGCCGTAGTTTGAAGACCCCTGTAGTAGTTTCTAAAAATGGGCCTATCATTTGTCAATAAAACCCAACTTCAGCTTGAACTTGCAGGTGAAGAAATCTAGAGTGGTAGACCAGAGTAGGATCAGGTGGACCAAACTTTCAAAGACAAAGGATTTTGCAAATCCAGAGCCTTTGTCCCTTAGGAAACGTGAAGAATTAACTGCCAGTTTGTGGCAATACCATCCAAAGTAGGGGTGTCGAACTCAAATCAGAGAAGGGGCCAAAATCTAAAATCCAGCCTAAATCGTGGGCCGAATGGTTTACTGAACAGTCATAAACTGACAACGTCATAAACTGACAGCGGAGTGCAGTGATGACAGCACGGTGCGGGCCACATTGCAAGGCCTGGCGGGCTGGATTTGGCCCGCGGGCCTTGTGTTTGACATATGTGGTCCAAAGGCTCAGCACTGAGAGCATTCCCAAAAGCTATGCATCTAATGACATCAAGATTCAACTCTCTGTGCAGGTGGGGTGTGAAAGGAGAGAACAGACACCCAGATCCTTGTGGGATGGGCCAAGAACCAGCCATAAATATGCAGAAATTTACCCTATCTTTTCTGGGACTGCCAAGGATAATAAGTTAACTTAGCCTTCGTAATAATTTTATTTAGATAAAACTGCTACAATTGCTATTAAAACTACCTTTAAAAAAAAACGACGTTTAATAATTCAGAAAATAATAATTCAAAGGCAAAGTGATATAGCTCAATTGTCAACTGTGTTGGATTTTTCTCTTTGGTTTGCATCATTTTATAAACCATAGGCAGGAGGCAGGGGAAAGTGACATGAAGTCTTCCCTTCCCCCGCCCCAACCCCCACTATTGTTTCTGCTCTAAGGATTTATTAAGCAATAAACAGCAAAGCAAAACCAAGGGCCATATAAATCTAGCCAGCTGGGAAGCATAACGCACGGATCTCAAAAAAAAAAAAAAAAAAAAAAAGAACATGAATCTTAGCCCAAAAACTAAAAAACTTTCTTCAATGACAGCCATGTTTATTCTATAGGATGATTCTGAAATAGGATTTCTATATAGATGATAAAGAAACAGTAGCTATTCCATCTCTTGGCAGTAATGCTCGGAGGTGAACGGTGAAATGGACGGAGAGGCCAGGAATTGAGGCCTTCACTCCGGCTTTGCAGAGGCCGGCTCCTGGGCGCAGGGAGAAATAATGAGGCTTTTCCTTCGTACTTGGCCTTCACTTGGGCTGAGAAATATGTCATAAGAATGCAAAATTACTGAGACCGGTTTGGTTCAGTGAATCAGTGGATAGAACATTAGCCTGTGGACTAAAAGGTCCCAGGTTCGATTCCGGTCAAGGGCAAGTACCTTGGTTGTGGGCACATCCCCAGTAGGGGGTGTGCAGGAGGCAGCTGATCAATGTTTCTCTCTCATGGATGTTTCTAACTATCTCTCTCCCTTCCTCTATGTAAAAAAATCAATAAAATATATATATTTTTAAAAGAATGCAGAATTACCAACTACCTGCTGATACTTAATACATACTACTTTCCTCAGACCTCAATACGTAACATTGGTTCTGTGTGTATGTATATACATTTGGATTGTTTTACTGTTGTTGCATTTTGTTATTTCATTAGAAGAATACTGACCATTTTTCTGGCCGTGCAACTGTAACAGAATGCTGGGAGAATGATCTAGCAATCAAATTACACTGCTATAGTCAAACATGGGGTTTCTGAAAACCTGTGCAATGCGTTGCCTTGGGGTGGAGGAGAGATGTGGGGGCAAGACCTACAGTGATGGCCCAATGCTGGACTCTCTCTAGTCATGCTCACTGACCAGGATGCTGAGCACACATCAGTTTTTAAGATGCAAAGAGAAGGCGAGAAAGCACACTGGAGGGCATTAACTCAGCACCAGTTGGCTTCTCACCGCGCTCACAACAGATTAAATAAAATAATTGCCTCTTTTCATACAGAGAGGGCACAGTGCCCTTTAAAAGGCTCACTTTGTCCATATTGCCCAAAGTGACTTCAGGGCCCTATCGTGGAGATTCACACCATCAGGTCAAAGAAAACATATACTGAGCTAATATATACCCCAAGTCCTAGGCCTCAGCTGGCTGGGCAATCCCTCACCTTTTCCTTGTCCTTAATTCCTCAGTTAGGACAAGCAATTCCTAATGTCAGGCCATCTCCCTGCCTCAGGGGTAAGAGGCAGCAACCATCTGTCACCACAAAGTCATCAAACAGAGCAAATTGTTCAAGTTGATTCTTTTTTTTTTTTTTTTTTTTTTTTTAAATCAGAAGGTCAGAGACCCATCACCATGGTGACTAGGCCTGTGGCCCACGAGGCCTGTCTGGAAAGGGAGCAGGAGAGGAGCGTACCTCTCAGCTTGTACATCTCCCCGTTGGCAGAGTACACGACCAGCATGTGGGGGGCTTCGTCGCTCAGGGACACTATGGCTCCAGATAAAGACAGGGCTCCTCGGGGCTTCAGGTGCTTGCTTTGCTCATTCACGAAATACTGCAGGAGGCCAGCCTCAAAGTCCAGCACAAAGTACCTGCGCGGAGAAACCACAATGCATCACACTCTGCTCCCCAGCCCATTCCTCGCCGCAAAGAAGGAAGAGGAAAGGGACCCTTAAATCGACATCAAGGTTCCAAATCCAAGATGCTGGGAACCAGCAGTCCCCACCAGGTGCCCTCAAAGTTAGCCCCCAGCCAGGAAAGAGCATTCGAGTCCTAAGTCAGAATGGAGCTTGCGCCCGGCTGGTGTGGCTCAGTGGTTGAGCATCGACCCATGAACCATGAAGTGACGGTTCAATTCCCGGTCAGGGCACATGCCTGGGTTGCAGGCTCGATCCCCAGGTGGGAGCGTGCAGGAGGGAGTTGATCAATGATTCTTTCTCATCATTGATGTTTCTATCTCTCTCCCCCTCTACCTTCCTCTCTGAATTCAATAAAAATATATTAGGAAAAAGAATGGAGTTTGTGACAGGCACCACTGGGAAGGGCTAGGTCCATTCGGAATTTAGTGCAATGCCCGCCACTTCGCCCGGTGCCCACGGATACCACAGCCAACCTCAGAACAGCCCCAGAGCAGCAGATGCACCGGGACACAGGCTGTTAGCATGCTCCACATGACTTCACAGGAGCAGCAGGAATTCTCCTAGCCTCTGTGAGAGGCCCTTTCACACTTGGTAGCAGCAAAGCTGGGCCCTGAGCTTCCTGCTGGCAACATGGGTACCGTGAGGCGCCCAGCTGCAGGGGTCATCAGCTGGAGGTGCTATACATTTCACCAGGGAGCATGCCAATGGCTCTCCTAGACATCATTTTTTATACAAAGAGTGATTGTTTCCAAGGAGTGGCAATGCCATTGGGTTCCACCAAATCCCTGTCCTTGGCTTCCAGGAAGCACAGTCAGAACCTATAGGGTGGGACGAAACTAGGTTTACAGTTGTTCATATAGAAAATACGATAATTAATCAAGCCCTAACCGGTTCGGCTCAGTGGATAGAGCATTGGCCTGTGGACTGAAGAGTCCCAAGTTCGATTCCGTTCAAGGGCATGTACCTTGGTTGCGGGCACATCCCCAGTAGGGAGTGTGCAGGAGGCAGCTGATCAATGTTTCTCTTTCGTCAATATTTCTAACTCTCTATCCCTTTCCCTTCCTCTCTGCAAAAATCAATAAAATATATTTTTTAAAATAATAATAATTTATCAATAATACAAGAATAAACTCTGTGTTTCAAGTACTTATAACGGTAAACCTATTTCTGCGCCATCCTATATTCCCAGCTTAGGATGTGGCAATCCGATTGAGCTTTAACCAACAGAGTACAAACAGAGGTAACGCAGGCCTGGCCCATAACACCCAGACACGTACACAGACTCTCACCCTCTCTACCACACACACTTTCTCACACGCACATTGGAATGGAGACGACCTAGAGGGCAACTTGAGACCCCCACCATGGGTATGACAAAGGCACAAGAGGGGAGGCGGCTGGGTCCCCGGGTCACCCCCTGGAAGAGCCACCTGCTGAGGAGCACCCCCTTCAGACGGCTACACGAATAAGAACCTTTTCCTTCATCAGGACCTGAGATCAAAGTCTGTTACAGCAGCGAGCCTCACCGATTCACCGAAAATCTCTTTAACTTTCTACTTCCAGGTCCTCCCACTTTAACATGTGCTCCCACTCCTTCACATGGGACGAAACCCAAATTCCTTCGAGAGGTGAAGTGGGGCTGTATGAGTTGCCGACGGCCAAATGATGTAAGTGCCGGCCCTGCCTCCTCTTTAGGAGTAAATGTCTTCGGCCTGCCCTATATGTGATGTCACTGCTCCTGGCATGTCAGGGCACTCACAGCTGCGATCCTCATTGTGTGTCCCCACCCCCAACCCCACCCCACAGAGCTTACGGCCTTCCTCCACTGATCAACGCCCCACCTGTACACAGCAGGGAGCAAGGGAAGGGGTCCCTGAACGGGCTTCAAGGGAAAGGCGTAGCCTGTTGACTGGGAGGGAGGAAAGGCTTAATATCTTTCTCCCTACTGCTTCCATCCACTTATCTATTGGGAATCGGTCACACTTCCTCTCTCTTACAGGCAGCTGCCGCAAGGCATCCCGCTGAACGACTGACTAACCATGTATTTGCAAAGGACATCGTTCAGAAGCTGGTACAAAGAAATGAATTGCGTGCTGCTGGTATTTTTCCAATAACGATGACAGAATAGCCAGTGGATGTCACATTATGCAGGATCTGGAGCCGTGCTAATGATTTTTCACATTACCTATTTCCAACTGGCATCTTAATTCTAACCTCCTGCCTCAGATGGGGGGGGGGGGGAAATCGTTATTTCCACTACTTCCTAAAATAGTTTAAATGCAAATGAGCAGGCTTGAATCATGGGCACGAAGGAAGACTAATAATTTAAGACCAATAAAGACGTTTAAAAACTATCATATTTGGAGGGGGCAGTGGGAGACTGCTTAAAAAAAACTGAAACTAAACACAGGTTCTTTCAAGATGGCCTTTGAAAGACAAGTTAGCTTGTGTCATAAACAGGTAAGAGCTGTCCATGAGGCATTTAGAAGGGCAATTTCTGTTGCTCAGATCCCCCGAGAGGGAAGAAATTACATTCGGTTTCCTGCAGGGTCATGGCTGTGCCAGGCACTGCTGTGCGGAGCTTGCGGCTATATCTGCAAGTCACAGCTTTCACGCCACATGGGGAAGTTAACCATGTTTCTAGATTAGGTTTCATTACACCCAGTGAAATTGCCAGGTCAAATCCTGAGATATTCTTCAAAGGCTTTCCTTTTGGAGAAATGAATAGTGTGTTCTTTTTAAATTAGAGCTGAGCTCTATAGCATGCAACCTGATTGATGTGACGGTGGGCTTAATTATATACAAAGAGCCTGTTTTGTTTGCTATGATAACACACCAAAGAATGTGCTGGAGAGAGAAAGGAGAGGATGAGGAGCGAAATCCAACCCAGGAAGGGAGCCATCTTATTTCTCATCGGGACAGCTTCCTGGTGGCACCTCGCCCGTTTCCAAACCCGGGAGCCAAGGCAAATGGCAAGCCCCTTCCTTGGAAGGGCTGATGACAACATTGCCCACTACCATCCTTAAGAGAAACCCCATCGCTCTGGAAAGAACATACAAGCGCACTCATAGACACACCTGCACGTACACACATATGTACTCATACCAATACCCACACTCACACCTGCATACATGCATTCAGATATGCTCATGCTCAGACGTGCTCACATTCATAACATCCCTCTTGAACTAACTCATGCTTTCACACTGTAGACACGCACTCATGTGTGTGTACACACGTTCACACTCACTTGGGCATGCTCTTACTTACTTCCACACATGCACACAGAACAGCCATTACCTACTTCTGCTTTCCAAGTCTGAAAGCTGTCTACACCTGTAGCCTTTTAATCTTCCCGACCCCTCCCCACCCCCCCACTCCCAACATCTGCCTGATACAGTTTCATGAGGTTCAACTTTAGGACCTAAAAGTTGAAAACATACTTTTCACTTGGGGAGCAAAGAGGAATGGGGGCTAGGAGCACACCCACAGTCATGGGCCACACTCCAGCAGGAGCAGAAATACAAAGGGAAAGGATCTGGGGGGAGGGAGGGCTCAAGGAAGAAGCGCATTAAAACTGACAAATTATAACCGAATTACAAGAGAATTACAAAGAGAAAAAATGCAGTGAAATAAATCCTTTGAAGAGGAACTTTTGCTAGACAGGCTGCTCCAGACAAAGAGCTAAATCATTTCATCTAAATGTAAAAGAAAAAATGAAATAAGAGGGAAGGGCCTTCTTACATCTCTCCACTACCTGCTCCTCAATTCCACCACCGCCACCACCATCCCCCAAACCACCAAGAGACAGAGATCCCAACACTCCTGAGAGTGTTAAACTGTCACAGGGCCCTAAGGGCTCATCATCAACCATGAGGCAAATATATTCTATTATATAAGAACTTGATCCATTATTAGCCACATGCAGGCACACAATACAACAAGTTTAATCTCGGTTACCAGAAAAACTCAATGTGGCCTGCCTATAGCAAAATCATTTGGCTAGCCTTCAGACATCTTACAGACATATAAACGGAACCATTAATGCAAAGAATAGCTGATATTTACAGAGCACTTTCTGTGTGTCACCCATTTAACTCCCTGACACCTCCCAGCAGTCCCAGGAAGTAGACGTGATCATAGCCCTTTCTACAGATGAAAAACTTCGAGAGTTGCCGAAACCAGTTCGGTTCAGTGGATAGAGCGCCAGCCTGCAGACTGAAAGGTTCCAGGTTCGATTTCGGTCAAGGGCATGTACCTTGGTTGCAGGCACATCCCCAGTACGGGGTGTGTAAGAGGCAGCTGGTCGATGTTTCTCTCTCATCGACATTTCTAGCTCTCTATCTCGCTCCCTTTCTCTCTGTTAAAAATCAATAAAATATATTTTTTTTAAATCAATATTAAAAAAAAAACAAAAAAAAAAAACTTTAAGAGCAAAAAAAACAAGCTAGAGACCTTCCAGAGAGAAACCAATGTGACTAGATTTTAATTCCGGCTGTCTAGCATTACAGCCCATGGCTCTAAACCAGCAAGCTACTGTGTGCTGATTAAAACAAAGTTTTCACTGTGAAGGTGCAAAAACAATAGGGTCAAAAACACAGATTACAAACTGATAGAAATACAAGACAAACAAAACAATTCAGAGTAGGAGATGTTAGGATCCTATTGCCCAGAATTTGACAGAAAGGCATAAAACAAGTTTTTTAAAAAAATAGAGACATTCAAAATAATATAATCACAAGTTTTAAGTTTTACAAATAAATTATATACCCCAATGTATACCCCAATGAAAAATATGACTTTTTAAATGTGCCTGGAACATTTGCAAAACAGCTTTTAAAAAATCTAACATTTAAAAGTAGAAATTTTACTAATCACATTCTTTGGAGCAAAATAAGTATTTGGTATGTTAAAGGCTTAAATTTTAAAAAAAATTGTATTAGTTTTAACATACTATATATCACATACTTTATTTTTATATTAACTATATGATATATCATCACTGTAATTAGGAGAAATATGGGTGAATATTTTTTAACTGTTAAGGTGGGAAAGTATCGTGAGAGGAGAGTGAAAACATTAAAAATGACTCATATTTCTAAATAAAAACATATAAAGTTAAAAAAAAATCCATAAATGAGATTAAAAGACAACCAACATCGTTTTTTAAATTGCCTTGCCTTTAAAACAAACAAACAAAAACAAAAACCTATGCCTTACAGTTTGGGTCAGCTCTGCTTCTGAATCCATTGGGGAACCTGTTAAAACTATGGATCCCACCCACACCTAGAGGATCAGAATTCTCATGGACCTGACGTCAGGAAATCAGGAATATGAACGTTAATGTTCCCTAAATCACCTAACAGTGTAAGCCCCAGTACAAAACCAGAGGCAGGATAAGACCTCCCAGCATTATTCCTCACCCAGCTTTTGCTTCTGGCCTGCCAAGCTCATCTCCCCACCCCCCCACCCCCCCACCCCACCCTCAGTCATTCTCCGAAAACATCTGAGCACCCATGTGCCCATCCAGTGAGTGGAACGTATTACTTAGGTACAACCCGACCGCACTTGGTCTGGGTCTGAAAGCTCCTAAGTCACAACGGCCCAGGCGGTGGGTTTCTTGGCTCTCACTCTGAAGTGTTTTTGAGAAAGATTTAAAGAAATATTGCAAAATCACCTGGCTCAGAGTTCCTGCACAATCCGATCATTGGCTAGCGGCATGCAGGTGCTCATCTGTGCAGAGGGGCCCCAGGGACCAGACTGGATGAAGCAACTGGGATTAAGAACTTCCAGCTCGAGTGGCTGCTGCCTCCTCAGGCTCCCCACCCTCCCCCCACCCCCCATAAAGCACCAGCTAAGTCAACATGAACTTTTAACACAAGGTCTGCCGCACGGCACTTGGACTTGACCTAGGAAGAGATTCTATCTGCTTTTAAGGACTAGGTGATTTAATAACAAAAACACCGAGCCCTGTCTAACAAATGTCCATATAGGCTTGCAGAATATTGCCACCTCACCTTCAGAACACCTATTTCCAGTGTCTTTAGGTGAGAATAGCATACCATTTTAAGTAAACTGCAAAATGTCAAGATGTGTCCTATTTCTGTTCTCGCCATCCATAATGCCGGGAACTTACCTGGGGGGTCCCTGTCAAGGGATGAGTCTTGATTCAAGTCCCTGCTTTGCACTATAAGTTCGAACACACACACGAAAAAAGATTCTGATACTTGCTAAAGCCCTGGGGTAAAGAAGGTGGGCATTCCCCACCAAGGTGCAGAGAGATGGGATGCTGGCCTGCCGTGACCGGGAAAGTAATTCAGATCAGAAGCCAGCCCCTGGGCTAAGCTTCTTTCCCAAATCTCCAACTGAGTCAGGCCCTAAACTCCACTGTCCCTGCATCCAAGTGTCCTTTATCCTTCCCTCAGGGTGACAGCACAAAAGAGTGTGATTTGGTCGTGAGAGGCCTGACTGTGGCCTAGCCCTGTGCCTCCCAATCTTGAGCTGCAGCAGAATCAGCTGCAAGCTTGTGAACACACAGCTTCAGGGCCGGTCCCCCAGCGTCTCTGATTCAGGAGGCCTGGGGTGGAGCACGAGAGCTTGATCTCTAACAAGGCCCAGGTGAGGCGGCCGCTGCTGCCGGTAGGACTACACTTTGAGAACCGATGGTTCTTATTTTTGTGATGAGGTGAAGGCCTGCGTCTGCAAAAGCAGAAAGCTGGCTAATGCCCTTCTGTAAACCACTCCACCATCACTGTGCCTAACGGTCTGCCTGGTTATAAAACTTCCAAACATGCATATCACATTCTCCAAGCAGACAGTGAATCAGATCTGTGGCTCGTATTGCATCCTATCAGCAGTTTAGCTCAATGACTACAAGGCCAACAAGACAGAACTTAAAACAAAGGCCTGTGTTTGCTCTTGTTTGGAGGCGCCAAGGATATATCTGGAACATAACCCACACCTGGTTCTCAGTGTGGTCAGCTGTGCACAGGGCTTTGCTTTGGAAAGAACATTGTGGCTACATTCACTCATTTTGTGGTTAAAGAAAAGAGGATCTATAGAAGCCCAGCTTTTTGAAGAAGTTAGCTTTGATTCCAATACTAAGTTTTATTTCCAGGAATTCACTCATTTATTTCTTTTTTTAATTTAACTGAGTGCCTACACTGAATGAGACGCTGTGTGAGGAAGGGATAGACAAGGTCCCTCTGATGGGGGAGGGAGAGTGAAGGAACCGCACCAACAAACAATAAAATATTCACTAAAATAGATACAAAACTACAGCTGTGGGAAGTGTCTGGTGGTAAGAAAAGAGGAGAATGTGACCTAGCTTGGCGATTCCCAAGGACAAAATGTCCATAAACTGGTGAATGGATACGCAAAATGTAATATATCCACACAACAGAAAATTACTTAGCAATAAAAACAGAACATTGATCCATGTTACAACATGGATGAACCTTAAGAATACTGTGCAAAGTAAAAGAAGCTGAATGCAAAAGATTGCCTGTTGTATAATCTCACATATGAAATGTCCAGAAAAGAAATTTAGAGCACCAAAAAGCAGGTCCCTGGCTGTCTGGGGCAGACGACTGGATCCGGATTAATTAATTACAAACTGGCTACAGGGCATTGTTTTGGTGACAGAAATGTTTCCAAGCTGAACTGTGGTGATAGTTGCACAACTATATAAATTAACTAAAAATCACAGCATTGTATGTACACTTGCAATGGGTAAATATTATGGTGTGTAAAAATTATACCATAATAAATGTGTTTTGGGGATATATTTTTTATTGAATTTATTGGGTAACATTGGTTAATAAAATCATATAGGTTTCAGGTGTCCAATTCTATAATACATCATCTGTACTATATTGTACTGTGTTTTCACCACCCAAGTCGAGTCTCCGTCCATCACCATTTATCCTCCCTTCTACCTCCCTCTTCTACCTCCCTCCAACCCCCTTTCCCTCTGGTAATCACCATACTGTTCTGTGTCCATGAGCCTTTGGGGGTTTTTTGTTGTTTGCTTAAATCTCTTCAACCTTTTTTCATCCAGCCCCAAAACCCCTCTCCCCTCTGACAGCTGTCAGTCTGTTGTATCTATAAATAAATGTGTTAAAAAATAATAAAAAATAATAAAATAAAAAAACCTCACTGTTCCTGGCAATAGGCCCAAATAGGTGAAAATGGCAGAATTACTGCGGAAGTTTAACTGACAAGGCCTGTTAATGACCTAGGAATTCATTGTTAGAAATGTTACACTTGAGATGCCTTTAAAACTGCCAGGAGATATCCATTAGCAACTGGATAAATGGATCTGGAGCCCAGAGGAGGTCTGAGCTGGAGATATGAAGCTGAAACAATCTGTAAATTGGTAGCCACTGAAGCAAAAGGCAGAGTTTGCTTAGAACACAGGGAGGAGAAGGGAAGGCGTGGAGGAGGGGGACTGGGACCAAGACTTGAGGAACTCTAACATGAACCAGCAGACTAGCGAGAAACCAAGACAGAGAGAGGGAGGAGGAAAACCAGAATCCCAAAGGAGACCATTTAAAAAAAGAGTGATCAATTGGGTCAAATGCTAACAGGATGTCCGTAAGAACTGAAACATGCCATGATACACTGAACTGTGTATTTCAAGACTCGTGGGTTCCCATGACCCTACTTTATTATGAAGCAAATCACTTCTTGTTGATGTAGCAAGCCTATGAGAGACAGGAAAAGAACGTTCCTTATCTTCCAAATATGTACTGCCTACATCCACCAACTGTTTCCCAATTACCATGTTCCATTTTTACTGGGAACAATGGGACGATTACGGGATTGAATCTGAGGGTACGTAATCTGAGCTCTGATTAACTCGTGGTCTGAAAGCAGGTGTGGCAAGGACAACTCGTGGTCTGAAAGCAGGTGTGGCAAGGACAGCTACCTACCTACCCAACATCCATGTCTCCTGTCTCTCAATTCAAGAAAACCCCCAACTTCTAGCTGGGCCCCATGCACTCTGCCAAAATGCATTTCCCAATCTTCCTTTCAGCCAGATGTAGTCATCCGATTAAGTTCTAGCTAATGAGGAAGAGTGATGGATTTGACTCATTCCCTCCTCTATCAGCTTTTTGGGGGAGATGGACACGGTGGCTAGAATTCCAAAATTCCCATTGGACTTTGAGAACACAGCCAAACCTTAGAAATGGCGAAACGTTCAGTTCAAAGGAGCCTGGGCCTTTGAAATTTGTGGATCCCAAATCCACTCTGAAAAGCTTACCTCTAAACTTGTACGTGGCACAAAAATAAAGCCTGCACATTAGAAGTATGAGGTGTTGTAGACTGAATTTTGTTCCCTCCCAATTCCTATGTTGAAGCCCTAAGCCTCAGTGTTACTGTAGATAGAAGGAATTCTGATTAAATGAGGCCGAAAGGATGGAGTTCTTGATATGACAAGTAGCGTCCTTATAAGAAGAGATGCCAGAGAGCTCACTTTCTCTCTGTGAAAAATGGTAGCCATCTACAAGCCAAGAGAAGAGGCCTCAGAGTGAAACTTACCCTGCCTGCACCTTCATCTTGAATTTCCCAGCCTCCACAAGTGTGAGAAAGTCCTGTTGTTTAAGCCGCCCGGTCTCTGATATGTTATAGCAGCCAAAGCAGACTGATGTGCCTGGCGACTTCTTATAACTCCCAATTCCCAGCATGCACCTAGACCACTCACATCAGAATCTCTGGGGCCAAGACTCAGCTTTTAATGGTTTTTCCAAGCTCCTCAGGTGACTGTAGTTGCAGCCGAATTTGAGAACAGGTGGCTGACTCCACCTTTATGCAGATCTACTGATTACAGCTGAACAAAAATCCTACACATCAACCCATTTGACTCATCTTCCTCTACTTGTAGGAACAACTTTAAAACAGGATTATAATGTATATTACTTCCACAAATACTTATCAACCCTCCTATATGCCAGATGCTAAGGATATGCTGGTAAACAAGTCACAATTCCTGCCCTCAAGAAGCATATAGTTAGATTATCTGAAAAGATACATGAATTTGTTCGATGAGCAAAAGCAAGAAATCATGTAACTACTACAGTTATTTGGGGGTAACCCTTATCCAGGACCCAGAAGTAGTAACATGGATGAGTAGAAATCTTATCACCATACTAAATGGAAGTTCACAACCTATTATAAATCTGAATAGTGTCTCAGAAAGCACTCGGGAATTAATTGCTGAGAATAACTCAACATTACTGCTACACTCTCATTTCCTACATGCACACATATACACACACTCAGCATTAGAAGCTATGCTTAGTTAATTAAACTGAATTTAGGTCATACTTTTGTGATGATGGGGTGGTTACTCAAAATCTCTCCCTCTTCAAACAAACTGATGGTTGCCAGATGGAAGGGTGTTGAGGGAATGAGTGTAAAAAGTGAAGGGATTGAGAAGTAGAAATTAGCAGTTATAAAAAAATCATGGGGATGTAAAGTACACTATAGGGAATATAGTCAATAATATTGTAATAACTATATACAGGGTCAGATGGGAACTAGACTTATTATGGTGATCACTTCATAATTTATTCAAATGTTTAATCACTATGTTGTACACCTCAAACCAATATAATATTGTGTGTCAACTGTAATTGAAGAATAAAAGGAATTATTTTTTTTAATTATGCTTAGTATAATCTACACTTCATTTGTATGATTATCAGGAACAAGGACGCATTCATTTCAAGAAACTCAAACTCCAAGAACTGTATGACAGGAGCATAAATGAAGCGTTCACCATTGTTCATAAAACTTTCAAAACACAGCTCCCTTTAGATCCTCACACGATTGATCACCATCACACTGTGTAAAGGACAAAGGACTATTTCATCATTTTTCAGACTTCACATAAGAAAAATAATTACTCCCCCAAAGACTATTTAAGATTATGTCCATTTGAGGATCAAATGCTGTGGGTTCTAAGCATAAAGACCACACATTCCAGAGGATCTAATCAAATGGAAACTTCTCATATTTTCTGCAAAGAATAGCATTATTTCTTTACAAATCTATGAATTTTTTATCTCTGCTTCCAGCTCTCATCAACCTTTGTGAAAACCAGCACATCTCCCTCTTTGGAATCCAAGCCTGGAGACAATGATTTTTTAAAAACTAAGTAAGATCACCAGGTATTCCTGATTAAAATCCTTAAATGGCTTCCCATTGCATTCAATATAAAATCCGAAACCCATGATGAGCCTAAAGATTTTGCATGTCCCAGCTCAGTTCACATCTGATTCCTCAGCAAATCTCCTCATTCCTTCTGCCCCTGCCACACTGGCCCATCTTCCTGATTCTTTCTCGTTCCTGCCTCAGAGCTCTCATCATGTGTTCCCCCTTCCTGGATACCTGTGCCCTCCTCTTGGTCTGGCTAGTTCTTCCTTGACATTTCAGATCTCAGCTTAAAATCATCTGCCTTTCATCAAAGCCTTCCCTTCCCACCAATCTACACCAGGTCCCCTGTCACTCTGCCCAAAGCATATTGTCTTGTCTCTTACAAGTCATCATCAATCTTTCTAATTATTTGTGGGATCATTGGCTAAACCAAACACTCACTAGACTGTACCCTCCTTGAGAACAGGAACCAAATCAGGTTTCTTTCCCAGTGACTCCTCAATGCCTATCTAGCAAAGGAAAAGGAATGTAATAAGTAATTATAATACTATCTCACCTGGGCAAGCCACCTAACCTCTCAGTGCCTCAGTTTCCCATCTATAAAATGGGACTAAGAAGACCGCACAAAGCTATGCTAAGGCTTAAATAAGCTAATATACAGAAAGCACTTTAAACAGTGCCCAGGGCATTGATAACGCTATCTAAGAGGTCGCTCCATGCCAGTTCTAATACAGCATCGAAAGTCAGTCACCAGTATCCTGGACACCCTTCTATGAAGTCTCAGATTCCACCGGGGGCAGTGAGAGAAAACAGCAGCTCAACGATGCAGAAAGCTGAGTGCACAGTGAAAGATGGAGGATTTATTAGTTCTTGTACTTTTCTGGCATTTCCAGTTCCATGCCCTTCCTCCAGGATCCTCTTTCTACCCCAAAGATACATCAAATACAAGAGGACATAGCAAAGAGCATTCATATAGCCTCTCCTGTATTTATTCCTTCAGCAGGCATGCTGAGCACCTGCTAAGTACCAGGCACTGTACTAGGCGCCGAGAATACAGCAATGGGCGGGCGGACAAAAATCCCTGCCTTCATCTCATGGGCCCTGTATGAAGACAGCGGGGGAGGAAGGTAGAGAAGATAATAATTGCTAAAATCTGCCTAACCCTCTGATGTGAGCACTATTAGTACCCTTTTCTAAAGATAAGGAACAGAGGCACAGAGAGGGTCTCTCATTCACCAGTCTCACAGCCAATCGGCAGCAGAAATGATGTGAGCCTAGACCAGTTGTCGGCAAACAGGCTCGAGAGCCACATGCAGCGGTTTGAAACTCTGTCAACTAATGAATTTGCCAACCAATGGCCTAGGCAATCTGGCCCCTAACCATATCCCGCCTCACTCAGAAAGATAGGAGCCTGCTAAATCTTCCATCTCAGACCAAGGGGCCTCGACTATAAAGAATCTTCTGACAGCAAGGGGCACCGGGTGGGAGGGAAGACCTATCAGGAGATGTCAAATATGTATGTATTCAGACTGCAAGTCAAAGGTGAGATTTCTGCTAACACCAGGGAACTAAGACTGCCCAAGGGAAATTTCTCAAAGGATTCTGCAGACAACTAACACCAGGAGAAGGGAAGGAGAGGAGATGAAAGGGTAAACACCACGGGCCAAAGAATTTTCACAAGGGCTGATGAGTTTGTGAGATCAAGCAGCCTGCCTCTTCCACCTCTGCAGGCGGGCGCTGGTTCGCTAGCTCTCCCCCTGGTGCCTCCACAAGGCATGGGCTTTAATCCGCTTTATTGCTTGATTACCTTCCCCTGGCACGGGATCCCCAGCCTCCCAAGCTGGCAGGAAACCAGACACTCGGCAGGAGCCTAATAGCCGCCCAGTTAAGTCAGCAGATCTCAGAACTGGGAGAAAAAGACGAGCAGGCCCAGCAATTACTGCCAGGCACTCATCTCAAGAAGCAGCCTAAATGCTATGAGGGCACTCCGATCTGGCTGCCCACTAAGAACCCTAGCAAAATATACATGATTCCAAAATGAAATTTGCTGGCTGGCTCTAACCCAAAGGGGCAAGCTCACCAAAAAAAAAAAAAACAAGATTAAAGTCTCAACTGTTCCTCCAACGCATGTCCCAAGGCCTCGGGGCAATATCATCAACCACGAGCACAACACCGAGTCCAAAAACAAAACCGCCTCAAGGCTGTCAGGGTCCTCCTGGGTGAGCGTGGGCACACATTCGCCCTCTGGGGAACACATAATCCCAAACGGAGGACAGAGGGGGCTGAAACAGCCACACACTCCTACTCTCCACTGACTCTCGGAGAACTTCAATCAGAGCCATCTCCAATCCGTTCTGACCTTGTTGGAGATCTGACCTCCGGAAACAGCTGGTGTTTTGCCACTGACCTCAAATAAAGGTGGAACTTCCCTGTTCTGGGGAGTAGGAGAAGGTATCATTTAAAAGACAGAATTCTGGGTGGTTAGCCTTTTTTCCAAAGAATTTTTCTTAAACTAGAGGCAGCTACAAGCATGTCTGTCTTGCCACCTGAACACGAACCAAGACTATAAGCAACAAAGGAATCAGGTGGGACTTTCAAGAGGATCGAATTAAGTTATTGTATTATTTGTAAAATGCTTAGAACAGTGACTGGCACTTAGCAAGCACAAGATGCATATGTAATTATTTGTCAAATAACATAAATTAAGGAAATATTTACCAATTGCTCTTAAGAAAATCTTGGCCCAGTCGGCATGTATCAGTGGTTGAGTGTAGGCCTATGAACTAGGTCACGGTTTGATTCTCAGTCAAGGTATATGCCTAGGTTGTGGGCTTGATCCCCAGTGGGAGGTATGCAGGAGGCAGCCGATAAATGATTCTCTTTCATCATTGATGTTTCTAACTCTCTCTCCTTCCTTCCTCTCTGAAATCAATAAAAATATATAAAAATAAATTTAAAATAAATAAATAACCAGCCACTTAGCAAAATAATCACTTCTCAATCATTCGGGACCAATTCATCCACAGGGGACCACCCTGAGCTTCTTCTGGTCCTCCCCCGACTGGCCACACCTCCTCTCGAGCAGGAAATAAAGGTGAGGACCAAATCTGCCACACCCGGTTGGCCACAACCAGATTTGATTCAAATTTCAGGGATAAAAGCAGCAGCACCTAAAGGTGACAATGATGTTTTTAGATTATCCATGGCAAACAGAGACATCACTGAGGTAAAACTTGATTTTGAAAAACTATCACTGAAGTCATGGAAGACAGATTTGCCTACTAATCGGCTTCTGCAGAAGGTTTTATGTAAAGAAATCTTAGGGCTCTGGGAAGCCAGACATTTCTCCAAGCCGCTGGAAAAGCAGTGAAATTACACAGCCTGCCTCTGAATTATTGATGTCGTAATTTATTGAAAGGTCTCCATTAGGTCATAGGTCACACCCCAGATGCAATGCCACGAACCTACCCCAGGGTTTGTGACCAGAGAGAAAAGCAATATTGAGCCAATTTGTCATGAGCATGTGCTGTGTGTGTACAAGGCCCCTGGCCCTCGGGCTCTGGCCAGCACTCACAGCTTCCAGCACATCATCTGATTGTCTCAGTTCGTCGTCTCAGTTCGTCTTTACTCCATGTTACTGACATGCAACATAGGCCAGTGAATTAAGTGACTTTCCCATTGTCCCACAGCTGGTTTGTAGAGGGACCAGGACTAGGGGCAGATATCTAATTAAATTATTTCATTAAATTATGAGGTTCCCTATACCTTATGTTTATATTAACATATTTTTCTAAATACTGGGGCTAGAGCAATAAACCAAACAGATAAAAATTCCTAACTTCATGTAGCTTACATCTAGTGTGATAAATTACAGACATATAAACAGATATGGTAAGAGTCAATGAGTGCTTTAGGAAGAGGTAAAATAGTATATAGTTATAAAGTAGGGGGAAAAGGGAAGAAGGGCTGCCATGTGGAGCGTGCTAACTTCACCGGGTCAGGGAAGGCCTGTCTATAAGGTGGATCTGAGCAGAGACCAGAAGGAAGAGGGTGAGGTGTGTCACCTGAAGAAAGAAATGGGAGTGGCCTGGGAGAGCTGGAAACAGCAGAAGAAAGGCCAGGGGAAGGACCCAAGGGAGCGAGGGGGCTAGTGATGGGAGGTGACCTCGAGAGGCAGCCGGAAGCCAGATCTCACAAGGCCTTGCAGACCATGGTTAAAGGCCTCAGATTTTATTCCAGAGGCATGGATGGGTTTCTGGAGGGCTCTGTCCCTACAAGGATCACTCTGGAAGGATGTTCAAGCGGCTGGTGGGAGAAGTGGGGCGGGCCATTAAGAGCTTACTGTAACAGTCCAGGCAGAGATTTACCTTGACAGATAATGGATAACATGGCACAGATAAGTCACATAGAAGGCTGTCCCTGCTAGTTTTTCCAGCACAACTGAGAAAGACACCCCCTTCTCTCCCAAGTCTGATAACTTGTTCCCCTACCCGCTGATTTAGAGGCAGGGTGGCCAGCCTGGGACGATGGCACCAGGTGCTTTTACTGTGTAAAGAGTCAATGTGGGGCACCTGTTCCCTGGTGAGAATAGGGTTAAGGAAAGGATATACCAGCCTTGACTTTGGTTTCCTATTAAGGGTGTCTGCTTGCCTCTAAATCTGCTGAGAATCTCTAGATGCTGGCGATCAATTCCCTGACAGAATTCTCCACTTCCATAGGCCAGGATATTGTGTAGGTACCTGGAGCACATTGATCTCCTATGGATGACAGCAGCACTTTGGGGCAAAGAAGAGGAAAGAAATGAGCAGCTCATCTTTACTGGATCTGGCTTTCGACTCGCTGGTGATTAGTAACCAACAGGAACCCTTGAAACCACTTCGACAATATCCGTCAGAGTGCGCAGCTGGCCACAGGCTCTCACAGATTATAAAGCCTAGAAAAAGTGATCGTGCCCAGCTGACATGGCTCAGAGGGTTGGGCGCTGACCCATGAAACAAGCAGTCATCGGTTGTCCAGGTTGCAAGTTCGATCCCAGTAGGGAACGTGCAGGAGGCCGCCAATAGATCTCCTCGGTGTTTCTATCTCTCTGTCCCTCTCCTCTCTTCTCTCTCTAAAATCAATAAAAACATATTTTTTAAAAAAGAAAAAGAAAAATATCTTAAAAGAATAAAACATTAAAACAAAGCTAGCGTTCATCAGAATTCTTAATTCCTTTTCCTTTCTATAAAGTGAGGTACTGGAAAGTAACCTACCTAAATGTTAACAAAGAATGGAGAGCCTCCATCACCTTTTCAGAGGGCAGGCCTCAGCGTTTCCATAACCACTCTCCTTTCTGCTCAAACTACTGGCGTGATAAATCACCTTATCAGCAAGGCCTACAGTCTACACAAGCTCTCCCCTGGCCCTCGGCCAGAAGACCCACTTGATTTGGTTTCTGGTCTTCTGCACTGTGTTCTGTGCAACTGTCTCTCAGGCACCTGGAGATTAGTCCTGGGACAGAGGACTAGCATAATGGAAAAGAAAAAATCCTGTGGAGATAATAGATCAACCGAAGGACTTGTATACATGCATATAAGTGCAACCAATAGACACAAAACTCTGGGGAGGGAGGGTATGTACGGGAGGGAGGGAGGGGGGGCAAAAAAAAATCAATAAAATAAAATATTTAAAAAAATAAATAAATAAATAAATAAATAAATAAATAAATAAATAAAAAGATCCTGTTAACCCTATGACGCCCGTTGCTGATGAAAGCTATCGGCTGGCGCAGCCAAAGGCAAAAAAAAAAAAAAACAAAAACAGATAAAAGGAGAGGGGAAGAGGAAACTCTTCTCCCAGCAGATTATTTCATTGGGGGGGCGGGGGGGGAATAGCAAATTAACATTTCTGCAGTGACACACTGACTCAGCAGAGCCGCTTTGGCATCCCGGCAATTTCGGATCAAATGAGTGTGCTGTGACTGCCATAGGCCCTCAGTGTCCCTTCTCCCAGTTTTACATCCATCTATTGCAATTGCTCCCATTCTGAGTAGCTGCTTTGAAACCAACCACCTAACACCTTTAAAAAAAAAAAATCTGAGAAGCGGAAGACACTGAAAGGTGAAGCCCAGAGGCGTCAGAGGCGGGGCTGCCAGGAGATTCAAAAGACAACCACTTAGCACCCTGGCCCTCTGGTTTTTAAACATCATGGACAATGGCTTCAGGAACGGACAAGGCATCTGCAGAATTCGAGGGCTAGAGATCCAGGGGTTCTTTCCCCCACTGCTCTGCTTCCTGCCAAATGAATATATGACAAATCAAAGGTAGCACTGAAATACTGCTCGGTGTTCCATTGCAAAACATAATGAACAGCCGTCGCTTCGTTTGAATCTACGAGTCTCCCAAGCCTTACCCATATTTATAGCATGCCTCAATTACCTCCCTGATAACCACTCTGTGGATTAGAGGGCCCCTCCTTCCTTTATTCCAATCATCATGTAACCCAGCAGGCTCTCATCTCAAACATGGTCCAGAATCAAATGTTCTTTTTTGATGCTGTTAATCCTTACCCGAGGATATTTGCCCATTGTTTTTAGAGAGAGTATGAAGGATACACAGAGAGAGAGAAACATCGAAGAGAGAGACACATCCATTGGTTGCCTCCCACATGCGCCCTGACCTCAGAGGCAGCCGGAAGCCAGATCTCACAGGGACAGGGATCAAGCCTGCAACCAAGTACGTGCCCTTTTTGACCAGAATCTAACCCAGGACCCTTCAGTCTGAGGGCGGATGCTCTATTCACTGAGACAAGCCGCTGGGGCATTAAAATGTTCTCAAGCAGAGACCACTGTTCCCAGGTCTGCCACACCACAGCTGTTCCTTTGATTCTTTTCAGCACAATGGCACAGCTTTCCGCACACCAAAGCAGGGTAGCTATCAAATGCAGCACCCACAGCGAACCCAGATCCGGCCCACGCTGCAGAGCCCCCGCCCCCAACAGGAGTTGGTAAACCTTTTTTGGAAAGGGCCAGAAAGTACATTATTTTAGACTCAGTGGGCCATACAGTCTCTGCCTTAAGTACTCTGCTGGCGTAAGACAAAAGTTCCCAGAGTTAATAGTAAACAAACAGACATAGCTGTATCCCAATAAAACTTTATTTACAAAAAAGGGCAGTGGCTGGATCTGGCAGATAATCTTGAAGCTACCCCTGCAGGTGACAAGGGGAAGTGTTCTGAGCCTTTTACCACCTTCCCCAGGTCAGTAATCGCAGGCCTTATACATACACCCTCGTGGGAATGGCAAACACCAGTAGTCTTGGGTGAAACTTCCACCGTTCCTCCCATTACGACTTCCTTTTACCTTGTTCAGGATGCAAAGCAGCCTCAAGAGACCAACATGCAAGTGTTAGTCATCCTTCTTTAGTGAAAACAGCTACATTATGGAAATAGTTAGCTTGGGTTGGCAGGCCTTGCTTATAAACAAGTCTCAATTTTTTTCACACGGAGCTGGTGCTAGAAGGTCAGGGCCCACTGGGAATTTCTCTGTATCCTCCATGCAAACAGACATTGACTGAAAATGTAAGTATGGCTGCAAAACACTGTGAATATACGTGAATGCCGCAGAACTTTATGTTTAAGAATAAAATAATACATTTAATGCATATTTTACCACAACAAAATCAATTATTTTGAAAGGCAAAATTATTGGGGGGGGGGGGGGGGAGAACAATGGTAAATTGGAGTAAGACTTGATTATTGAAGAGTTCCAAATGGCAGAAACAAGCAATGTGTTCTAAACTGTAAAAATGAAATGGAAGCTCTGGGACTCTTATAAGGTCAAAACCAAGTTGATCAAATGCATTTTTGTCATTGAAGCCTTTATGCATGTTGAGCATGTCTCCCCTTTGATGCTAGAGTTCACGTTAGCCCTCAATACACTGTTTGACTACAGTAAAAACTCTCAATAAAGCTGTCACAGAATGACAGAATTTCAGCGCTGAAGGGGACCTTGGAAGATCCACTACCCAGCAGTTCTCATCCTTTTCCCTCTGCATCAGGAGCGATAGATGGGTGTTCACAGCCATGATGAATGATGCAACATCCACCCCCAGGGCTTGCTCACTCCATTTCCTTCTCTGCTGCTCAAGAAAGTATTTCAGGAGGCGAGTAAGAGGGGCATTATATGAATACCCTTGAATCCAGTCTAGTTTTCTTCTTAAGTAAGGTATCAGCAAACTTAGATACCTATTTATGTGTGTGTGCTTGTGTATATATATACTGTGTATGTGCATATATATATATATATATATATATATATATATATATATATCCAAACCCACATATATAGTAGCATGAGTGAGAACTGATGTATAATTCAATCTAATCAGAACTTTTAAAATACCATATAAGGTTGATATGTGCTTTTCATTTACACCACATAGTTGAGGGAACTCGAATACCAGCCATGGAGGCCATGGAGGTCTTTGTAAACGCAAGTTACAAGGTGGAAGTGGTCACATGAATACTAGAAATTCAAAATAAAAAAGCAAAAGCAAACAGTTCCACCTCTCTGTGCATGCATTAGTCCAGGTTAGCTTAGGCCACAGGCTAGCTTAGAAAAACTTAGAAGACTGACTAGACAACATGAACACAATTCAATATATATATATATATATATATATATATATATATATATATATACACATATATATGTATAAAAGCCTAAGCAACTGTTTGACTGTTTGTAGCTTTGACATGCACTGACCACTGGGGGCAGATACTCAAAGCACAGGCATGGAAGCATGGAACAGACTAATGAATCTTAAAAGAAAGGGGGGAGGGGGAGGGCGGAAAGAGATTAACCAAAGATCTTATGTGCATACTAGAGGCCCGGTACCCGGATTCCTCGTAGGCTGGAAGGGACCAGGGAGCTCTCTCCGGTCTCTTTGATAAGGTCACTAATCCCATCCATGAGGGCCCACCCTCATGACTTAATCACCAACCAAAGGATCGCCACCCACCTCCTAATGCTATCACATGTCGATTAGGTTTCAACATATGAATTTGGGGCAGGCGGCAGGGAGGGGAGCACATTCATTCCTCCTTTTGTTTTCAAGCCAGTCCTGAAGGAAGCTCAGCTGTCTCCCTGGAGCAGCATTTCCCCAAGCGTTCCGTGTGTTGACAGGTGTCAGTGAATAAAAAGGGTGCTCTCATCAGCTGAATCTGAGAAACCCAGCCAAACTGAAACTGAACCAAACACACGTTTCTCTACTGCGTGACTTGTCAGCCTCTATAAATACGGACGCTGTGTTCACTGTGTAGTTCCACGTGGACATGGCAGAAGGCAGTGTTTTCCAAGCTTACTAAACACAGGATGTTTCCTTGGCAGTTTATCTTGTGGGACTAGTGTTCCATGGAGCTTACTTTGGGAAATGTCACAGCAAAAGTACATCTAAGGCAGGACTCTCGTTTCCCAATAGGTGGGAATATTTGAGCCCAGGATTCTAAGTTCCTAGAATGAGGCCATCTAAATAGGATTATTAGGATCTACTTGACCTGCTATAATAACTATGCTACCTGAGTGGTCACGAGCCACATGTGGCTATTTCAATTCATGTTAAAATTTCATAAAATTTAAAATTTAGTTATTCCGTTATGCTACTCACATTTCTTCTTTTTTTATTTTTTATTTTTTTTATTTTTTTAGTAGTGATATTCCCTGTCAAAATTCTTTTTTTTTTTTTTGAAAGAAAAACATATATTTATTTCAAAACCTGTACACAAGGAACTTTATGCATAAATGTCAAAAACTGGAAACAATCCAAGCATTCCCCTCTAGGAAATGAATAAACAAACTGTGATACACCCCTAGAATAAAATTCAACAACAGAGGAACAAATTACTGATATACAAACAATATGGATGAATCTCAAATGCAATGAGTAAAATATATATTTTTTATTCATTTCAGAGAGAAACATTAATGATGAGAAAGAATCATTGATCGGCTGCCTCCTGCATGTCCCACATTGGGGATTGAGTCCACAACCCAGGCAGGCATGTGCCCTGACCCAGAATAGAACCATGACCTCCTGGTTCATCGGTCGATGCTCAACCACTGAGTCATGCTGGATGGGCATGATATTCACATTTCAAGTGCTCAATAGTCACATGTGGCCACTGGTTATTATATTGGATGGTATCCCTATAGGTCTTCCCCATCATTGTAGGTCTATCGGCAGGGTTGCACTAGAATGTAAGCTCCCTGTGTTTGAGGCTGTGTCTGCTGTGTTTTCTAACGTATCTACAGCTGCACCCAGCATAATGCTTTGAATGCAGCATTTCTGAGTAAGTAGTTGTTGACTGGTAATAGGAAATATAAATATATAGAACACAAATAAGAGCTGTCCTGCTCTGCAGTTTTTCTAACCCCTCTCTCTCCTAACTCCTGTCCTCAAATTCTCTGGTGACCAACCATGCAACATCCCTCAATATGGATGGACCTTGAGGGCATTCTATTAAGGGGGAAAAAGTCAGAGAAAGACAAATCTGTATGATCTCATAGACAGAATCTTAAAAAAGCCAAACTCATAGAAACAGAGAGTAGAATGGTGGTTGCCAGGGGCTGGGAGTGGGAGAAATAGGGGATGTTGGTCATAGGGTGTAAATTTTGAGTTATAAGATGAATAATACACCTGGGGCTCTAATGTATAGCATGGTGACTATACTTAACAATACAGTATTATGAACTTGAAAGCTGCTAAGAGAGTAAATCTTAACTGTTTTCACCCCCCCTAAAAATTATATGAAGTGATATATATGTTAACTAATCTTATTATGATCATTGTTCAATATATACACATGTCAATTCATCACCTTTTATACCTTAAACTTACACAATGTTGTATGTCAATTATATCTCAGTGAAGCTGGGGGGGGGGGGGAGGAACTCAGCATGGATCCAGTACTATCTCCAGCAAGTCAGTAACTAAACACACAAGATTTTCTTTACCCTCACCAGCACTGTTCGAATTCTATCAAAAAGGCTAAAACACACAATCCTGGGTCCACTAATACTGAGTTGAGAGGGCCTAGAACATTTCAAAATTAATCAGCATGTTAAAACCAACGTGCATATTTGATACAGCTTCCTGTCCACATACTTCCTCATTCTAGAGTAACCGTAATTTGTTCCTTCTCCCTTTGTCTTCCTGGGTGGCTGGATTCGGCAGGTTTCAGAGTGGGCAACCTGACTCCTACCTCTAAAAGCAGAGAGGTCAAGTGCAAGAACTCCAGCAGTATTATTATCATGCTTTCGGCACCAGACCTCCCCTGAAACTGACTCTCAGTCCTTTGCCACCATCCCCCAAAATGATCGTTTTCCACAGTCCACAGCTCCTCCCTGAATGTGTTCATCGGTGCAATAAAAATGTAAGCTCAACACTCTTAAAAAGTGAAGTGGACACTCTCACAATCACCTTTTCCCCTGCCATAAAAGCTCTATAAATCCGTGACTAATTAATTCTCAGGCACCTGCTAATCTCCCTTGCTCTATCCAAGTAACAAAACCAAGACCAGCGGGTTTTGGTTTTTTGTGTGTGTTTTTTTAATATATTTTATTGATTTTGTACAGAGAGGAAGGGAGAAAGATAGTTAGAAACATCGATGAGAGAGAGTCATCAATCAGCTGCCTCTTGCACACCCCCTACTGGGGATATGCCCGCAACCAAGGTACATGCCCTTGACCAGAATCGAATCCAGGAACTTTCAGTCCCCAAGCCTACGCTCTATCCATTGAGCCAAACCGGTTTCGGCTAGACCAGTGGTTTTTTGAGGTTCCTGCCAAAGAACCCAATTGTGTTGACTCATCCACCTGGCCCTTTTGCTAAAATGACCTCTTTTCTCTCCTTTTTGCATTTTAACTATTTAGTAAAGGTTTTTATTGTAACCCTCAACTCCTGTTAAGAAATGCACAGACCAAATATATGTTGGAAATGCACAGACCAAATATATGCGGTTAAACATTTTGCTCTAATATAGAGATTTTGAGAAATCTAGCTCAAGCCTCTCCAAAAGCATTGATTCTGAGGAATGCAAGGCTTTGTCTCCTTGCATCGCTGTGCATGTCAATAATGTGACTCCAGGAAGGTGACAGGACACTGGAGAGTAAGAGAGGACAGAGTCAGAGTCACCACAGCCATGGCTCAGCACTCCACTGGGCCATCAAGTCACACAACAGCACCCCAGGGCCATGGGAGGTGGGAGCAAGGGCCTCGGAACAATTAAAATTCAGGAACCTGCCTTCCCCAGAGTCCTAATCAGACGAGGAAATCAGTCAGTCTTGATCATGAAAAGCTAGGAATGAGGTGGTTCTTGCTATCTTGTGGAAGATGAAAAGAATAAATCCTTGCTTCTTGATTGCAGACAAAAACATACTGATTTGCCCAAGAGCCCCTGTTAATCTATGGGACGGTGGTTTAGGACAGACACCTGGCTGCAGACACGTGTAATGTGTGCAGTTGGATAACTCCTCCCCCTAGTAAATGGTGCTAAGAGCCTTAAGAATTTTATTAAATTTAGAAATTAGTTAATAAATAAGTAAAGCCACTTTTAACATAAAAGATAGTTTCTAAATAAAATATCTACAAGCTGAGCTTAAGGTTTAAGAAATACTAGGTGTTGAAATGCACAATTCTGATAACCTGAATAATAACTGAAAAAGAACAACTAACTGTGAATTTCCTTGCCAAGCATAAAAGCCATCCTGTTATTAAAGACACACTGACAATTCACTTAGCTGTTATGCTATTATTTTAAACCTTCTGTTTAAGTTTTAAAAAAAAAAAAAAAAAAAAAAAAAAAAAAAACAGTAATTATGACAAAGTTAAAAAAAAAAGACAGCAAGACAAGTCTCTTGGAGAATTAAATAAGCCCTTGAAGAAGCCCCGTGTTCAAGCTGGGTCTCATCTAAAGCGCTTGGAATGGGAAATCGCCACAGAAAGGAAAAGGGTTAAAGAGATGGGAAGGTGGTCACTGCTGGCACACCTGCTGGCTAAACACAACCAAATGGAAGTGAGCAAGTCCCTGGTCTCACCGCTTCCAGCAGTGGCCAAACCTGTTAGGATGAGAGATGCAACGTCAGCGGGTGGAGCAGGTGGACAAGACCACTGCAAGAGGAGCGCAAACACCCCATTTCATAATGCCTTGTGGAATGCAGGCCCGCCACTGCTCGGTCATCTAATTCTCCCAGAAAATTTTAATCAGTGATGTGTGTGTGTGTGTGTGTGTGTGTGTGTGTATGCACGCGCGCACGCGCGTGTGCGGTTTTTAACTGAAACATTTGCATTTTAAACCATGGCAATTCATGCCTACACACATTTGCAAAACACATACCATAGATGGGCCCCAAAAAGTGTGCCTTCTGATCTGTAGAATGAAGTCAAACTCCACAGTATGAGACTCTCATAGCCTGGAGGGCGCTTGCCTCCTAACCCCACTAGGTCAGTGGTCAGCAAACTCATTAGACAACAGAGCCAAATATCAACAGGACAACGACTGAAATTTCTTTGGAGAGCCAAACTTTTTAAACTTAAACTTCTTCTAACGCCACTTCTTCAAAATAGACTCGCCCAGGCCGTGGTATTTTGTGAAAGAGCCACACTCAAGGGGCCAAAGAGCCGCATGTGGCTCACGAGCCGCAATTTGCCACCCATGGCCCTAGGTCAAACATCTATAATTCTGAAAACCGTTCCATTCCCCAACTCTGGGCCTTTGCTCACACTGCACCCTCTACCCAGAATGCCCTGCCTGGCCACCACACTTGGCAAGATCACTCTTTCAAGAACTCTGTCTTCCAGAGCCTGTCTCTGAAACAGCTTGCTGAGTATATGGAGCCCAGTAAGCTAGAAGACAGGACATCCTATCCATCAGGCCTCAGTGTGCAGGAAGCCTGAATGCACCCTTTGTGGAAGGATAGTGGTACCAACAGCGCACACTGCAGGGAAGGGAGGTGTTCTCAAGGTAATGCCTTTTAGCTATCAAAATTATGCTCTAGTTTGGGCATACCCAAAGCGATGCCTGACTTCCTGTACCTCCCAGAGGAGCAGAATAATGACCGTGAAGGCTCCGAATGGCCGGCAATCTTCAGTGGATACTCCCTCAAGAGATTCAATGCAAAAACTTTCTTAAAGTGGAAGGTGGAAAGGTAAAGCTATAGAGAAAGAAAGCACATCAGTGGTTGCCAATGGTTTGGGAGGGAAAGCAGGTGGAACACAGGATATTTTTGAGAGGTGAAACTATTCTGTAATGGAGGGTACATGACATGCATTTGTCAAAACTGCTAGAACTATATAACACAGTGAACTCTGATGTATGAAAATTAAGAAAGTAGCCCTGGCTGGTTTGGCTCAGTGGACAGAGCGTCGACCTGGGGACTGAAGGGTCCCAGTTCGGTTCCGATTGGGGCACATGCCTGGATTATTGGCTGGCTCCCCAGTGCGGGGTGTACAAGGGGCGGCCGACTAGTGGTTCTCTCTCATCATTGATGTTTCTATCTCTCTCTCCCTCTCCCTTCCTCCCTGAAATCAATAAAAATATATTTTTAAAAAAAAGGAGGAGGAGGAGGAGGAGGAGGAGGAGGAGGAGGAGGAGGAGAAGAAGAAGAAGAAGAAGAAGAAGAAGAAGAAGAAGAAGAAGAAGAAGAAGAAGAAGAAGAAGAAGAAGAAGAAAGTTAATAATTTATGAGGTCTGAGGGTCCTAGGAAAGAATGCAGGCTGTGGCGAGAGAAACTAGCTGTAGTACAAATGTATAAGCAACTCACTGAAGTATCTTTGGAAATGAGTGATGCTTGTATGACTAAAGACAAAAGAAACTACCCCTAGGAACTGACCAGCACTCCTCAAAACTGTCAAAGACATAAAAACAAGGAAGTCTGAGACACCGTCACCACCGGGAGCCTAGGAGACGAGGCTCAGAAATGCAATGTGCTATGCAGGCTGGAACTCTGGAACAGAAAAAGGACATTGGGTAAAAACTAAAGCCTCTAAACGAACTATGTACATCTGTAATGATAAAGCGTCAATGCTGGCTCATTCGTTGTCACAAATGAACCACATTAATATAAAAAGTTGTTCACAGAGAGGCTGTGCAGGCAGAGTGGAAAGTGTCAGGAACTCTCTGTACTCTCTGCTTAATTGTTTTTTGGGGGGTGAGGGGGTGGGAATCTAAAATTGTTGTTTTTTAAAAAAATAAAGTCTATTAATGTTTTAAAAGGTGGGAGGCAAGAGAAGAATGGCAGAGCCAGGGTGTGGGGGTGTCAGTTTTCAGAGTGTCTGGTGATCTGGTCCCCAGCTGGCTTCATGCGGCACCGTCTCGCTGGGGGGTAATTCTCCATCTCAGCCTGGGCAACACCTCCTCCACTCTGAGATGCAGCTACTGGCTACCCGCGAGGAGAACGGTTCTAGCGCACAGAGCAGAAGCGATTGTAAAGTGACACCAGGAATCTGCAGGAAAATCTCAGGCACTTAATGTGAGGGCTGCACAGGGTGTAAAAGTCACCTGGGGCTTTAAAAGAGCAAATGAAGATGAAGGACACCCTCCTGGGAACACAAAGAAAGAACAAGATGCCATGACCAGCTGAACAGCATTCTTCCTTGATCTGAACAGGTTTCCTGGGGCAACCACTCTCCTTTTATTGAAGAAATCCCTGAAGGCAAGCACCCCAATCCCACGAAAACCTGAGCCACCAGACTGGTAGAGAAAAGGGAGGGCGAGGCCACCAAGTCTAGGTCATTAACACTGTCGCTGGCTGATTATCTTTCCGTACCTGGCGCTCTCCCCAAAGGTCCAGCTTCTACCCAACACCAGTGTGCAGCCTGACACTAATCTGAGTGCTAGCGTCACCTTGAAGGGCAGTAAAGAAATAAACATGGCCGCTAAAACGAGGCAAGACTAGAGAATGAGGGGGAAATGAACTAGGCCCGTGGTCAGCAAACTGCGGCTCACGAGCCACATGCGGGTCTTTGGCCCCTGGAGTGTGGCTCTTCCACAAAACGCCACGGCCTGGGTGAGTCTATTTTGAAGAAGGAGACATGTGTACTACTATTTGTAATTCAAACAATAAAAAAAAAAAAAAAAAAAGGCTACATATTTAACCTCAAGGCAATGATTTGTATAGCATAAACTAGCAGCTCAACCAGGGGTAATTTTTCCTTCTAGGGGATATTGGCAACATCTGGAAACATTTTTTGGTTGTCATAACTAGGGGAGGTAGTATTGGCATCTAGTGGGTAGAGGTCAGGATACTGCTAAACATCCTACAACACACAGGAGAGCTCTCCACAACAAAGAATTATCCAATAGAGATAAGGTTGAGGAACCCTGAAATAAACTGAAAACTTCAACGCGCTTCCTCATGAAGTTACTACAAATTGTGGATTACAGAAATAGAACGTCGGGAAAATTTCCAGCACATATGCTATAAACATATTTGGAAAGCCAATATATTCAAGAATCGAATGTAATATAAGACAAGTGAAAATGGTGCAGACTTACTGGAAAGATTCATGACTTGGTCTGAGAAGTGCTATGGATAGACAATGCTATGCAGAGTACTTTGAGAATTGCAAAAGTTATTCATCTGAATGATACATAACTGATATTTGGGATCTAAAGTAGATTAAAACTGTATTCATTACAAAAGTTGAATCTGAAACTTTCCCAACTACCATCAGAACTAAATGCCATTATTACATCTAACAGAAATTCCAGGATATTTCCAACTATCAATACATAGTCTTAAAAAATTAATTTCTAAAGGAAAACTTGGCCATCAACTATTCAACTAGTTGAAAGTTCTTAGAACAAATCTTTAAAGCTCCCTTGTTAATAGGAATCTATACTCTTCAATCTTGGTGTGGTAAATATTCCCAATAACTGTACTAAAACTTACTGTACACACCCCTCTGTCTTCATAAACAATGCAAACTATGTCAAATTTGCTTTCTTCAAATGTCCAGGGTCATCCTAACTATATAATATTGTACTACTAGGGGCCTGGTGCATGAAATTCATGCACTTGGAGGAGGGAGGGTCTCTCAGCTGGGCCTGTGCCCTCTCACAGTCTGGGAGCCCTCAGGGGATGTACCTTGAGGAGCAGGCCTAAGCCAGCAGTCGGACATCCTTAGTGCTGCTGTGAATGGTGGATAGGCTCCCACCAGCGCCACCAGTTGTGAGCCCAGCACAGGGCTTCTGGCTGAGCGGTGCTAGCCCTGTGGGAGCACACTGACCACTAGGGGGCAGCCCCTGCGTTCAGTGTCTGCCCCCTGGTGGTCAGTGCGCATCATAGTGATCGATCATTCCGCTGTTCAGTCAATTTGCATATTAGCCTTTTATTATATAAGATATTAATATAACCCTCATGGCCAGTTGTGAAGGGCTTGCCCCTTTGGCCCTTATTCTCCTGTTGCAATTTCAGGGTCACCATTAAGCTGCAGCTATCATTCCTGTTGCAATCATGTGCCTGCCTCTGGCCTTTATCTCCAGCCTCCTCTAATTGAGCTCTTCTGGAAATCAGAGATGAAGTACAATACTTAACCAGAAACACCTTATCTAAGCCTTGGGTAAAGAGGCAGGGTGAATGAATGAGGAGTTCTACTCCTACCAGGCCAAGAGTTTAGAAGTATCCTGTGAATTCTTACACCAGTGTATGTTCATGCCTTGAGTTTCTCTTATCCACCCCAATCCCTAAATAACCCTTGTAGTCAAGGACATGGAGGATTTGCCTTATAGGTAACAAATAAATTTTTTAAATCCCACAAAACATAGATTGCATGGACAAAATGAAGAACAGAAACAGAGAATAACTTAAACATGAGCCACCATCAGTAAAAATAAGGTCATTAAATTCCCAAGGGTTGAGATCAGGTTAGTTACAATTACAATAATCACCTTCTATTCTTAAGGCACAAATAACTTTAAAAAGAGAAAGAGAGAGACTTGAAGGTGTTATTTAAAACTCTACAGAAAGTGAGCACTTAGGTCCTTAGAAAACTTTAATTCAGAGGTATTGATTTTTTTAAAAACAGGCAACACATAACAAAGCATCCTGTCCATTTAGCAGCTATTGTAACCTGCCTGGAAAAAGAACCACTAATGGAGAGTCTCAGGAATGACTCATACATCAAGGTGACCTTTAAAAGTTATCTTCATGCTCCCAGGAAATAATTATTATGTGAGCCATTCCTCCTCACACCAAATATTCTACTCTGATTCTGATGACCAAGGCCCTACCATTCACGTCAGACTTACGAGACTAAGAATGCCCGGAATGCTCACTTACACTCATTTAACATCATCTACACTAGAGGTTTAACTTGAAGCTACTAAAAGGTGTTGACAGAAGAAGATGAAATATAAAAACCACTAGTCAAAGTCAATCTATTAAATAGTGGTAGCATTTGATAAGAGATGAGTTGTACAGCCCTGGCCAGTATGGCTCAGTTGGCTGGGCATCGTCCCATGCACTGAAATGTCACTGGTTCGATTCCCGGTCAGGGCACATGACTGGGTTGCAGGCTTGATCGCCAATAGGGGGCATGCAGGAGACAGCCAATTGAAGTCTCTCACACGTTGATGTCTCTCTCTCTCTCTCTCTCTCTCTCCTTCTTCCTTCTTCTCTAAAATAAATATATATTTTTTAAATAGATGAGTTGTACAGTAGGATCATGGAGATATCCAACCCTGAACCATTTTGTTTAGCACCTTCATATCCAACTAAGATTAAAAAGAAATATTTTTAATGATAGGTCATTTATCATTGCCATGGTACTGAAAAGACATCTGATATTTGTCAATATCCATTCCTGGAAGGGAAAAAAATAATAGAGGAGATAAGTATTTTTCTAACATAATAAAATATATCTCGATATGAAATCATCTCGCTTAACAGAGAATTTCTAAGCAGGAACAAAATAAGAATGTAATTTATCACCATTCTTTTTTATTTTAACAAGGACCTGGAGATTCCAATCAATGTAATTACACAAGAAAAAAGTTTACTGATACAGAAAACATGTAGCTTTAATAGAGACAAAAAATAACCAATAATAAAACACTAGTGACCCGGTGCATGGATTCGTGCACATCGAAAGGAAATTAATTAGAAGGTGGCCAGCGGGGTGAGACTAGGGGAGACGGGCTGGACATGCCCATGAGCCAACCTCCCGCGGCCCCTTCCTGGCATCTGTGGAGTGAGCGGGGTCCCTCCAGCATGTGGGGGGCCTTGGCCTGGCCTGCGGGGATCAGGCAGAAACCGGCTCCTTGACATCCCCGGAGGGGTCCCGGAGTGCGAAAGGGAACTCCGCAAAGTTGCTGTCATACAGGGTGTGGAATGCAAATGCAAGTGTGCAGTAAACCAGATTTGGGCCTGACAGTGCCCCAGCAACAACATAACCCACAGCCAAAGGTGGAATTGCACAGCCCGGCAAGGAATCAGGCTCCCTCCTCTCTGGTTTCAGGGTGTGTCACCCAAGAATCGCCTATGCCAAGTCACTGCAGCTCGGCAATGCATGCGTTGAGCGTCTGCCCCCTGGTGGTCAGTGCACATCATAGCAACCAGTCAGATGGTGAGAGGATAAAAGGCCAATATGCTACGTGTCCCTCGAGAGTTCAACCGGGAGACCAGGAGTTTGATCGCTCACTATGATGTGCACTGACCACCAGGGGGCAGCATAAAATGAAGGAAGGCCCTGGCCAGTGGCCAGCAGCTGGGGAAGGGAGGCCCAAGCTGAAAGATGGCAACTGCTAGGGACCCTACCCATGCACGAATTTCGTGCACTGGGCATCTAGTCCTCTACAATGAAAGCCTAATATGCAAATCGACTGAACAGCAGAATGACAGGTAGATGGACTGGCCGCTATGATGCACACTGACCACAAGGAGGCAGGCGCTCAACACAGAATCTGCCCCCAGCCTTCAAGCTCCAGGCCAGCCAAGGCAGGTGCCAGCAGGACCACCCCTCACCATCTCCCTGTCAGTCATCCCACAGATTGGCCCTGATCGCTGGCCATGCCTAGGGACCCTTCTCGTGCATGAATTTCATGCACTGGGCTCATAGTATATAGATAACAGAAGAAAGACTTCATTCATGATGGCTACTAAATAAAAAGTAAAATATCCAGCAATAAGCTTAGCAAGAAATGTACAAGTCTTACATGAAGAAAACCCTACAACACACTAAGGCATCACTAAAAAAAGACTTATTAGGTAGAATAAAAAGATAGAAAATAAGTACTCACACTCATGTATCTGCTTATATAAGCATTACAAGCACTGAAAGCATACCTAAGAAATGACAGCATTACTGGCAATTTTTGGGGAATAAGAGGAAAACAGTATACACCCTTTTGGATTATGGCCCAAGTGAATGTGATACCTACTAAAAAATGAATTCGAATTAAAAAAATGTAAGCCTTAGTAATACTGAAAACACTCCTCATCCCTAACTCCCAGCCACTTAATTAGGCTCTGATGATTGCCTCTACAAAACATCTTCTATTTACCCACCTCCTCCCCAAGTCCTGTCATCCAACTTAAACTCCTTATGCAATTGTCAGAGCCTCCCAGCTGGTCTCTGCATTCCTTTTCTCCCTATTAAGAATGCACTCAAAAAAAAGAATGCACCCAATTCCACCCCCTCTCTCAGCTTCACCTACATCGGATGAAGTCCTGCTTCTACCGTGTTTCCTTGAAAATAAGACATCCTCCGAAAATAAGACCTACTTACAAGTTTCCTTCTGAGTGAAATATAAGGCATCCCTAGGCTAAACATGAGAGATTTGGTCCACTGATTCTGAAAGAAATGGAGTCACAAGAAATTCACCAGGAAATTCAGGAATTGGATTGTTATAATGATGTTCCAGAAGATGATGACATGATTGTCATTGAATAAATGAGTAAATTCTTAATACTGTAGGATTCACAGTTTGTCTGGTTTGTGTTGACAACTACCGTACTACCGTATACAGGTAATAAATTTCCTTTATTTTCATTTAACAATAAATGTGTACCATATTCTTCTTCATGGAAAAATAAGACATCCCCTGAAAATAAGACCTAGCACATCTTTGGGAGCAAAAATTAATATAAGACACTGTCTTGTTTTCGGGGAAACAGGGTTTGCACCAGAGGATGCTGACTGCCTACTGAAACCTCGCTCTCCTCAACTTGGCCTATTCAGATCCAAGCTACCTTACTTATGAGCAAGAGGTTGTTTTTTTTCTTTACCTTTCCAATTATCCTAAAAGTTTCTTCAAGTTCAATTATTGCCAAATCCATCTTGTCAATTTCAAAAACTCTTGGTGTGGCATCTTGCACATATAAGGTGCCCAAGAAATATTTTTAAATAAATAAACACAAGAATAAATATTAGCTATAGATAACAAAATATTAAACTAAAAATTGAAGAAAAATGAAAAGAATGGTTTCTCATTCAAGCAGTTTGAGAAAAAAAGAAGTTTAAGATAACTAAATACTGTTATTGCCCTCGCCAATTTGGCTCAGTGGATAGAGCGTCGGTCTGTGGACTGAAGGGTCCGGAATTCAATTCCAGTCATGGACAAATGCCTGGGTTTCGGGCTGGATCCCCAGCAGTGGGTGTACAGGAGTTAGCCTATCAACAATTCTCTCTCATCATTGATGTTTCTATCTCCCTCTCCCTTCCTCTCTGAAATCAATAAAAATATATATTTTTTAAAATATTGTTATTTACCAATGATAAAAGTTTATTCTAAAATAGTCCACTTCACCAGAGTTTTCAGGTCCAAACATGCTCTCATTCTCACCTCCCTCCTCATCTCCCCATCACCCACTTAGCCTACTTTCCTTACTTCAAAATGACAATATCTTCAAATTCTATATCCTAAGTTATATTTGCTCGTTTCCAATGACATGCAAATGGCTTAAGTATCTTAATGCTGCTGCTTTTGATAATGGCCTTAACAGTGTTAGGAAAAAATAACAATGTATGAAGTTATATGTATAATATATTTCATTGATCTGGGCTTCAGCTTTCCCATAATTTAAACTTAATAAACACTTCATCTTTCCAAAATCCACAGGAAAATCCATAATGTGTTCTAAATCCATTATAATAAAAGTAAGTCCAGCCTTTAGAGTTCTTATCACTTTTTCTTCTACCTGAATCCCATTAAAGAACATTACATGCCCCCAACATCATAAAAGGGCTAATTAATGTCTGAGGTCAGACCAATGAAGCAAATTGCATAAGTTCCTACATTGTTATTGTTGGGCCACCACCAGAGTGACCCAGACTCATAGGATGGAGACCCAGTTCTGCCATCATTCGACTCCACATCGAGATAGTTAAGTTCTCAGTCTGCAGAATCGGGATGTTAGACTCTCTTGCTGAGGTCCCCTTCAACTTTAACATTCTGACTTTATATTCTACTAGAGGCCCAGTGCATGAATTCATGCATGGGTGGGGCTGATTACGGGTGGAGCCAGCTGTGGGGAGGGGTGGGGGAGCCGATTGGGAGCCAGCGGCCTGGGGAATGGGCCCTGGGTGGTTGGCTGGCCAACCCTGCCCCTGATCGAAGTTGGGGGTGGGGAGGCGGGAGAACAGAGCTAGCTGGAGGGAGGGGCTGCAGGCTGATGGGGCAGTGGGGGCCCATAGGGGGCGGGGCCAGCCAGGGGGAGGGGCCGAAAGCAGTTGGCCTGCAGGCTCTGCCCTTGATTGGGATGGTGGGGGCCCATTTGGGGTGGGGCCAGCGGGGGAAAGAGGCTGCAGGAGGTTGGCCAGCCAATCACACCCCCTATTAGGGTAGGGGCAATCAGGGGTGGGGCCGGCTGGGGGTAAGGGCTGAGGGGGGGCTTGGTCAGCCATCCCACCCTCGATTGGGGTGTAAGAGGCCAATCAGGAGCGGGGCTGGCTGGGGGGTGAGGCTGCAGGAGGTTGGCCCACCAGCCCACTCCCCAATCGGGCTGATTTGCTGGCTTCGGTGGGCATCATAGGGATCGGTTGTTACGGCATTCTGGTCACTGGCTTTTTATATATATAGATTAGGGATCTGAAAAATAATTTAAATGTCCTTAAAAAAAAAAAAAAAAAAAAAAAACTATGAAAATCCAATTTACAGAAGAGAAAGAAAGCAATCATGGGAGGTTCAAATTACAAGAGTTTTAACTTTACCAAAGTAGTCACTCACAGGAAGAGCTTCCCTAAGACACTGAGGTGTAGGTTTACACAACATTAAGTTTGTGAAGAGAGAAAAAGTGTTAAGTGCCATCGTCAAGAATAAAATCATTCAAAAGAAACTAAACAATCTCTAATGTTATGATGGAAATAAATGTATATTTGAGTCAATTTGCCTTCAAATTTTGAGAACAATTCTACTGTGTAAAGAAGGCATGAATAAGCTAATAAAACCATCTCAGTTTATAAAAAAAAAACCTGGTCTATAAAAAGTGCTTTGGTAAGAGGCATAAAAATTATAAAGTTTTAAGAAAAGAAAAGCAAAACTTCTCATATGAGGGGAAGCAGTGAGAATGGAAGAAAAAGAGCAAATTTCAAAAATCCTAATTCCACAAAGAATATCAGAAAATTCATACTTGTAGATAAAGGACTGATTACATACATATATGAGCATCTTTCTATGCATATTATTTTTTAAAACATATTTTTGTTGATTTCAGAGAGGAAGGAGGATGGAGAGATATAAATATCAATGATGAGAATCATTGGTTGGCTGCCTCCTACACACCCCTTACTGGGGATCACGCCCACAATTCAGGCACGTGTCCTGGCAGGAATGGAACCTCGACCTCCTTGTTCATTGAACTACACGGGCTGGACTCTATTTGTATTCTTTAAGGCGGCATTACACAAAGGGTCTTCTATCCAGTTCCAGGAACAAAACGAGTTCCCATGGTTAAAATAAGTTCAATTACTGCTTACTACATTGCCCTGGTATGTGTTAGGATTGCCATCAGCATGTAACAGAAACTCAACTACAATAGTTTAACCTAATAGGGCTTCATTTTCCTTCTAGAACCATCAGTCCAAAGACAGAAAGCCCATGGCTGGTAGAGTAGCTGCATGAAGCCACCACGAGCTCCTTGTGTCTTTCTGATTTGCCGCTCTTAGCATGCGGCTGTTGTTTTCCTGGTGCAAGCTGTCCACAGCTCTTTCGGGCAGGAAAGGGGAGGAGAGGGCAATGCAAAAGGTGTGTGTGCCCTCTTCCTCAGACCCGTTTCTGAAGAAACCAACAGCTTCCTGGAAGTCCTCACCCTTGGACTTCTCTCTCACTGGCTGGTACTCGGTCACTTCTAGTGACAAAGAAGCATGAGGTGGTGAGAATGTTTTGACTAGATACTTGCCACCGACAGCAAAATCAGAGTTCCAAAAAGAAGAGCGACTGGATGGTTAGCAATTTAAAAGGTCAAAAATGCACGTTTGATATCAAAGGCTCTGAGAAACGGTGCAGTCAAGAAACCTGTTTACCTTTGTTAGACACAGTACTTTTTAAAAATTTTTATTTTTATTTTTGAGGGTATTACAGATGTCCCCCATTTCCCCCCACCTTTTAACCCCCCCCCCCCCTCCACTGCTCCCATTTTTAAACTTATTTGAACACAAATTTCTTATTTCCTTTGAACAGCCCGATGAAACAGCATCCGATGCAGCACATTTTGGGAAATACTGCTTGGGGAAGTAAACAAAGATAAAACGTCTACTCTTAAGAAAGAGTCCGCTTACATATTTAGAAAGGGAAAGGGATTACGTTGCCTTTAAACAAAAGGCTCTGGAAATTACTGAAAAAACAGGATCTGGTGTGTTTTCACTTTTTATGTCAAGTCCCAGTTCCAGGGAGCAAAATCTTTTCTCCTTCCCCTTTATGCCTGAATTGGGTCATGCATGCCTCGTTTCTCCTTTATCATCCTGTCTCAACTCCGGTCATTTCTTCCTGGAACTTCCCTCCATTCTAACATTTCAGTCTGGCCCTTAAATATCCATTCCAGAGTTTCTCCAAGATTTCACTCCTCCTTTGGTTCAGCTTCTTAGGCTTAACTTTCTTTCTTCTCTCATCTTCATATTATACCACCAGAACAATTTGGGCTCAGCATTTATGTATTGAGTTAGCCCTTCCTGTATATCCTTTACTCAGTCTTTTCAACCATTCTTTCGATACCTCATGGAGGCTGCTGCTGATTCAATGCTGTAACAGATTCCAATATTACTTTCAAAAAGCCATGTTCATATTTTTTTAGGTGAGGGAAATAAGAAAAACAATCAAAATACTTAGTATAACTTTTCATTCAGCTACTAAAGCATTCAAAAGAAAGCCATTCATGCCATGGCTGGTTTGGCTCAGTGGATAGATCATTGGGCCCGAGGATTGAAGGGTCCGGGGTAGGATTCCGGTCAGGGGCACACGCCCGGGTTGTGGGCTCAATCTCCAGTGGGGGGCGTGCAGGAGGCAGCCGATCAATGATTCTCATCTGGATATTTTTTCTTTTTCTTAAATATATTTTATTGATTTTAGAGAGGAAGGGAGAAGGAGAGATAGAAACATCAATGTTGAGAGGGAATCATTGATTGGCTGTCTCCTGCATGCCCCTTATTGGGGATCGAGCTCGCAACGCAGGCATGTGCCCTTGCCTGGAATCAAACCTGGGACCCTTCAGTCCACAGACTGATGCTCTATCCATTAAGCCAAACCAACGAGGGCTCATCCTGGATATTTCTCTCTCTCCCTCTCCCTTCCTCTCTGAAATCAATTTTAAAAATATGTATTTTTTTAAAGCCATTCATCTATATCCAGTTCCATTAAAATATTCATTTCTTCATTGTACACATGAAACCTATGTAATTTTATTAACCAATGTCACCCCAGCAAATTTAATTAAAAAGCAAAAAGATTAAAAATTAAGTATTCATTTATTTTCATTCACTTTGATAAAGTGTGGGGAGATTGGGAGGGAGGTAGAGTACATTTTTCACATCCCCAAACACCAGCCTTTCCACAGCACACATGGGCATTTCCTTGCCAAAATAACCAAGGCTCATCTATTCTGGAAGGGAACTAAGAAAATGCCATCTTTCATTTCCTAAGGAAAAATATTAAATACGAGTCAAGACAGTCTCTTCAATTAATGGTGTTGGGAAAATTGGACAGATACATGCAAAAGAATGAAACTAGATCACCAACTTACACCATACACAAAAATAAACTCAAAATGGATACAGGACTTAAACATCAGACGGGAAACCATAAAAATACTAGAAGCATCCACAGGCAACAAAATCTCAGACATATGCCAAAAGAACTTCTTCACTGATACTGCCCCTACCTAGGGCAATGGAAGCTAAAGAGAAAATAAACAAATGGGACTACATCAAAATAAAAAGCTTTTTTACAGCAAAAGAAACCATCAACAAAACAACAAGAAAGCCCACTGTGTGGGAGAACATATTTGCAAATGTTACCACTGATAAAGGTTTAATCTCCAACATCTACAAACAGCTTATACAACTAAATAAAAGGAAGATGAATGATCCAATTAAAAAAATGGGCAATGGACCTAAATAGAATATTTTCAAAAGAAGACAGAAGGAAGGCCAAAAGGCACATGAAAACATGCTCAAAGTCACTAATTATCCGAGAGATGCAAATCAAAACAACAATGCGGTACCATCTCACACCTGTCAGAATGGCCAACATCAACAAATCAACAAACAACAAGTGTTGGCGAGGTTGTGGAGAAAAAGGAACCCTCGTGCACTGCTGGTGGGAATGCAGACTGGTGCAACCACTGTGGAGAACAGTGTGGAGTTTCCTCAAAAAACTGAAAATGGAACTCCCATTTGACCCAGTAATCCCACTCCTAGGAATATATCCCAAGAAACTAGAAACACCAATCAGAAAGGATATATGCACCCCTATGTTCATAGCAGCACAATCTACAATAGCTAGAATCTGGAAACAGCAGTAGGTGCCCGTCAGCAGATGATTGGATCCAAAAACTATGGTACATCTATACAATGGAATACTATGCTGCCATAAAAAAGAAGGAATTCTCATCATTTGCAGCAACCTGGATAGAACTAGAGAACATCATGCTGAGTGAAATAAGCCTGTCAATGAAAGAGAAATACCACATGGCCTCACTCATTTATGGATATTAAAGAACATTATAAACTGACAAACCAAAAGATAGATATAGAGACAGTAAAGCAACAAGCAGACTGTAAAATTACAGCGGGGAGAGTAGGGAGATCTGGGGGAGATAAGAGATCAACCGAAGGACTTGTGTACATGCATATAAGTACAACCAATGGACACAAAACTCTGGGGAGGGAGGGTATGTATGGGGGGGGTGGGGAGGCAATGTTAAAATATGTACACAGATAATAATTTAATAAAAAAATATTAAATACGTCAAATATATAAAACTTTCATAGAAAAAAAAAAAGAAAAAAAAAGGCAGCACCTTCATTTAAGCCTTTAAAGGAAATGTATTTAAACTCCCCAATGGAATTCCATGCTCTGCGACATGAAAAGTTTATTCACTGGCTTTACAGGAACAGACTTCGCTTATCACCCCATTTTATGAAAGTGATGAATGGAACTGAACCCCACAGGATAGCTTACTCTTCTGTTTTCTAGAAACCAGGAAAGAAGGGGTGGGGGGAGGGGGAGGAGAAAGACATTGAGTATATTCACTTCTCTAGTAGACAGGCCCCTAGAAAATCAAAGGATCATAAAATATTCAGAAGCTATAAAAGGCCTTTCAGTGCCGAGGCCTGGCTATATGGACTCTCCATCCTCTGCCATCGCTCACGAAAGAGAAGGCACAGCCAACTCCCTCCAAGTTAGAAATCTAAACATCACCCCTCAGGTCCAGCAGAACACTTCCCAAGTTGCTTCCAGAAAAAAAGACTGGAACCTCCCAACCACCAGGGGAACTAAGAGAAATATAAAACCATCCTCATCATCATACCTCTCAGCCCTGTTTCAAGTTTAGTCCTTCCTGCCCCCCAGCCATCCTTTCCCTGAAATTTTCAAGTCCGTCTGCCTCAGCAGAAGGTATACTCCCTGAGGGCAGGGCCTGTGAGCTATCTCCTACTGAACATTCTAGGAGTTTAGAAGGGCAAGTATTCAATTAACGTTTGTTCAATGGGTGACTGAAATACTGAGAATGTTTTCTCCTCGATTTAGACACAGAGAAATGGAACCTGTTATATCAATGTTTAAGGAGAAAAAGATAAATAGGCAAATATTTTATATTTAATATTTCAGTAACAACGTATACACAGAAGACTGTATTGTGTCAAGATCTGCTGCAAACATGAAAAACAAATAACAACAACAAACATAAGACAAGCATACTGGGCTACCTGTTACTCTGAAAGTCAGGATTAAAGGAAAATAGAAGTTGTCTTGGGGAAATAAGTAAATCTCAGGGAAGGCAGGATGAGCGAATGAATAAATATAAAAGTGGTCACTTTTTCAGTTGATTTAAGGGGAGCTGAGAATTGGTCCCCCAAAACCTCTCTGAACTGTGTAAATTCCAGCAGAAGCAGCTGGGAGCCAAACAATGATCTGGAAGCATACCAGGAATTCAAAGGCATCAACGTCTAGACACCTCTCACTCCCCTGGAGGGATCTGGCTGCTCGCCTGCTGCGAGGATCCCTGCTGACCCCAATTTCTTCTTTTCCAGGGTCATTCTTGCAGGATTGCTAAGAAGTTAACATTAAGAGAAGCAGTTTCAGCCGCCCACCACCTTTTACATCTCAGAGGGGCTATGTCCTTTGAAAGGGAAAGAAAATGGGTTTCTGTTAAATGAGGTCCTTAAATATCAGGAAGCAGAGAATATAAGTACCGTATTTTCCAGCGTATAAGACGACTTTTGAACCGAAAAAAAGCCTGCTCAGATTGGCCAGAGTCAGAGAGGCGGTCTATTAAAAAAAGAACTGGTGTTGCCTCGGAAGTGGGGGGTAGTCTTATACAGCGAATATAGGCCTAAACCTATGTTTTAACTGTAAAATTAGTGGGGTCGTCTTATACGCCGGAAAATACGGTAAAGCTCTTCCTTAGCACTTCCTGCTGCCAAATGAGTTCCCAAAGCAAAAGGTATTGGCTGCATTTCTCCAAGTGCTGCCTGATTTGCATGAATACCTTTGAATATTCCTGAACTATTTGTCGGCTGCTGGTTATCACCAAGGCTTCTTTTCTTTCTTCCTTCTCTTTCCAGTCGAGAACTTAGTGTATGACCCGAACTTAGTGAATGGCCCAGTATTAAAAGTATCACATTTCCCTTTACAAATTCTTTTAAACCCTCTTAGATGCCTCCTAAATCCACTACCAATATCTGAGCCTGGCATCTGAAACCTTCAAAACAACACATTTAGGCAAATTTGCAGGAGAAACAGCAAAAATTGAGGCAAAAGGAACCCAAGGGGACAGCACTGCCATTCAAAGCAAATATTTACATACTTTGTGTTAACTGGCATGTAGAAAAGCAAACACACAGTACCACTGGCTAACACAGAGTTCTACACTGAGTGGCCAGATTATTATTATAAGGTTCTCCCTCCTCCCAACTGGTGGGCGGAGTTATGACATTGCTGGCACCTGTCACAGAGACATCTCCAAGACATTGAGCCATCAATCAGCGCCTGCCAAAGTGTCCTGGAGCCCACCCCTTCCTGTTCTGCCCTGGGTCCAACCCTCTCCTGTTCCTCCCCTTAAAAAGACCCCCACACCAGCCACATGCTGCTGATCCTCCATGTCCAGGTGGCAGCCCGGCTGGGTCCATCTCACCTCCCAACTCCTTCAATTCTGATTTCTCTACCTCCGTAATGAGTCCTGCTCATTACTGGGGAATAAACTTTACTTTAAAACTCCTTGGTGGTCAGTTTCCTGAGCCTCAAACCTTACAATTATGACCTCTGAATGCATAATAATCTGGCCACTCAGTGTATATCCTATATGATAAAAGGCTAATATGCAAATTGTCCTCTCAACAAGGAGTTTGACCAGCAGGCAGGCCACTCATGTCCCCTCCCCCTGGCCAGGCTGGCCAGACCCCCACCCATGCACTAATTCATGCACCAGGCCTCTAATACACACACACACACACACACACACACACACACACACACACTGAGTGGCCAGATTATTATGCGTTCAGAGACCATAATAATCTGGCCATGCAGTGTATCTTACTTTGAATATTTTATTGCAGGAAAACAAAAATTGAGGGGCGAGGGTGAATGAGCTGAGATACGGACACCAGAACCCCATCACCAGGGTGTGGTAGTTAGGGATCTGGACATGGCCACAGCCAGCCTTCCCACTTCCCCTTGGGATCAAGCTGTCCATGAGCCTGGGCACAGCACCAAAGGCTGAGGCACCTTCCTCCACCCATGGCAGCTTCAAGGATACCACTGAGAGGGAGAAATGCAGATGCTGTCTTCCTCACAAGGGCAAAGCCATGTTCTGTCCACTGCCTTCTTGTGGGTAGCTGTCCAAGCTACCAACACCAGATCCCACACCAGTATCAGAAGTCACCTATCAGCCCCTCTCAGCCTCTGCAAATGCCCCTTCCCTCATTCAGTTATCCTTTAAAAAAAAAAAAAAAAAGAATATATATATATATATATATATATATATATATATATATATATATATATTGATTTCAGAGAGGAAGGGAGAAGGAGAGATAGAAACATCAATGATAAGAGAAAATCAGTGATTGGCTGCCTCCTGCATGCTCCCACTGGGGATCGAGCCCGCAACCCGTGCAGGTACCCTGACCAGGAATGAAACCTCCTGGTTCATAGGTCGATGCTCAACCACTGAGCCACACCAGCCAGGGCTCAGATGTCCTTTTGACCAGCACTGAGCATGTATTAGGAGCTGGCATGGGGGGGGGGGGGCGGGGGGGGGGGGACTGGTGGAAGTTTAAACATGAACACTTCATACAATCAGCCCTCAAAAAACCTAGCGGGGCAAGAAAGACTCCATACACCGAGCAAAGTGCGACGGGCCAGAGGAGAGAAGCAGAGGAGAGCCTTCTTGAGCCATGCTCCTTAGAGGATCCTCATGTGGGGGTTCCTGTGCAAGTGACCGAGGATGTGCTCTCACGAGAAACTTGTAAGAAAGTGAGGGAAGCCCTAGCCGGTTTGACTCGGTGGATAAAGCCTCGGCCTGTGGAACAGAGGGTCTGGGGTTTGATTCTGGTCAAGGGCATGAATTCTCATTGCAGGTTTCTCCCCGGCCCTGGTGGGGGCTTGTGCAGGAGGCCACCAATCTGTGTGTTTCTCTAGCATTCCTGTTTCTCTCTGTCTTTCCCTCTCTCTTCTACTCTCCCTAAAAATCAATGGAATAATATCCTCGGGTGAGAATTCACACACACACACACATACAGACACACAGACACACACACACACACACACAGACACACACACACACACACACAGACACACACACACAGACACACACACAGACACATACACACAGACACAGACACACAGACACACACACACAGACACACACACAGACACAAACACACACACAAACACACACAGACACAGACACACACACAGACACACACACACACAGACACAAACACACACACACACAGTGAGGGAAGCCACTTGGGAAAAGAAAAGATGAGGACTGACACAAGCCCAGCCTCAGTCTGACCCACAGAGAGCTCCGGAGTGACATCCACTATAGACTGTGCATTATAACCCAATCACGGACATCAGCAGGTCCAGGCCACCCCAGGGTGGAGGATGAGGTGTTGCCTCCCAGGCTTCTCCAGGTTAGAGGGCTCCTCTCTGGGAGACAGAAGCTTCCAGTGAATGATACAAATATAAGGCGTTAGCAAATAACTGTGCAGTAGCCAAGCTTTACGTGCACTGGCCCAGGAAAGGAGGTCCGGGCAGGCCATCACCACCATCTGTTGCAGAGTCCAGAAATCCGTAAGAATCCCACAAGCAGAGGAAAGAGAGGGGGATTGTTCATTATGAATCCTTCGCCTTCCACCTCCCTGGAAACTGGCCAGGAGGTTCACAGCCTCATCTCCACACGGTGGTTGAGCACCTGTGAGAAGCCTCCAGCCTGCGGTGTGATTTCACAGCCCGGGCTGAAGGCTCACCTGCCAGGCGCTGAGCTTATGGTTCCCAGTTACAATCAGAAGCCGGAGGCAGTTTCTCCCATCTTCTGCCCAGGAGCCCTCTGGCCTCACAGTGAGTCTCCAAGACCACGCTTGAGTAATAAACGGCAGTCATCCTCCGCCACCTAACTGACCAAGTTCTCCCAATTTTATGCTCACCTTATAAAGTTTCATGTTTTACTTCCCAGATTTCATCGTGTGCACTCACTGTGCCCCGGGAGTGTGGTTCAGTAGTTTTCACTTTCCAAGAAGTACGTCTCTGCCTTTCCCTTCTACTAAAGCATGGCTAAGAAATTGGGGGGAAAGCCCCAAAGCAAGTTATCTGTGCAGCATATATTGTACAATCCGCTCCAGGATGTTCAAGCGGAAAGGAACTTAAAGAGAACTCCCCACATCCTTGGCTGAAGCCCCCACCCATCTGGATGTATTTAGAGGGCACATCTATGGGAACGTAGAGCTAAAGATGCAAATTCCAAAGTGTAACAAGATTAACCTTTTAATTACAGATGATCTGATTATTCCGAGCAGAGGGAGCAGGTTTTTGTAAGATGCCAGGGAAATTCTGGATCACCAGGCAGGTCCAAAAGGAAATAAATACTCAAATCAATTAATTCATTCATGACGAGTTACTCTTTGCTTAAACTCACAGATCAAGCTCGTTCATAAAATGTACACACTAATGATTTCATGAAGATCCACACCAATCAAGTAGGGGGAAGGTTACTAAAGATTAAAACAGCAACAACGTTTACAGAGCAATTTCCATGTGCCCAGAACTGTGCGAGGAGCTGGATGCTCACATTCCTCAAAATTCCCATGAAAACACTGTCAGCACAGGAAATGTAAAAGGATACAGGATCCCTTTATCCTTTAAAGGATAAAGTTAGACATGCGCAGAGCAAGGACGATGGGCCAGGTACATGAGGTCACTAGGGTAGAACGCCCCAGATGCCTAGCAAAGGGGCAAAACTGGGAACACAAGCAGCTCTCCCCAGGGTAACCTATCCTCCTCCCCTAGCATATCTCTGGTCATGCGGTTGGACCCCTGATCTTTCATATCACTGGTCAGACCGTTTTGTGCGGCCCTCCCCCCCGCCCCGACCTTTTCCTCCCTAAAGATAACATCTAGGCCTCAGTTGTATTTTAGTTCCAGGCCCATAAAAGCAACAAAACCAGACAAGCAATGCCCTGACTGCCTTGGACCAGCTACATTGATGAATGACGCCCTGCCCTGGCACTGAGCAATCAGTGGAGACCATGACCCTGAAAGAGCATACCTGGGAAGCTGATGAATATTCTATTGAGACCCTCCCCTGAGACCTCCCCTAGGATTTCCACCTGCAAGAGAGAGAGAAATATACTCAGGACAAAGGGTCTAGTGCACACTCTCCCTCCAAGGAGCACACCCATGGCATTCCCTTCCCTCTCTTCTTCCCCCAAGGCACGGACCCCCTAACCTCCAAGGGACCCCATAAGGCTTGCAACCAGGGGAGCAATGGGCAGTGGCAGCTCGTCCCAAGCTAACCCCCTGAACCTGTCTCCAAGGCCCCCTTTTCTCTGACTGCTCAGTGACCCAAAACAGCCCAGCCTAGGCTCTCCTATTGCTTCTTCTATGCCGGTCCTTGTTTCGCTGTTTTGCTGCCATCATGGACCCAATACCCTTTGGTTCAGTGCTGTGTAGCCCGTCCCTTTGGAGATCCCCATGCCCAACCCCTTTTCCTTAAATAAATTCAATTTAATCACCATCTGAGATGGCTATTTAGCCTGCCCGCGCACCAGCGATGTTAACCTTTCACCTACCTCATGCCACAGACACTGAAGCCCGGATGAATTAAGGGCTTAATGGAGAAAGGTAACTTGTGAGACATTCGTAAAAAAATATAATACATATTTCTAGCTAATTTCAAATGAAAATGTTGCAATCTTGCCACATTAAAATTAAGAACTTCTTGACCTGAGTTGCTATCTATGGACGGACTCCATAGATGGACTTGGTTTTGGGTCAGAGATGGAAGCTGCTCTCAGTGAAAAACTTGAGCTGCCAGTGGTGCTGTGGGTTGAAGCAGCGACCTGAGAGTCAGCAATATTTTGAAAGCAGGTCTCTGGGTGAAATCCTGCTTAGGTTGGCTTCCCAGACATCTGAGATGGGCCTGTCAAGAGTGATGGCTGTTTCAACCAATGAATGGAGCAGCTGTCAGCAGTGGGCAGCATAATAAAGATAAAGAAAAATAAATATATGTGGGTATGTATAAAATCCTTAATGGCATATATTTTGTATAAACCAAATATATTTTTAAAGAAAAAATTACTTACTCAATTCATTCTTTGACAGTTTCAAAAATGGAAATAATACATAAACGTTTTTAGATTATATGAGGTATTTATTATTAATTTCATTTTATTATTTTTTAATACATTTTATTGATTTTTTACAGAGAGGAAGAGAGAGGGATAGAGAGTTAGAAACATCGATGAGAGGAAAACATCGATCAGCTGCCTCCTGCACACACCACCACCGGGGATGTGCCCGCAACCACAGTACATGCCCTTGACCGGAATGGAACCCGGGACCCTTCAGTCCACAGGCAGATGCTCCATCCACTGAGCCAAACTGGTTTTGGCCCCATTTTATTATTAATGAGGAAACTGAAGTTTAGAAAGAGAGGGTAACTTTCACACATCCAGTTAAGTTAAAGTGACAATATCACAATTTTAATTAACTTTAAAACTCATGCTTTTAGCCCTGGCCGGTGTGGTTCAGTGGTTGGAGTATCAGCCCACGCACTAAAGGGTCACTGGCTTGATTTCCAAGCAAGAGCATGTACCTGGATAGAGGGTTCAGTCCTGGGGTCCTAGCTGGGGCATGTGCAGGATGTCTCTCTCACGTCAATGTTTTCACTCTATCCCCTCCTCCCTCACCCCACTTCTACTATTATCTCTAAAAATCAGTGCAAAAAATATCCTCCTGTGAGGATTAACAAAACAAAAATACAACAACCACAAAACAGGCTTTTAATACTATGCTATTCCGTTAAGGTTAACACCAAGGGGGCAAAAAAAAAAAAAAAACAGAAATAATTCACAAGATTCTGGAATCCACACGAGCCCCCTCTGGTGTGCAACTCTTCTTTCAAGTACCTATGCCTTCCGTGGGGGGTGGAAAACGAGCACTATTTATTCAGAATTCCTTAGCTGTAAAGTCCTAACTTTATTTACATATTCTTAACACAATCATAGTAAATTAAAAATTACAAAATTATCCAGGTTTCAGACATACAATGCCACAACACATTATCTGTACACTCCAAGTCAAGTCTTCTTCCATCACCATTACCCCTCCACCCCATATCAATTTCCTTATATGTTAGAAATTTTTCATAATAAAATATTCATGGAACATTAGGAAAAGTGAAACATACAGGGAGTGTGAACGGTAAGCTAATTGCTAAGAAAAAGCACAGAAACTACTGAATCCACTGCATGTTTTAGGCACTGCTGAGACAAAAGGAAAAGGGGAAGTTGAGCAAATAGTAGTAATTTATTGGGCAACTACTTTACATCAGAGGCATACGCTAGACAGTCACATGCTATCTGACTTTACCATCGCAATCTCCCTGCCAGGCAGGCTTATCACATTTATTTATTTTTTTTATTGATTTCAGAGAGGAAGGGAGCGAAAGAGAGATAGAAACATCAATGATGAGAGAGAATCATTGATTGTCTGCCTCCTGCGCGCCTCCCACCACTGGAGATCGAGCCTACAATCTGGGCATATGCCTTGACCAGAATTGAACCCAGGACCCTTCAGTCTATAGGTTGACACTCTAGCCACTGAGCCAAACCAGCTAAGGCCATATCACTTTTTTTTTTTTTTTTTTTTTTTAGACAAGCACACTGAAACTCAGAATAGTATATAACTTACCTGTGGTTGCATAGGATGGAAACTGAGACTTGAAATTGAGGTTCTGCCAGCCTCAAAACTCTATCACCACATAGAAGAAAAAAGCATCATGAGCCCAGCCCTTCTTCCTTCTAAGGAAGATAAAACCATGCCAAGGGCGGGAACATGGCACAGCAGCCACTTGTACACAGCAATGCCCCTTCTCTTAGTTCTTGCAAAAGCCCTCATGAGTCTCCTCCACTCAGTGCTCTATCCTGTGTTCTTTTCACTGCAAGAATGAGCCCACTGGAGGGTTAGCCATCGCCTCCATGCACATACCCGTGGTCACAAATATTGTAAAGTGGCTCACTCAGCACCATCCAACAGATTTCAAGCCCACCCACCTTTCTGGCCTATAGAGGCTAGAAAGCTAAACACTCCTTCACCGACTCCCTTGACGCTAGATTCTTCCAAGCAGACACACCCATGGAAGACTTGAAAGACAGGAGGCAGCAGTGGCCATATGCTGGGAGGTCAGGACTTCTGGAAAGGCAGGGGAAGGTGTGTCTGATTCCTTGGAGCAGTTGTGGGAAAGGTTTTAGTTTCTGCCTCTACTGTCACAGGTACCGGAGCAGAAACGAATTAGAACCTCATTATGGCTGGAAATTGGTGGGAGACAAGCTGTGTTATTAGTGAACATGTAGCATTGAAGCTCTGTTCTCCCAGAAATACTGTCAAACTCTCTAATAAATCCCCAGCTACTTAGACAGCTTAGAAGGAATCGACTGTCTGCAACTAAGGTCTTAAGCAGCATGCCTTCTAAACGGCTCTGAGCCCGCTTCTAAGTTACGAGCCTACACAACTTCCTGCTAGACAGTAAAACTGCCTAGTACAGGACATAAGCCTCCCACTGTCCACGCTGGAGGGAGACCAGGGGAGGACAGGAGGAGTAGGAAGAACATATGGCAGTCAGTCAGCTTCTGCTTCTATCACAAACATGGTTTCCCAGAAAAGCCAGCCTAGAACCACCTTTCAAACGTCCCAGGTAACAAGGACAAGAGAGCACATCAAAGTGAGGGCTGCCCAGCTGGCTCAGGGGTTGAGCATTGACCTATGAATGAGGAGGTCACGGTTCAATTCCAGATCAGGGCACATGCCCAAACTGTGGGCTCAAATCCTTAGTGGGGGGCCTGCAGGAGGCAGCCAATCAGTGATTCTCTCTCATCACTGATGTTTCTTTCTCTCTCCCCCTCTCCCTTCCTTTCTGAAATCAATAATAAAAAAAATGTGTGTGTGTGTGTGTGTGTGTGTGTGTGTGTGTGTGTGTGTTTTAAAGTAAGGGCCTTTCGAGGACCCTTGCCTCACACCCTAGAGTGGGAATTGGAATAAAGCAGGCCAACTTTGGAGGCCAACTTCATGTCGATGATTTCAGGTAGAGGGCCCTCTGGGAAGGCACATGGACATTCTTTCAATTCTTATCAGCTGAGCCCAAGGCACTGGCAGAGTCCTGTCTCCAGTTACAACCCCTCCAGAAGGCAGGGGGTGTTATCAGTCCTGATTTACCTTTGTCCAGGTTTTGGGGAGAGGACTCTGAGATGTAAATCCAGTCTAGCACCTGGAAGGAGGGAATGAATAGGACCTGGGCCCACCCAAGCTCCTTTGATCCTAAGTTTTTCCCAGTGAAACCCCTTTGTATTTTGGAGGATAAATAAAGGTGCTGTGTTGCCTGTCAGTGTGACTGTCTCTCCATCAGGGTGACAGACTCCACTCGTCACCCAGCTTGAACCCATTTCTGTCTCTTCTCTCTTTCTGTCTTTCATTTCTTAATCCCCAGCTCCTCCACTCAGGAACCTGTCCTTCTCCTTTTCTGTGTGGGACACGGAAAAAGGAGAAGCACCCACCGCAATCTCATTCAAAGGCTATGCTGGCTTGGTGGACAGGCTAATGACATACAAAGGCATGTCTGCTTTCTTTAACTATCATCACAAAAAGTAAACACTTGTGTTCCCCACAAAGAAATACCCTCAGAGGCTCCTGGCTTATTTTTATTACCCACAACCTTTAGCTCAGTTGAGACAAATCCATCTGCTCTGAGCACGATTATGAAATATGGAAACAGCTGAAAGCAGCTCAGAGTCACCGGCAGCGGCCAAGGTGAGGGAGTTGGCCTACCACCCGTTTTAGTAAAAAATGAAGTAGGACTACAAAGTGGGCAGACTTCTCTTCGGCTGCAGTTTGTAACTTACTCTGAAGGCAAAAATGGAACTTCAAAATAATTTGAGCAATAATAGAAGTGTAAATAAATAAATAAATAAATAAATAAATAAATATCTTGCCATTCGTGAATATACGTATTTGGAAACTCCTATTTAGAAAAATACATCTTTAGCCAAAACCAGTTTGGCTCAGTGGTAGAGCGTCGGTCTGCGGACTGAAAGGTCTCAGGTTCGATTCCAGTCAAGGGCATATACCTGAGTTGCAGGCACATCCCCAGTGGGGGGTGTGCAAGAGGCAGCTGGTCGATGTTTCTCTCTCATCGACGAGGTTTCTAGCTCTCTATATCTCTCCCTTCCTCTCTGTAAAAAATCAATAAAAAAATTTAAAATACATCTTTAGAGTCACATCAGAGAGAATGAGACAGAAGTGTGGTCGTTTGTTTCTTGGTTTGTTGTGTGTGTACCAACCATGCAGACAGAAGAAGAAAAAAAATTTAAATCTGTTATGGTCTAGCCTTTGTGGCCATTGGCAAAGGTGTAGGAACTGTCACTCTGCCATGAAACCCTGGGGACCACAAAGTTAACTTAGAGCAAAAGTGTGACCTTGACACTCATAGCCATTGCCTAGTTTCCTCTAGCCCTGGCCTGATTTCTCCCAATAGTTAGTCCAATGGGCACTGCTACTTTAAGAGCTTAAGAGTGAATTACAGCTCTTTTACTAAAAATCTCAAAAATATAGAATACGACAGTGCTCCTCTATAACCAGTCCTTTAAAATACCCTCTCTGGCCCAGCTGGGTGGCTCAGTGGTTGAATATCAACCTATGAATTGGGAGGTTCCAGTTCGATTCCTGCACATGCCCAGGTAATAGGCTAGATCCCTAGTAGGGGGCGTGCAGGAGGCAGGCAATCGATGATTCTCTCTTCTCATTGATGTTTCTCTCCCTCTTCCTCTCCCTTCCTCTCTGAAATCAATAATTAATTAATTAATAAAGAGTGTACCGACCCCTGAACTAAACCAAAAAATGAGGGCTCACTAACTCACCATGGGAAATGTCCCCCAAAGGTCAAATACCATCTCTAGAGGAACAGGGCCCTCTAAGACACTTTCAGAAATTGTGGTCCAGATGGCAGTCCCTTGAGAGTGGAGTAGTGTGCAAAAGAAACAAACATGCCACACTGGCCAACAAGCCCAGGGCCAGGCTAGAACTATCACCAAGCAAGTGAATGCTGTGCCCTGAAGAAGTGCTGAGAAACATCACCCACAGAGTGAAGTCTCAAATGTTTAATGCAGTCTGATCAAATTTAGTTGGTGCCTTCCTGAATTCAGAGCTTAAGCTGCTATGCAAGCAGCACCATAGACAGTGTGCTCTCCACTGACAGATTAGAATCAGTCTTCACAGCTGATTTTTTATTCATAATCTGAAAAATATATATTTTTTTTAAATCAACTCTGGCTATTATTGAAAGCTGCTACTAAACCCAGTCCTCTTTGTTATATATTAGAGGAAATTAGCATCAGGCTCAGAGAAAAGATCTCCCAAACACGCTCTGTTAACAGGTCCACAAGCTGCAAAAAAGCTCTCTGTTCATTTTGAAGTTTGTCTCATTCACTCAAAACAGCTAATAAATAAATCAGAACACCCAATGAGTCTCAGGGCAGCGGCCAGAGAATGAGGAGCCAGTAGGCATTCTTTGCAATATACCCAAAACCACAGGGCAGGGAGACCAAATTTAGCATCACTTCTCTGGAGTTTTTCCAGAACCGAAGATCAGAGATTGGTTTCTTGTTCTAACTCGGCCGCAAACTCAGAGTAGGACTTTGAGTTAAACAGCATCTCTTCGGGGCTGTTTCTTCACCTGGGATATGGGATGGGGCCAGTTCATCTGAGGGCCTTTCATTTATTTTGGAAAATGCATCCAGGATAGGGATATAGGCCCAGCCAGGGTTGCTCAGTGGTTGAATGTCTACCTATGAAACAGGAGGTTACAGTTTGATTCCCCGTCAGGGCACATGCCCAGGTTGTGGGCTTGGTCCCCAGAAGCAGGTGTGCAGGAGGCAGCCAATCAATGATTCTCTCTCATCATTGATGTTTCTCTCTCTCTCTTTCCCTCTCCCTTCCTCTCTGAAATCTATAAAAAATATTGTTTTTAAATGAAAGGGATAGAGAATGTCGAGGTGATTCCTGAGTTGTGATATGTCTGTGCAGGGTTCCTATTTAAAGCCAGGTGTTCTCCAATGCAAAGCATGAAAGCTGCCCACGTGTTCCACTAGAAAACTGGTTTTTAAACTTTACTGGCTCTGTGCTGAATGTTAAAGAAATTACATATAGCCCTACCTGGTTTTGCTTAGTGGCTAGAGTATCGGGCCCACGGACTGAAGGGTCGAGGGTTCAATTCCAGTCGAGGGCACGTATCTCGGTTGCAGGCTCAATCCCCAGCCCCAGCTGGAGCGCGTACGGGAGGCAATCTATCGATGTGTCTCTCTCACATCAATGTAGTTCTCTCTGTGTCTCTCCCCTTCCCTACCACTCTCTCTAAAAAATCAATGGGGACAAAAATATGCTTGGGTGAGGATTAACAAAAAATTACATACAAAAAAAAAAAAGGTTCTGTGAGCAGCAATACATACCTCAAGCCCCAAGGATCCTGCAAAAGGGAGCCTCACAGGTCTCTTCCTCCACCTGTTTTGGGGTCTTATCAGCCTCTTACGCACCTGTAGCCTGGAAGCCAGAGGTACCACGTAAAACTAGGCTGGCACCAGCCATACTTGGCATGTCGTTCAGACCCTTAGCTATACTCACCAAGTTCAACAACGTGATGTAAAATTAAACAAATCAAAGTCCTATATCAGTTGACCTATGAGAGAGCAAGGCTACCACGGACAGCATAAAGTCATGTATGTAGCTGGCTTACGTAACACAGGTCCTTCCCAAATTAACACCATCTATTCCCACGTAAGGATGGGAGTCACTCGTGCCCCTTCTGTCTTCCTTTTCATGGCTCAGAAGCCACCTGAGCATCTCTGAACCTTCCCGGTTCCTGGAAGCTGTCACAAGACTGTGACCCAATGCTCCCTCTAAGGGCACATGTCATCTTCGCCCACCCCACCCCCACGCCCAGTATCCCTGTTGCTGCTCACCACCTGCTCTCCTTTGCAGGAACCATCTCTCCAATCCTTATTCCTCCTTTCAAAAAGACAACACATCCCTAGGTCCAAGAGTTTCACCCACAAACAACCTGCTTGTGCACAGAACTGCCTGAAAGTTGGTGTAAATCACCTCCCAGTTCATACATGCCCTGAGCATCTCCCTCGGTTCATGTTGCCAGAGCTGTTTTACATACATGTGGTGCTCGCCCCCAAAAGAACGCAGATCTGTAATAAAGCAAAATTCTGACTCTGGGCAAATCTATTCATTGGCTCAACCAGCAAATACTGAGCACCTGCTAAGGCAAACAAGGCCCCTCTGCCCCCCATGCCTGCCTTCCTAGCATGACTGTGTCATGCCCCCAAATGAGATGGCTTGGGGGACCCTAAATGCCAGGATCCGCACTGGCCAGGGAGCCAGGGAAGCTTCTGGAGAAAAGTGACCCTGAGCGCTCGAGGCCAGCATCTCTGATTTTTATTTGAGCAGGCAGGTGCTATTTTTATAACTTACAATGTAATAAAAGAGGCTGGGGGGAGGGGAGGGCTGATGTGGGAACTCTATAGTTCTGCTCGATTTTGCTGGGAGCCTAAACTGCTCTACAAAAAATAGTCTATTTTTAAACAGAAAGAAAATTAATGTTTTGAGGGAACTCAGCAGTTTTGAATGTCTTTTGTTTTCTCTTAGTGTCTTCTGAATTTTCCAAGTTTTCATGAAATGACATCTTTATAACTAGAAAAAATTAGTTGTTTAAACAGAGAATAATACTCCCCCCCCCCGAAAAAAAAAAAAAAAGAGGCAATTGTATTTGTATTTAATTAAAAAAAAAGACACAAAAGTCATCACATTCTACGCTGAAAACAGGTACATTTTTGGCTGTTCATGATGCCTCCACAAAGTTAATTTTAAGAAGTTTTTAGAAAGCCTTAAGAACTCTTACATTTCATTTTAAATAGCACATATTGCCTGGATGGTGTGGCTCAGTGGTTGAGCGTTGGCCTATGAACCAGAAGGTCACTGGTTCGATTCTTGGCCAGGGCACATGCTCAGGTTGCAGGCTTGATTCCCAGTAGAGGGCGTGCAGGAGGCAGCTGATCAATGATTCTCTCTCATTGGTGTTTCTATCTCCCACTCTCTACCTTCCTCTCTCAAATCAATAAAAATATTTTAAAATAAATAAATAGCACATAATACAGTGCATAAGTTATAATCTTCAGGAAAAGTTAATTTGTATAAACTAACAGTAGGTGTTCCCGTTAAATTTCTAAGTGTTCCCTTTCAAGATAATTAATTAAAGTTCTCTAATTTGGGTGCCAGCAATTTGAAATCCGTGGTCCTGGAGCCTACAATTACTAAAAATAATGACTATAATTCTGTGGAATAAATGGTTTTCTAGCAAATAAAAATAGAAGTTATTCTTTAATGAGGATCCCCAGTGGAAGTCACCACAGTGGAGGGGGTTATGAAGAGGTGGCCGATCAATGATTCCCTCTCATCATTGATGTTTCTGTGTCTCTTTCCCTCTCCCTTCCCCTCTGAAATCAATTTTTTTAAAAGAAAAAAAAAAAAAGTTATTCCTTAATGGGTACAGCGTTTCGGCTTGGACTGCTGACAAAGTCCTGGAGATGGATGGCGGTGATGATTTCCCAAGAATGGGAATGTACTCGATGCCCCTGAGCTGTACACTTGAAAATGGTTGAAAGAGTACATTTTATGTTATGCACATTTTACCATAATAAAAGTTAACTTTTGCTTCTTTCTACCTAGACACTTTTTGAGGGGAGACGTCTTAGTTTTTAAATAAGAACCAATACAGGAGAAATGTCACAAATGCTCTGCCCGTTCCCTCACAGGAGTCTTTACAAGCAAGAAGTCTAAAATGAGGGTGTCGGTCTCTTCCATCGCACACGCGGTAATGCAAGGTCCCCGCGACAAAACCTCTCCACCAGTTGGCTTTCAGGACGTCCACGGAGGCCCAGAAAGGCGTGTCTGGGGAAACGCGTCCAGACCCGCCAGGTGCAAAGGACTGGCGCGGTGGGAAAAGCTGACGCCAACGTCCCTGCTGCTCCGATTTCATTCCTTCAAATATTTACTGAGTGTCTACTATGTGCCAGGCCCTGTGCCAGGCTTGGGTCTAACACCTGCTTTCCTGGATCTTGCAGCATAAGGGCCTGCTTTCAGTCACCCTACTCGCAAGTTCAAACAGCATTGCAGGACTCGATGTGACCTGTGTTTCTCAAGGAGCCGGGTTTTTTCTCATTTCCCTCTCCTTGTTTTTTTTTTTCCTTCGCACTTTGAAATAATTCAAACTTACAGAAGCGTTGAAAGAACATCACAAAGGACTTCACCCAGACGCAACAATTCCTGCTGCTTTGGCACATAAACTATATCATGTGCTGGGCTATTTCCCCTCCTCCCTCCTCTACTCCATCCACATCCATCCAGCTCCCTCGTCCTCTGCTTCCCACGCTCTCTCTCCCTCTCTTCTTATATAAAGTTTTTTCTGGAACCATCTGTGAGTCGCAGACATCTTCTTTTATCCCTAAATATGTCATGATGCATTGTCCAAGAACAAGGCCACCCTCTTATATAAACACAGTCCCATTAGCCATTTCTGGCCGTTGAACACTGATTCAGTAGCATTACCCAATATACACACCATACTCAAAGGTGGCAAATTGGCCAAATGATGGGATAAGAGGTGTTGCCCAGGTTCAACCACCACGTCGACTGACAGGACCCGAGGAGACCTGTCTTACTCCCATGTTTCACAGGACTTTTCCTGGAAACTCTCATTATTTTAAAACCCCTTCCGATGTCACTTAAGGAAGCTCTCGGACTGGAGTGACGGCCTCACAATCAACCTGTCTTCTGCATGAAGTGACTTAGTTCTACTTCCTTTTTGTGGCCGTCACCAAAAATTCTGGATAAAAACATTTTCTTGTAATAAAGTTCAGTGGCATCACTTCCCACCCCGTCTCGATTAGAAGTTGTCCAAGTCCTAGTAGTCTTTCTGCTCAGCACCTCCCTCAGTCCCCTAAGGAGCATTGTTAGACAATTCTTTCCCTAATCAACTCCCTCCCAATTGAAATTATTAAAAGAGATAGATTGTACATCCATTCATATCTCTATCTGTGCTTTATACATAAAAAAAAAAGCAAGATTTTTCACCACCACCCCAGGAATCAATTTTTTTATTACCCTATTTAGAATGCATGGTATAAGGTCATTCACAATGTGGGGGTAGGGGTTGGGGAGAGAGAGCAAGATGTTACCTGCATGAGAGGAAACCAGACCCCAGTTCAGTCCAGGATCCTCAGCTGAGTTAGGTCCTGATTTTGAGACATATTACAAAGCTACAATAATTAAAACAGTGTGGTACTGGCAAAAAGACAGACAAGTAGACCAATGAAATAGAATACAAAGCCAATATGGTATATGGTCATGTATATGGTCAAATGATCTTTGAAAAGAGTGCCAAAAACACTCAGTGCAAAAAGGAAAGTTTCTTCAACAAATGCTGTTGGGAAAAATTGGGTGTCCATGTGGGGGGGGGGGGGGGGGGATGAAGCTGACCCCTTATCTTACACCATATTAAAAAATTAACTCCAAATAGATTACATATCGAATGTAAGACATAAAACTCCTAGAAGAAAACATAGGAGAAAAGCTTCATGACACTGAACTTGGCAATTTCTTGGATATGAGACCAGAAAGCATAGGCAACAAGAACAAAAGCAGACAAATGAAACTGCATCAAATTTTTAAATTTTTGTGCCAAAGGACACCATCAACAGCATGGAGAGGCAATTTATAAAATGGGAGAAAATATCGGGTTTAAAAAAAAAAAAAGGTAATAAAAACACATTTCACTACACAGATCACAAAGAGTTACGGTATGCTTCGTGGTTTTAATAACATGCTCTGTGAGGTGACCTGAGACCAAAAGTCAAGGCAAGAAACATCTTTTATCCAGCTCTAGATAGAAATGCAGAAAGCTCAACGTGCTCCATTTTTATTTTACTTCTTAACATTCGGTCGTGCATACAATGTGCCACACACTGGCCCTTGCACTTTATAAATGTTGATTAACTTAATTTAATCCTCACAGCAGCCCTCCAAGGTAAACATTCTCATCAGCCTCATTTTACAAATGAAGAAACCAAGGCAAAGAGAGGTTAAGCAACGTGTCCCTGGAAGTGGTGGAGCCTTGCATTTCTGCTCACTGAGGAGGGCAAGCCTCCTTTGCTGCCCTCAGCACCCTGTCCTGCCAGGCAGTGATTGCAGGTGGCAGTGCCAGCCCAACCAGGGACACGGGAAGGGGAGCAAAACCCCATCACCTTGGGAAACTAGGGTGGCCTTCTCCAAATCTCTGAAAGCCTGAGGTCTTTGCTTTCTCTTATTGAAAATCCCAGGCCACAATGTAAAGGTATCAGGGCCGAAGCCAGTTTGGCTCAGTGGATACAGCGTCCGCCTGCAGACTGAGGGGTCTGTGGTTCGATTCCGGCCAAGAACATGTACCTTGGTTCCGGGCACATCCCCAGTGGAGGGCATGCAGGAGGCAGCTGATCTATGTTTCTAGCTCTCTACCTCTCCCTTCCTCTCTGTAAAAAATCAATAAAATATATATATTAAAAAAAAAAAAAAAAGGTTACCAGGGTCAGGTTTAGGAGTTCTTACCACCCCTGGTGGCTGTAAACATGAAGCGGGCATCTGGTCCTTTCGGAGCAGCCCTCCTGCTGTCCCTCCCAGGAAGGAAGTCCTGGTGCTGGCCCCACCTGGTCAGTGTGGAAGCTCACTGCTGGGGCTCCACGAAGGGCACACACCTGATGTATCAGAGCAAAAAGAAGTGACAAATGCCAGTGTTGCTCAGTGGTTGATCATTGACCTATGAACTAGAAGGTCAGAGATAAGATTCCTGGTCAGGACACAGGGCCAGGTTGCTGACTCAGTCCCTAGTAGGGGGAATGCAGGAGGCAGCTGATCAATGGTTCTCTCTCATCATTGCTGTTTCTATCTCTCTCTTCCTTTCCCTTCCTCTCTGAAATCAATAAAATTATATTTTAAAAAGGAAGTGACAAATGGGACTCAGTGTTTTAAATAGAAAGAGCGAAATGCCTCCTAAACGGTGAGAATGCTGACAGCACTGTCTTCTCCCGCAGGAGACAGCCCCATCAACCTTAGACTCCAAGAAGCAACTATGGCTCAATGATGAACATCTGCCAGCTTGACACTGAACGGACCTCCGGTCCCCAAGTCTTCATCTACAGCCCTGTCCGTACAAGACCTTCAAGGCTGCTCTTGGGAACCGGCCCCCCATCGCACGGGCCTTCCCGAGACACAGTCCCTTCATGCTCTTCAGAGAGATGCCTCAGTGGTCTCCATAGAAGACCAGAGCTACAACAAATGACTATTTTTATTAAATACAGACTACCGTCAGCCAGGAAGTATATATTGCACCAGTAGCCATTTTATAAAATAAGCCAAAAAATTTTGGTTAGCACTTTAATATGATTTCAAATTTACACAGAACTTACAAGAACACTACAAAGAACTTTGTATTACTAAAGAACTATTAACATTTACCATCATTGCTTTATCATTTTCTCTTCCTCTACATATGTGTACATACACATGTTTCATGAACCAGTTGAGAATAAGTTGCCAACATAATGCCCCATGATTCGCTGAATATTGCAGTGTACAAATCAACAAATGTTTTACGAGCAATTTTAAAACGTATGTTACCACAATCCCAGATAATGGAATTACATAATAAAGTTGGAGGTCTAAAAATGCTTATTGCCCTGGCCAGGTAGCTCCGTTGGTTGGAGTGTTGTCCCATATACCAAAAGGTTGCAAGTTTGATTCCCAGATAGGACATATAACTAGGTTGTAGGTTCGATACCCAGTTGGAGTGAATATGGGAGGCAAACGCTGGATGTTTCTCTCTCACATCAATGTTTCTCTTTCTCTCTCTCTCTCTCTCTCTCTCTCTCTCTTTCTCTCTCTCTCTCTCTCTCTCTTTCTCTCTCTCTCCCCCGCCCTCCCTCCCTCCCTTCCTTTCTCTAAAACTAATAAAAACATCTTCAGTTGAAGATAAAAAAATTAAAAATAAGTTTTTAAGATGCTTATTAACAATCCATTCAGCCGGGACCGGTTTGGCTCAATGGATAGAGCGTCGGCTTGGGGACTGAAAGGTCCCGGGTTCGATTCCGATCAAGGGCATGTACCTTGGTTGCGGGCACACCCAGTAGGGGGTGTGCAAGAGGCAGCTGATCGATGACTCTCTCATCGATGTTTCTAACTATCTATCTCTCTCCCTTCCTCTCTGTACAAAATCAATAAAATATATATTTTTTTTAAATCTTAAAACAATCCATTCAAATTTTTTTGTTAGAATAAGGGGAAACAAGCAACATATTTCCCATTTCATCCCAATTGCAGATGGAAAAAAAAACAGTCAGCACTCATATAAAATGAAACAACTAAACAGGGAAGGGATAAACACACAAATCTCCCAAGCCTTTGGTTTAATGATCTTTGTTTGTTTTTTATAAGCTGCAAATATGCCGGCTTTACCTAGTTTAATGGACAGTTGCTTACAGGCACTAACAAATTCAATCTATTTCATCACAGTTAATATAAAGAATTGTCTAAGGATCATTTTTCCAACACATTCAGTCAGGAAGTATATATTGCATGCCCTATAGCTATTTTTAAAATAAGTCAATTTCTTTAACTGTTTAATATAATTTCAGATTTACAGAGAACTTACAAGAATACTACAAAGAAGTGTTTATCATTAAAGAACTATTAACATGTTACCACAGTTGTTTTATCATTTTCTCTTCTTCTCTATAAATATTTTTCTTGAACCATTTTAGAGTAAGTTGCCAACATAATGCCCATCACCCCTAAATACTTCAGTGCACAAATATTAAAATCAAATTAATTAACATGAATACAGTACTGTTATCTATAATATCTTACACAAATTTTCCAATTGTCATAATAATGTCATTTATAGGAAAAGAAAATATCAGATCACAAGTTGCATTTTTATAAAATGCACATTGTGTATGTGATGCTACAAAGGAATTTAGAATTTCAAACAAAGAAAGCAAAAATAAATAAGGAAACAAACAAATCAAAAAACACTAAAAATACCAGTAACTGCTACAATTCTGGAGAGGAAAAGGAAGCAAGCCTTAGATAAACAGAAATTCAGACAATTCCATGACGTGAATAATTGCAATTTAGTCTCTCTTCCAGGTTAGGTCACGCTTTGCTTTTGTTCAAAATCACTACTTCTGGACTTAAATTTCACTGCACAGACCCATCTTTAGTCCTCTTCCTCTGAGACAAAGATTTTCTGAAGTATCATTTTTTTAAAACATATTTTTATTAATTTCAGAGAGGGAGAACAAGGGAGAGATAGAAACATCAATGATGAGAGAGAATCATCAGATCAGCTGCCTCCTGCAAGCCTCACACCAGGGATGGAGCCCGAAACATGGGCATGTGCCCTGACTGGAAATCAAACCGTGACCTCCTGGTTCATAGGTCAATGCTCAACCACTGAACCACACAGGCCAGGCTCACACACAAATACCCCAAGTCTACCCCATAAAAAAATATATATGTATGTGTATATATATATATATATATATATATACACACACATATATATATATATTGCTATTCAAAATGAGAAGAAGAAAAAGGTGTTTCATTTTGACTTTTAATACTATTTTCCTGAGTTCCAAATGATTCCAAAATAATCATGGAACCTGATTACTTGACAGAAAAATTTCAATAACAGAAACTCTGAATTAACTAAGTGACTACAGTAGTGTTACAACACGCTTTGGGCCAAGCTATCATCTGCAGACTCCTCGTATAAAGAAAAAGGCACACGTTAGCCAGACCAATAGAAATTACCACAAAGGATTTTGCTAGTACAAAGAGTAACATAAACGTGAAAGGCTATACAATAAATGGACACCAATACTCTCTCAGCAGCACTTACCAGCACAAACTGGCTTTTGTCCTGTTCACCTTTTCAGGGGCCAATCCACTACATGAGTCAGTTGGAATATGCACGCAGAAAAGCTCTATGCTGTGCAGCTAGCCAACAGGGCCGGGGAGCCCATTTTTATGGCATGAGTAATAGGGTGAAACTCAGATACACGAGACTCCCCAAAGCAAAGGGCATCAAAACATGTGGCCAAAGTCCACACACTGAGCTTAACGAGTTAGGAGGCCTCCGTATAGATCAAGATTCATCTGCTGTTGGTGCTCACAGATAGTCACAGGGCCAAAGAGCCCCATCTCCCAGCCCCACAGGCCCAAGTGCAAAAAAGGACGCTACAGGCAAGGAAAGTCATTACTAAGGACCAGCTCCAGGTGGAAAGAAGCAACGCTGTCCAAGTTCTAAACACAACCATGGCTTCCGCCCAGGAAAAAAGCACCAGACATCAACTACACAGAAAGATTCTTCCCATCTGCAAAGTCACTAATTAAAACACAGGGCCTTTCTTCCAGAAGGCCACAGGGAAGAGGGAGTGAGAGATAAACAGAATAAGGATTATCTTGCCCTGGAATGAGCTGCTACTGCTTTACCCCAAGGCCAAACCCTCCGTGATCTTTTCTATAAAAGGAGGGGATAGAAAATCCCCATGAGTTGTCCAGAGTAGTGGGAAGAAAACTTGCTTTGGAGCCAGACAAATCCCGGCTGTGCCCCTTACTAACTGTGCAGCTTATGTCACTCTATGCCTGCTTCCTCACCTGTAAGATCCGGATTCTACCTGCAGCAGTTAGGGTTCGATTTGGTTATGAATACGTGGCTTTAAAAAAAGGCCTACTGCCCCCATCGTGGGAAATGCCAGGGGTTGGCAGCCCAGGATTTGTGAGGTGGCTCTGATCAACAGAGTCCTCAGACGCCAGGTTGCCAGGTTTCTTGTGCCTCCATGGCCTTTATCCCAGTCACCTCAAGGCTCAGAGTGGCTGCTGGAATTCCAGCCATCATGTCTGTATTCCAGTTCGGGCCATTTGTCCAGTATTCCAAGAGGAAAGACAAAAGAAGAAATGGTACAAAGGTTCTGGGAAACCACTATGTGACAAATCTGTTTAGACCCAGAATATAAGCACACGGCAATCCTAGCTGTAAGAGGGAGGAATGCACACATGGTTTTATCTAGGGCAACCCTATGTCCAGCTAAAAAAAAAAAAAAAAAAAAAAAACTGTGTCCTGTGACTATATTAGAAGGGGAAATAGATCCGTTCTGCAACACCTCCTATCTCATTTTAAGGATTAAATTGGATAACATATGGAAAGTGCCCGATGCTTCCTGGACCCACAAATGTATTCCTTCCCCTTCTGATAACACTGACATCTTATGATCTGTGGTGCCAGTGTCTTAAGGGGACCTTCCTAAAGTCGCCTTTTACAGCCTGGTCTACCTTGTACAGTGTCATGTCTGGTCACATTCCACACACCACCTGCATTCCAGCCATACCAAACTAACCTCCTCCTTTCCCTGCCCCCACGTAGAATTAGTGTTCTCATCTTTCTCAGGTACCTTCTCTACCTTAGCACTCACCAGCCCCCCCATCATAACAGCAGCTTGCATCTAATAAATGCTTTCTATATGCCAGTCGCTGTCCTAAGCCCTTTAGACCCATCTTAGTTTATCCCAACAATCCTATGACACAAACACTGCATTACCCCCCTTTTACAAATAGAGAAACTGAGGTTCAGAGAGGTTAAATAGCTGTGCGAGGTCACACACGTAGTAAATTGCATAGCCATTGGACTGCAGGATCTGTATTCTTAGCAACCTTCTAGGCTGCCTTGACTGCTGATTGAGACGTCTGGGTGTCATTTCAGACCAGGGATGGTCAAACGACAGCCCAAAGACGAAATCCAGCCCAGCACCTGTTTTTGTAAATAAAGTTTTATTGGAACACAGACACACCCACTTGTTTACATCGGGAGAGTTGAGTCATTCCCACCGAGACTATAGCCTACAAAGCCTATACTGTTAACTCTCTGGCCCTTCCCAGTAAAAGGTCACTCACCCTGTATTAGACTGTCAGCCCCTCACAGCAGAGCCCGAGCTTTTTCTCCACGTGATGTGCCTCCTGCATCTCACACGGCATTTGCCAGCTATACAAAAGGAGCTCACAAATAGGTGGGGGATGAACATCCCAACAGGCCTGACGACATGTGAAGAGGAGTGTGTCTGAGGCTGAGGCTGCCGGCTCCCTCAGGGCCCAGAAAGTTCCCCAGTTCTGCCAAGATTCTGTCAGCAACCACACAATCCAGGAAAACTGTCGTGGTGGCTTCCCCTACATTGTGAGCAGCTCGCCATGGCTCTGACGGAGTGAGCTCTATGGAGCTGAGTGGGGGGTCATTTGTATCTGTCACATAACATAACTCCCCTGAACAAGGGGCCCGGGCAGAGCCACCCCTGGTTCCATCACACAGAGCGAAAACCTGAATTCCATTACTTCCTAGGGGGATTCTCAATCTGCCACACCAGCCTCTTATCATTGGCCACTGGTCACATGACCTGCACTGCAGAGAAACACTTATCATGAGTTTTAGGAAAAGAGTTATTAACAACTGTTGGGGCCTGGCCAGTGTGGCTCAGTGGTTGAGTGTCGACCTAAGAACCAGGAAGTCACGGTTTGATTCCAGGTTAAGGCACATGCCCTGGTTTCTTCAGGCTCTATCCCCAGTGAGGGGCATGCAGGAGGCAGGTGATTAATGATTCTCATCATTGATGTTTGGTTTTTTTCTCTCTCTCTCCCTTCATCTCTGAAATCAATAAAAATGTATTTTTAAAAAACTGGCTGGGTGGCTTGGTTGGTTGGGTCTTTGTCCGGATACCAAAAGGTTGTGGGTCCAATCCCCGGTAGGGGCACATGCAGGAGGCAAGGGATTGATGTTTCTCTTTCTTCTCTCTCTCCCTTCCTCTTTCTCTAAAATCAATAAACATATCCTTGGGCAAGGATAAAAATTTAAAAAAAAAAAAAAAAAAAAAAACTGATATTGGGCGCCTTTCAACTTTTTATATTCTCATCAAAATATTTGGAAAGGGACCTAACCACATAATAACATAAATAGTCCTCTAAAAACTGCAGCACAACATGAAAAAGTTATTCATGGCTCAAAACGCCTTCTTTGACCTTCCAAAGAGAGGCTTGCAACAAGACTGTATACAGTTTCCTAATTTTATCATTATTGCTATCATTGCATGAGAGACAATTAAAGCACTTTCTCTCTGGGCTGTGACCATATTTGATCCAGTCTGAGTTATCAAAAATCTAATTCTGGATGGTTTTCTTTTTAATTCTGGCCTGGCCTGGCCCCAAATCGCATCAGTCAGGAGCCGGGCAGAGCTGAGAACGCCTCCCACATTTCCGTGGAGATCATTCCAATCCTCCTCTCGGGACACAAAGGCCAGCGTCTCTTCTTTCTCCCCAGAGTTCTCCAACGACCGATCACTTCAGCAGACTGAGAACCCCGGGCTAAGCAGCAAATGGAGACAGTCATCCACTGTGCAAATCAAATAACTACACACCTGGCTCCCCAGGCAGGGGGAGGAAAGACCAAGAAACACCTGCATACTTGCGAAGGCTGGGTCTAAAATGACCATCGAGCCCTAACCGGTTTGGCTCAGTGGATAAAGCATTGGCCTGCGCACTGAAAGGTCCCAGGTTCTATTTCCGGTCAAGAGCATGTATCTTGGTTGCGGGCACACACCCAGTGGGGAGTGTGCAGGAGGCAGTTGATCCATGTTTCTCTCTCATCGATGTTTCTAACTCTCCCTTCCTCTCTGTAAAAAAAAATCAATAAAATATATTTTTTAAAATAAAATAAATAAATAAAATGACCACTGACTTGTGCCCTAGGTTCCACGGAGTCACCCAGTGGTCTTTCTAAAATACCAGACTGCCAACTCCTGCTGAGAACCTACTGTGTGTCAAGCCTGTGCTGGGCCTGGTGCCTGTAAGTAGCCTCACAACACTACAAGGTTAGTGTCATTTTACAGATGAAGAAATGGGCCCAGAGAGTAAAGTGACTTGCCCAAGGTCATGCAGCCAGCAAGAGGCAAAGCTGGAGCCTGTGCCCCCACAGACTGCCTCTGCTGGAAGCAATGTGCCTCCCGTGAGAAAGAGGCAGTCCCTGCTGTCCAAAAGCTCTCCCGGTAGCAGCACAGAGGCTGGCTGGGATGGGGAGCAACCCATTTGCTTATACACTGCTGGTGGGACTGTGAAATGGTCCCGCCACTCGGGCAACACTTGGGGAATTTCTACGTGCGCCTATCCTATGTCCCCTAGATTCCAATCCTAGGTGTTTAACCAAGAGAAATGAAAGCATATATCCACTTAAAGACTCGTATACAAACAACAGCTTTATTTGTAACAGCAATAACTAGAAACATCCCAAATAGGCACAGATAAATAAACTGATAATAATACAGATAAACAAACGGGTATATCCACAGAATATACTACTACTCAGCAGCAAAAAGAAACAATTTATAAACTACCGGTAGGTGCAGCAACATAGGCAATTCTCAGACATTATCTATGAACCAGGAGGTCATGGTTCCATTCCCAGTCGGGGCACAAGCCTGGGTTGCATCTCAAGCCCTAGCACAGGAGGCAGCTGATCAATGATTCTCTCTCATCACTGATGTTTCTCTCTCAATCCCTCTCCTTTCCTCTCTGAAATCAATAAAAATATTTTTTTTTAAAAGAGAAACTAAGACCTATGCATTTTATTGTATGCTAATTATACATTTTTTTTAGTCTTCAGGCTAATGATGATAAAATGGAAAGCAGATTAAAACCTGTATAGTTCCAAAGCTGATTTCTCTACAGTCTTAATGAGATCCCAAAGAAACTCTGATTTGCCCGTTAAGGGAAATTAGATTTCCTTACTGGCATTAGAAACAATTTCCCTCACAATATTACCTACCTTACATTTGCCCAAGGGGTCTGTCTAGTGGACAGAGATGGATGACTCCACCAACCCTTCCTAACAAGCCCAGTTACGGTCATGACAGCAACCGGAGCCCCCTCCCCACAACAGAGATGGCTGTCACCATGGCAACCAGAGAATGGTGGGAAAGGTGATGGGGAAGGGAGACAGAGTGCTTAAACTATGACTTAAAACTATGACTGAGTGGCAGGCTGTGAATGGCATATTCCTAACCCCCCAAATGTCCATGTCCTAATCTAGGGGTGTCGAACTCAATCAGAGAAGGGGCCAAAATCTAAAATCCAGCCTAAATCGCGGGCCGAATGGTTTACTGAACAGTCATAAACTGACAATGTCATAAACTGACAGCGGAGTGCAGTGATGACAGCGCGGTGCGGGCCACATTGCAAGGCCTGGCGGGCTGGATTTGGCCCGCGGGCCTTGTGTTTGACACATGTGTCCTAATCCCTGGGACATGTGACCGTTACCTTAGGTGGCAAATATGTCAGCACATGGCAGGAGAGATGATTGAGCTGGGGAGATTATCCTGGATTATCGGGGAGTCCTTCCAAGAGGGAGAAAGAGGGAAATGTGACACAGAGAGGAGAAAGCAATGTGAAGGCAGAGGCAGAAGCCGAAGTGATGCAGTCACCAGCCAAGGAATGCCAGCGGCCACCAGAAGCTGGAAGAAGCAAGAAACTGATTTCCCCTTAGAGCCGTGGTCGGCAAACTGCAGCTCACGAACCACATGAGGCTCTTTGGCCCCTTGAGTGTGGCTCTTTCACAAAATACCACGGCCTGGGCGAGTCTATTCTGAAGAAGTGGTGTTAGAAGAAGTTTAAGTTTAAAAAATTTGGCTCTCCAAAGAGATTTCGATCGTCATACTGTTGATATTTGGCTGTGTTGACTAATGAGTTTGCCGACCACTGGAGAGTAACAGGTGGGAGAGCGGTCCTGACAACACCTTGATTTCGGCCCAGGGAATCAGATTCCAGATTTCTGGCCTCCACAACCATGAGAAAACAAATGTCTATCTTATCAGCAACCAAATTTGTGCCCATTTGTTATAAAAGTGGATCCCACAGGAAATGATTGCCATGGCAGGAGCTCAATAAACATATCCAACCAGAAGTGAATAAATCCTATTACATGCTGTTTTATAGCCTAGTGAACCACCCCTTTAATATTATCAATATTATCACAAAGATATCTACACACCTGAAACTAATACAAAATAATATTAAATAGAAACTGTAATTGAAAAAAATTAAAAATAAAATAAGTCGGGTGTCCCTAAAGGGTTTGATTATGTAGACTCAGAACAATCCAGCAACCTAGAAAGCAAAATATATGGATATTTCTCAAGTACACATAGGCAAGATCATAAAATCCAGAGCAGTGATTTGCAACCCTAGTATCACCAACTGCTTCTAAAAATGGAATGCTCAAAAAGCATTAATTTTAGTTCAGTGGGGTTTTTAAAGTTAGTGTATGCCCCCGATGACCCTTTAATGAATCAAGTGGTTCTAAAACCATGGGAAATCGTGTCTAGGGGCTAACCACTACACCCTCAAAGCATGTGGTTAATGCAGATCAAGCTGCATGTATGCCTTGGCTACTTGGTCACTAAGAGCCCACACTGGGTGGTTTGTGGCAGGCCCTTAAGTCGGAGAGGGTATGTCACAAGAAAAGCAAACTTTCTGACCCAGAACACAAAGACTGATGGTTGCAGAGAGCAGGGCAAATGATAAGCATATTAAAGATAAGGCTATGAGCAGGTAGAGAATCAAGATTTATAACAGTAGCTAACACTGCAAAATGGAACTAAATCCTGGTTCGATTTCTTCTGTCATTGATTCGTTTTCTTACTCCTTCAGTGATATTTACTGGGCCCTTATTGTATGTCAGATCATGTTCTAGACATTGGGGGTTGAGCAGTGAACAAGACAGACAAAATTATCCTGTCCTCTGAAAGCTTCCTTCTAGTGCCGAAGGACAAAATAGAGAAATACTGAGTGTGCAGGTGACAGTTAAGAGTGATGGAGGAGGGGGGTGTAAGTCACTTCCCATACAGGTGTAAATGTTTGGGTCCAAGTTTTAAAAGTATCTCTTGAAAAGCATCATCTCCTCCCCAAAGAATTCTGCAGTAATTACGTTAATGAGTCCCAGGGTAATCACAGCGTTCAGAAAAATGAACCAAGAAAGCTATGCACCAGAAAGGTCCAATTAAGAAGGGGCAAATTGAAGATCCAATAATAGCTACCACTTCTCCGGATGCCGAGATGCACTATTCTCAGCCCCTGATACACCGGTGTCTTCATTTCATCCTCACATTGAACTAATGAAAAGGGCAAGGCTAACATCGTTTCAACAGATGGAAAAAAGAAAAACAAAAACTGGAAGCTCAGAGCAATTAAGGAATTGGCCCAAGGTGACACGTGTGCTAAACGTGCTAAAGGATGATGTCGGGATTTGACTTGGAGCCCACGCTGCTCTGACTTTCCATATCAATGTCCACTGGTGGCCCGGGGTTTTCTTTTACCAACACCAGTCTTCCTTATCCTATCCAAGATTTGCCTTTCAGTATTTTTACTGAGCCTTACAACCACACCAATCACCAAGAAAAGAACTGGAGGCCTGGTTCCATATTTGCAGAGTCTTCTTTTCTGAAAATAACAAGAACGGAATGGCAGGGAAGACCCTCAAATTTAAATATCACTTCCTAGATCCAATTAGAAGTTATTTCTTCAAACACTTGACATTATAAACAAACACAAAGGAGTTCCAGTTTGATTCGAGACTAAATTAGCCTTACGGCAAATGAGAGTTCATGTAGCCCATTTCTTACCAGGTATAGACATCTCAAACCGAACACAACCCACATGGACCTCTTGACTGTCCCCCATCCTACCCACAAGCATGCTCCTCCACTGTGACCTGCATCTCCAAAATGGACATGTCAACCACCCAGCCTCTCGGGCCTACAAACTCAAGAGCTCTCCATGACCCCTCTCTTTCTCTCACCTCCTCATCCAGTCCATCAGCAATTTTTAGCCTCCCCATTCCAAATCGGTCCCTTTTCTCCATTTCCCTGCCCCACCTTCCCACCCCCAACTTTAAGCCCCAGTATCTATTGCCTGGACCACCATGATGAGCTCCTAACTGATCTCTGTTTCCCAGTCTGGCTCCTTGAAAATCTCATCTCCACAGAGAAGAAGCCAGAGAGAACTTTTGAAAGCATGAATCGAGACCACGTCACTTCCTTGCTAAAATTCTTCTGAAACACAGTGTTAAATTCTTCCCCCACCTACAACGTGCTGTGCAATCTGGCATCGGCCTGTTGAACCTCAGGCTCTTGCGGTTCACTCTCCCCTGCTTCTCTCTATATAAAAACCGAACGATGGCTGAACAGATAATGTGAACTTCAGGGAAGACAGTAAATTATTCCCATGAGTACTTGGCCTTTATTTCATCATCATTTTTAAATCTTTTTTAAAACTTCATAGCACCTGTTACTTTCTGAAATTTTCTGTTCAGTTGTTTAGATGCACTCTTTAACACCACTCTGTAGTCTGCACTATGCTATTATCTCTGAAGTATTTACTTTAAATCAGTATAATGGTAAATTATAGAAACTCTTACATGTGCATGTTCCCTGTGCTCTGATTATTTCACACTCTCTCAGCCAATGAGTGTGCGGCCCGTGTCCTGGAAGCGCTCTTCTGTGTTGAGTGTGTACGACAATATGACGTTTTCTCTCCTGTGACCTCCCCTCTGTGTTATTTATTTTAAGTTCTGGCTCAGTCCGCCTTCCTGAGGTCATGGGTGACGGGACTGAGAGTGCTACAAGCAAATTAAGGCAGAATATGAAACTGAACATTAACATGTAAGTTTTACAGCAACTTGAGGACATCAGAATACAAACTGCTGGTGGGTGACTGGTGTGAAGGGCATTATTAAAGCATGGAAGACTCGCCAAGAACTTGATGGCTAGAGATTGTCAGGAACTGCAGGCAATTTGGAAAGAACTATCAAAGGAAGATTCCGTGAGGCCCAAAAGTGCAGGTAACTCAAGTGAGTTAGCCCACAAATTTGCACCAAGGCATTCATTCCCCTGAACTAGGAAAGAGTGGGCTCCTTCTACCTTTTGATTCTGCGTCTCCTCCACTATCTCCTGAGAAGATGCCCATGTGTTTTGTTCACTGGAGTACTCCAGCTCCTAGAATAGTGCCTGGCACAAAGTAGATGCTCAATAAAATAGTCTCTAAACAAATAAATTCGTGAACAGAAAAATATATTTTCTAGGTTTTCTCTCTACCCTCCTCTCTCTTCCTTTTCACAGATACAGCTCTGCCTTTATAAGACCCCTTGAGAAGGCCAAAGTGTGCAATCACAGAGCCATCATAAATCTCCTCCACATCACTAATGGACCCTCAGCCACTATTCAGATATGGGAAGCATAGCCCCAACAGCAAGACATTAACCATTAGAAAGAGACAATGCTTTTGGAGTCTGTGGTAGACTAGAAAACAGTGAGTCTATTGTGGTTAGAATAATGAACATTGGCAGGTAGCTATAAAACAAACTCAAGATGAGACCTCAGTAGTGTACACAGTATATTTCACCTACACAGTGTGATTCATGTAGGAATTATTATTATTAATTTTACCCCTTCTCAACCTTGCCTCTATCTAAATACCCCAGTGGATTTTAAATTATACAAAAGCATGAGCTACTCCAGTTCATCCTAAATCCAATCCAAAAATAAATTGTTTAATATACATTGCAGGTAAAATATAGTCCCCAAGTAAAATAACTGCAATCCAGGGTAAAAATTCTGTTGGCTTCATAAGCTACATGAAAAAAAAAAAAAATTATACTAACTTTCAAGAATTGAGAGGGAAAAGGGAGCAGCAAGAGCAGTTACTGGTGCTATTTTGTGACATAAAAAGAATTAAACGTTAACGTGCAGCTTCCACAACATATCAGATCTCCAAGGACGGGGAAAGTTCTCTGTCTATACAGGGGTCTTCAAACTTTTTAAAGTGGGGGCCAGATCACGGTCCCTCAGAGAGCTGGAGGGCCGGACTATATGAACTACTAATTCCTACTGTAACACCTCGGCTGTGCTCACTGCCCAAAAAACCTGGCGGGCAGGATCAGACTCCTCTGTGGGCCGCATGTGGCCCGCGGGCCGTAGTTTGAAGACCTCTGGACTCTATAGCATCAATATGGAAACAACTCAGTTTCCAAACTCAAGGGGCCCCCTTTCTCCTAGTTGCATTGCATGTAAATGACTGCCTGATAAGTCAGCTGGAAGCAATCTTAGCTTTCGCACACCATGGACAGGGTGAGTTGACCAAGCAATCTAATCTAACGGGCAAAGAGCTAGAGCTCCCAGGGTGTGGTTCACATTTCACAAGCATCCCTAAGGGCCCCAGGACCTGAGATCCAAGGGCGATTAGAGGCAGGGCAAAAGACCTCATCCACCACCTCTCCAAAAAGCCCCGTTCTCTGGGCTCTGCCACGCTTATTTGCCTCCAGCTTGTTTTGTGAAACAATGTAAACGGCAGCGTCCCATCTGCTCCTTTCAAGCCTCAACACCTCAAGTGTGCTGGGAGCCCCTTCCCTCCACATCCCCGAGCCGACACGTGTCCACAGTAGTCTTCCCAGCTGTGAGGGCAGCCAGCAGGGAACTTCCAAATGAATTTAATGGGGAATGTTATTATTATTTAGTGAATTAAAATAGCAAACTGCCCGTTCCGAAAGGAGAGAAAGATTTACTTAAAAAAAAAAAAAAAAAAACACAAAAAAACAAAAACTAAACTTGCGTTGCAGAGATTGGAGGTCCCAAGCCCCCACCCACTAGGCAGAGGGTAGCACGCGCTGGAAGGCACTGAGGACAAGCAGCAGGTTTTTGGTGGTGGTGGTGGTGGTGGTGGTGGTGGTGGTGGTGGTGGTGGTGGTGGTTTTAAACACTTAAGTTTTAAAATGAACTAAGTTATGGAGAGGATTGCTGTGATCGGACCAGATGCACTAAGGCTTTTCATTCGGCCATAAAGCACGTCCCCTCTGCCTTCTTTCCTCAGCCGTTCCTTCAGGAGGGCAGGCAACCGCTAGCTAGCGGGCAGGGCCCGGGACCCGCGCGCTCCGGTCCCCGCAGGTGCCAGCCAGCACCCAGGAAAACGCGGGCTCCTGCCCCCCTCCCTGCCAACGAAGTACAGCCCTGGACACCCGGGGTGCCCGGCTTGGGCATCCCACCTGGAAAGGAGCAGCGGTGCAGGGAGAGCACCGGCGTGGGGACAGCACCCGCTCGCTGGTGGCACGATCGCGCGCGCACAGGCTTACACACACACACACACACACACACACACACACAGCGGCGCGCTGTGGAGAGGGGAGGGGAGGGAGGGAGGGCGCGGGCGGCGGGCCCCGTACCTGTTCTGCCAGCCCTGGAGGAGGTTGGTGTACTTGCTGAGCACGCCCTCGAGCGCCGGCTCCCTCCGGCGGCCGCCGTCTCCCCCGGACGGGCTGGCGGCCACCGAGCCCGGGCTGCTGCGGCTGCCCCCGCCGCCGCCGAGCCCGGCCACCGCCGCCGAGCGGCCCGAGATGCCCCGGCTCGCCAGCGAGCAGGAGGGCGAGGAGCCCGCCGAGGTGGCGCGGCTGCTGCTGCGGCTGCTGCTGTGGCTGCCCCCGCCGCCGCCGCCGTCCGCGCCCTGGGCCGCCCTCTCCATGGCCCGTGCGCCCCGGAGCCCGGTGCCCCGTGCCCGCCCGCCGGGGCTCCTGCCGCGGTGACCGCGGCGCCGCTGCTCCGGCTCCGGGCGCCCGGGCCGCGCGTGGCCGCTCCGGATCCCGGGGAAAAGCCTGACTCACACGGGAGGGAGAGAGAAGGAGGCGGCGGAGGAAGAACTGGGAAGGAAGCCAAACGGGGCTGGATGCAGCTGTGGCCGCCCCTCCTCCCGCCGCGGCCCCGGCCCCGGCCCCGGCCCCTCCCTCCGCACTAGTTTCCCGGGCAAGTTCGGAGCGGGCGGCCGGTTAGGGGAGCCCTCCTCGGGCTCCTCCGGCTCTTCCTTGGGGTCCCGGGGGTCGCTCTGGCCCAGGGGCTGGGGGGCAGTCCCGGGCGCCGATCCACGGGGCAGACACGCCCCGTCACCCCTGGCGCTCCTCGTGTCGCCCCCTCCCGGATCCGAAGGGGCGAACGGGAATCTCTGCGAGTCACTACCCCACCCCCAACCCACCCCGGGGGACCTGGAGGGAGTGGCGGCCCCACCCACCCGGTCCACCCGGATATGGACCTGCCGGGCCTAATCCAGACTCACTCTCCCGCCTTCCGCGCCAAACCTGGGCCGGACGCAGGTACACAGTAACCTAGAAATGAGCATCGCAGGTGGAGCTAAACAACAGGGCCCAAGGTCCTCCAGGATCCCCGGCGTGAACAGTGGGGGGGGGGGGGGGGGGAGTGTAGGAAGTGGGGGGGCGGTTAATCCTCACAGATAAACTATCCTGGGGCATTTTCACGCGGTGGAGCTAAATGGAGTAAGGTGAGAAAATTCAAGATTCCTGCAAATGCCCCCCCCTCCCCCATTGAATGGCCTAGCCACTTTACTTGCACCCTAATCCCCACCCTGATGGCCACACGTAAGCCTGGTACATCAGCACCTACACGTGTTACACAATACCAAGCAGCTGGGAGCCAGAGGCTTCAAAACGGGTAAGACTGCCCTGAAATGGACAGATGTTTACCCAGCGAAGCATTCTGTGTCCGCTGTCATTTCTGCCCCACCCCCACTGCAACTAAGTTTCCCAACTTAAAATTGTTGCTCTTTGGCAAAGGTAGATGGGTTGCACTCTCTCCAACCCACTAATAATTTTTGTGAGTATAAATATCCAAAGCAATCTGGAAGTTTCTAAAATTACCTAGAAAATAGCTTTGAGGAGCTCAGACACGCAAGATGACAAAAAAAAAAAAAAAAAAAAAAAAAACAAAGGGTGGTAGATGGAGTGCTGTTCAAAGGATCTACAAACCCATAAAGTAATATAAATAATTCAGCAGTTTGAAAAATCACGACAGGGAATAGAGTCAGCTCTCCTGGGAATAATTCCCCAAGCCTGATCCCTTTCTAGCTTCAAGTCCTTCCAGGAAACTTTCCGAGATGGCTTTGCTCCAGAAATGTTTGTGGAGAAACTTCTGGGGCTGATGAGAAGTGGCTGTGCCCCTGAATAAATTACAGTTCTAGGTGCCTACACACTATAGAAAAGAAAAGTTTACCCCAAATGATTGCATGGTAGGAAGGACCAACTTTGGAGCTGGGCAGAGCTGAGTTCAAATCGTGGCCCTTCGTTTTCTCACCTGCAAAAGGAGACCCCTGATATTGCTGGCTGTGGTGAATTAGGTGAGGATGTTTATTTGCTCAAAATATTCACTGCCTCTGCCCTGGCCGGTGTGGCTAGGTTGGGTGAGCATCATCCAAAGGTCTCTGGTTCAATTCTGGTCAGGGCACCTACCCAGGTTTCAGGTTCCAGGTTCTATCCCCAGCTGGGGTACATACGGGAGGCAACCCGATCACTGTTTCTCTCTCAATCAGTGTTCCTCTCTCTCCCTCTCCCTTCCTCTCTCCCTAAAATTAATAAAAATATATTCTAAAAACAAAACAAAAACAAAAAAAGTACCACCTCTTCCTGTGGAAGAAGTATCTCCCTCCACGCTGACCTCGGGTTTGGTCATGGGATCGCTTTGGCCAGTGGAATGTGAACAGAGGTACCGTGTCTCCCCGAAAATAAGACATCCTCCGAAAATAAGACCTACTTACAGGTTTCCTTCTGAGTGAAATATAATGCATCCCCCGAAAATAAGGCCCCCCTAGGCTAAACATGAGAGATTTGGTCCACGGATTCTGAAAGAAATGGAGTCACAAGAAATTCACCAGGAAATTCAGGAATTGGATTGTTATGATGATGTTCCAGAAGATGATGACATGATTGTCATTGAATAAATGAGTAAATTCTTGATACTGTAGGATTCATAGTTTGTCTGGTTTGTGTTGACAACTACTGTACTACTGTACTGTATACAGGTAATAAATTTCCTTTATTTTCATTTAACAATAAATGTGTACCGTATTCTTCTTCATGGAAAAATAAGACATCCCCTGAAAATAAGACCTAGCACATCTTTGGGAGCAAAAATTAATATAAGACACTGTCTTATTTTCAGGGAAACAGGGTAGTATTGGCCACTTCCACACATGAGCTTTAAGAGCCATCCTGTGGTCCCTGCATCTTTCTTTTCTCCTTCTGCGAGGTGAGCAGCATGTCCCAGATCATTTGTGTCCTGGAGTGAGAAGACACATGGAATACGTGTGTGAGCCATGTCACATGTGCAAAATGTTTGTTGTAAGCCACTTGGGTTTCAGGAATCATTTTATACCACAGAACAGCTTTGTCTAAACCAATTTATACACCAATTAGCATGTGCGTGCTCATGAAGTCCTTCACTGACATGAAGACCGAGGAGGGGAACTGTAGATGTCACTTACAATGTGCCCCAACAGCTCGCCTTCCGATGGGAGACTGCCCGCTCCTGCTAAAGAGGCAGTGACATCATCTTGTTTCCTACTATGCAACCTCTACCACCATTATCCATCCCACCCCGCCAACCTGTGGCCACATGAGCTAACACAGCAAGTTCTCACTTTGGACTAAATAAAATATGGAAACCCTTGAGACAGGAGAAGGGGGGAGGAGCTCAACAGAAAAGAGTTCTCAAGTCCGGCATCTCAGGCTGTTCAGGCTGCTCTAACAAAATACCGGTAGCTTATAAACAACAGAAATGCATTACTCACAGTTCTGGAGGCTGGAAGTTGGAGATCAGGGTGCCAGCTTGGTCAGGTCCTGGTGAGAGTCCTCTTCGGGGTCCCAGGCTTCTCACTGTATCCTCACATGGCGGAAGGGGGTAGGGAGCCCTGTGGGGATTCTTTTATAAGAGCACAGGTCCCTTATTGCCCAATCACACACACACACACTGTTGTCTGTGTCCATGGGATATGCATATAAGTTCTTTGGTTAATCTCTTCCCCGTCAGAGATCTGTCAGTCTGTTCCATGCATCCATGCTTGCCTCTGGATTTAATTTGTTTGTCAGTTTATTTTGTTCATTAGATTCCACATATGAGTGAGATCATGTGATACTTGTCTTTCTCTGACTGGCTTATTTCACTTAGCGTAATGGTCTCCAAGTCCATTCATGATGTTGCGAAGAGTAAAAGATCCTTCTTTTTTGACAGCTGCATAGTATTCCAATTATGTAAACGTACCACAGCTTTTTTTATCCACTCATGTACTGACGGTACGTGGGCTGTTTCCAGATCTTAGCTACTGTAAATAACGCTGCTCTGAATATAGGGTTGCATATATTCTTTCTGGTTGGTGTTTCAGGCTTCTTAGGATATATCCACGAAAGTGGGATCTCTGGGTCAAATGGCATTTCTTTTTTTAATGTTTTAAGGGAACTCCATACTGTTCTCCACAGTGGCTGCAGCGGTCTGCATTCCCACCAGCAGTGCACTGGGGTTTCCTTTTCTCCGTATCTCTGTCAGCATTTGTTGTTTGTTGATTTATTGATAGTAGCAATTCTGGAAGGTATGAGGTGAGACCACACTGTAGTTTTAATGTGTATATCTCTCATTATTAGTGACATTGATCATTTTTTCATGTCTATTGGCTATCTGTAGGGGACATCTGTAATACTGTCAACAATAAAAAATAAACTTAAAAAAGAAAAGAATACTGATCCCCTTCATGAGGGCTCCACCCTCGTAACCTAAGCACTTACCAAAGGCCCTACCTCCGGACACCATCACATTGGGCATTAGGATCTCCACGTATGGACTTTGGGGCAGGGAGAGGCTTATCAGACCATATACGCCAGAATAGATCACGAATAAGACATCTGTGTGGGATCAGAAACGTCCGAGGAAGTAAGTCAGGAGCAAGAGGTAGGTGGAAAGAGAAACTCTGACAGCCCTAGCTTACCCCTTATCTTATCATATTTCTACCCAACAAAATCCAAGAGAATTTGCATCTTCCTGGGAAATCAAGAACTAAGCAAAAGACTTATCTTTAATCTGTTAGGGCTGCTGTTAACAGAAAACCACAGACTGGATGGCTTACACAAAACACAATTTCACCCTAGCCAGTTTAGCTCAGTGGGTAGAGTGTAAGCCTGAGGACTGAAGGGTCCCAGGTTTGAGTCCAGTCAAGGACATGCACTTTGGTTGCCAGCTTGATTCTGGGTCCTAGTCGGGGGGAGTGCAGGAAGCAGCCAATCAATGAGTCTGTTTCACATTGATGTTTCTCTTGGTACGTCTCTCCCCTTCCCTTCCACAATCTCTAAAAATAAATGGGAAAAAAACCCTCGGGTGGGGATTAACAACAACAAGGAAAAGAAACTTTGACAACGTTCAGAAACCTTGATGTCCTCAAATCCCTTGCCCCAGGAAACCACTTAAGCTGTGCTTCCACAGGCTCTTAAGCAGAAAATGGAAATGACGTTGATGGGAAATAAACAGCTTCTAAAAACGAACAAATAGTGCTGGAACAATTGGATATTTATATGCAAAAAAAAAAAATTTTTTTTTTTTAGTTTTTAAAAATTTATTTAAGAATTTATAAATAAATTTTTACACTTTACACAAAAATTACCTCAAAAGGGACCAAAAACTAAAATGTGAAATGTAAAGCCATCAGACTTTAAAAAAAAAAAACATAGGAGAAATCTTTATGAACTTGGGGTAGGAAAATGGAGCCAATACACATTACCTTTTGTGAAAAGGGAAGGTTCATGGAGAGGGTAGACCCAGGGGCTCAGGGCGGGGAGTCCGGAACCACAGAGAATGATTCTCAGCCCTTGGAGACCTAATCAAGGAACTTGCAACTGTTTGCCTGACTGGGTTTCAGAACCATCATGGACCACTGACCCCAGCTTCCTGTTTTCCCCCTTTCTGAACTGGCATGTCTGGAGCAGTTATCCTGTGTGTCTCACTTTGTGTGTTGAGGGGGCCGGGGGCAGAGAAGCTGTCCCCTCAGTTTCCCAGGTCACCAGGAGCTGATCTTAAGGACTTGCACCCTATGAGCCTCTTCTCTCCTGGACCAAACTTGGATGGCAAAGTTCTGGACTTGAGGCTGGCGCCGTGATGGGATGAAACTCTTGGGGGCCCTTGGGGAGTGGATGGGTGCACTTGGCATGTGGGAAGATTATAAATAATTTGTGTCCAAAGGGTGGACTGTAGTGGTTTCAAAGATATGTCAACAGCCTAGCCAGCATGGCTAAGTGGTTAAACGTTGACCTATGAACCAAGAGGTCACGGTTCGATTCCCAGTTAGGTCGGGCTTGATCCCCAGTGGGGGGCGTACAGGAGGCAGCCGATCGATAATTCTCTCTCATCATTGATGTTTCTATTCTCTCTCCCTCTCCCTTCCTCTCTGAAATCATTAAAAATATACATATTTTTATTGATTTTTTTGCAGAGAGGAAGAGAGAGGGATAGGGAGTTAGAAACATCCATGAGAGAGAATCATCGATCAGCTGCCTCTTGCACACCCCCTACTGGGGATGTGCCCACAACCAAGGTACATGCCCTTGACCGGAATCGAACCTGGGACCTTTCAGTCTGCAGACCGATGCTCTATCCACTGAACCAAACTGGTTTCGGCAAAAAATATATTTTAAAAAACTCACAAAGATATGTCAACAAATTGTATGATATGCCACCTCTCAAGAGGTGCAGCTTAATTTCTCTCCCCTTTAGTGTGGAGTGAGCTTTGCGAATGACTTCTAATGAACAAAATATGACAGAATTGTTGAAATGTCATGTCCAAGGCCAGGTTATAAAAAGACAATGGTTTCAGTCTTGGCTGTGGGTTCTCTCCCTCTTGCTCCTCGCTCACTCTAGGGAAGCCAGTTGCCCTGTCAGGGGGCCACTCAAACAGCCAATGGAAAAGCCCATGCAGGAAGAACTAAGCCGCCAGCCCCAGTGTGAGTAACCTGGGCAGCAGGTTTTTCTGAGGAGCCATATAGGGCATTACCTGGTCAGACCTGGAGGCAGCTGCACCCCTGACAAACAGCTTGACTTCAGCTTCCTGAGAGACCCTGAGTCAGAAGCACCAGGTTCCTCAGAAACTGTGAGACAATGAGTGTGTTGTTTGGAACAATTTGTTACTCGGTAATAGATAACTAATCGGACCGGCCACCTTGAGACTTGTCATTTTGTTATTTTTATCTCTGTAGTGCCTTCTCACTGCCGTTGGCCAACTTTTCGTGTCCTGATGATACGAAGCAGGGAAAATAAGAGAGTTCGAGACAGGTTGAAAAATATGTATCCGTGTGTTACTGGCAGAAGTATAGACATATAGAAACGTGAAACAGAATAGAGAGGCTAGAAATAGCTCCATGTGAAATAGCCAATTGATTTTTGACAGATGCAGGAAGGCAATTCCATGGAGCTCTCTGTATCAGTTTCCTATGGCAGCTGTAAAATAGTACCACAAACCTAGTGGCTTAAAGACAAATCAAATTTATTATTACAGCCCTGGCAGTCAGAAGTCTGAAAATGGGCCTTTCAGGCCAAAATCGAGGTGTTTTTCTAAAGGATCGAGGGGAGAATCAGTTCCTTGCCTTTTCCAGCTTCTAGGAGCAACCTGTCTTCCTTGGCTCCTGCCTTGTCATTTTGTGATTTTTACCTCTTTGGTGCCTTCTCACTACCATTTACCAACTTTTCAAATCCTGAGGCTCTGAAGCATGAAATAGCCAATGGAAAAGCCCACGCAGGAAGAATGAAGTCATGACGGCTACCAGCCATATGTGAGTAACCAGGGAAGCAGACTTTAACCTCACTCCAATCTCTGCTTCTTCCTGTCACCTCCTTACCTGATTCTGATTCCCCTGTGTCGCTCTTATAAGGATCCTTGGGATTACACTGGGCCCTCCTGGATGATGTTCTCAATAAATGATGGTGGAACAACTGGACGTGAACCTGCCCAGAAGAAGAAGAATGAGGATGAGGAGGAGGAGGAGGAGGAGGAGGAGGAGGAGGAGGAGGAGTAGGAGGAGGAGGAGAAAGATGTTGATCTATATCTCACACCTTATGCAAAAAACAAAAACAAAAAAACGCCAAAACCAGTTTGGCTCAGTGGATAGAGCATCAGCCTGCAGCCTGAAAGGTCCCAGGTTCAATTCCGGTCAAGGGCATGTACCTTGGTTGCAGGCATATCTCCAGTGTGAGGTGTGCAGGAGGCAGCTGATCGATGTTTCTCTCTCATCAATGTTTCTAGCTCTCTATCCCTCTCCCTTCCTCTCTGTAAAAAATCAATAAAATATATATTTAAAAAAAAACAACAATTGATTCAAATGGATCATAAACCAAAATGTAAAAGGTAAAACTCTTAAACTTTCAAAAGAAAATATAGGAGAAATCTTTGTGAACTTTGGATCGAGGAAACCAGTTTTAGATAATACATCAAAAGCACAATCCATTGAAAAATTAGATTTTATAAAAATTAGAAACTTTATCTGTGAAGATACTAATAAGGATGAAAAGACACACTACCTACTGGGGGAAATATACTTGTGAATCTGACACGGTGCTTGTCTTCAGGATATGTAAAGAACTCTCAAAATGCAAAAATAAGAAAATAAACAGCATTGCCTTTGAAATAGGAAAAGATGCAAACAAGCACTTCACCAAACAAGACTTAGCGATGGCAAATAAGCATATAAAGAGATGCTCAACACCATTAGTCATTAGGCAAATGCAAATTAAAACTACAATGAAATACTACTGTTAAAAAAAAAAATTCAACTGAGTGAATATTAAAGACTTAGTACTGGCTTTATTGGACAACTCATGAGTCAGGCAGCATCCCATCCAGCCAATAAATATCATAGATGAGAGCTCCGGAGGCCAAGCTGCAGGAAAAGGAAGGCTTTTATAGACAGAAAGGGAGAGTTCTAGCAGAGAGGATAGTTTCAGGCTTCGGAGGAGACTCCTTTGGGGGATGGAAGGTGTGGGGAGTACCTCACTAATGCTGACCAGGAAATTCCAGACTGCACAGTTAAAATCATATCCCTGGGGGAGGCTGAGACTGTGATTGGGTTAGGTAGTAAGTCATGTTGGCTGACATGTGGCTTGGTTTAGTATAAGTAATTCCATTTTAGGCCTGTTGCTTCTTCTTCTTCTTTTTTAACACTACATAGCTAACTGCATGACAAAACACACAAGAGGTGAGGACTCAGAGTTACTGGAACTCTTATACATTGCTGCTGAGTATCAAATAGGACAGCCACTTTGGAAAACTCTTTGGCAGTTTTATTGCTTTCAGAGAGAAAATGAGAGAGAAGGATAGAGAGATAGAAACATCAATGATGAGAGAGAATCATCAATTGGCTGCCTCCTGCACACCCCCTACTGGAGATCGAGCCTGCAACCCAAGCATGTGCCCTTAGCTGGAAATGAACCCAGGACCCTTCATTCTGCAGGCCAATGATCTATCCACTGAGCCAAACCATCTAGGACAATGTGAAATTCTTTATAAATTCAAAGTGCACTACAAATGCCAGCTATGCTACTGCTAATGGAAGAAAACATCCAGATATTCTAGTTCTGCAACAGTGGTGAGATTCCTAGAAGACCATAAAATAGATAACACAGGTTTTAAAAACCCAAAGAAAGCTTCTGTCCAAAAATGAAGTGATATGCAGGCAGTGCAATGAACAGGCATGCAGTATGGAGCCACTACTAATGATTACCCTAGACCAGTGTTTTTCAACCTTTTTTGGGCAAAGGCACACTTGTTTCATGAAAAAAATCACGAGGCACACCACCATTAGAAAATGTTAAAAAATTTAACTCTGTGCCTATATTGACTATATATAAAGTAATTCTCTTGAATAGGAATCAAATAAACACAAAGAAAGTATTTTATAATTACTTTATTATGAAATATTAAGTAAACAAAATAGTGAAAAATTATAAAATTCTTGTCTTGTCTGCACCTACGGCACACACCTCGGAACAGCGGTTGAAAAACACTGCCCTAGACATCCCAGCTCATCGCCCTCCCACCTCATCGCCTGACAAAATGGAAATGGAGGATGAAGCCAACCTCGGCACGTTTCTGACAGGGAAAATGCGATCCAGAAAGAAGAGGAGACTTCTACAGCGTCACACTGTGAGCTGATGGTAAAGTGAGGGTCACCATCTCATGGTAAAATGTTCCGTTCCAATTATAGTCTTACACAGAATGCAAAGTAGTTCTTGCAAATCCCCAAAATAGTTCTTCTAGCTTCTCAGCAGCTAACCCCAAATAACCAGATTGGCAGGTTACTGAAACAGGCAAGAGTCCAGACACATAAAAGGGGAAAAACAATGTAATGTTCCTATAAAGGAAAGCATCTGTCCAAAGAAACATTTTAAATTTAGTTATTATTTTATTTTAATCCTCACCCGAGGATATTTTTCCCATTGATTTTCAGAGTGGAAGGGAAGGAGGGTGAGGGGAGAGAGAGAAACATGGATTGACTGCCTTTTGCACACACCAGGAATTGAACCCTCAACCCATCAGTCCAAGGGCCAATGCTCTAACCACTGAGAAAACCAACCAGGGTGAAACCTTTTAAAATTAACTGAGAGGCTGAAACCGGTTTGGCTCAGTGGATAGAGCCAAGGCCTGAGGACTGAAGGGTCCCAGGTTCGATTCCGGTCAAGGGCATGTACCTTGGTTGTGGGCACATCCCCAGTGTGCAGGCGGCAGCTGATTGATGTTTCTCTCTCATCATTATTTTTAACTCTCTATCCCTCTTCCTTCCTCTCTGTAAAAAATTAATAAAATATATATATATTTTTTAAATTAAATTAACTGAGAATTGTAAGGTTTTTTTCCCTACAATCTGCTGGGAGGATTTGATTTCTCCCTCCCACCCATGCCAGACAACAATGACAATTGTGGGTAATTTTACTTGGCTCCTTCTCAATCTCTTAAGTATGGGCCATTCTCTGCCTCTAAATATGAGCCAACCTCCATTATGATCAGAAGAATTTATTTTTAGTATAAATTTCCAAGGAGGAAAGGAGATCGGTGAACCTTAAGGTTTTAATCCTCGGATCTAAGAATTGGTTTTCCCAAAGTTCAAAAAGATAAAAGACCCTTCTACAGGAAATCCATACTGCAACTCTGAATTCCCCAGTCTGAGCAAAGAGGGGAATTCCAGAGAGAAGCTGCTGCCATGGGTGGCTGTTTCTTTCTGGATTAAACCTAACATTCAAGTTCATTTCTGGAGGTTGGAACTACTGAAGGAAGAAAACAAAACTGCCTGAAGCAGAGGCCCAAAAAGCAGTAAGTAAAGAGGTCCTACTCTCCAGAGAGTACAGAATTTAAAAACAAAACAAATTTACATATATATTTTTTTAACTTGGCAATTATTCTGGACAGGTAAAAAGCTGATTTTTGTGTGAACTCCATTCCAAGTAGCAATGAGGTTGCGAATCTTGAGAACTGAAGCGGAGCGGCTTCGACCCTCCTCCCCACTCACATTGGGACAGAAGCCAGAAGGAAGGAAATGATCATGAAGACTCATCTTGACGCAAAGGTGGGTGCCTTTATTCATAGAGACTGTGCCCTTCTTGGCGCCGAATGGCTTGCTTTCTGACAGGAACACATTTAGGATCATCATACGCTCAAATTTACTAGCAGGCATTATGCAGCACATCATTTCTGGCTATGAAAGCACACCCGATTGATGTGCATATCAGGGCCCTATAAGCATGACTATTCCAATGTCGAGAGATGGTGTTTAAGTTCTAATAGTCTCCTTGTGAGCACTTATGAGCGTCATTTGTTTTTTAAGAAGACAGAGAAGAATCAGTAAATTGGCAGATGTCAGACAGAAGGAGTTTTTATTTTACTCTCCACATCAAACAGCCTGCTTACAACAACTGTCATCAAACAAACATTTCGGGAGAAGAGACAGAAGAGCTGTGGCATAGTGGCCTTTGGGGTCCAGTGGATTTGAGGGGGCATTTGGCTTTGCCTTTTTTCCTGTCATGTGGGCAATTCTCTCTTGGAGCCCCAGTATTTTTATCTGAAGATATGGAGAGTACCCACCTCACAGTGCTTTAGTTGGGCTCAAAATAAAATATTTTGGGTTATGCTTTGTAAACAGTAAAGTACTAAAAAATGGGAGGGAGAGTTTGGGTTTTTATTTTCCTTTCAGCATTTTTTTCCTCCCCCATAAAGAGGAATGTCCTCACCATCAAGTACCTCACACGTAGCAATTACCCTGTCTAATGAAAATCACCCACAAAATAGTCCTCCGAGTCCTGAGTCCATTGATTTCTTGGTACAAGGGAGAGTTGGTAAGTCAGAAGTTGAGGTGGTTGTAATTGGATTACAACATAGGTGACTTTGCAACTGTGTCAATTTGGGATTGCAATGATTGAAATACTTCATTCTGTCAACCAGCAAAACCCATAAGCAAATTTCAAGTAATTTGATTGTCAAATGTAAATGTGGTCCTTAGATAATTTGAATTTTCTGTTCTGTAGCTGTTTCTTCCTACTGGCTCCCCATCTATTGAGTTAGGACTGTGAATTTCACCCTTTCCCTCTTTGACCCTAGCCTCCTATTCCCGATTGTTCCCACTGGACTGCATCTATTGGATTTTCCAGCTTTATTGAGGTTTTCCTCTTTGGTTATAGTAAATCAATGCAGAGTTTCTATCTCAGTTCTTTTTCAGCTATCTTAGATAAACAAAATTTATTTTTCCAAAGGAGTGCAGTCATTTGCATAGTCATTCACGCTTTAATATAATTGGATCCTTAACATCTCTTCAGTTATTTGCATTCGTAAGAGAATGCAAGGTTGAGGAAAATGCATAAAGGAAGAAAGACGAGGAGGGATATAATTTGCAAATTCAAGTCAGCCAGATGTGGATGACTGTCTCCTGATTTTTAGTTCTCACTTAGTCCTGTGCAGCTGGCACCACTGCTCTGAGACGTACAGACTTGATTAACTGCCTCCCCTCTGCTCTCTGCATGGCATTATGTTAAGCCTGGGGACAGGCTACACTGGGGCTACAGCAGCCACCTGGGGTGTGGCACCTGGCAAAGTTATCCCTGTCTTGCCAGTTGCTCCCCCATGTTGTTCCCCTATGTCGGTGAAGAAATGGCCATTCATTCTTTTTGAAAATGTGATAATTTATTATGCTTTAAAAGATTTTTTTAAAAATCATTTTAAAAATCAAAAGCCAGCCCAGCCTGTATTGCTCAGTGGTTGAACATCAACTCATGAATCAGGAGGTCATGGTCTAATTCCCGGTCAGAGCATTAAGGGAATTAAGGAAGGGAGAGGGGAGAGGGAGGGAGAGGTAGAAACATCAGTGATGAGAATCATTGATAGGCTGTCTCCTGCACGCCTATATATATATATATATATATATATATATATATATATATATATATATATATGAAAGTAAACAAAAAGCCATTCATATGTCTTGTTTTGGAGGTTCAAAAATGGCTGTCTCAACTACACTGAGGTGCCAGGAAGAGGATCCCTACCCTGACAGCCTGGCCTTCCTGATGTGCCCCCTGGCTGGGCAGTGAGAGCAAGAGAGCACTGTGGGCTAGGCTATTACAGAACTCTTCAAACTGATTCAAAATCATTTTGCTATGGTCTCGGAACTGGGCTTGAAGTCAGGGTGTTAGGAGGGTCATTCAATTCCCTCACCTTAGGTCAGTGCTGAAATGTTCAGGAGAGGCCTCTTCAAGACTAATTCCCTTCATCTTGAGAACTCATGCTGTGGCCTCTGCTGTTTCTAAAGGTCTGAGTCTCATGGTCTAATGATTATCTTTGTGGGAGACATTATCTTCCGGTTAGAAATTTCAGCCTTCATTTCCCCTTCTTTAATCATAGCAGTCTATTCCATTTGAGGCTTTCTGCCTGCACCCAGTAAGTGAGGGTTCATTTTCCTGGGTCTTAGACAAGCCTCAGTCCCACTTTCTTTTTCCATTTACTATCTGTACCGGTTAATAATGCAGATTTTTTTTCAATAGATGGAGTTACACATATGTTGATATATATGCGATTTGATATGTATGCTATTTTGTTGTATTGACAGCAATCTTTAAAACTTAATATGCCAAATTTGCTGAAGGTGTTAACATCATAGATATTTTTACACTTAAAAATGTTGAATTTCAGGGGACCATTTCCCCCTCCCCATGTGGGAGTCTGTACTTGTTCTTCAATAAATCTAAAAAAAAAAGTTGAATTTCGTGCCAAAAAAAAAAAAGAGCATTTGTGGGAAGTTTTAATTCATTACATTATTTTGAAGAAAAGTGCTACTGAAAGTTATCGTATACTTCAGGAAGCTTATGATAAACATGTTCCATCCCAAGATACTTGTGAATGCTGGTTTAAAGGCTTTAAAAGTGATGATTTCTAGGTGAATGACATAAAACATCCAGGCCAACCAAAAAAGTTTGAAGACTAACAATTACAAGCATTATTAGATAAAGATGCGGCTCGCAAGCCCCATGCAGCTCTTTGGCCCCTTGAGTTTTTAGCAAAGGCCAGCTTAGAAGTGCCCTATATAGTTTAAGTTTTTGGTTTTTTTTTAAAATTGGCTCTCAAAATAAATTTCAATTGTTGTACTGTTGAGATTGGTTCTGTTGACTAATGAGTTTGCCGACCACTGCTCTAACCTATAAGGGTCCCCATGAGACTTGCAACCAGGGGAGCAATGGGCAGTGGCAGCTCGTCCTGAGCTAACCCCCTGACTTCTCCCAGGCCCCCTTTTCTCTGACTGCTCAGTGAGCCAAAGCAGCTCAGCCTGAGCTCTCCTGTTGCTTCTTGTATGCCCTTCCTTATTTCACTGATTTACTGCCATCATGGGCCCAATACCCTTTGGCTTAGTGCTGTGTAGCCCTTCCCTCTGGAGATCCCCATGCCCAACCCCTTTTCCTTAAATAAATTCAGGTTTTCTTGATTCAACATCTGAGGCCGTTTAGCCTGCCCTCATACCTTTCAGCCACCACTGAATCTTTCTGAGATGGACAGCTTCCCAAACCACTGAGAGTCTTTTCTGGAGATCTTTGGAACTGGAATTGAGAAGAGACTGTCTTTCTCTCCTGGTGGCAGCCTTGGGGAGGGAGGCTTGAAAGCTTTGGCAGCCAAGTTCCTGGCTGTGTGGACAAGGTCAGTGTGCAATGGCAGATGAGAAAGGAAGAGATGGCACCCTGGAAGCACAGGACTCCTTGGATAAAGGTGTCCTCACATCGGCCTGCGGACTGAAGGGCCCCAGGTTCGATTCCAGTCAAGGGCATGTACCTTGGTTGCGGGCACATCCCCAGTAGGGGGTGTGCAGGAAGCAGCTGATCGATGTTTCTAACTCTCTATTCCTCTCCCTTCCTCTCTGTAAAAAAACAATCAATAAAATAAAAAAAGAGAGATTGGAAAAGACACAAAGAAATACTTATAAAAAATAAAATAAATAAAAGAACACATTTCCAAAACCATCGGCCTGTGATGTCTGATGTGGATAGGAGATTTCTGAGATGCTCTCTCACAAGCTACTAATACATCCGTTCAAGTTTCCTTTTTCGTCTCAAGTGGGTGCTTGCTTTTCATGTTTTTGTATTCCTTTATTACATTTAAATCTTTCTCATATCTAATTTCCTGCTTTTGACTTTGTCATTTGTTTATGTGCATGTTTCCTCTTGCTCTGTCTTTCTAAAAGTTTATCTATCTAATTGATTATATTGGTGAAACATTGGTCATGCTAAAACGCTTTTTGGTTTTGTTGTTATTATTTGCCATTTTACTGATTTTGTCTGTTTATTTATGACTTCCTTTTGCTTTATTTTTTCATGTTTCTCTGTGCTTTCGGTTGATTCTTGTGTTGAGTGATGAGGACATTTGGTTTCGGTCTTTCTTGTTTGATGATAAACATATTAAAAGCTATAAATTCAAAGGCACACGTTTTGACATATCGTTTATTTGGGAAGCATAAAACATTCTCTTTAGGCCTGATGAAATCTTTGTCTTTATGTCGATATCCTTTGCCTGTGAGATACCACTTCTCGGAATTTGTCCTACAGATACAATCGTACAAGTAGATAAAGCTACGCATACAAGCCATTTATAATAACTCTTGTGTACAGTGATAGAAGTACCCTAAATGTCCATCATCAAGGGAATTATATTCAGGTCCTGTGGCTGCTGTAACAAATCACCACAAACTTGGTGGCTTAACATAGCACAGGTCTCTTCTTTCACAGTTCTGTTCGCCAGCATTCTGAAGTCAATGCACTGGCCCAGCATCCAAGTGTCAGCTGGGCCTCGCTTCCTCTGGAGGCTCTAGAATAGAATCTGTCGCTTGTACCTTCCAGCTTCCAATGACACTGAAACTCCTTGGCTTGTATCCACAAGACTCTAATCTCTGCCTCTGTCTTCACATCACCTTCTCCTCTGAGTGTACCAAATCTCCACCCAGATCACCCAGGATAATCTCTCCATCTCAAGATCCTTAACTTAGTCACCTCTGCAAGGCTATTTTTCAAATAACATTTGCAGGTTCCAGGGATTAAAATGTGGACATTGGGAGGGGGGCATTATTCAGTTTACTATAGAAATAATGAAATAAATCATGATATAATCCTATAGTGAAATATTTTGCCATCATGAAAAATAATTAATGAAACTCTATATATTAATATGAAAACATGTCAAAGACATACTGTTAAGAAATTAAAAGTATATTGCAAAATAATAAGTTTAGCCCTAGCCAGTTTAGCTCAGTGGATAGAGCATCAGCCTACAGACTGAAGGGTCCTGGGTTCGATTCTGGTCAAGGGCACATGCCTGGACTGCAGGCTCGATCCCCAGTAGAGGGCATGAAGGAGGCAGCTGATCAATGATTCTCACTCATCATTGATAATTCTATCTCTCTTTCCCTCTCTTTTTCTCTCTGAAATCAATAAAAGTATATTTTAAAAAAAAATAAGTACAGCATTATCCTACACTAATTTATATAGATGATACATCTACTTACATGTGTTTAATATATATACCGAGTGGCCAGATTATCATGATCTCTGAACACATAATAATCTGGCCACTCAGTGTGTGTGTGTGTGTGTGTGTATGTGTGTGTGTGTGTGTATATATGAGGCTGGTGTATTCTTGCATGGGTGGGGTCCTGCCAGCCTGGCCAGTGGGGAGGGGACATGGGCAATTGTCCAGCCTGCCTGCTGGTTGAGGGGACAATTTGCATATTAGCCTTTTATTATTGTATATAGGATATACATTGAGTGGCCAGATTATTATGCATTCAGAGATCATAATAATCTGGCCACTCAGTGTATATCTTAATACACACACAAAAGTAACAATAGCCGAAATCGGTTTGGCTCAGTGGATAGAGCGTCAGTCTGTGAACTGAAAGGTCCCAGGTTCGATTCTGATCAAGGGCATGTATTATACCTTGGTTGCGGGCACATTCCTGGTGAGGGGTGTGCAAGAGGCAGATGATTGATGTTTCTCTCTCATTGATGTTTCTAACTCTCTATCCCTCTCCCTTCCTCTCTGTAAAAAATCAATAAAATATATTTTAAAAATAATAATAAAATTTAAAAAAATAAAAGCCAATATTGAAATAGAAGCTTCATTTAGGAATGCTTAAGAGGTTTCATAGAATAATTAAAACATTAAAAGGGTTTTTTCCTGGCATTATAAGAGCCATATATAAATGTTATCGCCTATTGGTTTTTGGTAATTAGAATACGTTGTCAAAGCTACTGCAATATTTTATAATTTCAAGTTTTAATTCTGCCAACAGTTAAGTTTGGGAAGCAGAATTAAATAGCACAACATCGGGTAAGTTATTTCACTTCTGAGCCTCCATTTCACCACTCGTTAAATAAAGAATTTAGACTAGACCACCTCTAATTCTCTGTTTTAATGTTCTATCATGCCAGGTGAGTTTTTAGCAATTACATTCATTGTATCATTAAACTTAAATGAGTGATTACAGACTCCTAAAAGAAAACCACAGGCCCAGTACATCAGAAATCAGCCTTATGCATGGATTGGTGCACTGATAGAAATATCAGACTGAATATCTGTGATCTTAGACAAGCATTCATTCTTGCTCTGCTTTTTGGTTGTACTCATGGCTAGCTGAGATCATTCTAACACCTGTACATTCACTATAAGCAGACTCCTTCAAATTATTTTTTTTTAATGGGACAGCCTTGGGGGAAAAAGTTAATAAAAATGCAATACACGCCCTAGCTGGTTTGGCTCAGTGGATGGAGCATCAGCCTGTGGACTAAAGGGTCCTGGGTTCGATTCCAGTCAAGGGCACATGCTCGGGTTGTGGGTTTGATCCCCAATAGGGGATGTACTGGAAGCAGCTGATCAATGATTCTCATCATCGATATTTCTCTCTCTCTCTCTCTCCCCCTTCCTTTCTGAAATGAATAAAAAAAATTTTAAATGCAATACACAATCTTTGAAGAGATCTTTTCATCCCTGAAACTGGACATCAAATGGATGAATTTGGAATTGGTCCACTGAGTCCATTAAACACAACAATAGCAAAAAAGAAAATAATGCTTCCTGTGTGAAAACGTGGAAATAACTGAATAAAAACAATAGAAATTAATTAAATTTTTTCAAAGAACTGAGTAGTGAAAAGTTGAGAACAAGAAGTGAAGAAAGAAGAAATTGTAATTGGTAGATATTCCAAAAAAGGATTCATGGTGGAGAAAAAGGGAAAGTGAGAGGGGAAAAGGAATGGGGTGGGAAATAGAAAAAAGGAGGGCGGTAATCTCCACCAAGAGAGGGCCCCAGCCACTGTTAATATGGGTAGTTGTGAAAATATTGCAACATTACAATTTTAGAACATCACCTACAAATTCTCTTGTACTAAATTTCACAAGTTGAGCCTTCCAAAATCGACAGTACAAGTTTGAGTAATTGGAGGACATCCTTTAGCAAAGTCTAAAGTTGTTTTTCTTCTGTCCAGCCACCAGGGGGTGATACATTCCAATCAATTTAATAAACATTTAGAGAAGGTTGTCAAGTGCAGTGCATCTTGAGGCTACCCCAAGAATAAGGCACTGTTGGTTATATTCACCGATACTTCATAATATGTTTACACAAATAATTATAACTCAAGAAGAAATGAGCTTTGGGGTTGCATTTGAGCAAGTCTTTAAGACTGGGTGAAAATTCATAATAAGCAGAGATGTGTGGTAGGAGGAAGGCAAGAAATACATTTGGAAAGAAAGACTGCTGGCAAAGATAAATTAAGCTTCAGGCTTCTATTATAGTTGGAATAGAGAGCATTTCCTTAACTCTGTGTTTTTTATGCATTCAGCATCCACACACCACTTAATGGAATTCGGTTCCATATATAAATAACTGAACAGAAATCCGTTATTTAAAAAAGATTCAACACAATTTGTTAAATGCAATTATAAAAATTAGTTGCAAGTGTTTCTTTTCAATAGGTGAGGTGAAATTGCTTGCAATCTCTCATCATGTTATCTCTATCTGGCCCCATAATCAATAGCTTGAACTGTACTCTGGTTCTTCATCAAATTAATTTCTTTTCTTATCCTTTATTTCTATTTAACTACAAAATATAAATCACAATTGCACATCTTTCGCTATGGCAGTAAGGGCCTTTTGTTCTGAAAGTTGGTTCTGGATATTTGGATCAAACTTGGACCCCAAAGTTTTGGAGAGATTTCTTTCCAAATTCTATGTACAGTGCTCTGTAGAAGCAGAGTGAATCAGCCCATCACACTAAACACCAGAAATCTAGATGCCTGGTCCCCTTCCTTGTAGGATACATTTGGCTCCAATAGTAAATTTTCATAGCTTGTTACAACATTTCAATTTTAACTTTTGTTCTTTTTTATTTTTTACAGCTTTACTGAGGTATAATTTGTATACCATTGTACATACACCTTATAAGTATACAATTGAACGATTTTTAATTAACCTCCAAAGCTGTACAATTGTGCCATTCAAAATTTAGGACATGCCTTCCCACTATGGGGGAGGGGGAAATTCCTCCTCTTTTCCCTCTTAGTCCTTCTGGCTGAGCCTAAGAAAGAAATTGACATGAAACAGATTAATAGCTGAAACTGGTTTGGCTCAGTGGATAGAGCATCAGCCTGTGGACTGAAAGGTCTTGGGTTCGATTCCGGTCAAGGGCATGTACCTTGGTTGCGGGCACATCCCCAGTAGGGTGTGTGCAAGAGGCAGCTGATCGATGTTTCTCTCTCATCAATATTTCTAACTCTCTATCGCTCTCCCTTCCTCTCTGTAAGAAATCAATAAAAAATATATTTTTTTAAAAAATTCTAACAGATTAACAGGAGGAAATAAAGCAAATTTAATTACATATGTACATATGGGCATTCCATAAGACTATGGATCCAAGGACAGACTGGGCAGTTGAGGCTTATGTGCCATCTTGAACTAAACGGAAGGGGTGGGTGGTGGTTTGGGAGGTCAAAGGGCAGGAAGGCAATTCACATGGAGATGAAAAAGCAACTGTTTGGTAAACACAGGTTATCCTGGCCCCTTTGGCCTTCCAGGTGGCCAGTTTCCCTGGTCCCTCTGGGATACCTGACTTGCTAAATATTCTTTCCTACAAACAAAACACTTGCCATAGGGAACATATGTCCTATTTGTAGCTACCCAAGCATCTGTATCACATTACATTGTTGCACTGTATTATATTGTGTTATATTATATTTTATGACTTTTTTTTTTTAGAAATATAAAGTGCTTTATTAAAAAAAAAAAAAGCAGGAAAGAATAAACATGGGACATCTTCAATTCTGTTTTCATTATTTTGTTTGGTAAGTTCTAAGTAGTAGCAGACAAGAGTGCATCACTGCTTCATAATCCAGCAGGCTATTTATTTGGCAGGCTATTTATTTACTACATCAAAAATAGGGTGGATAAGCAGAAAACCCTATGAATCCTGATTCTTTTTATATTTTTAAAATTTATCTTCAGTGTTGAAAGTATTACTGACAGCCCCCTTTTTCCCCACTGACCCTCTCTCCCCTTTTCCCCAGGACTTCACCAAACAATTGTCTGTGTCCATGGGTTATGCATAAAAAACTGATGAATCTCAGAGGAAATGGGGGAGGGGGAGATTAAGCAAAGAACTTGTATTACTTTTTAATGAAGTATACCTACAGCAAAGTACCTAAATACAAACTGAACACACTCAAGTAACCATATCTAGATCAAGAAACAGGATGCAATCAGCACACTGGATGCCACCTTCTTGCCTCTTCAACCACTACTGCCCCCTAAAGAAGATGCTGTCTTTACTTCCAGCACCATAGATGAGTTGGCTGTTTTAGAACTCTATATAATATTATCATACAGAACGTACTGCTCCTGAGCTTCCTCCATTCAACGCTGTTTGCTAGATCCATCCATCCTATTCCAGGGTACAGTGCATTAATGTTGATGGTCATGTCGTTTGCATTGTGTGAATACTCAATTCTGATCAACTGCCTTCTACTGTGATGTGCATCTAGGTGGTTTCCAGTTTGGGAACTACAAATGATGTTACGATCAGTATTCTAAGTATCTGTGTTTTGGTGAACAAATGCATGAATTTCTGTTGAATATGTACCTTAAGAGTAAAATTGCTGGCCCTAACCAGTTTGGCTCAGTGGATAGAGCATCAGCCTGGGGACTGAAGGGTCCCAGGTTCGATTCTGGTCAAGGGCATGTACCTTGGTTGTGGGCACATCCCCAGTGGGGGGGGTGTGCAGGAGGCTGCTGATACATGTTTCTCTCTCATCGATATTTCTAACTGTCTCTCTCCCTTCCTCTCTATAAAAAAATTAATAAAATATATTTTTAAAATATATAATATAAAAGAAGAGTAGATTGCTGGGTCATAGAATATGTATAGTAGTTCAGATGTAGTAGATGCTGCTAAACAATTCTGCAAAGTGGTTGTTATCAACTTTCACTCTCACCGGCAACAGATGAGAGTTCCATTGCCTGAGGCTGTCCAGTCTTTTCCATTTCGTTCACTCTGGTAGGTATGTGGCAGCACTATTGTATCGTGGTTTCAGTTTTACTCAGCACTTCTTGGACACTCTTCGTATGTCAGCATCATTTCCTGTAAGTCCTGCCTCCCAGGGTAGAGAGGTCAGACCATCACTTTCCTAGTCTCCCCTGTGACCCAGGCTGCACAGATCAGACACAATCATGTAAGACTTCAACTCAGATGAAGGAAGTAGGCGCACAGCACTGGCAGAAACATCTGATCTGGAGGGACATGCAAGCTTTGGCATCTACACCCAGCATCACGGTGGGAACCGTGGGGTCTGTGGTCAGCAGAAACAACTGTGATGCTTAGGCTGAAGCAGTGTCATTTGGGCATTGTTCCTTGCTATACAGCCTTCAAGCCCAACTTCTTGGCCCTCACAGAGTTTCTATAAGAACCTTCATATTCTATGAGAAATTCTGTTTCTGCTTGATATAGCTGGAAATCTGTTCATTTCTATTTAAAACCAGCCAAGCTGCTGTAGCTCAGGGGTTGAGCCTTGACCTATGAACCAGGAGTTCCCAGTCAGGGCACATGTCTGGGTTTCAGGCTTGATCCCTGTAGGGGTGTGCAAGAGGGATCAGAGATTCTCTCTCATCATTGATATTTCTATCTTTCCCTCCCTCTCCCTTCTTCTCTGAAATCAATTAATATATATATATATATATATATATATATATATATATATATGTGTGTGTGTGTGTGTGTGTGTGTGTGTGTGTGTGTGTGTATATATATATATATATATATATATATATATATATATATATATATATATAAAACAAGAGGTTGATGTGATTCAGGGATGCCTAAAGGGACAGCCAAAGAAGCTATATAATTCTAAGAGAACCCTAATTGAGTATCACACCATGGTGCCTCCTATCACTGTACTTTTTTCTCATAACACCAATGGTCATGAGAAAAAAGTACAGAAGACCCTCTACCAAGTAATAGCTACATTACCTTTTGCCCAGTAAACAAGGACATGAGCAGCCATGCCAGAGTTGCCTGCAGGTCACAATGGGAGGCCCACACAGCTGCCTTTGGCAGATGGCGAACAGCTTCTGCTATTTTTAGCTGAGACGACTCTAAGCTGAGCAAACAGGCACAGGACCACATTCCCCGCAAGGTCTGCTTCACTTCCTCAGTGACACCTCATGTCCGGGCCAGAGGGACGGCACCCACATCCACACAGAGCCACATCGGCCCCTCCGGAAGGCCGCTGTCATGCTCAGAGGGAACACACCCTTCAAGAACTAGGACACAGGCTCGACAGAGAACAGCCATGGCCAGCTGAAGAGTCGGTATTAATAAAAATATGTAAAAACTATATATTAGCTATTGCTAATTATGTATGAAAGTCACAGAATATGGAGGCCCTGGCTGGGTAAATCAGTTAATTAGAGCATCTTCCCGATACACCAAGGTCAGGGCACGTACAAGAATCAACCAATGAATGCATAAATAAGTAGAACAACACGTTGATGTATTTCTCTCTCTCTCTTTCTCTCTCTCTCTCTCTCTCTCTCTCTCTCTCTCTCTCTCTCTCGTCAATAAAATTTTTAAAAGTATGAGCAAGCTAAAGAAAACAATACTCATTGGCTCAACAAGCAGAGTATCTCAAGTGTCCTTGCTAATGTTAGGGAAGAGATCCCTCTATCTAGTTCCTTTGGGGATATATAGTTCTTGCCAAGGGGGTTTTGAATGACCCGAACCTCAAAGGTTATTTCCAACACTGACTTACAGATATGAGCAATGCCAACCTAATGCAGAGGCTGGAATCATGAATCAGTGTGATGTGCCTGCAAAGGTCATTGGTTTACTTTATTACTCTAATGTTTCCTCTTAAAGAGTTCACCTTGGCTGCCAAGAAATCTAATACTCGTGGGAAGAGGCCCCCAAAAATAAGGTGAAAATACATCACCTGACTCTTCAGGGGTCTTCAAACTACGGCCCGCGGGCCACATGCAGCCCCCAGGGGAGTCTGATCCTGCCCGCCAGGTTTTTTGGGCAGTGAGCGCAGCCAAGGTGTTACAGTAGGGATTAGTAGTTCATATAGTCCGGCCCTCCAGCTCTCTGAGGGACCGTGATCTGGCCCCCACTTTAAAAAGTTTGAGGACCCCTGCTAGGTCTTGTCCATTCCCTACAAGAGGGAATATCTGCCATGGAGCCAGAGAAACCACACAGAGACACCTCGTTCCTATTTGTCAGATAATGGGCCACAGGGCAGTGATTATCGCTTCTCTGTCTCACACAGTTCCAGGTGCAACCACCAGCAATCAACAAATAATATTTAATAATAATAATAATAATAATAATGTTATATCTGAGAGCAATAAATAGCTAACATTGCCCATTTAAAAGTAGCCTATAAACCATTGGTTGAGATTGCTTCCCAGACAATTTCAAACATGACTATTAAACTATTATATAAAACAGAGGAGAGTGTGTCATAAAATGAGAGTGAGAAATGTGTCCAAGATGATTAGAGGGTGAATTTATAGCATCTAAATTTTCTTAAAGAAGCAAGAGATAAAATTTTACTAGGCACCACTCTTAAGGTATATAAAATATTTTTCTGGATGGAATCACATTTTATCCAATAACAATCTTTTATCTCAAAGGAATGATGAGATTATATGAAATATTTTTAAGAGGGAATTAGAAAGATTAAAAATAATCAAGGGGAATTTAAGTGAAGTGCACCTACTAAAAAGAAGAAAAGTAAAATACAACAACATAAACTGATGAATAAAAATAGATCCAGAGACACAGAAGCATTGAACAGATCATAAAACCTTAGAGGGAAAGCAGAGGAGAGTGAGAGGCGGGACTAAGAGATCAACCAAAGGACTTGCTTGTATGCATGCATATAAGGATAACCAATGGACAGTAGGAGGCGTTGAGGGCCTGGGCTGGGAGGCAGGCTGGGAGAGGTCAATGGGGGGGAAAGGAGACATATATAATACTTTCAACAGTAAAGAATTTTTAAGAAAAAATAAAATACTTCACAATTTTATCGTTTTATGAGGAGCAACTGGATTTGCCCTATTAGAATATATCTTACGCTCATAAATGAAGCCAAGATCACTGTGTGAATGGAAAAGGGGCCGCATACTAAACCTGACAAGGTCAGGGGAGGGCTGCATGGTGGGCCCTACAAACTCAGAGACATAAAGTAACCACATGGGATGGTCTGAAACTAAAACTCCCTACCTAAAAAATGAGTTATGGTGGGTAGTCATGTCCTAGGCCAGTGGTTGGCAAACTCGTTAGATTGTTCAGTGCAACGATTGAAATTTCTTTTGAGAGCTAAATTTTTTAAACTTAAACTTCTTCTAACACCACTTCTTCAAAATAGACTCGCCCAGGCTGTGGTATTTTGTGGAAGAGCCATACTCAAGGGGTTAAAGAGCCACATGTGGCTTGCGAGCTGCAATTTGCTGACCACTTCCTTGACAAAGGTCAGTCTTTCCCTTAACTGAATGTGTCTGTTGTCACTTTTGCATCTATGAAAACTTACCTTTGGAATGTTGGGGTAATCCCCTTTTTCCCAGACCCCTCAGGGCACAATCTCTCACTAGAACACAAAACCGTAGAACCCCTCAGTGTTATCTTGCTCTCTCGCACATACCATCTCTATGTGCTATAATGCTGTTTACTGTCCTGTATCCACCAATGGAAAAAAAAAAATATGTGTCTATCCATTTTATTTGTTTTGTTTTGTTTATCCTCACTGAGGATATTTTTTTCCATTATTTTCAGAGAGAGTGGAAGTGATGGGGAAAGACAGAGAGAGAGAGACAGAAAGAGAGAGAGAGAGAGAGAGAGAGAGAGAGAGAGAGAGAGAGAGAAACGTTGATGTGAGAGAGACACATTGATTGGCTGCCTCCCACATGCGACCAGACTGGCACCAGGAAGGTACATGGGCTTGACCAGAATTGAACCCGTGACCCTTCAGTTCTTGGGCTGACATTCTAACCACTGAGCAAAACCAACTAGAGCTATCTGTTTATTTGTGTTTATATTTATTTGTTTGTTTATTTACTAGAGGCACCAGTGGGGTCCCTCAGCTTGGTCTAAAGCACATGTATCAAACACAAGGCCCGCGGGCCAAATCCAGCCCGCCAGGCCTTGCAATGTGGCCCGCACCGCGCTGTCATCACTGCACTCTGCTGTCAGTTTATGACATTGTCAGTTTATGACTGTTCAGTAAACCATTCAGCCCGCGATTTAGGCTGGATTTTAGATTTTGGCCCCTTCTCTGATTGAGTTCGACACCCCTAGTCTAAAGAATTGGGCCAAAACCAGCTCTCCCATATCCCCAGAGCAGTCCTGGATTGTGAGAGGATGCAGGCCAGGCTGAGGGACCCCGCTGGTGCACAATCAGGGCCAGAGAGGTATGTGGGAGGTTGGCCAGCCAGGGAGGGACCACAAGAGGGCTCCAGAGCATGTCAGGCTCCTCTTGCTCAGTCCCAATCGCCCAATCCCAGCAGCAAGTTAATCTACTGGTCAGAGTGTCTGCACCCTGCTGGTCAGTGCATGTCATAGCGAGCAGTTGAATAGCCTTAGCATATCATTAGCTTATTACGCTTTGATTGGTTGAATGGCCAACTGGTTGACCAGACACTTATTATATTAGACTTTTATTTATTTATTTTTTTTTCTTTTAAATATATTTTATTGATTTTGAACAGAGAGGAAGGGAGAGAGATAGAGAGCTAGAAACATCGATGAGAGAGAATCATCGATCAGCTGCCTCCTGCACACCCCCTACTGGGGATGTGCCCGCAACCAAGGTACATGCCCTTGACCGGAATCGAACCCGGGACCCTTCAGTCCCCAAGCCGACACTCTATCCATTGAGCCAAACCGGTCTTGGCTATATTAGGCTTTTATTACATAGGATTGTTTTACTGACTTCAGAGAGGAAGAGAGAGGGAGAGAGAGATAGAAGCATTAATGATGAGAGAGAATGCCTCTTGCACACCCCACACTGGGAATTAAGCCCACAACCTGGGCAAGAGCCCTGACCAGGAATCAAACCTTGTCCTCCTGGTTCATGGGTTGACATTCAACCATTGAGCCAGGACAACCGGTTGGTCCTCAAGGCACATTTGCAAAGAAAGTGTTGGCATATCTTCCTCCATTTCTGTGTCTTGCCACATTGGGCTCTTTCCATCGCTACTGTCCATTTCCTCAGACTTGGAGTTTCTCCTGTACTCAGATTTTATAATTAGTATGTTACTCAACATTTTTCCTATTATTTCCAACACCATAAAATAATTTGAAATGTACTAAAGCTCAGCAGGGTGTTTATGGTAGAATCATTTTGGCCCAACTTCTCAAAATTTAAGATCTTCAGAGCTGTCTCAATTATAAAAAGGCTTTCAAATATCTGTATTAATCTAATGATTAAATTCCATCTTAACAGGAAGTCTTATTTTTTTAGTAGCTAGAATTAATTAACTTGAACTTTCATGATCCAATAGAATTTAAAACCTGGCAAACCATGAAACCAGTCCTAAGGTTAGGAGTTTCATTTTAAAGTATCTGGCACCTACAAGGCACTCAATGAATACGTGTTAAAGTAAATTGGGCGGCGGGGTACCTCCTTGGTAATAAAAGGGTGATATGATTCTGAATTGCAGCCAATGAATGCTGTACTGCAAAATAACCAAGAATATTCAGATTCACGTTTTGTTGTGTTATAGGTGACACTGATTTCCACAGATAGCGTAAAAGAGACAAAATTCCATTAAAACTATTCATACTGTTTGTGACAGGTTTCCCAGGACATTTAGTTCCAGAGTGAGAAGATTAGTTACACTCAAGACAGTAAGTCATTAAAAGTAATGATTGGATTTTTATCTCTGTCTTTAGTGCAAAGAAAGAGGAGGGGAAGATGAGAAATTAAAATTTTCTACAGACATAAATGCCCTTCTCTTTAAAAGTTCTGAGGCTTTCTGAAAGAAAACTAATCAATAATTAAAGGGTCTAATCAATCACAAGCCCTGGACCTGAAGAAAAATCAACATCAAGATTTCCCAAATTGAATAAAATGATGCTCCCTACTGTGCTTTCTGAGAAAACTAATAATGTCACTGCTCTGGGTCCACACAATGGGAGACTTTAATTTGTCTCCAACACATTACCCAATATCCTGCAACCATTCAGCTAACCTTGGTCAGGAGACTGTATTTGCCTACAGGTAACAATTGCAGGGTCAGTCTGTGAATCCAGCATTGTTGAACTTACATTTATATCTATACTATGTCAGAGAGCTGCTATGAGAATGAGGCTTCATCAATGTATGGCAAGTCCTTTTAAAACTATAAAAATCTAGCCCTGGCCAGTGTTGTTCAGTGGTTGGAGCATTGGCCCATGCACCAAAGTATCTCCAGTTTGATTTCCTGGTCAAGTGCATATACCTGGGTTACAGGTTCACTCCCCAGCCCCAGTCAGGGAATGACTGGGAAGCAACCAATCAATGTGTCTCTCTCATATTGATGATTATCTCTCTCTCTCTCTCTCTCTCTCTCTCTCTCTCTCTCTCTCTCTCTCTCCTATCTCCCTCCCTCCTTTCCACTCTCTCTAAAAATCAATGGAAAAACTATCCTCAGGTGAGGATTAACAAAAACAAAATAAAACAAAAACTTATAAAAAATCTATAGGATACATAAAAGTAAATGTAGGTATGTAGCTATTCCATAGTCTACAAAAAGGAAGTCACTGTACATATGTAAATTCACAGAGTGATAATGCTGGTAACTGTGAAGATCTTTAATACATGACCCCTGGGTTTCTCATAACTGTTACTAAAGCTGTCTTATGGAAGCAGCAGCATTTATCTACACTCAGACATTCTCATTACATACACAGCTGGCCCAACCAGAGAGGATTCGGAGACAGAAAATTGGGGAGACAGGACATACCAAAAAGGTATTTTATAGAAAAAAATATATATATGTTAAAAAAAAAAAAAAAAACCTCACAACTCTAAAGGAATTAGATAAGTCATTGGTAAACCAGGATCAGATATTGATGTTCTTTTTTTAATTAAAATATTGAGAAAAATAATGGTTGGAAGAGACACTGAGAGGATAACCACTCATTCTATCCCCCAATCTCCTGCCTGCACAGGAGGAAGCTACCTGACTGCAGGAGGAACCACCAGAAAGGTGTGGGGTGAACATAGCTAAAAACCAGAAGTACAGACACACGGATGGGCTTCAAAAAACCGTATGCTCAGTGAAGGAAGCCAGGCACGAAAGGCCGTATCGTATGTTCCAGTTATAGGAAACCTCCAGAGCAGGCGAATCCGCAGAGAGAAAGCAGACTGGAGGTTTCCGGAACAGAAGGGAACTGAATGCTTAATGGATGTGGGTTTCCTTTTGTGGTGAGGAAAATGTTCTGGAGCCAGACAGTGGCAATGGTTGCACAGTACTGTGTATGTGCTAAGTGTTACTGATGGTAAGTTGTTTTTGTTTTTTCTTTTTTCCTAGAGAGAATGGAAGGCAGGGAGGAGGGGGGGGGGGGAGAGATGGAAAAGAGGGAAGAGAAGAAGAAAGACATATAGATTGGTTGCCTCCCACATGCCCCCTCCACCTTAACCTGAAATCAAATCTGAGACCCATCGGTCCAGTGGCCAACGCTCTAATGCCTGAATCAAACTGGCCAGAGTGCTGATGGTAAGTTATGTTTATTTTACAAAAAAGAAAATAAATAAAAATAAAGCTGAGGTCAATTCTGAAGAAGCTAGAGGCTAGAAGCTCTCAGACAACGACAGTTGGAGGCGGCCAGCCCTTCCTTGGAGGAGGATGAGATTCACTGCACAGGTTTGTAAGGATCAGTTTTTCAATGTATGAGGGGATCATGCCCCTCCCTGTTCACCCCGACTGCAAGGACCTTCTCCAACCCCAGGGTCTCTCCAAGGGAGACCATTCAGGAGAGTCCAATCTTTATCTCTGAGTCTCCAGAGAGCAGGTCCCCTTGGCATAAATACCAAAGATTTTGGAAGGATATGGTCAGATTCACACGCCCAGCCTCTGGGCTTCAATGCTGGGTTAGATCTTAAGGAATCCTGTCCCAGGAAGGGCAAAGGGGTGAGGGGCAGTGATAAAATGGTTTGCTGAAAGAACTTGTTTCTCAACATTATTGGAAAAGGTAATTCAATGCAGCCTCGACTTGTCATTTCCAGGGAAAGGAACCCACTTTTCAAGGGCAAAAAGGAGTGAGAAAGAAAGATGCCAGAGAGATTTGGAGGTTCTAGAAGAGACTGTCACCTCCCTGTGGAGGCCTCCAAGTTCCCGAACCTTATAAACGTCCCTGCACCTGGCCTGGCACAGGAGCGAACCATCGCAGGCAGAAGAAAAAGAACCCAACAACCTTCCAGAGTTCCCTGCAGCCCAGAGAGGTACAGGAGGCAGCTGATTTCCCCGCGTCCCTGTAAAGGGGGCAGTCTGAGATGAAACAGGCAACCTCAAGAGGCCCTGCAGCCAGGGACAGCACAGCGGCACCCTGCTCCGATCCCCGTCCCAGACTGGTGTCAACATGGACAGAAGCCAGCCCAGAGCCAGCTCCCTGGCCACTGCATTTGCCCAGAGGAAGGAGGAGGGAGGACTGAGCTCAGCAACCCAGACCGGCCCACATGACCCACAGCTGAGCTTAGGTTCTCACACCCAGATGGAAGCTCTCCAAAGAAAAGGTAGACTGACTCATAGAAAAACAAAGCTTTGCATTTTTCTGTGAAGTGTGGTTTGAAGATACATGCCTGCCACAAAGGCGGTCAAGATTTTTCACACTGTGGCCCAAGCCTACTGTCCCCCTTTCTGCCTCTTTCTACCCCACACCCTGAAATTCCAGCAGCAGCAGCGCCAGACTGCCCCACATCTGGAAACACCCAGGTGCTCTCATGCTTTGTCAGCACACCTATGACAGTTTCTTTCTTTCTTTTTTTAATATATTTTTTATTGATTTCAGAGAGGAAGGGAGAGGGAGAGAGAAATAGAAATGTCAATGATGAGAGAATCACTGATTGGCTGCCTGCTGCACGCCCCCCACCGGGGATCGGCCCGCAACCCGGGCATGTGCCCTTGACCAGAATCGAACCCAGCACCTTTCGGTCCGCAGGCTGATGCTCTATCCTTGAGCCAAACCAGCTAGGACTGTGACAGTTTCTTAAATGGCCATACACCTCCCATGAAGAGATGAGGTTCTAGGCCTCTTCCTATGGAACGGGAGCTAGCTAACCTTAGTGCCTCTTTATTTTATTGATTTTTTACAGAAAGGAAGAGAGACAGATAGAGAGTTAGAAACATCGATGAGAGAGAATCATCTATCAGCTGCCTCTTGCAACCAAGGTACATGCCCTTGACCAGAATCAAACCTGGGACCTTTCAGTCTGCAGGCCGACGCTCTACCCACTGAGCCAAACCTGTTTCGGCCTTAATGCCTCTTTTGTCACCAATAGGACGTGGTGGGAATGATACCATGTAACTTCCAACGCTAGGTCAGAAGATGCCATGCGGCTTCTACCTGGTTCTGTGGGAACACTCACTGTGGGAGCCCGGAGCCGCCAGGTTAGAAATAGGACCATTCTGAGGCCACCCTTCTGGGAGGGAGACCAAGCCACCCCGAGAGGCCTCGGTCAGGTATTTCTGCTGACAGCCCCAGTTACGGTCAGACCCAACAGCCAGGGTCAACTGCCAGACATGGGAGTGAAGATGCATCCAGGTAACTCCGGCTCCCGACTGTGGGGTTCCTTCCTAATTGAGGGCCCCAGACCTTGTGGAGCAGAGATGAGCTGTCCCCGCTGCACTGGTGCTGAATTCCTGACCCCAGAGTCTGTAAGCATAATAAAATGGTTGGGTTTTGCTACTAAATTTTAGGGCAGTTTAGTATGCAGTGGCAGTAACTGGAGCATGCCTTTCTCCTCCGTTTTGAGGGGTCAAAGTCCCACTCATCCTCCAAGGCCCAGCATAATCGTCACCCCCTCTTTTAAGCCCCCGCTGCCCCACTCCAGGGTCAGAATCGATTCCCTGGTCAGACTGCTGTGTGACTTAATCATATTTAGTCACAGACTACTCTACCTGTCCCTTGTCCAAGGCCAGCACTTGGTGGGCATTGAGTTAGTGGGGAGCCCTGCACATAACAGGAACTCAAAAATTATCCGGTGGAAGAATCTTAATCCTCAGCTTTATTTTGAAATAGTAATTGGATGCAGCCTCCACTTATACTTTGCAGGGAAGGGAACCTAGTTTCAGAGCACAAACGAGGCCTACCTCTAAATGAATGCAATGCTTTAAACAACTCTAGAGTAACTCCATTGTGTCTTCTTTTTAAAGCGGATGTGCCATGTGAAACAACATTCAGTATTTAATTCTGCTGCACCCACATTTTTGTTTGTTGCAAGTTTGCAAAATAAAAGAGGCCTTGCCTTCAGTATGACATAGTGGGTGGGACCAGGTATAAGAACAGTCTGGGCTAAGCACAGAGTTGTTTTTTAAAGGTTGTTCCAGCCCTGACCGGTTTGACTCAGTGGATAGAATATCCGCCTGCGGACTGAAAGGTCCCAGGTTCGATTCTGGTCAAGGGCATGTACCTTGGTTGCGAGCACATCCCCAGTAGGGGCTGTGCAGGAGGCAGCTGATCGATGATTCTCTCTCATTAATGTTTCTAACTGTTTATCTCTCTTCCTTCCTCTCTGTAAAAAAACAACAAAAAATATTTTTAAAAAGGTGTTTCAATTACGATTCTCTTAGGCTGTGGGCATTTCGCTGGAGAACAGTCCGACTCCTTTTCTGTGTAGTCTCGCCTGGGCTTCTCACAGGTGCCAGAACACACTTGCCAGACACCAGGAGCCAGGTTACACCAATGTCTATTGTAAAAGTACATTTTAATAGCAGCAGTTGGGGTGATTTTTGATAAGGGCAAACTGATAACTGAGTTCCAGCTAACAGATCGATCTGCAAAAATAAAAAAAGCACAGGCCGTTGGGAAAGAGCCTGAGAGAGGGTGTGAAAGGTGAGCCTTTGTGTACACAGCGATAGCCACCTGGAAACGAAGCCAGGATCGATAAAGGAATGACTATGAGCCTGCCCTTTCCACCCGAGGGAGTTCCAAACCGACAGCAGTTAGCCTGTCGTCAGAATCCACAGGCATTTTTTAAGGTGGTACCAGCCCCCCCAACTTGAAAACCATGTCAGCCTCTCACATTTCCACACAAAATCTTCCTAAAAGTGAGACGTGTGACGTTGGCTGTGAGTGAAGCCACGCTTCCTGCCCTTCTCTCTCACGCCTTGGGGCTGACAGCAGTACTAACAAAAAGGCAGGAAGGGATTTGTATGGGTGTGTACCGGGTGTGAACAGATGCAGCCTAAGAATGAATAGATGTGATTAGTCAACAGGTAAAAAAGCACACACAGGATTTCAGCCTCATTGTTTGTCCTGAACCCACTTCCCTGTGATTTCTTATTTCTTACTTATAGCACAGACCATTATTGCATTGCAAAACTGAGGTCCTCTGTAAATAAAAACACTGCTTGCTTTAAAAAAAAAAAAAAAAAAAAAAAAAAACAGACACTCATCTATTCCTTTTGCTTAGCCCACACCCCACTGGCTCTAGTTCTCTCACCGTTAGCCTCAGTTCTACCTTTCCCTACAAAACAAGACAAAAAATCGGAGATCAATATCTGTGTTTCAAATGAAACCCACTTGCACTAATATAATAACTCTCCCAGCCAGCTGCAATTTAAAGCCTCTTTTGCAAAATGAGCAGTTCTATCTCCTATTAAAATAATGTTCCTGCCACGGCCGGCAGACGGGAAAGGGAATGAGATGTGGGGAGCAGAGGGAGGGAAAAGGCCTTCCTCTTTCTAAACTGTAAATGTCTAAGACGGACCCCACGGCTAAACAAACCAACCACCCATCCGTGCAGTCAGCAAACATTCACCACCCACCAAACAGTAAAAAGCGTATTTACTCCCATTTATATAATTTCACGTGATTCTCCCGTGAGATCTAATGGGGTAGGCACTATTATTAACCTCATCTTCTTTTTTTTTTTTTTTTTAATATATTTTATTGATTTTTTACAGAGAGGAAGGGAGAGAGATAGAGAGCTAGAAACATCGATGAGAGAGAAACATCGACCAGCTGCCTCTTGCGCACCCCTTACTGGGGATATGCCCACAACCAATGTACATGCCCTTGACCGGAATCGAACCTGGGATCTTTCAGTCCGCAGACCGACGCTCTACCACTGAGCCAAACCGGCTTTGGCTTAACCTCATTTTATAGATGAGGAAATTGAGGCGGAGAGTTGAGCTACAACAAATGCACAGCTGATAAATGGAGGCACAGGGACATGAACGTCAGCAGTCTGACACCAATCTGCTCCTCTACTCACTGTGCGGAGCAGCACCTATCCATTCTCCTCCCTTTCCTTTCCCTTCTCCCTAACTCTGATAACTCCCCTCCCACCTCTCTGCCCTAAATATCCAAAACTTCAAAGATCTGGAACCCATTCCCATACACTGTCTTCTCCCCTGGACACCATTCCTGTCGCCTGGCTCTTTCCCTCACACCCCTAGGCTCCATCCCACGGTCTACTGATCATGCCACTGTCCCTGGGATTAGTCGTATCTACTCCACAGCGTCTACCCGCTCCAATTTCCTAGACCCACCCTGGGGTGAAGGAAAACTTGGAGCCTCAGGTGGGGGGTGAGTGAGCCCAGGAGAGGATCAGGGACTTTGCTCTGGAGCCTGAGGAAGAATAACCTGTGCAAAGGAACCAATCTGTGGCAAGAGTAACACTGACTTTTAGTGCATGGGCTTGAATGGGTATGCTGATAAGAATAATTAAAAGAATTGGTCATTCATGATCTTACCAGGAATTAAAAGCCATTAACATTCAAAACTCATCTAATAGGGCTCTCATGATCTGTGTAGCCCGAGCTGGTTTGGCTCAGTGGATAGAACATCGGCCTGAGGACTGAAGTGTCCCAGGTTTGATTCCAGACAAGGGCACATGGCTGGATTGTGGGTTCAATCCCCAAGAGAGGGCATGCAGGAGGCAGCCAATTAATGATTCTCTCTCATCATTGATGTTTCTCTCTCTTCCTCTCCCTTCCTCCCTGAAAAAAAAAAAAAAAAAAAAAATATATATATATATATATATATATATATATATATATATATATATATATATGTACACTACCATATTTTTCGGACCATAAGACGCACTTCCCCCCCCCCCCAGAAGTGGGGGGGAAAAATCCCTGCGTCTTATGGTCCAAATATAGCCTACACATATACTGTAAAAAAAAAGTTTTTTTACTTGCCCGGCTCTGTGCGGTCTCTGTGTGCTTGCCCAGCTCTAAAATGGTTCTAAATGCTGCTGTTTACTTTACAGGGTTGATTACATGTGTTTATGACTGTGATGTTGGGTTTTAATGCACATAAAATATTTTAGGACACTATTTGTTTCAGAATCTTTTTTTCTTCATTTCCCTTCTCTAAAAACTGGTGCATCTTATGGTCCGGTGCGTCTTATGGTCCGAAAAATACGGGTGTGTGTGTGTGTGTGTGTGTGTGTGTGTATATATATATATATATTTTTTTTTTTCAGGGAGGAAGGGAGAGGAAGAGAGAGAAACATCAATGATATATATATATATAAAGATCTGTGTATTGCACTGCACATAAATTTTATATATATATATATATATATATATAAACAAGCCTTGATATGAATGTGAATGCGTTTAGGGATGAGGAGGCCCATGTCTACAACTTTGAAATGCATTAAAAGATAAGATAAACTGATGATGGCTAAATGGATAGACACGTGATAAAGCAACTTCAGTGAAATGTCAAATATAGAATCTAATCTGTGGCTATCTGGTGTGATAATATAACCTAAGTATAATTCTTTCAACCCTTCTACATGTTTGAAATGTTTTATAACAAAATGTTAAGATGAAAACACTAAATATGATTATAGATAACTAACAAATTGAGAAGAAAAACATAAAAAATGTATTTTGACTATAGAAAAGTCTGGGTATTTTTTTGTGTGTCCTGACTATTTTTATATGTTTTAACAGATTCTGAATCAGTATGCAACATGAGATGAATTTGTTGGGCTATTTGAATAGGTCATCATATTCTAGCCACATATTCCCACTTTTACATATACAAGTACATAGCTCAGAGACAGTAAAGGGAGACAGGAAAGAAAAACATGTCTGAAATAAGGTGAAACTGAGAATAGGGGTAAATTAAGGACATTAAAGTGTAGATGGAACATAAAAAGGACGCTTTGTCTGATGAAAACAGCCAATGAGCTTAAGGTGGTACAGATGTGACCAGATGACAGGAAATGACTGGAGAGCTCATGCATGCTGGAAATTTAAAGGGGTCAATAAAACTGATGATCAAAAACAGACCCAGAGTCATAGAAGCATGAATAGACTGTTGAACCTCAATGGGAAGGCAGAGGAGAGATCAACCAAAGAACTTGTATGCATATATGCATAACCTGGGGACACAGACAATGGGTTGGTGATGGCCTGGGATGGAAGGGGGGGGCGGGGGGAGATGGGAGCAGCCTAGAAGAAGTTTATGGAGGGGAAAGGGGAGCCTATGTAATACTTTCAACAACAAAGATTTAGGAAATAAAATAAAGAAGTCAACAATAAAACAGTTTAAAGAATGAAATTTAAGAACACAACCCAATAGAAAAATGGGTAAATATATATGAACCAAAATCTCACATGACAAGGAACATGAGGGGTTCAACCTTGAGGATAAAGCCAGAGGAAAAATGGGGGGCAGGGACACTGAGCCATTACCTTAACCTAGTGATCGGCAAACTCATTAGTCAACAGAGCCAAATATCAACAGCATAACGATTGACATTTCTTTTGAGAGCCAAATTTTTAAAACTTAAACTTCTTCTAACGCCATTTCTTCAAAATAGACTCGTCCAGGCCGTGGTATTTTGTGGAAGAGCCACACTCAAGGAGCCAAAGAGCCGCATGTGGCTCATGAGCCACAGTTTGCCGACCATGGCCTTAACCAGCTCTAGAGCTGTTTACTTCCAGACTTCTAAATCAGATAACAGATGTCTTTACTGTTTAGGCAGCTTTTTATTTATTTGGTTCTTGTGTTACTTGAAGCTAAAAAAAAAAAAATCCTTGATATATTGGTACTATTTTGAGGTTATTTATGAAGAATTTATTGCAGCATTGCAAATGATGGAATACAACATTTCTTAAATACCATCCGGAGGAGACTGGCTAAATAAATCATATGTCCATACAATGGAATAACACATAGTCACTTAAAAGAATGAAGCAACACAAAAGATTACACACTGTATGATTCCATTTATATAAATTTTAAGCACAGGCAAAATTAATCTAAGGATCTAGAAGTCAGGATAGTGGAGGTAGTGACTAGAAGATGCCTGAGGGAGATTTGTGGGGTTCTGGTAGTATTCTGTGATCTAGGTGATGGCTATACAGATGTAAAATTATCTTTGTGAAAATTCAATAAGCTGCATGGATACTTACATTATGTACACTTTTCTGTATGTGCCTGTTACACCAATACAACTTAAAAAGAGAGAAAGCTTTATTTGTACTAACAAGGGATGATAGCTAAAATATGTATGTCCTACAATAATTCTTAGTTTTTACTAAGAAGACAAATAGATATTATATATGTGTATGTGTGTGTAATGGTACATTGATAGGTTAATAAAAATGATGGAATAAAAAAACTGAATAAATAAATGTTGGCCAAATTCTTCTGCCAGCGAGACTTGGCTCATGCTGCTCTAGTTTGCACCTACCAGCTCGCACCTCCCACACATTTGCAGGTTAATTCAATGTGTTTTCAATGAGTGCATCATCTCTCAACAACCCATCAGCTGCCCGTGCCAGATACCAGCATTCCCAGTTCCTCCCCTTTCTCACGTGCATGCGCGCGCGCGCGCGCGCACACACACACACACACACACACACACACACACACACACACATGCATGCACACACACACACACCCATGTTGGTTTTACCACCCCAGCCTCAGGCACCAATATTCTTCTGGATGAACACTTGCTCCACTTCTTATCTCCAATCTTTCCCTTCAATGTAACCAGATTTATGTTTAATAAAGCAAATCTGACCATGTCTCTCCCCAGCTTAAAAAACACTTCAGTGGCTTCCCCTGCCCTTAGGACCAGCCCAGACTTTTTGGCATGGGCCCCAAAGCCCTCCTTGATCCGATCCTGCTTGCCTCTCCCCCTCACCTGGGAGCATTCTCCTGCCCCCACTGTCCTTCAGACTCACAGGCCTTCTTCGGGTCCTCAAATGAGACCCACTGAGTCTCCCCTCCCTGACCTCACACGTCACCCTCCTCCCCATCTCACCAACTCCTGCGCCTGCTTCAGGTGCTTCCTCAAAACAGCCATTCATGAGGCCTAGATTGAGTTAGGTCCCCCTGCTCTGTCCCCTGAGCACCCAACTGTCCCCTCTCAGAACAGTCACCACACCTTATTGTAATTACTTAATATCTCTCTTCCAGGTAAACTATAAGTACTGTGCAAGATGATATCTGCCTTAAACTGCTATGTTCCCAGTATCCAGCCCCAGGCCTGGCACACAGTAGGAGTTCAGTAAATATTTATTACATAAATGAAATCATAAATGAGTGATGGGATGAACACATGCTTTTTAAATTATCCACAATAAAATTAAAGTTACTTATCTATCATGATAGTGGACAGCATCCAAGGTGAAGTCCTTGGGGGAAAGCCTTGAAGTCTTACACAGCTTAGAACCCTTTAAAGGAATGCATTGTCCAATGTTGCCTCTCCACCCCAAAGGAGGGTGCAGGTCTTACACAAGTTGCTGAGATTTAGCAACCTGGAGAGCTACTTAGCCTACTTAGAGTGAGGGCAGGTGACTAGTTTTGCTTTTTAAGTATATTTTTATTGATTTCAGAGAGGAAGGGAAAGGGAGAGTGATAGAAACATCAATGATGAGAGAGAATCATTAACCAGCTGCCTCCTGCATGCCTCCCACTGGGGATCAAGCCCACAACCAGGGCATGTATCCTGATTGAAATCAAACCTTGACCCCCTGGCTCACAGGTCGACGCTCAACCACTGAGCTGTGCTTGATCAAGCTTGTTTTCTGTTTTGAGAAAAAAGATAGATTATTTCTGGCCAGAAGAGACTAGAAAAAAGTAGAGGAGTCGGGAAGGAATGCAAATCAATTGTGTGCCTAATACAAGGCTGACTGGATGGCAATTTGGGATGGCAAAGGGAAGAGCAAGGATGGAATTGTGGGGAGAAAAGGGGAAGTGAGCTGGATTTATAATTTAAGGGAAACCAGGGCAGAAATATAGGGTGCTCCAAATCAGAAACATGGAGAAAGGCAATGCAAACAAAGGCCAAATGAGCCTGGCCTGGATTCTTGGCTCAGCCCTGACACTAACTTGCTGTGTGGTTTCAGTCAAATCACTGAGTCTCCCAAGTCTCAGTTTCTACCCTGAAATGAAGATTTAAATGTAGACTAGGCTTACAATTAGTCCTATTAGTCCAGAACTTTCATAAATGCCATTCCTCAATGACAATGCTTTTCTCAAAAGACAAAATGAAAGAACACTTGGGTAAATAGTTTCCTTCTTATAAGACTCTCTAATTTTAGGTATTCTTTAAATATATATTTTTATTGGTGTCAGAGGGGCAGGGAGAGGGAGAAAGAGATAGAAACATCAATGATGAGAAAGAATTGTTGATCAAACCCAAAATCTAGGCATGTGCCCAGTCCAGGAATCGAGTCGTAACCTCCTGGTTCATAGGTTGACACTCAGACACAGAGCCTCATGGCCAGGATTTAGATGTTGGTTTTTTGTTTGTTCGTTCGTTTGTTTGTTTGTTTGTTTTACCTAGCACCAATTTCCCTATAAGTTTCAGTTCTGTTTTCATTCACAATAGCTAATGTTTGTAAAATATAAATTGTCTTTAGGATTTAGAAGGTTCTTTCACACTGGTCCAGACAAAAAACTCTGAGTGCAGATATGGAAACTTACGCAGAAACACAGAGCTCAAAAGGGGAGACCAAAGGTTGGGGTGTGAGCTTCTTGCACGAACCTGAACTTGGTGCCACGGTGGCCAAGGGCTTGGCATCATGGCTCACATACTTCCTTTACAGCAAAAGACTTGTGGAAGGGAATTAGACTTGTATTATGGGATTCCAGACAAGACAGTAGCATTTGTCAATTCTCAGATCCTTAACTTCCTGTTTTTATTCCACAACATGTGTCACAAATATATGAGATTTAAAAATAAAGATCATCCATACTATTTTGACAAGCTGATTCAGAAGCATGTGAGGATATCAATCCTTTCAGATGAAAGGCTTCCAATTCCAGCATTTATTTTGCCTGGAATGTACGGCCAGAGCACAAATTCTGATATTAGTCATGGGTCTTGGATAACCTCAATTCCCAGCAGTTTATGTGCTAAAAATATTTACACATTGCTTGGACTTGATGAGTGCAATAGAGATCTATCAAAAAGATGGATGCCGTGGGATGGAATAAAAGTTGACTTATAACAACCCTGACTTATTTCCAGTTTCAACTCTTGCCTCTTGGTTGCTGAATCCACTCTGGCATGTTTCAAGAGTAGAATGAGAACACTGCATGCCCTCTGGAGGAAGCTAGAAGGGAAACTGAGTTACTTCTCAAGAGAACATGTGGCTGCAGACGATTTTGGGCCCCAGGAAAGAATGACCACTTTCCGATGTAAAGCTGCAGTGAGCTGGGAAGCAGAGGAGGGAGCATGGGGTTGAGAGCCAAGTGCTGAAGACCAGGAAGGCCACTAGGCAAAAGTTCCAGCTCTCAGCAAGCACCACAGCTCAGGAACTCTGGACCTTAACACAAGGAAGAGTAATCAGGCCCAGGGTAAACAGACCAAGGTCAGAGGTTGAGGGCGGGGCCTTCCATCTGATTAAGGAGGGTTCCTGCACCTCAATATGGGGGATGAACCAACGTTCCTCTTCCATCAAGGTTCTCTTGGCTGGTCTAACAATCAACTAGACATTATTAGGGGCAAAAATAGAATATTGGGGACTAGATATGATTACGAGAAATATTAATCATGCTGTTAACTGTGATTGCCTTGCAGTGGTTAAAGAAAGGACATTCTAACCTGGTGGGAGCTGTATGCCCCCGGGAACTGGGAGTGAATCTGGGACCTGGGAGTCAACCTTGGAATGCAGTCTGTTCTCATTCAAGAACTGCCTATTATCATGGAAAGATTTACAACCCAGCTTGCATAGCCTACTTCCCCATGCCTATAATCCCTACCTCCCCCCTGTAATCTTTGTCCTACCCTATATTAGCAGCTGGCTTATGGGAGGGGCTGCAAAGTACACTTCTATGAATGGCCTTAGTTCACTGTCTCCAGATTTAATAAGCATCCTCTAAAAACCACCTGGACTCGGTATTATGAAATTTTTACTGTACAAAGTCAAGAACACTATCAGCCAGCCTTAGGCTGATTCCATCAGAGTCAGGTCCCCTTTAGGGTAACAACTACCCCCAACTTCCTGTGGGACCGTTATATCTCTGCCCAGCAATCTCCTTGTGACTTCCCACAAATCTGGGCCTACCTCTGAAAGTTCACCCAAGGACTTCCAGAGATCAGCTGACAAAGAAACCACCAGCCCTATGTATTTCTCAGCTCTCTCTGAAGACAGCTGCCCACACAGCATGATCTAAAAGTCAGAGGCCTACTCAGAAATCTCTTTATCTTCTCCAAACAAACTCAGGAATTCCCAACATGAACTCCACTTTTTGGCAGCAGTGATTCTGCATCTTCTGCCCTGTGGGAACAGTGATACTGTAGCTTATGAAACCAGAAGAAAAGATATCTTGGTTTCTTCCTTCATGCTAGGGTGATTCTGCATCTTCTGCCCTTTGGGAGTGGTGAAACTATCTAGCTACACTAATAAAAGAGAAGTATGCAAATTAACCACAACTCCAGGACATCTACCAGCCAATCAGGAGTGAGTATGCAGATTAAACCATCAAATATGGTTGTTTAATTTGCATATGCAGGCATGGAGCGAAGACTGAAGGTTCCAGCCTAGCAAAGACTGAAGACTGAAGAGGATTGGCTTCTCTGCTGCGCCTGGAGCAGAAGGGCAAGGAAGGCCTACTGCACAAATTTTCATGCAACAGGGCTCTAGTATATATATAAAAGCCAAGGCACCGGAATGCCAGAATGACTGGAATGACTGGAACGAGTGGACAACCAGTCTCTATGATGTGCACTGCGGCCGGCCAACAGGCCCAATTTAGGGGGAAGGGGACCCTCCCCCTGATTGGCCCCCCTAACCCCAATTGGGGGCAGGGCCTGCTGGCCAACTCCCACAGTCCCTCCCCCCCGGTGGCCTTGCCCAATCAGCTCCTATCGGGGCAGGCCAGCAGGACCCCCACCCATGCACGAATTTGTGCACTGGGCCTCTAGTATCTAATAAAACAAGGAAAAAAGATGATATATTTGTGTCTTCCTCTTAAGATCTGGGTACTCCTCTTCAAATGCAAATACTTTTTAAAAATATGTTTTTATTGATTTCAGGGAGAGGAAGAGAGAGAGAGAAAGAGAAAAATCAATGATAAGAGCAAATCATTGATTGGCTGCCTCCTGTACACTGCCCACTGGGGTTAGAGCCCACAACCTGGACATGTGCCCTGACGGAAACTGAACTGTGACTTATTGGTTCATAGGTTGACACTCAACCTCAGAGCAACACTGACCAAGCTTGACCATCTCCTGACACTCCTGCCTGGTGAGTCCTGTCCTGGGCCCACCAGAACACTTTACAAAACCCCTCGTGGATCTGTTTGGATGCAAGCATCTCAGCATCAGTGATGTAACACCTGAGAGGTCCCAAAGAAGAGTTTAGAGTCCTCCTCCTCCAACACCCAGAGACCTGCACCCAGAGAACTGCCTTATATTTGTTTGTTCCCTCCCTTCTTGCTCCACATCTAGACCTTTAGCCCTTTTGATCTGTCTCTGAGACACTCAGAACTCAGACTGAATGACGTGGCTCTCCCTTTCCAGGCAAGGAAATGTAGTTAGCTCTTTCTTAAATTGGCATTTAGTGATCTTTATCTCTTACTATTTAACACCCCATAGCTAAGTTTAAGTAGTGACCTGATTAATGTAATGAACACTAAGGTATGAATAACTGGGAGTATTGGCATGTCAAAACTTTTATCAAAGAGTTGTAGAAAGAAACCAAGATGGTGGCATAGGTAAACGCAGTACTTGCTGCGTCCCACAACCACATCAAAATTACAACTAAAATATAGAACAACAGTCATTCAGACCACCTGAAATCTGGCTGAATAGACGTTCTACAACTAGAGAATTAAAGAAGAAAGCACACTGAGATTGGTAGGAGGGGCGGAAGCAAGAACGGCTGTGGCCCTGACCAGGAATTGAACCGTGACCTCCTGGTTCACAGTTTGATGCTCTGCCACTGAGCCACACCAGCCAGGCCGTAAGAACTTTTGGAAGTAGAAACCAACATGGTCTTAAAATAAAGAACCAAAAGAGTTGAAAGATAAAATATAGGAAGTGGAGATGGGGGCAGGCACACATTTGAGACGAGGAAAGGAAAGACGTAGGGAAGGAGATAAATGCTCATGGCAGGGCTATAATCATGAAATTTCAGGATGTGGGGATAAAAGGCAAGTTCTAAAACTTCCCGTGGGGATGAGGGAGAAAAGGAGGTCATACAGAAAGGAACAGTGTGTTGGGGAAGAATCTAAGCCACTTTAACACAGAGATATAAAAAAATGGAGTGGCATACTCAAAATAGACATCTAATCCTAACTCGTTTCATGGCTCAGAGGTAGAATCTAGGGCTGAAGTGGTAGCTCAGGAATCTTTTATCCAATTCAGGGTAAAAAGTCCAAGGCAATTATTAAGTGCAGGGGTGGAGGGAGAAAAAGTACACGAGAGGAAATCTTATTACGATACACTCCTTGGAGATATAACTAAATATATTTACACATCCTAATAAGTCAAAGTAACTGTGGAATTCACCAAAAACTGTGATGCAAGATTGAAGCAGAGAGGATGTGTGTGGGTGGGGGGTGGAGGGGAGTGGATGTGGAGGTGGAAGGGTAGTACTGAAGAAGTAAAACCATCCTCATTTACTATTTATTAAGAAAATCAAGAAGTAGCCAGAAACTTTATTCATACTAAGGGAAATACAATGTAAAATTAAAATGAGAATATTTTCTTTTTTTAAAATATATTTTATTGATTTTTTCACAGAGAGGAAGAGAGAGGGATAGAGGGTTAGAAACATCGATGAGAGAGAATCATCGATCAGCTGCCTCTTGCACACCCCCTACTGGGGATGTGCCCACAACCAAGGTACATGTCCTTGACCAGAATCGAACCTGGGACCCTTCAGTCCGCAGGCTGATGCTCTATCCACTAAGCCAATCCGGTTTCGGCAAAATGAGAATATTTTCAACCATCAGATTGGTGAAACCCCAAAAATTGGTAATAGACTCCCTTGGCAAGGTTGTGGGGAAGCAGACACTGACATACATTGCTAGGAAGGGAGGAAACTGACCTAATTTCTGTGGAGGACGATTGGGTGTATCTATCAGAGTTATAAAGGGGTGCACCCTGTGAACCAGCAATGCCACTCAGGGGAAATCTATCCTAGAGACATAATGCCCATGTTTGCAAAGTAACAACCGAGTATTCATTCACTGCAGCATTTTTTGTAAAGGAAATATTGAAAATAATGCAAATGTCCATCTGCTTTTTAAAAAAGAATGAGGATGCTCCACTTACTGAAATGGCATGATTAATTAAATGTTTTCTGAACTGAAAAAAGCAAGGTGCAGAAGGATCCACATCTGGGGTAATCATCAGTGCGGCTCACCACATCTGGCTCTCCGAGCCCAGGGCGTATGGCGAGTTTGCACTTCCCTGCCCCCTGTCAACTGTCAGGTCCACGTGGAAGGCTCTGGCCACTGAATGGGACAGAAGTGACCTATGTCACCTCTGGGAAAAAGCCAGTGAGTAGGGGCCGGTGAGTGGTCTGTTGTATTGCCTGCCCCTGCCATTGTACGCATGACTCTCCAGGTGGTAGAAACGCTGCAGTTTTGCAACCTGTGTGAAGAGAATGTGGAACAACCCTGAGTGGACATGAAGCATGAATGAGAAAAATGCCACTAAGATGTGTGTGTGTGGGGGGGGGGGGGCCGGGGGCGGTGGCAGCAGAGTTTGCCACCACAAAATATGCCTTTTTTGGGGGGGGATACTGATTATTTTAAGCTGGTTGTTTTTTAAAAAAAAACAACAAAAGAGCTTGGCTGACGTGGTTGAGCGCTGACCTATGAATCACGGGGTCACAGTTCCACCCCCAGTCGGGGTATATTCCTAGGTTGCCAGCTGGATCCCCAGTAGGAGGTGTGCAGGAGACAGCCAGTTAATGATTTTCTCTCATCATTGAGATGTTTCGATCTGTCTCTCCCTCTCCTTCCATTCTGTTAAAAAATAAAACAAAAGACTCAGGAGGAACCTTTGAGCTTCCCAACTGCCTAAAAGGATCTCCACAGAGGACCTGCCTCAGGAAGGGAGCTATCATCACAGACCCTACAGTTTAATCCGAACCAGGTGTGATAGACAGGGAGGAACCCAGCAAGGCTCATTTCATCCACATCCTCTCCGTGTCCCACTGTTTCAGCGTGGCGCAGCAAACACTTGTTTACCAAATATTTGCACTCTTCATCTTCCTCTAAATTGCCTCCCTCCCCTTTGAAGTTCCAGACCACAACCCCCACCTTGTTTCTCCTTACCATATAAGCCTCAACTGCCCCTTTGTCCTGGGGCCCCATGTTCATAATTAAATTTGGTTATTTTCTCCTGTGGATCTGGCTCATGTCAATTTGATTATTAGACCAGCCAGGAGACCAAAGAGGAAAGGGGGGGTGGGGAGGGCCTAGATTTTCCCTCCACCACAGATGTTTGGATCATTATGGCAACTTATCACGATTGATACAGGATATGATACCATCTTCTTTATATTATTAACTAGTGGCCTGGTGCATGAAATCCATGCACATTAAAAGGGAATTAGAATAAATATTTTAATATTGCTATTTGCCCTTTCTCTATAATAGAAGTATCAGGGATGAAAGAAAATTAGTAGAATGTATATAAAATCTCCCTCCTGTCAGTGCCTGGGGCGCGCTGAGGGACCTAGAGTCAAATCCCCGCCCACCACCTGCACACACTTTGAAAACACAGGAGACCCAGGCCTGGCCGGCCCCACCACCACTGGGTGAGACTCAGACCTCGCCAGCCCTATCCCTGTCAAGACCTTCCAGGTGTGGGGGGTGCAGTCTCAGGTCCCCCGTCAAGCTTTGCAAGGAGGGGCTGAGGCCTCAGGTCCCCCAGCCCAGGCCAGGGCAGGGGGCACACCTTGAGGTCCCCCGTACAGCCCAGTCCCTCTCCTTCTTCCCCCTTCCCTTGCCGCATCATGTCAGCGCTGAGCAGGGACGCATGCAAGCACTGTCACATCCCCAGCCAGGGAGGCAGGCAGCTTCACCTCAGCGCTGGGTGGGGACACACCCACAGACTGGCTCACCATAAAGGACAAATTAGCATATTACCTCTTTATATGTATAGATTTTTTTTTAGAGAGAGAGACTCTCCTTCCAGGGAGCACACACAGAGAGAAAGAGAGAAACATCAATTTGTTGTTCCACTTATTGATGCATTCATTGGTTGGTTCTTTTTTTAAAAAAAAAATATATATTTTTATTGATTCCGGAGAGGAAGGGAGAGGGTGAGAGATGGAAACATCAATGATGAAAGAGAATCATTTATCGGCTGCCTCCTGCACACCCTCTACTGGGGTTCAAGCCCACAGCCTGGGCATGTGCCCTGACCAGAATCGAACCTGGGACACTTGTCCTGATGTGTCTACCCACTGAGCCAAGCCAGCCAAGGCTCATGGGTTGATTCTTACAAGTATATGTGTTCTGATCCAGCATTAAGCCAATAACCTTGACATGTCAGGATGATGCTCTAACTAACTGAGCTACTCACTCAGGGCTTATACCATCTTTTATATACATATATATAAAGGAAAAGGCAGAAGAAGTAAATATATAGTGCTATTTTCTTGCATATAAGTATACACAGAAAATTAATAACAATGGTTACCTGAAAAAGGAGGCAACAGGAATAGAAAAGATGCTCTTTACTGTTTGTATGTTTTATTTTAGAGCCACATGTATTACATATTCAAAAATGCTAATTCAAAAATAAATGGTAGCACAAGAACATTATGTAAAAATATGGAAGAAAATATCAGATGAAATAAATAAAGCAGATATTTCTAGGTAGTGAAATCTAGAAAGGAGGATTGTTATCTCCATTTAATATCATTCGCCACTATACAATTTTAAAACTATTTTGATTTTTTTTTAATTAAGAGGAAACCCACAGAGAGTGGCCAACCTCCTGTCTTATGAAGACATTTCACGAGGGCTAAGCTTTATCCAACTCTGTCTCGCATGAGGAAGTGACATGCTTTCTAAATTCCTCCAACCTGCAAATCTTTCACAGATTGAATCAGTTTTCTTAAAGTTATGGAAAACTGCGACCAGTCTTGAATTCTGTTTAGCACAAAATTCCACCCAAGGGTTGGTATCTGATTTCACAGGCTAACCAAGAGGAAAACCAGAAAAGCCACAGATATTTTTGTTTTTGCCAAGACAGACAAGTTCTGCTTTAAAACACCCTCTGTCCACCACCACCACCACCACCACCACCTGCCCGCTGTCCACGTCAGAAATCTGGAAGTCATCCTTAACGCTCCCCTCTCCCCGACCCCTTCACATGTCAGATCCCATAGGTTCCGCCTGGAATTGGTCTCCTCCCTAACCCTGCTGCCTGGATCACTGCAACCAACACCTTTTCTAACTGTGCTCGTCGCTTCCCGTTTTGTACCTCCAGTGATCTTGTAAAAGACAAATATGACCACATCATGTATCACTTTAAACACTTTATGATTCCCCCACTGCCTTAGAAATAAAACTCAAACTGCTGTAACAGAACCTCCATCACCTGGTCCCTGTCCACCTGTCTGCCTCATTTATCTTTACCGCTTGCTCTATCCTCCAACCTACTGAACTTTCTCAGAGGGACCAATGGCTATTTTTCTTTTGCCCCCAAGCCTTCATGCGTGGTGTTCTATCCGCCTCAGGCACTCTTCCTCTGTTTGCTTCCCACTCAGCCTTCAGCTCAGACATCCTTCTTCCAGAAGGTCTTACCTGACACCCTGGGTCCAGGTGGGTAGCCCTCCTCTCTGTTCCTGGAGCTCCCTGTCTCTTATCAGAGCAACCCCAGTCTGGGCTCTGTGGAAGATACTTGTTTCTTTATCTGACCTCCTTTCTGTAAACTGTAAACTTTGTCTCTTTTCTTCAACATTGTATTGTCAGCTCTGGGCTCGTGGTAGGGGTTCAGAGAATACCTGCTGAATAAGCAAATGAACAAGACAGAAATCTAGAATCAAGTTCAGGTTGACATTTGATTTTTAATCAAGTAGAAACTGAATAAATATCTCTGCCTTTCTCTGGTCAGGAACAATACAAAGCCTGGTAACTTCATCTTTAAAACTCCCAAGGTCTCCAAGTGACCCACGTGCTTGGCTAAGAGCTGGCTGCTAGACTAAAGGTAGCTTATAGTAGTATGTTCTTTCATTTTTTAAAATATATTTTATTGATTTTTTTTTTACAGAGAGGAAGGGAGAGGGACAGTCAGAAATGATGAGAGAGAAACACCAATCAGCCGCCTCCTAACCTCACCCCACACTGGGGACGTGCCCGCAACCAAGGTACACGGCCCTGACCGGAATCGAACCTGGGACCCTTCAGTCTTCAGGCCGACGCTCCATCCACTGGGCCAAACGGGTCAGGGTGGTAGTATTTCTTTCACAAATTGAATCCTCACACCATCCCCAATATAAAAGACTGGTGAAAAGGAACAGTTGGTGGATAAAGGCTAGTACAAAAAACCCTTTATCATTTAATAAGCTTTGATATGAACAGATTACAATTGACACCTGCCTCTTCTAAGTGTCTGGGGCTCTATTTGGTTCGTGCAAGCAGCCAAACTGCCTTTCATCCATTATGTCTCTAATCCCCAAGGAAGTGAGATGAAATCCCATGTATGTTTCCAGAATGAAGCATTGTTTTCTTCAGCCAAAAATCTGTAATTCCTCATTAGACTGTCAATAGCAATACTGAAGATGGGCAATTTCATTTGAAGCCAGTTGTACCAAGAACAAATGTCACCACTGGGGATCGTACAGGGTAATTAGGAAGCAAAGTGGTGACATATGTATCATACTATCGATACGAGGACAGAGTGGCTAAAATGTTTCTCTAGGGTGGCCCAAGTGTAAGTCTTACCTGGAGTTAGAGGAATGCATCTAACCAACACCGGCCTGTGAAAAGGGTTTCAGCGCCACAGAGAAATGAGAAATAGACTTTGTGGGAGAGTTTTCTGAAAGCTACATGTATTCTTTTTATTTTTTAATTTTGAGTTTTCATTACGTGCGTTCAATTTTTTTTTTTTTTTTTTTTTTTTTTTTTTTTTTTTGGTATTGGCTGACATTTCTACTATGAAATAAAGTTAAAATGGGAGCAGGTAACAAAACAATGTGTATGCATAAGAAATTATTAACGAGTTCCTCAAGAAACTGGAGAGCTACTGGAAAAGGAGGGAGAGAGAATTTCACTATGCACCCTTTTGATCCTTTTAGTTTTTAAATAATGTGAATGTATTAATTCGTCAAAAAACAAATTAAATTAAAATGAATGAGATGCATTAAAAGAAATAAAGTTGAAATGAAATAGGAATCGTATACAGCAATAGTTTATGTCCTAACATGGAAAAAAAAATTGGCAATTCTATGTCAGACTTGAAAACAAGTACAAACATTTTTCATCTATAAAATCCCAAGGTCTGGGAACTATTTCAAAATATTTTTTTCCCAACAAGCCAATATTAATTGTCTTCTCATTCCTACTAAAGAAGGCCCATGTGTTGGTTTATCTGGTAATGCTGACTTTGACCATTTGGTTAAGGTGATGTTAGCCAGTTTTCTCTAAAAATTTTCTCTTACTCTTTTAAGCCTTGTAAATAATTTGTGTGGACAGTTTGAGGCTAGGTAAATATCCTTATCAAACTTTCATCACTATTCTGAGCAACCACAGACTGTATAGCACCTTTATTCCTTCCATCACAGGCCCCTACAATTTCATCTGGTCTACCTGCATCTCTGACTGAAATTCTCCTCTCCTTTCACCTATCTGGTTGTTATATTAATCTTTGTTGTTGTTTTCTTTGTTTGTTTGTTTGAACCCTCACCCAAGGATATTTTTTCCAATGATTTCTTAGAGAGAATGGGCCACAGGAAGAAGAGGGGCAGAGAGCAAGAAATATCTAAACATCTACGTAGGACACATGGGTTGGTTGCCTCCTCAGTGAGCCCCAACCAGGGCCAGGCATCAAACTCACAACCCTTAGATCTGCAGGCCGATGCTCTAACCACTGCACAAACCAGCTAGGGCCGTATTAATCTTTGTAACCAGTCTGCAAAACAAATGACTACTTACTCTGTGTATAATGTGTTGTGTATAACAGGTGATGATACCAGGTGGTCGGTAAACCCCATACAATGAGTGGTGTTGTATAGGTATATCCACAGAATAGTCATGTAGCACATTATCACGCACGTGCAGTGGAAACATTGGGGAACAGGAGTTTCCATATGAGGGATATAAATCTTCCAGGCAAAGGCTAAAATTGAATCAGCTACTTGCGGTAAATCTTCACAATGTATACTCTTCAAGCACATAAGGTCATTATTTAACTTATACCCATATTGTAACACGCAGGCAATAGAAAAAAAATGAATAAAGCTTGAATAATCCATTTTTCCCCACCCTCCCTGCGTAGGCTATCTTCCCATTAGTGCAAATAATTGAGAGCAAAATCATCTGTGAGAGAGGACAGAATGGATCTCTCTCTCATCCAGTCTACGTGTTTCTCTGAGTAAATATCCTAAGTAACCTAGATACTTCTTTCATACGATGTAGAGGTGAAAACAAAAATAAATCAGTCCTCTGGGCATCCAATGAATAGGCCTCGTCTTTTTCTAGGTACTGGAGTATTTGTTTCTTCAGCCAGCCTCAGCCGGTATTTTAATTCCCTGGTTCTCAATTGTGACTGCCTTTTGCAATCATCTCTTGAATTAAAAAAAAAAAAAAAAAAAATAATAATAATAATAAAAATCTGATGTTTGTATTTTATCCTGGGAGAGTGACGCCCTTGGCCTGAGGTGGTGCCTCGGCCTGGGTGTTTTTTTAAAAAATCCAGAGACTGGTAAGCAGCAGAGTTAGAGAACCACCAGTTTAAACCACTCGGAATGAATACTTTTGTAGGAAGGAAGGGGTTCGGGAGGGTCTCACAACCAACTTAAGGAGAAAAGGCAAGTTCTGCAGAGCAAGTGGGTGCGGCCTCTCTCTGGTCTTTAGCGGCCACCCTGAAGCGCAGGTTCCGTCCAGCCAGGTCCCGAAGGCCTCAGAAGTTTTAAAATTCATTGGGAAGTTCAGGGGTGCCAGGCTGTCTTGCTTCTAACAAGTGCGGCAGAGGCTGAAAAGACAGGTGTGGGCGTCGCTTCCCGCTTGGGTAGCGGGTCACTGCGGGGAGCCGAACCCGACCAGCTCCGCCGGGTGGAGCGCCGCCTCCGTGGCCGAAAGCTCAAACCCTTGCGCAACCGCGCCGGGAGGCACGTGGTGCGGTGGGCGGGGCCTCCCCGCGGGGCTCGCTGTGGACTACAAGTCCCGGCATGCCTCGGGCACGGGTGGGGCGGGGCGGAGAGGGCAGCCCAGCCCAGGCGTGCGCAGTGGTTCTCGGGAGTGGCGGGGCGGGTCCACCCGGGCTGCCCGCTGTAGCCCGGGGTTCCCGGGTGGGGGGTGGCCACGGCCATTGGCGGAGAAGCGGGAGGGGCGTGGTCCTCGGGATCTGCCGCCGCAGGTCAGGCTGCACGGGCGGGCGGAGGCCAGCGGCAGACTGGAAAGGCACGCGTCCGGCTGCTGCGTTTCTGTCCCGTCATGGCAACGTCGCCCCTGAAAGTGTGCATCGTGGGCTCGGGGAACTGGTGAGCGGCGGTGGGCTGACGCCACGGGATCCGCCTTCAGGAAGCCCCGCTCCCGGGCGTGCGAGGCTAGGGCCGCGCGTCCCCGCAGCGGCGTGGGCACCGCGCACCGCGCACCGCGCGCAGGCAGGCGGGGCGGGCGGCCGGCCTCAGGGCCGGGCTGGGTACCGCGCACCCGGGGAGGCCGAGGCGAGGCACTCGCCCCGGAGGCTCTGGGCTCGCGCGTCCTCGGGGAGCAGCGCGGAGAGCGGGATGGCGCGCCCGCAGGCACCTGTCTGCGCTCCTGTCACCGCGCGCGGGGGGCGCAGCGAGGCCACCTGCTCTCCACGCCTGGGTGTCCTGCGCAACAGCCTCAGAAGGGCGTTCTCCGTTCTCCGTTCTCGGCGGATCGCCCAGGTGGAGGAGCGGAAGGAAGCTCCAATAATCTTCCTGTAGCTTCGGTGATCGGAGAGAGAAAGGTAGAGAAGGCTAAAAGGCGCTTGCTACCCTGGTCTCTGGCGGGACGGCACTGCCCTTCAAAGTGCGAGTCTAGCCCCTCATCGCTGTTGTGTCTCGTATCTTAGTAACGTTGTGTCAGGAAGAAAACCCAATTTCCAACGCAGGCCTGGTTCCCAGAATAATCCAGGGGCGCAGAAAATTATTCTCTGGGGGGATTTCCGATCCTTTGCGTCTCTGCGAGGCTTTATTTGACTTTTAACATTTACACAGCACTTTCTGCCAAACACTCTTGTAAGCATTCTATGAATGCTCCCTGTTAGTTCCCTTTATCAAACTTACACAATGTGATTCTCTGGTGAGCTGGGGGAGGGGGCAACGTGTAGGATAAAATCTGATCTTTTCGATCTCGCTTCTGTTGCCGAGCACTATTTTTCCCTTCCGCATCTGAGGGACGGGGATGGAATCTTCAGAGTGACATTCATCCAGTGTTTTTGTGTCCCTGTGGCCTAACACTCATCACAGTTCGGGCTTCTAGGAGCGTGGTGGCAATTCCTATTACTGCCTACTTATTGGAGGAAACCTTAACTGGTTCTTTACCTTTTCCTTCAAATCCAGGGGCCCCTCTGACCTATGGCCCCAAGGAATGATTGTTTATCTGTTTCTATTCCGCAATCCAGCACTTGAGAACAGCATCTACCCTAGGGTCTGGCGTATGCTAAGTAAATACGGAGTATCTGAAAACGGATTTTTTAAAATACGTGTTTTTAAAACTAACTTTTAAAATGTAATTATACTTGATTAGGTAATATATTCACGTGTTTAAAACCCAAAAGATGCAAAAAAAACTCACAAACAAACACCCTGTACCATCTCCCACCCACACTTGTGCCCCAAGGACCTTCTGGAGGAAAACGGGTGTTACCCGTTTCTTCCATCCTTTCTGGAGGAATTCCATCGCCTGCAAATGAATGTTTACATATATTCCTTTCCCTCTGTGCCCTGCAAACACTAGGATATGAATGCGCTTTTCTGTTAAAAATAGTGTCCTCACAACATTGAATGGAGTTGGTACCCATCCACGGCAGAGCTTCATTTGGTCTCTCAGTCCGGCTTTCCCAGTTTTGATCCCCAAGGTCACTCGAGTGAGATGTCAGCTGCCCTGTTGGCCATGGCACTGGCAAAGCACCCACGTAGCGAGTGTCCTTTCAACATGAGGCTCCTCTGCTGTGAGAGGACCCAGAGCCACAGGTGGCAGCACCTTTTCCCGGTTTGCCCGGTGCAGGGGAAGTAGCACCGCTTTGCCCCGCTGGGTTTGGGCCTGGATCAGGAGCGGTGAGGTGAACCTCCTGCCCCCTCTGCTGGTATTTGGCTGCCTTCCCCCAGTTTCACTCTATACTTGACTTTTCTTGGCCCACGCCGGCCCAGGGAGTTGGAGCAAAACTTGGCCTGTGACACCGGAGCAGAGCAATTGAGAAATGTGCCGGGCCGATGGTTTGGGCTGGCTGCCTGGCCCCAGGAACTAGGGATCAGATGGGAACAGTTGTTGGCTTCCTTGCCATGGCTCTGGGTTCAGAGCCACCCCAGTCCTAGAGAGAGGATCACCGCCTGCCTCGCCAGAGATTCAAGAACTTGGGAGCTCGTTGCGCATTCGGCTCTGGTCCGTAGACGTTTGAGGGTCTGGCCTGTATAGTAGGTATTAGGGGCCTTTCCAGGGATACAGGCACAGCTAGACACAATCCCTGCCATTAAGAACTTGGCTTCAGACCTGAGATAGATAGAAACTCGGAAGGTAAATTAAAAATAAATAGAAAGAGGAATGAAATATCTGTCACGGGATTAGGTGTGACCATTTGAACAGTGTTTCTCAAAATGGGATCCAAAAGCCACTTGCATCAGCATCACCAACTGAAGCTAGGCTTGTCCCAGAGGTTGGGGACAGATTTTTCCCTGAGAGACTTTAGCTCTTTGCTCTACCTTCCCAGATGTGGGCTTCTCAGGGATGTGAAGGTGATTGAGCACATGTTCCACTGGGGCCTTTCAAGTAGCTCAGAATGCTTATGTCAGGAGACGTGTTGTCACACCTAAGCTCCTAGCTCCAACGTGGCTGTTACCCTCACACTGAGGGTAAGTGATCAATGGCAATACAGACACCAGAAGACTGAATCTAGCTGACTTGCCGGGCGCTTCAGCCAGAAAGGATATATGAGGGGAAGTACCCGGGTTGTGTAACATGTCCTTGACCTGCCTTTGGCACCTCCTTTCCTCTAAGTCAGGGAGGAGGCTGGAGGTTGGCCCCCAGGCACCCACCCAGCCCAGCCCTGCTGTGCTGCACGCCACAGGGAATGCTGGAAGCTGCTTCCTTAGCCTGTATGGCCCTTTTTGGTTCTGGTGACGCAAACAACAAAACGCGCACACGGTGACTCAGAAAAACAATAACAGAAAGAACATACCTGTACACCAAAAAAAAAAAAAAAAAAGCTTCTTAAGTAACTCCTAAGATGAAACAAAGTTTCTTTTTTTAAATATATTTTTTTAATTAAATTATTATTTTTGTACATGTGAAACAAAGTTTCTTCATCAGAACCTTGGGAAGGCCTCCCAGACACAGTGCAAGATCCAGTTCTAGAACTGAATTGTCAGGGCTGTACGTACAGCCAAACCTCTGTGCGAGGGAGCGCGTGTCCCGGGCCTGCTGTGGAGGCAGGGTAGAAGAAGGGCCTTTGGTTTCTGTCTTGGAAGCTCTGAGGCCTTGAGCAAACTGCTTCTCTCCAGGAATCATTGCTTAAAGGTCGGTACTACCTGCTGTCTAAGATTACGGTTGGGATTAAATGAGATGATGTAGGGAGAGTACAAGGTGAGTAGACCTTAATTAATGCCAGCTACCATTAATCATTATGATTATTGATTTCATCATCCTTTGGCCGGCACCATCTTGGGTCATAAAATGCACCAGTTGGGGTTTGGCCAAGGAGCAGAGGCAGAGCTGGGAGAGAAGGCAGAGCACCAGTGGTATGCAGCTGGGGTTGTTTATCTCTTAGCAGCCTGAGGCCTGAGACTGAAGGTCGGGGAGAGTTCTGGCCTGCTTTGCATTGGTGACTCATGGGCGTTGTGTGTGACTCATTTTTTGTGGTCTGCTGGAACCTTCTGAGGGCCACGCTGTGGCTCTCTGCCCACCTTTGTCACCTCCTTGCCTGTACTACTGTTTCTGTCCCGATTCTCACTGCACTGCCACACGGAGAGCCCAGAAGCAGTCTGAGCGGCTGTCCATTAGCTCCTCTGAGGTCACAAATAATCCCTTCTCTATGGACACAGGTAGCACGGACCCACTTCTGCTTTGGAAGCTGGAGTTTAAGCATAGGATGGGTGACAGCTGAACAGTGGCAAAGATTCAGAGTCCCCTCTGACCAGGGTGAGAAAGTTTGTGCAGTTAGAAAACAACAGCAAACTGTTACAGAATCACCCGTTTGAATTCGGATAGACAGAAAGGCTTTCTGCATCGCCTTCTCCCCTTCTTTATGCCAAGTTGTCCACATGGTTCCTCTTTCCCCCGTGGTTTCTCCCTTTGATTTGAAGCTTAGGAAGCTTCCCTATCCAGAGATCAAATAAGCATGCACCAAGAGGAATCTATTGTAAAAATGCTCCATGTCTCACACTCGTATCGGACACTCGGGCATTTGATTATACTTGAAAAGTCATTTAACGGCCAAGAATTGCACAACATGCTAGCAGTGGTTCTTCCCCAGGCGGTGAGATTATACATAATTGCTTTTTCTTCTTTCATGTATTGCTTTAATGAGCAAAACCACGTAATGTTAGTTAAACCAAATCTGACCCCTCTGTGTCCTTTAGCTCCATGGATGGGATCAGCTCTAGGGGAGACTGGCCTGGAGCGGGGAACGTCGGGCATTCGGAACCCTTGTCATTCTCCTTGCTAAAAGGAGGGCTGGACTGTTGAGTCTTTTCTGCCCAGAAAGAGTCTGCACCCTGTGAAGGAGCGTGGCCACCAGAGTTCTGTCGGGTTTGGGCCTGACTTGACAGGTGGCCATTCTTTGGGTGATGCAGCACCTCTCCCAGCCTGATTAAAATATTATACCTTTTTATTTTTTAAAATATATATTTTTTAATTGATTTTCTACAGAGAGAAAGGGAGAGGGATAGAGAGTTAGAAACATTGATGAGAGAGAAACATCGATCAGCTGCCTCCTGCACATTCCCTCCTAGAGATGTGCCCGAAACCAAGGTACATGCCCTTGACCGGAATCAAACCTGGGACCCTTGAGTCCATAGCCCGACGCTCCATCCACTGAGCCAAACCGGGTAGGGCTCCTTTTTATTTTAATTTTTTAAATATGTTTTTATTGATTTCAGAGAAGAAGGGAAAGGCAGAGAGAGAGAGAGAGAGAGAGAGACAACAATGATGAGACAGAATCATTGATCAGCTGCCTCCTACACATGTACAAGGTAACAACAACAACCAGTAGAATGAAAACAAAGCAGTGCGGTAGAATTCTTGCCAAGCACCACTCCCTGACAAGGCCCGAGTCTGAGGCCGCCTCATACTTTCAATGCATCTGTGCACTTTTTGGACTGGCCCTCTGCAGGCCAGTCATTTTCCCGAGAACAGGATCCACCACTTGCAAGTAGACCCCAGTCCCTCCAACATACTGGGGTTCCTCCAGAACACTCCCTTTGCTGTGTTTGCGCCTGCTTCTTCGTGTTGGTCAGAACTAGTAACACTTAGTGCCATTTCAGAGCTAAAAAAGGAATATGCTCTTTTATAAGTAGCCTTATGGAGGTATAATGCTTATATCAAAACTTTGGTCATGTTTCATGTATATCATTTGATGGATTTGAAGATGGGAAGCCATCAGCACAGTTGTGGTTCTTGGCTTGGCTGGGCTCAGCCATGTGTCTGCGGTTAGTGAGTGTTGGGAGGGAACTCGGTGTTGCCTGCTCTGCCCATTCCTATTTCATGAAGCCTTTTCTGTTTCCCAGCAGAGGCACAGTCTTCCTCAGCACGATCCCCATGCCTTCCCCCCGAATCCCAGCTGGGGTCTGTCCATCAGGGTCCTCCCAACAGAAGGCCCAGCACGGGAGACCTCTCGTGGGTTAACATGAGTTGCAGTTGATTGCGTCCTGTGAGCTGAAGTCCATCACAGGGTTTACCCCTTCTAACCACATGTCCCTCCATTTCCCTTCACCTCTTGTCCCACACAGAACTGGGAATTCCTTCTACCTTATATATCTCTGAGTGACTGGTAAGCCTTTAGAGCAAAAGCATTGCCTTTTCTCTGTTGTAGCACCAGTGCCTCAGACAGAAGGTACTCAGTAAATATTCGATAACTGAGATAAATGAGTGAGTGAGGTTATTGAGGAGACTAGGGAGGAGACAGCATGAGGTCCTACTAGCCTCACGTGAGTCTGTGTGTGTGTGTGTGTGTGTGTGTGTGTGTGTGTGTATAGGTGCCGAGTGGCAGGGGGCGTTCCACACCACAGCAGCAGCTCCACACCAACTCTGAACAGTGTGAGAAGATGGAAAGGTTGCTCCAGACTGGAGGGAAGGTGGTGCCGGCAGCCAGGGGAAGGAAGGCCCATTCTTGCATGAATCTTCGTGCATTGGGCCTCTAGTATAGAGATGATTATTTGAATTTTTCTGGTTATTAAAACACAAAGGTTTATATATGCTTGGATGAATTAGAGTTGGGTTAGAATAACTGAGATTTATTGGAGAGTAAGGATAAAGATCTCCAGTATATTCCTCTTGTCTGCTTAGGCCCTGCCCACTTCTGATATCACCATGATATCCTTCATCCCACCAAATTGTCTCCAGAATTGACTGTCATTTAAGATTGCAAAAACAGGAATGCAACATTTCCTAGTTTTCAAATTTCTTCTAAGTTCCTCCGATTTGATTGATCACAGATATTTTCTGTTGTTATTAAATGGGCTCATTACACAGTGTATTGTCATCAGTGAAGGAATTTTGTTAATACTTTTTTTAATGTATCTGTGATGTAAAATCAGTCCTCTGTTTTCAGAAAATAATTGTGAATTAATTTAGCATAGAATTCTCTCTCTAACAAGAACCATGATTTTACTCAACTGTGGGATATGAAAACAACAAAAAAGTTTTCTTGAGAAAATTAAAGAATTAAACTATAATTTTATACTCTTAAACTGTGTTTCACCAAATTTAGAATTCATCTCAGTTTCTTATTAGAAAAAAGCAATGACCGTCCTAACCCATGAATTTATAAAGTGATGTTTACCTTTCTTTCATTTGCTTATCACACCAAGAAACTTGTCTAAGAAACAAACTATTTCTCTTGTTCAAAGTCCTACAGTAGAAGCTTATTGGCCCAACCCTGGACCAATCCGTGGCCCATTCGGCAGATCCTTGGTCCACTGTGCAATGAGCACATTTGTGAGGTGGGCACAGATCCCTGGACCAACCATGAACTCCTCTGTCATGGTCTTTAGCAGCAGAGCCTTGGCCCTTGTCTGGAGGACTGGCATTAACTAGTGGCAGTGCCTTCTCTTCCCTTGTTGGAAAGCCTATGGGGCAACTGGTTTGTTACCAGAATGTTTGGTCAATAGAGATGCAGAAGATGGGATCTCGTTGGGCTGGAGCCAGCTGGATGTCTGCTGGGGGGACCAAACACTCAAGCCCCCAGAAAGTGGGTTCTTACTCTGCTTTTTTTCTGGAATCCACTCTGGTTCTTATCTTTCCATCATGACTGCCGTTCCCCAGAACATAGCTTATCATCTGGGGGTTGGCCATCCTGAGCTGTCATGGCATCTCTACTCAATGGGATCAGTATCCAGGCTCCTTCTCTTGTTACTTTGCTGCGTGTGATCTTTACTCCTACTGTAAGATCTCCTCCCAGCCCACGAGAGCTGCTGGAGCTCCAACAATCTCGTTCTGTCTTCTGGCCACAGAAAGGAGGGGATAAAGAAAAAGGAGACAAATGGCACTTACAGTAGCTACATTTGTTATTTTTATTCCATCTCTTAGGAGGATTTCTTCTCTCCCTGAGATCCTCTCTTCCAGGATAAGTTGATGCTTACTAGTTTTAAGGGGTGGTGTGTTTTGTTTTGTTTTTAATATATTTTTTATTGATTTTTTTACAGAGAGGAAGGGAGAGAGATAGATAGCTAGAAACGTTGATGAGAGAGAAACATCGACCAGCTGCCTCCTGCACCCCACCACCGGGGATGTGCCCGTAACCAATGTACATGCCCCTGACCGGAATCGAACCTGGGACCTTTTAGTCCACAGACCGACGCTCTTCCACTGAGCCAAACCGGTTTCAGCAGGGGTGGTGCTTTTTGACCTTGTACCTAATTCTGGGGCTTTCCTGATCACAAGGATGGTATTTGCAGGTGAAAACCACTAAGTTTTTTTTTTTTAATTTATTTATTGATTAATCCCCCCCATTCCCATCCTCCACCCCTCCCCACTCATGCCCCCACCCCTCTGAAAACCACTAAGTTTTACTTGGCTCGTGGCTGACATTACATCTTGAGTTACACTTTCGGTGCTTGAATCAGAACCAGAATGCGAGGCTTCTGAAGTGGAATCTAATGTATTTTTCTCTTCTGCCCAAGTGAGTTTAATTTTGTTTTCTTTCCCTCTGTTTCTTGTAGGGGTTCCGCCGTTGCAAAAATAATTGGTAACAATGTCAAGAAGCTTCAGAAGTTCTCCTCCACGGTCAAGATGTGGGTTTTTGAAGAAATGGTTGACGGGAGAAAACTGACAGACATCATAAATAACGACCATGAAAATGTGAAATATCTCCCTGGACACAAGCTGCCGGACAATGTGGTAAGGCTGTAGGATGGAAAGTACATTTGGTTACGTCGGAAAGCTACGTTTCCCTGAATTAACTCCTGGGACTTGAGGAAAAACAAAAGCCTTTTCCCTCTTCTCCAGTTCCTTCCTCCTGCCAAGCTCTTTGCTTGGTCAGGTTTTGGTTTTCCTAGACTCTGAAATGGGCTTTGGTTTAGTGTTCCAGGCTGCCATAACAAAGGACAATAGACCAGATGGCTTAAACCACAGAATTTTATTTGTTCACAATGCTGAAGGCTTTGAGTCTAAGATCAAGATGTCAGTAGGGTTGGTGTTTCCTGAAGTTTCTCTCCTTGACCTGTAGGTGGCCACACTTCCTGTGTCTCCACATGGTCTTCCCTCTGTGTTGTCTGTGTCCTAATCGTGTTACGGGGTGGTTGGCAAACTCATTAGTCACCAGTGCCAAATATCAGCAGTACAACGATTGAAATTTCTTTTGAGAGCCAAATGTTTTAAACTTAAACTTCGAATGCCACTTCTTCAAAATAGACTCCCTCGGGCCGTGGTATTTTGTAGAAGAGCCACACTCAAGGGGCCAAAGAGCTGCATGTGGCTCTCGAGCCGCAGTTTGCCAACCACGATATTAGGGCGTCTCCTAAGGACCTTGTTTTAACCTAATTGCCTCTACAAAGACCCTGTTTCCAAACACAAGTCACCTTCCGAGGTACTAGGGTTATGACTTTGGAATCTCGGGGAGACACAATTTAGCTCATAACAGGTTACTATCTTAGCATTCAAAGTGCAGGTCCCATCAAAGCTGGACTAACAACCTTGCCTTTGGCTGCTCGTGTCCCCTGGTATTTCCTAATATATCTTTTCTGAGTACGTGGACTTTGATCCACTCCCTAGGACACTTGACCTTGGCCTGTAATTATCGTCAGGGTCAAGGGCTAAATTACAGAAGATCAGGAGGGGGAAAAAAAAGTAGAAAATTGTAAGACTGACAGTTTAAAATTCAAGCTTATTAGGTCTGGGAGGGGAAAATATAGGTTACTTACATGGCCTCATTCCAGTGACTTGCTGGGGAAGGAAGAAATGAGCATGTGACACCAAAGGAGGGTACCCCGCTGCTTGTCTGAGTGGAGTTTATGAACTTCTGTTGCCAGGGTCACCCTTTGGCAGCTTTCTGCAATTATTTGGAAACCAGACCCCCGAGGCTGCCTCATTCCTGTGGTTAACTAGCAAAGCTCTTCTCCTTTGTTAATGAAATACCCATCCCTGCACATATTCACTCACCAAACCTGGCTGAGCGGGCACTGTGCATGCCAAGCCGAGTGTTGGGGGCTGGAGACAGAGAGAGGAGTAAGATGACCTTATGAGTCCGGTAGCGGGGGCAGGTCTGTAACCTGACAAGTGCCGGGAGTTGGGACTGACAGAGACCTGGCTCGCTGAAGACTGTTGCTTGGCTTTGGGTACAGTGCTCATTCGTGTTAAGCACTATGCTAAGTAGTTCATGGATATTGTCCCATGCTCTCAATAACCCTCTCAGGTTTGGTAAAGAACAGAATTCAACCCAGTAAACTTGAGATCCCAATTGGCTTTGATTAAGCTATTCATGAATTGCATCTAGCATTCCACCTAGCAATGAGAGAGGTGCTCAGAGGTGTTGTACAAAATGGGAGGTTTTTATGGGCAGGAAGAGAGTGGGGCAAGAAAGTTAAAAGAGTGGGTTAGCCCAGCAGGAATGGCTCAGTGATTAAACGTCAACCTATAAACCAAGAGGTCACTGTTCCATTCTCTGTCAGGGCACATTCCTGGGTTATGGGCTGGATAGGGAGCGTGCAGGAGGCAGCTGATCAATGATTCTCTTTCATCATTGATGTTTCTATATCTCTGTCTCCCTTTCTCTCTGAAATCAATAAAAATATATTTTTTAAATAAAATAAAAGAGTTTATTTCAGGCACAGTCACTGTCCTGTAGAGGAAAGCAGGGGATTTTAGAGCAGATTACCTCACTAGTGTTGATCAGGTAATTCAGAGTGATTGGTTTAAACAGTCCACTCCCCAGAGAGGCTAAAACTGCAATTAGGTTAGTTATTAAGTCTTGTGTTGGTGACCTGGCTTAGCAAAAGCGACTCTGTTATGGCCTGTTGTTTCTTCCTTCCTTCCTTTTTATTCTAACAGGTTGAAACTCTGAGTTTTCCTGTTATGCTGATGATTCTGATTTCATAGGGGAAGAAACCAAGGCTCAGAGAGGTTAATGAACTTGTCTGAGGCCACATAGCTAGACCTCGGGTTGGAATTTGATTCCTGGTGGACTGACTCCTGTGCCTGCTGAATCTGTTGCCTTCTAACGATGATGATTCTCTATTCTGTGTCACAGAACTAAGGCCAGGCAGCATTTCCCATGGTTATTCTTTTTATAAATTTTTACCGACGGTTGATAGTTAACATTTTTTTACTAGAGGCCTGTTGCACGATTTGTGCAATAGGCCTTCCTTCCCCTGGCTGCTGGCATCAGTTTTTCTCCAGCACCCAAAACCCAGACCTTTGCTCCAGCCCCAGTGGAGAAGCCAAGCCAGGGAGGCTTGGTTTTTCTGCTCCAGCTGCAGCAGAGAAGCCAAGCCTCTTCAGTCTTCGCTCGGGGCCGGAGCCTTCAGTCTTCTTTTTGTGTCTGTGTATGCAAATTAACCTGCCATCTTTGTTTAGTTGGTTTGCATACTCACTCCTGATTGGCTGGTGGATGTCATAGAGGAATGGTCAATTTGAATATTTCTCTTTTCTTAGTGTAGATTAGTTTCAGGCCCATGGTTATTCTTGATGCTGGTGGTGGGGAGAGAAAGGATCCTTAGGGTTCTGATTTAGGAAGTTAGGTTTGTCCGGGTATCTGATGGAAAGAATTGGAGGGGAGAACTAGCTATTTCCATGGCAGTGCAAGGCCTTCTATGTGCCCATTGGCTTGAACAAGTTAAAGGTCACCTGTGGAGCAAGGGCGTGGCCAATTCCACCTAAATTGCTAGGTCGTCCCAGCTCGGGTCCCCTGACCGTTCCCCCCTTTAGCTGAAGCAACTGGAAGGCAGAGAGCAAAATGCCCAAAGGAAACAGCTCATAATAAGCAGCCTCCCAGGGAGCAGAGTGGGGCAAAGAAGGGCACAAAATGGTGTGGGGGAGCAACAGGGAACAGCCCACACAGTATTCTGACGACTCCTTTTACAGGTAAGGAAACTGAGACATGGAGAGGCAGGACCCGCCTGGCTTCAGGAGCAAGTTGGGAATGAGGAAGGCAGAGCACAGCCTACACTTGCCTGGACTGTCTGTCCGCACAGAGCTTGTGCTGTGCACATAGTAGGCATCTGATAGCAGGGGTCTTCAAACTACGGCCCGCGGGCCACATGTGGCCTGCAGAGGAGTCTGATCCGGCCCGCCAGGTTTTTTGGGCAGTGAGCGCAGCCAAGGTGTTACAGTAGGAATTAGTAGTTCATATAGTCCAGCCCTCCAGCTCTCTGAGGGACCGTGATCTGGCCCCCACTTTAAAAAGTTTGAGGACCCCTGTGATAAAGGGTCTGAGAATGACATCACGTGGCTCGGCACGTTTGGGTAGAGGAGTAACCGTCTCCTCCTCCTCCTCGCCATGGCAGGTTGCCGTCCCGAACCTCCAAGAGGCCGTGCAGGACGCAGACATGCTGGTGTTCGTCATCCCCCACCAGTTCATCCACAGGATCTGCGACGAGATCACCGGGAAAGTGCCCAAGAAAGCACGGGGGATCACGCTCATCAAGGTGACACGCCAGAGGTGGTGACTGAGGCAGGAAAACGTCGCCAGAAACATCCTGGGAAATGTCGCTTCCTCTCACTTTTATCTGTTGGAGACAAGGAAGTGAAGGGGAGGTGGTGGCAGGATTTAGGGGTTTGGTTTTTGTAAAGATGTCCAGAAGGTCATCTAAGCTCGGATTTAGGTGGAGGCTGCTTTCTCGGGCCGATGTGGGGGTGGCTCCTCCTGGGGGGCCTTGTTGTCAGAAAGAACCTTCCCGACTAGGTCCTGGGTCTCGCCCACACTCTGGAAATCACCAGCGGTCTATTAATTCCCACGCCTGATATTTTCCCTAAAGAGGGAGTTTTTAACTAGCAGTCCCACTAACGAACCACTGCCACGGATCCATGGACAGAATTCAGGAGGTCCATTGTCTTAACTGTGGGGGAGAAATTGCATTTTTATTAGTTTGAACCTCTAACTAAAATGAGCATTTTCCTAGTTTGCAGAGGAAAACCACAAGGCAGAATTTCGGTAACATTATTAGCAGGACCTGGGCCCCTCTTGTCAATAGAAATTGGGGATGTGGTCATGTCGGATAGCTCAAATGTTATTTATGCTCATCTACTTTGAAATTATGATAATTGTTAGACCTGCCATGACATCTCTTTCTAATTGCATTAATAAAACAGCACACCTATTACTTTTATAAATAAAAAATTTTTTAATCTTCACCTGACTATATTTTTAGAGAGAGGGGAAGACAGACAGAGGGCCTAGTTGGTTTGGCTCAGTGGATAGTGTCGGCTTATGGACTGAAGGGTTCTATTCCAATCAAGGGTACATGCCCAAGTTGCAGGCTTGATCCCCATTAAGGGGCATGCAGGAGGCAGCCAGTCAGTGATTCTCTCTCATCACTGATGTTTCTATCTCTCCCTTTCTCTCTGAAATTAATAAAATTATATTTTTAAAAAATCAATGAATATAAGTGGAACAACAAATCGGTGTTTCTTCTCTCTCCCTTCTCTCTAAAAATCAATAAGTTTTTTTAAAAAAAAGAAAGAAAATCAAGGAAACGGTGCATGTAGGATTTAGGATAGTGGTTCACCCTAGAGAAGGGATGGACTTGGGGAGAGACACAGGGATTTCTGTGGTGTTGGTCATGTTCTGTATCTTAACCTGGGTGGTTCCGCCTGTTCATCTTCTTGTTATTCTTAAAGCAGCACATTCTCAGCGGGTGTGTTTTCTCTTGCCAGAGATGTTTTTCAAGATGCACATAGTATTGGATGTCTGAATCTAGATAACTTACACAGTGGTGATCCCATACCTCTTCTCTTGTTTTTCCCTAACTTCTTCACCTCCTTCCAGGGCATAGACGAGGGCCCCCAGGGGCTGAAACTCATCTCCGACATCATCCGAGAGAAGATGGGCATTGACATCAGCGTGCTGATGGGAGCCAACATTGCCAATGAGGTGGCCGCGGAGAAGTTCTGTGAGACCACCATCGGTGAGCTGCGGGGCACGGGGGCCGGGGCCTCTGGTGTTTTTACATGTGCATCTCCCCTGTCTGAGACTTCCTGGAGTGGACTCTTCCCTGTACCCTTCACATTCCCCTTCACATTCCTGCGGTGGACCTTTAGCGGGTTGGGGTTTTATGCAAAGAGGCCCTTCTGTGGGACTGAAGTGTTTCAGCAACTCCCAGGATGAAAGGAAAACCCTGGGGACCATTTTGACCCATCGTGACCCAATAACATTTATCCAGGTTAAACACAGAAATAAAGGTTGCTTGTGCCAACGAGCAGGTGGTCACGTCCATGGAGGGGCTCTCCTGGCCTTAGAAAGCCAGCTTTTTTTTTTTTTTTTTTTTTTTTTTAGCTGCCTCTTGCACACCCCCTACTGGGGATGTGCCCACAACCAAGATACATGCCCTTGCCTGGAATCGAACCCGGGACCTTTCAGTCCGCAGGCCGACGCTCTATCCACTGAGTCAAATCGGTCCCGGCAGAAAGCCAGCTTTTTCTTTTCTTTCCTTTTCCTTTCTTGTCTTTTCTTTCCTTTAAAAAAATATATTTTATTGATTTTTTTACAGAGAGGAAGAGAGAGGGATAGAGAGTTAGAAACATCGATCAGCTGCCTCTTGCACACCCCTCACTGGGGATGTGCCTGCAACCAAAGTACATGCCCTTGATCGGAATCAAACCCGGGACCTTTCAGTCTGCAGGCCGACGCTCTATCCACTGAGCCAAACCGGTTTTGGCTAGCCAGCGTTTTTTTACTCACAGATGCCAGCATCTGGATCATCATTGGGTTTCGTTGAGGTCTGAAAATGGGTGGGAGTGACCCCTATTTTCAGGTGAATAGGCTGAGGCTCAGGGGATAAGTTACCTGCCCCAAGGTCACACAGCTCACACACAACCCCGGGCATGAACTAGGATCTCCTGTTCCCTGAAAGAGAAAGTTCTTTCTAGTCTTAAATACAACCTTGAAGTAAAAAAATGTTTTTTCTTTAGGGCTTTGGAATTCTCAAGTGCTCAGTCCCATAGTAAAGGGCGAGTAGAAGAGGAATATGTTTGTATTTGCAGTTGTTTTGCAAGAGTTTATTTAAATGTCTCTGCCACTTGAGAACTTAACTTCCACCCTTGTCAAACACTCGGGCAGTGTGAGTCATCTCACCCCAGCGGACTTGTACCCGGAAGCTCTGAGGGAGGTCAGGCTCTCCTGACTATGATGGGATGCATGAGAGATGTAGCTTCTGAGTCTCATACATTGCTGCAATTTTACTTTTTGTTGTTGTTGCATTTTTCGCTTTTTTAAAAATTGCTTCAATATTATGTCATTAGTGTGGAAAATAGAGGTCATCAAAACAAAACCATTTTTATTATTTCACTTGATTTTCATTATTTTTTCTCTATTTGTCCGCAAAGTTTATGGTTTGTAGTTTAAATCCATATTATTTTATAGTCGCCTTCTTAATATATAACAACTTTAAAAGTCCATCAACATACATCTTTATTGCTGCATAGTATTCCGTTGACAATCCCATATGTGTGGGCACTTTCTTGAGAAATAATATTTTTGGAGAGGAGAGGTATAACAAATAATATAAAGAAGAAAACGAAGTGGCCTAGAACACCATTTCCCAGGTTGATATTTTTAAATGTGATACAACCACAGATAAAGCAACTCAAACATATAAGAAGGTACAAAATTAGAATCAAGATGGTAATCTCCTACCTACTCCCTCTTCCCAGAGGGAATCACTGTTAGCAGTTTCTAAGTATTCTTCCAAGAAAAAAAAAATGTACATATGCATATATACCACTGTATATAAAGGTTTTATTTTTTTCACAGTTGATTCTTTTATCCATCTGTGATTTAATATAGCCTGTGAAATTATTATGCAATTCAGTAACCAGTTGTTCCAACAAAGTCCTATTTGCCAATAATCGATTGGCAATCTGTTTTGTCAGTTAGTAGGTTGGAATGGACTGGTTATCCCAATCATTCCATGAGGCTGAGCCTTGCTCTCCAATCCCTGATTTAAACCTTGTGTTTACCTATAGATTTTGGTGAGGATTTTTACCTGCCTCTAAGCTCTGTTTGCTGTAGGAAGGTTTCCAGTGGGGTGCAATAGATTCTTTTGGTTTGTAAAGACAGACAAATGCACAGAAGTCCACCTCTTTCCCTGTGGCTTCTGTTCACCCAGTGCTTCCACTGCCTTCAGTGTGGGTTGGATCATAAATGGCAATAAAAGGCTTACGGGATTATCACAGACTAAAGAAGGTCAGGGAGTGAAGGACAACACTGAAAGACAGCATTGCCATCATTGTTAAGATTGGAATATGGTTGTGTGCCAGATTATTGCACTGACATCAAATTTCCTGTATTTGATCATTGGGCTGTGCTTACCCAGATCCCCCTTTTTTTTCTTTTCTTTTCTTTTTTTAAAATATATTTTATTGATTTTTTTACAGAGAGGAAGAGAGATGGATAGTTAGAAACATCGATCAGCTGCCTCTTGCACACCCCCTACTGGGGATGTGCCCGAAACCAAGGTACATGCCTTTGACCGGAATCGAACTCCAGACCTTTCAGTCTGCAGGCCGACGCTCTATCCACTGAGCCAAACCGGTTTCGGCGAGATCCCCTTTCTTGATGACCTTAGCAACAAACACATTTTTAATTATGGTAGATGCAGGGATTTCACCCCACTTGAGCCTGAAGAAGAAGAGAAAATGGCATTGTTGTATCATCTAGAAATATTAACTGGCATGGTGAACTATGGTGCCCCCTTGTGGTAAGAGTTCCCTTCCTTTTTGGGACTGATCTCACAGAATCCAATACTTATACTCAGCCGTCCCCCAAATATTTTTCAAAGCCTGTTATGTGTCAGGCACGCTCTAACCAAGTGAGCTACCTGGCCAGGACTGACCATTTTTTATTTCATTTGTGTCTCCACACTCTCTCCACTCACCCCTGGATTGTGTCCAGGGTTTCAAAGGAGTCATTAAAGAGGTGGACTCTCTCCCTGACTTGGCATGAAAGAGAAGAAGAATTTCCTGTCCTTTGGTTCATACTGAGTTTGGAGCGGCCCTTCCACATGGCGGTAGGGCATTACCTGTTCCGTACCAGATGGTCTGGGGCCCTGCTGGCCACATTACTGCTTATGACTGGTAATAATCATAACACGGTTAGGGCTTTCTTACCCATGATGTAAAATAATCTTCTCAAAGTACACTGGAGAAACAGTGCTGATTGCTGTAAATCAGCCTCACCTTTCTCGTCGACACTGTGAGTAATTTGCTGCCGCAGAAGACCTGACGGATCCCACTTTGTGCCTGTGGCAAACGGAGAGCCCGCTTCTCAGGTGGCTCACAGCAGCAGCTGGATGAGCGTCACGCGATGCTCAGAAGCATCCTTCATGTTGGAGGCACTGAGCAGTGGCCGTGGTGAGGGACAGAGGAGAGAGAGACAGCAGTGATGTCATGGTGTGGAGGCTGGGGGCCAGCTGACCCAACCCGGGTGATGAGACAGAATTGCACAGAATCACCCAGGTGGTCTGGTGGAAGAGGACAGTTTGCTCAGACTGACTCAGTTATATTTGGAAAAAAGGAGAACTCCACTAAATTGATAATAGCAATGCCATGTAGAATAGGAGAGGTGCTTCTAGGTATTGGGTGTAGACATTTTAGACATTTTGTTATGGAAGATTTCCTTGAAAACAAAAGTTGGTGACCGCTGGCCCAGAAGCAGGCAGAGCCCTCGTGCTGTAGCCTTCAGTGAGCGTTCTGCCATCCGGTGGAGGCGTTGACTTGGGAGCCAGGAGTTGGCTGGTGGGTTTACCGTCTGATTTCTAGAGCTAAGCCCTCCCTTCTAGGCCCCCAACAGCCAGAGCACACTTCACATCAGGTTTTATGTGTCACGTTTTACTTTTGTTTGTTTTTAATTGATTTTTAACAATAATCTGTAATAGATATAAACACAGGAATCCAGCTTATAAGTGTTCATGGTAGCAAAAAGTTGGCAACAGTGTTAGATTTCAAACACTAAAAAGATACTTAGATATAATACATGGACACAATAAAATAAAAAGCAGATATTAAAAATGTTGTACAAGCCCTGGCCAGTTTGGCTTACTGGATAGAGCGTCGGGCCTGCAGACTGAAGAGTCCCAGGTTTGATTCTGGTCAAGGGCACATGCCCCGGTTTCAGGCTTGATCCCCAGCGGGGGCTGTGCAGGAGGCAGCCGATCAATGATTCTCTCATCATTGAGGTTTCTCTTTCTCCCTCTTCCTTCCTCTCTGAAATCAACAAAAATATATTATTAAAAAACAAAAGCAAAAAACAAGAAATAAAAAAAAAAAACTTAAAAAAAGAAAGAAAGAAAATGATGTAAGAAAGATATGCTGTCATTGAAAATTAGTCATGCAGAGGCCCTAGCCGGGTAGCTCAGTTGGTTATAGCATCATCCCAATGCGCCAAGGTCTCAGGTTTGATCCCTAATCAGGGCACGTAGAGGAGTCAGCCAATGAATGAGTAAAGAAGTGGGCCAACAAATTGATGTTTCTCTCTCCCCCTTCCTCTCTTTCTCTAAAATCAATCAATAAATAAAAAAGAAAGAAAAGAACGTCAGTTTGTGCCATAAAATGGGAACCACATATACAGTATGTTCCCAGGTTTGAGAACAGCTATGTATATTCATACTTCCTTCCATTGAAGATGTCTGCCAAATTGTGAGTGATCATCTGTGGTGGAATTCTGGAATATTTTTATCTTCTACTTCTACTCTTGACGAATTTTGTACATTCTCTATAATGACCATATGTTACTGCTATAATAAGGAAGAACGTATTTAAAACTTTTGTGCTAGGTGTGAAAAGTTAAAATTAGAGGCTGTTCTGAGCTTCCTTTTTCCCCCTAACTTTTCAACAGGCAGCAAAGTAATGGAGAATGGCCTTCTCTTCAAAGAACTCCTGCAGACTCCGAATTTCCGCATCACGGTGGTTGAGGACGCAGACACGGTTGAGCTCTGTGGGGCTCTGAAGGTAAAGCCAGCCTTTTATTCCTGCTGGGGGGAGGGGTCCGTCACGCATGGCCACTGTCAGCGCGGCTGAATCTAACCCGGAAGAATGGGCCCCGTGTTCCGTGCACTTCACCACGGCAAAGAATAGTGAATGGAGGGCCTTGTTCATCCCTTCCTGCTCTGCCCGCGCCTTTCCTGGGTGGGTCCGGCTCCTCTCCCACTTCTGGTTTGCGTTTATAAATCTGGGAGAACTGCAGTGTTTTGTTCTTTGGGCAGTTGGCAACATTAATATTTGGGAAGCATGGCGAGCACCTCGATTGTAGAGGTCTACCTGGGGGCAAAGTCTCCTGTTCATTCACTCGTTTCTCCTACGTGTTATTGCGAGTAGGAAAAGGAGCTGTTTCCTCTGAATTACACACCCTGTTGGTGTGGTGGTTCAGTGGGTTGTTCTTGTTAAAGGAAAGGAGTCTACTGCTTAGGAAGGTTTCTTTTTTCAAGAATCGTTTTACCTCAGGGGGAAGGTCAGATTCAAGAAGCATTCCTATTGGCGAGGGGCTTGGGAGGGTAAAATAAAGGGAAGTTTTCACACTTGGGCTCTTTACTTGCCTCCACTTAAAAAATATATACATACTGATTTCAGAGAAAGAGAAACATCAATGATGAGAGAGAATTATGGATTGGCTGCCTCCTGCACACCCTTCACTGGGGATCAGGCCTGCAACCTGGGCATGTAATTGAGTTGGCATTGAACCGTGACCTCCAGGTTCGTGAGTCAATGCTCAACCAGTGAGCTACACTGGCCGGGCTTGCTTCTACTTTTTAAAGACTAGGTCAAGGTACCTCTCACTATCCTGGCTCTGGGAAGTAGCCTGGAGCTAGGTTGCTGAATCATTTCTTTTGCAGCAAAAACTGCTTTTCAGGAATTTGAGTACGTAGGGAAGGAAATCAGGGGATGTGGCATTCACTCACTTGGTTAGGTGAGAATTGCAATCATGAAAAGAATGTTGAGGAGACCAAGATCCAAAAAATAAAAATAAAAATGCCTTCCCACTCTTTCTCTAAACTGTACATCTTGTTTTCTCCTCAGAATTTAAAGCCGCTTTCTAGAATTAATCATGTGTGTATACGTGCGGTCACATGTCCCTGTACAATGAGACTTTTAAAAAATTAAAGCCAATCAAAGACCTTGGCCCCCAAGTAGCATGTGCCCATATTTCTAAATGCTTGGGGGTATTCTTCTCATTCTAGGCAGGTCCTGTTATATATTTGAGACGCTGGCTTTGGCTGCTCTGTTTTGTGTTTGTTGGTTGGGATTTTTATGTGTTTTAAATGGCCCTTCGTTAGTTTAATGACCACCCGGCAGCAGGACCATCACAAATGCCTAATTGCTCCGCGCCGGTCTGTGTGGCTCCAGAGCTGTTTTTAAGTGACTGGATATTTTGGGTGGTGGATGGGGATGCTGTGAGATCCTGTGCTGGGGGAGAAGACTCTTGGGTGCCCGCAACCAAGGCACATGCCCTTGACCAGAATCGAACCCGGGACCCTTCATTCCGCAGGCCGATGCTCTATCCACTGAGCCAAACCAGTTTCGGCGAAAGGTCCCAGTTTTGATTCCAGTCAAGGGCATGTACTTTGGTTGCGGGCACATCCCCAGTGGGAGCTGTACGGGAGGCAGTTGAATCAGTGTCTCTCTCTCTCATCGATGTTTCTAACTCTCTGTCCCTCTCCCTTCCTCTCTGTAAAAAAAAAAAAAAAAAAAAAAAAAAAAATCAAAAAATATATATTTTTAAAAATTGACTATGAGCCAGATTAGCAAGAGAAAAATAAGGAAATTTAATTACATACTTATGTACGGGAACCCCCTATTCCTGACCAACTCAGAGACCCCCACATATCTGAGAGGTTCCAAGACGGAAAGGGGAAAGGAAGTTCACGTGACTTCTGGGCTGAGGAAGGAGGCAAGGCTCCTGGGGTTTCTGGGTTCACGCGCCAAAGTGGCCCATGTTGGGCAGGCCCGTGCTGAACCGCTTCATCATCCTTACGTTCTAAGATGGTGACCGGAGCTCTAACCATCACATCTGCCTTCCTGGCAGGGTGAAAAAAGTAGGAACAAAGGACAAGGACCACGCGGCACCTGTCTTCTAAGGCAGGTCCTGGAAGTCCTTTGCCTTCCTCTCAATGGGCAGTGCTTAATGGTGTGACCATACCCAGCTGCAAGGGAGGCTGGGAAATGCCCCTCCTCCCTCCCCGGAGCCATGCATGACAACCAGGGACTCTATTACTCTGGAAGAAGGGGATAAACCCACAGCCTGTGCCCCAGACTCAGGACGTCCCTCGTAGGGCTGTCTGTGGTGAGGTTAACCACCCCTCCTTGCTGCGGATGTAGGTTTCCTCCAGGGTTTTTGGCTGTGACAGACCTTGCTGTGAGGACGGCCTCGTGCCTAGTCTCTAGCCAGGGCCCCTGCCAGACCCCTTTGGCCATATATGGCTGTTTACATTTACATTCAAGTTAATTCACACTTTAAAAAAATAGGTAATTCCGTTTCTGAGCCACTGTAGCCCCATTTCAAAGGCTCGGTAACCATGTGAGTGTCAGTAGCCAGTGGCTACTGGCTGCTGTAATGGATAAGCGGACATAAAATATTTACGTTGTCACAGAAGCGTTTAGGGACCTGAGACAGCTGCTTTCCCGGTGCGGGGCCTGGCGGACCAGGCGTGGGCTTGACGCGGGCCCCCTCGGCTTCATCCCAGCCAGGCTGCCTCCTCCGGGGTCCCGCCTGCAACCCCACGTGCTGCGTCTCCTTAGGGTGAGGCCCCCCCCCCCCCCCCCCCCCGCTCCTAGACAGACAGAGCTCCGTCTGAGGCCCCGGGCATTGGGAGCCGGCCTCCAGACCAGCCGGTTGGGTTTGGACTCGCAGAAAACAGTGAGCACTAGCTAGGTGTCCGTGGAGCCATTGGTGTCGGCATGGCCCTCGGGCAGCCTGGGCCGCCTCGTCAGTGTTATAATCCTTTCCTGGGAGAAGGGGATGGGAGCCGGAGGAATCGAGTCCCCCCCTCCCCCCCCCACCCTGCCCCAAAGCAGAATTGCAAAGGCAGGTACGTCGGGGCGGGTGAATGCCATCACCCAGGACATGGAGAAGGGCTTCAGCACGTCTGTCTCCCGAAAACCGAGGTATTTTTAGCTCCAGAGCAGTTTAGAGCAGATTTAAATGCACGGTGGATAACGATAACTTTCACAGCTGAGCGACCTCGGAGGACATCTGCTCGGATGCTATGCAAACACGATCTGACTGGCTACGTGTATTTATCTTTCTTTTGACAGTGATAAGTGGGAGAGAGAGAGAGGGATTGAGCAAGGATTTCAAGATCCATGATAGATTCAACTGGGTTGGGGCCCGAGGTCCTCTGGGAAGGAAGAGTTTACGCTGCCGTAGCCCCTTGTTCCCCCCATCCCGGCCGCTAGGGGGAGGTTGGCTGTCTAGTGGAGACAGTGAGGTGGCCCTGACCTGTGTACCCTGCAGTGAAAGGGTCCCCAGGCCATGGGCACCCTCGTCCGCCTTTTCTCTGGGTGCAGTGACGTGGGGGTCAGAGGCAGTTCTTCAGAGCTCAGGGCTGGATGCTCCAGTGGCTGACAGCTTGCCCCTTTGTCTAAGTTGGGTGGGGCCAGCTCTCCCTATTAGAAAGTCCTCATCTTGCTCTGGAGCAGCGAGGTGTTACCTCCCTTGAGAGGACTGGGGAGCCGGCTCCTGGGCTGGAGACCCAGCTCTGCAGGTCCCGGCTGTGGGACCCTGCAGGCTCCTTATCCTGTGTGCTTGAGTTTCCTCACTTCCCGCCTCGCATCTACGAGGACCTGCCTCGTAGGGATGCTGTGAAGATTGAATGCGTCAATAATATATGAAGCGTTGAGAACAGTTTGCTAAGGTTAACTTAGGTTGTTATTATTTGCTCCCGTAAATCTTTTCTCCTCCTGAGCCTCCATGCAGGCAGGCAGGTGGGTGGGCACTCCCCGCTGACATCTAACCGCAGGGTTCAGGCAGGTCTCTGACCCAGGGAGGAGGGGGTGGCCAGGCCAAATAGGCCACAGAGTGGAAGCAGGCAGGCACAGGGAAGAGTTGGGCTGTGGAACCAGGCAGTCGGCCCTTAGTGCTGACCCCTCCACTGGATGATCACCTTCTGCAGAGACAGGTCTAGCACAGGTAATGACCCAGCAATTCCGCTTCTAGGCATGTACCCACGAGAAATGCCTGTGTGTGGTCGCCGAAGGGTGCGTACCTGGATGTCCTTACAGCACCCTTCATAGTGGCCCCAACCTGAAAGCTACCCCAATGCCAACCAATAAAAGAATGGATAAATAGGTTGCACTGTGTTCACACAGTGGAATACAGTACAGCAATGAAAATACTAGTAATTGTTCTGCGTGTGAAAGCAGGGCTGAATCTCACAAACATGTCAGATTTGAGACAAAGCTAGACAGAAAAGATTCCATGATCTTTTCTGTATGATTCTATTTGTATGAAGTTTAAAGACGGGTAAAATGAATCTGCTGTCATAAGTCAGGGGAGTGATTACCTTTGGTAGGCGGGGTTGCGGGGGGCTCTCTGGGGCCCTGGTTATGTTCTATTTTTTTAAAAATATATTTTATTGATATTTTACAGACAGGAAGGGAGAGAGATAGAGAGCCAGAAACGTCGATGAGAGAGAAACATCGACCAGCTGCCTCTTGCACACCCCCTACTGGGGATGTGCCCGCAACCAAGGTACATGCCCTTGACCGGAATCAAACCCAGGACCTTTCAGTCCCCAGACCGACGCTCTACCACTGAGCCAAACCGGTTTAGGCCTTTTTTTTTTTTTTTTTTTTAAGGTGCTGGTTACATAGGCGTGTTCAACTTGTGAAAATTCAAGCCGTGCACTAATGATTTTTGCTTTCCTGTATGAATGTTATCTTTAAATAAAATATTTGATTTGAAAACAAACCCAAAAACAAACCCAGTGGACCCAAACAGTATTTAACCAGTGGCCACTATCAGCGTTCTAGTTTTCTGGCTGACAGCTCGTCAACTGCTGCCTCCTGCTGACCCCGGATCTGGGCTCCCGTCCTGAAAACGGGTCCCTTCTCTCATCTCTCTTGCTCACGGTCCAAGAGCAGAGCCGAGGGCTTTGCGGGAACCAGCGGTCCTGTCCCGGCCTCTCCCCACCCGCCTCGCACCCTCCCCCGCAGGGATGTGTGACAGCTTCCCGGCCTCCTTGTCTCCTTCGCAGAACATCGTGGCGGTGGGAGCGGGCTTCTGCGACGGCCTCCACTGCGGAGACAACACCAAAGCCGCCGTCATCCGCCTGGGGCTCATGGAGATGATCGCCTTCGCCAAGATCTTCTGCAAGGGCCAGGTGTCCACGGCCACCTTCCTGGAGAGCTGCGGCGTGGCCGACCTCATCACCACCTGCTACGGGGGCCGGAACCGCAGGGTGGCCGAGGCCTTTGCCCGGACGGGAAAGGTAGCCCCTGGCCTGCCCTCCCCACGCCCGTCTCCCCTGTGTAACCCCAGGGCTGGGGTGGGGGCGGGGAGGCCAGGATTTGATGTGTGCTGGTTTGTCCGTTTACCTGTCTGCTTTCACTTTGAGTAGTCGGTCTTACATCCTTTATCTTGTACATCTGTGTTTGTATTGATTTCAGAGAGGAGAGAGAGAGAGAGAGAGAGAGAGAAAGAGAAACATCAGTGATGAGAGAGAATCATTGATCGGCTGCCTCCTGCACACCCCACACTGGGGACCGAAGCCTGCAACCGGAGCATGTATCCTGACGGGGAATCAAACCGTGACCTCCTGGTTCCTAGGTCAACGCTCAACCACTGAGCCATGCCTGCCGGGCTATCTTGTACGTCTTCATCTTTCTTGGGCTTGTAGCAGAGGAGTGCAGCTCCGCCTTCCCACTCTCTTCTGGAAATGAGTGACTCTCTAGTCCTTACCGTAGATTATTTTTCATCCTTTGTTTTTTAAGACCATTGAAGAGTTGGAGAAGGAGATGCTGAATGGGCAGAAGCTCCAAGGACCTCTGACTTCTGCGGAAGTGTACCGCATCCTCAAGCAGAAGGGGCTGCTGGACAAGTAAGTCCCGTGTCTCCCCGAGACCGGAGGAACGCTTATCATCCCTCTCCCCTCGTGACCGCCAGCCTGGTCCTTTGTGTGACATGAACGCCTGTGGCAGGAAACACCCACCTGTGTTTTGTGTCAACACCTGAAAATGGGTGTTGACACAAAACACAGACCCAGCTCAGCTTCAGGAAGAACAGCTTCATTCTTTGGATTATAAAATAGGAAGCTTAGGACTCTAGGTTGTTTGGTAAGACCTACGTGTTACCCGTTTTAAATTAAAACAAATAATAAATGAATGCCTTGTTGGCTTCGTAAAAAGATAGAATATGTATATATAAAAGCCCAAGCGAGCCAAAACCGGTTTGGCTCAGTGGATAGAGCGTCGGCTTGGGGACTGAGAAGTCCCGGGTTCGATTCCAGTCAAGGGCATGTACCTTGGTTGCGGGCATATCCCCGGTGGGGGGTGTGCAAGAGGCAGCTGATCGATGATTCTCTCTCATCGATGTTTCTAACTCTCTATCCCTCTCTCTTCCTCTCTGTAAAAAAATCAATAAAACATATTAAAAATAAATAAATAAATAAATAAATAAATTTAAAAAAAGCCCAAGCGATCAAACGACCGAATGACTGGTCAACCAGTTGCTATTATACACACTGACCACCAGGGGACAGACGCTCAATGCAGGAGCTGTCCCCTGGTGATCAATGCACTCCCACAGCCAGGCCAAGGGACCCCACCCATGCACTAATTTGTGCACCGGGCCTCTAGTCTTATTAATAAACTGCCAAGCAATTCAGAAGTGAAAGGGAAGACACGTAACCCCAGAACTCAGTCGCAGGCAGTGAAGGGACCTGTGTGAAGGTTTGGTGAGCAACCTTGCAGCCTGCCCTCATGTGGATGGATGGATGGATGTTTAGACGGATGGATGCATGTATGCATCTTGTTTCCGCTGCACTTTTCAGGCTGGTCACATGGTGAAGGTGGGCTCAGGTCAGCTTGATTTGCCACCCGATTGAGGAAGGAAGCTCCACGGCCACCATGGAAGCTACCCAGCCACCCCGAGGCTGCCCCTGGCCCTTTATCTTGCTTATTTGTTGAGCCTTCCTCCATGATCATGATGCTTTACATTGATGTTTCCATCTCTCTCTCCCCCTCCCTTATTCTCTAATGCTTATGCAGTGTGTTCTGTGTATCCATAACTCTTCATAATATTCTGTGGGAAAGGGGATGTCTGGTTGCCCCGGAGAGTAGGGAGCAAGGCAGCTCTGTGGATGCTGCCAGGATGTAGGTTATGGGCAGCGTCTCTCTAGTTGTGTTTCCTTCATCCTCTCACGTCCGTCCAGGTGTCTGCTGGTCCCAACCTGGCATCCTTACCTTTTCCTGCTCTCCTCTTTCTACCCGTAGAATTCTTAAGGAATGTGGAAAATGAGGGAGGACAGGGCATTTGTCTTCCTTCTTTCATTTGCATTTTATATTTCCGAAACGGCTTTCAAAATTGGCCAGGCAGAGATGGAAATCATCAACAAGCCCCCCAGAGGAGGAGAATTGCCTTTAAACCGTGACTTCCAGGAAAACACCTCCGACACGCATGGTTCTCCTCACACATTTAACAGCAGACAGCGACGCGCTGGTGTGCGTGGCCGGCCTCCTCAATGGCCATTCTGTCTTCATCAGGGATGTGTTTAACGTCTTAAAAAAAAAAATATCTGGGTGTTTGATGATGGTTAGCATCTCCCAGTCACGATTTTAAAAGAGGGATCTGTGTGACGAGTTTATAAATTCACGCATTGACTGGCCGTCTGCATTCATCGCTTCACCCAGGAGGACACAGCCCGAAGCAGGCATTCTGGGGGTCGGTAAAAAGCAGATGTAATCAAGGAGGCAAAGCTGGGCTCTGAGCAGACGCCTCTCTTCAGTCATGTCCCATTTTCCCCCTTCGGGCTAGACATTGAACAAGCTGTGCCGGTGCCTAATGAGGTCTCTGGAGGGGGCACCCCCTCCTCCCGGCCAACGTGTAGCGCATGTGGGATTCTCCCTCCCCTGCACCTGCTTCCCAACCTGCACAGACGGAGTCGAGCTCTAACCTTCTCCTTGGTGCCACCTCTTGCCTTGATTTTTTTTTTTTTTTCATTCCGACCCTCATGACTCTGGTCTCCCTCTTATATCCTTCTCTCCTTCCTCCTCCATTACTACAAAAAGAGCCCTGCTGAAACCGGTTTGGCTCAGTGGATAGAGCATCGGCCTGTGGACTGAGGGGTCCCACGTTCGATTCCGGTCAAGGGCACATCCCCAGTGGGGAGTGTGCGGCGGGGGGGCAACTGATGGATGTTTCTCTCTCATTGATGTTTCTGTCTATCCTCTCCCTTCCTCTCTGTAAAAAATCAATAAAATAAAATTTAAATTAAAAAAAATATTTTAAAAATAAATTAATTTTTAAAATAATAATAATAAAGAGCCCTGAGCAGGAGGCAGAGTTGAAGGCCATCTGCATCTTACTAGCCACATAGTCTTAGGCCGGCATTTTAGCTGTTCTGTGCCCCTGTCTCTTTATCCACAAAGCCAAACTGGTAGACCCGATGATCACCGTGGTCACTTGTCCCTCGAGTGTTCAAATTCAGAGGCCTCCTGCTTTGACTGAATGAGGTGTGTGTGTGTGTGTGTGTGTGTGTGTGTGTGTGTATATATATATATTTTTTTTTTTTTTTTTTTTTTTTTTTTTTTTTAAGGAATGTAGGAGATGGTCACAGGTAGCACACTAATCTGCAGTCCATTAGGTCAGAAAAACTAATCCGTTGTCTGAGGTAAACCAGATGGCTTAACTTGTCTTTGCCTATTTTCCCCCAACTAGGTTTCCGTTGTTTACTGCTGTCTATCAGATCTGCTATGAAGGCAGGCCCGTGCAGGAGATGCTATCTTGCCTCCAGAGCCACCCAGAGCATTTGTAAAGTGGACCGTGCAGCACGTCAGGCAGCGTAAATCACGTTTGGGGTTCACGTGGAAACTGGGACTTGGCAACAAGAGGTTGGCTTGACTGTAATCCCATCATGGATGAGTATGAATTTTTACAGGCTCGTTTCTGAACTCGAGAAGCAGATCATTGGCTAAGATGCACTGGGCGACAACTAGATGCACATATGTGAATGCATGAGTGTGTGTGTGTGTCCATTTCTCATTCTGTGGATGTTTGCATGCGTGAACCGAAATGAAAAGTCCTTTTTAAAGATTACTTTTGAAACTTTCCCACGGTGGTAGTTTATAAGATTGGAACTATCTCAGCTGAATTTTGTAGACCTAATTTATATCTTTGAAGGAATTTTTTTTCTCTCCTTCTCTTGATGTTAAAATTTAACCAGCATTGATAACGTGGTAGAATGGAAGAGCGAATGCATTCAAAGATCAACAGACTGTAACTTTTAAACACTATCTCAAAGCCAGCATAATCAATGACTTTGTGAGTTGATCTCTCTCTCTTTTTTTTTTAACAAGATGTTTTTAATTAGGTAATCCACTCTGTAACTCCCTCTCACTGCAGTTTTCTGCGTTTTTAGCCTCTTTTTCTCTTCATGAGCTGCCAGGATGTGCAGAACACAGAAAACTCCTCTGGGAATTTCCTGCTGTGACGGACACATTCTGCTGATTAACCACACTTCTGCAATGGTTTTTGTTTTGTGCAAACATTTCCTTTAAGCTTCACAGATCCTCTGAGAGGGGCTGCTGTTATTCCTTTTGAAGATGCTGTCACTGTGCCTGGTTACCTGATAAGGAGAGGGCAGAGTCAGGAGGCAGGTCTAGTGCTTTCCGCCGCCCACCCCCGGTGCCCCACCCAGGTGCCTCCGGGACCTTCTCAGATGTCCCTGGGCTGAGTTGACCTCCAGCTAATTGGTTGTGTCAGAGGCCACAGGCAGCCTTTCCAGAGGCCCTGGGAGGGCTTCCTGCAGCTGAGATGTGTGTGAGGCATTGTCTAGACTGATGCCACTCAAAGTGTGGCTCTGGCTTCCTCGGCTTCACTTGGAGTCTCTTAGACATGCAGGCTCCCAGGTCCCACCGCAGACCTCGGAAGTGGGGAACGGAATCTGTGCTTTAACACCCCTCCCACGTGTTTCTGATGTTCACTACGATTTTAGAAGCACTACTGTAGAAAATTTTACTTTACAATAGCATTTCTCAGCCCTTGTTCCAAGGCAACTAGTGTCCTGGGATCCAGCCGTGGGGGCTTCTGGGTATTTCCTGGCCAAGGTCAGGTGAGTGTGGGGAAAGCTGAATCTTGAAAGGTGTAGAATGTATGTTATTAGCATGCCAGCGGAACCTGTTTATGTAACCCAGCCAGGCCCCAAGCACATTCGATGACAGAGATTTTTTTTGGCCAGGAAACCTGCAAAAGTTTCCAAGAGACACTGTTCTAGGCTGAGGTCACCTTCAATAACTCAAGTTTACCCATCTCTCTCCCCCCCCCCCCCCCCCCCCCCCCCCCCCGCACGAAATTAGGATGAATAACAACTTGTGGTAGTGTTCGCTCTCACTCTTTCCAGCTCAGGCCTGCCACGAAGCTCTGATGAAGCTTTAAGGTGACACTGGCAAGTACAACCAAGGAGGTGTCAGCTCCGCTGAAACGCACATTATGGGGAATAATAAGTGCTTTTAATTCTAGAATTAGAATGGGAATCACTGTATCTTCTTAAATGAGATTGGTTTCGGGATAGCATTACAATGACCTTAGATAGCACTTGATAAACTATTAGGGAACATACGAATGTCACTTATATATATTTATGGATTTTTCAGTCACTTTGTGAGGTTTTCTGACCTTTTCTATTTCTGTGGGAATTTTTAAAACTCTATCCAAATCACTTTGGGGGGTGTCAGAAAGCCCCCTCCACAGAAGTAAAGTGAAAGCACACAAAATGCTCCAAGCTTTATTGATTTTAGTGCCACTATGAAGTCAATCAATTTTTTGCTTGTGACGTGATTCATGTTTTTTAAACGTTTGTACAAAGGTAACAAAGCATACTTTTTAAGATACATAAAAGGGCCGTGCGCTCATTGTGGTGTCTATTGAGGAGGATAATCAGAGCTGAGGAATTCTGTCTTTTTTTTTTGTGTTCTCACCTGCACTCACCCTTTCTGCTCGGGGTTTGTACGTGAGGGTTTTTTTCTTTGCAAATGGAAGTCTGCTGACTGTACCTCTGGAACATACTTACGGTATACCGCACATCATAGAAAAATGCAAATTTTATTATACATTTGTGCTCTGCTGTTGCTATTTATTACTCTGTGAGTTATCTATTTTTGTAATCACCTGTGGTCTACCATCTCTCACTAATCATGGTAACAAAGCGGAGACATCCAGAAGAGAAGCTTAATCTGTACTACTTCAGCCAATCTGTGAATGTAAAAACTACACTGCTGCCTTGCTGTATCCCAGCCTACTGTAACTCGGGACAGTTCTCTTCAAACCCAGGGAGCTGAACTCGCCCTGGTTTTTCACTAAACTGTTGTAACTGTAACAAGGCCCCTGGCATCGGCCGGAGGAGTGGTGGGGCGCCAGCATGCGAAGGGTTCTGTAGTTTTTCCATTAATTCTAATCAAAGAGCCTTTTACTTAAATGTGTACTGTATTTGTTTACAGACTATATAGGTGGATATAATGGATATAATTGATATAATTTAAAAGCTTGATTTAATAAACATTTAACCCCCCCAAACCTGTGCTACTGATCTTATCCTTGTTTAAAATCAGTTAATGGCTTTATCTATTTAGGGAAGCTCTTTCCCCCCCTGAATTGTACTGTGTTAACAATAATAAAAAGGCAATTTTTAAAAGAAAGGCTTCATTTCTAATTCCAATCTTTAAACACAGCCCCAGTTAGGACACTTTGGGAAGGCAACCAATCTCTCTCTCTCTCTCTCTCTCTCTCTCTCTCTCTCTCTCTCTCTCCCTCCCTCTCCTTTTTTCCCTTCCTCCCTTCTTCCCTCCCTCCCCACCTCCTTCCCTCTCTCCCACTCTCTAAAAATCAATGGGGAAGATATCCTTGAATGAAGATTAACAACAAAGAATTTAGAAGACTACCATACCAGTCCCACTGTAAGTAAAAATTTGTTATTCAAAACTACAATTTTGTTAAAGCAGCCAGCCGACTAATAGTTGTTGGTGCTGAAATTTTACATAGGCACAAAATGGATCGTGTAAATGACATGTCTACAAGGAGTGTTGAAGCAAGAAAAATTATTATTAAAAACAAACAAAAAAACCACTGCAAATTGACCTTTTAGGCAAAAGCCCAGAAGCCGCCTATGAAACACAAGCTGACCATGGGTAAGATTCTGGTCTGAGAAAATTCATTTCCAGTGAGCCATGACCCTCCTGTCCACTAGGGATCACTCTTTGGGAATGGCTTTTCCTGAGGCGGTTGGCAGTCTGAAAAAAAGTTACATCATTGTTCCTGTGACTTTCTGGTCAAGTTTTTAGAACACTTTTCTTATGAACAAAGCTGAGTATTTGCTTGGCCGTTGTCAAGTGTCTAGGTTTCATTTGGACTTTTTAGCTCAACACCGACCACACATTTTAAGGAACAGCATTTTTACTTTCACTCTGCCCTCTACCCACTTAGACATCTGGTTGGATTTTGTTGTTGTTTCTGTATCCTTTTCCCTTCCTTGGGAAAAGGATACAGAAACAACTTCTGTCTGATTTGGCTAAATATCTGTCATCTTCTCCCCTCATCCTGACACTGCCATTCTAACAAAAGCAAAAACACCTGCTGCTTGCTCTTTGCTTTTAAGAAAGACCTGGGAACATACCTGGGGAATACTTCTACCGGGTGAACCTTTCATGCTTTAAAGAAGGTTTAGCAAATAGGGTGGTAGACATTGAAAAGAAAAATCATGCCCAGCTGGCATGGCTCTGTGGTGAACTTTGACCTATGAACCAGGAGGTCATGGTTCAATTCCAGGTTCCAGGTCAGGGCACATGCCAGGTTGTAGGTTCCTCCAGGCAGGATGCAGCCAAAGAATGATTCTCTTTCATCGATGTTTCTCTCTTCCTCCCTCTCCTTTCCTCTCTGAAATATATATTTTTTAATATATATATTATATATAGATATATATTTATATAAATATATATATATTATATATTATATTTATATATATAATATTATATTTAATATATTATATATATTATATATAAATATATATATATAATTTAAAATAAAAATCCTTCCCTCTGGTTCTCTTTCCATTATCTTTGGAGATAGGTAAGTCTATCTCTGAATTTTCATTTTGAGGCCATTTTATCAAGACCCTTCTAAGACCCTGTACCTACCTTTGTTTTCTTCCATTCATGTTCTTTATTTCTTAGAGTTCCTTGCCTCCAGTTGCAAAAGCTTCTGGTCCCTTAAAATGAGTTCTCGCTTTGCTTCAGGATTGTGGCGTTAGATGGGGATTCAAACTTGGAATATCTGTGAATTTGGGCGAGTTACTTAACCTCTGTGGGCTTCCATTTTCTGGTCTATACACGGTGTTCGGCTTCATGAGAAGCCAGGAAACAAGTCATTTGCTTTTCACAGTCCCCTGAACACACCGGGGACTTCAAGATGGAAAGTCCCCGGGGAGAAAAGGACGTCCATATTTGGCTTGAGTTGCTTGGGGTCCTCCAAGGGAGATGTCCTGGAGGCAAGAGGACATTTGGTCTACAGCTCAGAAGGGAATGAGGAGTTAGAGAGTTGTCTGGGTGAGGGGGTTAGGAGATCAGAGCAGAGTGAAGGGGGGAGGGAGGTCAGGGCCCAGTGACAGCTACGTGAGCTAAGACAGAAGTGTCCAGGTAAGGTCTGGACAGAAGTTCACTTTTCATTTCTGGGGGAGCAGGGTTCATAAACCTGACTCCCATTCCTCAGGATGGACTCATCCAAGGCCCCGTTCTCATGTTCGTTTCAGCTTTATGGAGGCAGCATTGACCAATGCAATGATTTGATACATGTATGCATTGCGAAATGGTTGCCACAAGCTAATGGACATATTCGTCGCTCATATTTACCTTTCTGTTGTGGTAGTGGTGAGAACTCTTAGGATCTATATTCTCTTAGCAAACTTCAGGTATAAAAAACACGGTATTATTAACTAGAGTCACCAGTATGTGCATTAGGTCTCCAGAACTTACTCATCTTATGAATGAGAATCTGTGTCCTTTGGCCAACATATTTCCATTTCTCCCCCGAAACCCCAGCTCCTGACAGTCCCCACTCTACTCTCTGAGTCTATCAGTTCGACTTGTTTAAGTTCCACATAAAAGTGAGATCACACAGTATTTGTCTCTGTCTGGCTTATTTCACTTAGCGTGCGTCTTCTGGGTTCATCCATGTTTTCACAAATGGCAGAATTTCCTTTTATTGGTGGCCGAGTAATATTCTTGTGTATAAATATACTGCATTCATTTATGCACTCGTTCGTTGACGAACACATAGGTTGGCTATTGCGAATAATGCTGCGACAAACATGGGAGTGCAGATATCAGTTCGAGATGGTGATTTCCTTTCCTTTGGAGATATACCCAGGGGTGGGATTGCTGGATCACATGGTAGTTCTAGATTTAATTTTTTTAGGGAATTCCATGCTGGTTTGTATTTGTATTTACATTCCCACTAACAGTATCACAAGGGTTCCCTTTTTTCCACATCCTTGCCAACACTTGTTATCTGTTGTCATTTTGATAATAGCCATTCACAACATCCAACAGATGTGAAGTGATAGTTCAATGTGGTTTTGATTGTCTTTTCTCAACAGTTAGTGATATTGAGCACCTTTTCATGCGCCTATTGGGCTCCATACTCATACGATGCTCCTCCACTCAACAAAGCCATTGACAGGCAGTTTAAAATCAATCACTGCAATGCCCAGAGCAATCACTTGAGGGCAGCACCGCACAAGGGTAATGCAACCAACATCATTGATTCAGCGGATACTTATTGAGGGCATACTAGTTTACTGGTAATGTGCTAAGCGAGTTTGTAACCACAGCATTGACCTAGCCTGAGGAAGTCACCCTAGAACCCTCCCCAAATGCATGTCCTTAGCCATGAGGCTTCACAGTCTGTTTACCAGCCCCTGGGATCAGGGCTTGGCCTGTGACTTGCTTTGCTGGTGCAATCTCGAAGAAGTGATGGTGCGACAGGTCCAAGAACTTTTGTTCTCCTTAGTCTCGTTTCTAGGAAATAATATGAATCATGTTTAAATATTTCTATTTCATTTAGTAGCTTAATTTCATTTATTTTTAACTGCTACCTCATTTTCCATTATATGGATAAACCCCAATATAGTTACCCATCTCCCTATTGATGGCATATAGGTTGAAGATTTTTCCTAATACAGAAAATGGCAAGAAATTCCTATTTACATGGATGAGACTTACTTTTATGAACATACTAGCAAGTCATGGAATATACACACTTTACATTTATTGAAATATTGCTAAATTGCTTCCCAAAGATTTTGGACCAATCTACTCTCCCACCAGCAATATATGGAAAATCTCACTTCTCCATATTTGCCATCACTCGGTATTATCATATTAATTTTTATAGTTTTTTTTTCCCTAACTTGATGGGTCTAAAATGGTAGTTGGTTGATATATTAATGTATATTTTGCTAATTTCCAAAGAGGCTTGGCCTCTTCCTATGTGTACATCAGACTTTCCGGTTTCCTCTGGTGAATTGTCTGTGCATATCCTCTGTTTATTTTTCTGCTGAGTTGTTTGCCTTTAAAAAAAAAAAAAAAAAAAAAAAAGACTTGCTCCTACAAATCTTTATGTAATCTTTATATTTCATGTTATATATTCAGTACATAATATATGTCATACATACAGATGGTATATAAAGAATATATTGTATATTTATATGTATGTAACATAAAAAAGTATATTTTCTTTAATATGTTTGTTTGGTTGCAAAAACCTTCTTCCAGTAATTTTTTATTTTGTTTTGTTTTGTTAATCCCCATTGATCAAGTCCATTGACCTTCAGAGAGAGTAGAAGGATATGGGGAGAGGGAGAGAGAAACATTGATGTGAGAGAGACACATCAGTTGGTTGACTCCTGCACAAGTCCCGACTGGGGCTGGGGCTCACACCTGCAACCCAGGTACATGCCCTTGACCGGGAATCAAACCCACAACCCTTTGGTGTGCAGGCTGGTGCTCTAACCACTGTTGGCCAGAACTCTTCCAGTAATTTTTAACAGCTTTATACAGATACAGTTCCCATATCATGCAGTTTGCCCATTTAAAGATATGTAGTCAATTTTCTAACTTTTTCACAATCTCAGAAAGAATCCCTGGACCCACTAGGCATCACCCCTCTATTCCCCCTTCCCTCCTGAGCAACCACTCATCTACGTTCTGTCTCTAAAAACATGCCTATTCTGAATCTTTTCTATAAATGGAACTGTGTGACGTTTACTTAGCATAATGCTTTCAAGGTTCGTCCATGTTGTAGGATGCATCAGAACTTTGTTCCTTTTCATGGCTGAATAACTGTCCATTGCAGCGATATACCACCTTGGTTTACTGATTCGTTCGTTGAAGTAATTGAACCATCACTAAACATTGCTTTCCTCATTTCTGCTCATCTAGCCTGACAGCTTACTCTTCCCACACATAAGAGAGCCTTTTTTTTTTTTTTTTTTTTACCATTGCCTTAGAACTGTACTTTATTGGTGAGAAGCCTTAGCTCCGGCCCCATAACTAAAGAACTAATCTAACCCTAGAGACCCCCGTCACACCAAGCGTGGCCCCGAGGTGGTCAGCTTCAGCGTCCCCTGAAGCTCGGCTCTCCAGCCCTCCCAGCCCTGCCAGAATCTCACTCAGGTCAGGAGATCCCCAGGTGATGCGCATGCCCACTAAAGTTTGAAAAGCGCTGCTCTCGACCACTATTTCTTCCCCTGCCTCCAAACAGAAACACGTGGAAGGCTTTGGAAGCATGGCCAGCGGCCTGCCCACTGGCAGTCAGCGGTTCAGATCGCACTGGTCTAGACCGGAATGGGTCAGTCTCCCCAGGTGAGCACACGGAGCGGCCAGATGGCTTGGAGGAGCAGCCCTCGGCTTGTTTCTGTAGGCCGGTTCCATGGAGGGGCGTTGATGCTCCGTGTTGGAAGCCGCGTTGGTGGTTCTGTTTAGCAAACCTGATGGAGCAGCTTCCCAGGCAGGGTCCCCACATCCCTGTCCTAAGGAATTGGAGTGTGACAGCCAGGGACATCGTCTGCCCTCGGCCCTCCCGCTCCGAGTCCCCTGTTCAGAGCTCTGTTGACAAAGATGGTCTGTGTTTTTAAGAAAACACAGCTGAAGCCCCCACACGGCATGTGCTGCCAAGGCTGGGCTGGTTTGTCACGGTTCATGCTCAGCATCCAGTTTGCAAACTGGCTCTGCCAGGAACGGCTACCGCAGTAAGCGGTGTTTACCCCAATACGGCTTCTTCCTCGCTCCTGCCGGCGGATTAAATACGGTAAGAGCAAACATCTTGGGTCCACACCGGGATCTGTCTCTTTTCAAACAAACCCAGCCTCGACCTTATCTTTGCTGAGGAAGCTGTGGCAGCAACAGGCTGTCAGGTTTGTTTCCCTCCCGTCTTCTCGTGGCTCTGCCGGTTTCCTTCCGTGCACTGGCTTCCTCCCGGGCCTGTGTGTCATGGGATCTCATGGCAGCAGCTACGGTCACTGTCTCATGAATCAGGTGGGTTAGACAGCCTCCACCTTTCATACCCACAAAAGGTGTTACCGCTTTGCCAGGGTTTTGTCTGCGCCTCCTTGTCTTTTATTTATTTATTTATTTATTTATTTATTTATTTATTTATTTATTATTGCCCTAGCCCTGTGGTCGGCAAACTGCGGCTCGTGAGCCACACGTGGCTCTTTGGTCCCTTGAGTGTGGCTCTTCCACAAAATACCATGGCCTGGGTGAGTGAGTCTATGTTGAAGAAGTGGCATTAGAAGTTTACGTTTAAAATATTTGGCTCTCAAAAGAAATGTCAATCGTTGTACTGTTGATATTTGGCTCTGTTGACTAATGAGTTTGCCGACCACTGCCCTCTCCGGTTTGGCTCAGTGGATAGAGTAGGGGTGTCGAACTCAATCAGAGAAGGGGCCAAAATCTAAAATCCAGCCTAAATCGCGGGCCGAATGGTTTACTGAACAGTCATAAACTGACAATGTCATAAACTGACAGCGGAGTGCAGTGATGACAGCGCAGTGCGGGCCACATTGCAAGGCCTGGCGGGCTGGATTTGGCCCGCGGGCCTTGTGTTTGACACATGTGGGATAGAGCATCAGCCTGCGAACTGAAAGGTCCCTGGGTTTGATTCCTGTCAAGGGCACATGCCCAGGTTGTGGGGTCGACCCCCCAGTGGGGGACTTGCAGGAGGCAGCCAATCCATGATTCTCTCTCATCATGGATGTTTCTATCTCTCTTCCCCTCTTCCTTCCTCTCTGAATCAATAAAAATATATTTAAAAATAAAATATTTTTTTATTTATTTCAGAGAGAAAGGGAGAGGAAGAGAGAGAGAGAGAAACATCAATGTTGAGAATCATTGATTGGCTGCCTCCTGCACGCTTCCTACTGGGGAATCTAGCCAACAACCTGGACATATGCCCTTGACCGGAATTGAACCCAAGACCCTTCAGTCCACATGCCAAAGCTCTATCCACTGAGCCAAACCGGCCAGGGCCTCCTTGCACTTTATAATCCTGCCCTACATCTGCCTCAGATAGTGTCACCGCGCTGCCCCGGCCCTGTGGCTGAGGCCGCTTTGGGGAGTTAAACGAAACAGGAGGGAGAGGGAAGGAAGCTATTCTGTTCTGCGCATCCGGCCATGAACCGACTCACAGGTACGTGCGCCAAGTCCTCCGAACCGTCCAGTCCACATCGTCTTCAGCCCCCGAGGGCTCGGTCCGCCGGGCTCACTGAGAGGCATGACCGTGCGAGAATCACAAGAATCAGAGGCCCTGAGGTTCGTGAAACCCACACCCCGCGGGGCGGGCGCTCCCAGGTGTCGGGTGGCGTCTTGGGTTCTCTCCGTGGGGAGCCGAGTTGCTAAGCTGTGAACTTGATCTGCTTCTCTCGGGCCGGGCCAACGAGCCCTGCTTTATTTCCCAGCCACCCAGGGCTACATTCCCTGTCTCTCACGCTCTCCTAATTCTAACTCCCGGACGTTTCCCTGTGGTTAAAGCAGACACACCCAGGAGGGTTTTCACCCAGGAAAGAGGTCGCACACCTGGGCAAGTCAAGGTCTGAGTCTCAGGCCGAGGGAGGATGGACTCACCGGACCCACCATTTCAAAGCTCTCCCTCTCTGCGGGGCCAGCTCCACACCCACAGGAGCCAGCCGCGCCGGCTCGGTGGGGTGGAACCCCGGGCCTGCCGCCGGCAATTACTCCCGGTTTTGATCTTTGTTAAAGGCTTTGGCTTAAGTTGCCACTACACTGCCTCTCTGATCCCATTACAGGCCTGCACCTGTGTGCGTGCGTGCGTGCGTGCGTGCGTGCGTGCGTGCGTGTGTGTGTGTCCTTTGTAAATAACAGCCTGTCCTTTTCTTTCAGCCTAATCCCCGACCCTGTCCTTTCAAAATCTTCTAAAACTAGTTTCGTTCTCCTAAATTGGAACAACTCCCAATAAATAATTCAGTCACCTGAGGCCGGGTCCCTGCCTCCCGGAGGTGGGAGCGTGTGCACGGGGTGCACCCGGGATTGCCACACCAGGGCGCTGAGTGGCTTCGCAGGGAGATTCCGTTCTCCCTCTAGCACAGCCCGCCGCAGCTCGCTCTGTCTCTGATGCCCTTGGCAGACTCCAGCCTGCATGCTCTGGCCCACGCCCCCTGACAAGGGTTTGATGTGAACATCATTTCTTTCACTTGGATGCTTGTATCTGCACAAGGGCCTGTGTTCTTGTTGGTTCCGAGAGCCGCGTTCTTAGTTTGCTTCTTGTATAGAACCTTCTTGAACCACAGCTGGGAGTGTGTGTGTGTGTGGGGGGGGGGGGGGGGGGGGAGTGACACAGAGAGAGAGAAAGAGAGAACACGAAACAGTGTGCATGGATTGATTTCATTGGATCACTCTAAGTTTTTAGGTCTTTTCTCTCTGTGTCTGTCTGTCTGCCTCTCCCCTTCCTCCCCTACACTATGCCACCTCTCTTTCATTTATCTATCTATTTATCTATCTATCTATCCTATGGAAAGTAGTATTATAGATGCTCTCCCTTGCCCCCCTTTCTTTACCCCTCTTGTTTCTTTCCTTCATTTCTAGCCACTCACTTTAACTGACCTTAATACAGAGCATTATATATAATTCCAAATTAGTAGAACTTATTTTTTGTGTTCTCTGTTATTAAATGGCAACAGAATAGAATGGTTTCTTGTTTTTCTCTTTTTCTTTTATTTTATTATTGACAGTATTACAGATGTTTCCCAATTAACCCCTCCTGTACCCCCCCTCCTCCCAATCCCTATCCAGCCACCTTGGTCTTCTTCACCCTATTGTCCGTGTCCATGTGCTATGCACATAAGTATTTAAGTTCTTTGGTTTATCTCTCTGTCCCCCCACCTGGAGGTCCGTCAGTCTGTTCCATGCCTCCATGCTTCGGGTCTTATTTTGTTGGTCTGTTCCTTTTGCTCATTACATTCCACAAATAAATGAGATTCTATGATATTTGTCTTTCTCAGTTTGGCTTATTTCGCTTAGCATAACCTAAAGGGTAAGAGATCCCTTTTCTCTCTCTCTCTCTCTCTCTCTCTCTCTCTCTCTCTCTCTCTCTCTCTCTCTTCTTAAAGAAAGGGACAGGGTAGTAATTAAAATGTTTCTTTTCCCTCTCAGTTTTTGTTCAATGCCATATATGTGGTTTTATTGCAAAAATGTTGGTCACCCTGTATGATTTTACTCTTTTCATTTTACCTTCCATAATACTAAATATTCTTAGACAATATATTTTTTTTAAGTCAGTGCCATTTCAGTGTTTGCTTTTTAATGTTAGGATATACAACCTAATGATATCCATTGGTTGAATTACAGGTAGTAAAATTACAGGATTTAAAAGGCATATTTTTAAAGATGTCAATAAATATAACCAAGTGGCCTACTAGTCATGTAAGTGGGCCCAGCCTCCTGCCCTTCTAGCTGGCATTGAGCAGTATCTTGAAAAATACAGCTTTGCCCACTTACTAGGTGAAAATAGCTATTTTAATTTGCATCTCATCAACTACCAATGAATTGGAAAACTCGGAGATCACAACATTTAGGAAAGGAAAGTAGTTTACTTGCAAGAAATGCGAGACTTGGGAGGACCTACTCATCAAATAAAAAAAAAAATGCAGCAGGTCATTAAAGCCAAACGCTAAAAAATCACCAAGGTACCTGAACTCATAATTGGTATGCTCATTGCCGAAAACCAGCAATTTTCTTACAGGGTTATCATTTCTGCAAAAGCCGTGGCCAGTACTCAGACAGCAGCATTGCAAACGTCGGGGATAAAGCTGTTTGCATTAAGCAGTCAGCAACTGAGGCAATGCTCTGAATCCATTCATTGGGGTGGGGACAGTAGGCAGTAGTAATTTTTTGGAATTAGACACCTTAAAAGTGTTTCCTGTCCCCTAACTATGGCACTAAATGGAGCCAAGATGTGGGTTTTGCTCCCACAAGATTTTTTGTATGTAGGAAAGATCACATATTTCATTTCGAAGTATGTACAGTGGTGGGGCAAAAGTAGGTTTACATCTGTGAGTATGCAAAACACCAGATTCATTCTTGTATTATTTTCTATTAATTATTGTATTCTTTTCCATATGAACAATTGTAAACCCACTTTGGCCCCACTCTTTAGTTTATGTCTTTCTTTTCTATCTGAATGCCCTTTATTTCACCTTCTTGGGTAACTACCTTGGCACTTAGCTGAAGGTTGAAGAGAAGGAGTGAGACCAGACTTTCTTATCTTGTTCCTGATCTTAGGAAGAAAAACCTCTGTCATGCCCCAAAAAGTGTGATGTTAGCGGGAACTTTGTACTGTTTTGTTTTGATCAGGTTTAGGAGCTTCCCTCCTGGTCCTAGATTAGTATGTATCTCTATCATGAAAGGTTGTTGGATTTCATCAAATGCCTTTTCTCTGTCTGTTCGTGTAATCGTGTGGCTGTTTTCCCTTTTCCCTTTTGATTGATTTTCATAGATTGCCACCTTGCATTCCTGGGATAAATCCCACGTGGTCATGGTGTGTAATTCTTTTTATACCCTGCTGGATTAGGTGCACCTAGTATTTTGCTGAGGATTTCAAAATCTATATTGATAAGAGATATTGGTCTGTAGTTTCCTGATGATGTCTGTTTGGTTTTGATATGAAGGTAACACTGGCATCATACAACGAATTGGGAAGGGTTCCCTCCTTGTCTACAGTTGGGAAAAGTTTGTGAAGAATTGGTATTCATGGTTCTTCAATTGTTTGGTAGCCATGACCAGGGAAGCCACCTGCATGTGGGTGGTTTCTCTTATTACTCATTCAGTCTCTTTACTTGTTATTGTCTCTTTGTGAGCATTTTTTTTTTTTTTTTTTAATGCTTACACAATACTGTGTCAGATGGAGTGCCAGTTCTTAGATTTCTTTTGGGAGAATCAAACACTAAGAAGAGGGAGAGTGGCTGGATTCACACTTATGTGGGTGTTCTTTCAAAAGATTTCTAGGGCATCTCTGGCTGGTTCTGTACAAGGCCCTGAGGCTACTAAAACCAACAAAACAGCCGAAACCAGTTTGGCTCAGTGGATAGAGTGTCAGCCTGCGGACTGAAAGGTCCCAGGTTCGATTCCGGTCAAGAGCAAGTACATTGGTTGCGGGCACATCCCCGGTGGGGGGTGTGCAGGAGGCAGCTGGTTGATGTTTCTAGCTCTCTATCCTTCTCCCTTCCTCTCTGTAAAAAATCAATAAAATATACTAAAAATAATAATAATAATAATAAAATAGCCAAAGCCGGTTTGGCTCAGTGGATGGAGCGTCAGCTTGGGGACTGAAGGGTCCCAGGTTCGATTCCGGTCAAGGGCATGTACATTGGTTGCGGGCGCATCCCCGGAAGGGGGTGTGCAAGAGGCAGCTGATCGATGGCTCTCTCTCATCGATGTTTCTAACTCTCTCTCTCCCTTCCTCTCTGTAAAAAATCAATAAAATACATTTTAAAAAATAATAATAATAATAAAATAAAACCAACAAAACAGTCAGAGGAATGACCCTGAGTAACATAAAGTAGACGAGTTGATTTTATTTATTCTTTATATATTTTTATTGAATTCGGAGAGGAAGGGAGAGGGAGAGAAATAGAAACATCAATGATGAGAGAGAATCATTAATTGGCTGCCTACAACCTGGGCATGTGCCCTGACTCGGAATCAAACCGTGACCTCCTGGTTCATACGTCAAAGCTCAACCACTGAACCACTCTGGCCCGGCGACAAGTTGATTTTAGATCTGAGTTTGGGTTGCCCCTCCCGTGAGTGAGAGGAAACTCAGATGTGCTCCACACAGCAATGTCTTGGAGTCCTCTGGCACATTCCCAGATACCAAACACCCTCTCTCATAGTAAAATCTCATTACCATAGATCCGTAAGGATAACTTGGCCAAGTTCATTATCCCTCTTTCCAGAAATGAAGGGAACCAAGGTACAGAGAAGGCCAGTATGAATTCAGACATTTAGCTAGTGCCTCTCCTGTACCAGCTGCAAGTAAGGTACTAGGAGATAAAGATGAAATGGGGAGCCCCAGCCATTTTAGGCTCAGTGGATAGAGGATCGGCCCATGGACTAAAGGGTCCTGGGTTAGATTCCAGTCAAGGGCACACACCTCGATTGTGGGCTCCATCTTGCCCTAGTCGGAGCTCATGTAGGAGGCAACCAATCAATGTCTCTCTCACATCGATGTTTCTCTCTGACTTTCCCCCTCCCTCCTACTCTCTGTAAAAATCAACGGAAAAGTATTCTCGGTGAGGATTAACAAGAAAAAAGATGAAATGGTGAGGTCCTTGCCTTCAAGGAGTTCTCAGTCTGAGAGTGACAAGGGATCAGAGGTGCACTGAAGAGTTACAAGTCTTTGAGGGACATCTCTATAAGGTGTGAAATGCTGGCAGAGGAGTGTTATAATCGCCAGGCTGTTCCCAGCCAAGCTCATGGGCCACAAGCTCAAAAAGGCCCCATCGCAAATGTGGCCCATGAGCTTGGCTGGGAACAGCCTGGCCATTATAACAGAAAGTCATAAAAGTCAGAACTAGGGCGACCGTATGTCCCAGTGTTTCTAGAATAATCCTGGTTTCCTTGTGTTAACCCCCGGTTTCTCTCAAAACATCCATTTGATATTTACATAGTTTCAATGTATTTTCCTAAAAGAGTATCATAATAACATAGGGGAAAACACAGTAAGTTTATAGTGGAGGAAACTGGCGAACATTTAACCCAGTGACCAAGGTTAATATCATCACTGATGGGGCAAATAAACATCATGCCTCCTGATATGATGTGTGGAGGACACAGCAGTACCTCTGAATACAAAAATACATTGTCTGAATCTAGTCATGAGGAAACAGCAGACAGCCCCAAAATGAGGGACATTCTGCAAAATAACTGGTCTATACTCCTGAAAAATGTCAAGGTGATGAAAGACGAGAAAGACAAAGGGCCTAGTCTAGATTAAAGGAGACTTAAAAAATGACAACTGAATATAACACATAGTACGGGATTAGACCTTGGGCAAGGGAAAGAAAAAAACATTAGTGAACCACGTCATGAAATCTGAATAAAGTCCGTGGGTTAGACAGTCATACTGTCATCATGGAAGACTGTCACTAGGATTAGAGTGGATGATAAATAATGAGAGCTCCCTCTCCAGAACCCAGTGAGAGCCCAGGTACATACACCCCAGCCCCAGGGCATGGCCTTCCAGAAACCTTTTTTTATTTCCCTGTCTCTTACTTCAATGAATGTTAGCTCCCCACAGGAATCAGAGGCTGAGAGATGACACAGTGCCTGTGCTCTGCCTCTGAGCTCCACTCTGTGAAGCACCAGAAGCACCAGAAGTTGCTCCGGGGCTGGGAGGAGACCCCCAGATCTCTGCAAACTCAACCAGAGCTTTGTAGCAGTGGCTGGGCAACCCATTGTCTGGGATTATCTGATCTCTCTCAGCAGGATTACTTTCCTGTTGATACCTGATGCTCTCAACAATGAGCATAAAAATAGAATTTTCCTGAGTAGTCCAGGGCTTTAACATGACCAACAAAATGGCTTAGCAGATGCCTTTGTTGACCTTAGACACTCTTTTTTGCCTTGTTTTGTTAATCCTCACTCAAGGATGTTTTTTCCATTGATTTTTCCCCCCCAGATAGAGTTGGAGGGAAAGAGAGACAGAGACACATCAGTTGGCTGCCTCCTGTTGGAGCCCCAGTTGGGACCAAGAATCCAATCTGCAACCGAGGTACTTGTCTCTGACCAGGAATCGAACCGGAGACACTTCGGTCCAAGGACCAATGCTCTAACCACTGAGAAAACTGGCCAGGGAAACCTTAAGACATTTCTTAAAGGTTATTCCTTTTGACCCTTACAATGAAGGAAATGGGACATTATATTCAAATGACCCAATTTTCCTTTCTAAAGTGGTGAGGCAGGGATTAGTAGAGGTTTGATAATTTGGGCAACAGCTACTGGGGTTGATGCACATACATTACTGTGTGTGTATATATATATATATATATATATATATATATATATATATACACACACACAGTAATGTATGTGTGTGTATATATATATATACACACACACAGTAATGTATGTGTGTGTGTGTGTGTGTGTGTGTGTGTGTGTGTATATATATATATATATATATATATATAGTTCTTTGTAACACATTTATGTCATGAATTATGTCCAATATGCTACAACCAGTCTAGTTATGTTGAAGTGCCATAACTCATTGGTAAAAGTGATCACTTAGAAAATAGCAAATAAAGGGACTTTTTTAAATGTCAGAGAAAAATATACATTCACTCATTCAAGATTTTCTGGAGGGTCTTTGAATTGTTGTGGTATTTCATAGGGTACTGTTTATTTTATTTTATTTATTTTTAAAAATATATTCTTATCGATTTCAGAGAAGAAGGGAGAGGGAGAGACAGAAACACCAATGATGAGAGAGAATCATTGATGGGCCGTCTCCTGCACGCCCCCCACTGGGAACCAAGCCTGAAACCTGGGCATGTCCCATCGAACTTGGGACCTTTCAGTCCACAGGCTGACACTCTATCCACTGAGCCAAACCAGTTAGGGTGGGTACTGTTTATTGTTTTGTCACCTTTTTGTAAAATCAACCATTCATTTAAAAGTAAAAGCCTTAAAAGTCCATTTTGCAGATGATTCTAAACTGGGAAAATGGCAAATAAAAAAAGATGGGGTGATCAAGATTTAAATGATTTCGACAGATCAGAAAGCTGGGCTGTGACCGACAACACAAATTGGAAACTATTGCTGTACTTAAGTACAAAATACGTGAACCTGCACAGATACAGGGTGAAAGGTGTGTGGTATTGTCCCAGTTCTTGTGAAAAAGGTTTGCTGCAGAAACCAGGTAAAATAATACAGGTTTTTGCTGTACAAGAAGAAAAATGGTAGTTGTGACCTTGAGAAATAATAGCAGCCCTTGGTACTCTGTCTGTCTTTATCTTTTTTGAATCACTATAAGATCCTCGAGGCATAAACCTGTCTACCTGTCTCTCTGTTTGGTCCCAGTGCCTGGCCCACATACTGTAGGTGCTCCATATATAGTTCATTAGAGAATGGAAAAGTACTGAATTAAATGCAGGCACCCCACTGTCAGAGTGTCCATCTTGCTCTGGCCAGTGTTTTCCAGTGGTTAGAGCATCAGCCCGCAAACAAAGGGTTACAGGTTAGATTCCCAGTCAAGGGCATGTACCTGGGTTGTGGGTTTGAACCCTGGCCCTGGTCAGGGTGCATGCAGGAGGCAACCAATCAGTGTATCTCTCTCATATCGATGTTCCTCTCTCTTCCTCTCTCAAAGTCAATGCAAAAATTATCCTTGGGTGGGGGATTCTGGGTATGATTAACGGGGCCACAGAAAGCTCGGGCTGAATGTGTGGGGTGAACCACATTGTGACCTGAAAATATCCAGAGGGAAGTCACGGGAAGGAGAAGGGCTGTGCATCTTGGTCCAGAGCCCAGAACCGCACTTCTGGGTCAGAGAGCAGGTTCAGGCTCCACATAAGGACCATCTCACAGTGAGAACCGTCTGCAATGCAAGACAAACAGCCGCGCACGGCAGAACATCCTCTCCCCCTGAAGCGTTCCAGCAGCCCTAGTCAGGTGTGAGAGGCTCCCTCTACCGAGGAAAGAATTTTATTCCCTCCCAAGTAATGTTGATTAGGTTTCCTCAAACACAGAAAAGTATGAAGGAAACAAAAATGGTCCGTTTCCCACCACCAAGGAAACTACCAAAGGTGGAAAAGAAACGTTTTGAAAAGTACTGAAGCCCCGGTCTGTGTGTCTCAGTTGGTTGGGGGTGGTCCAGGGCACTGAAAGGTTGCTGGTTCGATTCACAGTGAGAGCACATGCCTGGGCTCAGTCCCCAGTATGGGGTGTGCAGGAGGCAGCCAATGGATGTTTCACTATCACATCAATGTTTCTCTCTCCCTCTACCTCCCTCTCTCTAAAAAAATCAAATCAAGAAGAAAGGAAGAAAGAGCCAAAACCGGTCTGACTCAGTGGATAGAGCGTCGGCCTGCAGACTGAAAGGTCCCAGGTTTGATTCCAGTCAAGGGCATGTACCTTGGTGGTGGGCACATCCCCAGTAGGGCATGTGCAGGAGGCAGCTGATCAATGTTTCTCTCTTATCGATGTTTCTAACTCTCTATCCCTCTCCCTTCCTCTCTGTAAAAATCAATAAAATATATTTTTTTTTTTAAAAAAAGAGAAAGAAAGGAAGAAAGAAAAGTATTTAAAACATTATTTTAAATTCTACCCATTGGAAGTTTAAATTGCTAGGGGAAATGGATGCTGCAGTTTTTAGCTGGAGCCAGATTATGGACGGTCTTGCTTATCTGGCCCCCAAATCTAGATTTTATTTGATGTTCTCAAGTAGCTTCTTGGTTTTAGGGCCAAAGTTGGCTTTCAAAAGCTGAACTGTTCGACCAAACAAGTTGTTCTGAGAAGCATCGGTGGGTAGCTTGCAGCCATCAAGGATCATATAACTTGAAACTTCACACCTTCTCAGAGCAGAGACTTCCGGAAAGAAATGAATCACGTTTATTGCTAAGCCTGCTGGGTTTGTTTTTTTAAACATAAATCTCCACAACCTCCACCCAAACCTGCATAAAATTGTCAGAACGGAGTCTATAAAGTAATACAAGTCCTCTCTTGGGGTTGCAGCCAGGGAGCCCATTTATCAGGCTCTGGCTGCCTCCCTTGTCACTTGGTGGAGGAGGGAAGGAGTTTTTATGAGCAAGTCCTCGAAGACAGCGTGCCTTCAAGTCAGGATTCTGTGCCTGTGGTGGATCGGTCAGCTCAGGATGGCCTCCCTCCCTTCTTCTGGCTCTGTGCCTTGTCCCAACCCCAGGTTTAGAGACATCTTCCTTCAGATCTCACCCCCTAGGCCAGTGATTGAGAAGAGTGGTAGACCCTTGCCCTATCCAGTTGGCTTAGTGGATAGAGCGTCGGCCTGGGGACTGAAGGGTCCCACATTCTATTCTGATCAAGGGCGTGTGTGTACGTTAGTTGAGGGCACATCCCCAGTAGGGGGAGTGCAGGAGACAGCTGATCAATGTTTCTCTCTCATCGATGTCTCTGACTTTCTCTGTAAAAAATCAATAAAATATAATATAAAAAAAAGAATAGTAGACCCCTAAGCCAACCACATTATTCAATCTTTTACCACTGTAATTGGCACAAAGATCCACCCCAAACTGGGCCAAAGGCAGGAGGGGCATCCCTCGCAGATGACGGAGCGGAAGGTGGGAGCCTGAGGGTCATGGTTGGCCATGTCATCCATGCCAGGCAGAAACCCACCACGAAATGAAGACAATACATGGAATGGCAGACTGTGTTTCTAAAAAATGGCCACAGTCTCATTTCTCATGCCCCATGCTTTTCCAAAACCTGGCCACTCCCCATCAAGAGGTGGGACTTATGACTGTCCCCATTCCGTAAGCTGGGTGGGCCTTTGTGACTGCCTCCACTGAGCCGGAAGGGCAGAGTTACTATCTAATGTCTGAGGCTCGCTCCTAGGAGGAAATACAGCTTCCTCCTGGCTCTCTCTCCAGTGCTGGTCCTTGGAATCCAGCCCTCAGCTCAGCTGATCTCCCAGCTAACAGCACCACTGGCCAGCGGGATGGAGCCACCCTAGAAGCAGGTCCTCCAGCCCCTAGTTGAGATCTCCAGCTAACACCACATGGTGCAGAGATGAGCCTTCCATTCTCTGCTAAACCTTGTCCACGTTTCAAGTTCATGAGCATAATAAATGGCTGTAGTTGCTTAAGCTGCTAAGTTTTAGGTTGGTTTATCATGCAGCAATACCTAATGGGTATGCATGGGGAGATGGAGAGAGTCACAGTGGCTTTCCAGTGCGTAGTGAGGCAAATTCCCCTTTTGTCTAAGATCATTAGATTTCTGTCACTTGCCATCAAAAGAATCCTGATTAGCCCTGGCCGACTTGGCTCAGTGGATGGAGCATAGGCCTGAGGACTGAAGGGTCACAGGTTTGATTCAGGTCAAGGGCATATGCCTGGGTTGCAGGCTCGATCCCCAGGGCGGGGGGTGTTTGTGTGCAGGAGGCAGCCAATTGGTGATTCTCTCTCATCATTGATGTTTCTATCCATCTCCCTTCCTCTCTGAAATCAATAAAATTAAAAAAAATTCCTGATTAACACTAGTGATCATGATTAAGGAAGGATTCTGTTCAAATAAGAATGTTGCCTGAGACCCACGGGGCCTGGTATACTCCCTGGGACACTAACTCTAGATTACTGAATTTCAAGATGAATAACATTGCCCATCTTCCTGCAGTCCCTTGTCTTAAACAAATAAAAAACCTGTAATAACAGAATTGCCAACTTTAATTTTGTCACATTAGACCATTAAAAAATATGCTATCTACTCTTACTACAATCTTATATAAGAAAAGATATTTAAACATTAAAAATGTAAGAAGGACGTCATCTCAGAGTGAAGAAGAGTCCTTTATATTGAACACATTTGGTTTCATGAAAAATTGACCACATTGACTTTTCTCCCCCTGGTCGCTGTGGCGTAGTGAAAAGTTCAGCGTAGCCAGGTGTTGGTTCCCAAAGCTTGGACATTGGAAAGTTGCTGGCTCCTAGTGGGGAGGGGAGTAAAGTCGAATATAGCACAGCCTGTCCTCCAAGAACTAACTTCAAGAAGCCCTAGGGTAGTGGACAAAAGGCAACTGCGTGGGGGTGGCTGGCCCTTCCTAGCAGTGTTTGTTTTGTTTTTGTTTTTAATATATTTTATTGATTTTTTTAAAGATTCATTTTTTATTGATTTTTAACAGAGAGAAAGGGAGAGAGATAGAGAGCTAGAAACGTTGATGAGAGAGAAACATCGACCAGCTGCCTCTTGCACACCCCCTACTGGGGATGTGCCCGCAACCAAGGTACATGCCCCTGACCAGAATCGAACCTGGGACCTTTCAGTCCACAGACCGACGCTCTACCGCTGAGCCAAACCTGCTTCGGCTTTTATTGATTTTTTACAGAGAGGAAGAGAGAGGGATGATAGAGAGTTAGAAACATCGATGAGAGAGAATAATTGATCAGCTGCCTCTTGCACACCCACCACTGGGGATGTGCCCACAACCAAGGTACATGCCCTTGACCAGAATCAAACCCGGGACCTTTCAGTCCGCAGGCTGACCCTCTATCCTTGAGCCGAACTGGTTTCAGCCCTAGCAGTGTTTTGTCCAGAGCTGTCCTTCGCTGGAGAGACCGAGCTGTTAACTGCTGGCCTTGGTCCCCAAAGCAGTATTGGATATGATGGGTAAGTTTGCAGATTTGAGAATCAGAAGCCAGGTTCAAATTTCAGTGTCACTCACTTTTTTATTTTTATTTTTTTGAGCTTGGGCAATTGACTTCTCAGTTTCCCTGATTGTTACCCAGAAACGTCTTAGATTGACTTTCCCAGAAATAGACCCTGAGGCCAGGAGGCCAGGATTCGGGGGAAATCATGTATCAGGAAGTGTTCCCAGGAGAAACCCTTTGGGAGAGTCAGATGGTGAGACAGGGAAGGGAAGAGCAATATGGAGCCAAATCCCCAGGGTCATTCTGGCTCACCGCCATGGGGCTAAGGACACCAGGCATTTGCAGAGCCTCGCGGCAGCCTGAGGGACTTTCTGGGACAAGGTAACCAAAGAGACTCCTGTGCGCAGGGAAGGACTCAGAAAGCCAAGGGGATGTAGGACACAGATAGCATCGAACAGGAGATAAGAACAGTGCCTCCCACCTCATGTTGTCACTGTGCCTGGCTCTTGGTCACTACTTCATTTAAAAAGAAGGAAGAGAAGGAGAAAGAAAAAAGAGAAGAGGAGGAGGTGGGGGAGGAGAAGGAAAAGGAAAAAGGAGGAAGGGGAGGAAAGGTAGGAGGTCTGTTTGGGAGTCTAACACCCTGTGTGACTGTCACTCATAAAGGGAAGAAGCAGGACTGGGAGGTTCAGACTCGTTTCTTCAATCTTCGTGACCAGAACACAAAGCTGAGGCAGGACACCTTGGTAGCTAGGCCTCCTTTCCTCTCCAGTCATTTTTTTTTTTTTTTTTTAAAGATGATGTAACAGCCGAAACCGGTTTGGCAGAAAGGTCCCAGGTTTGATTCCGGACAAGGGCATGTACCTTGGTTGCGGGCACATCCTCGTTGGGGGGTGTGCAGGAGGCAGCTAATCAATGATTCTCTCTCATCGGTGTTTCTAACTCTATCCCTCTCCCTTCCTCTCTGTAAAAAATCAATAAAATATATATTTTTTAAAAGATGATGTAACCATTTTCTTTAATGCTCTAAAGAATGGATGTACAACGCTAAAAATGATGTCCAGAGAATGCAAAAGTCCCATACAAGTCGGTAATGAAGACACAAGGTTTGAGCTCCAAAGAGAAACTTACTGACAGGTTTTTCCATTTCATACGAGTACAAAGAACACACTCTAGTAGAAACCTCCTAGACAAGGTTCAACCCTTTCAGGAAACCCTTAACCCAGTGGTCGGCAAACACATTAGTCAACAGAGCCAAATACCAACAGTGCAACGATTGAAATTTCTTTTGAGAGACAAATTTTTGAGAGCTAAACGTAAACTTCTTCTAACGCCCCTTCTTCAAAATAGACTCGCCCAGGCCGTGGTACTTTGTGGAAGAGCCACACTCAAGGGGCCAAAGAGCCGCATGTGGCTCCCGAGCCTCGGTTTGCCGACCACTGTCTTAGGACAATGGTACTCCACTGTCATCTCCAGGATTTCCTCCAATGCCCTGACACCCTTTTTGTAAGTTTAAATGTTGGTACTTCTAGATATTACCCAAGGTGTCAATGAAAGATCTCAGACAACAGCTGGGGCTCAAATTCCTTCTTCAAATGCTTCTTAAGTGATTTGTGGAAAAATGTTTAATCCAGCATGTGTATCCAGTGCCCAGGCCTGTGACTGCTCACCAGGTGATCTTCAGTGAGTCTTTCTTAAATAAATACATTTATCTTTTCATCTTCAAGATTTCTTTGCCTTGCTATTTTCCACTGTCCAGTAGTTCGGGCCTATAAAAATAGACTGTTATTATGTTTTCCAGGCCCCCAAACCACCTGCTTAATCACCACAAATTGTATGGTGGGAATAATTTCCATATTATTGGGTTTTCTTGGATTTTGCTTAATGCAACTTCAAGAGAGAAGGAGTTGATGTGCCAGATGAAGGTGTTTCCAAAATAAATTAAAATGCACTGCTTTTGAGGAACTAATGGGTGTCCCTGGGGCAGACATTTATATTGCAGCTAAAATATTGGTGTCTTAATTCTATTATTGTTTGCAGATGCTGCTGATTGCTCTTTGAAGCAATGCTCCAAAGGGTAGATAATGCATTTAAATAGTACTTTAAAGAAAAAATAATTTATTCTCAATCTCATTACCACAAAGTATAAATGTGTTTGGTCCATCGATATCATTTGTTACTCTAAATTCAGTTTACTTAAAGTAGGATGGCACAGAATTTAAACCATCAAAGACCATTCAATGTTTTTATTTTTTTTAATTTGCTCTGTTTTATTTTTTAAAATATATTTTATTTATATTTTACAGAATGGAAGAGAGAGGAATAAAGAGTTAGAAACATCGATGAGAGAGAATCATCGATCAGCTGCCTCCTGCACACCCCCTACTGGGGATGTGCTCACAACCACGGTACATGTCCTTGACTAGAATCAAACCTGGGAACTTTCAGTCTGCAGGCCGACGCTCTATCCACTGAGCCAAACTGGTTTCGGCCCTTTCAATGTTTTGTGAGGCTTCTGGATTTTTGTTGCTAATCTTCACCAGAGGGTATTTTTTTCCATTGATTTTGAGAGAGAAAGAGAGCGAGAAATCAATATGAGATAGACACATCGGTTGGTTGCCTCTCCCTTGCACCCCAACTGGGATGGGGGATTGAGCCTGCAACCCAGGCAGGTGCCCTTGACTAGGAACCGAACCCGAAACCCTTAGGTGTGTGGGCCGACACTCTAACCACTGAGAAACTCCAGCCAGGGCTAGGCTTCTGGATTTTTACATCTGTCCAGGCCTGTGACTTGATTCAGGTTACATAGAATAATAAAAGTTGCCGAAACTGAAAGAAAGAAAGAAAGAAAGAAAGAAAGAAAGAAAGAAAGAAAGAAAGAAAGAAAGAAAGAAAGAGCTGAAACTGATCTGGCTCAGTGGATGGAGTGTCGGTCTGCGGACTGGAGGGTCCCAGGTTTGATTCCAGTCAAGGGCATGTACATTGGTTGTGGGCACATCCTCGGTAGGGGGTGTGCAAGAGGCAGCTGATCGATGTTTCTCTCTCATTGATGTTTCTAACTCTCTATCCCTCTCTCTTCCTCTCTGTAAAAAATCAATAAAATATATTTTTAAAAAAGAAAGAAAGAAAGCTCCCTGACCCCTTTTTACAAGGCCACTAATCCTACTCAGGATTCCACCCTCAGGACCTAACCTACCTCCAAATACCCTCCTAGTGGGAATAATTTCAACAAGAGAATAAATGTATGCATCAAAATGACTATGTCTACTATCTTGCTAAATGGAAGTAAACTACATAATATTAAAACTGCATCTTAGCATACATTTCCCCCAAGGGTCCTGGGTCTTCTCCTAAGGGAACAGACAGCTATTGTAATTCTTTCTATAAAATATCATTTTTGTTTTCAAGATCAAACAAGCACAGTTATATACTAGATATACTAGAAACAGTTCTACCTTTCCAGCTATATGACTGTAAATATTGGAAGACCTGTATAATTTTTGACTGCAGAATAGATTGCATTCTCCACACTTTGGTTTTGCAGGAGCAGATCCTGTTAAGTAAAAAGATTCTGGGGTCATTTCTGTATTTGGAACACTGCCTGGCTTTGGGTCATATTCACCTCCTCCTCTGTTTTCCTTTGCCTGGTATTTATTTTTGTGTGTGGTGTGTGTGTTTTATCACTGTTTCTTTGTCTACCATACTCATGGCCAACTGCTGATTTGCTCATAGGCTCAAGCCCACTTCAGCAAATAGAATGAAATCGTTACGGCTGCCCTTGATCAATATATCTCAATAGGGAATATCAGTCCTTTGGCGACTAATTGGCTGTTAATCTTCAGTAAACACATCCTGAGTAGCTCTCGTGTGTCAGATCCTGTTCTGGGCACTGAGGGCAAAAGGGCAAAAAGAACAAAGACAGGGCCCCCCTCCAAGGAACCCAGAGTCTCCACGGGGAGACACCAGAACCCGGTGTGACTTGTACTGTAATTAGGGCGACCAGGTAATTTATCCCGAAGGTGGGACAGTTTTGAGGGTCACAGGAGGTGCTCTGAATATGATACCCAGACATGGTGTGTAAACTCAGGCTGTCCCTGGTTCTAATGGAAGTTTACGCAATGTGTTATGGTAACAAAAAGGAAGGAACTGGCTGGGAAAACAAAACAACTGAAATCAAAATGACCATTCATTTCAGATCCCCTAGTACATTCGGCTATGCTTTTAAAAATCATTTGCAATTGCTGTAACTGGTTTGGCCCATTGGATAGAGCATCGGCCTGCAGACTGAAGGGTACCAGGTTCGATTCTGGTCAAGGGCATGTACCTTGGTTGTAGGCACATCCCTGGTGGGAGGTGTGCAGGAGGCAGATGATCGATGTTTCTCTCTCATCGATGTTTCTAACACTCTATCCCTATCCCTTCCTCTCTGTAAAAAAAAAAAACACCAATAAAATATATTTTAAAAAACAACTAGTTATTAAAATCATTTGCAATTAAGTTATTTAACTTGTGAAGAATGTTTATTTAAACAACCATTGTATGAAAGGCATTGTTTAAATTGATTTTTAATTGATTTTTTATTTTATTTTAGAGAAAGAGAAACATCTATGTGAGAGAAAAACTTAATTGGTTGCCTCCCGCATAAAACCAGACTGGGAACCGAACCCACAACCTGGGCACCTTGACTGGGAATTCAACCCGCCATCTTTGGTGTATGGGACAATGTTCCAACCAACTGAGCCACACTGTCCAGGGCTGAACGGCATTTTTAAAAGGTTACCCAGTATCATTTTTGAAAAGTTGTGTGAACATTTGGATACATGGAGAAGGTTAAAGATAATTTGTCCTTAGAGTAAGTATGCCATAAATATATTCATTTAAGATCAAAAGTTAATAAACCAGCTCTAATGGAGTAATTATTTGAAAGCCCTCATCCAAATCTTTCCTTTAGCAAACAATTGCTATTCCCAGCACTTAAAAAAACAACAACAAAAAACCCAAAACCTGCAATCCTAGCTACAGCAGATCATTATATATGCTTGTCTGGCTTAAGAAGTAAATTAATTTTGCATGTAATTCCTTTCAAAGATCTATATGACAGGCAATTCTATTTCATACCTGTTTTTCAGAATGGCAAAAAGCAGCACAAGATACTGATATAAAACTATACCTTGCTAGAGTTAAAATGTCAAACTATTTTGTTTAATATATTTTATTGATTTTTTTACAGAGAGGAAGGGGGAGGGATAGAGAGCTAGAAACATCGATGAGAGAGAAACATCCATCAGCTGCCTCCTGCACACCTCCCACCGGGGATGTGCCCACAACCAATGTACATGCCCTTGACCGGAATCGAACCTGGGACTTTTCAGTCCACAGACTGATGCTCTATCCACTGAGCCAAACCGGTTTGGGCTCAAACTATTTTTAAAAACCTACTTGCTTAGATAGTTCCAATCCAAAAGGCAAAAGGTTATTTTATTTTTTTCCTAGAGGGACTTAGTGAGAACCCTGTAGAGTGAATGTTCTGCATTCACGTCTCTCATGGCTGTGCCTATCAACAAATACCTTTGTTTTCCCAGGTCAGCTGCGTGGGGTGAGTGGGCTGTACGGACTGTGTGTACAGAGGCGCTCACAGGGAGCAAAGTCTTGTTTGCCCTCCAAACAGGCCACTCCACCGGGCAGGCTGGAAAGGATATTTGCATGTGGGTTGCAGGTGCCCGAGCAGAAGGTACAGTGTGAAAAAATACCTGAACACCCACTCTGTGATATTTCCACAAAATATGTGGGTTACCCCTGTCTGGACGCTGGGTCCAGGCCGCTGTGTGGAAGAGGAGGAAGTTCATGCCTTAGCTCTGAGCAGCCAGCCATCCAGGTTGCCTTTGTATCTATAAATGGAGGGCTGGGGGGCGGGGGGGTGGTCCATGGTCTCGGAACCCCCTTCCTACAAAAAGAATCCTAGCCCGGTCCACAGCCTGGAGACAGTGCTTCATCGCAAGCAATTCCCTTTCAGGCTGTTAACTAGATGGTGCAGTGTGCCAGCAGGGACACGGGAGGTGTCACAGGAGGAGATGCCGTAACCCTGATTTGTATACATAAGGCTCTCTCCCCAGCCTGTGAGTCCACCTTCTCTGGGGTACTTAAAAGCACAAAGATTCAGCCGAAACTGGTTTGGCTCAGTGGATAGAGCATTGGCCTACGGACTGAAGGGTCCCAGGTTCGATTCCAGTCAAGGGCATGTACCTCGGTTGCGGGCACATCTCCAGTATGGCGTGTGCAAGAGGCAGCTGATCGATGACTCTCTCTCATCGATGTTTCTAACTCTGCTCCTCTCTCTTCCTCTCTGTAAAACTCAATAAAATATATATTTTTTAAAAAACAAAAAACACACACAAAGATTCAGGGTAATCATATAACACCTCGGAAGACACCTACAACATTGCCTCATTAAAAAAATAAATAAATAAAATAATAATAATAATCATATGCTATTGTTACCTAAATAATAATGATCACTACTAATAATGAAGACAGACCCAGGCTTTGTGGGGTCAGAAGCTTTTGCAGTTTTGAGAGCCCACTTAAGAAAGAGTATATGCAAGTATGAATACACAATTAGGTGAGAAACCCAAGACATCGGTGAGGGCCCTCGTCAGGCCTATGGAGGGACCTGTGCAGATGAGAAGCTCATGGCTTAAGGTCACCCCCGATGTCTATCTTACTAGCATGAGCATGTAGGCTCCAAAAGGGCAGGGGGTTAGTCGATTTTCTTCACTGCTGTTCCTCCCCTTGCCCAACCCCTTCCTGTCACACAGAAACTCATCCTTCAACATCAAGCCCTGCTTCAGGAAGACCTGAGGAACGGTGGCCTAGTGTCCTAGTTCCCGTCGGCCGCTCCTCTAAGCCAGATTGGGGGAGATGACGAAGCTCCTGGTTCATTCGGTCTCTCTATGTCATCTCTGCCCTCTTCCAACCGTCACTGATTGCTGCAGGCTGCCTACCTCCCACAGATTTAAGTTCTCTGGTTTGCCTCTTTCCTGAGAAAAGAAGAAGGAGGGAGCTGGGGAGATGGAAAGGTGACCAGGAAAATCCCAGGATTGGGGTGGTGAGGGGCATTGGGGATGGGAGGGGCTCGGATCCTTTCCCATGAAGCTCATTTGGAGGATAATCCAGCAAAGGGGCCCCCTCCCCCAGTGAAGGTCACCTTGAATAACAGGACAATTGTTTCCGCAGTAGCTTTCGGTTAGTTCCCTCCGATGCTATCCGGCCGAGAGAAAACAAGAGCCCGCTTGATGGGTGCCGTCCAAAGGCAGGGATCGTAAGTAAAGTGGAAACTTGCCCTAGGTTCAGACACTGGATAAGGAAAAAACAGCGATCTGGGCTGTGGCATCCGGAGGCCTCGTCTCTATTCCACCTTCCCCTGCCTTCAGAAAGCAGTCTGGAGAGAGCGAGCTCCAGACTGACTCCTAGGTAGGGGTGCGGCTCTGGGCTGGGCACGGGGAGAGCAGCCAGGCAGTCTCCCAATCGTCTCTTGTAAAGATACAAGAACATTGAGGGCTGCATTCTTGCCTGGAGCTGTTTACCATCCGTAAGCCTAAGTCAAATAATACAAATAGGATAACAGCTTTCTTGGGATTCGGAGATAGAATGTTCAGCACTGATTCCTTCGTTTTGAAAGGGTTCTTTGCTAAGATACATTGCAAAACAAAAACCTACTGTGGTCCATAAAGAATCCCCTGGGGCACTTTCCCCAAAACACCAATGGCAGGACTCCATCCCCTCCAGACCGACTAAATCATAGTCTCTGGGGGTGGGGGTGGGGCTTGGGCTTTGGTAGTTCCTTAAGTTCTGTGGGTGAGCTTAACGTGCAGCTAGAGTGGAGTGAGGACCCCTGGACTGTCATCTGGTCCTTACTGCTTCTAGGGGAGTGACCCTCCCAATCCTGCAAGGATGCAAGTGCACCTGCCATTGTCAATGGGATGAGGAGGCAGGCGGTGGGCTTAAGCTACACTGCCTGGGAATGTGAGTGATAGATGTGAATTCCATCTCAGTCTGGCTGCCCTGGTTATCCCAGGAGGTTATGTAGTGGGGAACTTTTGGCCAACATTTCCCTCCAGTAGACCAGGAACAGAGACAGCAGGAAGGAAGAGAGAAGGCGCCACATGACTTGGGGCCTGGGGGGGTCTCAGGTCTCCCATCTGGAGGCCATACATGGGCAGAGTGAGGGAGAGCCTCGGTGACCGTCGCCTTTGTCCCTGGAAGAGGGTCACCTTCCAGGTTGGAGCTTTATGCGACTGTCCCCTGCAATCTGGAAGGTCTAATGTTGTGGTTGGCAAACTGCGGCTTGTGAGCCACATGTGGCTTTTTGGCCCCTTGATTGTGGCTCTTCCACAAAATACCACGGCCTGGGCGAGTCTATTTTGAAGAAGTGACGTTTGAAGAAGTTTAAGTTTAAAAAATTTGACTCTCAAAAGAAATTTCAATATTGATATTTGGCTCTGTTGACGAATGAGTTTGCCGACCCCTGGTCTAACATGACCAATAACCCTTGACTATAGTTAAACCTTTTAGGAAAAACCTCTAAAACTGTTTAGGTTAAACACAGCACTTCCGTGTCACCAGCAACTGACCTGCCTCCACTCCCATCCTCCACGGTTGAATTCATACAAACGAGAGGACACTTCACAGATGTCAAGAATAAAGGACTTCTGGGTTCCCAAATGGGTTCTATGTGTAGAGCAGTCATCAGCCTTGGATTTCTGCAGCTGTGGCTTTTAAAACCTTGGCCTTCTGTTGACTTTGGGGATATAATTGTTTGTCTTGTTTTCTTATCCACGAAATGGAACGAAGAGTACCAACGTGATCAGATTGCTTTGAGGAGTAACTAATAAAAGGGCTGTGAACCATGATAGAGATGTAGACCTGCCTCTTATGAATCACTGTAGAAGGGTGAGAAAGAGGCCTTTGGGAAACGTTTGTTGGAAGTTTAGCCCATCAGCCAAGCTATGTGATCTCAGGCAAGTGGCTGAACCTCCCTGATCCTCAGATCCCTCATTGCAGATCCTGGCTAAGGCTGCCTATTTCATATATATATATATATATATATATATATATATATATATATATATATTATTGATTAAAAAATATATATATTTTATTGACAGAGTGGAAGAGAGAGGAATAGAGAGTTAGAAACATCGATGAGAGCCGAGACCGGTTTGGCTCAATGGATAAAGCGTCGGCTTGGGGACTGAAGGGACCCGGGTTCGATTCCGGTCAAGGGCATGTACCTTGGTTGCGGGCATATCCCCAGTAGGGAGTGTGCCAGAGGCAGCTGATCGATGACTCTCTCTCATCGATGTTTCTAGCTTTCTATCTCTCTCCCTTCCTTTCTGTATAAAATCAATAAAATATATATTTTTTAAAAAAATAAAAAAAAAATAAAAATAAAAATAGAAACATCGATGAGAGAGAATCATCGACCAGCTGCCTCTTGCACACCCCCTACTGGGGATGTGCCCGTAACCAAGGTACATGCTCTTGACCGAAATCAAACCTGGGACTCTTCAGTCCGCAGGCCAACACTCTATCCACTGAGCCAAATCGGTTTCGGCTATTTTATTGATTTATTTACAGAGAGGAAAGGAGGGAGATAGAGAGTCAGAAACATCGATGAGAGAGAAACATCCATCAGCTGCCTCCTGCACACCTCCCACTGGGGATGTGCCCACAACCAACGCACATGCCCTTGACCAGAATCAAATCCGGGACCCCCCCAGTCCGCAGGCTGACACTCTATCTACTGAGCCAAACCGGTTTGGCAAGGCCACCTATTTGCAGAACTTGTGTGTGGAGCAAATGAGAGGATGCCTGAAGACACTGGATACAGGCACACCTGGCTTTGATTGCACTTCACCGAGGTTGACGTTTTTTGAAAGAAAAGAAAAAAAAAAAAAATTAAAGGCAAGATCCCCTCCATCAGCAAAAGAAGATCACAACTTGCCTTACTGCGATACTCCCTTTATTGCAGTGGCCTGGGACCGAGCCCGCAACATCTCTGAGGTATGCCTGTACACAGTAGGTGCTCAAAGACGTTGTGTCCCTCCCTCCACGACCTCCCTCTTCGTTAGTCAGGCTGTAACTTCGCTTCCTTCCCCAAACGCCAAAGGGGAAAGTCAGATACAGGTTTCCTTCTCTCGCGTGTAACGAGCTGAGCACCAGGAGCCCGGACGGAAAGGTGGGCTCTCAGGCTCCTCCACAGGCGGCCTCCATCCTGAGGGTGAAGACGGTGATTTCTAGGAAGGAGAGTGGGGTGACGGAGAGCAAGCCTCTCCCTTCCGGGGGCACGTTCCGGAAGTTCGACTCATATGCCCTGCGGCTGAGTGGGAGCTGGAATGCAACGCTGGGGCCTGCGTTTGGGGTTGGAAGTCCAGCTCCACCGTCTACTTTCTTTTTCTTTTCTTAAAAAAATATATTTTATTGATTTTTTACAGAGAGGAAGAGAGAAGGATAGAGAGTTAGAAACATTGATGAGAGAGAATGATCGATCAGCTGCCTCTTGCACAACCCCTACTGGGGATGTGCCCGCAACCAAGGTACATGCCCTTGACCGGAATCGAACCTGGGACCCTACGGTCCGCAGGCCGATGCTCTATCCGCTGAGCCAAACCGGTTTCAGCACACCGTCTACTTTCTGTGTGGTCTTGGCCAAGTCACTCAACGTCTCTGTGCCTCTGTTTCTTAATGTTTCCTGAAGTGAATGTGAAAAGTAAACGGGTTAATATACCCAAAGCACTCGGACAGTTACCGGGCACTTAGGAGTGAAAGCTATTATTAGTATTTTCATTTGTTTAGCCACATGGCCACCCTGAACTCTGAGGGAGGCTGGGGAATGTCCTTACCCAGCTGGCTGTGTGTCCACCTGCAAGTTTGGAGTTCCATTGTTCAAGGGAAGAGCACATTCAAAGACATGTCTCTGTCATATGAGACTTGCTAAAATAACCGAAAAGACTGCTGGAGAGAATTTTGATCTCTAATTTGGCTCTAAAAAAAAATCTATGGAAAGTCCTCCTTGTGTGATGGGGTGGGTGGGATCCATCCCTAGAGATGGAGACAGTCATAAAAACAATGAAAATGTGTGAGGCTCTGTCTCAATTGTCCACACGACCTGTTTCAAGATCCCACAAAACTCCAGTTTTATGAAAAGTACCACTCTCCCCCCCACCCCCATTCTCTCTTCAGATCTTACTGAGGGCTTATCTGCCAGGCTAGATGTTCACGGTGAATGCCATCATTGCCGGCAGTGCCATAATTCTCTCAAGTTTATGATACGTATGAGGCTCTCCCAGGCAAGGTGCCAGGATTCCTGACTCTGAAAAGTGTAGATCCCAGGAAGACAGTCCACCTGCTCCTTCTCCATCAGCCCCCACCGAGGAGTGTGCCAGGAGATCCAACTGGCTTTTCTGGTTACAGATTCACCACCGCAAGGAAGGGGAGGAGCTGGCATGCAATCTGTCATCCAGTAACAAACCCGGTGCTCATAGGACTTCAGCTTATGCAAAAGAGGCTGTGCTGCCCAGGCTCAGAGTCTGTCTCCTAACACCCAAGGCAAGTACATGCTGTGACCAAAGGAGCAGGTACTTACCTTTGAGCAAAGTGGAGCTGATCATGGAAATGAAAAAAAAAAAAAAACAACAACAACACACGAATAAACAAGGGGGTGATTTGGAGCATTATAAATAGGCAATAGAATTTCTCAAGCAACCCTACATTGTATTTTACCTTTTGACTTTTTTGCCAGCAACTCTTCAAGAATGCATACTTGGGGCGGGGGAGGGGGGCTGTAAGAGATCAACCGAAGGACTTGTATGCATGAATATAAACATAACCAATGGATACAAGACACGGGGGTGGAGGGGGCAGGTGAAGGCATATGTGGGGGGGGGGGGAGAGTAGAGGAGGCTGGGGGGAGGTCAAGAGGGGAAAAAAGGAGACATCTGTACAACTATTTGTAATGCTTCAAACAATAAAAAAAATTAAATACCTTATGTATTAGAAGAAGAAGAAGAAGAAGAAGAAGAAGAAGAAGAGAAGAAGAAGAATGCATATATAAATGTAGTCTTTGGTATACCTTTGTTGTTTTATGGATGCTTCTTGGTGACGACTCTGGATAAAGATCCTCGTCACCTTCAAATTTCTCAGCTCCATCATCTCTCCTCCATCAAACTCATCTATACACAAAACTCTCCAATGAATCCTTTCTAAAGCCAATGTACTTGGTAAGCAAATATCCACTCCTGAAATTGCTTGCCCTAATATGTCCCTCTCTGAGAATCTTCTGGGGAAACACATGCTGAATATAATTACTCTGTGTTTCATCCCCGCTGCCCACGTTTTCTTGTAGGCCTCTGATTTCATTTTGGAAAATTCTTGGCACTTCCCCGGAACACAGGTCTTTGCTCATCTCCGGTACCTCGGGCAGAGGAATTCGTGAGTGGGTGCATAATCAACACTAATGAATAAAAGGTGTTGGCATCAGGGTCTTCCACTTCACCTCTGTTTCAAATTGTTAGGAGAGCCAGGAATTTTCTGTCCTACAAATAAAGCCTGTAGGTTTTGGCCCATGGACCCTCGGCAAGGTACCAATAATAAGCACAAGGTATTTTTAGCGGCACTGCCTTCCCATTTCCCATCACTCTGTGGTGGGTAGGGGGGTGGGGGGTAGAGGGGAGTGTCCTACAGACTCGGCGGATATCCTCTCTGAAACCAGTGTCCATGTCGCTTGGGCCTCACCCTCAGATACAGTCCATTCATGGGTTTCCCTCTGCTTGTGATTTCTGTCATCTGCTTCCTGGTTTGAATGTGATACATGAGTCCCTGCAAGACATGTTGCCGGGAAAGTTGCCTGTCCTTCAATAAACCTCAGTGATTTTCCACTCAGCAGCCTGCGTAAGAGGACTGACATCTTCCAAGAACCCCTAGCTATATATGTAAAAGCCAAATAAGCAAAGTGTCCCCTTGGGAGTTCGACCAACCCAGAGTTTGATCACTCGCTATGATGTGCGCTGACCACCAGGGGGCGACTCAGAACAAAGGAAGGCCGCGGCTGGCAGATGGCAGTCACTAGGGACCCTTAATGGTGCACGAATCCCATGTACTGGGCCTCTAGTTTCTAAATAAGCTGATTCTATCTTTTCCTAGCCTTACCCTTCTTTGGCTTCAGAAAAATCCTCTTCTGCCCTCAGTACCATTTCATTTTTTCATATTTTACTCACGACCCTCTTCAGTATTTCCTCCAGCTACTCTGCTCTTTTGTCATCCCCTCTACCTAAACTCTGTCCTCCCAGGCAGCTAGAGGGCCTCCAAGGGGAAGTTGAGGATCTGAGGGGGCTGGAAGGGAGAAGAGGGCCTATCCCTTTGCCCAAATCTGACATTTCTCAGATACATTTTGTTCAGCCCACAAAGGTGGTACATACAGTGTTTTAAAAGAATGGACATTAGTTGCCAGTATTTAAAAATCCGCATCCCTGGCAATGCTAGGCCCAAATTCTCACATTGTAACAATGAGGTGATTCATTGATTCCACTTCAGGGTATATATCTGAAGATACCCAAAACACTAATTCGAAAGAATGTATGCACTCCCATGTTCACTGAAGTATTATTTACAATAGCCAAGATATGGAAGCAATCCAAGTGCTCATTATTAGATGAATGGATAGAAAAGTTGTGGTAATATGTACAATGCAACATTACTTGGCCATAAAAAAAGAATGAAATCTTACCAACTGTGACAGAATGGATGGACCTAGAAGGTATTATGGTAAGTGAAGTAAGTCAGTTCGAGGAAGACAAATACCATATGATTTCACTTATATGTGGAATGTAAAGAACAAAATAAATAAACAAACAAAATTGAAACAGAGTCATAGACACAGAGAGTGGATTGATGGCTGCCAGAGGGGAAGGGGTTGAGGGACTGGGTGAAAAGGTGAAGGGTTTCAGAAATGCAAATTGGTAGTTACACAATAGTCATGAGGATGTTTAGCATGGGAAATATAGTCAATAATAGTATAAATAACTATGCCTGGTGCCAGGTGGGTACTGGAAATATCAGGGGACACACTTCATAAAGTATGTGATAGTCTAACCGCTATGCTGTACACCTGAAACGAATACAAAATAGCATTTTAAAATATATTTTTATTAATCTCAGGGAAGAATAGAAGGGAGAGAGAGAGAAAGAGAAACATCAATGATAAGAGAGAATCATTGATCGGCTGTCCTCCTGCATGCCCCCTACTGGGAATCGAGCCCACAACCCTGAGCATGTGCCCTGATAGGGAATCGAACCGTGACCTCCTGGTTCACTCAACCACTGAGCTATACCAGCTGGGCCAAAATAATATTGAAAGATAAAAACCCAACTGAGTACACGTCAAGTTCTAGTTGGCCTTTTTAAGTGATTAATGAACTGGGAAGTATCCCATCGAGCAATTGAAAGGTGCTTGGAGGAGATGTTCAAAATGGAAGTGTCTTATAGGCAGAACGAGTGGGATAAGAAAGTTAAAAGAGTGGATTATTTCAGGCAAAGCCACCTTTCCTTAGGAGAAGAAGGGGTGTGTGTGTGTGTGTGGGGGGAGTTATCAGGCAAATTATCTCACTAGGACTGGCGAGGAAATTCCAGACTAATTGGTTTAAAATTCCTCTCCTGGGAGAGGCTCTAACTGCAATTAAGTTAGGAATTAAGTCTTGATGGGGCTTAGCAAGAGTGATTCCATTTTGGGTCTGTTGTTTATTTTTAACAGCTCTTAATAAGATGTCCCTTCATTTTAGCCTATCTGTTCTCTCACCATGATTAAATCCAGGATGTTTATGTTGGTAAGAATACCACAGAAGCGACGTTGTATCTTACCCAGTGCATCATAACAGGAGGTACATGCTGTCTGGTGATAATTAACTTAGAAATCTGCCGGTGGCTCACAAGTTTCTCCATTGAAAAGCTACTTATGAATTAGGAAGAGAGCATAGTATCTGGAAATACTTCCAGATGAGATAAAGATTCCCCTCCTCCCCATTTTTCCCCCCATCATACTTTCACCCACTAATTCTAATATCCATTGATGATTCTTGCCCGAAACAATCACCAATAATTTTAAACTAGAACAATAATGAAGAGAAACATGATCGGCTAATCTATGAAAAGTTCTTCATAAAAGAGAATGTCCCTTAATCTTGTCTCTCTCAGATAGCAGGTGGCAGTCACAGGGTGTCCATTTTTTTCTCCACTGAGTTATTTATGAGCGCAGGTCCCCACTGAATGGCCTGGGTTTCAGGGGGTGAGGTCCCGCCTGCCCACCTTCTCACCCAATGTTTACAAGTCATATACTTCCCACAAGTCTCAGCTCAAAGCTCTGTTCTGCATAACGTCTTTTATGAGGGGGCAGGGTCTACCCTTATTTCCTTTGATATTTTTCTGCACTTCACAAGAACATTCGGGTCTCAGCACGCCCCCGTGGCCGTGGTAGGAAACAAAGAGAGGTGATTCATAGTTCCCCAAGAAACAGCCAAGAGAAGTGCATAAAGATGAATAAAATCTAAAGGAAAGAACAAGCTTTATGGAAATCCAGAGGAAATCACAGAAGAAGTGGCTTTTGAAATGGGACTTAAAGGATGCAGAGTTTGAACTGTGGGTGAAGGCGGGAGACTTTCTATTATAGATTGAGAAAGGCTGGTTTGGGCATAAAATGGTCACAGCTGCAGAGACATGTAACAATGTATTGAGGGCTGGGCAGGCCTGTGGGATGTTAGCCCAGATTTGAGCCTGGGGTTTCAGGGCTATAATTCTTGCAGGAAGATGGGGGGGAGAGGGGATTGGATGAATATGTCATTGGAGGAAGGGACGCCAATCAGGACTGTTCTGGACAGACTATGAGCACCTGAAAGGTAGCTGTTAGAAAGGAGCAGCCAACTGGTCAACAGCCAGGGTTCCACTGCTTCTTTGTAATTCTGAAATCTAAGAAGTTGAAAACCACCCGGCTGGTGTAGCTCAGTGGTTGAGCATTAACCTATGAACCAGGAGGTCAGGTTCAATTCCCAGTCAGGGCACATGCCCAGGTTGCAGGCTCCATCCCCAGCAACCGACCCACGATTCTATCTCATCACTGATGTTTCTCTCTCTCCCTCTCCCTTCCTCTCTGAAATCAATAAAAATGTATTTTAAAAAAATAAAATGTTGAATGTCCTCTTAAGTTTGCAGACAACGTGTTTGGTAGGAAACCTTGACTTAAACAGACGTGAAGCTATTTGCTGTCTTTATTTATCCCTCTTCCTGAATTAAAAGGTGGCCGCCATTCTGCTCCGTCCACCCGAGGCGGTTTCTAGTCCCTTGTCAGACTCGAGGCTGCCCTTGTCCCTGGCTTTCCCCAAGGGAATGTGGCAGGAATGATGCTGGGTAGCTTTCAACACTGGGCTTTGGGAGAGCTTGCTTCTCTTTAGCCCCTCTTTGAAGGATCCCTCTTGGAAGGTACCATGTGGAAGTACCCTGAGCCCACCATGCTGGGAGGAAGCCTAAGCTTCATGGAGAGAGAGAGGCCAGAAGTGCCAGCACACGAGGTGCTTAACAAATGCTCTGGACAGAACTTTCCCAAACCTTTACCTTTTAAAAAATATATACATTTTATTATTTTGGGTGAAGCCTTCTGGAGTTTTCCAGGCCTGCCCACGTGGAAGCAGCTGTGTGAACGGCTCCAATCAACACCACATGGAGCAGAAGAGCCGCCAGCCAAACTCTGCCCAAGTTCCTGAGCCACAGACTCACGAGCAGATAAGACACCACTGTCCTTTTACACCGTTCATGGTTGAGGAGTGTTTATGAAATTGCAACACACACACACACAGAACATCATCCATATATTTTCACCGCAGAAAGTCAGCGTATTTGATGAGAAGGCCATTCCAGCCCTTACTGAGGATGTTAAGGAGTACATATAGTGTATGTACATTTTACCTTTCTAAAAAAAAAAAAAAAAATCTGAATTTTGAAATCCATCTGGCTGCAAGGGTTTTATGATGAGGAATTGTCCTTTGTATTACAGAAATAGAGCTGTCTACAGTTCCTTCCTGTCTTCCTGCGTTCCCAAAATGTCACGAGGATGCCACAGACTCCTCCAGGCATCTCACATGTGTATCTCACATTTCCCCAGTGACATGATCACTGTCCTGAAATCAGTAACTCTCACACTTCAGCGTGCATCACAGTCACTTGGAGGGCTGGCTCAAACACAGCTTCATGGGCTCTGCACCCCCCCCAGCTTCCCCCCTCCCCCAGCCCAGTGTCTGACTCAATGGGTGTGAAGTGGGGCTTGAGAACTTGCATTTCTGACAGTTGCCTAGGTGATGCTGATGCCACTGGTCCAGGGACCATACCTGGAGAACGCCTCCTCCTGGGGAGAGGGCCATGTTTTAATTTTTGTTGCATTTGCCCACCAGTACGAGGTGCTTAAGAAATGCTCTGGACAGAACTTTCCCAAACCTTTACCTTTTAAAAAATATATATATATTTTATTATTTTTTTTTACAGAGAGAAAGGGAGAGAGATAGAGAGTTAGAAACATCAATGGGAGAGAAACATCGATCAGCTGCCTCCTGCACACCCCCCACAGGGGATGTGCCTGCAACCAAGGTACATGCCCTTGACTGGAATTGAACCCGGGACCTTTCAGTCCGCAGGTCGACACTCTATCCACTGAGCCAAAGCAGTTACGGCCCAAACCTTTATCTTTGCACTGTGTCAGAAGCCTTAACTTTCATTCCTGAGGTCCTCCAGGTTGGCTCTAGACTGAAAAGAAACGAATTCCTTGTTTTCTCAGTTGGTAGTTTCTGCTCCTCTTAGTTCAGCTGATAGGACATTGTGTGGATAAAATGTTACTTCTGACCCCGTTTTTTCAGCCTGTGTTGGAACAGATCATTGTGAATGCCTCGGCTGTGAACCCAAAGCTATTCTCTATTTGTGACCAAGGATATGTCCTTTCCTTTAGGTGGTTTCCTAAATAACATTTGTCTCTTGTCATCCTTTCACGAAACAGAAGGAGGGGCCACCCAGAACATGCTCTTTTTGGATGAGAAGTCCACCTGTCAAAGCCCCATTTTACAGATGGTACCACTGAGGCCCAGAGAGGTGCAGCCCCTTGCGCATGGTGGTACAGCTGAGGAAGGCCAGTGCCTCAGTGCTGGAGCTCAGGTCCCACTTGACCCTATACCAAGGTGCTCACAAACAGGACCCTTCAGTCCGCAGGGTCCCCCCACACAACCACTAACTGCTTTCTGAAACCCTGACCCTGTGACGCATGTACCCCACAGCAGCTCCTTGAGGAGGAAAGTCCCTGCTTGATTTGTTGAATGAAATGGTTTGGCGGCCCAGCCCGCATGGCTCAGTGGCTGAGCATTGATCTTTGGACCAAGAGGTCACGCTGGACTCCTGGTCAGGGCACACGTCCAGGTTGCAAGCTGCTCTCCGTGTGAGCATGCAATGGTGTTTCTCTCTCCCTTCCTCTCTTAAGTCAATTAAAAAAAAATTTTTTTTAAAGAAAGTAATGGGTTGGGGGCCCTTTGCATCTTGGCGTGCAGAGGCGCACATGCTAATACTGAGCACGAGAAGCACCGTCCGTGGGTCACAGCATTCACTTTGCACACCCACAGTTTGAGCTTTCTCTTCCAACATTTCCCTCCAAGAGTGACCGGAGACCCAAATGCCCTCCTCCCCCCTCTCCGGCCAGGAGCCGGCCCCTCGGCTCCGCGGATCCCCGCGGCGGGGCCACTGCGTGCGCCCGGCGGGGTCTCGCCCTCCCAGCCCGGCGATGAGGCCGGTTCCTCGCATTGTTCCCGGCAGGAGGGGCAGGAAATGCCGCCGCTGGCGGGGACCGGGGCGGGGGGTGGGGTGGGGGAGAACCCCCGGGCAGTCAGTCCCGTGGGCCTCCCCGCATCGATCCGGTCTAAGGTCCGGCGGGTCAGAGTTCCCGCCGCCCGGGCACACCCTCCCCCTGCTCCGAGGGCTCAGCTGGCGGCCTCGGTGCCCCCGGGGCGCCCGGAGCCCGGGCCGCCGTCAGGTGGAAGCGGACAGGTCAGCGCGGCCGCCCGCCCCCGGGGGCGGGGCCTGCGCCGGGCCAGGGGCAGCGGGGGCCCGGACCCCGCACCCCGCACCCCGTACCCTGCACCCCGCCCCGCAACCCGGGCATCGCTCCGTGCCCCGAGCCGCCCCGGCCCCGGCAACAGGTGGAGGGCCCCGGCCCGCGGCGCCCCGGCCCCTCCCCGCGCGCCCGGCGCCCGCCCCTCTCCACGCCCCCTCCCCTCCCCCCGGCCTCCGCCGCCCGCCCCTCCCCTCCCCCCGGCCTCCGCCGCCCGCCCGGCCGCCCGGGGCCTCCCCAGCGCTGGCCCTGCCTCCTCCTCCTCCTCCTCCTCCTCCGCCCCTCGCGCCCCCTCGCCGCCCGGGAGCCCGCAGCCGAGGAGCGGGGGGCTCCGCGCACTCGCTGGACACACCGGCCCCGGGGGCGCCCCCTTCCCAGTGCCCCCTTCCCCGCGCCGGCCGCGCTCCCCTCCCCCTCGCCCGGGTCCCCCTCCGGGCTCCGGGCTCCGGGCCGCGCGTCCTGCCCCCGGCGCGCTGGGGGTCCCCGCGGAAGGGCCCGCCCGGCCGAGGCGCGACGATGGAGGAGCCGCCGCGCCCCCGCCCGCACACCGTCACCACCACCGCCAGCTCCTTCGCCGAGAACTTCTCCACCAGCAGCAGCTCCTTCGCCTACGACCGGGAGTTCCTGCGCACGGCGCCTGGGCTGCTCATCGTGGCGGAGATCGTGAGTGCGGGGCCGGGGGCGGGGGCCGGGGACCGGGGGCTGGGGGGCCGGGTGTGGGGTGAGGGGGGGGCGGGGGGCGCAGAGGGACCGGGGCGCGCGCGCTCCTCGGCCTGGAGCCAGCGCAGGTCCGCGGACGGGCCTTTTCGCTCCGTTTCGCCTTCTTCCCAAAGTGCAACTAACACTCAGAGCCCGCCTCTCGGAGCGAGGTCCGGTCCTCTTGGGGACGAGGCTTGGGACGACCCCCCCCCCCCACTCCCCCAGGATGTCCTTCGGGTTCTCCCAGCCGGTGATGGAGCCTCCTCCTGGGAGCTGCGCTGCTGGGGAGCCGGGAGTTTATGTGAATGGGAGTCACAGACACCTGGTGCACGCCCTCACCTGCTCCCCACGTGGGTGGCCTCCTCCCTAAAGCAAAGCTTTCGGAAGGTGGGGGGAGAGAGGCGAGGATTCATCCCTTCCCCTCATATTCTCCCTGGCAATAAGGTGGAGGCGAGTCAGGAGATGTTGGCTGAATGCCGTCTGAGGGCCCCCGCCGCTGAGGACCGCGGGGGTCTCCCTCCCGCTTGGGGCTGGGGCGCATCCTGGTGTGGGCTGAGAGCATTCCTGGGGAGCAGGCCGGGCATGTGCGTTCCTCTCTTCCCAGGAGGAGGACGTGGAGGCTGAGAGGTTAAGGGATTTCCTGCCAAGTCCCAGCCAGTCCTTCTCGGCAGGACCGGTGGCCACTGTCTCTTTCTCCGCCGTGTTCCAGGGTCTCCTCAAGCTCTTAGATGCCTTCTGGCCTTCTGTAATCCACACAACAGCCCTGCCCTGGGAAGGTGGCTTCGGTTATTATCCCATTTTGCATGTGGGGAAACTGAGGCATAGAGAGGGGAAGGAAGTCACCCACCACACCCCCCTCCCAGGTGGAAGAGCTGAAATTCAAACCCGGGCCTATCTTGCTTGCCAAGGGCCTGCCCTTCACGGTAATGGGCATCCCATCCAGCTGTCTAGCCAGTGCCCCTTCTGCCTCGGATCCCATACTTTGCTGTGAACACTTGTGGGATGAAGACCTAGCCTACGTGGGGGTGGGGACTGGGAGCCAGGATGGTGCACAAGTGACAGAAGACTGAGAACCTTCAGCAAAAGCTGTGTACCGCACGGAACTTACCTGTTCCTCCATTGTCTCAGACACCCCTCTTTCTCTGCCCCCACCCCCGGCTCCCCTGTCTACTGAATCCCCCGCCCCCAGCTGGTGTGCAAGGACTTCGAAAGACCCAATAAAAAGCTCAGGGATTAGAATCGCCTTGTAGGAGGGCCTGGCTTATAGGAATTCAACAAATATTTGCCGTGCCAGTGAAGGAGCTGGCAGCGCCCCCTGCTCTTTCAGAGCAAACAGAAGCTAAGGGGACAGGGATGGGGCTTCTCCCCTGGGGCGGATTTCGACCCGGCATACAGTAAAACGCTTCTTGTTTTCCTCATTAATGATCAGTAAGCTCTGTGTTCCACACTTTTTCAGAAAGTTAGAAAAGGAAAACATGTACATGGCCCACTATCCCATCCCTAGAAGCAGCCACCGTGGATCTATCAGCATGCATCCTTTTAGATTTCAATACATTTTTTTTTAAAAAAAGCCGAAAACCATGTAAGCAAAATGACTCTTACGACTGCTACCGTGGAGCTTGAATTCTTGCCAGCGCTATGTATGCACACGTTTATAGGATCATATAGTCTGTAGGCAGACATGTTTCCCCACAGTCTCCATACCTAGAGGAACGAACATTCAATCCCTTAGAACTCTACATCAGGGGTGGGGAACCTTTTTTCTGCCAAGGGCTATTTGGGGATATTTATAACATCATTCGAGGGCCGTACCAAAGTGCCCATTTAAAGATTAGCCTGCTATCTGTGGTCAGACATTTCATTAACTCACCGCCAATGCCTCGGCGGGGCCAGACCCAATGATTCCTCGGGCCTTAGACAGACACCCCTGTACCACCTCGTTACACATATACCCTCCGCCCTCCCGCTCTCTTTGGGGTTAGATCAATGACAAGTGTTGACCTTAGAACACAGAACCACTGAGGAGTCTAGGAGCACTTTCCTCCGCCTGCCCCATTTCTTGTTTTCCTGGGAGTTAGTCATTCTTTCTGGACATGTAGTCACTCATGGTGCCTTGGTTGTCTACATCTCTTCTCAGAAAAACGGAGACACATTCTGAGACGGCACTGAGAGGTGTCCTGCCAGGGTCACCCTCAGAATGCAGGGAGCCCCTGGGCTGCTCCCAGCTCACGCGGGCACAGCCGATGGCTGGGGTCTCCTGCACCTCCTGGGCTGGATCCCCTGCTTCCCAGGAGCAGCGTCCCCTCTGCCTTGCCTTCCTTTTGGGAGGGGCACACAGCCTCTCGCAGTTTCCTAAGAAAGGATGCCTCTGTACATTGAGATTTGCATCTTTCAAAATGTCTTGATCCAACTGTTACACACAATTCATAGTTTGGGTAAAGAGTGTTAGATTAGAAATTGTGTAGGGGTTTTTTCCTCCAGGATTTTTATAAAGTATTTCTCTGTTGTCTTCTAGTTATTCTATTTATTAAAAAAAATACTTATTATAATTCTTTTTAAAAATATAATTTATAAGAGTTTGAACCAAAACTGACAATTGCCGGGAAAGATCTCAAATGCCCTGTTTATTCCAGTTCCCTTTTTTTCTGTGACCCTTTTTTTCTTCTGGAACAGTGGTTCTCAACCTTCCTAATGCCAAGACCCTTTAATACAGTACCTCATGTTGTGGTGACCCCCAACCATAACATTATTTCGTTGCTACTTCATAACTGTAATTTTGCTACTGTTATGAATCATAATGTAAATATATGAGTTTTCTGATGGTCCACAGCAGCGACCCACAGGTTGAGAACCGATAGCAGGGTTGCCTAAGACCCGTGGGCCTTTATATGAGTACGTTTTCTTCCATTATCCTTGGGAGCTGGTGTGTTCTCTCAGTCAGGAAAACTTCGGAATCTTTAAGGAGAACTTTAACATTTAAATTTTTATTTTTGGCTGTGTTATATGGTAGCTCGATTATATGTTTAATTCTTTATTGTTGAAAGTATTATGCCGAAACCGGTTTGGCTCAGTGGTAGAGCATCGGTCTGCGGACTGAAAGGTCCTGGGTTCGATTCCGGTCAAGGGCATGTACCTTGGTTGCGGGCACATCCCCAGTAGGGGGTGTGCAAGAGGCAGCTGGTCGATGTTTCTCTCTCATCGATGTTTCTAGCTCTCTATCTCTCTCCCTTCTTCTCTGTAAAAAAATCAATAAAATATATAAAAAAAAAAAAAAAAAAAGAAAGTATTACATATGTCCCCTTCATCCTTCATCCCCCGCCCCCCCCCCGTTGTCTGTGTCCATTGGTTATGGACGTCCTTCATCTCCCCCCCGCCCATTGTCTGTGTCCATTGGTTATGCTTATATACATACAAGTTTTTTGGTTGATCTCTTACCCTCTCACCATCTGCCCCCATCCTCCCCTGCCTTCCCTTAAAATTTTAATTTTTATCTTTGCATTTTTTCAGTGTGGTTTTTTTTTCTGAAACCCCCTTTATACTTTTTTTTTTTAATATATATATGTTGTTGTTTTTTTAATGGATTAAAGACCTGCTGTGTTCACTTACCATATACTGTGAACATTTCTCAGGATCTGAGATCTCTCCCACTGTTACAGTTTCCTGTCATTAGGAAGTGCTGTTTTGGTTTCCTCAGCTTTCCGTTGTAAAGCTGGCATGCTTCTAGGTTTCACTGGGATAGCCAGTGCTGTAGGAATCTTCCTGGTTTGTCCCTCTCTTTACCTTTGTCCAATGGGGGGCAGGTTTCAAACTATTGCTGTCCCAGCCCGGAGATTACGATAAACCCAGAAGAATGTTAACTTTCTGCCTTAGGAAAAAGCAAAACAAAATACCGAGACAAAGAACTACTAAGAGCCTGACTTCCCCCACCCCTTCCCAGGGGAAATGAAATAATAGAGAACAAAACACAATGTTTCCCCAAATTTGTTGTCAAAATTGCCCTGGCTTTCTCACGGGGGTGAGGGGTAGCTGCTGACCTACCACCATACTCCAGGCCGTGCTAATATAACATCGCATTGAAATCAAATTGTACTTGTTTCCCTTTCTAAAATGTTACAACAAACGAAAAGCAATCCAGTCCTTGACCTGGGATTTGTAGGATGCCGTGATCCCGTCACGGTCTGCAGCACCTGAGACTAAAAGTGATTTGTCAGAAGCTGAGTTAGTTGTACCCTTCTTGTTATTGATGACTTTAAAATGAATTATAGCGCCTGTGTAATAATGCAAGATCACTTTTCATTCTTGTCATGAGCAAACTTAGCTGGGGAAGACAGAATAGGCTTTCTGACAGCTGGAATCTGAAGTGCTCTATCCTGTTGAGTTCCTTTAAAAAAAAGGGGGGGGGGGACAACATAGTTTCCTTTTCACAAAAACAATACCTAGTCTTTGCAGAAAAATTAGAAAAATGCAGGTAAGAAAAAGAGATGTAATTCTAGCCTTCTAAGTGGTTCCTCATGGGCGTGCACAACCCTTTGTCTGGGAGTGGGTGGGTTTTTTGTTGGTTTATTTAATGATTATTGTAATGGGAGTTTAGTGCCCTGGGGACCAGGTATGCTAAATGTCCTGACAAACCTGGGACAGTCCCCAACCATGAAGAATTGCTTCAACAGTTGACAACAGCACCATAGATAGGGAACTCTTGAGTTAAACCAGTGTTTACCTCTTGGGAGTAAACCATTCCAAAATCTCTTAAGTGGTTATATGTTATATATCTGTAAATATATATATATATATATACACACACACACACACACACACACACACACCATTTTTATTGATTTCAGAGAGGAAAGGAGAGGGAGAGAGAGAACCATGGATCTGCTGCCTCCTGTACACCCCACACTGGGGATTGAGCCCACAACCCGAGCATGTGCCCGGAATCAAACCGTGACCTCCTGGTTCATAGGTCGACGCTCAACCACTGAGGCAGCCAGTCAGTCTGTGTCTGTGATTTTTTTTTAATGCAGTCACCTGTAAACGACTTTTTGTTGACTGCTGTGGCCATCTGTGATAGATGCCTTCCCTTTGTCCCTCTGTCCACGCTCCACCCCAAAGGCACACACGCATGTGCTGCCCCAAGAGCTCCCTCTGATGTGTCTCCCCCCCCCTGAAGGAGGCTGCAGGGTGAGGGGAGAGCGGCTCCTGGGTGTTCCTTCCCGGAGTCCCCCCTGCTGGGTGTGAGCAGGCTGGCCGTGCCCCCGCGTGGAAGGCGGGCTGTCTGGCAGCTCTGATAGCTGTGCATTCCCAGGTGCTTAGGTACTGCGCTATCACCTGTGGTTTGCTAGCATCCTGCTTTGTAAGGAACGCCTTTATTAAACTCCACTCCAATTACTCAGTCCGAATGTGCCCAGTTTCCTGCTGAGACCTGATAAATGGCCTTTCCTCATCAATGATTAATTTCTTAAAATATGCTTAATAGCCACATAATATTCCATAACTAGCCAGGCTCCTACTGTTCCCTTTGTGTTTCTTTCTTTCCTTGTACAATATTGTAATAAACATCCTTTAAATGAAATCTTTCTGGGTGTTCTTTTATTTATTTTTTTATTATTTCAGAGAGGAAGGGATGGAGAGAGAGAGAGAGAGAGAGAGAGAGAGAGGGAAAGAAAGAAAGAGAGAAACATCTATGATGAAAGGGAATCATTGATTGGCACCCTCCTGTGCACCCCACACTGGGGATGGAGCCCACAACCCAGGCATGTGCCCTGACCGGGAATCAAACTGTGACCTCCTGGTTCATAGCTTGACGCTCAACCACTGAGCCATGCCAGCTGGGCCTGGGTGTTCTTTAATTTTATTTTATTTTTTCTAAAGATGAGTACTGACTGAGAATTGAATAATGGGTATATGTGTACTTGTAAAATTCACTCTTTTCAGTATAAAGTACTATGAGCCGAAACCGGTTTGGCTCAGTGGATAGAACATCAGCCTGGGACTGAAAGGTCCCAGGTTCGATTCCGGTCAAGGGCGTGTATCTTGGTTGCAGGCACATCCCCAGTAGGGGGTGTGCAAAAAGGCAGCTGATCGATGTTTCTCTCCTACATGGATATCTAATCAGTTTTTTCTGTATGGATATCTAATTGTTCCAATTAGATATTGAAAAGACAACTTTAGTCTTACTGAATTGTCTTTGCCCACTTGTCAAAAATCAAATAACCTGAAATGTAAGGTTTTACTTCTGGATTCTCAGTTCTACTCCATTGATCTATATGTCTGCACTGTATTGATTAGTGTAGTTTTATAGAACGTTTTGAAATCAGAAGTGTGAGTTTGCCAAATTTGTTCATTTAAAAAAAATTATTTTGGCTATTTGAAATCCCTTGCATTTCCATCTGAATTTTACTATCAGCCTGTCAATTTTTGCCAAAAAGGGCAGCTAGGATTTCAATATGGGTTGCGTTGAATCTATAGTTCAATTTGGAGATTGCCATCTTAACAAGATTAAGTTTCCCAGTTCATAACCAGGAGGGAATAAGATTGGTTTTGGGAATGTGTTTGAAGGAGGGATGTTCCTGTTTTAACTCCTTATATATATATTTTAAAATATATTTTATTGATTTTGTACAGAGAGGAAGGGAGATAGAGAGTTAGAAACATCGATGAGAGAGAGTCATCGATCAGCTGCCTCTTGCACACCCCCCACTGGGGATATGCCCGCAACCAAGGTACATGCCCTTGACCGGAATCGAACCCGGGTCCCTTCAGTCCCCAAGCAGATGCTCCATCCATTGAGCCAAACCGGTTTCGGCTAACTCCTTATATTTTTATACGGTTACGTTTTTTAATTTCATTTTTGGATTGTTTATTGCTATAACTTTGCTGACCTCATTTTTTAAAATTCTTACATGGTTATTTGTGTGTGTGTGTGTGTGTGTGTGTGTGTGTGTGTGTATGTGTGTATGTGTATGGCAGGGGGATTGGCATATGTGGTTTCAAGGCTTTTCATATTACTGCCAAGTTACACAGAAAGTTATACCAATTTGTGTTCCCTCTAGTGGTGTTTCAGTGTGTAACTGGGCTTGTTTCTGCAATGAGTCCAACTTTCTTTTAATATGCGCCAATCTTATTGCAGTGGGAAAATGTTCAAAATGGTTAAAACCAGGTTGGCATAGGCACCACACTAGTAAGAAAAACATCAATAATGTTCTGGGGAGCCCTGGACATGGGGAAAGAGAAAATTGTTCTTATTTGTAGTTCTAGATTATACATTTATTAGCCGTTTATTTCCTTTGGGAGAACTGCCTATTTTTTTTTTTCTTTTACTCATTTGAAAAATTTTAAAGATATAAAGGAAGAGAAAACTTAAATGAAAATTAACTCCCAGCTGAAACTGGTTTGGCTCAGTGGATAGAGCGTCGGCCTGCGAACTGAAAGATCCCAGGTTCGATTCCCGTCTAGGGCATGTACCTTGGTTGCGGGCACATCCCCAGTAGGGAGTGTGCCAGAGGCAGCTGATTTATGTTTCTCTCTCATCGATGTTTCTATCTTTCTATCCCTCTCCGTTCCTCTCTATAAAAACTCAATAATATATATATATTTAAAAAAAAAAAAAAAAGAAAGAAAGAAAGAAAGAAAGAAAGAAAGAAAGAAAGAAAGAAAGAAAGAAAATTAACTCCCAGGAGGTAAATAGGATTGGTTTTGGGAATCCTATTTGAAGAGGGATGTTCCTGTTTTAACTCCTTATATATATATTTTTTTTAAATATATTTTATTGATTTTTTACAGAGAAGAGAGATGGATAGAGAGTTAAAAACATTGATGAGAGGAGAATCATAAATCAGCTGCCTCCTGCACACCCCCTACTGGGGATGTGCCCGCAACCAAGGTCCATGCCCTCGACCAGAACCGAACCTGGGACCTTTCAGTCTGCAGGCTGATGCTCTATCCATTGAGCCAAACCGGTTTTGGCTAACTCCTTATGTTTTTATATGGTTTAAATTTTTTTTCTAATGAGAATATGTTTATGCATTAATGTGTTCATGGTAAAAGTACGTTTTAAATACAGTGAAAACTGAAAGTCTCTGCTAATCTATACTCTTCATTCCATTCCCTATCTACCCACCCACCTGCCCTGATGTTCTCACCATTCACATTCCCCAGACTTTTTTCTGTACGTGTGCAAACATGTACATAGTGTAAGACACACACATTCACGAATGAGCATATTGTATATATTCTGCAACTTTTAAATTTAACAATATCTTGATATATTTTAACATTTGTTATCGATATATGTGTTATGAGTATTAATTTTCTCATCTGTCACTTGTTACTAGCATCACTCATGTCGTTTTATTCATTAAAATAAATTTCTAATTTGCATGTTAGCCTTCTGGGGTTTGCTCTCCTTAAACATGGCTTCTTTACCCCCCAGGATTATACAAATATTTGAAGAAAATAAAGGAGAATTTAAAATATATATATTTTTGTTGATTTTAAAGAGGAAGGGAGAGGGAGAGCAAGCTAGAAACATCAATAATGAGAGAGAATTGTTGATCGGCAGCCTCCTAAAACCTGGGCATGCACCCTCGGTCAGAATTGAACCGGGACCCTTCAGTCTGCAGGCCAACGCTCTAAGCCAAACTGGTTAGGCTTCTTCCTCCTTTTTGCTAAGATTTAGGACTACAGCTATTCCCAGGAAGGTGGCAGTACTTTTCCTTAGATGACTGTGTTACCATTAATTTTCCATTTAAAACTAAATGAATTTTAATTTATCATTTCACGTGACATGAAGGCAGCTCAGGTTTGAGGGAATCCCTTTCATTTCCATTTCCAGTTGAGCTGTGTTTTGAGGATACAGTTTATAAATTATATACGAATGGGTCAACCACACCCTGTGGAGTGCACGGTGAAACAAATCCCATCTGATTGCTTCTCCCTCTCCCATGCCCATGCACGAGATTCACGGTAACCAGCCCAGTAGGATCTCCCTGGAGTGGGAAAGCAGGATATCCATTGTCTTAGTCAAGGTTCAGTTGCAAATGCAGCGTACACTCCAGCTAGTTTAATCAGCAAGGGACTTATTTGTGCATCATAGGATGGCTTCCAAAAATGTTGGTAGGGCTGAGGAGCAGGCTCTAGGGTGAGCTTCTTGCAAAATCTCGCAGAACTACACCATGGAACTGGCCTGTCACAGGCAAGAAATCAAGGACACAAGATTTATTCTCCCAACTGCTGGGCCCTGGATCTCCGTGGCCTCCATTGTGTGACACATGGCTCCAAACAGCTGCCCCTGCCTTGCCCCTCAACACTATGAAGCTAGGGATGGGACAGTGAGATTTCAAATATAGCTCTTACCCCCACCCCCCGCACCCTCCCCCTCCCTCTCCCTCTCCCTCTCCTTCTCTCTCTCTCTCTCTCTCTCTCTCTCTCTCTCTCTCTCTCTCTCTCTCTCACACACACACACACACACACACACACACTGTTTGGCTGAGCCTGTGGGGGGCAGCTTACGCTTATCTTCTAGCCCCATGATGTTGCCTTGTGCCTTCTAAGCCTTGGACAGGTGTGTCGGCCAGCACTACATCATGTGTGGAGCCTGAGCTGTGTAGTCTGACTTCCAGCCTCTCGTGTGCAGGAAGGCATCCTGCCAGGAGAACAGAGCGGAGTTGGGGGGAAGCCACATTTGGCACTTAGCACCGCCACTTTCATCAGATTCTCTTGGAATCACGGTGTCCAAAGTCGAAGACCTCCTGTGATGTGCCGTGCTTCTGTGACATTCTAAGGACTGGCCCTTTCCCAGTCTAGACGCGCATTTGATTTCCAGCTGTGTGGCTTTGCACAGCTGACGTCCTGCTTCCTGAACTCCCATCCCTCCTAAGGAGGAGGGTGATGACGACGTCACAGGTTCGCTGACCATAAAATGAGCTAAAATGCATGTAAACCCTGTCCCGGGGGTAAATATTCGTTTATGTCTTGGGTGAATGTAGATATAGTCTTCCCTCCTTCTCCCGGTAGGCCCAGACTTTGTAGGTAAATCCCAAGGGGACAGGGCTGCATTTAGAATGAATGGCCCTATCTTAGCTCTGCTGAGTTTTCAGGCATCCAGCAATGAGCACAAGTAGAATTTAGCCTCTGTTATATGTGCTGGGGTGGGGTTAGGACTGTACTTACAACTAAAGAAAGTGTAAAGGCTACATTGAGGTCTGCAAAGACCTGCGTATTTTAACTTTTAACATGATTGGTTCGTTTAGATGGGGGAAGATTAGTGGGCTGATCCTACCACACTTACCCACGATGCCAGCTTTGCAGGCGCAGTGGAAAGATGTCATCGGATTTATGTTCCTGTGTGGACTTTACCCAAAGAAGGACTCCAAAGCCAGGGGGCGGGTCAGTTTTCCAGAGGTTTGAGTCTAATGGTCTGATTTGGATAACATACAAAGTTCTGACCTTGCTTCTCCTCTTGCCTTCGCTTGCCTTCATCTGTCCAAAATCTAATTATAGGAGGTGGCACTTTCCAGAGGGGAGATAATTCAGAGGTGAAAGATATCTTTATTGTTGATGTATCACCCGTCTTGTTTCCAGCAAGGACGTGAGGCAGGACAGAAATCTTCAAATTGAGTTTTTAAAGAAACCTATATATTAATCAAGGATTGACAGGCATCAAAGATCACTTTTGAAAAGCAAAACCCTACACCACGAGCAGACTTGAAGGAGCATCTTGACTAAGATTCTTCAGAGACAGAAAGCCGGCTGGGTTGCCTGACCCGCTCCTGGCAGCTAAGAGGGGAAAGTGTGCTCATCATCTCCCTTCAGCTTTCAGGGTTTACTTAGGGAAAGTCTGTGCGCTTTGAGGCTCTGACCTTCTTCTGGTTTCACAGGCCCAGAAATGTCCTTAGAGTTGGAGATATTGGAGGAGATGTATAATAGTAGATATATTTAATATTCTACGAGCTCATACTTCAGAAATCGTGAATGTGGTTCCTTTAACTGTGACAAGAATCTTGAGTGGTTTTCCTCTCAAATCCCGAGCTTATGTTCACTGCCCTGGGAAGCTAATGTGGGATTTTTAAACTTCCTTTCTGCGGGTGGGTTGATCTAGTGAAAGACCGAAGCTCGGTTAACTAGGTCACTGGTTAATGCCAGGCTGGCTTAGCTACTCACCTGCAGAAAGAGAGCTCAGATAGGAGTTGGCACTTGGGTTTCCTATCTCTGGAGATACTTGAAAAGGTTGAGCCGGTGAGTTGCTGACCTGCATAACTAAGGAGTAGGGAGGTGCTTTCTGCAGACTTGTGCCACGCCCCCAGAACTAAGAATCCTTCAGACTTTCTCCTGTGTGTAACATCTGACAGCACTAAAACCTATACACAAGTGAAAGGATAATAAAACAGGCCGCCATATGCCCAGCTCGCCTTTGAGGAGCTAGAACTTTACCGTATCCCCAAGTCCCCTGGTCTGTCCTGCCTGCTTTCCCACAGGTAACCACCCACCTGGCTTTGTATTCTGTAAAGTTCAGTGTTTCCTGGCCGTTGTTTAGCCTTGACTCATTTTGAACTTCACAGAATAGAGAATCACATATTTTCATCTATGACTTGCTACTTTCATTCATCATGGAGTGTTTTCCATGTTACTAAGTGCTAGTTTCTCATTAACTTTTAAATATTCTTTTAAATTTTTTAAAATTCTCACCCAAGGATATATTTTAGAGAGAGGAAGGAAGATAGAGATAGATAGAGAGGAGGGGAAGGGAAGGAGAGATATCAATCTTCCATATGCACCCCACCCCACCCAGGGATTGAACACACAACTTAGTGATGTGCCTGACTGAGAATCAAACCCACAACCTTTTGGTGTACTGGACCATGCTCCAACCAACTGAGCCACACCCGAACAGGGCTCATTAACTTTTAAAGTTTTATTGTATTCTGTTATATGCATGTGCCATAATTTGCCCCTTCTATGTTGATGGCCCCGTTTTGCCATGTTTTAGCATGATCGAGTTTTCCTTTTTGTATTTCTCATCCTTCTTGCTATCTCTTATTTGTTTAGAAGTTATGTTCTGTCTATTCTTTTAGTGGATTCTCTTCCTATCTTAATTTAACATGCATACTTAATCAGTTGATAACAAGTTAAAATTAATCATTATTTTTTACCCTGCTCTGAAACAAAAACAAAGAACTCTGACTTTGATGGCATCCCTCACTATTTATAATATTTTCTAGTTGTTCAGTTCTGTCCTCTTTGCCACCCACCTACCAGCTAGGCATTATAATTGTTGTACACGTCAACGATTTCATTTTGTCTACAGCCCACATAGTTTGCTCATTGTTCCTTCTTGTATCTCGGGCCCACCATCTGTTTTTGTTTTTTGAAGATCTTTTTCTTCCTCGTTCTTGAAAGGTAATTACACGGGCTGTAGAATTCTAAGTTGACAGCTATTTTTGCCCCCATTCATTGAAGGTGTCATTCTTTTGTCTTACTGGTTTCCATGGTTGCAGTGGGAAGTTGGCAGTCAAATTGCAATTTGTCATTCCGTTTTTTATTTAGCTGCTTTTGCTGTTAAAAAGGTCTTTTCTTTGTATACAGCCGTCTCATTATGATATGTTGGAGGATTTCTTTTTTATTTATCCTTCGGTTTAGTTGGGATTCTTGGATTCAATTACTATTGATCTTTCCACAATATTGGAAAATTCTCAGACATTATCTTTGGAAATGTTGTAAATATTGTCTTTCTCATTGTATGTCATCTTGTTCTGAAACTCTAATGAAATCAATATTAGAACTTTAGGCTAAAAACAGATTGTCCATGTCTTTTAAATTGATAGTTATAATAAATTATTTATTTACTGCTACTATATTTTTTCATTTTAATAATTATCTCATTAGCTGTTTGTATCATACCTTCAATTTTTTTTAAATAATCTTTTTTTAAAAAATATATTTTATTGATTTTTTACAGAGAGGAAGAGAGAGGGATAGAGAGTTAGAAACATCGATGAGAGAGAATCATCGATCAGCTGCCTCTTGCACACCCCCCACTGGGGGTGTGCCCGCTACCAAGGTACATCCCCTCGACCTGAATCGAACCTGGGACCTTTCAGTCCATAGGCTGACGCTCTGTCCACTGAGCCAAACTGGTTTCGGCCATACCTTCAATTTTTAATTCCAGTTCTCTTACACTTCTAGAAATTCTTTAACTTTTTCTGATCTAATATGCTCTTCTTAGCCTACATAGACTCAGGCCCAACCAAGTAAGAGACTGAATGTGGCTCTAAATTGAGATAGTTGTTCTCTTATTGTTCCCTCTGGACAGGGAGTTAATTTCTTATCTACCCTCACTTTGAAGGGCTGGCCTTGATGATCCCAGTTTTCTATGGGGGAGGGAAGGAGGTGCCTATTAGATTTTTCACCTTGGATGGGCACCTGGTTTTAATTCTCTCCCACCATCCAGCACATTAACGGAAGCTTGGCAAGGAATAGGAATAGCAATTTCTCCAAGAAAATACATGAAGAGCCAATAAGGACCTCATAGAGATGCTCTCTATCACTCATTGTCTTTTGGGAAATGCAAATCAAAAGCACAATGAGATACCATTTCACACCCAGCAGGATGGCTATAACTAAAACGATGGACAATGACAAGTCTCAGTGAGGATGTGGTCATTGGAACCCTCATGTATTGCTGTTAGGATTGTAAAGCGGTGCAGCCACTTGGGAAAAACAATTTGGCAGTTCCTCACAAGGAAAAACAAAGTTAGCATATGACCCACCAATTTCATTCCTAGGTATGTACCTGCCCCCCCAAATGTAATAAAACAAATGTTACACACACACACACACACACACACACACACAAACTGTACATGAATGTTTATAACAACATTATTCATAATAACCAAAAGGTGGAAACAACTCAAATACCCATCAATTGGTGAATGGGTAGACAAAACATGGTATACCCATGCAATAAATTGTTATTTGGCAATAAGAAGGAATAAAGTACTGATGTGCCCTGCAGCGTGGATGACAGTTGAAGCATTATGCTAAGTGAAAGAAGCCACATGTTATAGGATTCCATTTATATGAAGTGTCTAGACTAGGCAACTCCCTAGAAACTGAAAGTAGATTAATGTTTGCCAGGGGCTGGGGGGGAGAGAGAGGAATAGGGAGTGACTGCTAATGGGCAGAGGGGTTTCTTTTGGAGGCGATGAGATGGTCTGAAGTTAGTTAGATAGTGGTCATGGTTGCATAGCTCTGTGAATACACTGAAAAACCACTGGATTGTGCAGTTTAAAAGGGTGAAGTTTATGACATACGATCTCAGAAAAGCCTTTTAAAAAATGATGGGAGCTCTATGTCCTCAAGAAGTTTAACAAACTCCCAGCTTGAAAACTCGCTTTGGTGTTCAGCTACTCCCCAGGATTCCTATTTGATTTCGTTTTTGGCCTCTTCGGGTTCCTTTCTTTCATGCCAGTTCAGCAAGCTGTTTTAAAATGTTTTATATTTTATCCATACTTGTTTCATTTGGGAGAAGACCCAGCCTGTCACATCGCCAGAAACTGACGGCAAAATCCTTTCAAGGGTTTAAATTTAAAAATGTTAAAGTTGCAAAGGAAAATGGGAAGAATGGTATCCCGAACTTCCTCTTCCTTCACTGCGATTTCTCAGATGTAAATGTTCTGCTTCATCCTTCCGCTGTCCCAATCTGTCTACTTGATACTTTTGTGGAGGCCAAACACAGTGACCCCAAACGCCCCAGGTATTTTAGCATACATCTCCCACGGACAAGAATATCCTCCTATATGACCACAGTATAACCATCAAGTTCAGCAAACTTACCCTTTATACTAATACAGTTCATACTTAGATTTTACCCGTGGTCCCAAAAACATCTTTTCTGTTCACTTTTTCCTGTCTAAGATGTGGTCCAGGGTCACGCATTGCAGTTCGTTGTCATGTCTCTTTAGAGTCCTTTAACCTGAAACAGTTCCTCTTTGTCCTTCAAGATCTTGCCCATTTTGAGGAATGCAGGGGAGGTATTTTGTGGAATGCTCCTCAAGTGGGGCTTGCCTGATGTTCCCTCGTGAGTAGATTCAGCTTATGGTGTTGTCAGGAATACTACTGATGTGGTGTTCTTCTTAGCGTGGCATATCAGGAGGCATGGGATGGTGGCCTGTCTTGTGATTTGTGACTCTAACCCAAACCCCTTTTCTGAAAGCTAAACATGGGCACATTTCTGAGCAGAAATGACAGACTTTATAATCAAACAGATCTGGCTCTCAGTCCTGCTCTGGCTACTACTAGCTTTCTGATGGCAAACATAATAGTTAACATGTTTAAGCTGTCTATAAAATATATCTAATAATACCTACATCTTGAGATTATTGAAAAATTAAATACAAATTCCTGTAAATTGTTTAGCACAGTGGCACAGTAAGAACTCATAACTTTTTAAAAATGTATATTTTTATTGATTTCAGAGAGGAAGAGAAAGGTAGAAACATCAATGATGAGAGGGAATCATTGATTGGCTGCCTCCTGTACGTTGGACCGAGCCCGCAACCGGCATGTGCCCTTGACAGGAATGGAACCTGGGACCCTTACGTCCGCAGGCTGATGCTCTATCCACTGAGCCAAACCGGCTAGGGCAGAACTCATAACTCTTGTTTTAGGGGAAGTGATCTTACCCAGGTGTCATAAGGGCCTCCCTGACTCTTGCGGGTATTGGTGATATTGCTCAGAACCTCAGTAGCTCTGTATGAGGTGTCCCAGGTATTCCCACCAAAGAGCCATGTTCTCTTGGTCTTCTCATCCACCTCCTCTACCCTTTGCTATTGCCCATCCCCGGTGTCTACAACAAGTCCACTTGCCTGAGTTTTGGGTCAGTTTTTGTGTTGTTGTTTTTTTTAAAATATATTTTATTGACTTTTTACAGAGAGGAAGGGAGAGGGATAGAGAGCTAGAAACGTCGATGAGAGGGAAACATCGGTCAGCTGTCTCCTTCACATTCCCTACTGGGGATGTGCCGGCAACCAAGGTACATACCCTTGACCAGAATCGAACCTGGGAGCCTTGAGTCCTCAGGCTGACGCTCTATCCACTGAGCCAAACCGGTTAGGGCTTGGGTTAATTTTAAGTGTTGACCAATGATGGGGGTAGACGTTCTTGGCAGGTGCACACAGACCTCCCACACCATTCTCCTTCCCTTCTTGTTTTGTTTTCCCACCTTCCTTCTTGGATTACTCATCCTCCTCCCCTCCAAATCCTTCTCCCTCTACGAAGTGGAGAAACTCCCTCCAGCTTCCATCTTCAGACTTGGATATCTTAACCCAGTGAGGGTCCCACAGCACCAAGGCTCCATGCTGAACCAAGGACCAACTCCTTAGAGAGCAAATGGTGTGATATAAGTAGAAACTTTTTTTTCTAGAATGATTGTTTGGATTCTGCTCATTGTGCTACTTGTGCAATACTGATACCGTGGTATTTCTCTTATCTTTGTACCATCTTGTGAGGATCGCACGTAATTTGAACCTGTATGAGCAACACCTTGACCGAGTTACTGCCATGCTGATAATAAGAGTATTGCGTTTGGCTAACCACGGGCTTTTATACACACCTTTCACCTACATTCCAGGGGAGGAAAATGGGCTTAGCTGGAGTTGCATCCCACAGGATCTTGTGTTTTAGATGTACCAGCCGATGCCACATAGGTTGTGTTTTTGTAACATGTCTCTTTGGTGGGTCCCACGACATGAGCACTGGATGTTGCATCTTCTGTGTCGTAGGCCGCCTCCCACTCTTCTCCGAGGAGCGGTTTGTCTGGGTGAACTTGTTGGGTGAGGCTACCAGACCTTCCATGTGAAACTGAGGGATGTCTTCTTCACCTACAATGTTTTGCATAAACGGGTGACACTTCCACGATACTGTTGTCTGTCCCTGTCTCGTGAGAAAGTGTCTGATCTTAAACAGAAGGGGGGAGGGAAGAAAGAAAGAGACCGTGTTTGCGGTGGTAAAGGCCGTCGATATCTAGGGAGGCTCACACACTGAGGCATCAGGCGAGGTGAGACCCAAGTCATCAGTCGCTGCTGATGACTTAGGAGCTTGGACAGAAAGTTCTCCAGGGGAGTGGAGCTGCCCTGGACACTGTGTTTGAGGGAGAAGAGAGTTTTGGGGACTGTCTTGCGTTGCTCACAAACTTGTAGGACTTTGACTATCTAGTCCCTGTTATCCTAAACTATGTTAGTTGTCCCAGTGCAAAGTCTTTGTTTCAGAGAAGCCTGTGGAACGAAATGAGACTGGTCCCCAGACCAGTTTCGTCGGCCTGTGTAGTGCTGAAAATCAGAATTAGTTGTCAGTGTGTAAAAGCCAGATATTATCATATAAGGGGATCTAGGTTTCCATGTTCTCTTGTAACACTGGACAAATGCACAACCTTGGGCCCACAGTCCCTCACGGCAATACTTTATGGGAGCTGAGAAATAGCTGCCATAAGCATGTGAGCGTGTTGGTCAAGATGCATGGTTGACACTTGTGACAACGATCAAAATAGGTGGCTTTAAACAATGGAAACTTACTTTTCTCTCATTTGACAGTCATAGAAGTAGTTGTCCAGGACAGACATGAGGGCTCTGGTGCCGAAGGTCTAGCTGCTGCTGTCTTAGTTCCGCCTTGTCCCAGATGCTGCTTTGTTTCCAACCATCCTGTCTGTGATAGGAAGGGGAAGTGGAGGACGCACTGATTCAGGACCCAGCCTGGAAGGTGCATGTATCATTTTGTCTCACATCCTGTTGGCCAGGATGTACTGGTGTGACCACATTTGGCTGCAGATGAAGCTGGGGATGCATGGTCTCCATCCGTATGGCCATGTGAATAGTTAACATCCAGTTCTCGCTAAAGGGAGAAGGTGAGAGTGGGCAGCATAAACAACTAGTATTCTGTCCTGTGAATGGCCTTGCACTCACCTGTTTGCTGCTGTCCTGGACTTTCTCATCTTCTCACTACTGAGGCCAAGAGTCATTGCCATTCACTCTCACTTCTACTTGCTGTTCCCCACTTGCAGCAAAACTTCTTGAAAGACGTGTCATGCCGAGACCGGTTTGGCTCAATGGATAGAGCGTCGGCTTGGGGACTGAAGGGACCCGGGTTCGATTCCGGTCAAGGGCATGTACCTTGGTTGCGGGCATATCCCCAGTAGGGGGTGTGCAAGAGGCAGCTAATCGATGACTCTCTCTCATCGATGTTTCTAACTATCTCTCTCCCTTCCTCTCTGTACAAAATCAATAAAATATATTTTTTTAAAAATTAAAAATTGTCTTTAAAAAAAAAAAAAGGAAAGAAAGACGTGTCATTGTTTCTGGGCTAATTCCTCTCATCCTTTTCATTTTTGAACCCACGCCAGCCAGCCTGTCAGTCTGTGATTCTCATACTCACAACTGTAAACCTATATTTTGCCCCGCCCTGTATATGGGTCTTATTTAGATGTAGACTCTAATGTTGAATAAAAAAATAAGGCAATCAGAGTCAGAGGTATTTGAATATTGACTAAGTATTGATATTAAATAGTGTTTTTTTTTAAGCTATGCTAATGGTGATTTGGTTATAGTAGAAAAAAAGCTCAAAAACATACTATCCAGACCTAGTTGGCATGGCTCAGTGGTTGGACATCAACCTTTGAACCTGGAGGTCATGGTTCGATTCCCGTTGCGAGCTCAATCTCCAGTGGAGGACATGCAGGAGGCAGCCAATAAGTGATTCTCACCATTGATGTTTCTATCTCTCTCTCCCCCTCTCCCTTCCTCTATGAAATCAATAAATATATATATATATATATATATATATATATATATATATATATATATAAAACATTCTACCCGCAATGTTATTAATTCTCACCACCCCCAGTATTATCCTCTCAGCCAAACTAATATCCTCTCAACCGATCTCCCTGATTCTCCTCCCTTTCCCCCAGTCCCCTGTTCTCAACAGGGCAGCCAGGGAGCGTGCTCAGATGTTACATATGCCTCTTCCCATCTTATTCGGAGCCAGAGCCAACGTCTGTTCAATCTGCATAACCCCATGTCCTGCTCCCCTCCTGGGTCAGCCACTCCTGCCACTCTGACTTCCTCAGACCTGCCTTATTTTTCTCCACAACATTGATCTCCATCTGACAGTCTGACAAATGTATTTTTTTCTTTTGTCTGATACTCCCACTATAATGTATGCTCTGTGACAGTAGAGACTGGATTGTTCATACTGTATCCCCAGGACTAAAATAGCTCCTTGTACATAATGGGCACGAAATACATGTTTGTTAAAAGGGGGGGAAATTTTTTTTCCTGGGAGGAAGAGTGGGGTGGGAGAAAAACATCAGGAGAAAAACATTTACAAAGGTCCTTGGAGGTGGGAGGCAGTAATGAAAAACGGTTGAGAAATAAGGCGTTGGCCCAAGCTGTGGGGCAGCACGTGGACCTTTAGGGCCTGCTCTGGCTTTTTTTCCCTCTGACTCTTGTTCCTGTATTTCTCTTTTCTCTTTTCCCATCAGGGGACAGTGTGTTGTCTTTTCTGTGACATCTGCATGTCATACAGCAAAACTTTGCTAATTGTCTCTAAGTGGGAGAAGGACCACTTTGAGTTTCTTCTTTTTGGACTGAGCCATGATCGGCGTAGGGGATGGAGCTCACAACCCAGGCATGTGCCCTGACCGGTGATCTCCTGGTTCATGGGCTGACACTCAACTACTGAGGCCCATCGGGTGGGCTTATTGAAATGTCTAAATAACTGATTCTACAGGATTCATGTGGCCTCTCCTTACTGAGGGGAAATTGAGGGCCTGACATTGTAGGGCAGTAATGGAGGAGAGTCCCAGAGGACCCAGGTAACACAGTCTAGGAACGTACCTTCTGGTCCAAGAACGAAGCTTCGAATCCTAGAAAGGATGGGGACCGTCTCTGAGACATTCCAGTTTCCTGGGAAGCAGTGGGTACATGCTGGAGGTGGTTCAGTTGGAAGCTATGTAACATAGAAGTACAAAGCAGAGACCTTGCATCGAATTACATATGTTTATATACCTTCAGAAATGGGTGAAGACGCCCTGGCCGAGTGGCTTCTGACTGAGTTGGTTGGGGCATCACCTGTACATCAGAAGATTGGTTCTGCTCAGGGTTGTGGGTTCAATCCCCCTGTCGGAATGCATACAGGAGACGGCTGATCGGTGTTTTTCTTGCACATTGATACTTCTCTTTTCCCCGCTTCTTCTCACCGCTCCAATGATCTATAGCTGTCATTCTCTTCCATCTAGATTTACCTTGTGGTTTGATTTTTAGCAACCATGATTTGGAAACAGAGAATGTTTCGTGTCTTTCAGGTGATTATTGGAGACCATATTCAGAAACGCCTGAGCATTCCTGAGGGTGGGTTTGTGTGTGGTAGAAATGCCTGTCTCTCTCATCAACCCCTGTCACCTTGGGTAGTGGCCCCATCCTGGTGCGGGCAGCTTGAAATTGGAGATTTCCAAGAGGCCTTGAGCTCCTCTTACAGAGGTGCCTTTTGAGAGATAAGAAGGCCTGGGCCCGGGGGCCTGGAGGCGGGACACATTGTGAGTCTTTGAAAGTTGAGTCCAAAACCCAGGCTCCTGAGTCCCAGCCCCACCTGTTTCCCACACATTGCAACCTGGTATTTGTCTCTATCTCTTTTTTTCTTTTTTAAAATATATTTTATTGATTTTTTTAGAGAGAAGGAAGATGGTTAGAGAGCTAGAAACATCAATGAGAGAGAAACATGGATCTGCTGCCTCCTGCACACCCCCCACTGGGGATGTACCTGTATCCAAGGTACATGCCCTTGACTGGAATCGAACCTGGGACCTTTCAGTACGCAGGCCAACACTCAATCCGCTGAGCCAAACCGGTTTCGGCTCTCTTTCTTTCCTTTTTTTAAATTTTTTTATTTGTATTTTGTTTTTTATCTTTATTGTTGAAAGTATTATATGTCTTCCTTTTCTCCCATGGGCCCCTTCTAGCCTGCCCCAGGCCTTCATCTTTTCTTAATTAAACGTAATTACCCAACGGGCATGTGCTAGTTACTGTGTCTGCGTGGTCAAAAGGCAAACTTATGAAAAGCAGCGCACAGAAGTCTTGCTACTTCACCTCTCCTTGTCTTGTCCCGGCCATTATCTCTCACAGGGTTTCTCGCTGACCATTGTGTTGTCTCTCAGGCCAGGCTTTCTCCGCCTCAGCACTGTTGACATTGGGGGCTGGGTAAGGCTTTGTTGTGGAGACTGTCCTGAGTGTGGTGGGCCCTTATCAGCATTCCTGACGTCTGCGCACCGGATACCAGCAGCACCCCGACACAGCATGACATCAGAAGTGTCTCCTTAGGTGAGAGCCACTGCTTTAGGCAAATAGAAGCAAATGTGACTATATAGCTTTCCTTCCCACCTATCTATATTTTAATTTGTGTATGGGTGGGGTCCGGCCAGCCTGGCCAGGGTTGGCCGGCCTGCCTGCTGGGACAATTTGCATCTTAGCCTTTTATTATATAGGATATACACTTGAGTGGCCAGATTATTATGCGTTTGGGGATCATAATAATCTGGCCACTCAGTGTATATACAGGGTGGAGCAAAAGTAAATTTACAGCTGCAATACAAATAAATAATACAATACTAGATACATAAAAATATGAACATTAAACATTGTATTTCACATACGTACTCACAACTGTAAAGCCACGTTTGCCTCACGCTGTGTATGTTTTGTACTTTTACGTGGCTAGAGATCCCTGGGCCCATGCACAGAGGTGGTCTTCCCCGCTATCTCTTTTTCTGCATAGCATCCCCTGGTGTGGAGGCACCATCTTTGGTTCAGCCAGTCCCCTTGTTTCCAGTCTCCGCCCTGTGCTCAGCCAGTCAGCATAATTCTGGGTCCTTCTCCCTGTGGCACAGACCCCCGGAAGCGGAGTGGCTGGATCCAGGGTAAACATGCCTCCTTTTGGTGGTTGCTGCCAGACTCCCTCTCACGCGGGCTGTATGCCCTTCGGCGTGCTCCTTGGCAATGACAGGGAGGCCTGTTTTTTCCACGGCTTCGCCAGCCGCGTTATGAAACCCCTGGGTTCTTGCCAGGTCCGTCGGTGAGAAATGCCTCATTTTCCTGACAGATAGCATCGCTCTTATTTTAATAGCCTTATTCATCTTGAGCAGGGAGCTCCGTGAAACTTGGCTTTGCCTGCTTTCTCCTGGGTGCGAGCGTCTGAGCTGGACGTGGTGGCTCTTCCAGGCCTTCCACCAGGAATGCGCTTCCCTCTCACTCTCAGGATTTGCACTGTCCTTTGAAGCATTCAAATGCCATGTCCTGATTCTGCTCTCCACCCCCACTGCCCAGTCACTTCCTCCTCCGCATACTCGCCTTGTGACAGCCAGCCGCCCTGTGGTGACACCAGTCACGTCGCTGTCAGGTTGCCCAGGGTCACGGGGGAGCCCGCAGTCAGGCAGGTCTGGTTTTGAATTCCAGCTTTGCCATTAACCACCTGCAGGTCTTTGGCCAAACTCCTTAGCCATCTCTGTGCCTCAGTTTCCTCACCTGTGAAATGGGGACAATGCTTCCCCTCACAAAACTATAGAGAAGAGGAACGAGAGACCCTGCACCAAGGGTGGGACCGCAGACAGGCGTTTGCCCTGCAGGGCCATGGGGTTCAGGAATGCTGACTGCTCTTGAAGGGACTTCTTGGGGCCTAGGATGAGGGAGGAAGCCCACACCCACATTTGTCAGTGTCCACCCACTGCTTCACCCCCTCTCCAGATCCTCACGGCCTTCAGGGTGCGTTCCAGGCCTCTTCCGTGGCCTCAAAGGCCCTGTGTGATTTGGGGCCTGCCTTCCTTTCCAGCCTCATCTGTTGTCTGGTGGCTTGTCTACCCTGAATCCTACCTCACCCCAGCTCCACTGGACCTCCAAGTTCTACAACGCTGCTTGCTGACTCATCTCTTTTTTTTTATTATTATTAAGATTTTGTTTTCAAAGTTTAACATTTTTAAAAAATATATTCTATTGATTTTTTACAGAGAGGACGAGAGAGGGATAGAGAGTTAGAAACATTGATGAGAATCATCGATCAGCTGTCTCCTGCACACCCCCAACTGGGGATTTGCCCGCAACCGAGGTACATGCCCATGACCGGAATCGAACCTGAAAAGAGCAGGCTGATGCTCTTTTCACTGAGCCAAACTGGTTTCGGCTCATCTCTGCTTTTTTATGCATGCTGTCCCTTTGCCAGGAATCATTTCCTTGCCTACCCCACGTGGCCAGTATCCTTTTGACATCTGCTAGATGTCCCTTCCTTCAGGATCTCCCACCCCCTGGTCTGGGTCGTGTGCCTTCCTCTGTACTTGAGTGACAATCAGGACTTCCTTCTCTTCAGACTTCCACAGCCTTCTATGGCCATGGCTGGTTTACTTGCCTGAATCTCTCCCCAATTGTTTAGCACATGCCCTGGCCCCTGCCGGGAGAAGGAGGCATATCTCTCATCTAGTATAGTGCATGCGTGTGTGAGGAGTGCCCGATACAGTGAGGGATGGATGGACAGATGGATAATGGAGACATACGATAGGCCATATCACTTGTTCTGATTTGTCTTTATTCAGGCCAGCCCAGTTGGAAGCTGTTTCCCTTTGGAGGGCTCTGGATTTCTTTGCCCCTCCCTGCTCCTGGCCCTGTGACTGGCCAGGTGGCCCTGGAGAGATCACTTACTCATCTGGGGCGTTTATTAAATGACCTGGTGGGGCTGCGGGGTTGCTTAGCTGAGGGCTCTGCTGACATTGTATCCCATGAGAGCACAACCCATAGGGGCCAGCAAACAGATGGAAACACCGACCTCTCAGTCCAACCCCCTGGCTGGCAGGCTCCAATCACCCAATGGCGAACAGGGAACCAGGGGTGGGTGGTGACAGGGGGGCGGGGCCAGCTGAAGGCAACTAGGGAAGATGGCCCTAATTGCAGGGCAAGCCTAGGGGTTATACCCATGCACGAATTTTATGCACCAGGCCTCTAGTATTTTTATAAAAAAGAAGAAAAGAAAATTTCTTTTCAGGTGTTAAGGTGAAGAAGCCAGGTGGTTGCCCAGAGAACACTGGACTGAATGTCAAGAAGTTCCTAGTTTTGAGACTGTGAGCAACTGTGTGACAGTGTGTATCATAGCAGTACTGTTTTCGCATATCTACACTAATAAAAGAGAAAGATGCAAATTGATCGTACCTTTGTGACAACTACCAGCCAATCAGGAGTGGATATGCAAATTAACCAAAGATGATGGGTTAATTTGCATACATAGGCACTGAGTGGCCAGGGGCAGGATGGGACGCTTGCATTGGCAGTGTGGAAAGGCAGTCTCTGGGCCGGAGAGAAAGGGGTGCCGGCAGCCAGGGGAAGGAAGGCCCATTCTTGCATGAATCTTCGTGCATCAGGCCTCTAGTGTACAATGAAAGCCTTGCTGAACATTTTATAACAGAAATAGACTCGAATTCCTTTTGGGGAATGGAGTGGTCACTCATTCCTCATTCCTATTGTTTTTTCCCTAAATGAGCACAGCAGAGTGTGTTCAGAGCCTAGATTTCCAGGTTTGACTTCTTACGTAAAAGATAAAATATAATATTTTAAAGATAAAAATAACACTTTGAAGTTAATTTTCTACTTGGGAAAAAACAGTGGTGGAAAAGTACAAAAGGGAATTTTTTGCCTTTGTTTGCTGTTTGGCGCCAAGTGCCTCTAGCAGGATGTTTCTGTTCCCTATACCTTAGCGTCACTTCTCTGTTCAAATTTAGTTTTAATTCTGAGAGCAAAGGTTTCCCTGGTCAAAGGAGGATAAGATGAAACAAAGCCCCAGAAAAGCAGGCTGGCGCCCTGACAAGTCATAGCGTTGATGAGAGGTGGAAAATAAGATAAGGAACCAGAAGCCCTTTTGAATTTAAAAGTGCACTTGTGGGTGCTTGAAACCCCCTGGGCATTTCAAGTCCAGAGAGGAGATTATAGCAAATCTCAAAAGGCATTGGCCGTTAACCTTCATTAGCAGGTCAGGAATCTGTTGAGAACCTAGGAAAGCCAAGGTCACACACACACACACGCACGCACACACATGTGCGCATGCACACGCGCACATGCACACACACACACCATGTTTTTCCTGTAATTTTAGAATCTTTTGAGACCCCCCTCACCCCCATATCACTAAGAGATTGACTAGCTGAGTTTCAACCAAGGAACCAGGGCATTTGGTGTGGAATCTTATCTTTGAAGAAGGATCCAGTCTTCAGTTTTAATTCCCAAGTGGCCCTTTTGAACTACTCAGCTCATTTTGTCTCTCTAACCCCCAACCCTAACAAACAACCGAACAACCGCATGCCTAATCGTGCAGCTTTCTCCTCTTTCCAGCAAAGTGTTCTTGATCGCTGCTACATGAACTTTAAACGGAATGTCCAAATCGCACAAGTCCAGCATCCAAAATAAACAAGTGTAGGTGATCAACAAGTAAAGTTTTTCTAAACAAAATCTTTGCCTTCTTATCCTATGTTGCTGATAGTCACCAGTTGCTGGGAAATGGAGGCCTTTTCTGACAAGACTTCTTCAAATTCTTTTAAGAGCACTTGTGTTAACAAGTCACAGAGATTACTGTAATCTTTGCTTGGAATTCACTTACTGTGTGCATAAATCTTCATGCTCATTATCCATACCTGTGAGAAATTTTTAGAATTTGAGAGTTCTGATGCATCAAAAACTACTGATTTCAGCTTATTCTTAATTGGTGACAGAGTCAAAACATGTTTGATTTAAAAAAAAAAAATTTTTTTTTTAAATCTTATGCTTCCAAACACATAAACTAAAGTTACTTATCTTCAAATTTGAGGCCAAAAATAATATTTGGTTCTTAATACTTCCCTCCCCCACCCCCTCCCGTGTGATGCATTTATGAAGCATTCTGACTTAAATACATAGTGATAGCAACAGACTTGCACCCAGCATTCTCTTTCCCCCGACTTCATTTTTATTTACTTATTTTGTTGTTCATCTTAACCTGAGGATATCTTTCCTTTGATTTTTAGAGAGAGTGGAAGGAAGAGGGAGAGACTGAGCGAAACATCAGTGTGAGAGAGACCCATCCATTGGTTGCCTTCTACATGCGCCCTGACCAGGGCCATGGATTGAGCCTGCAACCCGTGTATGTAATCGAACCCAGTCGTGGGTTGACGCTCTATCCACTGAACCAAACCACTAGGGCCTTCCCAATTTTATTTTTGAAAAATTTTGAATCTATAAGAAAACTGAAAGAACTTCTGACTTCTTCACTTACATTTTTAGACCCCCTTCATTGAAACATTTTGCCATATTGGCTTTATTTCCGTGTGTGTGTGTGTGTGTGTGTCTATTATTTTAACTTTTCTGTTGTTGCTCATCACTGTGAAGTTGCAGACATGTCACTTACTCCCTTAATAAGTCATTATGTCTCTCCCAAGAACAAAGACACTCTCTTATGTAATTGCAGTACCTTCATCACACTTCATCGTTTCAACACTGTGTGAATATGCAGTGCCTAGTCACATTTCCCCAAATGTCTCCATGTCCTTGACCTCCACCTTTGGTTCAAGGACCCCAATCAGGATCAAGAAATGGCCTTCGGTGGCCATATCTCTTTAGTCCCCTTTAATCTAGAAATTCCCCAGCCTTTTCTTATCTTGTGACATTGACTTTTTAGGAGTCCAGGCCAACAGCCTGATGTGTCTGTTTCCTCATGATGAGCTTCCCCTTGAACAACTCTGCAGGAAAACACCTAGGTGGCGCTGTAGGGTCTGCTCCTAATCGCACAGGAGGCCCTTGGGGGGGAAAAAAAAATGAGTGGTTCCCACATCAGGTTGCTAAATTGGGGTACTTGACATCTGCCAGATCTTATGAAAAGAAACCCCTTTCCTTTGTAATAAGTCTACAGAGGCCTATTTGGAGACCAGGAGAATGTACTCCCCCCCCCCCCCCCCAAATGATTTCAGCATCCACCCGTGTTCTGTTTAGCTTCATTTTGATTTGTTGGTGGAGGTGGCGCCGGGGAAAGCAAACGTATAAAGGAAGGGTATCCAGTGAGGTCTGTGAGGGACCATCCCCATGGCTCCTTTATTTGTATAATTGCAAGAAATGAAGGATGTGAGCGCTCCGCACTTTCCCGGCTGGCACACTCCATCTGTACGGACAAAAGGAGCTCCGTTTCCCTCTGCCTCTCCGCAGAGAGAGACCTTCAAGGCAAATATTTGTCTGGGGTCAGTGGCCGACAATGATTACCGAAGGCCTCGGCGAGGTTATTAAGACGCCTGACGTTTGCCCAGGTGGCCCCCGCTAGACAAATGAGGCGGAATTCTCTCGGCCCGGTTACGCGCCGGTGGTTCATGTTGTAGTTAATGGTACAGAGCGGGGACAGGCGCCTGCCTCAGCATCCCCCGCTGGATAACAGCCACTGCAGTGTCAGCGGGAAAAGGCAGCGGCGTGTACCGGGGACTTAAAGAGACAGATTTAAACTTGGTACATGAGAGGCTTGGCACAAACTTAGGCGGAGATGTATTTCTGCGTGGATGGGAAAGCTCAAGTGAATTCTATATGTCGTCTTTCCCCGGAGGGTACTGAACTAAAACATGCGTTGGGGGCCAATAGGTGAGAACCATCTAAGAAGGAAAAATGTTGGCCATTGAATCCTCCTTGAGAAGTATGATATAGAGCAGCCTGTAGTTTAGTAACCACAACCATGATTTGTTTCAAACATGGTAAGTGTTTCTACGATTTAGCATCGTAGCGTTGGGTAGCCCAATGCTTTATGGCAGCGGTCGCCAACCTTTCGGACCTCACCGACCACCTGTGGTCTGAGGATCACCAGCTGGCGACTGCTGCTTTATGGCAATAGTTCTCAACCAGGGAGTGATTTTTGACCCGCAGAAAACCTGTGAACATTTTTGACTGTCACAATGGTAGGGTGGTGTTGGCATCTACTAAGTAGAAGCCAGGGATGCTGCTAAACATCCTACAGTGTCTCCTGTGCATTCCACCTTCCCCTCCCACCCCTACCAATACCCGATCCACAATGTCAGCGGTGCCAACATTGAAAAGCTCTTTTTTACAGACGGTGAGAATTCTTTTATCGACATGGTGTTTGCAGTGTAGGAGGCACTGGGTGTTTCAAGAAAATAAGACTGCACTCAGCGCATCATCTTCTTAGGAAAGCAGACCTGCTCGCCACCTTACCTGTGTGAGAGGAGGGGGTGCAGTGGGCTGTCAGCAAGCTCTGTTTGGGCTGGAGCTTACTGGACCGGTGGACGTTACCAAGTGTGAGGCTGAGAAATCACACGCCTCCATTCACACAGCATTATCATGGGCCCCTCCGAGGCCTCTTCTTGTTTTCCCACTTACCCCTCCTTTCCCTCTGCAGCATTAGCAACCGCTTCCATGGGTAAATGTAAATCTTTGGCTTTTTCTTTTTTAATATTGTTTTATTGACTTCAGAGAGGGAGAGAGAGAAACATCAATGATAAGCGAGGATCATTGATCCCCTGCCTCCTGCAGGCCCCATACTGGGGATGAAGCCTGAATTCCTGACCAGGAATTGAACTGGCAACCTTTTTTTTTTTTTTTTTTAATATATTTTATTGATTTTTTTACAGAGAGGAAGGGAGAGAGATAGAGAGCCAGAAACGTCTATGAGAGAGAAACATCAACCAGCTGCCTCCTGCACACCCCCTACCAGGGATGTGCCCACAACCAATGTACATACATGCCCTTGACCGGAATTGAACCCGGACCTTTCAGTCCGCAGACCGATGCTCTACCACTGAGGCAAACTGGTTTCGGCTGAACTGGCAACCTTTGGTGCCCGGTATAACACCCAGCCAACTGAGCCACACCTGCCGGGGCTGTGATTATATTTTAATACTAGAGGCCCAATGCATGAAATTTGTGCAAGGGACTCGGCCCTCTCAGCCCTCGAAACCCCGACTTTGTTCGGAAGGTCGTCTGGCTGTCCGGTCTAATTAGCTTTTATTATTATAGATGGGTAGATAGAGAAAGTGGAGCTTAGTGAGTTGTGATATATTATGTTAGAACCCATGGTGTAATCCTTTTATGAAAATACGGTGGTAGCTCCTTTAGCTGTTTCACCGTTTGGGTCACAGCAGTCCCACCAATGAGAGATGCTCCTTGCTCCGCATGCTGTCTGCTGGAAAGCTGTCATCTAAGTCTTTACTCAACAATGACTAGATGCGAACGGCACCATCTGGGGGCAGCCCCTGCCTGCGGGTGATGATGGCATAAGGGGGCTGGGAGGATTAGTAGGTTTGCGTGTTTCATGGGTGGAAACGGAGATAGCTGGGTGTCCTGGGGGAAATCCTTACGTCTTGGTCATGTGCACTGAGTTGCTTAACTCTAGACAAGCATCGTTAACCCAATCCTGGCTCCCAGAAATGTCGAGGGGTGCCACCCATCGCCTGTTGCTTTGAGTTTAGACTTGGAAGGGCTCACACATGCCTGAGCTGACAACCAGTTTCTCCTTTTGCCCCCAGGCTGACTCCTCTGCCCGCGAAGAGCTCCAAACGTAGAGCGTCTTGGTGTCTCATTCTGTCTCAGAGGCCAGCCCCGTGAGAGCCCAACCGTGTGTTCGTTCATGCATGCAGCTGGCCTACCCACGCCTCTGGCCCATCGGGAAGGCCAGAGGTGGTGTTCGAATTCTGCCCTGGCCTTGTCTCTGTTCTCCGGGCTTTGTCATTGCTCAAGTCCCAACAGGGAACAGGGGCTTTCTAGGCAGTGGCCGCATAGCGGGGGCCTCTTTGAGTTGGTGATGGAGAGTTTGTTCGCTCCGCTGGGCATCTAATGACCGTGGTTAGTCGGTCACCCTTGACCGTGCTTGGTCAGCCCTGCTTTCTGCAGGATCGTTTGAGATTCTCACAGCCAGTCTTTCTTTTCCTAACTTGGCCTTTTTTTTTTTTCCTTTCTTTTCTTTTTCTTTTTTAAAATATATCTTTATTGATTTGAGAGGGAGAGAGTAAGAGAGAGAGAAAGAGAGAGAAACATCAATGATGAGAGAGAATCATGGATCAGCTGCCTCCTGCACGCCCCACACTGGAAAATTGATCCCGCAACTCAGGCATGTGCCTTGACCAGGAATTGGACCCTAACATTATGGTTCATAGGTTGATGCTCAACCACTAAGCCATTCTGGCCAGGCCCTAGATCAGTCTTTAGAAGAGAAAAAGGGAGCGAGCAAAGGGCATTTCAAAATAGGACGAAGGGAAAACATTTATCCACTCTAATTCTTACCATTTCAGTTACGTGTTACAAAGAGTGATGGAGATATAAATGTGGTGGGGTTGTTTTTTTTTACATTTTATGGGGGGTGTCAGTGGCTTGAGCATCAACCTAAGAACCAGGTTCAATTCCTGGTCAGGGCACATGCCAGGGTTGTGAGCTCTATCCCCAGGGTGGGGCATGCAGGAGGCAGCAGCAATCAATTCTCTCTCTCTCTCTCTCTCTCTCTCTCTCTCTCTCTCTCTCTCTCCCTCCCTCCCTCTCCCTCTCTCTCCCCTTCTCCCTTCCTCTCTGAAATCAATAAAAATATATCTTAAAAATATTTGGGGAGGGGGGTGTTCTCAATAACTCAAATGTATCTGAGCTAACATGTGGCTTTGAAGCAGCCACATCTGTACTCCTCGCGGGGAAGGTTCGGGAGCTGGCTTCGTTGGAAGGAAGGCCCTGAATCCTGCCGGGGTGGCGGCCAGCAAGGGTTTCGCTGGCACCGTTAGGCTGCAGTTTGCATTTACAGTCCAGCCGTGTTTTTCCTCCAGGAAAAAAATATACCTGACTTGTGGCTACGCTGTCTGCAGGCGCTCTAGAAATCTCCCACCCGGCAAATAACATCTTACTGAGAGGCCTTGTCCTTGCCTGCGAGGGCCGCCAAAGGCAGAAACGAGTCCGGTGGAAGCAGGCTGCACTTAAAAGCAGCCCTTCACCGCTTTTTTCCGGGGTTGTTTTCCTGCAACACGAGCAGGGAGTCCTCCTGTTAGGGGCAGCACCGCAGGTGTGAGTGCTTTTCCTCCTAGGGACCCGAGGGTCACCCGTGGGCCATCCTTCATTGCCAGTGGTGGGCACAGGCCGGATGGGGCCAGGTTTTCCCTGGTGTGCCTCTGAACTGCCAAACAAACCGTTTAAGAAATACTCTCACCTATTGTGTAGTATTGTTTCACATACAAATACAAAGAATTATACAGCCCTAACCGGTTTGGCTCAGTGGAGAGAGCGTCGGCCTAAGGACTGAAGGGTTCCAGGTTCGATTCCGGTCAAGGGCATGTACCTTGGTTGCGGGCACATAATCAGTATGTGTAGGCATCAGCTGATCGATGTTTCTCTCTCATTGATGTTTCTAACTCTCTATCCCTCTTCTTTCCTCTCTGTAAAAAAATCAATTATATATATAAATATTTTTAAAAGAATTATACAGTTTTAGAAAAAAATATGTAGGAATTTGGAAATGCAGAACAAAGTTTTTAAATGTTTAAACATCTGTGCTAGTAGAACTCTGGCTGCTTTTCACACTGGACATTTTGCAGAGCCTGGGCATGATGCTTTAACAAACCATAAAGATCACGACGGAGAAATGTAAATAGCTGGGCCTGTCTATCAGTAGTTGAACAAATAAACAGTGGTGCCACAGCCATGCAGTGGGGTGCTGCACAGTAATAGGAGCTAGTGATACACATATGATACATGCAACAGTTCAGGTGAATGACAGACATTATGTTGAATAAGAGAAGCCAGATACACAACAGTATATACTGTGTCAGGGGTCGGCTAACCACAGTTGGCAGCCCAAACCGAGCCCACTGCCTGTTTTTGTATGACCCACAAACTACCAATGACTTAACTTCATATAGTTATATATATAGTTATATATATAGTTATATATATTTAATTGATTTCACAGAAGAAGGGAGAGGGAGAGAGAGATAAAAACATCAATGATGAGAGAGAATCATTGATTGGCTACCTCCTGCACACCCCCTACTGGGGATCAAGCCCATAGCCCAGGCATGTGCCCTGATTGGGATTGAACCGTGACCTCCTGATTCATAGGTCGAAACTCAGCCACTGAGCCACACTGGCTGGGCTATACCACAGCTTTTTTCATTCACTCACAGATGGAGATACTGACAGCCTTTTATGCAGATCGTGAATTATGGGGTCTCTTGAACGTAGCTTAACACTTTAGCTAAGTGTCAGAAATTCCCACCACAGCTCTCTGGTTTCTCTGTTCAATCTTCCTGGCTTTTGAGGGTCACGGCGAGCTTTTGGTCCTTTGCTCAGTAGGTGAGCTAAGTGCTATGTGGGAAACAAATGTAGTTAAACCATAGCTCCTGTCTTCTGAACTTTACAGTCCAGGGAAGAAGAGATGCGGACGCTGACCATGAAGCACAAGGCAAGGTGAAGAAAGTGCTGGAACAGAGGTATCTGGCCAGGTTCTCTGAGAGGACTCCCAGAGTGGGACCCCTGGGTACTGTATGCAAAGTGAAGAGAGTACCATGGCTAAGTAAGTTTGGGAAAGGCCGAGTTAGACAAGTATTTTTATTACTGTGAGGCCTTCAAAGGCTTTAATGTAATGCAGTGGCTCTCAATCTTCCTAATGCCTCGACAGTTCTTCATGTTGTGGTGACCCCCAACCATAAAATTATTTTCGTTGCTACTTCATAACTGTAATTTTGCTACTGTTAATGAATCGTAATGTAAATAAATATCTGTGTTTTCCGATGGTGAAAGGGTCATTCGACCCTCAAAGGGGTCTCGACCCACAGATTGAGAACCGCTGATGTAATGCATTTCATGAGATGGCTATAGTCCAGCCTTTCCCAGACCAGTATGACCAGAAATCCTATATTCATGGAGTATATTACTTGCATATTACTATTATACCTCTGAGAACATACTTTGAAAAACATGACTTTTGGTCAACTATCACTAAAAAATAAGTTTTAAGAAATATGACTTGCCCAACAGGCATAGCTCAGTGATGAACCAGGAGGTCACGGCTTGATTCCTGGTAAGGGCACATGCCGGAGTTCCTGGCTTGATCCCCAGCAGGGGATGTGCAGAAGGCAGCCGATCAAGAGAGAATCATTGATATTTCTATCTCTCTCTCCCTCTCCCTTCCTCTCTAAAATCAGTAAAAATATTTTTTTAAATGTGACTTATGGAGCAGGTGCCATATTTTTTGATGGGTTGTGGTCTTAGAAATTAATTCCTAAATTATCTGGAGTTGACAACCTATACTTTATTCCTTTTAAGAAAGCCAATTACCTCTCACTTTCTCTCTCTCTCTCTCTTTGAGTGAATTAAAAACATAGTTCTATGTTGAGAAACTCTTGGCATTCCTTGAAATAACTAGACATCCTCCAGTAAGTTACAAAAAGAAATCAATCAAGACCCAAAATTTTACTCAGTACTTAGTTTGACTTGACTTTTTCACTTGCTCATCCAACCACAGGGTAAGCAGATTTCATGAAGTTTTGACTATTGTCCCTTTTTTTTTTTTTTTTTTTTAATTCCTCTGAGATTAACTGAGACTTTTACAGATGCCCAGTGTTTACACGTTGGGTCTTGAACCTCAACAGATGGATGACTTTTTTAGAGCCGATCAGACGACGGTTGACAGAAGGCATGACAAGAATGCGGCCTTCATTATTAGAAGGCTTGGGACTAAACCTGGAGGGCCGTATGGAGGGCCTTATGGAGATGTCAGATCATTTGTTGAGCTCTACACTCTCTGAATATGAAATCAAAGCTGAGTATAAAAGTGCCTGCCTGTTCAGGGGTTGTTTTTTCTAAGACAACAGCAGTTTCCATTGAGATTGAAAGCATATATTTAAGGGGAATGCATATATTCAAGGGGAAAGCATATATTCAAGGGGTGAGGTGGGAAGGTGAGTTGAATGACTTGATTTGAAAGGTAAATTTTTGGTAAAGATTTTAGAAACCAGTGGGTTAGAGAACTCCTCAGGACTAAGTTTCAGTTCTTTCCTTCTCAGTTATAGAATATACAGACTGTTGTTATTTTTTCTTTTAATGTGAAATATTTTCCATTTATAAATATTTCAAAGCTAAACACTCAGGTCAAAATCCCCGACTAAATTGTGAGCCCAGATTTGAAAATCTGTTTACCAATATGGTAGATATTTTCCTGTGATAGGAGAAGGCTAGTGTATATAACTTATTTCTAAAAATGCAGGATAGCCCTAACCGGTTTGGCTCAGTGGATAGAGTGTCAGCCTGTGGACTGAAGGGTCTTGGGTTCAATGCCAGTCAAGAGCACATACCTGGGTTGCAGGCTCCTCCCCACCCTGGGCCCTGGTCAGGGCATGTGCAGGAGGCAACCAATCGATGTTCTCTCTGTCTTTCCCTCTCTCTAAAAATCAATGGAAAAATATTCTCAGGTGAGGATTTAAAACACAGACACAAAAGCAATAAAAATGCAGGACATGCCAGTGTGTGAAAATTGAATGCCTGGCTTGCATATTACTAAAATTGATGACCCCTAGGAAGGGCTTGGGTTCTAAACAGGTACCTTTTCTAACCCTCCAGGGAGTTGTGTACAAACAGCAGTAGAGGGACAGGGTGGAATGCCTCTGATATCTGCTTGTCACTCACAAGCTGTGGGTCCTGGGATAGTGACTGGTCTCTGGGCTTCTTCTTTAAAAAAAAAAAAAAAAAAAAAAAAAAAAATATATATATATATATATATATATATATATATATATATATATATATATATTTTATTGATTTTTTACAGAGAGGAAGGGAGAGGGATAGAGAGTTAGAAACATCAATCAGCTGCCTCCTGCACACCCCCTACTGGGGATGTGCCCACAACCAAGGTACATGTCCTTGACTGGAATCGAACCTGGTACCCTTCAGTCTGCAGGCCGATGCTCTATCCATTGAGCCAAACCGGTTAGGGATGGGCTTCTTTTCTCATCTGAATTGATGCTGCCAATAGGATTGACCCCAAAGCTGTGCAAGGATTAAGTGTGTGGGGCGGCTTCAGTAAATGTTAGTTTACTTTTTATGTAAACACTTAAAATACAGATGAAGCGGTTACGGTGTTTACTTTTCACAAGTAAGTCCTTCATGTGTGACGTAGTCCGTCTTACTCAAAGTGGCATTTAGTAGGAAAGCAAATGTCAGTGGTGGGTGAAAGATGCACTGCTGAAGGGAAGGAGGGGAGACCTGGTCATGAGTTTTGTCCGGGTTTTATTTTTGAATTCACATACTGTTGGTGGGGAAGCAAATGAAAGTAAACGGAGGTCTGACCTTTACGAAGGGCAGCTTAGCGGTAGCCATCCTAGTGACTAACGCCCCGTGGTGACACTTCTGTAGAAATGTGCCCTACGTCGAATCCCAGCACCTACAAAGGGGTGTTTGTACCAGGTGATTCTTGTTTACAATAATAGCAGGAGACCGGAAATGAGCAAAAAGGTCTACCAGCTGGGAACTAGCAGAAACAGTGAACACTCAGGAATCGTGGTAGTTTACCGAGAAATAAGGATGCTCCCTGAGGATTTAGAAAAGATCCCCTAAATGCGTGAAGTCAGGACAGCAAGCATTTGTTCCTTGGCATTAACCCCCGCCCCCCTCCGGAGTTGTGGTGCCGGGCAGCCCAGGTGGGTTGGTAAGTGGAGAAGAAGATGTGGTTTCCTTTCTCCTTTAAAACTTTATGAAGCGTTTTTCAAGCTATTTCCTGCAAAAAGTGTTCTCTGGGTCCCTCCTTCCAAAAGAGAATACGTTCAAGTAACCCTTATTTTACTTCATAACGGCCCCCTAAGCTCACTCATATAAATAGTTGATGTACCTCTTTTGCTAAAAATGTCTGCCTCCAATGGGCAAGCCACCAGTTATTATAGCCCATCCCCCCCTTATCCCCGGTTTTGCTCTCTGCCATTTCAGTTACCCGTGGTCAGCTGGGTCTGCAATGATTACATGGAAAAGCCCAGACATAAACAATCCATAGGTTTTAAATGGTGCACCAGCCACGTGGCATAAATGAAGTCTTGTGTCACCCGGCTCTATTCTACCTGGGCTGTGAATCATCCTTAGTCCAGCCTGTTAGTCACTTAGTAGCTGTGTTGGTCATTAAATCAGCTGTTGTGGTACCACAATACTGTGTTCAGATAACCCTCATTTTATTTCATAACAGCCCCAAACTCACTCATATGACTTCTATTACCATCTATTGTTATAGTTGTTCTGTTTCATTATTAGTTATTGTTGTTCACCTCTTACTGGGCCTAATTTGTAAATTGTCTCCTGGGTATGTCTACAGAGGAGAAAACATAGTATATAGAGGGCTCGGTACTGTTCGTGGTTTCAGGCATGTTCCATCATCTTGGAACATAATCCCCTCGGATAAGGGAGGACTATTCTAATCATCTCAGGTTTGGAGGCTGTTGTGGGATGTCCTCTTCCATGAAACCCCGCCGTGCCTCTCTGAGAGGGGCGAAGGAAGTAGCAGACAGTCTCACTTTCTTCATCGAGGGGATTCTTCTACTGTCCAACTCATTTAAGGAAAAAGGACGCTGGGTAAGGTCTCCTGGAGTCATCTTGCCTGAGAAGGAACTTGGTGAACCATTCAAAGTCTCAGCTCAGTGGGCAGCAGCGTCTTATCCCAGTTTTGGGGGGGAGTGTTGAATTATGGCTGTCCCCAGTAGATCATTACAATGCCTATTTAAATTGTGAAACAGACCCGGGGGTGCTTTGGTGTCACTGAGTTACAGCGGGGGGAAGGTTCCAAGAATAGACATGCGTTGCTGTTGGCAGGCTTCAAAGAGCCTCCAGAGGGCCCGTGCTTCAGAGAAAAGGCCACGCTGAGCCTCCGTGGTTATGACTGCTCCTAGGTCCGGGCAGGGGACTTCTCTTTTCTTAACACGCAGCGGAAGGGAAATATCACGATGGGTGTCTAAATTAATGAGTCTTGTTTCTTTATGCCTGGGCTTATCTAGTTTTTCCATCTAAATATCCCAAACTTCTGAGAGCGAACTTACTTAGGGATCTGACGATGAATCCTGAGCCTGCCCAGGTGATATTTCGGAGGGGATTGGGGGTAGAAGGCATTTTATGTCTTTTTTTTTTTTAATTCCTATAAATCTGTCTTCTTCTCTACAATATTTCTGGCTTTGACTTTCAAATGGAAAAATACTGTCTTAGTCTGCTCCGACAGCTTAGAATACCATCTACTGGGTGGCTTTCTCACAGATCCTCATTTCTCAGAGTCCTGAAGCTGGGATTTCCCAGGTCAAGGTGCCAGCAGATTCCAGTGAGAGCCTGCTTTCTGGTTCACCCACAGTTGCCTGTCCCCGTGTCCTCACATGCAGGAGGGGAGAGCGAGGTTCCTGTGGTGTCTCTGATAGAAGGGCACTAATCCCATCCAGGATGGTCCCACCCTTATGACCTGCTCACCTCCCAAAGATATTATCACATTGGGGATTAGGTTTCAACATGTGAATTTTGGAGGGACACGAACATTCAGTCTATGTAGCAGGCATTTTATCTGTAATACTGCTTCTTCCTTCTCCCGCCCCACAATCTTTTAATAAAATTGATGCTAAAATAATGTGGCTTCCCTGACCCCAGCACACTTCTGGGTCCTCCCCAAGACTAGTCCTACAGTATCCAGTACTCATTCTCATCGGTCGATAGTCCCAAAGGAAGTCCCACGGGACCAAGTGGCAGGCTATTCTGGATCGAGCATTTCAACCCACTCAGCAGAGGGACGTTACTCTCCCAGGAGCAGTGGTGGTTAATGGCCTCAATCAGGATGGAGGCTTCGCAGGATCCGAGAAATAAGCCGGCTGGGGACAGGTGGCTTAGGACCTTCTCAGGAACATGGGTCTGCTCCCCACGATGCACAGGCAGCCAGGAGAGGTGGCAGGGCCCCCCACCTCCACTCTGCCCATCCGCTGGCTCCGAGGCAACGTGACATTGAAACGGGTCTTCCTGATGCCTGGTTTCCCCCAGGCCACCATTGCCAAAGGAGATTTTAAAGGTGTGCCGACTCTTGCCGAAACCAGTTTGGCTCAGTGGATAGAGCGTCGGGCCTGTGGACTGAAAGTTCCCAGGTTCGATTCCGGTCAAGGGCATGTACCTTGGTGATGGGCACATCCCCAGTAGGCAGCTGATCGATGATTCTCTCTCATCAATGTTTCTAACTCTATATCCCTCTCTCTTCCTCTCCGTAAAAAATCAATAAAATATATTATTTAAAAAAAAAAAGTGCCGACTCTGAAACACTGATGCTAGAAATACCCGTTTCAAAAAAATGCCTCTGCTCCTATCTCACCTGCCCGGTGAATAAAACCCTGTCTGAATGCTTTCACTTGCCATTTCCAAGTGCCCCACAATGCAGCTCCAACTACCCTTGTCCACCCCCACCCCACCCCCAATCTCACTGCCGTCCCAAGGGTTGCCAACCTCCTGGCCTTTTGCCCACATCCTGAAAGCAGGAGGGTGCCAGTCGCAGCATCATCTCTGCCTGGAGCGGGGCTGCTCAGAGGGAGGCCGTGGTCTCCCTGAAGACGTGAGGCCGATCCGAGCCCCCAGGGCACTTATTGATTCTCCTGGAGGAGCCTCGGCATTTCGTGAAATGATTGCACATTCTTGGCCCTCTCCCCGGCCCGGGCTCCACTGTTCTTTCCTGTTTGTTTAGCTCCCTGGCCACACTGAGCATCCTTCAGGGGGTAGCGCTGTGTCATCATTATATGCCTCAGCCTTGTGCATGCTCGTCCGTCTGGTTGTCCTGGTGCCGGGGGACCTCCTTGAGCCTCGTTGGGCTGACGGGAGAATGAGGAGATAGAGCTTTACACAGATGTGCTGTAGTAAGTGCATTCCAGGAAAACGAGTTTACGTGGAACCTCAATTAGAAGTGATGATTCTCTCCAAAAGAGTTCTTTGTTTTCTTTCCCCCCCAAAATAGTTTTATGCATCTTCTTTTGAATAGTACTTTTCGGAGGCTTTTAAAATACATTTTGATGTATAGCAACTTGATAACATCTTTTAGGAAAGATCTCTTAAAACCTTGGGGCTCACTTATATTTGAAAATGTAGTTGTTGGTGCATTTTTGAAAATATATACTAAAAGTAAAATATTGATGACTGCCACATTTTAAAATATATATATTTTATTGATTTTTTTTTTACAGAGAGGAAGAGAGAGGGATAGAGAGTTAGAAACATAGATGAGAGAGAGACATTTATCAGCTGCCTCCTGCACACCCTCTACTGGGGATGTGCACGCAACCAACGTACATGCCCTTTTACTGGAATTGAACCTGGGACTCTTCAGTCCTCAGGCCGACGCTCTATCCACTGAGCCAAACCAGCTAGGGCGACTGTCACCTTTTTAAATAAAACTCAATAAGAAAAAGACTACCCAATTCAAAAAATGGACAAAGGGTCTGCATGGACATTTCTTCAAAGATATACAAATGGCCAATAAGGACATAAAAAGATGCTCTCTCTATGTATATAATTTCCAAGAGGGAAAGATTTGAAGCACTTTTACCAAAGTGTTAGCGCGCAGTCGTATTCTCTGAATGATAAAAGAGCATGAATGATTTGTTTTTTTAACGCTTTTCTGGATTTTCTGAGTTTTCTGTCACAAATATGCTGCTTCTACAATTAAACCAACATTAGCAAACTGTGTAAGCTGTTGGGATGCACACGCTGAATCTGACAAATTGCTGCCCTGAAAACCCTGGTGAAACCACTGGGGCTCACTTTGAGGCCCGTCCAAGCCGATAAAAGCCGGGCCAGTGTGTCGCGGGAACCGTGTTTCAGCCAAAAGACTCAGCTGTCACAGATGCCGTAGGAGCCTTCGTGCAGCCCATGATGGCGGCCCTGTTGTCTTCTCTTGGCAGAGCCGAGGCTTGTCAAGCTTCTGAATGCCGGCTGGAATATGAAGCGCATGGAAAAGGCTACATGGGTTCAAGTGCCAGCAAATCCCAGCTTCCATCTGCGGTTGGCTTGCCTCAGTCAAGCATCACACTGTTCGCCACCAAACACAGTCGAGCATGTCATTGTGTTCACTGATGATGTCTTGGATATGACACCCAAAGCAAAGGCAACAAAGGCCTAAAATAGACAAATGGGACTGCGTCAAACTCCAAAACTTCTTCACAGCAGAGGAAACAAATCAGCAGAGTGAAAAGGCAACTTGTAGAATGGGAGAAAGGATTTGCAAATCAAATATCTGAAAAGGGGTCAATACCCAGACTCTATCATGAACTCTTACAACTCAACAACAACAAAATTCAGTTTAAACATGGGCAGAGGACTTGAATAGACTTTTCTCCAAAGAAGATATATTGATACTTATGATGGCGATGGGAGGAGACTTGACTTTGGCTGGTGAACACTAAGTACAATATACAGGTGATGTGTTATAGAATTGTACACCTGAAACATATAATTTTATTAACCAATGACACTCCAATACATTCTATTAAAAATGAAAAAAAAAATTTGCCCTAGCTGGTTTGGCTCAATGGATAGGGCATCAGCCTGCAGACTAAAGGGTCCCAGGTTCAATTTCCAGCAAAGGCACATGCCCAGGTTGTGGGCTTGATTCCCTCCCCCCTCCTAGTAGGGGGCATTCAGGAGGCAGCTGATCAATGATTCTCTCTTGTCACTTCATCTCTTTCCCTTCCTCTCTGAAATTAATGAATAAAATATATTTTTTTAAAAAAAAATTTTTTCAAAAAAATATATACTTACTAGAGGCCTGGTGCACAAATTCATGTACGGGTTGGGTCTGGCCAGCCTCCCAAATGGAGGCCTATCAAGCTAGGCCTGAGTTGGAGAAAGGGGACAGGGAAGGTTGGCTGGTCGGCCCTGCCCCCCAATCAGGGGAGGGAGGAAGGGTGGCGATTAAACTGGCCTGGGGGAGGGGTCACACACACACACACACACACACACCCGTTGGGCCAGTTGGCCAGCTCCAGTGCGTCCATAGCGACCAGTCATTCTGGTCATTCCAGCCTTCCGGTAACTTGGCTTTTATATATATAGATGGCCAGAAAGCATAAAAAGATGCTCAGCATCACTCATCCTTAGGACCAGTCTGTTTTGTTGGGGTCAGGTGTACTAGCTGACAGTGTAGTACTCTTTGATGATGTGTACTATTTGGAAGCAGACAGCTTGCCCAAGGGAAAGTCTCCTTGAAAATGTAGAGGTCAGGCTCGCCTTACTCTGAGGCTTGATACCCTGAGCTTGTTTTCAGAGGCCAGATGATTACCTTTCTCCATATCTGCCGCTGTGACTTCACTGACCATGGCCACCGGACCCCACTGAGCCTGGTCCAGCTGATGCCACCAGAGCAAAGGCTAATGGGGTGGAACAGATGTGTTGAAGGTTGCCTGTTCCCAGGTGTTTCCTGGATTGGCTGTCATGATTGATGCCCTCCTCCTAAATTCCCTTCTGTTTCCAACAAAAGACCTGATAACCCAGGAAACAGAATTAAGAAAGGGTGCAACAAAGGAGTGTAGATTCCTAAGAGGCGAGCCTGTCTGTCAGGGCCCTTTCAGTTCTGTGGAAGCCAGGAGACCTGCAAACTGTGAGGCCAAAACTCTCACTTGACTATGAGTCACAGTCGTACTTCCTGCCCCCGAGGCAGTTACATACCCAGAGAAGGACAGAGGCCAGAAAACAGCAGCCCAGACAGAGACTAATTCTCCACCTGAGGATTTGGCTTTTCACACCTGGCAGGTGTGGGGCAGGCGCTGGGTGTCTTTGGCGAAGGGAAGCATTTCACAATCCTCTTCGTTTGATTTTCACTTTGGTTCTTTTGAGATTGACAGTAAACGGCGGTTTGTGACTTTCGATATTGCATTGTTTATTTTATTATTTTTTAGAATGTATTTTTATTTTTTTCAGAGAGAAAGGGAAAGGGAGAGAGAGATAGAAACATCAGTGATGAGAGAGAATCATTGATTGGCTGCCTTCTGCACACCTCGCACTGGGGATCGAGCCTGCAACCTGGGCATGTGCCCTTGACTGGAATCGAACTGTAACTTCCTGGTCGACGCTCAAACACTGAGCCATGCCGGTCAGGCTGATATTACATTGTTTATCACAGACCTTTTGGTCTGATCTCCTCCCTCCCTGATGCCTCAAGGTAGGAAGAGAAAGGTGGAGCTGTCCCCGGTAGAAAGAAGCAGGCTCACCTGGGAGCAGTCCCCGCAGGAGACCTGCGATAAAGCAGAGTTGATTTCTTTCCTTGACCTCAGGCGGAGCTGTGGACCTGTGGGCAGTGCTGGGAGGTGCTGAAGCAGAAAGGAGGCCTCTATCTGCTGTGAGCTGTGGCTCCACCTTCCTCTTGGACAATGGCTTTGGCCACGGCCTTGCACTGCTCTGAGCCGCAATCTGCCTGTCTAAATGGGGACTAGGATGTCTGCATCGTTCCGCTGTCGTGTGGCCACATGAGAGGAGAGGGATGTGACTGGTTGTACCTTAGACAAGCACGAATGGTGGTACTTACAGGGAAGACAGCTATTGTCATTATGGGCTCACGTGTCTCTGTCCCAGGCAGCAGTAGCAGACACTTTGATGGTGACTCTCGCCTCCCCCTCATTCCTTTCTCATCCTTCCTATTGCTTCTTTTTTTTATATATATATATATATATATATATATATATATATATATATATATATATATATATTTTATTGATTTTTTACAGAGAGGAAGGGAGAGAGATAGAGATCTAGAAACGGTCGATGAGAGAACATCGACCAGCTGCCTCTTGCACACCCCCCACCGGGGATGTGCCCGCAACCAACGCACATGCCCCTGACCGGAATCGAACCTGGGACCCTTCAGTCCGCAGACTGATGCTCTATTGCTGAGCCAAACCGGTTTCGGCTCCTATTGCTTCTTTCCCAGGCGCCTTTCATCCATCCCTCTTTTGTTCCTTCAGAAATATCTTTTTTCCTTCTCATCTTTGCCTTTTACACCCCCACCCCTCACCAAAACCGAGGGGAACCAACATTCAAATAAATTTGCTTAAAGAAGCAAGAAGGGCTGGGAGCCAGTCTGGCCTCTGACCTCAAAGGGCTCCACACAGAGGCCTCGGGCTGCCACTGAATCCGGCTCTTCCTCCAGGCGTGCTGTCACCACACAATTTGCTCTCTTTTCTTGAAGAGGCTCATCGACGTGGTGAGGACTGGCTGCTGCTCTGCTTCTCAGTGTTTCACTGATTCATTGAAAATACTGAGGTTCATGTGTGTTCTTTGTGAGGCCTGAGAAGATCTTTGCTCATGTCGTTGTCATCCAAGATCCCTCTTAAGTCCCTGGTGCTGGGGCTGCGGGTGGCAGAGAGGGTCAGGAGGTGGGTTTCTCGAACTCCAGCTGCAGGGGGCGCTTAGGAAAGCACGGAGCTGGGTGCCTTCCCAGGGAGGCGGGTTCGGCAGAGCCGGTGGGCCCAAGCATCTGCATTTCTAACAGGCCCCTGTGGATGCTGACCCTCCTGCCCTGGGGACCACCCCCTTAGAGAAGCGAGGCTCGAAGGCAGAGGTTGGCAAATGACAGCCCACCAGCGATGCAGCCTGCCACCTGTTTTTGTAAACACAGCTTTTCAGCAGCTACTCCCGCCCATTTGCATGTTGTCTCTGTCTGCTTTCAGGCTGCAGTGGCAGAATTGAGTAGTTGTGACACATGCCATATGGCCCTCAGCGCTGACAGCACTGACAAGTTGGCCCTTCACAAAGCGTGCCAACTCTGCTCTGATGATTCCTCCGTACCCTGAGCCCCGTGGTTCTAATTATGGGCACAGGCTCGCCTTTCCTATGGGCACTAACCCACCTCCTGACCCTCTCTGCCTAAGTACGCTAGGACCCTCACTGCCAAGGTGCCCGCCCACTAAATCATGTTTCCTGGAAGAAAGGAAAAAAAAAAAAAAAGCATGAGACTTGAAGTCACTCTTTGCAGGTCGCAGCTTACCTTGTAGACCCTGCAGCCACCTAGATGGTGTGGTACCCACCTGAGGGAGGTACAAACTGAGGCCCGGAAGGAACATGGCCTAACCTGTGCTCCAAAAGCAAGTTCTTGACCGACCTAGGTCTTCCTTCCTTTCTACGTATCACAGTGCCCTTTGCATACAAGACCAAACGGATGGAACTTGGTGTAATGGTCATCTACTGCCGTGTAATAAATACGCCCAAACTTAAAACAGCAGTACATATGTATTACCATCACTCACAATGTCTGTGAGCCAGGAATTCAGAGTCAACCCGGCTGGGCAGTTCTGGCTCGGGTGTTTTCCTGACCATCAGTCAGATGTCTTCTGAGGACTGCAGTCATTAAGGCCTGATGGGGACGGGACAATCCACTTCCAAGGAAGTCACCCACCTGGCTCGCAGGTCGGGGCTGGCTGTCGGTGTGAGGGAGCCCTCCGTTCCTTGCCAGTGTGGGCCTCCCCACAAGATTGCTTGCAACTTCCCCAGAGCAGGCGATCGGAGATGGAGATAGCCAGGGGGAAGCTGTGTCCTTTTTGATGATCCAGCCTCCCAAGTCACACGCGTCATTTCTGCCAACGCTGCTCATCAGAACCAAGTCCCCATGTGCAAGAGAGGCCTGAATTCCGAGTGGCGGGTCAAAAGAAGTGTCGCCGTATTTTAAAACCAGCCCAGGATGCGGATTTCCATCCCATGGCTCGCTGGAAATATGAGGGTCCTGATGGATTGTCCCCGGTTGGTCATAGAATGTGAGTTCTACGCAAGACCAAGGTTGAGTCAGAATTACTAGCATGAGCCAAAACCGGTTTGGCTCAGTGGATAGAGCCTCGGCCTGGGGACTGAAAGATCCCAGGTTCGATTCTGGTCAATGGCATGAACCTTGGTTGCAGGCACATTCCCAGTAGGGGGTGTGCAAGAGGCGGCTGATCGATGTTTCTCTCTCATCGATGTTTCTCTCTATCCCTCTCTCTTTCTCTCTGTAAAAAACCAATAAAATATATATATATATATTTTTAAGATATATTCGAGATATATATATCCTATATATATATATCTTAAAAATATATTAAGATATATATTAATATATATATTTTTTAATATATATATAAAAATATATTTTAAAAATTTTTTTTTTAAGAATTACTAGCATGACCCACACCTCAAGCTTCGTTCTGCTCTGAAGCACCCAAGGGCACCTGAGGAATCAGGGAGGGCCAGAGGGGGCACCTACCTCATGAAAGTGGGAAGAAGCCGAAACCGGTTTGGCTCAGTGGATAGAGCGTCGGCTTGGGGACTGAAGGGTCCCAGGTTCAATTCCGGTCAGGGGCATGTACCTTGGTTGCGGGCACATTCCCAGTGGGGGGTGTGCAGGAGGCAGCTGGTCAATGATTCTCTCTCATCGATGTTTCTAACTCTCTATCCCTCTCTCTTCCTTTCTGTAAAAAATCAATAAAATATAAAAAAAAAAAAAAAAAAAAAAAAAAAAGTGGGAAGAAGACCAAGTAGTTTGAAATCCCCCTGGTGGCTCAGGCATGCTCCTCCCAGATGCTGGTCCCCCTCCTATTTGAGAGCTGCTTATCTAACACCATCTTCCGCCATTTCCCAGGTTGGTACTGGGCCTAAAGAGGCCAAGTTCCTTATCAGAGAAAGCAGCAGAGCCCGAGCCTCCTCGGCCACCCTGGTCGGCCCTCCCCACAGGCCCTTCTGTAGAGGGTCAAACATGCTTCAGTAGACACTTTGCAGAGGCACCAGGAGGCCATGAACTTGCGGGTGAACTCTGCCCTCCCAAGTCTTTCTGTTAATGAATCCTTATCTCGGCCAGCCGATAGCCTTTCTCCTCCGATCTGTCTCCAGGCAACGTGTAGTCCTCACGGGTGAGAGTACCAGACCGAGTTTATCCTTCCTCATCCCGCCACCTCTGTGGAATGCGCCATGAATGGAGGAACTCATCCAGGCAGCTGGTCAATTCTGACCATCGCTGAGCAGGGACTGGCACGCCTTCATCCTTCATAAGCAGAATTTGGCCGCCCTCTAGTGGATACATGGGGAAGGTCGCCGTGCTTGCCGAATAGAATCCTGGTGGAGATGCCTGGCTGGAAGATTCCCCTTGCCTCCAGGAGGGAAGTGCCTGGCCGGTGTGGGGAGCCATCTGTTTGAGCAGGCTGTGGCTCCCGGATGGTGCAGGGAAGGGAGACACGCTTTTGTCCTTCATCTTCACTGGCTCGATGTATTAATAGTCTGGTTTAGCCCGGCTGGCATGGCTCAATGGTTAAGACGTCACTGTTCGATTCCTAGTCTGGGCACGTGCTCAGGTTGTGGGCTCGATCCCTAGTAGGAGGTATGCAGGAGGCAGCCAATAAATGATTCTCATCAATGATGTTTCTCTCTCTCTCTCTCTCTCTCTCTCTCTCTCTCTCTCTCTCTCCTCCCTTTCTTTCTAAAATCAATAAAAATATGTATTTTTTTAAAAAGGAACTGTCACCCTAACCGGTTTGGCTCAGTGGATAGAGTGTTGGCCTGCGGACTGAAAGGTCCCAGGTTCAGTTCAGGTCAAGGGCATGTACCTTGGTTACAGGCACATCCCCAGTGGGGGGTGTGCAAGAGGCAGCTGATCGATGTTTCTCTGTCATCGATATTTCTAACTCTCTATCCTCTCTCTTCTCTGTAAAAAAAATCAATAAAATATATATTAAAAAAAATAAAAAAGAAACTGTCATGCATAGAGCATATTTCTCATCATGTCAATTTTAGAAAACACACATCATTCTGTCCTAAAGAAACTGAGGCAAAGAAGAGTTTGCTGATTTGGGGCATGCTGTGATATTGTGTAGCACAGTCATTAAAAGCTTAAACTAAGTTATTTAACTCAAGGTGCCTCGGTTTCCCTGCAAAACAGTCATGATAAAAGTCATTTCGGAGGGCAGCTGTGAGGTTAAATGAGGTGAGGCCTGCATGTAATGCATTCTGTACTCTGTAATAGATATTATGCTATGACTGTTTCCTGGGACTTGAGCACATGGTAGTTACTCAATAAATATTGGTTAAATAAATGAAAGTTATTTGCCCAGCCATACAGCTGGTAAGAATTCAGAGCTTTAGCCCTAGCTGGTTTGGCTCAGTGGATAGAGCATCGGCTTGCGGACTGAAGGGTTCCGGGTTTGATTTCAGTCAAGGGCACATGCCCAGGTTGCTGGCTCTATCCCCAGTAGAGGGCATGCAGGAGTCAGCCAATCAATGATTTTCTCTCATCATTGATGTTTCTAACTCTTTCTCCCTCTACCTTCCTTTCTGAAATAAATATGTATATATACATTTTAAAAAATATATTTTATTCATTTTTTACAGAGAGAAATGGAGAGGGGTAGAGAGTTAGAAACATCTATGAGAGAGAATCATTGATCAGCTGCATCCTGCACACCCCCTACTGGAGATGTGCTCTCAACCAAGGTACATGCCCTTGATGGGAATTGAACCTGGGACCTTTCAGTCCGCAGGCCAACGCTCCATCCACTGAGCCAAACCAGTTTCAGCTATATATATATATTTTTAAAGGAATTCAGAGTTTGAATATTTCTCCCAGGCCATTTCACCATGGGAGACTCACATTACCCAATGGTCTCTGTCTCAGAGTCTCAGCTTTGCCTGCACCACACACATTCTGCTGACTCGCAGCCACTCGTTTACATCTCAAACTTCCTCTGACCACGCAGATTGGATGGGCCCTTCGGCTCTACATTCTCCTCTCAGCCCCGTTTCCTTTCATAGGACTTTGTCACAGTGTGTGGTAAGATACCCATGGATGTACCTTCTCCAGGGGCAGAGACTGTGTCCATTTCCCTTCATGCTCGTCTACCTGTGAGGGTTTGGGATGAATGAACGTTGCCAGGTGCGCTTTATGAAACACCCGTCAGGAGAACAGCAGCTAGGCACGGTCATGCCGTTGGGTTCCCTCGTCACAGGGCACAGAAGAGTAACTCTACGGTAGCTGATTCCCAACTCGGTAAATGATCGAAAGCCCAGTGAGGCATTTCAGAGGTGTGCTGAGCTCACCTGGTACAGCGCAGCTACCCTAGGCAATGCCAACTGGGAACAGCGGGAGCCGAGCTCCTGGGGCAGCCTCGTTCATTGTCAGGAGTCACCTGTCTGTTTTCAAGACTGAAATACAGATGCAGTCATGGGGCTCGTGCCAGTCAAGGCTAAGGCCAGGTACGTCGGCCAGCTGTGGGCTACAGCAGTGTTGCGTTTCCTGCCCCATCAGCAGGGCCTAGAGAAACCCCTGGCTCGTTGCAAACGCTCAGAAGAGACCCTTCAGGCGGGTCCCCTTGGCAGCAGAATAGCTGTCATGCAGCTCACCGGCTGCACAGACTGGCTGTACAGGCGTCTTCCCAGGCAGACTTACTGTGTCTCCTGTTTGACTGTTAAAAGTCTAAGACATCTGCGCTTCAGTCCCGAGGCTGTTCACGGGCATGTGAACGCAAAGGGCAAAGGAGAGTGGAGGGATCAGCTCACTGAGTCTCCAGAGAGGACCATTGATTATTTTCAATTAAAAATGTTTCTTCTAGCCGAAACCGGTTTGGCTCAATGGATAGAGCGTCGGCCTGCAGACAGAAGGGTCCCAGGTTCGATTCCGGTCGGGCATATACCTTGGTTGCAGGCACATACCCAGTAGGGAGTGTGCAGGAGGCAACTGATCAATGTTTCTCTCTCATGGATGCTTCTAACTAGGTATCTCTCTCCCTTCCTCTCTGTAAAAAATAAATAAAATATGGGTGTGTTTTTTAAGTGTTTCTTCTTATGTTCAGTTGGCATGGTTCAGTTGAGTGTCAACCTATGAACCAAGAAGTCACAGTTCGATTCCTGGTCAGGGCACATGCCCAGGTTGCAGGCTCAATCTCCAGTGAGGGGCATGTGGGAGGGACCTGATCGATGGCTCTCTTTCATCGTCGATGTTTCTATTTCTCCCTCTCCCGTCCTCTTTGAAATCAGTAAAAAAAAAAAAAAAAAAAAAAAAAAAAAATGTTTTTTTAAAAAAATTTTTCTTCTTAGATAGATATTTGGTACCTTTCAAGCGCAAGCACTTGCATTGCATAGCACAAGGCAATGATGAAAATCTGTTTGTGATGACCCTGGGCCGTCAAAAGGGTTGGCCCTGTTGGGAACACTGTACTTAATGGTAAAAGGGAGATACATACAGAAACGGCATTCAGCGGAGCTCATTATCCTATTGTTCAGGACGAGGTTGGAGTAGAGACCTTGCCGGGCACTAAACAATAGGAATCTTTAGCTTGATAAAGGGTATTCACCACCTACTCATAACAGACATCGTACAAATGGAAAACATCCAAGTGAACAATGGCTTCAAGTAAAATAAGGGTGCTCGCTGTCACTTGTGCTCTGGAAGATGGTTCTGGAGATTATAGTTATTGCAATCGTACACGAAAAGAAACAGGTTTAAGTATTGGAAAGCATCCAAAGTACCCTTCATTATCACGGGTACCGTAGTCAGATACTGCTAGGACAGTGGTTGGCAAACCGCGGCTCTCGAGCCACATGCGGCTCTTTGGCCCCTTGAGTGTGGCTCTTCCACAAAATGCCACGGCCAGGGCGAGTCTATTTTGAAGAAGTGGCGTTAGAAGAAGTTGAAGTTTAAAAAATGTGGCTCTCGAAAGAAATTCCAATCGTTGTCCTGTTGATATTTGGCTCTGTGGGCTAATGAGTTTGTCGACCCCTGGCCTAGGATGCTGCCTTCCCTCCAGCTTTTCAGGTCTCTCTGCAGCATGGCCTTCCCTGACTGACTTCCTGCTGCAAGGGCCTGCCTCCCTGTTACAGTCCCTTATCGCCTTCTGTTTGCCTTTGTGGCATTTCTTTCCTGTCTGCATTAATCCAAATACTTCTCCCCACCGACTTCACCTAGAGTTTGTGCCCCGTTCTGTCCCTGGGGCCTGGAAGCTGGAAGCCGGGCACAGGTTAGGTGCTCTCAGTGGCCAGCCAAAGGAGTGAAAGCTCCGCTCCTCGCGTTGTGATTGAAAGCACTCGAGTATTCTGTCCCCTATACAACAGAAATGCAGTCCTTTGTCCCCAGCCGCTCAGCAAGCTGGCACTTGCAGCCAGAGCCCGTCCTGGCCCCCCCCCCTTCCCCCCCCCCCCCCCAGGCTGCCTTCTGGGAGGTCTGGTTTAGATACTAACTTTTCCCTTTTTCTTATTGTTTTGCTGTTTTTGCTTTGTCTCTTGTTTTGTTGGATGCTAACTTCTCGTGGCTCAGGAATAAAGTCCTCCTGGTCCTTGGAAGGCGCTGGGATGTGAGAGGCGTCCCTCGCTCTGGCCTTCCTGAGTTCGGGACTAGAGGTGCCTGGGATTCAGGCCCATTTCTTCCCCTCGATGAGGTCCCCCTGTTGTCGGGGGTGACACGGGTTTGGCTCTGGGTTTGGTCTTGCTCCTCAGCAGTGGCGAAGCGTGGATGACTGCCGCTGGATAGACCTGTGGCTCGTGTTAGCACGCTGAGGGCCGCGCCGGTCTCGCCCAGCCTCCCCTCTGAGGGCTCCCAGGCCACCTGTGAGGGGGGCGGCCTAGCAGGTGCCAAATCCTTAGTGGTTCATCCCCTGAGAGCCGATCAGTCCCAGGTCCACCTCACGTGGGCCTGCAGTCTTGTTCCCTAGGCGGGTATCGAGTGAGCAAATGCTAGCCACAGATGAGTGTTGTTTTGCCCCTTATGATGTTTTGTTTGTTTGTTTGTTTGTTTTTTAATATATTTTTATTGATTTCAGAGAAGGGAGATGGATGGAGAGAGAGAAACATCAATGACGAGGAAGAATCATTGATTGACTGCCTCCTGTAGCACCCCCCTGTCAGGGATCAAGCCCACAACCCAGGCATGTGCCCTTGACCAGAATCAAACCCGTGATTCTTCAGTCCTCAGGCTGACGCTTTGTACACTGAGCCAAACCAGCTAGGTCCCCTCGTGATGTTTTAAAACTCTTGTAAGTGCCAACATTTAAAAGTCAAGATGATCCCCCTACCAGCGTGGCGCAATGGTTAAGCGTCGGCCTGTGAACCAGGAGGTCACAGTTCGATTCTCAGTCAGGGCACGTGCCCAGGTTGCGGGCTCGATCCCCCATGGCAGCCAGTCAGTGATTCTCTGTTTCTGTCTCTTTCTCTCCCTCTCCCTTCCTCTCTGAAGTCAATAAAAATATACTTTAAAAAAATAAATAAAAATAGCCGAAACCGGTTTGGCTCAGTGGTAGAGCGTCGGTCTGCGGACTGAAAGGTCCCAGGTTCGATTCCGGTCAAGGGCATGTGCATTGGTTGCAGGCACATCCCCGGTAGGGGGTGTGCAAGAGGCAGCTGGTTGATGTTTCTCTCTCATCGACGTTTCTGGCTCTCTATCTCTCTCACTTCCTCTCTGTAAAAAAACAAACAAACAAAAACAATAAAATATATTTTTAAAAAATATTTAAAAAATAAATAATAAATAAAAATAGAAGTCAAGATGACCATGTAGAAACTTGAGTTTCTGTTCCCCCCACCCCGAGGGGGGGGGGGGCAGATTGGGGATTGGAGCTGAGAAGAAATTGGTCCTTAAAACAAAACAGGTTTTTTTTGTTCTTTTTTTTCCAAAACCGGTTTGGCTCAGTGGATAGAGCATTGGCCTGCAGACTGAAAGGTCCCAGGTTCCATTCCAATCAAGGGCACATCCCCAGTAGGGGGTGTGCAGGAGGCAGTTGATCAATGTTTCTAACTCTCTATCCCTCTCCCATTCTTTCTGTAAAAAACCAATAAAATATATTTTAAAAAAACAAAACAAAAAAAACCAAGACAGTTTTTCTTGGTTGCCAGGGTCTCTATCCAGCCTACTATGTTCATTTATTTTACCTTCCTGGCCTTTGTAGGCATGTAAATTAGTTTGTAATCCCTATTATACTTGTGTAAAAGTCATGTATGTATGTGTGTGTGTGGCTGAAAGATGTCACTGACTCTCGGTAATGATTTTTTCCCCTCTGTCTTCTTCTTTTTCTTTTCTTTCTCCTTCCTCCTCCCTGCCCCACTGCCTCCATCGTTTCACAGATCCTGGGACTGCTGGTATGGACACTCATCGCCGGGACCGAGTACTTCCGGGTCCCCGCCTTCGGCTGGGTCATGTTTGTCGCCGTGTTTTACTGGGTCCTCACCGTCTTCTTCCTCATCCTCTACATAACGATGACCTACACCAGGATCCCCCAGGTGCCCTGGACAACCGTGGTAAGGGAGCCGGGCATGCTTCGGGCCCATGGCCCACTAGGGAGGATGGAAAGTAGTCCTCCATTGGTCGATTCTGCATTTTTTTTTTAATTTCTTTATTGATTAAGATATCACATATTTGTCCTCATCTCCCCATTCCTATCCTCCACCCCCTATTGTCCTTGACCACAGGTTAGGCTCATATGTATGCACACAAGTCCTTTGGTTGATCTCTCCCTTTTATCCCCACCCTCCCTCTGAGGTCCAACCGTCTGGCCCATGGCTCCTTGTCTCTGGGTCTGTTCTTGTTCCTCAGTCCATGTTGTTCACCATTTCTCCCAGATGAGTGAGGTCATGTCCTACTGGAAATACCCTTATGAGAACCGAAAATGAGACAAGCAATCATGGTTATGCTGAAAGGCAAATGACTCAGTCTGTAGTGAGTTTCTGGGCCAACAGTTCTGAGATGAGACCCAATTTCCATGTCAAACAGTTCCCCATGTGTACATTGTCAGCAATGATATTTCAGTTCTGGATGGTGGACACATGGTGGTAATGCAGGTCCGACCCTCTCTGGTTTGGTCCTGGGCAACCTGCAGTGACGCCCAGCGGCTGACTGCTGTTATGGCACGGTTCTAAGAACTTGCAGTGGCCCGAGGAGCTGACTTAAAGGCCCTCCCTGCCTAGAGCAAGGGGCCTGCTTTGGGCCAGCGCTCTCCGGGGTGGGGCTCCTGCTGGGGGGGGAGGGTGGCCGTGGGCTGAGGCCCTTCTCACTGGAGGCACCGGTCCCAGCCAATACGTCGCCATGGCTGAATTGGATGAAATGAGGATCAAGAGCAAACTGCAGGAGCCTGGGTGTGTTGGGGGGAAAGGAGGGGTGTCTGGGTGCGCTGTGAAGGAGATGATATAAAACCCTCCCCTCCCCCAAAACACGGGGGAGCTGCCTTCTCAGAGCCCCTGTCCTCACGTGTCCAGAGGAGCCACCTTCCCACAGTGCAGTCAGTCCTGCCCAGACCTCCCCAGGCTCCCTGAACACGCCAGCGTCTGTCTCCCCAGGGCCTGTGCTTTAACGGCAGCGCCTTCGTCCTGTACCTCTCGGCCGCGATCGTGGATGCATCGTCCGTCGCCCCCGAGAGGGATGGCCACAACTTCAACAGCTGGGCGGCCTCCTCGGTGAGTGGACCCCCTCCTCCCTCGGGGGAGCGGGAGGAGGACAGCGGCGTTGTCGGCCGGAAAAGGCGCTGCCTGCCGTCGGACACACTGGCCATTAGCTGACTGGTTTGCAAGCCTATTAAATCGGTGAGGCGGTGCTAGCGTGAAAGCCAAATGGCTGGGATCAAGTAAGTAGCTGAGGGAGAAAAAAGTATGCGAGGCATTCCAAGAATCGTTCTACCGACTGCAGTTCCGTGGGGAGAGACTTGCAGAGAATGAGCCCGCTGCGGTTCTCTTTGTTTGGCTTTGAGTAGGAATGTCTGTGGATGCCTTGAGGATGCATAGAAAAATAAACATACACCCACAAAGACGGTTCCTTTCGGGGCCTGTGACTGGGTGATGAGTGTGGCATGAGGGGCTTCTTTTTAAAAATATATATATATTTTATTGATTTTCACAGAGAGGAAGGGAGAGAGGATAGAGAGTTAGAAACATCAATGAGAGAGAGACATCGACCAGCTGCCTCCTGCACACCCCCTCCACCGGCGATGTGCCCGCAACCAAGGTACATGCCCTTGACTGGAATCAAACCTGGGACCTTTTAGTCCGCAGACCGACGCTCTATCCACTGAGCCAAACCAGCTAGGGCTGTTCAGTGTGCAGTTTTAAGCCAGTAAGTGTGTATTTTTTCATTTAAAAACTTCCTTGAGAGAGTTTGTCTAATACTGACCTTAAAATATCCCACCCGCAAAAGAGGTGTTGGTGGGGGGAGCAGGGGAGGGCCAGAGGGGTCACGTTACAGCTGGTTGATGGTACATGGGTGTTCCTTGTATTCTTCACCCACGTTTCCAAATGGCGGGGTAAAGGGAGAAAGCACGGGGCCCACGAGGTTAAACACCACCCCGTGGCGGCCCCAGGCTCGTGGCGTGAATCTGCCCAACTGGGTGGAGGTTGGTTGCTCCAACTCACCATTCACACCGCACCTCTCCCAGGGCTCATCCCTTCCTCCTGCTGCCTGACCCACTCACGGTAACTGAGCCCATGGGAATCCAAGGGTAACCCGGGTTTAAAATGGCCCATACAGCCGAAACCGGTTTGGCTCAATGGATAGAGCGTTGGCTTGGGGACTGAAGGGACCCGGGTTCGATTCCGGTCAAGGGCATGTACCTTGGTTGCGGGCATATCCCCAGTAGGGGGTGTGCAAGAGACAGCTGATCGATGACTCTCTCTCATCGATGTTTCTATCTCTCTCCCTTCCTCTTTGTACAAAATCAATAAAAAATATATTTTTAAAATGGCCCATACAGTAGTCCCCGTGGTTTTACTTTCTGCATTGTGTCATCCCCACAGTCAACCACGGTCCAAAAAAAACCTCAAATAAAGAATCCCAGAAATAAACAATTCGTATGTTTTAAACTGCACACCATTCTGAGTATCATCATGGAATGTTACACCATCCCACTCTCTCCTGCCCAGAATATGAATCATCCTTTTGTCCCTCATATAAGCTCCCTGCCCCTTAGCAGCTTTCTTGGTTATCAGGTCAAGAGAGAGAGAGAGACAGAGAGACAGAGAAAGATATATCACATTCACGTAACTTTTATTACAGAATGCTGTTGGAATTGTTCCATTTTTATGATCAGTTACTATTATTAACCTCTTACTGGGCCTAACTTACAAATTAAACTCTGATAGGTGTATATGTGTAGGGAAAAACATAGTCTATATTGGGTTTGTGCCATCCACAATTTCCGGCATCCCCTGGGTGTCTTGGAATGTATCCCCTACAGAGAAGGGGAACTACTGTACAGAATTGGAAATACCAGGTGCTTTTCTCAGATGCACACCACCATATTCGCCCCTAAGTGAGTCACACCCCAGGGTTATTTGAGCAAAACGGTAAACTTTCCAGATATGCTCCAAAAAAAAAAAAAAATAATAATAATAATAATAATAATAATAATAAAAGAGACAGAAATCATTTCAGAAGGAAGTTGATTGAACCAAGAAAGCCTGGAGTCAAGGAATGCTGTGGGTGCATGATCCAATGGAGGTGAAAGGATAGCGTTTGCTGATTACAACGTGCTCTAAACCTCGTGTCTATTCTGCTTTGTTCTCTCCAGTTCTTCGCCTTCCTGGTCACCATCTGCTATGCTGGGAACACGTATTTCAGTTTCATAGCGTGGAGATCCAGGACCGTCCAGTGACCAGCCATTTTGAGAATTATGAGGGCGGGGTGCGGAGGGAGGAAGCCTCTCTCTGTAAAAACTGCTGTAGGTATACTGTACATTTCCAGAGAATTGTATTTAACTAATGTTTTTATATACTTAGTTAAATTTTGCTCACCGTTGGCTTGTTACCATGAAACGGGGCCCTTATTTGCAAAGAGCTCTATAGAGTGTAATGACCTCTTCAAGATCTTGTCAGGTGTCTTCGTAGACTGTTATTATTATTATTATTATTTTCTTAGATGATGTGTACATGGATAACATGCTAACATGAAGAATGTGTCAAGTTTGTAAAATTTTAACTTTTAAAATGCCACTTTTTTTTTTTTTTTCGATTAAATGTTTCAAAATCTTGGATGATGTTTTGTTGATTTGGGGAAGGAGACCAAGGTGGACTGCTCTCCTCCATCCTCTCAGGGCTGTCCAGGCACGATATGGCTAGGAGACACTTGTTCATGGCCGCTAGGCTGGGGGGGCAGGAGAGAGCCATCTCCCCAGTTCTGGGGATCGTTGGTGTCCATGATTCTCACGTGCTCATCACAGGCCCGGAGAGCACTGAAGGAGACACTGGCCTGGGCGTGTGGCTGAGTCCAGTGAGTGATGTGTGAGTGGTACTCTTGCTCCTGATACCTATTAAAAATCAGTGCATAGCCATTAAAGGGATAAATACTCACATGTACCTTCAGGTCCTCTTGCTGACCAGTGACACATGGACCATATTTTGTGGGAAATAGCAGACTGGAAGCTCTCGCCTCCAGTCTCCAGCACTTCTGCTTTTCTCCTCCTCCTCCTCCTCCTCCTCCTCCTTCTCCTCCTCCTCCTCCTCTTCTTCTTCTAAAAATATATTTTATTGATTTTTCACAGAGAGGAAAAGAGAGGGATAGTTAGAAACATCGATAAGACAGAAACATCGATAAGACAGAAACATCGATTAGCTGCCTCCTGCACCCCCCCACACACACACTGGGGATGTGCCCGCAACCAAGGTACATACCCTTGACGAAATCAAACTTGGGACCCTTCAGTCCGCAGGTCAACGCTCTATCCGCTGAGCCAAACCGGTTCCGGCATTTTTCTTCTTTTTTTTTAATATATATTTTTATTGATTTCAGAGAGAAAGGGAGAGGGGGAGAGAGAGCTAGAAACATCGATGATAAGAGAGAATCCTTGATTGGCTGCCTCCTGCACACCCCACAATGGGATCAAGCCTGGGTCCCTTCAGTCCACAGGCTGACTGACACTATCCGCTGAGCCGAACGGGCTGGGGCTCCAGCACTCCGGCTCTGACATGTGGATGCTCGATATTGCCCGCCACAAGGCAGATGTGCCCTGAGAGGAAGTGCTCTTCGGCGGGAGGGCTCTTGCTGCCGCAGTGTATCTCGGGTGATTTTTCAACACAGGCTTCTTGTGAAAAACAAAAAACCACAGAAACGTTAGTGGAGTGGATGACAGTGGAGCAGGTTTCAGCCACATTCCCGCTCTGCAGACGTGACCCTGGGACCTCTGCTCTTCTGCTCTCGGTTAACAGAGCTGTTGCTTTCTGTTTGTGTTATTTTTACATATATATTTTTAAATATATATTTTATTGATTTTGTACAGGAGGAAGGGAGAGAGATAGAGAGTCAGAAACATCGATGAGAGAGAGTCATCGATCAGCTGCCTCCTGCACACCCCCTACTGGGGATAGGCCCGCAGCCAAGGTACATGCCCTTGACCAGAATCCAACCCGGGACCCTTCAGTTCCCAAGCCGATGCTCTATCCACTGAGCCAAACTGGTTTCGGCTATTTTTACATATTTTTTAAAAATTGATTACAGGGAGGAAAGGAGAGGGAGATGGAAACATCCATGATGAGAGAGGATCATTCATTGGCTGCCTCCTGCACGCCCCACCCTGAGGATCAAGCCCTCAACCCGGGCATGGGCCCTGGCCGGGAATTGGAGCGGTGACCTCTTGGTTCCTGGGTCGATGCTCAGCCGCTGAGCGACACCAGCCGGACTGCTTTCTGTTGTCTGTTGTTTGTGTTGGTCTTCCTACTTAACCTGATTCTAACCCCGTATCCAGGTCCCGCTGACCCCAGAGTGTGTATAGAGAAGAGGTGGGATTTTTTCAGTGTCTAGTAACACCCACCCAAGCTTTTGGAGGAACCAGTGAAAAATGTTCCCGAGTTGTGGGTCCAAAGAGGTCATGGGCAGGGGGCGCCACACATGAGAGGTAGGGTAGGGTACGGATGTGTGGGAATGGGTGGGTGTTGGGTAAGGTGACCAGACGTCCCGCTGTTGGTTAAAACAGTCCTGATTTTTGGACTTAAAAAATTTAAATTTTAATTGAAAATTTTTGGATTTAAAAAATTGGGACTTTTTTAAAATGCCGCAGGACGTGGGACAAATGGTTAAAAATCGGGACGTCTGGTCACCTTAGTGTTGGGGGCACAGGAGGCCAGATCCACAGGTGACCGGGGCTGCGATCGTTTTGAAGCTGTGTCCCCCGTCATGGCCGGGACAGCCTGTGGTTCATTCATTTCGCAAGGAAAGCAGAAATAACTCATCAGAGTGTGTGTGCTCTGCTCTGTTCATCTCTCACACAGAGGCATATTCATCTTCCCTGTGCTTTTTAAGTACTTAATGTTTTAAAATTTTTTTATTAGGCCCTGACTGGTTTGGCTCAGTGGATAGAGCATCGGCCTGTGAACTGAAAGGTCCCAGATTCCATTCAGGTCAAGGGCATGTACCTGGGTTGCGGGCACATCCCCAGTAGGAGGTGTGCAGGAGGCAGCTGATCGATGTCTCTCTCGTCGATGTTTCTAACTATCCCTCTCTCTTTCTGTAAAAAAACAATAAAATATATATTTTTAAAAATTTTATTGGGGTGACATTAGTCAACATGAACATAGAGGTCTCATGTGTGGATTACTAATTTACAAAGTCTGTATAATAGGACCATTGCAATCAAGTCTCCATAAAAGGCAGAAAAACTAACCTACAAAGATCTGTTTCTGGAAAATAATCATAAAGAAAGAAGCCTGCTTTTATGTCTCTCTCTCTCTCTCTTCCTCCCCCTCTCCTTTCTCCCCATGTGAGTGTGATTCTATGATCCTGCCTGCAACTTTTGGAGTAAAAAGTTCCATAAACCACTTAGAAATGTCTCCCAAATGGACTAAAACACTAGGTCTTTCTTGAACTGGTTGCACCAGACACACCTGATCCCGGGAACAATGACTCCCTGTGTCCCGGACGGAAGGGTCACTTGCTGTCTTGTCCTCATTTGTGGTTTTTAAGGAGCATGGCCCTTTGTGTTGTCCTGAAAGTTCACCAAAACACAAAACAAAACAACAACAAAAACAGCACTTATTTTTAACTGAAAGGAAATTATTATTTCCTCTTTTGAATACGACATTGTTCAAAGAATAATTTTTTAAGTGAGGCTTTTTGGACAACAGACTGAGTCGCTCTAGTTCAGACCAACCTGTCAGTTTCTAACTGGGTTTGCATTAATTTTTCTCTTAAGAAAAGAAGAAAAAACAAAAACCAAGCCACATGTGGCACGGCCAACATAACGAGAGGAATCGGTTTCTGGGGTTTTAAAAAAAAACACATGAAAATAGGGGTAGTAAGTACTAAAGAGCTGTCTGCGTTCACCAAGCAGCCCTTTCAAACCAGCACTGTTTCTCTGATGGAGTTGGGTGGGGATTTTTATTTAATGTACTTGACCTACTCATGGCCCATCAATGAAATGCTTTAGGCACTTCATCCCTCTCCGTTGCTATTTCCAACGCATAGCCCCCAAAGATAAATATTTAGACAATATTTGAAAACTACAAGAGAAGCCAGAGACAAAAATGTTCAACATCAATTATTTTTTTGTCTATTTTTTAAATTGCTTCCTTCCTAGGGAAATCCCTTCAGGGTATCAGCACACTAAAGATTTAAAATACATCAAGTATCTCTGCGAAGAACACAGACAGTTAAAAAAAAACAAAAACTGAAAATGTGGCCCTGGGTAGGAAAAAATCCACTCAAGAGTTTATATTTCTGTCCCCTAGACCTGTGGTTGGCAAACTGTGGCTCAAGAGTTTGGCCCCTTGAGTGTGGCTCTTCCACAAAATACCTGGGCGAGTCTATTTTGAAGAAGTGGCCTTCGAAGAAGTTGAAGTTTAAAATATTTTGCTCTCGACAAAACCGGTTTGGCTCAGTGGATAGAGTGTCAGCCTGTGGACTGAAGGGTCCTGGGTTCGATTCCGGTCAAGGGCATGTACCTTGGTTGCGGGCACATCCCCAGTAGGGGGTGTGCAAGAAGCAGCTGGTCGATGTCTTTCTCTCATCGATGTTTCTAACTATCTCTCTCCCTTCCTCTCTGTAAAAAATCAATAAAAATATATTTTTAAAAAATTCAAAAAAAATATTTGGCTCTCAAAAGAAATTTTAGTCATTGTCCTGTTGATATTTGGCTCTTTTGACTAATGAGTTTTGTTGACCACTGCCCTAGACAATTATTATTTTTGTTGAAAGATGATTTTTCACAGAAAAAAAAATGACCTGGGCAGGTAAGGCTAGTTTCCCACACAGACACTGAAAGGTGGCAATCTGAGAAACGTTTGTGAACTGGGTTTCACGTAAGTTCTCCTGGCGAAGTTCTGCCCAAGGTGAATCGCAAGCCCACAGCCGTGGAGGAAGGTCAGATAAAGGTCCCAGTGTTGATGACTTAGGACAACAGCAAAAATTCAACTACGGATTGTTGTAAGTTAGGGAGTACGTAAATGTAGGTGTTTGGCGTCTATTTAAAAGAAGGCAGGGTTTGGGGGAAAGTGCTTGGCAAACACAGAGGTGATGAATAGCGAGTGGCAAACAAGTTGTTTACCGAGGCGACATTTCACTTAGAAGGTATGTTTTGAGTAACCATGTCACAAGCAGTTTTTTTAAAATAGAATACTCAGAATAACAGCATCCAGAACGGAGCAGACTTTATCTTGCCCACATCTCTTCTCCCTCCTCCTGTCACCTAACTACCCTCTTTTATTGGGGATCAACACCACCCACATAAGACCCAGTTTCTTGGGAAAGCTAACTTCACTGTGACTCTAGGAATGGACCATAGGGCTCTGCCTAAAGAATCCCACCTCCTGGCCATACCGATTGGTTCAAGGATGGGATGTTGAACCCAAGACTTGCTCTGGAGTTCTGGAAAAGAAGTTCTGTAGGACCTACTAGGATGTAGGCAGGAAGTTGTTGGCAAAAACTATATTGTAACCACACGGGGGAGCCAGTCGTAGGATGGAGGTGACAAAGGAAAAGAGATCAAACGTCACCATGATTATGTCCCGGAGCCACTGAAAGCATTCAGCCCTGAATGCAGGCACACTCTGGACTTTGCAATGATAGGAGCAATTAATTATATGCACTTTGGTTAACGAATTTCTGTTACTTGCAACAGTGGGTATCCTAACCAGCACCCAGAGCATTCTGGCAAGTGGCTTTCAAGCAAAGGCATAAGATCTTGGCTCTGGTTTTCTTCCCAATAGTAAGCCACCAAAGGGCCTCAGGCAGATGGCAGGAATGACAGGACAAATGGACTTGTAGCACCAGGCTCATTGTCAGGAGAAGGGTAGAAAAGGGAACGTTTGAGAGGCCACTTGAGAGGTGACTCACGCCTTGCTGAGGCTGTTGCTTAAGGTTGGCGATAGCCTGGGAAGGCCCCAGAAAGAGAAGCAGCTGGAAGGATGAATTCTCAAAGAAGTTTTCATGACCTGAGTGTGAAGAAGGGACGTGAAACCATCTGGCCTGTAAGGATTTGAACTGAATGAGAACTCCGCCTTGTGTCTCAAAGACACGTGGTCACTCTGGAGCAGTGGCTTCCCTCTCTTGAAGTGAGTTGGCCAAAGAACATGGATGATCAGATGAGGATCAAAGCTAAACTCCAAACAGAATGAAAGGGCTTAGAAATAACTCAAAGGTGCTTTCCCCCCACCCCCCACCCCCCAATTAAAACTATAATGAGATGCTATGCCACATCCTCTAGAATGGTTAAGATGGAAAAGACTGCGATACTCAAGTGCTGGCCAGGTTGTGGGCCATCTGGCATTCCCCCTCCATGGCTGGTGGGACTGTGCTTGCTGACTGGTCTAGAGGTCTAATCCATGGAGCCTTCGTACATGGTCCTGGTACTGCCAAGCACCTCGCTCAAGCTTTTAAGTGATTAGCTTAATCAAGTGGCCATCCCCGGTGATCATCTCCTATCTAGGCAGGTGGCCCATTGGCCAACAGCAGCCAGAGACACCCAGCCAAGTGAACTCCAGGGGGCTCAGGAAATGACTGTGGTTCTCAGATTCCAGCATGCATCTGAATCATGGGGGCGGAGCGGGGACAGTTTACCAAAGCACTCTGCTGAGCCTAACGCCCCGAGTTTCTGATTCAGCGGGCCTGGGTGGGACCCAAGGATTTGCATGAACCGCAAGTTCCCAGGTGCTTCTGGTCCTGGGGAGCATACATTGAGGACCAGTGACTCAGAAGGTTACTGGAGAATTGGATGAACACCACCGGGCGGAGTAGCAATGACCCACTGCTTGGTTTTCCCGCTTCCCTGAAGCCTTCATGGCAACAAAAACTCCCTGTCATCTCCATGGTGAGGTTTGGACGCCCGAGACAAGTACTCGAGGAAAATGTAAATCTACATGAAAGATGACCCACAATGCCAACGGCATGCCTGGGGCACAGGGCTGGGGATGTTACAGAACGCCTGTGTATCTCTCCCATTGCCCCAGCAGCCCCTCGGTGCCATGATCATTGTTTTTACAGAGAAAGAAATGATTGTACCAGGCACCGTGACTGCTGTCTAAAGAGAAGGCAGATATCAAAGACTTTTTTTTTTTTTTTGTCATGAAAATTAACAATGTCTCAAACTATGTCATGACTGGTTCTTAGACTGGAGCACTCACCGGAATCCTTTGAGAGGCTTGTCAAAACAGAGGCTCCACATTCTAGAGCTACCAAGATGGCCACGCTGACGACAGTCTTCTGATGACAGCATAGCTCTGGCATCCAGTGATCTCATAAGGGAGATTTTTTTTTTTTTAATGTTATCTCCAAATAAAGTTACAAGTTTGGCCACAGGGACACTCTGCTCAAAAAGAACACTGATAACATACATATCTTGTGTGGTTATTAAGAAATAACTCAGAATGAAGGCGTGCAACATAATATGCTTCTTGGATAACTGTTTGATAGCTTCCAGTGGAGGTAAACATAGGCTCAACCTGTGACCCAGCAAATTTACTCGTCAGTATTTACCCCAAAGAAAGGAGAGTTTATGTCCACTGAAAAAAAATCTTTCCAGAAGGCTCGTCGCAACTTTATTGGGTACAACAGGATGTGTCTCAAAAGCTGTGTGTTGAGTGAAAGAAGCCAGGCACAAATGAGATTATTGAGTAATTATTTCAAGTATATTGGAAGGTGACCAGACGTCCCGCTTTTGGAGAGACAGTCCCATTTTTTAACAATTTGTTCCTTGTCCTGCGGCGTTTTTTTAAAAAAAAGTCCTGATTTTTGGAAAGATTCTTTTAAAGAAAAAAAGAAAAGAAAAAGAAGAGTTCCTAGAATTGTTTTTCAGCCAATAGGCCTGAGGTTTTCCCCATCAGCATCTTCACCAAACCAATCAGAGGGGCTCCATTCTACCAGTCAGGACAGTGAGTGCCTTTTGGACCAAACTGTGGGGATGTGCATGAGCGTGGACCAGTTGGGGACCCCAGTCTGGGACTTCGGTCCATATAGGTCAGCTCCCTTCTGGCTCCGAGATGGCACTTTCCCTTTCCGCTGGAGATGGTGTTGACTTGGCTGGAGCTGAAACTGAAGATGAAACTCCTGAGGGGTGCGGGGGGTAGAACAAGAGCACCCCTCAGGGCATCCAAACAGCCATGTGTTGACAACCTCGCTGTTCCCAGCCTTACTGCTTCATAACTGAGCCGTAACACCCCTGCGCTGTCCCACAGCCATGCTGCTCTCACAACCCAGCTGTATCACCCATTCAGCGGTTTGCATCCATTCAAGTTTCCTTTTTCGCTGTGGATAGAGCATCAGCCTGGGCCTGTGGACTGGAAGGTCCCAGGTTCAATTCCGGTCAAGGGCATATACCTTGGTTGCGGGCATGTTCCTGTTGAGGGGGTCGTGCAAGAGGCAGCTGATCGATGCTTCTAATTCTCTATCCTTCTCTCTTCCTCTCTGTAAAAAAATCAATAAAATATATATATTTACAAAAACTTAAAGTTTCCTTTTTCACTGAACCCCAACTTGGGGATTCCTGTTGGCATTGAACTGGCAAAACTATACTGCAAAAAACAAAAACAAAAAAAACAGAATAGCTTGGTTCCCTGAGGCTTGGCAGAAAAGGGGGTGCTGTGAAGGAAGGCAGACCGAGAAGGAGCACCACGGTACTTTTTTTGGGTACGGGCATGTTCTATTGGTCAATCTGGGTGGTAGTTACACAGAGGGGTAGACACACACACACAGAAAAGTTAACGGAGCTGCACACACGAAAGGTCTGGCAAGTTCTACTTCCATGAAGTCGGTGCTCTTAGCACACATCTGCACCCACCCACCATCCCAGGGAGCTGGGTCCCAGCTACGGGCCGGCCTTGCCCACTTAGGACGGACCACAGGGCCCCTCCCCGGCTCCGGCGGCCACAGCTGGACGGGCCCCGCCCTCCCACGGCCCCGGGACGCACCCCCGGGCCCCGCCCCGCCCCGCCCCGCCCCCGGCCGGTCCCGCCTTATCTGGCCCCGCGGCGGCGGCCCGGGGAGGCGGCCGGCGGCGGGCAGGGCCGCGCGATGTCGCACGGAGCCGGGCTGGTCCGCACCACGTGCAGCAGCGGCGGCGGCGGCGGCGGCGGGGGCGGCGGCGGGGGCGCGGCGGGGCCCCGGGCTGGCGCGGGCGCCTCGGAGGGGCTGGTGGACCCGGTGTACCCCCGCACCCACGGCGCCCTGCTGAAGGTGGCGCAGATGGTAAGAGGCGGGGCCGCGGGGCCGGGGTCCCCGGAGCGGCCCCGGGAGGGAGGGAGGGAGGAGGGAGAGAGGAGTCCGGGTCCCGGGACGGGCACGGCGAGTGCCTGGAGCCTGGAGCCTGGAGCCGGGGGGGACGCGCAGGAGCATCGCGCCGCGGGCGGGTGGGAGGAGGGAGCCTTCCAGCCGGAAAGTTTGCAGCCAGTGCAGCCCCCTCCCGGGCCCCGGCTTCCTGGGACCTCCCTGCAGGTCCCCAGTGGCTCCAGCCGCCCCTGTGCGCGGCCTCCCGCCCCCTGATGGAAACGCGGGCAGAAGTTCCCTGGCGGCTTCCTCTCCGCCGGCTGCCGCTCGAACCCGAGTCCGGGGCGGGGAGGGGGGGAAGAGGGAGGCGGAAGAGCCGCCCGGGCCGCGGCGCTGAAGCTGCGAAACCCGACCTCCCCGCGGCCCCGGCCTCCGCCTCCCTCCCTCCCTCCCTCCAGCCGCGCTGTGCGCGCTGCGCCCCGGCGGGCTGTGGGGAGGATCGGGACCCTGGGCCCCTGCCCACGCGCGTCCAGAGGGAGGGCCCGGGTCTCGGGGCGGGGAGGGGGGGACCGTGGAAGGCAGATGATCCACGAGGAAGGCCTGTTGTTGAGTCCGTGCTTATTTTGGGGGGACCACCTGTGGAGCCACGCAGGACGAAGGTGGCCGGGAGGGTGGCCAGCGCAGGGGCCTTCCACCCGGGGCGGCTGCTGGCCAGCCTGCCCTCTTGTTCCCCACTCTTTTCTCGCTTCCATGTTTTTCTTCTTTTAAAAAAAAAAAGTTTCTGTCTTACAACCCCTTTCCCGTGGGCTGTGTTTTGAAACTGGGTTGGGCTGGGGGTGACTCCAGCCATGGTCATGTTTGCAGCGAGAGCGGTGATGGGGGGCGGGGGGGGGGGGGGGGGAGCTGGTCGTTTTGCAGAGGAGCACGGGGAAGGGCGCGGGGCCCGCTCAGGGGGACCAGCCCAGGGGGAGAGCTGCCCGCATGCATAGCTCTTACTCTGGGATGTGGAGAGGGGTCTCTCGTTTCCTGCCGGGGCCTTCTCTGGAGGGAAGGGGACTGAGTTCCGTTTCCTCCAAGAAGGCTTGTCTTGGCGGGCCAAAAATTAGGAAGTAGAGGCAGGTCAGCCGCCACGAGCAGAAACCAAACCAAACCAAACCAAAAAAAACCAGTACTAAGTGTTGGTTTTGAGCATGGCTTGTTGTTGTTGTTGTTCAGATTAGGAGAGCTGATCCGCCAACCAAAGGGGACCAGTTTACCTCCCATCCTTAAAAGATGGGGCGGGGGGGGGGGGGGGGGGGGACCGACAGGCTCACCTGAGCCCTGGAAGGCATGCATGTGTCCAATGATGGTGGACAAAGGTTGGGTCAGAGGCCTCCGTGGATTCTTGGTCTGTGAGTGTGATGGACAGAGGTAACGGGGAGGAGAGGCTCTGGTTGATGGGAGTCTGGTGGACAAAACACGAGAGAAGAGAAACATCCATTTCATTTCTTTCTTTCTTTTCTTTTTTTCTTTTTAAATAAGCTCCTCCCTCGGCAGCTCTCGCCTGTGGCCCTTTTGCCAGGTTGCAGGTGGCATTGATGGGGTCCGGTCCAGAGAAGAGAACAAAGGCTTGGAGAGTGGCTGCTCTGTGTGCCCCTCACAAAAGCGTGCCCTGGGGATTGCCTCGCCTCCTTCCTTCCCTGGGGAACTCCCCGAGGCTGCAGGTTGGTCAGAGCAGATCCCCTGGGAGTGAACTGGCCCTTGCAGGGTGGTCCTATTACCACAGAGAGACTAGGACTGTCGCCTTGGTCTCTTGCCCAACTCCTCCCCATTCTCCTCCTCCTCCTCCTCCTCCTCCTCCTCCTCCTCCTCCTCCTCCTCCTATTTTTCTGGGGTACCTGCTTAGGGGTTTGATGTTCCCTTGTCTTCTTGGTTGGAAAAATGCATAACCACCGTTTCACGTTGGGGGAGAGCAGAAGCAGCTAAAATGCCCTGCCCTTTGGGCATGCTCTGGGTCTCTCGTTTTGACCATGGATGTCTCACTTGTATCCTGAAGAGGCTGAGCCTTCTGTCCTAAACTTCCTCTAAAGGGTTTCATCTCGGTCTGTCAACATGTTACCTTAAGAAATCATTGACACCCGGCTGGCGTGGCTCAGCGGTTGGGCGTTGACCTAGGAACCAAAAGGTCACAGTTCCATACCCGGTCAGGGCACATGCCCGCGTTGTGGGCTTGGTCCCCCAGTGTGGGCATGCAGGAGGCAGCCAAGCAGTGATGCTCAACATGGATATTTCTGTCTCTCCCTCTCCTTCCTCTCTGAAATCAATTAAAAAAAATTAAAAAAAAAATAATATATATATATATATATATATATATATATATATATATTCTTAAAAGTCATTGAAAAGGCTCTTTGGAGAACAGCTTCCTTTCTTTGTGTTGGGGCTCTCCTGGGTCACCACTATTAGAAAATGAGAAACGTGAGAAAAAATAGGAAGTGAGTTTCTGTGTGAACATTGACACTTGACCAGTGAATCCTTGTAATCCTGTACCCATGATGGTCTAGAGAAGTGGTTCTCAACCTTTTTAATGCCGCGACCCTTTAACACAGTTCCTCATGTTGTGGTGACCCCCAACTATAAAATTATTTTTGTTGCTACTTATTATTTCCGATGGTCTTAGGCGACCCACAGGTTGAGAACCGCTAGCAGGGTCGCCTACGACTATCGGAAAACACAGATATTTACATTACGATTCATCAACAGTAGCAAAATTACAGTTATGAAGTAGCAACGAAAATAATTTTATGGTTGGGGGTCACCACAACATGAGGAACTAACTGTATTAAAGGGTCAGGGCATTAGGAAGGTTGAGAACCACGGGCCTAGTGCTTTGTGGTTTTCCTCTTTAGACTAGAGATGCAATCACAATTGTTGGCTCTAAGGGACTGCTTTGCTGTTGTTAGGTATATTTTTTGATCCTACTATTCTCAGTAATATGCTAGGCATTACACACTGTATACCGTGTGTGTGTGTGTGTGTGTGTGTGTGTGTGTGTGTGTGATTGAGAATCCAGTGAAGTGACGTGTTTGACAGATGGGGAAACCGGCCAAAAGTTTGAGGTACTGAAGTCACACAGCTGTTGGCAGCAGAGGTGGGGACAACCCAAGCTTGACTGGCTCCTGCCCCCGGAAGACTGCGGCGTTATCGCTTATTAACGAATCTAGGGACATCAGAACCACAGTGAGATGCCACTCTGAATAGGGTGATGGCAGTCAAAAAGACATACTGCCAAGCGGCAGGAATGTGGAGGATGGGAAGCAATCAGAATCCTACTCTGCCGGTGGGACCGTCCGGTGGACACAGCCACCGTGGCAAACCCTCTCGGCAATTACCATACTTTTCGGACCATAAGACGCACCAGTTTTTAGAGAAGGGAAATGAAGAAAAAAAGATTCTGAAACAAATAGTGTCCTAAAATATTTTATGTGCATTAAAACCCAACATCACAGTCATAAACACATGTAATCAACCCTGTAAAGTAAACAGCAGCATTTAGAACCATTTTAGAGCCGGGCAAGCACACAGAGACTACACAGAGCCGGGCAAGTAAAAAACTTTTTTTTTTTACAGTATATGTGTAGGCTATATTTGGACCATAAGATGCAGGGACTTTTTCCCCCCACTTCTGGGGGGAAAAAAGTGCGTCTTATGGTCCGAAAAATACGGTAGGTCCTCAGACTGTGAAACAGAGAGTTGCCATATGATCCAGTAATTTCACTCCTGGGTATCATCTGCTTAGGAGGAATGAAAGCATGTCCACACACACAGAAAAAATGTGTCCAGGGAGGTTCACGGCAGCATTATTCATAACAGCCAAAAGGCAGAAACAACCCGGATGTCTGTCGCCTGGTGACTGGCTGAGTTAAATGTGGTGTGGTCATACAACGGAATGTTACTCGGCAGAAAATGGAGTGGAGTGCTGACACATGAGTGATCCTTCTGGTGATGCTGTTCCCTCATCCTTCAGGCATCTCTTCCTGGAAGAAGCCCTTCTTTATCCCCCAGGCAGGTCAGGCCCCCTCCCAATGCCCCCACTCCCACCCCTCTTCCTAGGGACTCCCTGTGGGCTTGGTAGCGCAGCCAAGGAGGCGGGAGAGGCTCGCCCTGCCACAGCTGCGCTCGCCAGCCATGAGCCTGGCATCTGGCACCCAATGGTCAGCTGAGTGGCGCTCCCCCTGTGGGAGCGCACTGACCATCCCGGGGCAGCTCCTGCATCAAGTGTCTGCCCCCTGGTGGTCAATGTGCATCATAGCTACCATCCAGTGGTCTAGTCGCTTAGGCTTTTATATATAGAGATGTTTTCTTATGTCACTTAATGTTTGTCTGCAATTTGTTTTTATATGTGTGGTGTGTGTTTTTTTTTATTGATGTCGGAGAGGGAGAGAGAGAGAGAGAAACATCAGTGATGAGAGAGAATCATTGATCGGCTACCTCCTGCATGCTTCCCACTGAGGATCGAACCCACCACCCAGGCATGTGCCCTGACCGGGAATCAAACCAGGACCTCCTGATTTCACAGGTTGACACTCAACCACCAAGCCACCGCGGCAGGGCTGCAATTTGTTTTTTAACTACGCTACTGTAGCCAGTCATGCATGTACCACGGTCTGCGTGACCAGTCTCCTCCCCCCACCCCCTTTTGTGGCTCAAGGAGCTTCCAGTTCTGTCCACGTCCACACAAGGCTGCAATGAACTTCCCTGCAGAGAGGTCCTCGTGCACAAATCCATAAACACTTCCTCAGCGTACATGGCAGTGACCTTCCGCAGAGGGAGACACGGAGGGCTTCTCTCCCTTCCGAGCAGGATGGCATTCAGCAATGGTCTCGACCCTTTAACATCTAGAAATTAATGCGTGTCCTTTTATCAGCCAGACATTTCCAGGAGCCAAATGGGGTAGAAATCATGTTTTAAGTCATAATAGACTGTTTGGCATCCGATGACTTGGAAAAGGAACAGTGACATGGACGGGCTAGGAAATTCCACGGTGCTGTTAAAGGCACTTGCTTTTAAAAATATATTTTATTTTGTACAGAGAGGAAGGGAGAGAGATAGAGAGTTAGAAACATTGATGAGAGTCATCGATCAGCTGCCTCTTGCACACCCCCTACTGGGGATATGCCCGCAACCAAGGTACATGCCCTTGACCGGAATCGAACCTGGGACCCTTCAGTCCCCAAGCCGACGCTCTATCCATTGAGCCAAACAGATTTCGGAGGCACTTGCTTTTAAGTGGTGGCAACAGCTTGTGCATACACTGGAGGGATGAGAGGAACACACAGCTAAAGAGCCTGTGGATTTATTTTGTTTGTTTGTTTTTGTTGTTGTTGTTGTTGTTGTTAATCCTCACCTGAGGATATTTTTCCATTGATCTTCAGGGAGTGAGGGAAAGACAAAGAGGAACAGCGGTGTGAGAGGAACACATTGACTGGTTGCCTCCTGCATGCCCGGGGCTGGAGAGGAGCCTGCAACCAAAATCGAACCCCTGACAGGAATCGAACCCGGGACCCTTTGGTCTGCAGGCTGACACTCTATCTGCTGAGCCAAACCAGCTAGGGTATTTCTTAACCACTGGCAAGAATTCCCCTCCAGAGCCCCCCAAATAACCACCTGCCCCCAGATTGGGAGCCACTGCCCAGAGGAGGTGGTCCTGAGACATAAACACCAGCTGAAGGGGCTGTGGGGCCAGGGTGGAGTGTAGCGGGGGTGTGTGTGAGAGAGTCCCACAGGTTTTCTGGCATTGCCATGCATCCCGGAGACCCTCCAGGGCCGTCCTGGATCTCATGGGGGGCACTCCCTGTGGGGGTCAGAGTGTTTATTTAAATTCCTGTGTCAGGGAAGGCCCTGCTGCTCCCTTCCTCCCAGCCCTGGTCTCTGGCTGTCAGTGCTGGCACTTCCTGCTCAGCGCCCCTGGACAGCCATCTGTTTCCTCCCCCTGCCATTTGCCTGGCGGGCCGGCCCAGGCATGCCACCCGCCGGACAGCCTCCCCCTGACCCGCCGCCTGCCACATGCTCGCCTTCTTTGTCACCAGCTTGGCTCCGGGGTTCCCTCGCCCGCTGCTCACTCGCTGGCATTCCTCACCGGGGTCCTTAGCAACCCCTGGCATCAGCAGCCTGGCTCCGAGCCCAGTGCTGGCTGGGCGCCCAGGCCTCGGGTCTTCCTGAGGGGAACGGAGGATGGAGGGGAACGGAGGACGGGATGGGATCTCTCCCCACCCGGCCCATCCCACGCTGGCTGGCGGAAACCATTAACGGACAAGCTCTCGGCCTCCCACAGAGGAAGCAGTTGCCCTGGTTTGTGTTTAAACAGAAGTGGCAGTGACCTAGCTCTTCCTTTCCCTGGGGCAGCCACACTTTTCTTTTTTTATATATTTTATTGATTTTTTACAGAGAGGAAGGGAGAGGGATAGAGAGCTAGAAACATCAATGAGAGAGAAACATCGACCAGCTGCCTCTTGCACATCCTCTACTGGGGATGTGCCCGCAACCAAGGTACATGCCCTTGACCGGAATCGAACCTGGGACCCTTCAGTCCACAGACCGATGCTCTATCCACTGAGCCAAACCAGTTTCGGCTTTTCTTTTCTTTTCTTTTCTTTTCTTTTCTTTTCTTTTCTTTTCTTTTCTTTTCTTTTCTTTTCTTTTCTTTCTTTCTTTCTTTCTTTCTTTCTTTCTTTCTTTCTTCCTTTTTAATTTTAGATAGAGAAAGAACGAAGTCATCTGTGGGGTGATTTATATAGCTTACCCACAGAAAGCATTGCTAGGTAACTTGAGAGTGTCATCCTCATTTTTAAAGATGGAGAAAATGATGTTCCTCCAGAAGGAATGGCCAGGAGAAATTAATCGGAGAAATTAATTCCGTGCTTTCGGGTACAAAGTACATTGGAAGCTTCTGGAAGCAGAGAGCATTGCTAACTACAGTATGACTTGGATGTGGTTTTACTCGCTTCTTCCTCTCAGGCTTTCTTCATCTCCCTTAGAAGGCAGCGGCAATGCTGATACTGTTTATGAAGAAGTCTCTTTTTGTTGTTGTTGTTGTTTTTCACGTTTCCTCTTAGATTATAAAAGTAGTTTGATAATAATAACATCTGTGATTTGTTGAGGTAGGTGACAGCCACCGGGCTAGGTGTATCACCTCATTTGATCCCCGTGATAGGTAGGCCCTGCCATCACCTGCATTTTACCGAGGTGCAGAGAGGTCAGGTGACTTGTCCAGAGACGTAGGAAATAGGGAAGCTGGGTTTCGGACCAGGAAGTTTGAGTCCAGATCTTGAGCTCCTAGAAGGACCACTTGGGGTCATTTCTTTCTCATGATCAATATGCCGTGGGGTAGTTTCCCATGTTGTGAAACCTTGTTTGGAAATGATGTTGCGATAACTGCACATGAGCCCGTTCCTTGGGTGTATCACAGTTTATCCATTTGGTTCCTTGGTGGGCACGCGGTAGCAGATCTCAAAGGAGATGCTGTGAGGTGTGACAGTTTCAGGGGCTGGTTTCACCCAGTGACAGTTTCACCCAGAGATGAAGTCAGCTGGAGTGGGGAAAACCCCTCCCCGGCTATCGAACGGACAGATTCTGTGCTATAGCATCGTGTTCTCTACAGCATTTTCACACAGGTCATCCACAGGGCTGCCGGAAGGCTTCAGAAGAAGCCGTTGATACAAGGCTGGGCAAAAGCAGGACGAAGGTTGTTCACATGGAAGATAATATCGTAATTCATCAATTATAATACAAGCACAAACTATATTTCCCATACTCACAACGGTCAACCACTTCTGCCCCTCCCTGTACCATCCTCGATGACAAAGGCATGAGTTCCTCCAGGTAGAACTAAGGTTTGCGCGTCTGCTCTCCTGTCAGGCGACTTGAGATGCAGTTTCTCTCAGTTGAACGCTTCTGGAGGCTCTGTGTGTTCTTTGTTTCCCCCCCTTCTTACGGTGGAACGGAAGCTGAGAGGTTTTGCAGCGTGCCCCACGTTGCAAAACATCCATTAAAATTGTGGAGTCAGCATTTGAACCTGGGCGTGGCCACGGCCTTCCCTTTTCCCACCATGTGTGGCGGGCAGGTTCCCAGCCTAGCCCGCTGTGGCAGACCCAGCCGAGGGTGGCTCCCACGGAGTCACAACCTTGTGTAATGCCATCCTCTTGAGAGTGGGTAGGACCTGTTGACTTCGCTTCTGACCAACAAAATAGGACACCAGCGATGGGATGTCATTCCCATGGTCATGTTGGTTCTGTGCCGCGCTGAGGGGATGTTTCAGATGTCCTTAAGATCCCAAATGTGTTGGTTCTGAGTTTATCAAAAGGAGAGTCTCTCCAGGTGGGCCTGACTTTGCAACCAGAAGCTGTGGGAGATCTACCTGGCCTTGAATTCGGAACCTAGAGACACCTATGTCACCAGAATCCTTGAGACCCGAGGTAGACGCCCCTAATGACGCCCCCTCTCAGCAGGAAGTAGCTACGGAAGATGGACCTTCACCCCCCTGACCTTGCCCGGACTCTCAAATTTTTTTTTTTTTAATATTACCAAAAGCCTGGAATGATAGATCCTCCCTTCCCCCAATTGATGGACAGAGAATGACGTAACGTGCACCTGCAGCCTGAACATTCCTGAGCACCTAACCAGGCACCTTATATGGACTCTACATTGAACCACCAATCAGCACCTGCCAAATACCCTAAGCCCTTGATTCCTAAGTACATAAGTGCCTTATATGAAACCACCCATCAGTGCATGTTGAGTACCCTAAGCCCCATCCCTTCCTATTCCTCCTTTCAAAAGGCGCCCTCACCCCTGCACATGTGCTCTCTTCCTTTGCCAGGCAGCCCGGCAGGGGTCCTTCCCCTCTAGTAAAGCCTGTCGTCCTGGTTTTCGGCCCTCCGTCTCCTCTTTCAGGCTTTGGTGAAAGTCCTTCGGAAAGGTACTGGGTCCTTCCCACAGGGATAGGTTCTCTTTCTGAGCCTGAAGAAGTAAACTGCCTTATTGGGAGAGAACTACATGCTAAGCGTCTAAGGCTGATCTCTAAGAGGCTCTTCAAATGAGGTGACACACCTAGCCCGGTGGCTGTCACCTAACTTAATGAATCATAGATGCCATTATTATTATTATTATTATTATTATTATTTTAAATATATTTTTATTGATTTTTTACAGAGAGGAAGGGAGAGAGATAGAGAGCTAGAAACGTCGATGAGAGAGAAACATCGACCAGCTGCCTCCTGCACACCCCCCACCGGGGATGTGCCCGCAACCAATGTACATGCCCTTGACCGGAATCGAACCTGGGACCTTTCAGTCCACAGACCGACGCTCTACCACTGAGCCAAACCGGCTTCGGCTATTATTATTATTATTATTATTATTATTATTAAAGAGCAGCCCTCAGCTGACAGCCAGTAAGAAAATGGGAACCTCAGTCCTACAGCTGCAAGGAACTAAATTCCACCAACAATTCTGTGAGCTTGGATGGAAGAGAGCCCCAGCCTCATTCAACCCCACCCCCACCCCCCACCCCCAAGCCTGGCCAACATCTTGACTGCAACCTTGTGAGACTCTGAGCAGAGGACTCCTGCCCAGGCTCCTCACCAGTGGCAATGGTGAGGTGTCAAATGTATGTTGTTTTAAGCCACTTAGCAGTAGATACTTCCTAGACCCAAAGGAGCCCATGGTCCCCACATCAGGTCTGCACCCTTGTGGCTGCATCACCGAACGGAGTGCCTGCTGGTGTTCCTCGGGAGCCATCCCTGGGAATTGCTTCCCGTCTGCCTGGTCTCTGCCCGGGCTCTAAGCTGATGCCCTCTGGGGCCATCCCTGACCACAGCCTCCTTCCTCCACCTGCAGAACCGGTTTATCCGAACGTTTGTCCAAGTGCCTTGTGGACCTACCATGGCAGACCGCACTGGCTTCTAATGTTACTGTTTGCTGTCCACTTCAACAGTCTTTGTGTGTGTGTGTGTGTGTGTGTGTTTCAACTCCTATTTGAAACGAAGCGAGAAGAAAGCAAGTCAGTGTTTACCGAATGCAAACTAGTAAAAGCAAGAGGAAGGAAAATTACTTCCGTAACCTTTCACGGGAGAAATGCAAGCCTTGTCTTGTCGGGCTAACTTTGACCCTAATTGCTTTAACTCCTTGGGAGGACCTGACACCGTAACCAGGGGAAACGTTTCCTGGAGAACAGGCGTGTGACTTCAGAGAGAGGGGCCTCGTGGACACGCGTTGTGAATTTCACGTGGAGGGGGGAAAAGAGACCCCTCTGACCCTTGTGTTTATAACGTGACGTTGATTTTCCAAGGGTTCCCTGCGTGTCCCCGTGATTGAGCAGTGTGTCCCGTTTGCTGGCTGTCGCTTCGGGCGGAATTAAAACTCTGCAGCGTAGCAGGCCCCTCCGGGGTCTGATGGGCATCTCCTTGCTGACCGTGAAGTCTGCCGTCACAGTTCATGGTGACATCCATCCTGTGGTTATTATACACGTGGTCGTTACTTCAACACGCAGTTAGTTGTCTGGATTATCTGGATGGGCCCCAAATCCAATGACAGGCGTTTCTGTAAGTGACACACTGAGGAGAAGGCGATGGCGATGTGCAGAATGTGACGGAGGCTGTACCAGGAGCGCAGGAGCCCAGGGCAGCCACCGTCGGGAACTGGGAGAAACAGCGACTGGATTTTCCCTAGAAGCTCCAGAGAAAGGGCCATTCTGCAGATGCTTTGGTGTTCAGCCCAGGGATTCTGATTCTTAACTTCTGGCCTCCATCGCTGGGAAAGAATGAGTGCTTTCTTAGTCTAAGCCACGGCGTTGGGGATCATTTGTCACAGCAGCTAGAGGAAACTCATACAGCCAATGAAGGACTTTCCATGGTGGTCAGATTTTCAAAATCTCCAGCAGTGTAGACGAGAGAGAGAGAGAGAGAGGGTGAATGTTTTCCTTTTTTTAGAAAGGCTTGTTCATTTCCAGGAAAGACGTTTCAGAGAGGTTTTCAGAGTGGCCACCCTCTGCCACTGTGGGTGGCAATTACATCTCAGTCTTCCTTATGTAAGTACATCTCTTGCTTTAATAGCTTATTCAGAGAGAAAGGCAATATTGAATTTCCGCTGAAAAAGGCAGAATTGTAAAGACAGAAATATAAAAACATGAGAACCTCAGAGTCGTTCTCAGACAGCAGGTTAAAAGCAAAAGATGAAAGCGCTTTGCAAAGGAGCCCTGTTTCATCTACTTATTAAATATAGCTGCCGTTTCTCAAATGTTTCTAGAAGTGCCCGGTGTCTCTAAATTATGTTTCTCTGTGTATACACAGACATCTATACACACTTTTGTGACGTTTCATTTACAAAGTCATTTCAGATTTGATGCCCTTCCCCCAGGTTCTTACATTGTTAACATTTGTTGACTCCTTTTCCACTTACATACGCATTCTTTTTCTCTCCGAACCACTGCAGTGTGCTTTCCTAAGAGGGACGGGACCTTCTTGGACGCACCCAAGGTACAGGTCGCTAAATCAGGAAATTAGTGACACCAGTGCTATTATCTAACCTACCAGCCTTATTCAGATTTTATATATATATATATATATATATATATATATATATATATATATATATAGTATATCTCATTGATTTTTTACAGAGAGGAAGGGAGAGGGAGAAGGATAGAGAGTTAGAAACATCGATCAGCTGCCTCCTGCACACTCCCCACTGGGGATGTGCCCACAACCAAGGTACATGCCCTTGACCAGAATAGAACCCGGGACCTTTCAGTCTGCAGGTCAACGCTCTATCCACTGAGCCAAACCGGTTAGGGCCGTGTTCAGATTTCACCAGTTGACCCACTAATGTCCTTTCTCTGGTCTGGGACTGCATTAGGCCACACGTTCCGTTGTCCTGTCTCTTGAATCTCTTTCAATCTGGAACAGCTTCTGAGTCTCTCTCGTCCTTCATGACCTTGACATTGTGAGAATGGTCCAGGCCAGAGCAGCCCCGGATTGGACGTTAAAGCTAGTTTGGAGGACCCTTCTGACTCTCAGCCTATTGTAGCTACCACGGAGGCAACAGGAGACTTGTTTGGATCTTGGCACGCCGCATCTCAATGCTAGCGCTTTTGTGTTCACAAAAGTCCTTTTTGCTAACTTCCGATCTGAAGTTAGTTAATGGTTCACGTTGAGCTTAACAGCACGTCTTGGGACAATGGTTAAACATTATGGAGGCCTTTTCCCCTACCACGTCCTCTTCGGTGAGCTTGACATGAATTACCTCATTGAATCCTCACAGCAAGCAGCCCCTATTACTTAGGGACTCTTATTTTTTCATCTTTCTTTTGTTGTTGTTGTTGGGGGGCCCGCCTTCTCCTTGCTGGGGGGCCCACCTGCCCTGAGACTCCCCACTTCCCGGCCCGCAGGCCTGAAATGATGCGCCTCTGGCCCCGTAGCACATTCTGGGCCTGGAAAGAGGGGCCCTTCCACAGCTGGGCCACATGGCACCCCCAGCAGGCACCCCCAACACAGGCTTCTCGGGAAGATCCAAGTTGGCCAAGCACTTCACCCAGATTGAATTCATGATAATTATGTAGCCAGCCTTAGAATTCATGATAATTATGTACCACAGTTGTTGCTGTATGTATGGGGTCAACCTGATGGCAGAGATATTTAGCTGTTACCCCAAAGCTCATGCTCCCTCTTTTACAATGTGGGCTTGTTCCTGGTGACCGAGGTGCAGACAGATGTTTCCTGCAGCCTTCGTATTTGAGCGAGGCCGTGCGGCTGGCTGGCTCTCGCCGGTGGAATGATTGTGGAAGTGATATTGCCACTTCCGGTCTGAGGCTTCTGAGAGGCAGGATCCTCTACTCTTCTACTGTCAGCTGTAGGCAGAGGGCTCCAAGGCCCCATTTTTTATATTTAAAGATCAGGAAACGGAAACAACCCCAGATCTGAGAGCCTTCCCCGACACCCCTCCTCCTAGCTCCACCCTGACACCACCCCCCAGAAGCCCCCTGTTCACTGCTTTGCTGCTCCTTTGTGGTGGTCCTCACCACCAGGACCAGGACTGCAGTGGGGCAGCGACCTTTCTCTGTCTTGGTCACCTGGTCCCTAAGGGGGTACCTGGGACACAGAAGGCACTCCTAGCCCAGAGGGAATGACTCAGCTGATTGTTGACCCATGAACCGAAAGGTCACTGGTTCGATTCCTGGTCAGAGCACATGCCCAGGTATAGGCTCAATGCCCAGTAGTGGGCGTGCAGGAGGCAGTCAATTGATGTTTCTTTCCCTCTCCCATCCTCTCTAAAATCAACAAAAACAGCCCTAGCTGGTTTGGCTCAGCAGACAGAGCTTCAGTCTGTGGGCTGAACTGTCCCAAGTTTGATTCCAGTCAAAGGCACATGCCCGGGTTTTGGGCTCCATCCTTGGTGGGGGGCATGAAGTGGGCAGCCAATCGGTGATTCTCTCCCATCATTGATGTTTCTATCTCTATCTCTCCCTTCCTCTCTGAAAGCGATAAAAATATTTTTAATAAATAAATGAATAAAATCAATAAAAACATTTTTTAAATGGCACTCAATCTTTTTTTTTTTTAGTGAATAATGAATGAAAGCATATTTTCTTGGCCAAAGCTTTTGGTAACAGCACTCCTTTAAAAAAAAAAAACTCGATCTGGGTGAAGTGCTTGGCCAACTTGGATCTTCCTGAGAAGCCTGTGTTGGGGGTGCCTGCTGGGGGTGCCATGTGGCCCAGCTGCGGAAGGGCCCCTCTTTCCAGGCCCAGAATGTGCTACGGGGCCAGAGGCGCATCATTTCAGGCCTGCGGGCCGGGAAGCGGGGAGTCTCAGGGCAGGTGGGCCCCCCAGCAAGGAGAAGGCAGGCCCCCCAACCGGAGTTTCTGACAAAGATGTGGTTCCTGCACTGGCTGGGGGCCGGAGCACCTTCCCTTTCTGTCCGGTTGAGCTAACAGGTTTCCACTGGCTCACACTGTCCAAACATGGGTTCCTCAGCCAAGGTAAACAGGCAGGGCGAGGGATGAGAGCAGCGTCTGTCAGGCTGTCCAGCTGTCAGGACAGGGCTCCTCGTTTCAAACACCACCAGAGAACACTGAATAGTGGCATCCCTGTATGGGATTAAAGGCTAAAAGAATCCAGTGCCAGGCGGGGCCAGCTCACTTTCGGATCTCTATTTCTGGCGCAGGTACTAACCCTTTGGTTGGGTCTTAGTCATGTCTCTTTGCCCAGCCAAGGCTTTTAAGTCCCTTCGCCAGATGTGTATTTAGTGCCCACTCTGTCCCAGCCCTGTGCCAGCTGCTGGGGGTACAGCGGTGAACAAGGCAGGTCCGGACGCTCCCCCGTGGGCTGAAAATCTGGACACTACACAGGTGTGGTGTTCCATCACCTCTGAGGCACTGCTAAGAGAAAGAGGGAAGGAAGGAAATGCTTTTAATGATATCACAAATCTTTTACCAGTTAGCATTATTATTTATGATTATTGGAGAGGTCATTCAGACTTAATTAAAATATATTTAAAAAATTGTGAATATATGTAAAGGAAATTTGGTGAAGGAAAATAAATTTGTTAAGATTATTTTTAAAACTTTTTACAGCCCTGACCAGTTTGGCTCAGTGGATAGAGCATCGGCCTGCGTACTGAAGGGTCCCAGATTCAATTCCGGTCAAGGGCATGTACCTTGGTTGCGAGCACATCCCCAGTGGGGGATGTGCAGGAGGCAGCTGATGGATGATTCTCCCTCGTCGATGTTTCTAACTCTCTATCCCTCTCTCTTCCCCTCTGTAAAAAATTAATAAAATATATTTAAGCCGAAACCGGTTTGGCCCAACGGATAGAGCGTCGGCCTGCGGACTGAAAGGTCCCGGGTTCGATTCTGGTCAAGGGCATGTACCTGGGTTGCGGGCACATCCCCAGTAGGGGGTGTGCAAGAGGCAACTGATCGATGGTTCTCTCTCATTGATGTTTCTAACTCTCTATCCCTCTCTCTTCCTCTCTGTAAAAAATCAATAAAATATATTTTTTTTAAAAAAGAAGAAGAAGAAGCAGCATGTGAGTCCAGTAGCCGATCTGTCTTACCTGTGTGGGGTCCTGCTAAATGCTGTCCCTGGAGGGCAGTGCACTTGGGTGGGATTTACCTGAGGGGCCCGGTTAGTCCCCACCAGCAGGTGCATGAGAGGAGGCATGGAGGGCGAGCCTTTTGTTCATGTCTTCCCTGCCTCTTCCAGAGGTACCCAGGCCAGGGCAGAAGCAGGGCTGCTCCTTGGGGACTGGAAGCCCCTCTGTGTCTTTCCGCCAGCGGCTGTTGCAGGCCGGGAGAGGGGACATGCAGGGAGCACCGGGTCCAGCCTCACCGGGTCATTTTTAACAGGCGAGGGCCCTGGGGGCAGGGAACTTTCTGAAGGAAGGTCTTTGTGGTTACCGGCAGCACTCGGGTGACTCACCACCGGTGAGAGGGCGAAGGAGAGTGCAGAGTGCGGCATCCGAGAAGGGCCTGCTCCGGCGGCTCCTGAAATGACTCCCCGGAGCCTGGGGTCACAGGTCAGGTCACAGTGATCTTGCCTTTGTTTTTGCCGAAATAAATGCAAATTTATTTGGAAAAAATACCCATAAGACTTGTTAATAGCAGACTCACCTATTCTGATAGTAATGCTTAGGAGGCATTAAGTAACCATAGGGTCATCTCTCTTCATAGTTTGTGTTTATTACAAAGATTTCAGTTCATTTATTTACTTTACTCGGTCCATGTGAGTGGTTTGCACTCCTTCAATTAAGTAATTACTATGTTAAAGGGTGCCCAGTTCGTGACTTACCTGTGTAATGGGCTGGAATTCTGATCATCGGGACTTTCTGATCGTGTCTGTGGACGGAGGACAGGGCAGCTGGGGGAGGGAGGGAAGAAGGGGCGAGGCGTCCGCCCCGCAGCCCCCAGGTCCTGTCCGTCTGAGGGGGCGGTTCGCCACGCTGGCTCTCTGCTCCCCAGAGGCCCGGGCAGCCAGAGGGCAGTGGGATGGGTCTTCTCCGGGATCTGTGCTCCAGAACGGGCCCCAGAGCAGGACCCAGGGCCTGTGGCGGGGTGAGGCGCGGTGCGTTTTCCTGCAGCCGGTGGTTTTCGAAGGTGGAAATGTTGGACACGTGGAGTTGCCAGCTCATCCTGAGCAAGCTGCCGGCAGCCTGGGGGACCTGAGGCAGCTGCAAGGGGAGTTTCCTGTTGGCCCCACCAGCTGCAGAGACCGTGCGTGTGTGTGTGTGTGTGTCTGTGTGTCTGTGTGTGTGTATCTGCGTGTGTGTCTGTGTGTATGTGTATTATGTGTGTCTCTGTCTGTGTATCTGCGTGTGTGTCTGTGTGTGCATATGTGTGTGTGACTGTGTGTCTCTTTGTGTGTGTGTGTGTGTGTGTGTGTGTGTGTCAGAGGGTCTATTCCCCACATCGCCATGCAGCCTGGATCCCCGGAGGCTGCCCTGGGACTTCCATGCCACTGCTGTCCTCGCCCACCCCTCCAGCTGGTGCTTCCTTCTTATCCTCATTACCTCACTGGCACTGACACCGCCTTCCCCTCACTGACCTCTGAGCCTCCTCCCGTCTCCCGTCCACGGGGACATTGGTTTTCTGAAAGTGCAATTCTGCCTCAGGCTCGTTTCTGCTCAGTAACCTGCACTGACTCCCCACTGCCCCCCCCTTCCCCAATAATGCCCGCTTTCTCAGCCTGGAACCTGATGCCCCGCTGCTCCCTGCCATCTTTCATCCCACTGCGCCCCTGCACACACGCGGAGAGTTTGCCTAAAAGCGACAGCTCCCCGGTTCCCAAATGTGCCCAAATGTTTGTCCACCCCGGTGCCTTCTTTCACAGTGTTCCCTCTGCTGTTCTAAAAAGTGTACCCAAATGAAAGCCCCGTTAATCCTCATATCACTCTGTGTGGTGGGTCTGTTATTATCCCCATTATAAAGGTGAGGAAAGCTGAAACCGGTTTGGCTCAGTGGATAGAGCGTTGGCCTGCGGACTGAAAGGTCCCAGGTTCAATTCCGGACAAGGGCATGTACCTTGGTTGCAGGCACATTTCCGGTGGGGGGTGTGCAGGAAGCAGCCGATCGATGATTCTCTCTCATCGATGTTTCTGACTCTCTATCCCTCTCTCTTCTTCTCTGTAAAAAATCAATATATTTTTTAAATATTACTCTTTAAAAATAAATAAATAAAAAATAAAGGTGAGGAAACTGAGGCCCAGGGAGGCTAACTGGCCCACTAAGTAGCTGTGATTGTGAAACGACTATTTGACTTACGGGGGTTGCCAGCCATGCCTTAGGCGCCCATCCATCCTCACTTATTCTGATCGGAGGCCAACCCTTGGCCAGCAATCAGACTTCCTTCTCGACGCCTCACTGGGTACCGTACGGCAAGCACACATCCTTCACCGCTGTGGTTTTTCCTTAGTGACGCATGCTTTCAAACCCTTAATGGTGCTTGTGTACTTGCTTTGTCATTTTTTATCTCTAATTCCTTCCTCCCCAGCCTGGCACTGAGTTGGCATTGGGCTGCCTGGGTTTGTAGCCAAGGCATCCCACACCCACATTCTCAGATCCAACAAGCGAGGGCTTCTGCCAGGTGCCCAGGGCTGGGTGCCAGGCCTCCTGCCGAGTCTGGCCCTGCAGCTCCTCCTTATATTTATTTCCCCAGGACAGTGGCCAGAGTCCCGAGCAGAACCCAGGTTTCCTTAGCATTGTCTTTGGCAAAATGGAAACCAACGTCGCCTTCTATCGCTAGTTTTCAGTACAGGACTGAGAATGTGGTTGGTACTCAATAAATAATCGTTGAATAAATAACTTTATTCTTCTTTCCATTTTTTAATATTTTTAAAATTTATTTTAGAGAGGAAGGGAAAGGGAGAGAGAGAGAGAAAAACATCAATGATGGGAGAGAATCATTGATTGGCTGCCTCTTACATACCTCCTCCCTCCCCCGCCCCCCCCCCCACCCACCCAGGACCAAGCCTGCAACCTAGGCATGAGCCCTGACTGGGAATCTAACTGTTGACCTCCTGGTTCCTAGGTCAGTGCTCAATCCTTGAGCCATGCCAGCCGGGCTCTTCTTTCCACTTTAAAAACTAGGGTTGCCTGACTGGGAAACCAAGAAAATTCTGAAAACGGGTGTATCGGTTAGCTTTTGCTGCGTAACAAATAGTCACCAATAAGTGTTTGTTAGTCACATGACTGAAGTCCTCTGGGGTAGGCTCTGGTAATCGTGAACTGGGCTGGCTTCCATGTCTGGGGGTTGGCTTCTGTCTTCTGAGCTGGGCAGGAGGCAGCTGAGGTAGCTGGAGTGACTCGGCACTGGCCAGCCACGTGTCTTTCCTCCTGTTGGGACCAGCAGGCTCCTGGCCACATTCGGCGGTAAGAGCTCACCAAACTCGAAAGAGCCTACCTGTGCTGCAGCACTGTGGGGAGAATTGCCGCATTTAATTTTTCTTTTAAGAAAGTTTTTTTTAAAATATATTTTATTGATTTTTTACAGAGAGGAAGGGAGAGGGATAAAGAGTTAGAAACTTTGATGAGAGAGAAACATCGAATAGCTGCCTCCTGCATGCCCCCTACTGGGGATGTGCCCTCAACCAACGTACGTGCCCCTGACCGGAATCGAACCTGGGACTCTTCAGTCCGCAGGCTGACGCTCTATATCCACTGAGCCAAACCAGTTTCAGATGCCGCATTTAATTTAAAGAAAACCAACATGTAGCTATAGTTGGTCGTAGGATCTTCTTTTCCAATGAAATCTTACCAGGAAGCATCAACCAAGGACCCTCCCACGCTGAGCTGCTCGGGTGTGGGGCTGAGAGAATGCCTTCCTTCTGTGCCCCTCTACCTGAAGCAGCGGGTTCAGTCCCACTGGTGAGTGCCTCCTGTCCGCCGAGGAGTCCTATGCACATCCACTCGGTGATACAGGATGGCGGCGGGGATTCTCAAGTCACCTCCGCCACAGCGGGTTTCTGTCGCAGCATATGCAGTAACAGCGTTCCCAGAGGCGACAGCTGCCTTTCCACCGAGCCTGCCCCCAGTGCATCTCTGCGGAGGGGACAGCGTCCCAGGTGCAGTCCCAGATGTTCTCTCTCTCTCTCTCTCACCTGGGCTCCTCACCGCCCTCTGGACAGAACGCAGCCTCTTGGTGGCGAAGAATGAAAACATGAAACCCAGAACAATTCATGTGCTACTTTCAAAACAGAGCGAGTGGGACCTTCTTTTGTTTTTGTTTCGGTGCCTGCTCCAGACACTATGGTTACCGATCAGATTACCGCACAATGGCCCTAGCCGGTTTGGCTCAGTGGATAGAGCATCGGCCTGCAGACTGAAAGGTCCCAGGTTCGATTCCCGTCAAGGGCATGTGCGTTGGTTGCGAGGGATGTGCAAGAGGCAGCTGATCGATGTTTCTCTCTCATCGATGTCTCTAACTCTCTATCCCTCTCTCTTCCTCTCTGTAAAAAATCAATAAAATATATATATTTTTTAAAAGATTGTATTTGTCAGAAACGGGATGGGATAAACACCCGTTAATAAAAGTCTGTCTAAAGCAGTGGTTCTTGCCCGGAGGACTTTTGAAAATGTCCAAAGACATTTTTGGGTGTCACTACTGGCTGCTAAAAGTCCTATAAGATGGCCCCAAATGTCACCAGTGCTAAGGCTCAGAATCCCTGGGTCAAATATAGCTGCAGCCAACTAAGAGAAAAGGGTAGTCTGTCTATATGTGCCATGAAAGATCCCCGAGACAGGTCCTTCAGACATGCTGTTTTACAGCTTCACCTGTGGTCTTTCTAACACAGGAGAACAAAATAAACGCATTTCCTAAACCACTAAATAATTCACTCTCCTCCCCAGAAGCAACCGCTGTTCGCAGCTCCTTCCGTGGCCTTCCAGAAACATTCCCAGCACGGACACATACACAGACTCTGGTTTTTCCTGCAGGTGACTGTGGTTCCGTTCAGAAACCAGTCCATTACCCGGCTGCTTGAGGCCTGGACCCGAGGACCCTGACAGCATGTTCCCTAGGTCATTCCCCCTCCCTTGGGTGTTCTTTCTTTTTAATATACTTTTTTTTTTATTATTGCTTTTGGGAGAGGGGGAGAGAGACAGATACATTAGTGATGAGGAATCGTGGATCAGCTGCCTCCTTCATGCCCCTCACTGGGGATCAAGCCTGTAACCCCGGCACATGCCCTGACTGGAATAGAACCCGGGACCCTTCCGTCCGCAGGCCGATGCTCTATCCGCTGAGCCATGCCAGCGAGGGCCTTCCATGGGCTTTCTATGGGATTTTTGCATTTGAATACAGAAGAGAACTGTGTGCTGGGCGTGAGGGTGGGGAGAAGCCTGTGTAGCCGGTGAGTGAGGCGCGGGCCAGAGGAAGTAAGCCGGGGTGAGGTTCTCCGCCCGTGGGTGGTGAGGAGATGGCACCGGGGCTGTTTCCTGGTGGTGGCGGGTGGGGGCTTTACCAGGAAGGCAGGGGTGAATTTGCCTACACCCCAGGGCAGGAGTCAGCCAAAGGGGGGAGCGGTGTGCACTCCTCTGCCTGCAGAGCCATTTATGGGCCTGCTCTCCTCGCCACGACGTCTCCACCCTGGGCCTCAGCGTTCGCGGCTCTGACGTTCAAACACGCCTGGCTTTCATCTCCCAGGCTTTTGCAGAAAAGCCTCTTGGAGTTGGGCCTGAGGCTTGTTTGTTTGTGTGTTAATCCTCACCCGAAGATATTTTTTCCATTTGAGCATGGGAGAGAGAGAGAGAGAGAGAGAAACATTGATGTGAGAGAGGCACATCGATGGGTTGCCTCCCACACGCACCTGATGAGTCCAGGGATTGAACCTGCAACCCAGGTACATCCCTTGGCTGGGAATCGAACCTGAGACCCTTTGGTGCGACCACGGAGCCACACCGGCCAGGGCAGGCCTGAGACTTTTTGGTGTTTCATTCGTTACTTCCCCTCCTCCTGCCTGGCTCTCTCACTGACACAGTATTCCAAGGTCTGAATAAAAAACTCGGGGAGATGGTGGGGTCAGGTGACCTGCCAGAATCCACCCCAGGGCTCTTAAAACAAAATGTGTCTGGTGCCAGCTTCAGCCAGACCCAGGCATGCGCAGGGGACCAGACCGGGCAGGGGCATGGAGGGGTCCGGCCTGCTGAGGGCACAGGCCGCAGGGCCCCCGAGCCCACCCCCGGCCTCCGCTGTCCAGCTCAGAGGAGGGCATCTCCAGAACGTACCTCTTGGGTCTCCTCCAAAAGTTGTCCAGCCAGCCTTCAAAATTCCATTCCTTCCTCCCAGGGTGTCAGGGAGGGGGAGAACCCCCTCTGCCCTTACTGAGATCTTCTCGATGGGCCAGTCATAAAGTAGTAACATTGCCAAAACCGGTTTGGCTCAGTGGATAGAGCGTCGGCCTGCGGACTGAAAGGTCCCAGGTTTGATTCCGGTCAAGGGCATGTACCTTGGTTGCGGGCACATCCCCAGTAGGGGGTGTTCAAGAGGCAGCTGATCGATGATTCCCTCTCATCGATGTTTCTAATTCTCTATCCCTCTCTCTTCCTCTCTGTAAAAAAAATCAATACATTTTTTTTTTTTTTTTTAAATAGTAACGTCGACACGAGATCCGTCTAACAGCAGAAACACCAGTTCAGAGCATGTGCACGAGAGAATCACAGTAGGATGCTCGGATTGTAAAACGAGGCTCAGGGATGGAGCCTTTTTATGCTGAAGGGTTTATGTGAGCCTCTGGCTCAGGATCTCTCAGCTCGAGGCCCACGGTGGTCTCTGTCGGCCCCGCTGGAGCAGGAGGCACCTGTCACGGGAGACCCTCTGGCACCGGCTGCTTGTCAGGTCACCTCCATTCGGCGTCTTCAGTGTGGCGTGGCGGGGAGTTTGGGGGACACCCCCGGCGGAGAGCCTGGCCGGGCTGTCTGGCGCCTGGCTCGGGGTTAGGGCCCGCGTGTCTGAGTTCCCCAGTTCTCAGGGGGCAGTGTGTCTCTTGGGGATGTCTGCCTGCTTCATCTGTGAAATTGAAACCCACTGCTCGTTTCTCACAAAAAGAGTCTCTTCTCGCCATCTGGAGTCGGAAGGGACACAGTGTGGAGCAGAGGGGCTGGTTTCTAACCGGAGGCGATTGGGCGGGTGTGTGAGAGAGACCCCACACTGAGGGTCCCGGCAGCATTGCTTGCTCATGGACGTTTATGTTCGATATTTTATTTCCGGGGCTCATCGCAGTTCAATCTAGAAGAACAGACCTTGACGAGCCCTGGCTTGTGTGACTCACTGGTTAGAGTGTCAGCCCGCACACCGAAGGGTCCGGGGTTCAAGGCCCAGTCAAGGGCATGTACCTGGGTGGGTTGCAGGTTCGTTCCCGGGCCCGGCCAGGCGTGTATGGGAGGCAACCAGTCTGTGTGTGTCTCTCACCTCAGTGTTTTCTCTCACCTCTCCCCTCCTTTCCACTCTCTCTTTAAAAAAAAAAAAAACCAATGGGAAAAATATTCTTGGGTGAGGATTACCCACCAAACCTTGATGAGCCCTAACCTCAGTGGATAGAGCGTCGGCCTGCGGACTGAAAGGTCCCAGGTTCGATTCCAGTCAAGGGCATATACCTTGGTGGCAGGCACATCCCCAGTAGGGGGTGTGCAGGAGGCAGCTGATCGATGATTCTCTCTCATCAATGTTTCTAGCTCTCTATCCCTCTCCCTTCCTCTCTGTAAAAAATCAATAAAATATATATTTTAAAAAAAAAAATGCCAAGACCGGTTTGGCTCAACGGATAGAGCGTCGGCTTGGGGACTGAAGGGTCCCGGGTTCGATTCCGGTCAAGGGCATGTAACGTGGTTGCGGGCATATCCCCAGTAGGGGGTGTGCAAGAGGCAGCTGATCGATGACTCTCATCGATGTTTCTAACTCTCTATCTCTCTCCCTTCCTCTCTGTACAATATCAATAAAAATATTTAAAAAAATAAAAATAAAAATAAAAAATAAGGAAGCTTTCAGCAGCTTGCCTACTTGCACGCCCTCTGCTGTCTAAAGGAGACTGTCCAGAATCTGGCCTGCCTGAAGCAGAGGGCGTGGTAGGCGGGCTCAGGCCCGGCGGACAGCGTTCTGGAAGCTTCCTTTCACAGCGAGTTGCCCAGGGAGGGCTGAGGGGCTGTGGTGGAGCAGCGATGAGCTCTCGGCCTGGCAGCTCGGGGGAGGCCTGCCCGGGGCCCCTTTGGGTCACTGGGAAACCCCACGCATCTCTGTGCAAGTTACCACAAGAAAAAGCTACCGTCACAGATGAAAGGTTGCAAGAATTATTCTGATCTTTGCGTTAAATTCGGTGCAGACCTGCTTCCTCACTGGGGACGCGCTGCCTGCCCCTGGGTTGTGTGCATCCTTTAAGGCGGGCCTTTGAATAAAACCCCCCCAGCCCCGAGGGGAGGGGTCGGTGCAGGACTGAGAGGGAGAGGAGATCCGGGCGTGGGGACCCACACAGCCAAGCCCTGGCCGGCAGGCACGCTCCTGAGGCCGGCAAGCCTCCCCTTGGGCCTTGCAACAGTCTCGAGGTGTGAATCATCCTATCACCACGGCCGGCTGGCTGGGAGGAACCGAGAACATGAAAATACGTTGCTCATTAGCAAAGGGAACTGGGCCGGGGGGAGGGCCCCTCCTCGGCCTCGGTCACACTCCTCTGCTCCGATCTGTTGAGCAGAGCCTTTCCGTGGGCACCGCCGGCTGCAAGCCCAGGGGGCCCGTCCGGCGCCGTGCGGCTCCCGAGGGCCCGGGGGGTGAGCTGGGAACGAGGGGCTTCCGAAGGCAGGCGTGCTTAGCCGGGACCGCTTTAGATCCGTGTTTGAGGTTCCGTTCTCTCTGCAGACTCCCCTTTCCTGCAGCAGGTCCCTCCTCAGCAGCAGCACCACGGTCTGGGCCACGGGGGAGACGGGGACCATCCCGGGTGTGCACGGTGGGCTGGTTAGCGGCACCCGTGCCTGTATCCCTCGATGCCAACAGCACCCCCCACCGCAGGTGTGACCGCCAACAATGTCTCCAGACATCGCCAGAGGTCACAACCCACCCCCCACCCCCACCCCACACACACACCCTTTGAGAATCACCGTTCTGTAGGGAAGGGGCAACATAAAATAAGTTTTGTCCTAAAAGTTGACCTTTTAGCCGAAGCTGGTTTGGCTCAGTGGTAGAGCGTCGGTCTGCGGACTGAGGGGTCCCAGGTTCGATTCCGGTCAAGGGCATGTACATTGGTTGTGGGCACATCCCCGGTGGGAGGTGTGCAAGAGGCAGCTGGTTGATGTTTCTCTCTCATCGATCCCTCTCCCTTCCTCTCTGTAAAAAATCAATAAAATATCTTTAAAAAAAAAAAAAAGTTTACCTTTTAAAACAGATCCTGATTGGGGGGGGGGGGGCGGTAGGTTAAGGCATATGCAGGGGGCTAGGGGAGGCTGTGGAGAGGACAAGGGGGGAGAAAAGGAGACATATGTACTACTATTTGTAATGCTTCAAACAATAAAAAGAAATTAAAAAAATAAAATAAAACAGATCCTGCCCTAGCCAGTTTGGCTCAGTGGATGGAGCCTGGGGACTGAAGGGTCCAGGGTTCAATTCCGGCCAAAGGCACATGCCCGGGGTTGTGGGCTCGATCCCCAGTGTGCGGCGTGCAAGAGGCAGCCGATCAATGATTCTCACTCATCATTGATGTTTCTTTCCCTCTCTCCCTCTCCTTTCCTCTCTGAAATAAAAAAAATATATATTTTTTAAAAAATAATAATAATAAAATCTTTTTTTTAAAAGAAGAATTTAGCCCTGACTAGTTTGGCTCAGTGGATAGAGTGTCAGCTTGCCTGTGGACTGAAGAGTCCCAGGTTTGATTCCGGTCAAGGGCATGTACCTCTGTTGCAGGCTCAATCCCCGGTCCCGGTTGGGGCACAGGTGAGAGGCAACCCATTGATGTGTCTCCCATTGATGTTTCTCTCTCGCTCCCACTCTGGGGGGGGCGGGGGTGAAACAATGGGAAAACATCCTCTGGTGAGGATTAACAACAACAAAAAGAGAATTTATCCCTCCTCTTTGTAGGAAAACATCCTGAACGGCAGCCGTTCCTGGTTTTCGGTGGTGGTTCGTGTTTCCGTTATGCCGTCACTGTTTTTCCCAGCGCCCGTCCTGGCGGCATGTCCCTGAGGTGTCTGTGCTTCTGTCCCAGGTCTGCCTGCTGATCGCCTTCATCTGTGTGAGGAGCTCCCTGTGGCTCAGCCAGAGCGCCTACCGCTACTTCGAAGTGGTCACCATCTGCAACTTCATCATGATCCTCGTCTTCTACTTGGTCCACCTCTTCCGCCTCTACCGCGTGCTCACCTGCATCAGCTGGCCCCTGTCGGTAAGGGGCGGCCGGCCCTGCCCTGCCCTCGGCCCGGAGTCAGGGTGTTTGCTGGGCCCTGAGACCCCCCTGGAGCCCTCTTGTCTGCCCAGCCCACCTCTGGCACTGTCCTTCTCTGCTTCAGCCCTGAATGTCCCACTGTTGGGTGGACATCTCTGCTTGTCTGAGGTCCCGCTGCTTTCTAACACTCACCTTCCAGCTACGGGAAAACTCTGCCTCTCACCCCAATGTTTATCCTCTCAGGTGACAGATGCTGGGCTGTGTGGGGTGGTTGGGAGGAGGGACAGGGAAGGAAGAGCTGACAACGGTGATGCGTAGTTGTGAGTATTGAATGATAACATTTTTCAGCTAAAATGGACCGGCAGAGCCCTCTGACTGGTTTGGCTCAGTGGCTAGAGCATCGGCCTGTGGACTCAAGGGTCCCGGGTTCGATTTCGGTTGGGGGCATGTACCTTGGTTGCAGGCACATGCCCAGTGGGGCGTGTGTAGGAGGCAGCTGATCGATGTTTCTGGCTCTCTATCCTTCTCCCTTCCTCTCTGTAAAAAATCAACAAAATATATTTAAAAATTAAAAAAATAAAATGGACCGGCCGAGTCTGAGGGAAGATTTCAAAGTTGCCAGGGTTTTCTCTTCCCACTCTATTATTTTTTAAAGCAGCTTTACTGGTAGGTAGTTCACATGCCATACCGTGACCCATTTAACGTGTATCATTCGGTGGGTTTTAGTACATTCCCAGAGCTGTGCCGCCATCACCAGTCAATGTTAGAAACACCTCATCACCTCGAAAAGACACTCCCTGCCCTTTCACTGTCCCCTTCCACCCCTCGTCCCCTCCAGCCCCGACCAACCACTGACGTACTTCCTGTCTCTGTAAGTTTTCCTATTCTGGGTATTTCCTGAAAATGGGACCTTATACGTGGTCTTCTGTGGCTGGCTTCTTTCACTTAGCAGGGTGTTTTCATGGTTTATCTACGTTGTATTGTGTGTCCAGTACTTTTTTTTTCTTTTCCTTCTCCTAATAGCCAAGCAATATCCCAGCGAACAGATACACCCCATCTGCTCATCCCTGGTGGACTCTTGGATTGTGTCTGCCTTGTGGCTATTATAAGGAACGCTGCCATGAACACTCCTGCGCAAGTTTTTTTGTATGGGCACGATGTCACTCCCTCGGGAATATACCTAGCTCGGAGCGGAATTGCTGGGCCGCAGGGTCACTCTGTTTAATGGTCCCAGGACCTGCCAGACTGTCCCCCAAAGTGGCACATCCGTCCACATGCCCATCAGCAGTGTATTCGGGTTCCAGGTTTTTCCTGCGTCCTTGTCAGCACTTGCTATTTCCCTGGCGTCCTTCTTGCGTTAGGGTTACTCTGCTCGTCTTGGCCAGCGTCCTCAGGTGAAGGTTAGGTTATGAATAGGAAGCCTTCCTTCTTTTTTGCATTGACTGCTACAGGCGTCTCTCTGAGCACTGCCTCCCCTACGTTGGGTGGATTGGGGGTTCATTTTCATTCCTCTCCAAGTATGTTTCTCATTTCCCTCGTGATTTCCACTTTGACCCATGAATTAGTCAGGGCAGTGGTCGGCAAACTCATTAGTCCACAGAGCCAGATATCAACAGGACAACGATTGAAATTTCTGTTGAGGGCCAAATTTTTTAAACGTAAACTTCTAACGCCATTTCTTCAAAACAGCCTCACCCAGGCCGTGGTATTTTGTGGAAGAAGAGCCACACTCAAGGGGCCAAAGAGCCGCCTGTGGCTCGCGAGCCGCAGTTTGCCGACCACAGAGTTAGGGAATGTGTTATTTGATTTCTACAAATTTGTGAGCTTCCCAAATGTCTACCTGCCATTGATTTCTAATTTCGTTCCGTTGTAGCTGGAGAGCACACCTCCCATTACTTCAGTCCTTTCACCTCTCGTGGGGTTGTTTTTATGGTTTGGCATACGGTCTGTGCTGAAGAATGTCTTATGTGCGTTTGAGAAGAATGTATAGTCTATTGTTGTTGGATAGAATGTTTCATAGATGCCTGTTATGTCTAGTGGCTCTGTAGTATTGTTTGAGCCTTCTATTTCCTGGTTGATTTTCTCGCTGGTTCAATATTATGTGGTATCGGAGCCTCCAGCTATTATTTCCAGATTATCTATTTCTCCATTTATTTGAGTTTTTGTTTCATGTGTTTTGTTGCTCTGTTATTAGGTGCACACATGTTTATAATTGTTATATTTTCCTGATGAATTGACACTTCCATCATTATAAAAATGTCCCTTATAATCTCTGGTAACATTTTTTGTTTGTTTTAAAACCTACTTTGTCTGGTACAACTATCGCCGCTCTAGCTTTCTTTTGGTTGCCGTTTGAATCACACGTCTTTTCCATCCTTCTACTTTCAGCCTATTTGTATCTTTGACTATAAAGTGTGTCTCCTATAGAAAGCCTATAGTTGGATTTTTTTAAAAATCTATTCTGACGACCTCTGTTTCTTGGTTGAATTGTTTAATCATTCACGTTTTAAGAGAAATTCCTTTGGTTCCTAAGTTGTAAGGCCTCTTTCAAAGGCACCTTTTCGCTGCTTTTGAGAGCAAGCTCCTCTGGGCTTCCCTGATGCTCACAGGAGCAAGCAAAGGGAAGAATAACGGCTGGGGGAGAAGAATGAGGATGGCTGAAAGGGGGGTTCGTGTTGGAAGGATACATCAGCCGCCCATTTCTTTAGTCCAGTGCAAGTTGGCACCTTCCCTTTAGGACTCTCTCTCAAGTCCTTTTCCCCGGAGAATCGTGGTATAGGGAACCTCCAGTTACTGATCTGCGCTTGGCCCATCTTGCGATCCTCCTTTCTCGTCGCTCGGGGAGAAGTCGGGGTCTTTGGTTTTGCTTGGCTTGACAGGAGCTGCAGCAAGTGGAATGCTTGCCCAGCATTGAGCAGCCGCCTGCCCGCCCTCATGGGCAGACCTTCACGAAGGGAATCATCTCTGAGCTCTCGCTGGAGACAGCAAGTGCACACGCACGCTCTGGATTCAGAGTGAGCGTGACGAATGGCCTTGAACCCCAGTTCTGCTCCGACCTGGTGTTTACTGGGGAGGAAGGAGGAAGAGGTACAAGTGCTTCCATGCCGCTGACGGACATCCTAATCCTGGAGGGTGACAGACAGCCCTGTGGGCCTGGAGGCGGAGTCAGTCCCACCAGGAGACTTACCCGGGAGCTTGGCCTCAGGTTCGCCTCTGGAGAGGAGAGAAGAGGGAAGACAAAGAACAGACAAAGCCAGAGGTTCTTAGTTAGGGGTGAGAGTGCCGGCGCCCACCACATGCCCAAGCCTTTCGCCGAGGGGCCGGCGACCACACTCCAGGCTCTGACTCGGGTGTGGCTCAGTGGATAGAGCATCGGCCTTCGGACTGAAGGGTCCCAGGTTTGATTCCCGTCAAGGGCATGTACCTTGGTTGCAGGTACATCCCCAGTGGGAGGTGTGCGGGAGGCAGCTGATCAATGTTTCTCTCTCTCTCTCTCTCTCTCTCTCTCTCTCTCTCTCTCTCTCTCGATGTTTCTACCTCTCTATCCTTCTCCCTTCCTCTCTGTTAAAAAATCAATAAAATAGCCGAAACCGGTTTGGCTCAATGGATAGAGCGTTGGCTTGGGGACTGAGAGGTCCCAGGTTCGATTCCGGTCAAGGGCATGTACCTTGGTTGCGGGCATATCCCCAGTGGGGGGTGTGCAGGAGGCAGCTGATCGATGACTCTCTCTCATCAATGTTTCTAACTCTCTATCTCTCTCTCTTCCTCTCTGTACAAAATCAATAAAATATATATTTTTAAAAATCAATAAAATATATTTTAAAAATATATAAATAAAAAAATAAAATAGAATAAAAAACAGTTCACAGGACAGGCAGCCCCCAGACCCAGCACCCTGTGAGCCCGAAACATTCTCTGAGGTCGAAGCAAAAGGCACCCGTCTCTGTCAGGGGCCCTGATTCTCGGGGCCCGAGCTTTGCTCACGCTCGCCAGCCCGGGTGCTGGGAGGCGCTCCGGTGCTCGGTAGCAGCTTTGGCCGGAGGTAAAGGCACGGTCTGCAGGCTGGTCTCTGGGGCGGAGCAGCCTTGAGTGGGTTTCCGTCCTCTCTCCGTCCCCTCTCCGTCCTTTCTCTGTTCCCTTCCTCCCTGCCTGCCTGGCACCTTTTCTCTCTTGCTCGGCCGCATCCTGGCCAGCCTCACGCATCCTCCTGGCCGCCTGATGCATCCGTTGGCTGTGGTCTTTGGGGTGTTACACTGCCTTCCCCTCTGTCCATCTCTTTGACACCCGGAGGCCCCCGGACCCACGGCTCTGCTCTGTTCTCGCCCCCAGGAGCTCCTGCACTATCTGATCGGCACCCTGCTCCTCCTCATCGCCTCCATCGTGGCCGCCTCCAAGAGCTACAGCCAGAGCGAGCTGGTGGCCGCCTCGGTGAGGCTCCGCGCTGTCCGAGCGCGTCTCCTTCCTGACGGGGACAGCGGCGGAGGGATTGTTCTCTCTCAGCATCGGTACCCACCTCGGTCCAGCCAGCCCGGGCTCCCACGAGGCTTCCACCGAGGGTCCCGGGAGGTGAATCACCAGGGCTGTGGGCACACCAATCTAAGGTGACCAGACGTCCCGCTTTGGGAGGGACGGTCCCGATTTTTAACAATGCTTCCCGCGCGTCCCGCGGCGTTTTAAAAAAGTCCCGATTTTTGGAAAAAAATCGGGACTTTTTTATAACGCCGCGGGACACATTGTTAAAAATCGGGACTGTCCCGCCAAAAGCGGGACGTCCGGTCACCTTACACCGATCGCCCCAGCGGCCCGGGCCCCTCTCCCGCAGCCGCCGCTTACGTCGGGAGGCACGTGGACTTGAAACCACGCGTCCAGGGTGGTCGTGTGCTCGGGGCTGCCTCGGCCCCCCGTGTCCCGGGAAATGGTCTGGAGCCTCGTGGGCCCGAGGGAGCAGCACTGAGATCTGCTGGTGAGGCCGGCCGCCGGTCCTAGCTTTATCGGTCCTAACGTTTAGCCGCATCCAGGCCAGGAAGGAGTCCTCCTGTTCCTTTCTTTTCTTTCTTTTTTTTTTTTTTCTTAAGCTCTGAGAATTTATTTATTTTTATTATTTAATTTTTAATTTTTTTTTATTGATTGATTATGATATCACATAATTGTCCTCATCCCCCCCATTCCCATCCCAAACCACCCCCCCTCCCACGGATGCCCCCACCCCCCTGTTGTCCATGGCCACTGGCTAGGCCCAGCAAGTCCTTTGGTTGATCTCTTCCCCTTAGCCCCACCCTGTTCCCCTACCTCCTGTTCCTTTCAGAGGTGACATAGACCCCTCGGATAGCCTCAGTAGAGGCAGCCTGGAAACAGACCACACTGCAGTGCTGTGGGGCCCATCTATACCTACCGCACAAGTACACACGCATGTACAGGTGCACGTACGGGTATGCTGTCACTGTAAAGATTTACAGATCCTGTCATACGACGTCTGGTTTAGTGAATTCTCTTCTGCTTGGTGGCCTGTGGGCCAGTACCGATTTGCCTCACCAAGGAGTGAGACTTATTTATTTATTTATTTATTTAATATTTGATACTATTTCTTTATATTTTTTTTTAGCTTTTTTTTAAAAAAATATACTTTATTGATTTTTTTACAGAGAGGAAGGGAGAGAGATAGAGAGTTAGAAACGTCGATGAGAGAGAAACATTGACCAGCTGCCTCTTGCACACCCCTACTGGGGATGTGCCCACAACCAAGGTACATGTCCTTGACCGGAATCGAACCCGGGACCTTTCAGTCCACAGACTGACGCTCTACCACTGAGCCAAACCGGCTTCGGCTTTTTTAGTTTTTTTTTTTAAATTAAATTATTATCTGTGTACATATTTTAACATTGCCCCACCCCCCATACAGCGAGACTTTCAGAACGAAAGCTGTCTGCGTGGCAGCCGCTCTCCCATGGGCCGGCTTCACCCACATCCCCCAGGCTTTGGGCCAAGAGTGGGTTCGCTCCCGGAATCCCACGGAGGGGTCGGGTCTGCCCTCGAAAGGTCGGCGTGGGGCAGGAGGCCACACCTCCAAACACCATTGCCCCCTCAAGGGCCGCCCACAGCCCTCCCTCCCCTCCACCACCTTGTACCCCTCAGGACCCCCTCCTGCAGGCAGGCTGGGGGAGGAGGCACAGAGAGAAGTTGTGCCCACTGCGTCAGGCCCCATGGGGAGGTGCCCACAGGTTGTAGGCTCAGGTTGCACCAAATGGTGTTAGCCCTGGCATCCCCATCCTTCCCCTGATATCCCCATCCCCCCCAATTTATCACACGCCGTCTCTGTGTCGAGGACCAGACCCAATTCTGTGGAAGAAATAAGAAGGTAGGGCCCTTGCTTATGGGAGAGAGTGGTGGTGCCGCTCAGGCGTCCAGGCCGAGGCGCGTGGGACAGTCCGCAGACGAGGCCCTGCCCCCCAGAAGGCCCTCTGTGGCCACAGAAGAAGCTGTCGGTCACGCAGTGCAGACCATGGGAGGCCAGGGTGGCAGACAATGTGCTCCTGGTGCAGAGCCGACGCCGAGAGGCCGGGACCGGCTCCAAGGGGCCGATTGTGTGGCGCAGACAATCGGTACCAGAGGAGCCAAGGGGATGGAGCTGGGGGGAGGGGAGAGGGTGCGTGGGCCTGTGGGGGGTGGGGGCGGGGCGGGGGGCAGCCCCTCATGCACACCAGCAGCCAGGCTTGGAGAGAAAGCCCAGCCTTGAAGATCCTGCCCTTCCCCCCAGGCCCTTCCTCCTGGACCTGTGGTGGGCAAACTGCGGCTTGAGAGCCACACGCGGCTCTTTGGTTCCTTGGGTGTGGCTCTTCCACAAAATACCACGGTCTGGGAGAGTCTGTTTTGAAGAAGTGGCGTTAGAAGAAGTTTAAGTGTAAAACATGTGGCTCTCCAGAGAAATTTCAATCGTCGTGCTGTTGATATTTGACTCTGTGGACTGATGAGTTTGCCGACCACTGTCCTAGATGGCAGCGGTGGTTCCCGAGGGCCCTTGGCGGCTGCAGAGCGGCCCGAGGACAGCTGGGCCCCGGGCAGAGCGGCGTGTGGACCCGGAGCCAGACGCCCTGGGCTCCAGTCCCGGGTCTGGCCCTTGCTGTCTCCGTGGCCCTGGGCCGCCTCCCCACCCCCGTCCTTCCATTTCTTCAGCTGCAAAGTGAGGGGCCGAGAGGGTCCCCCCAGGACCCACCTGCCAGCGTTGGAAGACGGGTGGGCACAGAGTGAGGGCCCGTCAACCAGCCGCAGCTGCCAGGTTTCGGGCCTCAGGCTCTGCGGTTCCAGACCGGACACCAGCGTGTGCGCCTGCTTCTCGCTCTCCCCCAGCTCCGAGGCCAGGCAGGCACCGTCATGAATGAAATGCAAGCGGTGCCGTCGCACCAGTAGAATCCATTTGACCATCACACATTTTAAAACCCAAGTTAGAATGTACGATCACGCCTTTTTCTTTTCTCGTTAGCCCAGGACAGTCAGTGGTCGGCAAACTCTTTCGTCCACAGAAGCCACATATCAACAGGACAGCGATTAGCATGTCTTTTGAGAGCCAAAGTTTTTTTTAAAATATATTTTTATTGATTTCAGAGAGGAAGGGAGAGGGAGAGAGAGATAGAAACATCAATGATGAAAGAGAATCATTGATTGGCTTCCTCCTGCACACCTGGAACTGGGGATGGAGCCCGCAACCGGGGCATATGCCCTGACCGGGAATCGAACCAGTGACCTCTTGGTTCCTGGGTTGATGCTCAACCGCTGAGCCATACCCTCCTGGGATGAGAGCCAAATTTTTTAAACTTAAACTTCTTCTAACGCCACTTCTTCAAAATAGACTCGCCCAGGCCCTGGTATTTTGTGGAAGAGCCACCCTCAAGGGGCCAAAGAGCCGCGTGTAGCTCGCGAGCCGCAGTTTGCCGACCGCTGGCCCGGGATCACTAACGCCCAGTGGCTTGGCCCAGCTCGGCTGAAACAAACCTGAACGTGGGCGGGGGAGTTGCCCAGAGGGAGGGGTGGAGACCTGGGTCCCAGCCAGAGCCCTGGGCACAGGGCCTGGTCCTGCCCCTGAGCCAGGGCGGGGTGTTTGGGTCAGGGGGTTCCCCGAGCTCCCTCCGTGCAGGGACAGGCACGGGGATGGGGAGCAGAAAGACTGCCGGGGACTGGCCCCTGACCCGGAGCTCCCTGTCCCCTCTCTCCCGTGCAGATCTTCGGCTTCCTGGCCACCTTTCTCTGCCTGGCGAGCGTGTGGCTGTCCTACAAGGTCTCCTGTGTGACCCAGTCCACCGGTGAGTGCTGATCGTCCGGACACGGGTGCTCTCCGTCCGGACACGGGTGCTCTCCGTGAGCTCAGGGGCCGAGCACGGCCTGTTCCCGCCTTCCCGACACATCACAGGCTGCCGTCTGTAGTGGAGGCCGCCAGGGCACCGGCGCCCGGGACCTCTGCTCGGGCCATGCCCACTGCGCCCAGGAATGCCCCAACGTGCCAGCCTCTGATGGAGAAGCATTTTCTTTTTTAAAAAATATATATTTTTTAAATTGATTTTGTACAGAGAGGAAGGGAGAGGGATAGAGAGCTAGAAACATGGATGAGAGAGAAACATCGACCAGCTGCCTCATGCACACCCCCCACTGGGGATGTGCCCGCAACCAAGGTACATGCCCTTGACCTGAATGGAACCTGGGACCTTTCAGTCCGAAGGCCGACGCTCTATCCACTGAGCCAAACCGGTTAGGGCTAATTTTTCTTTTCTTTTTTTTTTTTTTTAGAGATGCATTTAGACAATAAAATAGTCCCAGTGAAAGCTGGTGCTGGGGAGGAAGGCAGTGCCCCGAGCGGAATGTGGGTCCCCGGCTGGTGTGTGACTTCTGGGAGGGCCCTGCCCCGGCCAGCCGGCCGGCCGGCCTCACGTTGCCTCTTCCTCCCCAGATGCAGCCGTCTGAGGCCTCCGGGCCTGCAGGGGGCCCCGCAGGACGTGTGGCCGCCCGCAGCAGGCCCCGCGGGCCGGTGACCTCCCGAGAGACCTCCGAACCTGTGTGCCTGTGCCAACGCCCTGCCCGCCGGTGGGCGCAGGAGGGCCTGCTCCTCCCTCCAGGCTCCGGAGCGGCTCCGGCCTCTCCCCGGCCTTCCTCGGAGAAGATCCCCATGTCCGGGAGAGAACAGCAGCCTCCGGGGAGATCTGGCCTCCGCCTCCTGCTTTTCAGGCTGGGTCTGGCCACCGCACCTCACCCCGCGGCGGGGAGGTTTCTGGAGACGCCCGCCCGCACAAACCCCGCTCCGCGCCGGAGCGACCCGCCTTCAGTCTCCCCGTGAAGACCAAGCCCGCTCCTGGTGTATGGAGCCTGGGCGTCTGCTCTTCCCTCGCGTGAGGCCGGCCTGTGGAGAGAAGCACGCGGTGGTCAGCCTGACCCCAAAGACGCGATCTCAGCCTCCTTTCCCGGCTCTGCCTTCGTGTGTGCGTGGGCGTGTGCGTGTGTGTGTGTGTGCGTGTGTGTGTGTGTGTGTGTGTGTGTGTGTGTGTGTGCATGTGCGTATGTGGGTGCGTGTGTGGTTTTTTGTGTTTTTTTTTAAATAAAATATTGACTTGGCCAATTGCAGAAGGATTTCTTTTATTTATATATCTATATCTATGTCTATATCTATATATATATATATTATTGATTTTTTACAGAGAGGAAGGGAGATGGATAGAGTCGGAAACATCGATGAGAGAGAATCATCGATCAGCTGCCTCCTGCACACTCCCCACCTGGGGATGTGCCCGCCACCCAAGTACATGCCCTTGACCGGAATCGAACCTGGGACCCTTGAGTCCGAAGGCCGAAGCTCTATCCACTGAGCCAAACCGGCCAGGGCAGGAAGGATTTCTTATTAAGCCAGAAGGATACGCTGGCGGGATGGGCCACACAGCGTAGGATCCCGTCGATGTGGAGGTGGTAAAACCAGGAGTGGCGTGAGGGGCCCGCGAGGCTCGGGGAGAGATGCTGCCTGGGGAGCAGGCCCGGGGGTGAGACCAGGAAAGGATGCAGAGCCCAGTGGCCTCTCGAGATCTGCATGTTTTCAAAGTAAGTTGATTTCAGGGGTGGAAGTCGGTGCTGTTCACGAAAGGCATACAGCAGGACTCAAAGCAGCACGGGCAGCCTTAAAACAGGAGGACATTCTGGCATGTGCCACCCCGGGGATGACTCTGAGAGACACTCTGTGGTGTGCAATAGCCCAGACACAAAGCAACAGCTGCTGTCCGAGTCCCTCCCGGTAGGGGCCTGGAGCAGTGAAGATGCAGAGACAGACAGGAGGATGGTGGTGGCCAGGTCTGGGGCGAGAGGAACAGGGACTCCGTGTTTAATGGGTACCGTTTCCCTTCGGAAAGATGAAAACATTCTGGAGGTGGACAGTGGTGGTGGGGCACCATCATGTAAATGTCATTAATGCTATTGCACTGTGTACCTGAAAAATGTTAAAATGGTAAGTCTGTTGCATAGATTCACTGAGTGGCCAGATTATTATGCGTTCAGAGATCATAACAATCTGGCCACTCAGTGTGTATATATATTAGAGGCCCAGTGCATGATTTGGTGGGGCCCGGCCAGCCTGGCCAGGGGGAGGGGACATGGGCAGTTGACCGGCCTGCCTGCTGGCCAAACTTCCATTAGAGGGGACAATTTGTATATTAGCTGTTTATTATATAAGATATACACTGAGTGGCCAGATTATTATGTGTTCAGAGATCATAGTAATCTGGACACTCAGTGCATATTTTTATTGATTTCAGAGGGGATGGGACTGGGAGAGAGAGAAACATCAATGATGAGAGAGAATCATGGATCGGCTGCCTCCAGCACGCCCCACACTGGGGATGGAGCCCGCAGCCCAGGCATGTGCCCTGACCGGGAATCGAACCATGACCTCCTGGTCGATGCTCACCCACTGAGCCACGCCATTGGGCTCCACTGATTTTTAGAGTGGAAGGTAGACAGAAACATCGATGTGAGAGAGAGAGAAATCAATTGGTTGCCTCCCTCATGTACCCCGACGGGTAGGATCCAACTTGCAACCCAGACACATGCCCTTGACCAGGAAGTGAACCCGCAACCCTCAGCATGGGCTAACACTCTAATGACTGGAGCCCACTGCCCAGGGCCGCCTGCCCCTGCCTCTGAGGGCCCGAGGGGAAGCACCTGCACCCTGAGCGACCTGGCAGTGGAGTTGGAGACTCGAGGAGAAAGCCGGGGGCATGTGAGGTACGTGACAGAGCTGGAATGTGAGTCCAGGTCTGGTGTCTCCTGGGCCCACCCCACCGGGGGCCCCTGGGGGGTCAGGGCAGGGCTGGCGCTGCCTGGCTTCCTCCGTGGACCGCTGGCCCTGGCCTGACGCACTCTGACCCTGGGCCTCCGGCTGGGAGGGATGCTCGGTGACCCAGCGTGGCCCATCCCCTGGGCCCAGCCGCCCAGCCTCTTACCAGCATGAAAAGCAAACTGGTGTCGCCAGGGAAACGCAGCTGGTTTGGGGCCCTTGGCAACCGCCACTTCCCCGGGGGGCGGTTTCTGACCTGCATCCTGTGAGCTCGGCGCTTTGGGGTGGGGCGGGGGGCTCACGGGTACCTGGTTTCATGTGCACCACATCCGGCAGCACCTACAACACGCACACGGCTGTCATCAGCAGCCAGCGTCGACGCGGAGCCACGCCCTCGCCTCCGCTCCGGCGGCCTCGGGGCCCTGCCTGTGGCCTGCAGCTGCTAAAGCGCCTCCCAGCTCCTCCCAGGCAAGCCGGGCCTCTCCGTCCTGCACGATTAAAAACAGGCCCAGAGGGAGAGAAGCATCAGGGAAGTCCTTGGCTGGTCAATGGACACGGACAACAGGGAGGTGGGGGCATGAATGGGAGGTGGGGAGTATTGGGGGGAATAACACATGTACTACCTTAATCAATAAAGAAATTTTTAAAAAAGGAAAGAAAAAGCAGCGGGGCCCTAACCGGTCTGGCTCAGTGGATAGAGCGTCGGCCTGTGGACTGAAAGGTCCCAGGTTCGATTCCGGTCAAGGGCATGTACCTTGGTTTCGGGCACATCCCCAGTAGGAGGTGTGCAGGAGGCAGCTGGTTGGTGCAAGAGGCGCCTCATCCATGTTTCTCTCCCCTCAATGTTTCCAACTCTATCCCGGTCTCTTCCTCTCTGTAAAAAATCAATAAAGTATATTTTACAAAAAAAGAAAAAAGAAAGAAAGAAAGAAAAAGCAGCAGGATGAGACCGAAGAGGCTACAGCCCCACTAGCTCCTTACTCCAAACTGGGCTTTTCCAACTAACCCGCCGTTCTTAGGAACCGGCTTTTATAATAAGTAAATGGATGCTTTGTATCGATATCCTATTTCCTGTTTGATAGGGAGTCTCACACAGGATTCAGATTGAAAAGGGGAGTTTCTCTGCCTGGAAAAGGCACACACGAGGAAGCCCCTAGCTCGATGGAAGGAGCTGCCGGCGGGCTGCTGGGCAGGGGCATGGGCAGGGCACCGCCCGGGGCAGAGCAGGCCGGACAGAGGGGCACCCTGAGGGCCACCCACCGCCCTGAGCTCACCTGGCGCCTCCGCACCTTGCAAGGAGGTTGAAGCCACTTGTATCTCTTGGGTTTCATTACACTCTTCAGTGTGCGGAGAAAATTATGCACCTTTTTTAGAGGCCCCTGGTTAGCCCCACGCAGAGGTGTGCAGGAACGGGAGTGCTGTGGTGGGAAGTGTGTCACGGGGCTTGCTCACTCACTCCTGGGCAGCGATGACAGCCAGCATGAGGGCCGGGAGGGGACGGCAGCACACTGTTGCCCAGAGAAGGGGAAATCAGGATTTTTAGGCAAAGCATTTCCTGATTTTTAAAGTATTGCCAAATAAACTTTTTTTAAAATATATTTTATTGATTTTTCACAGAGAGGAAGGGAGAGGCATAGAGAGTCAGAAATATCGATGAGAGAGACACATCAACCAGCTGCCTCCTGCACACCCCCTACTGGGGATGTGCCCGCCACCAAGGTACATGCCCTTGACCGGAATCGAACCTGGGACCTTTCAGTCCGCAGGCCGACGCTCTATCCACTGAGCCAAACCGGTTTCGGCCAAATAAACTTTTTAAAAATATATATTTTAAATGTATTTCAGAGAGAGAGACATCAATGATGATAAGAGAATCATTGGCTGCTTCCTGCATGTCCCACCCTGGGGACTGAGCCTGCAACTCGGCTCAGTGACCTCCTGGTTTAGGTCCACGCTCAACCGCTGAGCCACGCCGGCGGGGGTTAAATAAACCTTTTAAAGGTACCGACCAAGCCGGCGCGGGGAGTAGATGCAGCCAGCGAGCCCTCCGTTTGCAACTCCGCGGGCCTCGAGGGAGATGGGGGCGCGCGGCAGGAAACCAGGGCCAAGGCCAGGAGCGCACAGAGGCTCCACGGGGTCGGCAGCTGCTTCCTCTGAAACCCCGGGGCGGGCGCGAGGGCGGGGGGGTGAGGGGCACTCCCTGGGGAGCCCCGGGATCTCCTGCCAGCAGCCACGCCTGCCTGTTTGGGCGCTGCCACAGCTCCCAGCTGGGCTCAGCTTTCCTTTTGCAAAAACAAAACCCCCAGGCGCAGGTGGCGGCCGGGCCGGCGGCCGTGCCCTCCCCTAGCGGCGCGCGCCCTCTGGCGGCCAGCTGGGGGCAGCGCCGCCCTTGGTCCCCCGCGCAGGAGCCAGCAGGCTTTGGAAAAGTGTCTGCCCAAAAACCAGGGTTCAAAGTGGATACACCAACTTGGTCGGTTCTCTTTGGCCTGAAGTGCACACATGAGTCATCATCCTCGGTTCCTGGCGCCCTCACACTGTGATCGTTGGTCCACGCGAGGCCTCCTTCCTCCCTTCCTGTTTTCAATAATGCAGCCACCATGAAGCATATCATGATGTAACCTCCTCCATTTAACGGTAACCGCAAGCTTCCCCATCTATCTCCTCTGCCCATTTGTCCTCCCCAGAAGTAACCTCCAGGATCTCCCATTCACCACTTCTTTGCCTCTCTATATATATTCCACTGTAGAACATGTGCTGCCTAAAAAGTGCAGGTGATAACTGTCTATAATTAATTGAAAAGGATGCCGCGCCACCTATAGGCAACCTTTTGGGACTTTGTTCGCTTGGCGTTATATTGCTGTAACAGCAATTTCCAACATTTTTCATCTCGTGGTGCACATAGACTAATTACTAAAATTCTGTGGTGTGTGCGCACACACACACACACACACACACACAAAATTACTTCTTTTGCCGGCCTGACAACCAAAAATAGGTGTAATTTTGATTCATTCACATCAGACAGCTATTGTTGCCTGCTTTGGTGCAAAAGGCTTTATTGTTGCCATTTGGTCCCAATACTTGAGAGAGGGCTTCAGTGTGGGGCCAGGTGGAAGGGGGGCAATGGGAGAAAAAAAAGGGAGGGTGTCTGAATACTCAACATGAAGACTTAAAAAGAATGGCTAGTGGCTTTGGAGAGAGACTCAGGCAAAAGCCGGACACCAGGGGGATGCAGAGGGGCCCCTCACAGGCCTCTAGGCTCCAAAGGCTCCTGGTGGTGTTGGAGGCTGAGTCTCTGGAAGAGACACTCGCCCAGCCCAGCCTGGGGGCCGGGCAGCCTGCGGAGGTGAGCCAGGTGTGGCCCATCTTCCTGATGAGTTTCACCTGCTCCCCCGGAAGTGGTTCTGTAGGAAGTCACGGAGATGAGGGTCTGAAAGGGCAGAACCTCGGGCCTGCAGCTCCACAAGGGCCTGGTTCGGTTCCTCTCCAGGCCCGGGCGGCTTCCGGGGCGGCCTGAGTTTCCCCCCCCTCCCCCCCAACCCCCGCTCATCCTGAGAGGCGTCAGCACGTCCTGGGGGAGAATGCGGCCACCGCGCTGGGTTTGTGTCTTTAGGAGACAGCGCCCCAACTCAGGGAAGACGGGACCCACGCCCTCCGGAGGCACATCCCAGCGGCGGGACAAGGAGCCCAGAGAGAGGTAGGTGTGGGGCCCGCAGGTGCAGGCTGGCCGGGTGGTTGACGGCAGCTTCTACCTCGGGAGTCAATGCTGATGAATTTGGGAGCTCGTGGTTGTTCGGCAGTAAGGAGTTAAGATAGGAAAAAAAAAACAGGGTGTTGGCTGGTCTCGGAGGTGGTGCTGAGGGTGGTGGCTGGCTAAGACGCTGGAGCGTGGTCAGAGGCTGGAAGAAGGGGTGTGCCTGGGTCTGTTCTATCCAAACACTGCTTTGTGTGTGTTGTGTTTTTCTTTTTTAAACCTTTATTGTAGAGTATTACAGAATCCCCCTTTTTTTCTCCCAGCGCCCCCCTCCACCTGGTTCCCGCCCCACCCCAGGCTTCACCACCCTATTGTCTGTGTCCACAGGTGAGGTCTTTGGTTAATCTCTTCCCACTCCCACCCCATCCCCCCTGAGATGCGTCAGTCTGCTCCATGCGTCCGTGCCTCTGCCTGTATTTTATTCAGCAGTTTGTCTTGTTCATTTATTTTGATTTTTTAGATTCAATTGCTGATATGTATTTGTTGGCATTTCATTGTTCAGATATGTTATCTCTACTTCCTCCTCCTCTTTTTGAAGAATACCCTTCAGCATGTCATGTAATACTAGTTTGATGGTGATGAACTCGGGCTTTTTCTTGTCTGTGAAGCTCTTTATCTGGCCTTCGGTTTAAATGATAGCTTTGCTGGGTAGAGTAATGTTAGTTATAGGTCCTTACGGTTCGTCACTTTGAATATTTTTTGCCACTCCCTTCTGGCTGCAAAATTGCTGATGAGAAATCAGCTGACAGTCAAACGGACACTCCCTTATAGATAACTAGCTGCTTTTCTCTTGCTGCTTTTTAAGATGCTCTGTCTTTAACCCTTGGCATTTTAATTATAATGTGCGTTGGTGTGGGCCTCTTTGGGTTCCTCTTGTTGGTCCTTTGGGTGCTAAGTTGCTCAGCCTCCCCAATCACCTGAGCTGGGCACTCTAGTTGCGCCTCTATGTGGGCTGAGAGCACAGGCTTTTTGTAGTTGATCCTTGATTGTTGTTGGCGTTACTGGGAGGAGTTGACCTCCAGGCCAGTTGGCTGTGAGGAAAAGCTGCAACTACAGTGGGAGAGCTGCTGTGCAGGAGACACTCTTATGGAGCAAGCCTTGCTTCAGTGGCGCTTTGGTTCTCCATGAGTGTGTCACTTGTGGATGTGTAGAGTTGTAATCTGGAATGGTCTGAATCTGTCCATCGGGTGCACTGGCTCTGGGGCCTCCCGGGAGGTGCGAAGTCAGCCGCTGCCTGGGGCCACTCGACAGGAGCTCCAGAGAGGTCTGCAGCTGCTACTTGTATTGGGCTTGGGAGTGCTCAGGTGAGGCCCAGCTGTGAAGCAAGGCAGGCTGATGCTAGTGCCGGGCCTTGGGCCTTTTGCTGACAGGTTTGGGGCATGCCGACACCCACTGCTGCTTGTTTGAGAGATTTTAGCAATGTCTGAAGCCCAAGCCAGGACAGGCCATTCATATGGAAAAGCCGCTGCGGGACCACTGAGGGCACTGTGTCAGGTATGGTGTGTCTTAAAAACGTATGGCGGCACAGCTGCTGAAAGTCGCTGCTGTAACAGACACCCCCACCCCCTTTATGCAACACTTGGCATCCCCTTGCGCTTGGCCTCTCTCTCTTGATGCTGGAGCTTTCCTGTAGACACTGCCAGGAAACCCACTCAGCACCCACATATGTGCCACCTGCAGAGTCTGCCCTGCAGGGTAATATTGGCCAAGGGGACACAGCAGTCAGTGGATTCACTTGTACTCCTTCACTCCTGGGACTGTCCCAAGGCGAACTTCATACAGTTCTCCAAGGACATCCTCCTCGGACCAGGCAAAAGACCTCTCAGTGAGTCATCCTTGCGTCCCTGCTCTCTCTCCTTCCCAGCTGTAGCTTAGGGACATGCCAAAAACATGTGCAGCTGCCTGAACGGCCGCACTCACTTGGGTGACCTCAGAAGACTGCAGTGAAGGAAAATGTCCCCAACGGGCCAAGCATAGCCTTGGGGGACTGGTGCATGGACAGGGGCTGGAAAGAGAGAGACCTGTAGGTCCCTGGGGTGGCTGAGGCAGAAGTCCTCAAATGAGCAAGTAATTTGAAAAAGAAGTGTGTTTCCTACAAAATAAGAATCCTGGGTAATGAGGCCACTGGGTGCTGGTAAAAAGGTACCCCAGGCCTGGCCGGTGGCTGAGTGTTGACCTATGAACTAGGAGTCCTGATTCCTGGTCAAGTTTGATTCCTGGTCAGGGAACATGCCCAGGTTGCAGGCTCAATCCCCAGTATGGGGCAGCCAATCAGTGATTCTCTCTCATCATTGACATTTCTATCTCTCTCCCTTTCTTTTTCTCTCTGAAAATAATATATATATTATTATTATTATTTTTTAATAAAAGGTGTCTCATGCCTTGGATGGTTTGGCTCAGTGGAAAGAGCGATAGCATGAGGACTAAGGGGTCCTAGGTTCAATTCCGATCAAGGGCACATGCAGACTCAATCCCCAGTGGGGGTGTTTGCAGGAGACAGGCCAATCAATGATCCTCTCTCATCATTGATGTTTCTATCTCTCTCCCTCGCCCTTCCTCTTGATATATAAAAATATATTTTTAAAAAACGAATAAATAAATAAATAAATAAAGGTACCCCAGAAAAAAGCCCTGCACATATGCAGGTATTTATGTCTGGAAGCCAGGGGACTGATAGAATTAAAGGACTGGCTGAGGGTGCACAGAACAGCAGATGCAAAAACCTGGAGTGCATTTCACCACTCCTGTGAAGCAAAGACCTACGTCTGAGATGATACCACTCGGCTGGACAAATCCCAGCAATGGGACCAGCAGGGACAAGAATCAGGTATGGGACTGGGTCTCCAGATTCACCCCCTGCTCCCCCAGAAAGCCCCAAATATTCCTACAGGTACTAGATACTGGCTGTGGTTTGGGGGGCGGGGGGAGGGGGGCAGGGGGCGCTGTTTTTGATTGTTTGAGGGATTTTTTTGGCCTGGAATGTGTTTATGGTTTTTCAAGAACCTACTCGTGGGGCACATGCATTGGTAGCTCACGTAAGGGTCAGCCACAGGCAGAAACAAGAACGGGCATTTGCCCAAAACGCTTGCCAAGCGTAACAACTGAGACAGTTCCTCTTCCTGGGAGAAGGAGGAAAAGTCCATGGTCTCCTCACACAGAGTTTCCTGCAGCCGGGCAGCGGGGTGTGCTGGGCAGAGCTCCAAACTTCCTGTCCGCGGAGCACTGCTGCTGGGCCAGTGGGAGCACTGCTGTTGGGGGCTTTGCTGAGGACGATGGAAGCTTACACAAGCCACCCTTATACTTGGTTCTTGGTTTGCAGCCTAGGCAGGGATTGCTAACACTTTATTTTTTAGGTCTCTGGGGTTGGGGGTATTGGCTGGCCTTCACCTGACACAGGATAGAGCACACATTGATGGCCCTGAATTCCCTAGTGATGGGGTATCAGTGGTTTAGACCCGTGGTCGGCAAACCGAGGCTCGCGAGCCACATGTGGCTCTTTGGCCCCTTGAGTGTGGCTCTTCCACAAAATACCACGGCCTGAGAGAAGTGGCATTAGAAGAAGTTACGTTTAAAACATTTGGCTCTTGCCGAAACCGGTTTGGCTCAGTGGATAGAGCATCGGTCTGCAGACTGAAAGGTCCCGGGTTCGATTCCAGTCAGGGGCATGTATGTTGGTTGCGGGCGCATCTCCGGTGGGGGGTGTGCAGGGGCCAGCTGATCGATGATTCTGTCTCATCGGATGTTTCTAATTCTCTATCCCTCTCTCTTCTTCTCTGTAAAAAAATCAATAAAATATATTTTAAAATAAAAAATAAAAATTTGGCTCTCTAGAGAAATTTCAGTCATTGTACTGTTCATATTTGGCTCTGTTGACTAATGAGTTTGCCGACCACTGGCTTGGACACACCTGGTAGAAAACAAACCGTTAGCGGATGTGCAGGTATTGCCACCGTGGCCCCGTGACATGCCCCACCCCCTGGCGCCGCTCGGGAAAGCCAGATGGGCCCCGAAGGAGGACAAAATCCAAGTGACATGCCTCCCAGGAACCATCTTGGGAACTGTCACACCTCAGAGAAATATTTCGCAATCCATTAAGGACAAACATTGTAGCCGAAACCGGTTTGGCTCAGTGTATAGAGCGTCGGTCTGCGGACTGAAAGGTCCCGGGTTCGATTCCGGTTAAGGGCATGTACATTGGTTGCGGGCACATCCCCTGTGGGGGGCGTGCAAGAGGCAGCTGATCGATGATTCTCTCTCATTGACGTTTCTAGCTCTCTATCCCTCTCTCCTCCTCTCTGTAAAAAAATCAATAAAATATATATTAAAAAAAAAAAAAAAAAAAAGGACAAACATTGTACCTAGTCGCCACCAACTCCAGACAGTGGCCCCACGCCAAAATCGGCTGCGCTCTATCTTGGCTGACGGAGGCAGTACATCCTGAGCCGGGGATGTCCCTGCAGCCTCGGCCCCAGGCCCGTGGCCACGTCTGAGGGAGCACCCAGCGACCGTCTCGGAGGTGGTTCAGGCCGTCGAAGCAGCCTTCCCCTACAGCTGGCCTCCTTCAGGTTTCCTGGAACTGCCGGTGCCCAGGGCCTGGGGCCTTTCCAGCAGAAACTCCTCCGCTGCCCCCGGAACCCGGCGTGCTCTCATTTCAGGACTTCCTTGGGCTGAGAGGCAGCTAGAGCTCTGCCCCAAACTGTCTCCGCGTTGGCTTCCTCCCGGTGCAAGCCTGAACTGAGTGCCCCAGGTGGGACACGCTCTGACCGCGGGAAGATTGATTTCAAGTGAAGGACCAAAACCAGCCTTGAATCTTCTTCCCCAGCAGCTGGTGGCTCACTCGTTAGACAGAGGCAGTGTGTCTTCCCTCATGCACTGCTGGTCTAATGAAGGTCTCACCTGCAAGAGACCAGCTGACAGGGATCACTGGTGAGCCGGAACCGGTTTGGCTCAGTGGATAGAGCGTTGGCCTGCGGACTGAAAGGTCCCGGGTTCGATTCCGGTCAAGGGCATGTACCCTGGTTGAGGGCACATCCCCAGTGGGGGGGTGCAAGTTGATAGATGATTCTCTCTCATCGATGTTTCTAGCTCTCTATCCCTCTCTCTTCCTCTCTGTAAAAAATCAATAAAATACATTTTTAAAGAAAGGAAAAAAAAAGAATCACTGATGAAAGAGCCCGCCCACCTCCAAGGTGAGCAGGTCCCCTGCAGGCTACCGCCATCCGGTGATGGCAAACGGCCGGTGGCCCACAGCCATGGTCACTCCATGCAATGGGGCTTCTAGCCAGAGAGCACCACCCTGAGATTCACTGAGCAATATCCGAACAGAGGCTCACGTGCTGTCACTAACGGCCTGTCTGTGTGGTCAGGTCTGTGGGCCTCTCAGGACTGGACTAGGAAAGACACACCACATACTAGGATTGGGTCCATCTCTCATGGAGACATAGAACTATTTATTTATAGACTCAATAGTTACCTTATTAGGGATCAAGTCTTTCCTCCACAGAAAGTTAAATGAATAGAAATCCACCTACACATCTCCCAGTAAAACTCAATATCAAATACAAAAGGAAAAAAAGAACCAAAAATGATGTACGATGAATGGAGTTTTTTTGTTTGTTTGTTTGTTTTTTTTGTAATGGTGGAGGCCAGATGACAATGGAATAATATCTTGGGAGCAATAGAGAAAAATAACTGCCGATCTAGAATTCCACATCTGGCTAATGGCAACTAACACTTGAGTCAGAAGAGAACGGAGTGCAAACGTAAGTAGAAGGCAAGAAAGCAATGATGGGCAAAGAAAAATATTTGGCAGATCTCAAAAAGCAATGACTGCACAAACAATAATAGCTAACTTCAGGGCGGTGTTAACACAAGATAAATTTAAACTACTAGGCAATAACAACACAGTAGAGGGTTAGGAGTACGGATTAACTTCATTTTTCTCTCAATTTTAAAAATATTTTTATTGTTGATAGCATAACAGCTATCTCTCCCAGTCTCCCCCCCCCCTTGCTTTCCTCCCCTTCTCCCAGCCCCTCCCCTCCTCCCTAGGTCTTCACTACCCTATCACCCATATCCACGGGCTATGCATATGAGTATACAAGTTCTTTGGTTTATCTCTTCTCATCCTACCAAACCCACATCGATGTGTGCCAGTCTGTTCCATGGTTCGGGTCATATTGTGTTGGTCCATTCCTTTTGTTCATCAGATTCCACAAATACGTGAGATCCTGTGATATTTGTCCTTCTCAGTTCGGCTTATTTCACCTAGCGTACTATTTTCCAGATCCGTCCACACTGCCCCAAAGGCGAGGCGATCCCTCTTTTCCGCAGGTGCATAGTATTCCACCCTGCAAATGCCCCTCAGCCTTTTTATCCGTTCATCTCCCAATGGGCACCTGGGCTGTTTCCGAATCTTAGAACTTTATGGGTCTTTATAAAGTCGAAGGTGCATGCTAACAGTGTAACAGGAATCCCTGAAGAATTTTAAGCTAATAAAGGAGTCAGGAATTACAGAATGATAAAGTCACCACTTTGTGACCTCTGATCAAATAACAGATTTAAGATAAAAATCAATAAGTTGGACCTTTGAGTTAAATCGTTGACGGAAACTTGACAGCAGGAGGGATCAGGCTGCAGGACCTGAACCCACTGACTAAGTGTGCGTGAAGTGTGGTGCTTCTCAAGAGGACGCCCTGCCAGATAAAGTACACAGCAGCCCCCCAAAAGAAAACCTGCGGGGGTGGGGGGGAGGGTAGACGAACCTGAATTTTTAAAAAAATGTATTTTATTGATTTTTCACAGAGAGGAAGGGAGAGGGATAGAGAGTTAGAAACAACGATGAGAGAGAAACATCGACCAGCTGCCTCCTGCACACTCCCTACTGGGGATGTGCCCGCAACCAAGATGCATGCCCTTGACCGGAATCGAACCTGGGACCCTTGAGTCTGCAGGTTGATGCTCTCTTCACTGAGCCAAACCAGTTAGAGCAGAACCTGAATTTAATCAAGCCTTTTAGTGCTTTCTTTCCGTTTAGAGAGAATAATGGGACTAGAGGAACAAGTTAAACAACACGAGGACACCACCGCTAAACCCCGTGAGAGGTCTTACAGGAATCCACAGACAAACTATTAGCAGTGAGCAAACGATGCCAGCAACATTGCTGAGTCCAAGGTCAGTAAAAATCCATCACATTGGACTCTTCTCATCAGAAGATGAAAATGTTTAATAAGCATCCCATTCTGGGTAGCCATAAAAATAAAGTATGTGGGATACATATGACAAAAAGATGTGCAGGACTTTTATAAAGAAAGCCATAAAACTTTACCAAAAAACAATAAAGACTTAAATCAGTGGAGATCCTACGTTAATGACTGTAAAGTTCAGTCATAAGTCGCATTTTTGCAAATTAATCTATAAATTCCATGCAACTCGAAGAGAAAAGTATCAGAAAGGGCATTTTATGGAACTCGCCAACTCCATCTTAAAAATGTATAGCTTCCTCCCCTTGATGTCATTGTAACTATAAAACTGCCCTAAAAAAAGTCTTTAAATTAAAAAAAAAAAAATTAGTTCCAGGAATAGAACAAGCAATTTTGAACTTACTCTAGCAGATAGATTTTTTTTTTTTAATCAAATAGAGAAAAATAGCCCAAGAAAGCCAGTCCCAGACCCATGCACATACAAAAACTTGGTAAAGGATAGAGGCAACCCTATCTATCAGAAGAACAAGGAGTCACTTGCAGAAGCAAGAAATCAGGTGGTTTGAGGAACTAACTCAGAAAGATTTAAGGTAGAATCAAGTACTGGATATAATAAAATGTAAATCTTTCAACATTTCAGAAAACAGAATATCTTTGACCTTGAGGTAGCCAGTGAAGCAAAGTTAAAATATAAATCACAAACTGTGAGAAAGTATTTCCAAGGCATATTACTAACCAAGGATAGCCCTGAGCAGTTTGGCTCAGTGGATAGAGCGTCGGGCAGTGGACTGAAAGGTCCCGCCCGGGTTTGATTCTGGTCAAGGGCATGTACCTTAGTTGCGGGCTCCATCCCCAGTGGGAGGCATGCAGGAGGCAGCTGATTGATATTTCTAACTCTCTATCCCTCTCCTTTCCTCTCTGTAAAAAGTCAATAAAAATATATTTTAATAAAAATATCCATAGCCGAAATCGGTTTCGCTCAGTGGATAGAGCAACGGCCTACGGACTGAAAGGTTCCGGGTTTGATTCCAGCAGGGGCATGTGCCTTGGTTGCGGGCACATCCCTGGTGGGGGTTGTACAAGAGGTGGCTGATGGATGTTTCTCATCGACGTTTCTAGCTCTCTATCACTCTCTCTTCCTCTCTGTAAAAAGTCAATAAAATACATTTTTAATAAATATATCCATAATATGTTGAGAACTCTCAAATGCAGACCTCAATACAAAAAAAAAAAAAAAAAAGAGGATATAAACAAAACTCACAAATGTGTGGAAGCCTAAAAGGTCAACATACAAATGAAAAGGTGATCAGGCTCACTGGAAATATAAAATAAAATGAAAGACCACTTCAGTTCACATGGGCAAAAGTTGGACTAATATTAAGTACAGGAGAAGTGTGGGGGACCAGGCACTCTGCTACACTGCGGATGAGAAGGTGAACTGGTTCTCCCACTGGGGAGACCCGTTTGGGAGTAGTGAGGTACGCTGAAATTGCACACACCCTCTGACCCACTCATTTTATTTCTGAGTACACACTCAGCCCATAAACTCTTGCACATGAGCACAAGATGTTGAAATATGTTTGTTCACTCTAACGTTGGTTGAAATGATAAAAAAAAAAAAAGCCACATTAAAATGTTCCTAACAGCAGGGAAACTAGAAGTAAATTGTGGCATATTCATACAATGGAATACCAAACAGCACTTAAAAGGAATGAATTAGATTTACATGCATCAGATACATTTCAAAATACTAAAGGGGAAAAGCAAGCTGTAAAAGGGTACATACAGCACAACTGCCACGCAATCTGTTTATAGGTACACCTGTATATGAACCTTCAAGCAAACAGAGCAAATGTTGTGATCTAAAGCTGGTGGTGCTGCCCAGCTGGCGTGGCTCAGTGGGTGAGTCACGGTTCAATTCCCGTTCAGGGCACATGCCCGGGATGTGGGCTCAATCCCCAGTAGGGGGCGTACAGGCAACAGCTGATCAATGATCCTCATTAATGTTTCTTCTCTCCTCTCCCTTCCTCTCTGAAATATATATATATATATATATTTAAAATTAATGAAGTTGGGTGTATTTACAATAGAAATTATCCTCTGAGGTACTTTCAGTGCCTGACCTATTTTTTGTTAATCCTCACCAGAGGATATTTTTTTCATTACTTTTTGAAGAGTGGAAGGAGAGAAACATTGATGTGAAAGAGACACATCAATTGGTTGCCTTCTGTAGGGTCAGGAATCACACCTGTAACCCAGGTACATGACCTTGTCCTAGAATCAAACCCAAGACCTTTTGGTGTGTGAACCAATGCTCTAACCACTAAGCACATCAGCCAAGGCAGTGCCTGACCTATTTTAAAAATTAAAATAAAAGTAGCCAAATGCAAAAATATCAGGAGAAAAACAATGCTTCCCACCTTTTAGTAAACCAATTTTTTATGATACAAATTACTGGTAGAATTATAATTCAGTAAAAAATAAAACTTAGGCCCAACCAGGGTGGGCCAGTGGTTGAGCATCAGCCTATGAACCAGGAGGTCACGGTTCAATTCCCAGTCAAGGCACATGCCTGGGTTGTGGGCTCAATCCCCAGTGTGGGGTGTGTAGGAGGCAGCCAAGCAATGATTCTCTCTCATCATTGATGTTTCTCTCGCTCTTTCTCTCTGTCTCTCTCTCTCCCTCTCTGAAGTCAATTAAAACATTTTAAAAAAATAAAACTTAGTTTTTCTATTTTAAATTGTTTTGGGTAGTCAGGCCCACAAAAAATGACTTAAGTTGGGCATTTTATTTCTCCTAACTGGGGCACATTCCTTTTACTGACACTCTTTTTAAAAAAAAATATATATATATATATATATTTAATTTTGGAGAGGAAAAGACAAAAACATCAATGAGAGGGAATAATTGATTGACTGCCTCCTGCAAGCCCCCCGCTGGGGATCGAACCCACAACCCAGGGATGTGCCCTTGACTGGAACCAAGCCCAGAACCCTTGAGTCCACAGGCTGATGCTCTATCCATTGAGACAAACCAGTCAGGACAATGACAGACACTCTTGGTCCCCAACCCAATGGCCCTTTCTCTTGCTTCCAGAACCAATTCTGTCCGGGTTCAAAGGGTTTCCACAACCAAGGGGAGGAATCTTAATCCTTTTAAGGCAATTACAGTAATTCCCTTCTCTCGGTGCAGGGAACAACCCTCAACCAAACCTCAACAGCCAGGGCCTGAATTCCCTTCCCCGTGTCAGGAAGCTATTAATAATGTCTTGTAGCGCGCAAGTAGGTAAAGTCCAAGGCGCCTCTGTGGAAAAGGAACATCTCAGAGACACAGAGTAATACACAATCCCTCCTCTTCTGGGCTTCGGACATTGTTGTGATGCCTGGAGATGTTGATACAGCCTTGCTCCACCGGAAAGGGTCCATCCTTGGGGAGGTAGGGGTGGTGGTGGTGGTGGTAATGGCCAGAGAGAGGTCAAGGGGAGGGGGGGGGGGTAGAAACATGTCATACTTTAAACAATAAAGATTTTAAATTTAAAAAAAAAAAAAAAAAAAAGGGCCCATCCCAAGGAAGCAGCAGCAGCTGGATGGGCAGAAAAACATGGAAAGGACGACCCTAAGTCCCTGCGCACGCCCCTCAGCGGGCAAATTCACCAATCTCGGGATTGTCCTGCCCAGACTTCTCGTGAAACCCACTTTTCTTCCTGTTTTAAGACCCACTGAATTGCTCTTTAACAAAACGGAACACAAAACTTTGACGAATGCACAAATCCCAGTGAGTTCTGGATGGCTATAAAGACCTTGTTATTCTCATACGAGCCGGAGGCAGAGATTTTGCAAACTGCACAAATAGCTGCAGCTGTACACACGCACCCCAGTTCCGCCTCACACTTTCCTAATCGTCGAATGGTCGGAAAGAGAATGTGCCGACTTTGCTTTTTGCATTGATAGCCACGTTGAGAAATGTGATGAGTCCGCATGTGCTTCTTCGGTAGAATTTAAAGGCTGTCACATTCCTTTATAACTCTTCGCCCTTAGTTCCCTAAAAGTCTTCTTTGAATGTGTTTTCCAACAAGAGGTGAACCCCATGGGTGTGTGTCTTTTCTGCTTGTGCCCACCCCTGTGGAGACCCACTCACTTGTACCATAGTGAGGATAGAGGTGCCAGCTCCTCTAGCTCTGGAAAAAGCTTTCTTCTAAATGCCCCCGTTCTCTAATAATTAAAGAAGTACAAAGGTAGGGATAATATGATGGATTTATTTAAAAAGACTTCAAAATTTGACATGAAGAGAGATAAAAAAGACCCACAGAATTTCAGTTGATAAATACAAAAATGATTGGCTATAAACAATGTAAAAATACATTTCCCATCCCAAGACAGAATATAATTTAAGTTACAGCAATTATAAAATTTTTATGTTGTAAGTGCATTTCCCTTATTTTTTTTAAAACTATTCTAAACAGTTTATTTGTATAAAATATAACAAATTAAATGTATCATAGATGTTAATAATTATTTTAATCTTGAGTTTACTGAGTCTGCCTTTTCCTGTACGTAACAGTGGTTTTGGTCGCAAGTTCTCCTCGAACTTTATTTACAATGGTCTTTTTACTCCTAATTTCTTCTACAATAGAAGAGGGAGGATAATCAGTCATAAGGCCCATAAAAATCAGAGTGAAGAAAGGTTCCAGAGAGACAAAAAATGCCAGTGAGTATATTATCCTTCTGAAAAAGGTAAAGATTAAGTGGCCCCATGCCAAGAAAACAAAGAGAAAGGAACCGTCAGAACAACCAGGGCTTATGCTCATGCCAGCTCTGTGTGTGAAGCCAGCTGAGACAAGGCCACCAAACCCAATGCATGGGTGGGAACCCTGAGGTAGTCCAGGTGGTTTGCTGTCACCCCTCGCTGGATCGGGGTGATATTTACAATGGCAATGGTACAGTATTTTGATGTGAAATTCCAAAACTTGCCTACCATAAGCTGGTCTTTTTGGCCAGTCTTTATTCTTGAGCCCAAGACCCAGGTTATTTCTCCTCCCTTAGATGGCACGCCCAGTCACTCCAGCATCCATGATTGGTTTCATTATCTCCCAGGCAGGTGTTGGTGACATCACCACTAGCACTAGCATCCAAACTGAGTCACATAGGTAAGCCTGAGTCACTAAGCCAGCGCAGAAGCTGTGCCTGGCCGTCAGGGCTAATTTTTGAGAACCACATCAGCACATTTACTCAGCTAAAACCTATCTTGTACAAAAGGCAGATGAGAAGTTAAGAAAGGATGGGGTCATTAAACTGCCCCATTGGAGACAGGACTCCACTTTTTCAGATAGAAAACCTAGGATGCCTAGCTGGGGAGACCTCCACCAAAGTCCTTCAGGACCTGATGCAAAGTCTCAGCACCTTAACACCAAAGACTTGAGTCAAAAATCCAGGAGGAGGAGGGCAAGAAAGATCTAGTTTGGGACCCTGCACCAGACAATTCTTCCCGATTATCAGAACTGGTTATGAAGTGTCTCTTGAGAATAGTGTGACTACTCCCTACGCCATCAACAGTATTAACCTGGGCGAGATTCTCTAGATTATCGCTTTAAGGTCTTCCTCCAAAGAGAAACTAGAGCAGTGCCTCTTGGGAACAAAACCCTAAGGACCATGCTAACACTCGAGGCAATAAGAACCCAAGATCCTGGGCCACCGAAAGGCACTGCCAACAAGAAGGAGCCAGAGACCCGCCTCTGCTGGGCGGGGAAGCAGTGTGTGGGCCATTCCGGCCCGGAGACAGAAACGCAAGCATTTCAGATGAGGAATCGAAGGCTGGGGTTTTAAAAAGGAGTCTGGCTCCACAGAGCACACCGAGGAGGGCCTGCAGAGCCGCTGGTTTCAGTGGAAATAATCAGGTGCCAATATGAGAACGAACCCTCTCTCCCTCACAGTATGCACTCACCTCTTCAGACACTTGGTAAATGGCTGAAGCCTGCTCTTGTAATTTCACTGTATTGCACAAAAGGTATGTCTTTATTGTCTTTGGTCCTTAGGTGTGATATCAGTTTCTTCCATTTTTCTGTGTGTTACATAAAAAAATTTTTTCACTTGATATCAACCACCACCAAAGTGCAGTATAAATTTTGGGTTGCTGATGTTGCTTTTATACATATAAAATACCAACATCTCCCATACATTTTCCATTAGGCAACAAAAGAGCTTATAACAATTATCTTAAAACGTTATAATTTTAAGGCCAAGGGAAATACAGCAAAGCCTAAGCAATTATATTTTAAGGAAAAAAACCTAGACCAACATTTAAAATATTTAATATAAAAATTTAAATATACATTACATTTTATCTAATCATCAAAAAATAAGCTCATAGCTAAGCAAATTACCTTAAAAATGAAATAATATCTAAATGGATTAACTTAATCATGCTGTTTATATAGCTAAGCCTAGTAACAATAACAGAATAATTTATCATCAGTGAGCTGAGATTTAAAGAAACTGCCCTCCCCTCCCAAAAAAAATAAACTTCATTGATGCTAGTTTCAAATGCTATACAAAAAACCCCTCTGGCCTAACTTGTGGTGACTGCCTCCCTGTCCAATATTGATAAAATTGCCTCTGGCCCTTCCCCTTGCTCTTCAGAAGTGGTTTAGCAATTACGCAGAGAGCACTAGTGGTTTTGTTGGGCTCGGGTACCACCAGCCGCCTCCTGGCGTGACACCTGCTCCCTAGTCTTCACGCATTGAGCGGTTCGGTGAGGGGCTCTGCCCTATCAGGCTCAGGTTTCCTCATCTGGGACTCCCGTCGCTTTTCAATCATCATGAAGACAAAGTCGCCCAGGAACATAAAACTTGCTAGAAAGCCAAACACCTGAGGAGGAAAAAGGGGCAGAAGTTATAGGAGGAGTTTTATAATATCATCTCACATTTCCTACTTGGCTTTGAGAGTGTTTCATACGAGCAAGACGATTCATCAATTTTATCTTAACTTCAGTGGTAAGGAAATGTTTAAGGTCATAGCTATTAGTCAAGACCTCACAAGCGCCCTGTCTTATAAAGTACATGTTCACTTGTGGGGTGCCGCCAATCTATGAAACTAAGGATAATAGATGAAAATCAAAATCCTGTAAGATGATACAAACACGGGATTACCGGCAATGGTTAAATGGACCCACAATGAGATAAGGGACATATGTGAGTAGGAAGCTGAGCCTATGTAAAAATGGAAAAAGTTATTAATGTAAAAAAAAAAACCCACAAAAACCCACCAAATTCTATTTTGAATAGAACTATCTTAAAAAAATATATTTTCCAGTTACTTGTCAGTCTCTAATGACACAGCAACATGACGACACTATTGACTTCCTCTTCCTTAAACCACTTCCTCATTATTGCACTTCTTTGATCGACATTCCGAGAATTCTGTCAAGAGACAGAAGACCTGGTTCAAATTTAGCTCTTCACTAGCAAAACCACAGGGGAACTGGGAGCCAAAGTGCTCCATGAGAGAGAGAACTGGTACAGGTAATGGCTAACGTCCCTGCCAACTCCAGCACCCCATCTCCATGGTGCTCTCCTTGCCTGGTGGCATCTGCCCCTCACTGGCCTGGCCGATTCAGAACTAACGGTAGACAGAGGTCACTTTGTCTGAGAGGCCATGGCTGATCCCGGAGCCCCCAGTCCATGCAGAGCTCTCTAAGCCGTAGCACCCAGGTAGGTGACCTTCCAGTTCTTCTGCTGACTTAATTCACACACACAAACATTTTTAATGAATTCCCTCATTTAATTCTACAAAATGTTTCATAATTTAAAGTGCAAAAGGTAACTTTCGGCACTTATTGTTCTTAAACTGCCAGTCATTCTTAATCCAAATGAAATCCAAATACTGTAACGATCTGACATATCATCTAATTTAAGTAAATAAGCTCATTTAAAAAAAATAGATTTAAAAATAAATAAATAAAAATAAATAAATAAATAAATAAATAAAATAGATTTTATTGATTTTTTACAGAGAGGAAGGGAGAGAGATAGAGAGCTAGAAACGTCGATGAGAGAGAAACATCGACCAGCTGCCTCTTGCACACCCCTTACCAGGGATGTGTCTGCAACCAAGGTACATGCCCTTGACCAGAATTGAACCTGGGACCTTTCAGTCCACAGGCCGACGCTCTATCCACTGAGCCAAACTGGTTTCGGCAAGCTCATTTTTAATAAATGGGAATTTTATGCATGCTTTTCTCCCTTAAACTCAACTTTAAAATATATATATATTTTATTGCTTTTCTACCAAGAGGAAGGGGGAGGGATAAAGAGTTAGAAACATTGATGAGCAGAAACCGGTTTGGCTCAGTGGATAGAGCGTCAGCCTGCGTACTGAAAGGTCCCAGGTTCGATTCCTGTCAAGGTCATGTACCTTGGTTGCGGGCTCATCCCCTGTAGGGGGTGTGCAAGAGGCAGTTGATCGATGATTCTCTCTCATCGATGTTTCTAACTCTATCCCTCTCTCTTCTTCTCTGTAAAAAAAAATCAATAAAATATATTGTAAAAAAAAAAAAAAAGAAAGAAACATCGATGAGAGAGAAACATTAATCAGCTGCCTCTTGGCACCCTCCCTACCGGGTATGTGCCTGCAACCAAGGTACATGCCCTTGATAGGAATCAAACCTGGGACCCTTGAGTCCGAAGGCCAACACTCTAGCTACTGAGCCAAACCAGTTAGGGCTAAACTCAACTTTTCCTCAACTTCATTTCACTTTCTCCACAGGATTTATAATAACATATTTCTATACTTGAAAATATTTTCCTGACCATTCTATCATCATCCTCCACTATAAAAATATGTATGTAAACTGAAACTGGCCATAAGGCTCTATTAAAATGTTTGGTTTTCTCTTTAATTGGTTCATGTCTTCCTGGATAAATATTACTACTGCTAGAATGAGTCACAGTGCTGCATTAATTTTATTTTGTTTTTACCCATGTAAATGCTAAGAAACCGTGAATAGGTAGGTAGAGCCATGCAATTCCTGAACTCCTTTTAAGTTGTTCTATCAAAAAAAGTAGTTTTACCATCGCCCTCGACCATGGGATGATGGCAACGGAGATTGAATGAACTGATACACATCACTTTTGCTGATTTGTATATTTCCATGTAATTTTATTTTCTTCAATAAAGGCAATTTATAAAAAATAAAAAAAAGTAAAAGTAGTTTTAATTATCTATTAGCCGACTACTGGAAACTGTTCACATTCAGAGCACTGTACCAATTCAGGTCCCTAAGCTCAACGTTTTCATGATTTGCTTGGTTCAACACGGGGTAGAACTATTTACGATCTTTACTTATTCGTTTTACTGCCGATATTCACGTTTCAGAAATACTAATATGCTGGATTACAGGATATGGCTCAGGCCCTCTGAAGGTATTGTGGAATAAAGCTTATGTATAGCAATACGTTTCTAAAATCCAAAATATTCTGAATTCTAAAAAAAAAAAAATCTGCTTCCCCCTGCCAAGGATTTCATAAAAAAATCGTATCTTTCATTAGGCTCAACTTTTGGATCATTTCTCCTGTGTAGTCTCTACACCTGGCATGCAGATGTATTTTTGTTGAACCAAAAAGTAGAGAATAAGATAATAAAGTCGATTTTACCACTTGCATTAGCAATGACATAGTCATGTGTGGAGTAAATGGGCTTTTTGTTAACAAAACTCAAGTTCTAAAGCCAGGTTCTGGGCTTTTCAGGCTATCAGATTTAAAGCTATCATTATTTACTTTTACGTTTTCTACTCAAAATTACAATAAAAAATAAGTTAAAAGACAAACTACTCTCCCATATTGTATAGCTTGTCAAGTACTTTCCAGATTCCATGTTTCTAATGAAATGAAAATAAGCAAAGACAAAAATACGAGGTACTTACAATTGCAGCCTTTTCAGCTGAGGTATGGTCATGCGTGAACGCGAAAATGATGGACGCCAACAAAAACACAAGTCCTATCCCCAAAGTAATCCAAAAGTCCTATACATAGACAAATGCATAAGGAATACATAAGGTTAGGTTGATAGAAACAAATATTTCAGTTTTTTACTCTTAAAAAAAATTAGTGATTTATTTTCTTCATACAACCAAAATTTACATACTTTGAGACTTTTTAAAAAAATATATTTTTATTGATTCCAGAGAGGAAAAGAGAGAGAGAAAGATAGAAATATCAATGATGAGAAAAATCATTGATTGGCTGCCTCCTGCATGCCCCCACCACTGGAGATCAAGCCCGCAGCCCAAGCATGTGCCCTTGACTGGAATCGAATCTGGGACCCTTCAGTCCACAGGCTGATGCTCTATCCACTGAGCCAAACCGGCTAGGGTGAGACTTGTAACTTTTCAATTAGTCTGACATCCTGTAAAGGAACATCATCTATGCTTTGGACAGGGTACATTCAGAGAATACGTTACAAAATAATCTTTTTATGAAATAGTTCTGCAAGGACTGTGTGTTTCCCTGAGTTTTATGCTTGACCCCCTTAGGGATTGTGCAGGAGGCAGCCAATGGATGGTTCTCTCTCTCTATTCCTTCCCTTCCTCTTTCTCTAAAATAAATTTTAAAAATTTATCAAAGCCAAAGGGTTTATTAAATTCTATAACTTACTTCAAGCAAAAGAAAGCATTTTTCTTTTGTATTCTGTGCTAGGACAGCCTGAGAGGACTGTGGTGCTTTGAAAGCACTTTGGAAAAGAGAGAATCAAGAGAACTCCCCATCGTTAACTAAAATCCGTCAATAGGTTTTTTAGCCACTTAAACTTTCTGTAATAGCATATTGTTTTCAATTATTCCAAGTGGGTGGGTAATCCAAAATGAGCCTGTATGATGGACTATCCACTACCATAAAGGCTTCCACTTCTCATCACAATGAAGCTTCCAACAATGAGGTTCTTCATGGATTTCCAAGTGCTCTCTCAGCATCGCCTCATAAGGCTCTCTCTCTCTCTCTCATATGCCAGCTGAAAACTGCTCTACATACATACTTGATTCAGAGGAGAAGCGTAAATGGTAACCACTCCAAAGTGCTTAAGTCTGATACTTTGAGTTTTCAGAAATGTAATCTCCACTAAACCTAATATCAATAAAACTATGCAACAGAGGATTCCTATCACACTGTCAATTTGTTCACTTAACATTTATAAAAAATTAAAGATGTTTTTTCTCTTTGCTTCTAAAAGTATTTTTCTGGGGCAAGGGAGTAGAGGTAGGCACTAAGGGTTCAATGGGAGAAAAGGGGATGGATATATATATATATATATATATATATATATATATGTATATGCATGTTGTTGAAAGTAATATTATATATATATATATATATATATATATATATATATATTACTTTCAACAATAAGCATTTTAAAAATAAACAGAATAGGTGTTTTTCTGCAGTGTTTTATTTCTATCCCCTTGAATATTATTTCAAATCTACAAACATATAAAACCCTATTCACTAATATTTGGATTACATTCAGGGAGGTATTTAAACAAGACAGTCATTTTGAGACAGAATAATGTACTATTCAGTACAATGGGCTCTAGAGCCAGACTATCCGAGTTCAAACTCCCGTTACACTGTTTCCAGCTCTATGGCTTTGAATTAGTTACTTAACATCTATGTGCCTTTGTCTCTTCATCTGCAAATGGAGGAAATAACAGTATCTTCTTCAGTAGATGATTCTTAAGATTAGTGTTAATCCACTGCAAGTGCTTAGATCAGTGCCAGGCACACAATAAATGTCCCATAGGAGCTGACTACTGTTATTCTCCCTAGAATCTGACCCACAATAGCACGGGTTACAAAAGATTCTTTCTTGTAAAAGATTACCCTTCTGCCCTAGACACCACCACCATCCACTCAGAATGTTCTCTCTAGAACAGAAAACCTCGCTTACATGAAAATATATTTAAAAGTCAAGTATATTAATATGCACACAGTAAAAGTGATTTTTAAACCATTGAAGCAAACATGAAATCAATCCTTACGTAGTTAGAAAAAAAGCAGAATGTATATAACTCAATGATTACCTATTAAATTTTGGGAAAGAGAGAATCAAAAGAACTATTCATCATTTATTAAATAAAATCATGTCAATAGTATGTTTTTGAGCCACTTAAACTTTCTGTAGTAACATATTTTAAATTTTAAAAATCACCTATTAAAGGAAACAAGACTCAAAAGATAGTACATTATTTACAAAAGCTGTTTTAAGATAAAATAATTGAATTATTTTTTATTCCCTAGTATTTTTTAAGTCAGTATTTACTAGAAAATAACTTTTAAAACCAAGTTTGGCCCTAACAGGTTTGGCTCTGTGAATAGAGCGTTGGCCTGGGGACTAAAGGATCCCAGGTTTGATTCCAGTCAAGGGCATGTATCTTGGATGCGGGCACATCCCCCATAGAGGGTATGCAGGAGGCAGCTGATCGATGTTTCTCTCTCATTGATGTTTCTAGCTCTCTATCTCTATCCCTCTCCCTTCTGTAAAAATTAATAAAATAAAAATCAAGTTTCATGTAATGTTTTATAATTAGTTTAGTTAGATCATTACACTAAATGGAAAACATTAAACTATTGTTTCTTGTCAAAAAGATTAATGTTTTTAAATACTACTGATACAGCACCAAAGTAAAAACATTTCTAAAAAGATTCTTATGGATAGTGATACTGTTTTGCTGTTGAGAGATAAGAAATGAAAATGATGTGGGATGTGTTTGTGTTTTATGTTTTTATTGATTTTAGAGAGGAAGGGAGTGGGAGAGAGAAACATCAATAATGAGAGAGAGAATCATTGCTCCACTGCCTTCTGTACGCCCCCTACTGGGGATCAAGCTTGCAACCAGTTAGGGCATTTGACTGAGAATTGAACAGTGACCTCCTGATTCATAGGTTGACACTCACCCACTGGGCTACACTGGTCAGGCAATGTTTTTAATCTTTAATGTTTAAAATATAGATTTATATGAACAACAAATCAATCAGCTCATATACAAAAATTCTAAAGTATTCTCTGCATTCTCTCTTTAATATGTAGTTCATAAAATGAGTGGTGCTGTTGTCATTGTTATAGAGAAACTCCTGTGGTGATATTTGCCCTGATAGCATCTCAAGTTCCTCGGGCTACCATGGCCGGATAGTGCTGTTGGTTAGAGCATCATCCCGATACACCAAGCTGTGGGTTCTATCCCTAGTCAGAGCACACACTAGAATAGGTGGAGCAACAAACAAACCTTTCTTTCTCTCCCTAAAAAAAGTCAAAAGTCTCTCTTTTTTTTTTTTTAAAGTTGCTATGCTAGGCAGGGCCTTGGTTGTAGTAAGGTTCTGCTTAGGCCACATAATAGAATGCAGAGTGTGAGAGCTTTACCGGGGTCAAATCTCAGTTTATTTCTACTAATGTTGGTCAAGTTACTAAACCACCTGCACCTAATAGTAAGTTTCCGCAACAGGAAAATGGAGCACTGAGGTCTGAGGACTCTAAACCATGTTGCATAGAAAGTGCCTGGCACATATTATAGTCTGCACTGACAGCAGCAGCACAAAGCAGACACGTACTGGCCATACCCAGAACCATGTGCAGGAGCTCAAAGACTTGCTGGATTTGACTCAGACTCTACCTGTAGTTTTTCAAAGTTATTTTTTTAACTGTTTGGTACAACATTTTTTAAAAATTTAAATCTGCCGAAACCGGTTTAGCTCAGTGGATAGAGCGTCGGCCTGCGGACTGAAAGGTCCCAGGTTCGATTCCGGTCAAGGGCATGTACGTTGGTTGCGGGCACATCCCCAGTAGGGAGTGTGCAAGAGGCAGCTGATCGATGATTCTCTCTTGTCGATGTTTCTAACTCTCTATCCCTATCTCTTCCTCTCTGTGAAAAATCAATAAAATATATTTAAAAATTTAAATCTAAAATTATTTGAAAAGTAAGTAATAGACTCCTTCGGCAACAAAATTTGAGGGACAAAAAGGTATACAGAAAAAAACTATTAATAAATATCTTAGGTGTATAATAACATATGACCCAATGCTTGCTTCTCATTAATTTAAACAAAAACATAACCATACTGCTTTGTATTTATTCTATTATCTCTTATCCTTAATAGTTACAAATTTCTTCTAATTTTTATCATTTCTCTCAGAGATATGAATTCTTTCTTATGTACAATTAATTCTTAATGAACCACACACTACTGATGATTCAAATGATATTGCAGAAGTGAATTACTCAATTCTTTCTTTAATGCAGTACCCAAAATCATCTGTCATCTCAAAAATACTTATACCCAAATAAAAACTCAGGGTCAGCAGACTAAGTCTTCAGAAAGTTCTGCATCTCTAATAAGAACCTTCTTAATTCACTTACAACATTTTTCTCATAATAAAATCAAAACAGCCTGGCGGGTGTGACTCAGTGGTTGAGTGTTGATCCATGAACCAGGTTATAGTTTGATTCTCAGTCAAGGCACATGCCTGGGTTTTGGGCTCGATCCCCAATAGGGAGCATCCAAGAGGCAGCTGATCAATTCTCCAATTCTCTTTCATCATTGCTATCTCTCTCTCTCTCTCTCTCTCTCTCTCTCTCTCTTCCTCACTGAAATCAATATATTAGTGTGTGTGTGTGTGTGTGTGTGTGTTATATATATATAGTGAATTAGGTTAAACCATCAGTCATTGTAAACTATGGGTAGTGTTTGTCACTTTCTTTCTAATTCCCCTTTCCCTCCTATCATCCCATTTGGCAGGGAAAACTGAGTTCTCATGTTACTGAGTTTTGAAAGCATTACTACTTTGTAGAATAAAACTATACAAAGATTCCAAAATAGCTATGTTGCTAGTAGAGAAGTTGTATTTTTCATGCTTACCGAGGACTTGACTTTTCCTGCATCGACTCTTTCATAAACCGGGGTGCAGTACACTATCAGCAGAAGGAGGCAAAGGAGAAAGGCACTGCTGCTTACAAATTCAAAGAAGTAAAGTCCTCCACACAAAGTGCACTGGGATACCACCTCTTCACAGATAAAGGCCAGCAGAGACAGCAGCTGCAAAAGAAACACAGCATTTCACTTCGGTGTTTCCAGAGAAACCTCCCGTGTTCAGAAAACACCATCTGTTCACCCAACTGTTTATAAAGCGGAGACCATGGCAAACAAGCTTACCGAGTGGCTGACCTACACAGAACTTACAGTCTGGTTGCTTGGAAGGGAAGATAGGTACACAAATGATTAATCCATTACCACGTGCTACAGAATACGGGAAACACAGGGTATTGCTATAAAAAACACACAGAAGTCCAGCCCAGGTGGCTGAGTGTCACCCTGTGCACCGAAAGGTTGCTGGTTCAATTCCAAGTCAGGGCACGTACCTGGGTTGTTGGGTTTGATCCCTGGTTGGGGCATCTACGGAAAACAATGGGTCGATGTTTCTTTCTCACATGGATGTTTCTCTCTCCCTTCCTCTAGCATAGGGGTGTCGAACTCAATCAGAGAAGGGGCCAAAATCTAAAATCCAGCCTAAATCGCGGGCCGAATGGTATACTGAACAGTCATAAACTGACAATGTCATAAACTGACAGCGGAGTGCAGTGATGACAGCGAGGTGCGGGCCACATTGCAAGGCCTGGCGGGCTGGATTTGGCCCGCGGGCCTTGTGTTTGACACATGTGCTCTAGCACATCCTCCAGTGAGGATTTAAAAAAAAAAAAAAATTAGCTTTCACTGCTGATAGCGCTCGCAAACATGGTGAACATTCCTAAAACCCGCCGAACTTTCTGTAAGAAGTGTGGCAAGCATCAACCCACAGAGTAACACAGTACAAGAAGGGCAAGGGTCCTCTGTATGCGCAGGGAAAGGGACGTTACGACAGGAAGCAAAGTGGCTATGGTGGGCAGATTAAGCCTGTTTTCCGGGGAGAGAAAAAAAAAAAAAAAAAAAGGCTAAAACTACAAAGAAGATTGTGCTGAGGCTTGAATGCGTTGAGCCTAACTGCAGATCTGAGAGAGCTGGCTATGAAGAGATGCAAGCATGTTGAACTGGGAGGAGATAAGAAGAGAAAGGGTCAAGTGATCCAGTTCTAGAGCATCATATTTTGCTTTATTATATGACAATGCAATCTTGATATGTTCTAAAAAAAATAAAATAAAACACACAGAAGAGCCATGAAACTTGGGAGGCCAGGAAAGGCTTCCTGAAGAAATGCTGAGACCTGAAGGGCAGAAGAGTCCCTTTGGGGGTTTAAAGATAGCAGAGAAGTTCCAGGCAGAGAAGCAAGACATATAGAGACCTAAGAGGTGAGAAAGCATGGCACCCTCCCTCCCCTATGTGCGCGCGCGTGCGCGCGCGCACACACACACACACACACACACACACATCCCACCAACCACAACTCAACTGTGAAAGCGAGTTGAGTCACCATGACTAACTTGTCCAGTTTGAAGGAAGAAGATAGCAGCACAAAAATGATTAAAGGAGACAGGAGGTAAGCAGAGGCCAGATCTAAATGTCCTCTTTAGTTTAAGGACTCTGGATTCTAAGGGATTTAAAGCAAAGGGTAACATAATCAGGTCCTTGTTTTTTATTGTTCTCACGAGCTGCAGTATGGAGATGGGACAGGAGGAAGGACCAAACTTAGGCAGACATTAGTCGGGAAACTGATGTGTGACATTCAGGAAAAGAGAGCGCCCAGGGCAGCTAGCGGTAATGATGGAGAATAAGAATGGCCAATCACTGAGAAGTGCAGTAGGGCCTTATTCAACAGGATGGATAACAACAGAGAAGAAAACAAGATAATACTGAAACACACGTACGGAAACATTTGAACTTCACACAAAACATTTATTCACCATCATTTGAAGTGGGCTTGTGTCTTGAGTATGAGCCTACAAAATTGGAATTCCACATTGTGTTTTTTCATTAATCCCTTTAATCATTTATGACAACCATTCCCAGACTGATAGTATTTGAAGGGGAGCAAGATCTTAGACACTGATAATCAGAGTACAGAATCTTTCCAGAGTTGGGCCAGCCTTTCACACTTGTCTTGCACTTAATTCCACAACAAATATTTTAATAATTTACTTTTCGTCTTTCCAAAGCATATTTTAAAATATACTTTTACTGATTTCAGAGAGAAAGGGAGAGAGAGAGAGAGAGAAACATTAATGATGAGAATCATTGACTGGCTGCCTCCTACTGGGGATCGAACCCGCAACCTGGGCATGTGCCACTGACCAGAATTGAACCCAGGATCCTTCAGTTTGACCATAAAAATTATAAATAGTACAAACCATTATGGGAATAACATAAGTCAACTGATGGCAGAGGTTAAGAGCAAAGGGTGCCCCGGCCAATGTGGCTCAGTTGGTTGGGCATCGTCCCGGGCACTGAAAGGTTGCCAGTTTGATTCCCAGTCAGAGCTCATGCCGAAGTTTCGGGCTCCACACTCAGTTGGGGCGCATACAAAAGGCAGCTGATTAATGTTTCTCTCTCCCTCTCTCTTCGTCTCCCTAAACAAAAATACTTTGTAAATAACAATTAAAGAAAACAGAGTGAAGAGTGAGCCAGAGGGACCAGGAAGCCCCATGGCTGTGCAGGATAGACAGGAATAGGTCAGAATGACTTTGTGCACTGAGTGAATGGTTAACTCTGGTTGATTTGGCAACTCAATTAAATGGAAGTGGGTTTTAACCGTGTTCCCACTGTTATACATACATGCAGTATTAACATATTGATGCTTCACTGCAGAAAGAAGAGTTGTGTTTTAATTATGCTGTGTATACTGTAGGAGAGTTAGGATATACAGCTCAGAGGAGAGGTGGGAGGTGGAGATAAAGATGTGGGGCCTTGGCCAGGTAGCTGAGTTGGTTGGAGTATCGTCCCAATACTCCAATATTGAGGGCACCATCCCTCATCAGGGCACACACAAGAAGCAACCAATAATACCTAAATAAGGGAAATGACAAATTGGTATCTCTATCTCTCTCTCAAAAAACAAAGATCTGGGAGTCAGTCAGTGAGTTCACCTAGAATTAGGAGAACTCTGAAGAACCCAAAGATTGAAAGGATATGCAGAGGGGGAGACACCAACAAAGGACAATTAGGAGGAGGAGTCCAAGAGGTAGCAGACCAAGAAAAAAGTATTTCTATGAAAAGAAAGGGATCTAAAGTGCTGAATGCTACTTAGGAGTCGGGGAAGAACAAAACTGAAACACTTACACTACACTGAGCTGCAAGAAGGTTGCTGGTGACATCAGCAAGACAACTTGAGGGTAGTCAGACCGGGAAGCCTAGCCTGCAGCACTGCGCAGGAAGTGAGGGGAAGTGAGGGGAAGACAAGGCAGTGGAATCCAGATCTTAGACACTGATAATCAGAGTACAGAATTGGGAAGTGAGGGGAAGACAAGGCAGTGGAATCCAGACAGCACAGGCAAGACGTGTGGTTTCAAGAGTGGCCAGATAGGGTAGAAGATGAGGTCAAAGGGAAGGGAATGACAAGACGGGAGAGAACTGGGTGTGTTCAATACCTCTTCAGCAGAATCAGTAAGATGGGTGTGTCTGAAGAGGGGAACAAGAGAGGATCTTCAAAGGTAGGATTCGGAGCTCAGGAGTGGGACTAGCTACTCTCCAGAAATAAGAGGGGGGGAAAGGGAAGGGAGTTTTACTTGGGCTGTTTGTGTGGGTTTTGAAGACGCGGAGGGAGTTTCCTCCTGAGCGTTAAAACTATCAAAATAGCTGATGACCCAAGTAGATGCCTATGGGGAAATGCCACCTCACCCGTGTCAGGCCAACAGGAGCAACCAGATATATTAAGGGCAACAAAACTGCTACCAGAGTCAACAGATACAGTTCATAGGGCACAATAAAAATTTAACCTATAAAACATTTCCATACAAAAGAAGTCAGTGGTACAGTTGGAAAACAGTTTAGCATTTTCTTTAAAAAAAACTAAGCACGCAACTGCCGTGAACCCAACAACTGTATTTCGGCATCTTGCATCCAACCAAGAGAAATGAAAACTTATGTTAGTGCAAAATTGACACATGAAGGTTCATAACAATTTTATTCACAATAGCCCCAAACTGGAAACAATCCAGATGTCCTTCAATGTTAAGCAAACTGTGGTAGGCACATCCGTACTACAGAATACTACTTAGCAACAAAAAGGAACAAGTTTGACATATGACACAACCTAGATGAATTTCCAGAGAATTATGCCAAGTGAAAAAAATCTAATTTCCAAAGGTTATAGACTGCATGATTCTGTTCATATAGCCTTCCACAGAACACAAAGATTATAGAGATGAAGAACAAGTTAGTGGTGCCCAAGGGAGAGAGGAGTGGTGTGGCTAAAGCGGAAGCATGAGGGGACCCCGTGGTGACGGACAGTTCTAGATCTTGATTACAGTAGTGCTTACAGGAAGCTACACACGTGACAAAATTGCGTAAGAGGAACGCGCACGTGCACACACACAGGACCTCCCTATACATTTTTTGCAAGTTACTGTGAATCTATAGTTACTTCAAAATAAAAGTGTTTTTTAAAGGTCAAATCTAAATTGGTATATAAGCGTCTAAGGCAATGGTTCTCAATCTCTAATGCTGCAGCCCTTTAATACAGTTCCTCACATTGTGGTGACCCCCAACCATAAAATCATTTTCGTTGCTACTTCATAACTGTAACTTTGCTACCGTTAATGAATCGTAATGTAAATATCTGTGCTTTCCGATGGCCGTAGGCTCTACAGCAGTGGTTCTCAACCTGTGGGTCACGAACTGCTAGCAGGGTCACCTAAGACAGTCGGAAAACACAGATATTTACGATTCATAACGGTAGCAAAATTACAGTTATGAAGTAGCAATGAAAATAATCTTATGGTTGGGGGGTCACCACAACATGGGGAACTCTACTAAAGGGCCTCGGCATTAGGAAGGTTGAGAACCACTGGGATTTCCCCCCTTCTACTACTGAGCAATACAAAATTCATATATCCCCACAACTTCAAAGAATCATAGAAAGACAAATATAGATCCTACTGCTGTATTTCCTGTCAGTGAAGCATAAAACCGTCCAGTATATCCCAAACAACTTCCTTCACACAGACGTTGGTGCGGTTTTCCCAATCACTAAACCGTAGGACATAAAGGCCACACCAAGGCAAACCCAGAAGGTCATTGTGTAACTTCCTTGGTCTCCTGTGATTATAGTTACTGGATGAGTCTTTACAGGTCTAGAGTATAATAAAATACTGTCTAATGTTCCACATGTCTCAATCTTGCCTCTATCTTAGGAGTTTATGAGAAGATAGCCTAAAACTCTAATTGGGATTTTAGAATAGTGGAAGCTTGTTTATTACAATAACTGAATTATCAGGAACACTCATCTGTGTAGGCTGACCAAAAAAGAAATCTTCTCTGTAGTATCAATTCAGCCTGCTTACCTACGTCTTAGGAAGAGAAAGGCAGGATCCAGCTGGCCAGGAGCAATCAGTGTCAAGTAATTACAAGTCCTGCTCCAGACTTATCAGAAGTCTTTCTTTCTTTCTTTTTTTAATATATTTTATTGATTTTTTACAGAGAGGAAGGGAGAGGGATAGAGAGCTAGAAACATCAATAAGAGAGAAACATCAACCAGCTGCCTCCTGCACACCCCTAACTGGGGATGTGCCCACAACCAATGTACCTGCCCTTGACCGGAATCGAACCTGGGACCTTTCAGTCCACAGACCGACCCTCTATCCACTGAGCCAAACCAGTTTCGGCAGAAGTCTTTCTTTCTAAGCTTATGCCTCAGAGCAGTATTAAGAGGCGGGTTCTGCATGGGTGTCCTAAGAGACTGAAGGGGCACAATATCAAGTTTGGGCGTTTACTAATGCCAGTTCCTATGTAAAGGCGAAGCAATTAGCACTATGAGCTATACTCAGTTTGGAATTCACTCCTCACTCCCCATCTCTAATGCTGTTAAGCTTCCTTGATATCCCCCACAGCACTATACAGTCTGTGGTACAAAATAAAATTATCATTTCACAATATGTACATATAATGAAACATTAAGTTGGACACCTGAAGCAAATATAATGTTACATTCCAATTATAGCTCAATAAAAATAAGGTGTATCTGAGTATTATGTATGCAGCACTATACGATGCATTGGAACATGTGATGACAGAGCAGTAAGACCAATGTTCAAGACAATAAGAACACGATATATTTTGTATCTCACAACTGAGTGTTCATTATATCTAAGTTCAGGAAAATGTTCACCTGGACTAAGAGTAGCTCACAAGAAGGATGGGTAGAAAAGCAAGACTCAGACCAGAGCCAAGAGACACACAGGGTCCAGGAAGTGGGATAAACAAGAACAGACTAAGGAAAGCAAGAATTTGCCCAGCTGGTGTGGCTCAGTGCTTGAGCACTGACCTAGGTACCAGGAGGTCACGGTTGATTCCCAGTCAGGGCACATGCCTGTGTTGTGGGCTCGATCCCCAGTAGGGGGAGTGCAGGAAGCAGCCGATCAACGATTCTCTCTCATCATTGATGTTTCTGTGTTTCTCTCCCTTTCTCTCTGAAATCAATAAAAATATATTTTTAAAAAATTAGGCCGAAACTAGTTTGGCTCAGTGGATAAGAGCGTTGGCCTGCGGACTGAAAGGTCCCGGATTTGGTTCCAGTCAAGGGCATATACCTTGGTTGCGGGCACATCCCCAGTGGAAGGTGTGCAAGAGGCAGCTGACCGATGATTCTCTCTCATCGATGTTTCTAACTCTCTATCCCTCTCAATTCCTCTCTGTAAAAAATCAATAAAATATATTAAAAAAAAAAAAAAAAAAAAAGGAATTAGCATGGTAATCCCCAAAGGGTAATAAGGCAACTGACCTAACTGGATGGGGAGTGTTGAGAATAAAGGTGAAGGTGTTGGGTGTGGTTATGTGGAAATCACACCAGGCAGCATGGACTTCTAAAGACAGCAGGGGCTGCCTGCCTGGCTTGGCTGGATAGGAAACAAAAGGAACAGAGACTGGGTGGGGCCTGCAGGAACAGCACAGTTCCCAGTCTGAGGGAGAGCAAGGAACACAGACAAGAAGTCACAGGACATTTTGCACTTCTTAGGAAAACTCCCTTGAAAAGCAGTGATGCTGCGTACTGTGTGTGTGTGTGTGTGTGTGTGTGTGTGTGTGTGAGAGAGAGAGAGAGAGAGAGAGAGAGGGGAGGGGGAGTAGTGTGGCCTTTTTTTAGTCATATTTTTAGTTGGTGTTTTTTCTAAGCAGACAATTATTTTTTTTTTTAAATTTTTAAGTGAGAGTTAAGGAAGAATTTCTAAAACTGGGTCATCACCAACACTAAATACCAAAGTGGTTAAGGCCAGTAAAAAGAAATAAGGTCACTGAATTGGACAAGGAAATAGTGAATGCAACCCATAAGTTAAAAGGCTCAATTATTATTGTCTGGTGAACAGTTTTGCTCTCAATAGCACGAAGACATCATACAAAGTACTGCTTACTAAATATGAAGCTAACCCCCTAATGACATGACACTAATGCTGCTCCTTCTGATGACACAAAATTTTACCCAAATATATTTAAGGGAATGATCAAGCTTTGGGAGTTGGGAGGGCCTTTGGAAAGCATGTGGTCTCCCACCCTCGTGTTTACAAACAACCGAACTAATCTCTGACAGGTTAAGTCCCAAGTGAGCCAGGCACAGACAAGAACCCAGGTCTCCTGCCTCCTACTCTGTACTTGTTCCCCCCATAAAACACTCCTTATTAAGTTCATTTAGCGACCAAATATGTTTGTGTAGGTTTTCCCTGTAAGGTTGGGTTTTTGAGGTTACAACCATAGTCATGTGCATTTCCCCCTTTGCTGTTAAATCACACGTTAAAACCAATTTCTTACAGTTCCAGTGATTTAGACATTCAGATAATTACTACCCTGTGCCTCTCTCCATTCCAATTTCACTACCTTTTCTGAAACTTCAAGTCTTCCTTAAAATGAACAGTCATTGCATTAAGTATTAATTCTCCATTTGTTTAAAGTGGGTTATGAAAAAATGTCTTATAAAAAAAACTTTTTAATGTTTGCTACCGATTATAAAACTCCATCTACAAAATTATGTTAATTTGTGAATGAATGAACTTATAGTCATACTCAAGGTTCAAGTAAACAAATCTGTCGAACAGCCAGCCCGGGGGGCCATACAAGGCTCTCGAAATCAACTGCCAGGGGGACTCAAAATTCGATAAATCTAGGAGTTTTATGGATAGCAACATACATTTATATTATGTGAATTATATTAAGTGAATGATGTTAGAAATATCCAAATGGACCTTGGCAGAAAAAAAGTTCCCACCTACCTCTGCCTTACGCAAACATTTACTCTCACAAAGGTTCAAAGATAAAATCTGTTGACATTTTGGATCTTCCTCATGTAAAAATGGAGCATTTAAACTGAGTACATGCCATTTTCACATTTTAAAGAATGAAAAGAGCACTAGTATAAGATAAATTGCTTCTAAGTGATTTGTCTATCGATAGGAGGCGCTTATAGAGTAACAGTATCTATAATTTAATAAATTTAAATCGCTGGTGAATTCCCAATCAAACTGCTTGCTTGAAGAGTCATTATAATCACAGTACTGTGCAGCCCTTAGGACATTCAACTGGTGCCATAAACACAATGTCAGCTTGTTGCAGAGAGAATATTACACATATTTAGGTCACTGCACCAGCTTACTAGATGGGAATTAGGTTGTCAAAGGCCAATTCACCCCTTAAAACAAAAACAGTCTCTTCCAAAAGTAACAGTAACAACCAAAAACCTCACAAAATAAAATACATGGGTATAAGGACCAATCTAAAGATAAAACAAACTGCCGAAACCGGTTTGGCTCAGTGGATAGAGCGTTGGCCTGCAGACTGAAAGGTCTCAGGTTGGATTCCAGTCAGGGGCCTATGTGCCTTGGTTGCGGGCACATCCCCAGTGGGGGGGGTGCAGGAGGCAGCTGATGGATGTTTCTCTCTCATCAGTGTTTCTAACTCTATATCTCTCCCTTCCTCTCTGTAAAAAACCAATAAAATATATTTTAAAAGGTAAAAATAAAGATAAAACAAACTGGTAATAAACAATGCATAAATTTATGTCTGCAATGACTCCTTATAGTGAATTCCTAGCCAAACCTTTATTCTTCTTCAGCTCTGGAGGATGATTATGTTTTGAACAAAATGACGATCGCACCTGAATGAAGACAAAGCTGTACAACTCCAACTCATATCACTCAAGAACTAGTCACCCTCTTCTGTCTCTAAACTCCCCTTCTAGGTTTGCAGGCTCCATTCTCTACCCCTTTGGGGTTCAGTTCTGTACCAGCACGTCCCACAGAGCCTCAGAAATTTGTAAAAAAAAAAAAAAAATCTTAAGAGTGGAAAGAATCTCAAAAGAAATCCATTTCAACTTCCTAGGATTCTAAGGATTCCTAAGTAAACAGTCTCTGACTTTTAAGTTTTAAGCAAGGTTCCTTTCTCTTTGAAGTCTTTGAGAATCTGATAAGATATATGAGTTCAGAATCACATACCCAAACACAAAAATGCACTATATTTTGACTAAAAAGTCAGAGGGCATGCAGGTCCCTTGTTAAAGTATCTCCTCTTCTGATTATGAATTTCTCCATTACAGTGTTTGGTTATTGGAACTCTGAAATTCTTTTCTTTTTTTAATTCTTACCTGAGGATATTTTTCCATTGATTTTTAGAGAGAGTGGGAGAGAGAGGGAGAGACAGAAACATCAATGTGAGAGAAACACATCGATCGGTTGCCTCCTGCACATCCCCCGTGCCCCCCTCGCTTCACAAGGTACGTGCCCTTGACCGGAATAGGCTGGGAACCTTGGGCCCATAGGCTGACACTCTATCTACTGAGCCAAACTGGGTAGGGCATGAAATTCTATTTAATTTTAAAAAATAAATCATCATATATAATAAAAAGCTAATATGCAAATTGTCCCCACAGGCAGGAGTTCCACCGACTGGGAGGTGGCACAGACCGTGACAGGCATCAGCACAGTGCTGGCCCCAATTGCCCCACCAGTGACCCACAGACTGGCCCTGATCACCAGCCAGGCCTAGGGACCCTCCGTGCACCAATTTCGTGCCCCGGGCCTCTGGTCTAAAAACAACCTAAACACAGAATTTGAGTTAAGGCAAATAAGACTTTGCTTGCTGCCCCAGGCTGGATGACAGTTTTAATTTACTTTCTGTGTGACTCGTGGGACAAAAAGGCAACCATAAAAATGAAATTAAAAAATACTGTTTAAAATGTATATTAAAGAAAGCATCCTTACAATATTACCAGTTCCCCATAAACAAACTAATAAGAGTTCAAAAGAGACATTCGTTTTTATTCTTTTCCTCTTCCTCCTTATGGATGATGGAGAAACAGCAGGAATAGTCTAACAACCTGGCAAGGCAAGTTCATCTTCCCCTCTTCTGTAAGTCCAGGTTAAGTCTATCCATCACCAAGATTTCTAGCTGTATTCTATTCCCAAGATACACACAACTACAGTTTGTTCCACTATAAATACGGTAATGAAAAGCTTTACTTGAGCTTTGTTATTTCTGATTAGGAAGAAAAAATAAAGGCAACGGAAAATAAGATTTAATAATGGGCAACAGATGAATATCCATGGTGTCTTTTAAGCAGTAAGAATGCTTCAGGTTAATATTCATTCTTTTCTGTTCTAAAGAGTTCTTAAGTAGCTTTACTGCAGAGAAACAGCTGAAATCTGAAAGTCATGTGAGAGCTGACAAGAGGAAGAGAGGAAGGAAGCACTTTTGGGCAGAAGGACTGAATAGCTGATGCAAGAAATAGGGAGCCCTGTGGTTTGAAGAACCTAAAAGGCCTATCTACTGAGGTGGCTGGAGAGACAGCCAGAACCTCTAAGGATCCATAGGCCAAGCTACCACTCGCCTCTACGTGATTTCCCAATTACTGTCGTGGTGCCCGTTTCCTGCTATTCTATCCTATAAAAGCAGGCCACCTGACTTCCAAGAACGTAAGCTCTGGTTATCTGAGTTCTAAGAATTTAAGTTCCTCCCAAAGAAACTAAATGGCTATTTTTACTTGGGATGGTTTTAGAAAAAACACAAACCAACCTGTAAGCATTCTCAGCAGCCTGGCGTTTCTGCCTTGCAGAAAATGTTGCTCACCGTAGGTTAAAACAAAACACAGGAAGGAGCTCAATGTATGTAAAAGGAATTAAAACTTAAATCGCAAAGGTGTTTTGGTATTTTTACTAGTAGGTTAAAGGTTACCTTCACTGCCTACCGAAAACTGAAATTCGATGAAAACACCGTGCCCTAGTTCTGCCCTCTCACACAAAGAGCTGTCCTTTTGACTTTGTACTTCTTTCACATGCGTCGCCCGTGCAGAAGCGGTTCTTTTCCAATCCACAGAAAACTTTTGGGAGGCAATTTATTTTTTTTAATACTTTTTATTTTATTTTTTAAAATATACTTTTATTACTTTTTTACAGAGGATGGAGGAGGAATAGAGAGTTAGAAACATCAATGAGAGAGAAACATCGATCAGCTACCTCCTGCACACCTCTCAGTGGGGATGTATGTGCCCGTAACCAAGGTACATGCCCTTGACCGGAATTGAACCCGGGGACCCTTCAGTCCGCAGGCCGACGCTCTATCCAGGAGCCAAACCAGTCAGGTTGGGAGGCAATTTATTGAACAACACACATCCCAATGCCAGTGCGGGTGCATCAGATGACACGGACCCCATGGGCTCGCGCCAGGAAAACCGCAAGAACCCGGGAAAGATAAAAAGCACTTGGCAGTCTAAATTCAGGTCCTTTGGGAGAAAAAGCAGAGGAGCAGAGGAACAGCGGGGGCCGGGGGGGTGGGGGTGGGGGGAGAACGAAGGTGGCTACAGAGTCAAGGAGAAGTCCAAGTTAAGTCTGTATCACCAACATTTCTAGCTGTATTCTATTCTGAACATACACCATTATAGTTTGTTCAACTATAAACAAAGTTTTTCCTTGGGAAAAACTTTACTTGAGCTTTGCTATTTCCGATTTTAGGAATAACAGAAATAAAGGCAATTGAGAATAGATGTAATGGGCAACAGATGACTATCGATGGCGTCTTTTAAGCAGTGAGAGTGCTTCCGATTAGCAGGAATTCTTCCCTGGACCCGCCTACCGCGTTCAGCGGCCCCCCATCGCCGCCGGGACCCACCTGGGGGCCAGGGGCCGCCCAGCGGGCGGGGTGGCGGCCGCGGGGACCGGGGTGTGGAAACGCCGGGCGGCCTCCCCAGCCCACAGGCCGAGGGCCCAGGATCGGGCCCGGGCCCGGAGCCCTCCCCGCCCGCCCGGCCGGCCCGCCCACCCCGGCCGGGACTTACCAGCTGCAAGCCCCTGAGCACGCGCCGGGGCAGGGGCAGCCGGCCCAGGTTGCAGTAGGCGGCGAGGCCGCTGCGGGCGCCCCTGGCCGGGCCCGGGTCCTCCTCGGTGGTGGGGCGGTACACGGCTCCGTTCTCCATCGCCCAGGCCGGGGAACACAGCGACCGACCGCGGCGATGGTGGTGCTGCGAACTTCACCGACTCCAGGCTTCCCCCCCTGGGTGGAGCCGTCACTTCCGGGGCCTCCGCCGGGACATCCGGCGGGCCACACCCCTTCCCCGGCCCCGCCCCCGGCCCCGCCCCCTGACGCCGATAGGCCTTTCCCACTCGTCACGCGCCCCGTAGAGATCTGGGGATCCCCCGCTGGGTGACTCAGTTGAGAGCATGGGCTCCACTGGCCAAAGTTGTGGGTTTGATCCCCAGCCGGGCTTGTACAAGAATCAAACGATGAGCTGAAACCGGTTTGGCTCAGTGGTAGAGCGTCAGCCTGCGGACTGAAAGGTCCCGGGTTCGATTCCGGTCAAGGGCATGTACCTTGGTTGCGGGTGCATTCCCGGTGGGGGGTGTGCAAGAGGCAGCTGGTCGATGTTTCTAGCTCTTTCTCTCTCTCCCTTCCTCTGTAAAAAATCAATAAAATATATTTTAAAAAAAATTTTTTTTTAAAAAGTAGTCATCCATTAAAAAAAAATCAAACAATGAATGCATAAATAAGTGGGAACAGCAAATCAATGTTTCTCTCTCTCTCTCAAAACTCAATTTAAAAATATAAATAAACAAAAGATCTGGGGAAAGGGGGGGAAAAGATCTTGGGAGAGGCTTTCACAGGAATAGCAGGTACACAGGTCCTGCTCATTCTGAAACCAAAGACTAAGCCAGGGAGGAGAGATGAAATTGGAGATGTAGGCAAAGGCCAGATAATGTAGGGGCCTCTAGGGGACCCTAAAGGGCAAGTGAAGAAATTGAATTTAAGTGAAATAGGTTGTCTGGAAGGACTTTGAGGCATATTACTTTCTGCATCTCTTAATTTCTTTTAGGTTTATTCATCAACATCATTTAGTTTAATTTTTCTTGTTCAGCTGCTGCAATCACATTAATTTTCTGTGAATTTATGGAAACTCATCAAGGAATGTAATTACTATATTTTAGCACCAGAAACTGATTAAATTACATGAGGCACACATATTTTTCTCCACGCCAGTATAATGTAGGTACTAGCACTGCTTCCATTTTACAGATGAAATAAGTTAGGCCAAAAGTCTGAGGATCATATCCCAGATCAAGCATCCAGGGGCAGTGGGAATGAAAGACTAGGGTACTTGGAATCTTGCGGTTGACAAATAAGCCAGCAAAACCTCAACTTCTAACCCATCCTTCCATGGAAGAGGGGAGGGGTAACTGCTGCCACCTTCCTCCATGCTTATCTTCTCTCCCAAACCTCCCTTTTTTCTTCCAGAAACAACACAAAAGCTCTCATTCAAATGAATAGAGACAAGTAGACATTACTTAGCAGGGGTTGTGTACAGCCAGCCAAAGCTATCCTTCTGTCTTTGATTAAATGCATTCTAAACGTGCTGTGAGGCCAAGCAGTCACTGATTCTGTCCAATAAAATGAAGTCACTGTATTTTCACCAAGGCTACAAGGATTCAGTCCTGTTCTTCAAGTCACCACCATCCCAAATGAGACACTACTGACATCTGAAATTTATTGATGGATAAGAGGATAGACTTGTAGTAAAGCCATAGCTTATTCTGAGTGTTTGAACATTGTCAAAATAAAACATCGAGTAAAAGTTATAAAGAAAAGGAACACTTTGAGTCAGAAGAGAAGATAAGCAGTCTCTCAACCCTCTTGGTTTAAGTACACTTCAGCAATTCTTATAGGGGTCTCTGCTTTTGTTTGAATTTAGAAGAGGAAAAAAATTTACAAACCAGGATGTATAAGAATCATCTGGGTGTTTAATTAAAAAAAGATTCTTAGAAATCCAGCTCCAGTCTGGCCATTGTGGTTCAGTGGTTGAACGTTGACCTATGGGCCAGGAGGTCATGGTTGGATTCCGGGACAGGGCACATGCCCAGGTTGCAAACTCATTCCTTACTCTCTCATCATTGATGTTCCCCCTCCTCCTCCTCCTCCTCCTCCTCCTCCTCCTCCTCCTCCCCCTCCCCCTCCTCCTCCTCCTTCTTCTCTTAAATCGATAAAAATATATTTTTTAAAAGACAGAAAGAAACCCAATTCCAAAGGGTCTGAATTTGGGTAGGTCCTGAAACTTTTTTGTAACAAGCTCTCCAGATGATATTCATGAGAAATCCATTCATATGAAGGAACACTATATTTTAATGTGATCGGAATGAAAGCCAGTAGGTAGGAGACGGCAAATGTGCCATAACTTCCTTTGCCTTGATTGATTTGGGGTACCCAAAATTTAGACACTAATATCCCTCCCAGTTAAAAAAAAAAAAAAAAAAAAGTATGCATCACTTATTTTTTTAATGAAATAAAAGGCCAGATAAAGACTATAGGGCTTCATGAACAAAACACTTCTATCAAGGAGCCCTTTTGATGGATGTGTCCACACAGAAAACTGTCATCTTCACTAATGAATAAACAACACTGAATAATTAAACGCTGGGACTTGCCACAGTGAAATGAGAAACCTTGTTTATGGAGAAAAGATACATCAAATAGAAAAAAGATTCACTTAAGTTTTGAAGAACATTCATTTTTCTCTTTTAATATTAAATAACTAATATTGTTAAATGTGAGAAAAGTCACAAAAAGCTTAGGAAAACTTATGAGATTTTATACATTCAAAAAATAATTTGGTACTACTTTTTTCAGTTGGGATTTTAATTTTTCAATGGCTCCTACTCAAAAATTTCACTGGCTCTTACCAGTATTAGCACAGATAGGTAACAATGTGAATACAAAGTTGGGTCCTAAAGACTGTCTTACAATGAGACCATAGAAACTTCCCTAAAGGACTATGTCTCAAAATAGAAAGTGATGTGTACCCTAAGAGAGATACAAACTAAATGTGTTGGGAATTCACAGCAGAAAGATAAGAGGATCAGCATGAGGTGGGGGGGAGCTTCAAACTGGGAGTTAAGGAATGGTTTGGACATGCAGAAACAGGAAGGGGCAACTTGAAGGAAGGTAATGAAAGTGCATATTGGCACAGGTTGTGGAGATTATTATTGACAAGATACAGTTAGGGTCCGACTTTGGAAGGCTTTCCTTTGCGGTTGAACAGGGAGGATTTTGTGTAGGAAAGTGAAATGGCCCGAGATCTTCCTTGGGAATATTTTCCAGCAGACTTGTGTAGACTGGATTGATTACAAAGAGCCAGGTAGGGTTGTAAAATTCAGGAAAGAGGGCATAGGGGGTTAAATTTAGGCTTTAGTCAGGGAAACAGAGGGGATGGTTCCAAGAAAAGCTGTGGGTGATAAAATCAGTGAGAATGGACCAGTGTGTTTGATCACCTGAATCACATGGCAGGCCATAGATTTCTGGACCTCACCCCCCCGAGTTTCTGACTCAATAGATGTGTGATGTAAAGCCAAAAAAAAGTCTTGTTTTTCTGTCTACATTTCCAAACAACTCAGAATGGACAAGGGTGCCAGGGAAACAAAGAGAAGTTTGGATTGGACTTTTTCCAGGGGTTAGTTTAACAAAGCTCCTCTCCTAACTAAATTAGCCTTGAGGATAAGCAAACAAAATCATTCAATCTCAGGTTCATTTATACCACCAGAGGGCCACAGTGGCAAAGGAATGTTCACAATGCCTTTTGTCCTAGGGTTTCTGCACTCGTTCGTGACTAAGTGGTATTTGGGAATAGGGAAAGACTATGGGTCACTTAGTCTCCTTGCTTCTATAATGTTAGTTGTCCTTTAGTCTAAACAGTCTCATTATGTGTGAGCGATGTAATAAAGAAAGGTGGGGTCTTCTGATTTCTTGGGGAAGTGAGGGGGGGGCCCCAGTTTGGTATCTGGATGACAGGGGATCCTGTCACTAGGCAACCCTAACACAGAGCTTTGTCATTTCTATATATAGAAAAGGGTCTTCAATTTTTCCTCAGTTGACTAAATATTATTATTTTTTAAATGTGAAACACTGATAAAGGTTCCAGAAGTGAAAAAAACATACAAAGAGGCACACACACACAAAACGTAACTTACCTATGGCTTTGGACAGTGGTTGGTTGGTTGGTGGGTAGGTGGGTGGGTAAGCATTCTCCCGAGACACACAGGGAGCTGGGGTGCCAGTAATGTAGTTTTTCTTGATCATGGTGTTGGTTATATGTGATCACTGTATGGTATTTCACGCTATACTCCTATAACTTCTACTTCTCTGTAATGTATACTTCAATAAAAACTGCTTTAAAAAAAAGCTTAAAATCAAATTTCCTTGCAAAATTGGGACATAGGTTTTAGGCTTAAATACGGTAAACACAAGGTTTTAGATTAGTTAAAACGAATCTCATATAAAGGGAACAATTACAGTTATTTCAAGTAACAACTCAATTATTCATTTCAAGGATTTTCTACTACAACTCCAATGTCTTACAGAAAAAATGAGTTGGTCTAAACAAACAAACATAGCAGCCATAGTAAAGCAGAGCTCGATATACAGTCTACAATTTTCTTCCCTTCATTAGCTTTACTTACTTTATCAAGTGCTAGTTTAGAAAAATTGTCTTTACAACACCATGTTATACAACACTTTCTGGACTAAAAATTTTATCAGTGGCATTTTTCATCTCATGTTTATCAAGCATATTTTTTTCCATGCCCTGACAAACTAAATTTTTTCCACATTGAAACAAATTATTACCCTCATATATTTTTTAGCATTTATACTCAACTATTAGGAGCCAAATACTATTATAAAACTAAACAGACTTTGTTCTAATGAAAGTATTATGTGAACTGGTATCCTTCCAACATTTTGCTGGGGGGGGGGAAATTTTTTGAAATATGTATTTTAAAGTACTAACAAAGCCCAATTTAAAATATAGTAACCACATTTTCCAATTATCTGAAATGACTCAACGGTCAAATGTATGTGTTCTTTAGGTGAACTTCAATAAGATGAAATTGTTCTTATGAAGGTTCTAAAACAAGCACTGAAGCCAAAACTGATTTGGCTCAGTGGATAGAGCGTCGGCCTGTGGACTGAAAGGTCCCAGGTTCGATTCCAGTCAAGGGCATGTACCTTGGTTGTGGGCACATCTCCAGTAGGGGGTGTGCTAGAGGCAGCTGATTGATGATACTCTCTCATCGATGTTTCTAACTCCCTATCCCTCTCTCTTCCTCTCTGTAAAAAATCAATAAAATATATATTAAATAACAATAATAATAAATTAAAAATAAATAAATAAAATAAAACAAGCACTGAAAACTACATATTGAAAAAGTAGAACTACTAACAGGTGTTCTCACCTCTACAAGAGTAGCTATGTGTCAGTGTATTTGACAAGCTTTTAAAAACAGCTTCTGTGCATTAATTAATGATAAAAGGCTATATTTTTATCTACTAAGAATGCTGGCACAGGATTCTGCAGTTCAAGATATGTGGGAAAGGTTTGTTGATCAAGGTAAACTCCCAATTTAAGCAAACTTACCAAGATACTGAATCTCATGTACTCAGTCTCTTAGAAACAGGTAGAAAAATCAGCCGGGACCAATTTGGCTCAATGGATAGAGCGTAGGCTTGGGGACTGAAGGGTCCTGGTTCGATTCCAGTCAAGGGCATGTACCTTGGTTTCGGGCATATCCCCAGTAGGGGGTGTGCAAGAGACAGCTGATCGATGACTCTCTCTCATCGATGTTTCTAACTATCTCTCTCCCTTTCTCTCTGTACAAAATCAATAAAATATATTTTTTTAAAAAATAGGTAGAAAAATCAGAATGCTTAATAACCCTAATTAATCAAACACTTAAAAAAATTTAAATATAAGAGAATGCAACAAGTTATTTGAACCTGAATGCAGAGAATAAATACTTTATTAACTGATTACAATTGAAAGTCACAAACAAAAAAGGGGTGTATTAAGGCAGAGCCATATATATACATATATATATATGACATACATATATATGACATATATATATAGACAGATCCAAAGACTGTTACCGCTTTACATTAATAACCTCTGCATTTTTCTTTTACACATTTAGGCAGTGTGCTTTCTTCTCAAAGAAATGAATCTTGACCAATATTTTAAATTGTATTTTGATAACAACTTACAGGATCATTGATTTAGACAATGACTAGTGTATCAAATGCTATCTGATAGTTTTCTCAGCATATTCCATTTGTGGTGGTATATTTATGTCGGTGTGGAAAATTTGATAATCATCTTTTTCCAGTAAAGCTAACACATAATTTTTAAAAATGATTTTGAATAGTCTTAACTAAAATAAGCTTGGATTTCCAAGTCAGTCAAATGCCCAAAGCATATTGTTTTCTGCCCTTCCCTAATCTTTCCTATATGCTTTAAGTAGCCTTTAGAATATGATCACATGGTTGAATTTCATATCTATAAATTTTGAGTTTTTTAAAATCCAAACTTCCTTATGCAAAGTGGCAATGCAAATAGCAATCCTACATAGGGAAGAATAATTTTTCTTCTGTATAGCTTCCTTTTATAAAAATGGGCAAAAAAAAAAAAAAAAAAAAGTAAGTTTAGTCCATCTGACAAAGCACTGCAGTTCCCTAATTCCACTCTTGAAGGAAAAGGCAGAGGCAAGTTTACATTATCCCAGAAAACTGAATAAATGGCTTTATTTGGTATCTTCAAGAAGCTTCTCCTTCCGTAGGAGATGTTGGTGATGTAGGAGAAACTGTGACTGGTTTTCGTGTAATTCTGTCCAGTTCCGCGTGAACATCTGATAGGACAGGCTTCTGGCCTACAGAGAAAGGAGATTTAGATATAACTAATAGTATCTTTTATAGCAATGTCTTTTTATTAAAGAAACTGCCAATGGTTTCATTAATTTTATGTAGCATACTAAAGTAAAAAGCATATATAAACGAAGCCACTTTAAAATGAAGTCAGAGCTTTGGTCCAAGAGGATAACTCCAACCTTTGGAATGTTAAAATAGGGCAAAATAATCTTTGATTGGGCCTAAAGCAGCACTGTATCCCAAACAACTGTGTGCAAAGACAACAGAAAATCAGACTGTTATAGCTACAGGACTGAAGATTAAAAACATTCTTTAGAATTAGCATCACTATGTTAGCTTATCTGTATTTATAGAATTGCCTTCTTCTAGAAGCTGACATAATTGAGTAGTTGATGGAATTGTTCCCCTTCCCTTTCTCATAAATATTCCTGATCCCCCTGGCCTCTGTCTCCTAAAACTCTTTAGGTTTCTGACTGACTGAATCAGTGCTTCCTGACTAGCTATTCTTTTGGATCTCAAATAAATGCTATTGTCTCTCATTTGGTCTTTTATTTTTAGGTTAACATTAAGTGGCAAAAATATTCTAATTTAAAAATAAATTCCCTCATTTTAAATTGTGGCGTCTGAATGGAAGTAAAAACTATCAGTTAATCTCATAAAGATATTTTCAAAAACGGCATAGGACAATAAGAATAGTAAAATAGAAAATAAAATTTTGAAATCCAGAAAGATGGATTAGTGATAACTAAATTAGCAGTACTGAGAAACTTAATCTTCTACATTGTCCATAAGAAAAGCCAAAGAGTAATTCAATTTATATCCAGAAACGTGTAAAAGGTTCAAAAACATGGTAGTTGCAGGCATTTGTGACAACCCCACCCCTAACCCCATGCACGAATTTCGTGCACTGGGCCTCTAGTTGAAACATAAAAGGACCTTGAAAACATTGTTAAGGAAGCCATATTCATATGAAATCTCCTATCAGCAAGTCCACATAAACAGAAATCAGATTAGTGTCACCTAGGACTAAGGGCTTCAGGGGAGGGAGGAAGTAACTGCTACTAGGTTGGAGGTTTCTTTCTGGGGAGATGAAAATATTCTAAAATTAGATTATAGTGATGATTTGCATAACTCTGTAACTATACTAACACTATTGAACTGTCTACTTTAAATGAATGAACTTCACTTCACAGTATGTAAATTATACCCCCATAAAGCTGTTTCATTAAAAAAAAAGAGAGAGAGAGAGCGAGTGAGCTCCGGTAACTATACCTGACTTTTTGGCAGATGGTGGTAAACCACTGCTTCCACCTCCAGCCCCAGCTCCAGGGCTGCCACCACCAACATTGGGGCCTCCCGGAGAACCAGTCTTTTTACTCAGCAAACTATTGAAGAAATTTGCCAGGACACCTTCACTTGTAGCTCCAGCTATAGGACAAAAAACAGAAACTTTCAATCAAAACATCAGATTTTTCTACAAATTATTATTTTAGTAATCACACACAGAAAATGAATACTAAACTTGAAATTTAAGAACTGTACGTTCCAAATTCAAGTCTACTTTGGTCTTAGAGCCTAATCTACTCATCTAGAACAAAATATTAGAATGTTATTTTAAAAAGACCAAAGGCATATTAAACAGATATTAGTTGCTATATATCTCTGCTTTGAAAGAGGTTCTTTAAAAATATGTTGAAAAATATCTGCCTCAAGTATTAAAAAAATATCTAATACCCCTATATGATTATGCATATAGTTTTTCATGTTAATTGCAGGAAACCTATTATTATAAAAATATTAATTTCTTTAATGACTTACCATAGAAGAATGATTAAATAAACACAAAACTATCATAAAGCTTCCATCATAGAAATAACATATTAAAATGGTTTTCAGTCTGATTAACTATGAGATTATATCTATAGAGACAAAGATTAGAAGCTATTGCACAAAAACTGCTATGGTAAAAGGGGATTCTATGTAGACTCTTTCTACTGAAAACGTACTATGTTGTTTTCTCCAATAAAAAGAAGAAATGTACCTTTCATGTTTGGATCAATTTTTTTTGACCCAGCAGGGATGGGTGACACGCTAGCAACATTGGATGACACTGATCTGTTTGGTGTTCGAGGGGAGCCTCCTGGGACTCTTGGTGAAGAATCCTGTGTAATAGGAAAGCCATAATTATAAAAACTGGAAACTTTCAACTTCACAAAAGTTCTGATTATAAACTAGAAGCCCAATGCACCAAATTCGTGCAAGGGCCTTGGCCCTGCCCCCCGCCCACCACCACTGCTGCCTCAGCAGGGGGCCTCTCCCGTGGCCCCCGCCCGCTACAGCTTTGTCTGGAAGGAAGGACATCCAGAAGGACGTCTGGTCTAATTAGCATATTATGCTTTTATTATTATAGAAGAAATTACTTTGCAACCGTACCCCATGTGTTTTCTTCCACTGCAAACCAGTGACAAAACTGTTTAGCAATCTCTGTCCTCTGTTACGGACAGAAAAAAAGGCCCTTTTCTTTGCTGTGGTCTTCCACAACTTATGAAAAGCACCTGGTAATTAAATCCCAGTATTTTTAGCTCCTCTGATTCAAACAGCCCCTCTGTTCAAACTGCAAGACAAGATAAGCTACTCTCAAGGCTAGATTCTTGCACTCCTCCTCCTCCCTGCTGTTTTTACAACTCAGGGATAATTCACACCAAGGAGTCTCTAGTTAGTAGACAGTTCCCTCGCCTCTTCCCCTTCAAACAAGCCTCTTTTGAACTCTTCATAACTTTTCCTCTAAGCATGCTTTACAGCAGTAGCTCCCAATGTGGGGCACATGCTCTATAGGGGGACAATTTGATTGTTATGGGGGCAATTTGAGAATTATTAACAGTGAATTGTTTGCATTTCTTATGGTTATAGAGGCCTCATATACAGTGTGTGTGTGTGTGTGTGTGTGTGTGTGTGTATAGTGACATATTTATGCATTTCAGTTATCTATGTTTTGAATCTTTATTTGCTATTTTTTCATATCACTTCATTATTATTTTTTAACAATTTATGATTTCTTCCTCAGTACTTCAACTGTCCTTTCATTCTTTTATTTTTCTCTTTTATTGGTGCCATGTTCTTTGGAAGCTTGTTTAGACCAAGTTAATGGCCTTTTAGGCTTCCTCTGTGTGAGCATGAGTTCACTTTTTGAATAAGAAGAATTATATGTCACAGGGTAGGCATCTAGAGTTTAGAGATGCTTAGGTGAGGCATGGCCAAAAAAAAAAAAAGGTTGAGAACCCCATTTTATAGGCTTAGGAAAAATACTAATAAGACACCTCCCTAGGACATCTGTCCCCATCTCCTGAAAAACAAACTATATTTTCAAGACAACCTCCTCGATGTCTGCTCAGCTTCAACCCCAAATCCTCCTCCTCCCTTTCTTGTCACCTAGCAACAGCAGCCATTACTCTTTAAAAAGGGAAGGTGCTCTTTATTTCTTTCCCTGTATTGATTAGCAATGCACCAGGACTTTCCCTTCTGGGAAAGTAAAATAAACTTCCTCTCTACATCTCTTCTTTTGGTTGTAAATTCATTCACTGGCCAAACCCTAACATCTTCATTATTAGAAAATACTAAAGTCCCTTCACATTTTAGAATACTAATTTTCCCTTCAATGGAAAAAGAAAACATATTGAGTAATGAAGGGTGGTTACTGGCATAAGTTTGAGAGTCAGATCCGGGTTCCAATGTGGACTTACACCCTACCAGCTGCATAATCTTAGGGAAGCCAGTGTCCTTCAAAGCTTCCATTTCCCCCAGTAAAAAATGGGGCTAATAATAGTTCCTGCCTCATAGGGCTGTTGTAAGGATTTCTAAAATAATACACATAAATGGTTCAAAACTGATGAATAACAAACACTGCAAAATAGATCTTTACCATTTAAGTCATCTAAAAGGGAGTAAAATTTATCTTTAAAAACTCTCACAAATTTCAGAAGAATTCTTAATTCACGTTTATATTAACGCACACATGTCTATGCTTTAAGAAATAAAGAACTAAAGCAGTATGTACTGCATTTTAATAATTTTGTCAAAATCTGTAATACTGACCACAGGCCGCCCAGCTGCAGTTGGTGGTTGCTTTGCTAAAAGGGTCTGAAAAAAATTACAACAGAATTCTAGGTTAGATACTCATATAACAGGTATTGTATTTTTTTTTTTTAAATCCTCACCTGAGGATATTTTCTCAATGATTTTAGAGAGAGTGGAAGAGAGAAGCATCAATGTGAGAGAAGTACATCTATTGGTTGCCTCCTCCACCAGGGCCCAGGCCGGGGACGAGCCTGCAACTCAGGTACGTGCCCTTGACCAGAATTAAACCCAGAACCCTTCAGTCGGCAGGCCAACGGTTATCCACTAAGCCAAACTGGGTAGGGCTCTATTGTATTTTTAAATAAACTATATACAATAACAGTTTACCCATTAACCACACTAAGTCTGTTTATGATGTAATTTCATACCTGTAGCTTCATAAGAAATACTTGGTCATCTTCTGCCATAATTTCCTTCTCATGCACAAACTGAAATGAGCAATGCATAAATGAGCAAGTCTAGAAGCAGTAGAAGCAGAAACATTTGCAACTCATTTTTTCTAATTATACAGCAGACAGAAGAGCCATCACATTCTTATTTCAGAGAAACCAGGAGCAAGTGGCTTTTCATGCACACATGGTCTATTTTCCACCAGTTGCCAGAGTGATCCTTTTAAAAGGTTAGATCAGATTACATCACTCTTCTACTCAAATGGCCCCTCCAAGCACTTTCCATCCCTCTAAGAATGAAATCCAAAGTACTTTCTGCAGCCCCAGTGAGGCCCCAAAAGACCTTAACTCTGTCTTTCATCTCCTTACCCGCTGGGCATTCCTGCCTCTGGGCACGTGCACTTCAGGTTCCCTCGCCTTCACCACTCTCCCCTCTTACCACGGACATTCCCTAGCCATTTCAACAACAGCACGCCTCTGGTCCCCATCTGGTTTCTCCCCTCTGCTTCACCTGCAGAGCACTTCTGACTACTTGAGAGCTGGCCCATGTATTGATTTACTGTTACATCACACCCACCTAGTTATTAGCACCTAGTGCCTAAACATGGCTCAATCAAGACTACTAAAACAAAGCCCAATTTGTTGGTAAAAGAAAAACTGGGGGAAACCATTGCTTTTTGATGTGTGCATTTTTTTTAATAGACATCCAAACCAAATACCACATCAACTGATTTTTCATTTGACATTACTTTTCTTTTTTCTGATTATCCACAAACAGAAGACAGCTGCTGAATGTACATGGATTCTTAAGTAAGACTCTTAATGTATGTTAGATCAAAATTACTTTTTCTTCAAACATACAAATTCAAATTAGTGAGAAGTACTATGTACAACTTTTCAGAAATGTCTGTAATATCTAACTATAGGACACAATGAACTGCTTAACATGAAATTAAGATGTATGAAGAAAAAGTACCTTCTGGAACCCAATTTAACAGTCATAAGAGTGACATGTAATAGTCAAGACTCTAGGTTAGAAAGTTCACAGCTTCTACCTATTCAAACTGTTCAAGATCCATATACTCATACTAATTAATCTGTGATTTCCATTAGAATATGAACTCTGAACTAATATTTTCTAATACAAATATGCCAAAGACTAAGGCATGGTTCAGTAACTGAAGAGTTGCTTTATGTTCTGATAAAACAGATCTTTATTTTGAATGATACATTATCAACACCCAAATTACACCCAGAAACCTCTTTGAAAGGATAAAACACTTTTATCTTTCTACCTTAAAATCATAAAATTATGGACTTCCCCCTCAGCTTAAAGGCATAAGTATTGAGACTATATGTGTATACACTAAAACTGTTACCTTTCGAACAGGTGGTTTAGTTATAATGTCTTCAAAATTATCTTCTGCTTTTAGTGTTTGAAAATTTTCGTGTAATATTCCTATTTTCTTATCATTATCCCACCCCGCTGGACTGGAAAGAAACACACATGAGAAATTTTCAAGCATTTATGTAGTCATTCTTTTCATTTAAGCCATGATCAGCTTAACAAGAACATTTTTATGAAAATAAATTTGACCAATTATGGAAAACTAATCAGCATAAATGAGCAGCATAAATTATAGGGCTCAAGTTATGGTTTACTAAATCACCTCCCAATTTTATTCAGGTAACTTTTAAAAATCATGTCTAAATTATACATTGGGTGCTTTATGTTATATCAGAACCATTTTAAGAGTAAGTAGATATACTGATATATACACGCAATAGATAGCAATAACATGGCCTTTCGAAGAGGGCTCAGGCCAGCAGTAAATCTAAAAGATAATGATAAATAGGTCAGGGCAGGTTATAAATAAAACAGTCTAGGGACAGATTCTCACCTACTCATCATGGAAAGGTCTCTACTGGTCTCACCTCAAAACTGAAAATGATGACTCACCATCATGGAGCAACAAATATGTGACAAAATAATATATTTAAGAGCATACTTACATAAATACTGCATCTTTTTCTACCACCACAGCAGGAATCTTATACGGAAATCCATACAGTTTCTGGACAATGTATTTATATACTAAATCTATATTTTTGTTTTCTTTTACTGACGTGTAAATAAGTGCTGCACCATCTGAATAGAACCATTAAGGAAATTTCTGGACAAATTCCACAAACAGGTCATAAAGTTCTTGTTCTCAGCCTAACATTCACAGCTACATAATTTATTCATTTCAAAAATAATGTCTAAAGGTATATCATCGAATATTTCAAAAGTATAAAATATTTAAATTCAGGCTAAAAGGCAAATAAAACATTTTATAATAAGCTATGCTATATAATAAAAACCTAACATGCAAATTGACCGCATGGCAGAACTACTGGTAGAATGACATGCACTGACCACCAGGGGGCAGATGCTCAACGCAGGAGCTACCCCCAGCCCACAGGCCCCAGACCAGCCAAGGCAGGTGCCAGCAGGGGCTCCCTGATTGCCCCGCCTGTTGCCCTGCAGAGGGAGGTGACCTGTGGCAGTGGGGCAATCAGGGGACTGCCCCTCCATCACCCTACTGGTCGCCTCTGCAGAGGGAGGCAACCAGCTGCGGTGGCGATGAGCAGGCAGCACCAGGCTGGCCAAGGCAGGTGCCAGCATGCCCCCCCCTCAATCACTCCACAGACTGGCCCGGATGCCAGCCAGACCTAGGGATCTTACCCATGCACGAATTTTGTGCATCAGGCGTCTAGTTATAAAATAAAACCAAAAGTCTCATTAAGCCAAAAAGGAAAAGGTAAATTTAGTAATACTGACACTACTACTACCTATATTTAAAGCACATGAAGAGGCAATTGCTTTGTTAAATTTCATGAAGGGGTATTATTTACCAACAACTGTTTTGTTTGCCTTTTCAACAAAAATGGTTTGCACAAGTACCTCTTATGATTTTTACTAGTTCCAGGAATGAGGACTTTAGGGACAAAGCTCCAGAGACCCACAAAAAAGAGAAGATGAACCAATAGGTATTACCAGGAAGCTTTCAGAAATGATCCAAGGCAAAGTAAATTTCATGGCCAAAACTTAAGCTAAGACAATCTCACATGATATATTAATTAAAGCAGATCATAACTTTTACCCAAACAACATGATAAATTGAAAGAGGCCTGTGGAAAAAAGGGTCAGTGTGACTACTGACAATGTGGTCAGAGAAGCTATCAGAAATTCTGTGACACTGGCCATAGTGTCCTGAAAGAGATGGTAACTTATGCCAAAGGAAATGCTGGAAATGGGCTGACTTCTGATCTGAGACATGCATATTTGCTAGGACATGAACCTAAAAGTGGTATTACTAAATACTACTTAGCATAAATCTTGGTAGAAATAAATATCATAGTCTTAATTAAAAGCTTAATTGTGTAAATTTTTAATTAATGATCTTTCTCATGTGAACCAATTTATAATTTGAAAGATGTCTACAGTTGAAAAATACACACTGCAATTAAAATTTTAAAAATAAAGATGATTCTGAATTGTTGCCCTCACTCACTAACACACACACACACACCCCTATCTTGAAGTGACTTGTCACATTCTGTATTCTTTTCAAGTCAACTAGCTCTACTAAAAGGTATGTAATTATCTCAGTGGACAGTTTACTTCTTGATTACATTTCTGTATGTACATTTTCAAGTAGAGCATTAACAATCTTAAAAGAGACTGTTCTCAAATTTTGTAATCTTCAAAGATAAAAAGGGCTTTATATACCTACTTCAATTACTTTCACTTTTTGTTCTCTTTTTAAAGACTCTTTATATAGACTAATGCCCTTTAATTCAACCTGACTCAACCATTATGTGACATGAGAAAGGGCCATGGAGAGAACAAAGTACTGAAGGAAAAAGGAAAGGGAAACTACCAGTGCAGAGTGATCTTATTCATTATTCAGCTGGGCTTTCTATTAAGTGGTCCTTAAATTAAATGTCCATTAATGAAAATGAAAAACTATTGATACTAAAAATATACATGTATATTATTTATCATCTCTACCTACTCCTAATATAATTTCTTCACTTTTCAGACCCAAAAGCTTTGGTTGTGGAATAAACCCACAAACTATCTGGTGCACAACTCTCTCCCTCCAGTGTACTCAAACTGTGGTGAAGTTTTTGACAGTAAATTCTCTTAAAAGCATTCACTCCTAATCCTCACTTTATCCTCCTTTTAGTTGTACATGTTATTAATTGGCTCATCTAATCCTTGTAACCCAGACTAGACAAGATTCCTTATGATACGTTTTCTAACCTTGTGATTATCAAAATCACCCAGAAAGCTTTTCTGGAGTATAGATTCTGACCTTGTAATGTTCCCCATTCAGTAAGTCTTAGATGGCACAGCCAGATTTTGAAACCAATACTTTAGATTATATGTGGAGATAACATACCAAACATATTAAAAACTAGAGGCCTGATGCATGACATTCATGCACTGAAGGGAGTCCCTCAGCCTGGCCTGAGGCCTATCGCAGTCCGGGAAACCACGAGGGGTCCTTAGTGCTGCCTCAGAGGTGGGAGAAGCTCCCGCCAGCGCTGCTGCACTCCCCAGCAGTGAGCCCGACTTCTGGCTGAGCAGCGCTCCCCCTGTGGGAGAGCACTGACCACCGGGGGGCAGCTCCTGGGTTGAGCATCTGCCCCATGGTGATCAGTGCATGTCGTAGCGACCAGTTGTTCAGCCTTTTGGTCGATTTGCATATTAGGGTTTTATTATATAGGATAAGAACACACGAGCCTAAATGTGATCTTTCCCCACCATCCACCAAATAAATGAATACCACTTTGGGGGAGGGGGGGGGCGCGACTGGTTTCATTTATTAAGACTCTAAAACAGAATGTCAATAGTGTAATGGCCAGTTAAAAGATTATTAATTATACTAAGAGTATTGAATTATTCCATTTATAACTGGGAATTGAACTTTAAAAAAAGATAATAATACATACTAGGTTTCATAACAGTTTCATCTCAGCATTTTAGGATATAAACTCATTGGTGGTATGAATACAACTTTTTAATCAGAATGATTACAATGCATACTCATTAAAACTTTCCAAATAAGTCTAATATTTATTTTTCTTTAGTACTTTAAACACAGCAAATCAAGTTAATATACTTTAATATTTGCTTTTACATCTCAAAATACCCAGATAAAAATGATTTGAGAACTAAAATGATATTTCTAGCCAGAGGCAGAAGAAACAAAGCTTATGGAATTTCTAAAGTAATTATTTAATTCCTTTCCTTAAAAATAAACAAACAAAGAAATAAACAGGTGAGGTACATTAAGGTGCATTGCACTAATCAATGTATTAAAAGGATACACTGTAAACAAAACTTCCGGATATGTGACTGAATAAAATCAAAATGTTCATCTTTGTAGTCATGTTCTTTCTCCAATACACTAATGGCATCACACTGTTGGGTTGAAATAATTTAAAAAACAATACATTAAATAATCAAGTTTAAATATAATGATTTAAACAGTTCAATTTTGGGTTGGGGAATATCATAAAACTACCACTTTGAACCAAAGGACCTAGAATATCAATTACTCCTATTTGTCTAGAGCCATTTAGTTGGAATCTTAAGACTTAATAAATAATTTTATTTCTTTAAAAGGCATTAAATTCAAAGTTATACTGAATGTGGTGAAAACACTAAGGAGAAAGTTTTAGTACAGAACAAGACAAGCTTAAAATACTTGCTAATTCAACTATTTATGTCCTAGCACAAAGTTTTTAAGATCTAAAATCTATTCTAGTTCTATAAAACACTGTGTTCCCAGGGAGTCTGCATCTCTCACTATTTCCTCTTTGTTCCTCTGTTTATCTGATAACTCTTGTTGACCTTCATTTCTCTTCTGGTGCCTTTTCACTCTCACTACAATTTCACCCATAGCAAAAACTGGGGGAGATTACAGGCTATTTTTAAGTCGCCTGTACAATCAATGAAACCAATTCTAGATTCTACTTGCTACAGAAAAATGTTACAGGAAAAAAGCCATGTTCAAATATTTCACTAAAACCTTTCTGAATTGAAGGTATAAAATCTAAATATAAACACTCAATAATGTTAATTATACCTAATAATAGTGGTCCCGTCCACGAAATTCATGCACATTAAAAGGGAATTAGAGGAAATGTTTTAATATTGCTATTTGCCCTGTACTAGAAGAGTCAGAGATGAAAGAAAATTAGTAAAATGTATATGAAAATCTCCCTCCTGTCAGAGTCTGGGGCTCGGCACAGGACCTAGAGTCAAGTTCCCGCCCACCACCTACAATGCACTTGAAAAACGCCAGACCCAGACCTGGCTGGCTCCACCCTATTGGGTGAGACCCAGACCCCTCTGGACCCACCTCTGTCAAGCCCTTCCGGGTGCCCCCCCCCCCCCCTCAGTCTCAGGTCCCCTATCAAGCCCCCAGGGCGGGGAGGCACCGGCCAGGAGCCATGCAGCCTCAGGTCCCTGCTGTTCAGACATGACGTTATGGCGTCTGGACTAACTACATATTCCTCTATTGTATAGATAGATTAGTTTGGGGTCAAATTTGATATGTAAAGAAATCTTTACATAAAATAAGAGGATCTGGATCTAAGGCAAGAAGCTTAGTCTCTCTGAATCTCAATGTCTAGTTTTTAAGCCCTGTGGAACTACCATTCTTCATCCACCCCAGCATACACATTCTCCAATCCACCTACACATTTTAAAAGCTCTTAAACAGAAGAACACTTGATGGAGCTTTAGATTCTGTGAAATATAGTAGATGATCTCTTCTGGCTTGAAAGTTTTATGCATCTATAACATTATTAAACGATTCAGATTCCTTTAAGCTTAACAGTTTTCTCCTTTGGAAATTTATGAAGGAAGTTATTGTGTAATTGGCAGGAAAATATCTGCGCATAAACAACTCTTTGCCAAACAAAACAAAAATAAATCACTCACAAGAGGATTCTAGTGTGACAGTTTAAAAATAGTCTTAAAGAAAAGGAATAAGTAACAATGAACTAAAACAGGTCATCATCTGAAAAGCAGATAACAGACTTGATTTAAATACTACCCTTCCAAAATTGTTTTTGATAAATTCTGTAGTGTTTAAAGTAAAATTTAAGCTAGATTAAATTTTTTTTAATCATTTTTATCCCCAAGATGAATAAATTCCATACCCTCCAATTATACATGCAAATTTTATGTATTACAAAAAATATTACTAATTTTAGATCTCGAAAGGGTTTATTTGTTCTGTCATTTTCTTAACTATTCCATGACTTACAGAGAAGATAAACTTGATAAATAATTTTTAAAGGAAATTTGACTTTATTATAAAGTGTATATAGTGACAGATTAAATGAACAGAATTTTGATTTTAGCAATCCTCTCAGAACCTCTTTATTAAATAAGTAAAAAGCCCCTGGTAACTGCATATTAACTTCACATATGAGTGCTTAAAAGCCTATTTTATTTTAGGCATTAAAAATAGATGTTTAAAAGTCTAGCTTTTTTTTTTAAAGTATGTAATCTCATATTAGGATATTAGTATTACAACATTTAATGTGGAAAATTTATAAAAATTAATAATTAACTTATCATCTTACCTGTGTTTATTTCTTTAAACTGACTGTATAATGAAGTCTAATTAAAATTTGGAAAATGATATTCAACTACAAAGAGAATATCCAAAGTAACGTTTTCTTTCAAAGAAACTATGATCATGATCATAAAACCAACATGTAAATATCACTCAATTATTTTAAACCATTATTTATATTTAAGAAATCTAGGGAAAATAATGTGTCAACTCCAAAAGGGGTTTGGGAAACAAAACAGTTGTTCATCCTTGGTTAATATCAGTAACATAATCTCTAGGAAGCAAACTAACCTTTGTGCAAACTACTAGTACTGGAATGCCCAGGTTGTGTGTAAGTGTATCCGCACCCAGGGGTAAAACCACACTGTCGTCTTTGTCTTCCTGTGACATGGTATTTCTTCTCTGAGGAGAGGCTGGGAAATCTTCTCCTGGCTCTACATATTCTTGAAAGTCTCTAATCACTGAAAATCAAAGTAAATAATTTAACACATAGTTTAGAAATTGCTTTATTTCAGCAGGTATCTTCTTCTACCATAATCATGTATATGTTACTAGAGTTTGTGTAAAAGAACAAAAAGGATTTGTGAAAACTATTTCAAGAACAATACAGAAACACTGACCCCACATTAATTAGGAGGCAGAGTACAACACTGAATAGCTCTAAAGGGTGGGATTCGCTGAAACCGGTTTAGCTCAGTGGTAGAGCGTCGGTCTGCGGACTGAAAGGTCCCGGGTTCGATTCCGGTCAAGGGCATGTACCTTGGTTGCAGGCACATCCCCAGTAGGGGGTGTGCAAGAGACAGCTGATCGATGATTCTCTCTCATTGATGTTTCTAACTCTCTATTCCTCTCTCTTCCTCTCTGTAAAAAATCAATAAAATATATTTTTTTAAAAAGAGTGGGATTCAACATAGGCATAGTTTAGTTTGCACAAATTACTTTAGGCAAGTCATAATCTAGCTTTGTCTATCTTCTCTTATTCACAATGAGTACTGAGAAAGGATAAAAGAAAAATATATGTGTGAGGATTGGGGAAGACAGGGGGCAGGGAGAATTCCACAATGACAATCCTAGATGATTTTCTAAATATTAGCTTTCTTCTCAAAACCCTTTATTCAGATCTTCTCCTTTTTACACAGGCGCAATCTTGGGCCACATTCATTAACCCTGGTGAGAATTAATGAAGTATTACCAACACTGATAAACTTTTACAACTCATTTGCAAGGTTTCAAAATCTTCACTTAAAACAAGGTGAATGTATGAAGAGCCTAAACAATATATACTTTGACTCAGTAATTATTCTTTGAGGAATTCTCAAAGAAACAACCAGTGATTCCTATATTAGACTGGGATTCCCATATAAGACTGCTTCTCATGTTTAAAAGCAAAACAAATTATCCACAGCATAGGATTAAAACAGTATATGAGCCGAAACCGGTTTGGCTCAGTGGATAGAGCATCGGCCTGCAGACTGAAAGGTCCCAGGTTCGATCCCGGTCAAGGGCACGTACCTTGGTTGCAGGCACATCCCTAGTAGGAGGTGTGCAGGAGGCAGCTGGTCGATGTTTCTCTCTCATCGATGTTTCTAGCTCTCTATCCCTCTCCCTTCCTCTCTGTAAAAAAATCAATAAAATATATTTAAAAAATAAAACAGTATATGAGGGAATATTATACAGATATAAAGGAAGAAAGTATCTTAAACGTACATAGCGTCAAGGAAGAGGGAATCCTGAACACCTGAGTGCAGTTCCTCCAAGAACAAAGGAATATGCATTTACCCTCCTTAGCAGCTCTGGTAGCTACTAATCTTTAAACCAAAGGCTGAAATCTAACAGTGCTTCTCAAGTTTTAGCAAGCACTTGAGTTTCTGATTTAGTAGTCTGGGTTGGCACCTAAGAATGTGTATTTTTTGACTAGCTCTCAGCTGTACTGATACTGATGCTCGTAGTCCTGGGACCACTGCTATAGTATAAATTTAGAGAGGGGTTAACGAAAAGCCAAAGCAGCCGAAACCGGTTTGGCTCAGTGGATAGAGCGTCGGCCTGCGGACTAAAGGGTCCTGGGTTCAATTCCGGTCAAGGGCATGTGCCTTGGTTGCGGGCACATTCCCAGTGGGGGGTGTGCAGGAGGCAGCTGATCGATGATTTTCTCTCATCGATGTCTCTAACTCTCTGTCTCTCTCTCTTCCTCTCTGTAAAAAAATCAATAAAATATATTTTTTTAAAAAGAAAAGAAAAGCCAAAGCAATGGCCAACAGGAAAGAAAGGTATAGATCAATCATCAGCAAACTCATTAGCCAACAGAGCAAATATCAACAGTACGATTGAAATTTCTTTTGAGAGCCGAAAACCGACTTCTGTGCATGGGCCACGAAGTTTTAATCACACTGTACGTGTGCGCCCACACGTGGTATTTTGTGGAAGAGCCACACTCAAGGAACCAAAGAGCCGCATGTGGCTCACGAGCCACAGTTTGCCGACCACTGGTTTAGATTAAGAACAGCTAGACATCTTTTTCAATGATTTAGGACATATAATCTCTCAAGTTTTTTGTTTCCTTGCATATAAATTATAATAAGTGTCAATTCTCCCCAAAAAGTTATTATGAACTAACAATAACAAAGAAAAGCAGTATTCCATCTGTATATTTTTTTAAGCAAAGTAAAACATTGACAAATGAAGTGCTCTTGATGAAATTCAGAACTGTGGCAATTGGTTTATAGTTAGAAATGACATCATTTCCATAATATCCATGAAAACTTCCAATTTATTATACATGGGCATGTACAAAATATATTATGTACTTTTCTGAATAAAACCAGCTTAATATCTTTATACAAGGTATCCCCCCAAAAAATGTATATTCACTTTGAATAATTGTAAAGGCAATGTTTATTAAAATACATTTCATTTTCAAGATGTAATAGAATCTATAGATATTGTGTGTATACTTTTTTGAGACACCCTATATTTGGGTTGTTAACATCTTTTTGGACATATTTCATTTTGACAAGGTTGATAAGATTGTTCTGCTTATCAAGAAGTGAACTGCTGAAAATGAGCAGCTGAAGGATTCAAATTTTTAGATCTTGAAAACAACTTTTCAAAATGAACACATATGGCCTTTTGGCAAAGAAGCTAAGGCTCCTCTACAAAAGAGTCTGCCATTCTGTAGACATTTCCAATTTAAAACTACACTGAAATCTAGCAGAGCATTTAAGCTGAATTTCAAAAACAGAACTCACATTGTATTTCTTATATTAAACTTTATTCAAAGTAAAAAAAAAAAAAAAAAAAAAATCCCAAAAATTATGATTGCCAGTTAGGAAATTTGCTTTTGAAATCTATATTAGTATTTCTAGACTACTCACACTTTTGTTCCATTTCTTTCATTTCTTCAGGAGGAATTTTCAATTTGTCTATATGTTCTCTAACAACACTTGCCCATTTCTGTAAAGAATCCAAAGCAGTCCAAGGCTTTGACATATCAACAACCAGCATAATCAGAGTGTCCTTCAGGGAAATGGCATCCAGTGAAAATTTAAGGAGGCCCTTGTGATACAGATCTCCATCTAAGATCCACACATTACATCTTGTTTGATCTACAACAGACAAAGGAAAGTTACCAAGGCAACAGGATTAAGTTATTTCATCATCCAACTAACAATACTTGGTATTTTAGATCATCTCCACAGGAGATGCCTCTTTTAACAAAGTTCAACTACTTAGGTCACATCTACCAATTTAGTAAAGGCCTGTCAAATATTCAGGGAAATGATTTAACTGCCAACATGGAACCTCAGCATCCTCTACTTCATATTTCTTAATCCCAAATCACAGACTGAATAACATGTTGCTATTCTTACCATCAGCAGATAGAGCCATGCATATTCAAGATATTATTTATAAAAATGAGAAGGCAAGTGATCTATAGAAGAAAAAAATGGTTGATCAGATAAGAAAAGCCGGGAAGATGACATTTTTATGTCAAAAAATGAAAAGGAGATAAAGGGGTCAGCAAACAATCATGGGATACTATTATTTCATCATCGGAGGGAAAATAAACTGAAAATTGATATTTCCAATGATAGCAAGAAAACAGGTCTGCACACCAGAATACATAAAGATGTTTAAAAGTATGACTCTATGACTCCCAATCCCAAACCAATAGATATGACCAAACATAACTATTTACTGATTGGCATGATATAGTAGGACTCTTAATGAAAAATGGCACACTCGAGACTAATATGAGCAGCAGTGAACCTTGGAAGGAGTTCAGAAAACTTAGGTTACAAATAGATGATATTCACCATCCCTGTCTTCATCATGAACATTTAAGTACAAATATTCCAATCCTCTTCCTTTCTTGTATTCCTCTATTCCCTGAATTTTTCTTATTAAGCTTGTTTTTCCAGCTCCATCTTCACCTGTAAAAAAAAGAAATCTTTTTAATTATAATATGGAACACACATACACGCAAATGCTTTCTGTTGCTAAGTGAAAAACCTAATTGGAACTAGCTTCAACCAGAAAGGTAATTTGATGGAAAATAATCAGGAAACTATAGAGTTGAAGAGGCAGACGTTGCCTCCAGGATTTTCTCTCCCAGTGTCTCTGTTTCTCTTGTTAAGTCTCTAGGACTATCCTATTACAAATGGCTTCCTCTGTGGGTATTTTTCAGGAAGCTCAACTCTTATGTCATCATAGTTTAATTTATAAGGAACAAAATACCCTCAGCTTTCAGTTTGAAGAAATCCGAGTAAACACTCTTAAAAATATTAATAACAAAACACTCATATCATTTAAACTTGGCACAAGTTTTAAAAGTTTAAAACTAGGCTAGCTATCCAATATTTTGGTAAGAATTTTTTTAAATTGTGAATTTATTTAAATACTACATGTTACCGTTTCATAAACTTATTTTTATTAGCAATATTATGTTAACAGTAGTTTCTTGGATCTAAGGACTTATTCCTGGAGATTCATGAGTTCTCTGAGAATTTAAAAATTGTTTTCATTTTCATGTTAAGTTTTTTTTTTAATTATATATATATGTTAGATCTTCTGAATGACCATCTTTAAATCTAAATGCTGCAACAAGACTGCAGTACCCACCTCTGCATTGGTATTTATAACCCTACTGTGTCAAGCTGAGACAGAACAAGTATGCCAAACTAAAAAAAATGTCATAGAGCTGTCAGTTCTATATTCAGTTGTAATGGCCAGACTGGTTCTTTTTATGAACCACCCTCTAACACTTCATAGCAATAAATAGCTTTAAATAGATAATAAAGAACTTTCCATTAAATGAGTACTTATTTTTTAGCACTATTATTGCAGTGTACTATTAAAATGGCCCATCAAAAAAATAGATTGGGTTGTAAACATTAATATGCATGATAATGACAATGATTCCTATGATGATCCATAATGCTTAAAAATGGAAATAATAAAGTAAATCAGGGAAAAGTAAAATACATAAATATTGATGTCTACTATTAAACCCAAATGGCATTTAATTTCAATAAGACATCATTTGTTTTATACATACATATATATATATATATATATATATATATATATATATATATATATTAATCCTCACCCAAGGAGTGGGGATTATTTTTCCGTCAATTTTAGAGAATGGCAGAGAACACTGAGGGGAAGAAAGAGAAACATTGATGTGGGATCAGTTGCCTCCCCAACTAGGGGCAGGATAGAACCTGTAACCCAGGTACATGTCCTTGACTGAGAATCAAACCTGAGACCATCCGGTGTGCAGGCTGACACTCTAACTACCGAGTACACTGGCCAGGGCAGCTCTATAGTTTTAATGGCATTTAATTTATAATTCATTTTAGCTTTGTAATTGTCCAAGAACTATAAACAAAAAGAATTTGTTTCTATTCACCTCAATAGGCATGAAAATGAGACATAAAAATAATTTAAATCACTGGGTAAAGAGGTCTATGAAAGCCATTTAAAGAGTCTAACTAGGCAGAGTAGAGGCCTCTTATGGCCTCTAATAGTTTCACTATTCTGTATGGACTACAATGTTAGATACATTTCATTATACTTGTAAACTATGGACTGCAGGTGATAACTGAAAGGTTAAAGTGAATAGGATCTGTCTAACAATAACGTGTCAATGTCAGTTCATTGATTGTGATAAAGGTAATAAATGCGATAAATGTAATAAATGCGACACTGGGATGTCGATGATGGGGGAATGTGGGAACAGTGAATATTCAGAAACTCTTTGTGCTTCCCACTCAACTTTCCTGTGAATCTAAACCTGCTCTAAAAAATAAAGTTTATTAACTTAAAGAAGTACCTGAGCCTGTTGTAGAAAAAAAAAGAATCATGGCTTTTCCTATGGCAGGTTACTTTCCTGAAAGGAATCCTCTGAGTGAAAATGGCACCAACTGAAAAATGATTATCCCACAGAAACAATGTTATGTACTGCAAGCAAAAACTTAGTGCCCAGATTTATGATAGAAGCTTACATCAACAATAGAATACTCAACAAGAATTTTCTTAAGTATATATAGATCCATAAAAATAGGCAGTAATTATATTTAACTTCATTTAAGTTGACACAAGATTTACCTTTTTTTTTTTTACCTTATTTCTTTAATTCTCAGTTTAGATATTAGAAAGTAAAAGGATACCTTAAAAACAATAAAATAAAAAAAACTTCAGATGAAGTGGGGACCCTGGGATGGACAAAAAAAAAAAAAAAAAAGGAGGGCCCTGACCGGTTTGGCTCAGTGGATAGAGCGTCGGCCTGCGAACTCAAGGGTCCCAGGCTCAATTCCGGTCAAGGGTATGTACCTTGGTTGTAGGCACATACCCAGTGGGGAGTGTGCAGGAGGCAGCTGATAGATGTTTCTCTCTCATCGATGTTTCTGGCTCTCTCCCTCTCTCCCTTCCTCTCTGTAAAAAATCAATTTATATATATATATATATATATATATATATATATATATATATATATATATATATATATATATTTTAAAGGTGAAGGAGGTTAAGAGATGTAAATTTCCAGTTATAAAATAATTAGGTCCTGGGATATAATGTACATCATACGAAATATAGTCAATAATATTGTAATAATTTTGTATGGTGATAGATGGTTACTATACTTATGGTGATCACTTCATAAGGTACATAAATGTCAAATCACCATGTTGTACATCTGAAACTAATGTACTTCAATAAAAAAAGAAAGAGAATAAGTACTAGTATACACATCGCTGCACATGAACTCCAGGAGAATCTTCATGCATGACTTCAATATACCTACCACCTATAACCTAGTGACCCCAGATTTCCTTCCAGCCCTAGCCTCTCCTGAACTGCTTGCTAGCTGTAACTATTTGGATGTCCCATAAATACCTCAAAATCTCAACATGCACAAAAGCAGTATCATTATTTTGGCACCTTTCCCCAACACACTCACTTATATAATTACTAACATAAGACTCCAACCTCAAGGCCTTTATAGCCACTGTTTCCTCTACCTAGAACAGTGGTCGGCAAAACGCAGCTCTCGAGCCACATGCCTCAATCAGATTGAGGACGTTTTTAGCAAAGGCCAGCTTAGGAGTACCCTAATTAAGTTAATAACAATGTGCCTACCTATATAGTTTAAGTTTAAAAAACGTGGCTCTCAAAAAAGAAATTTCAATCGTTGTACTGTTGATATTTGGCTCTATTGACTAATGAATTTGCTGACCACTGGCCTAGAACATGCTCTTTTCAGAAATCCATATGTTGTTTAACCTTCTTCCTACCTTCCCCAACCATCACTTCCCTAACCACCCAATTTAAAATCACAACCACCCGACATTCCTATGTGCCTTCCTGTATGTTTTATTTTTTTTCATTGAACTTACGAACATAATACATATTTTACTTAGTCACTCCCTACCCCCAAAAGCTCCAGAGGAACAGGCATTTTGTGTTTTGTTTGCTGCTGCAGCCACAGTGCCCAGAGAGTGCCTGTGACTAAATCAGCTTTAATGGCCAAACCATTTAAGAAACAAAAGTCACTGAATTCCAAGTTATTTATAAAACAGCACGTGGTACCTAATAGTTTGAGGAGTTAAAAGAAAACAACAAACTACATATGTACTTCATTTATGCAATTAATATACCTTTCAAGTGGCAAGTAGTGCAATGGAGCCTGAGTGATTTCAAACATTGATGAAAGAATTCATCAGCCGATTGTCAATCAACTGTAAGAAAGCTTTTTCTTCAGTTCCTGGGCCTTCAGCTGGCAGTGAAACAGACATACCAGCTTTACACATGCCAGCCAAATAGTTAATGATCTGTAAACATACACTTCCACAAGCAGAGAGTACCTACTTACACAAGCTAATGTAAAAGTCCTTCTAATAAAGCAAATAATCCTTTAGAGATGATGTTAAAATTATTCTCTAAATATTTTTATCTAAATTTGCACTTATACTAAATTTTCTTAAAGGGGGCATGCAGGAGGTAGCTGATCCATGTTTCTGGCTCTTTCTCCCTCTCCCTTCTTCTCTGAAAAAAAAAAATCAATAAAATCTATTTTTTTAAAAAAGGATATCTTTAAAACAAATCAAAACATTTCATTAAATCAAATTCTATTCTAATAAAGCCATTTTCACGCCCTCATCCCAGTGTTGGGAAATTTTTCCTATAAAGGACCAGGTAGCAAATATTTTAGGCTTTGCAGGTTACATAAGGTCTCTGTCACATATTCATCTTTTTGTTTTCCCCCAACTCTTAAAAATGTGAATAAACAAACCCCATTCTGAGCTTGCTGGCCACATAAAAACAGCATACAGGCCAAAGCATGTCCCAGTTGGGAGAGCAAAGGAGGAAAGGCTTTTTAATCAGATTACAGTGAAATTCTCCATAGCAAATAAACCTGTATTCCAAATTTGTCTGAACCCAGTCCAAATTAGTCACTCTCTGTGAGCCAAGTATAAGATCCAAGTACTTCAGTTTTACCATAAAGCAATAACAGCCATCAATTCTCACTTCTTCGCTCAAATTTGAAAGCCAAATTAATTGTAAAAGAAAATCTCCTTAAACAATCACCAAAACAGTATAGGAAAAAAGGTATGCTCATAATACTGTTTTATCTCCCCAACAGATCTCTAATTCAACAACAGGATGTAATGTCCATAAACTTTACAATGATAACTATCAAACAGATTAAAAACAAGAAGATTAAGATATAATTTCTAACTGCAACATTGTACCATTATTTGAATGAACCTGGACAAATCAGGTATTTCCGTTTGTGTGTCTCCCCGCCCTAACCCCCCAAATAGAGGTGGTAAAACAAGACAATTCCTATGGTGATGGATTTAAAGTTCAATAACTATTATTATTCATTACTTCTTGGTCAATGATATATCAGAAATAAAATTCCTTTACAAGTAAACTGTTTTTGAAAAGACATAAAAACATTAACCATGTGAAAATGAGCAAAGCAAAACACTTAAGTATACATTAATAATAGTTATCTTGAACACTTCAATGTATGCCACTGTTTGAAGTGTTTTGCAAACATCCCATATAATCCTCATGATAATCCAAAAGGTAAATATTATAGTCTGAAAGATTAAGCAACTTGCTAAAGCACATGTGTCAAACACAAGGCCCGCGGGCCAAATCCAGCCCGCCAGGCCTTGCAATGTGGCCCGCACCGCGCTGTCATCACTGCACTCCGCTGTCAGTTTATGACACTGTCAGTTTATGACTGTTCAGTAAACCATTCGGCCCGCGATTTAGGCTGGATTTTAGATTTTGGCCCCTTCTCTGATTGAGTTCGACACCCCTATACTAAAGAAAGGTTATGGTCTGAATCCAGCAATGCTGCTAAACCCTATGACACTACCATTGTTCCTGGAGCAACTTCTAATCTTGACCAGTTTAAGATTATCAGGGTTGAAAAGGTAAAATTAAACAGTACTCTGCCTTCCTTTTCTCCGTACCTTCCCTGTTATCCTGAGGGCTAAAGTACTATACTCTTCTTGCTCCACACAGGTCTGTGTGCCTGATGCCTGCATTCTACATAGAACTTTGATTCACATTTCCATACCTCCGTTGGATACATTATGATTCATAGCATCATGATAATCATAGTCAGAACAGAGAATTCTAGCCTGCCATATTCCTTCTTTATCCAAGTGAGATATCAACATTGTAAAGTTGACATTTTTGATTTGGCCTTGCATGACATAAAGTAAATCATCCTCTTTTATCTGAAAACTCTGATGACAAAAACTATGAGGGGTCTTCACTGGAACTACTTTTGAACACAGACCTTCTGCATGACCTCCCATAGGTTATCGGATGATCCAGGCAAAGGGGGGGCTTTGGTCTGCTCCCCATTTCACAAAGAGTGTCCCCTCCCTTTGTGTCAGTCAGCAAGGCTGGGAGAGGCTGTTGTTAACTAGCTCCAGCATCTGCACCTAGTGGCTACAGATAAACATTTATGCATTGCTGTTCAAGACTACATCTTTCCAATATGTTAAGGAGTGCCTGTATAATGGAAAGTTAGGCAAACCCAATTTTGAATCCTAGCTCACCTTAAAATCCACTTGTGTAAAACAGTGAACATGCTACATAATAAAACACTTATCAGAACACCCAAGTAACAGGAATAATACCTGTTTCCATCCCATTGGCTGGCCAAAGCCCTACCTTTGAATACCATCATTCAGCAATCCACATTACATTAAGAAAAAAAAACTTGTACTTTATCTTTTCCCTCAGTCTCACAGAATGACTAGACATGAACTGGGAACTACTGTTTAATTCAACAAACATTTATGAAGGCCAATAAATGCTAATCCCAATGGTTAACAGTTCCTATACTCCCGAAGGTCAAAGTCACACTAAAGCAATCATGTTTAATCAGATTTTATATATATTCTACAATTAAATTGCCTTTATATTAAGTTGGCAATTTTTAACCTACCTACCAGATAGGCAAAGATTAAAATGAATAATATTCAGCATTGGCAATTATGCTAGACAAATACTCTCAATTACTGATGGTAGGAATGTAAATGGTACGACATCCCCAGAGGACTATTTGGTAATATATATAACGGCTTAAAAAGATGTATACTTTTGACCTAGCAATTCAACTTATAGGAATTTATCTCAAAAAATACTGAGCAAATAGAAAATGAAGTATAACAATAATAATCTGCCAATCAATTCTTATGGTATAGCCATAGATGTTGTTATTCAGTCACTGGAAGGGAGAAATCCATATCTTCTGCCAATTATAACCCTGATTCATAAATTTTAAAAATCTGATTTTAAAACAGTATATAAGGTGTGAATAAGCCTGTTTTGTTTAAATAAATACACACATAGAAGAAAAAAAGTGATTATCTCTAGATGATGGGATCATACATCATTTTGATTTGTCAAATTTTTCTCTCTAGCAAAAAATAAGTGACACCTTTATAATGTAAAATAATGAGTCCTAATTTTGAGATGAAGATGTTTTAGACATATTTTTTTTAATTCCTTTAATCCCATGAAGTATGAAAGAATCTCAATGTGCAAGTCAAGAGCTTATTATTTGCCCACAATCCCCTAGCTTCAAAAGGTAGGAAGGCTGACTACCAGACGCGGTAAGGACTCCACCAACCTGAGCTGCCATGGTCCTTTTCACCAAGTTTTTACTGCATCACGTTCCCTTGTCCACAGCCACCAGTGTTTTCTTCTCCCCATTCTACTTAGCAAAATTTATTCAGATACCACCATTTCATCAAAATAATGTGACCCTTTTACCAATTATTTCATGCTGACATATTTGATTTTTGCTACTTTGAATCTTTTCCCACAGGAGTTTATAAGCTCCTGGAGGGTAGGGACCAAGTCCTAGCCATGTTTTCCCCACATGACTCAGCAAAGTATTTTATGCACAGCACGTTCTGATGAGTGTTTGATGAATAAATGAATAAAGAGGTAACCTTTCTAACAGCTACTGCTCTGGTTTTACAAATAAAATAAAGCCCAAAAAGGTTAGTTCATGGTCACTCACTAATTAATAAAAGATTGAGTCCCATGCTGAAGCTCTTCTCAGTTTTGCATTTTCAAAGCTAATTTTCTTTCTTTTTTTAAAATATATTTTATTGATTTTTTACAGAGAGGAAGGGAGAAGGATAGGGAGTCAGAAACATCGATGAGAAAGAAACATCGATCAGCTGCCTCTTGCACACCACCTACCAGGGATGTGCCCGCAACCAAGGTACATGCCCGTGACCTGAATCGAACCTGGGACCTTTCAGTCTGCAGGCCGACTCTCTATCCACTGAGCCAAACCGGTTTCGGCAGGCCAGCTAATTTTCATTAATTCATGATACCTCAACTCAGAAAGTGAGATTAATGTCCTATCTATAAACCAGGGGTCCAGGTCTCTATAAGTTATTTTAGTAGACAATGAAGTCAGTTAATCTACAGCAATGAGATTTTTTGCAATGAAACTGATACAACAGAAGAATCAGATTAAATTCCTTAATAACTGCTAAACACCTTCTTACGTTTCCTACAAAGAGAGCTCTCTTTTCCTCTAGGGAGACAGTCCGGCGTATAGGTTAAGAATGCAGACTCTGGGTCCAGGCTGCACAATTTAGAATTCTTACGTTGCCTCTTTCTGGCTGTGTAACCTATGGCAATTTAATTAATAGCTATGTGTCTACTTCCTGATGTTTAAAGGAAAAATCAGACTATGTAAACAATCATACATGGCTAGTACATGTAAGTATTCTATAAATATTAGTCATTATTATAATTATTATTTCCCAAAGGGAGTTTTCTTATCAAAACATGGGAAAGTAACTAAGATATGAATAAAGTACTCTTATAAAAGCAGCTATTAAAATGTAATTACAATCACTGTAGTAAAAAATTGATTAAACATGAAGGGTAGCCGAAACTGGTAGAGCATCGGTCTGCGGACTGAAAGGTACCAGGTTCGATTCCGGTCAAGGGCATGTACCACCTTGGTTGCAGGCACATCCCCAGTAGGGGGTGTGCAAGAGGCAGCTGGTCGATGTTTCTCTCTCATCGACGTTTCTAGCTCTCTCTCTCTCTCTCTCTCTCTCTCTCTCCCTTCCTCTCTGTAAAAAATCAATAAAATATATATATATATTTTTAAAAAGTCCCTAAAAGGACAATTTATGAGTCAAATCCTACTAAATAAACATGCACAAACACACAAAAAAAAACATACAGAAGACGTTTTGCCTTTAATGTTCAAAAACAAACTTTGCAGAAGCTCTTTCTCAATGGTTAAACACTAATGTCACAGTGTTTGGACATTCTGATAGGGGTCAGGCCTAGATAATTAAATGATTGCTTAAACACAAGTGACACAGCCAGAGTGGTGTCCCTTAATAAGCTTCATCCTAGAATTCCACAAATATTTGGATTTCAATTTCACTCAAAGATAACCTTTTTTAAAATCCTCACCTGAGGATATTTTTTCCACTGATGTTTAAAGGAAGTAGAAGGGAGGGAGAAGGGGGGGAGAGAACCATCAATGCTAGAGACACACATCTGTTGGTTGTCTCTTGTACACACCCTGCCTGGGGTCCTGGGATCAAACCTGTAACCCAGGTACTGCCCTTGACCAGAATCGAACCTGACAGACATCCTTTGGTTCAAGGACCAATGCTCTCACCACTGAGCAGACTGGCCAGGGCCAAAGACAGCCTTTTAAAGTTATCCAGTAGGAAGAGTACATAGCACTCTCCCTTGCAGGAACTTCTATCAAGTTAGAAAGTCATGCCAGAGTCACAGAACACAGGATCTTATAGCTATGTGACCTTGGAACACTCACTTAAAAGGTCTCTAAAATCATTACCTCATCCAAAAACTGGTGCTAACATCTATCTCCCGGACTTATTTTTTGGGGATGGGGGGAGAACAAGGAGAATGAAGAGGAAAACTAAGATTTTATGAAAATGCTTCGAGAATAGCTCACACATCGCCAATCCTGACCCTTTCCTCCCATAGGCAATGGGAGAGGAGGACAAGTAGCAAGCTAAGGTTAAACTGCCATTTGTGTCTGGGATACATTAAGCTTTGATCATCATTCCTATTCTAGGCTGTTTCTGGAAATGTAAAACCTTGATATAGTCTCAGATTTGGTTTTTTAAATATGGGACTCCAGAGATCCCCATAATTCATGAAAGCCATATTAGGGCCAATCATCTTCCCGCCTAACAGTCTCAAACTCATAACAAAGAAAACCACAATCCCTATTTATATATTTATTCCCTCAACCAGCACAGACTGAATGCTACCATAATATGTGATAGTAAAATGTCTTTAAGAAATCTTTAAATGGGAGGGGGGGCAATGTTAAAATATGTACACAGATAATAATTGAATAAAAAAATAGGAAAAAAAATAAATCTTTAGGGTTATTTTAGGAAATTAATCATATTTCTACAATCAGTACACAAATCTATTACCTTCTTCCAAAGCTAAAAAGACTTTGATGAAAATCCCAATATACTCAAATAAAAATTTTGCATTTCAAGCTTGTATAACTTGATACTAAATGGAGCTTTATAAACTATTAAGCTCACACAAAAAAGGAAATTTAATCTATCCTAAGTATGGAGGAATGGAAGAGTCTGGGGCCTCTAAATACACACAGTCCCATGCACTGACCCAGTGTCAAAAGCAGGTGTATTTTTTTAAAGCATGCTAAAAAAAACAAACATGGTGCAACTTCAGTGCAAATCAGAAACATCAAGAAATGAACAAAACTGTCACTTTTGTTCCATGACAAACAGAACCATCCAAGTAATATCTAATGCACAGGAATAACTGGGAGGAATTTATAAAATGAAAACAAAATTCAGGAATCTTGTCTTTACAATGGCAATATTTGAAAAGAAGTCTTATTTAAAGTAATTAAATATAATTCACTTCAATGAAGTCATTAAGTCCACTCTAATATGCTAATCAATAGTAATTTGTTTAAATTCGTAAATTTTACAGTATTTTCTGGATTTTTTATTTATTTATTTTTGCTTTTGGATCCTAATCTATCCTTGCCAATATAAATATCACTGATGCAGGCACTAATTCAATTTTTTTTAAAGAGTTCTGATAAAATATTTTCTGATCCAGTTAAAACAAATCCACCATAAAAAGTCACTGTGCTGTTATTACTTGACCTGACCATAGGAGGTAGACATTATTCTTTCTACAACATCCATTTTTTAAAAGATGAAGAAACTGAGGTCTATAGATGTAAAAACTTGCTGAAGATCACTCAGCTAGTAAGGTAAAAACGAATTTTTCCACTAGTACGTGTAACCTTTAAAGAACAGAACTTCAATAATCACATTCTAGCTTGGCAGCAGTTCATGCAGAAGTGACTTGCTTCTATCTAAACACTCCTATTAAAAGCAGACCCTTTCAAATAGATTTGACGTGTTTCCTATTTTTAGATGTACTTAGCAAAAACGTCTTGAGACATCACTACCAAACTTTTAAAATAAGCCAATATATATAAAATAGGGAAGAAATATCTCACATAAATGACTCAGGAGCCACGCCTGTAAAAATTATGAACCCTGTGAATTGTTGTCCTCTACCCCACCCCCAGGATCGATAAAGAAACAAAAATACATAACTTCCAGAGAACAGAAGATACACACAGAACAAGCAGGAGAACTGAGACATGAGACCATTCTCCTTCCGTACATCATCCATGTGGCCCGCGGAACTGAACTCTCAAAGGTGTCCTGGTGCCATTTATAAATTTCAACAATTGTTAAGCGACAGTTAAGGCAGCTGCAACATGAGCCCATGGTACGTGGGAGAAGAAAAAAAAAAAAAAAAGCTGAAGAAGAACATTTACCCCCCGAGCACCAGGTCCCAGGTCTAGCTTCTCTGTCAATTATACAAAGAGTCGGCTATTAAATATTAATGGCATTGCCATTTGCACTGGAGCTCTTTGAAGGAAGAGCCTCCTGCTACCGGTTTTTGTTATGGAAAGGGGGAAAACATCCTTCTTTTTCTAGATACACCCTAAGAATTGCTCCGATAGGCTCTATCGGATTCCGTCCTTGCCAGAGGTGGTTGGTGGCTGGCAGGGCCTCCCCCACATCCAGAGGAGGGAGAAGAGCCCGGGAAAGGGCGGGTCCCGGCAGGTCCCAGGCCAGGGGGTCCGGGTTCTCCGGCTCCCGCAGCTGTCAGACCCAGGCCGGCGGCGGCGGGCGGGGCGGGGCGGGGCCCGGGTCCACAGTCCGCACAAAGCGAGCCGGCGGCGGGCGGCTCGGACCCCGGCGGGGCGGGGCGGGGCGAGAGGGTGCAGGGAGATGGGGGAGACACTTACCCAACAGCAGGACGTTCTTCCCCGCGGGGAGCTTCGATCGCGAGCGGGTGGAGACCTCGCTGAGGATGCAGGACCTAACGGGGAGCAAGGCGCAAGGCTGAGGCCAGGAGCTGAGGCCACAGCGCGGGCGGCAGGGACGGAGGGAGGGAGGGATGGACACGGCCTCGGCGCGCCTGGGCGGGGGCTGCGGAGGACGCGGTGGCCTGGGCCCGGGCGCCGAGCTCGGGCGGGCACGGATCCCGAGGCGCCCGCCCGCAGGGCCGGGAGCGAGTGCTCAGCGGGGACCCAGGGAAGAGGGGTGGGGTCGTTACCAAAGGTTCTGCCCGTCCTCGTCGTCGCCGGCGGCAGCGCCGCCGTTGCCCGAGATCAGCTCGCTGGCCAAGGAGCCGCCCGTGTAAGTCGAGGCTAATCCCGGCGGAGAAGAGCCGAAGGAGCTGACTCGCCCCACAGCCGCCATCTTGGTCGGGAATCACACCACTCCCGGCAAAGCTGAATGAGCGAGGCGGCCGCGGCGGCGGCGGCGGCGGCGGCAGCGGCGGCGGGAACCCGGATATGGAGCGTTCGGCGCACGGGAGCGGGGCGTGGCCTGTGGGGGCGGAGTCCAGGCCCTGCAGGGACTGAGGGAGGGCGCGAGCACGGACTGCGCGTGCGCCACAGGCTGGCGGGCGCAGGGGGGGGTGCGTGCGCATGCGCGTGCGCCGCGTACGGCCGAGACGCCCGGTGTGCGCTGCAACTCCGGCTCCGCCGAGCTCAGCACGTTGACCTGCTTCGCGCCGCCCCGCTCTCAGCCCTGAGCTGCATCTGGGCGGAATGGGGTGTGTCAGGTGAACAGGGCTCCCTCCCAGCCTTCAGTTGGGTCCACAAACGCCGCAGCCGGCGTGGAATGCCTGCGCTGCCATGGCCGTTCCACCGTTCAGGCTCAGCGCCTGGTTCCCAGCCTACGCCTGGGCTTCCCCGGCGCCTCCAGGGAAGCGGGCCGCTCCGCTGCAAAAGAGGCCGCCGTTGTGCATAGCCCGGGGTCTGCAGTATTGTTTTGGTCCCGATCTCTGCCTTCTCAAGGGGGGCAACGTATTCCTCAAACCTTTGTCTTCCCCCCCGCCCCCCCAAATCAGGAGCAGATTCCCCCAGCTCCTAAGCAGCAGCATGACACACACAAAAAAAGTGTGTTGGCGAGAGACTTTGTTTTCATGGCCAGGATTTTGTAGGAGATGCTCCTGATGAGATTCGAAAAGATCCACTAGGTGAGTTATTCATCCCTCCAAGTCAACAGACGTTTTGTTCAACACTTACCAAGCTAGGCGCAGTGGGTCCTGGGAATACACAGATGGAAGAGAAGTAACCTAAAAGAGCTGTAAAAAAAAAGCCCCCTTTTCTCTCGAAACTTGACTGGTTCAAAATATTTGAATATCGGTCGCGCCCCATGTCCAGAAAGAGTTGTCGGGTTAAAAGGCGCTATTCTGGCACACCTTAGAAGAGCAGTCGCTTAAAATAATCTGGGCTTTGTACATTTTCACTGAAATGTACTTGTCTTTGAAGATCACTTGATAATAGATGACCTCATCCGTTCTGTTAGGCTAGTGAGAACATCCACAGCTACAGACTGCTATGCGTGAGTGTTGCAGTTAGCCTGGATGGCTTTGGAAGCTGGCAAATCCGAGTTCTGTCTTAGCTCCATCAGTTACCGGCAACGTAACCTTAGACAATTTCCTTAACCTCGCCGAGTCTCAGTTTCCTTAGCTGTACCATGGGTATAAAAGGACCCAGGATTGTTATGAAGGTTAAGATGATTCGGGTAAAATGACCTAGACCAGTGACTGACACATTTTAAGAGCTCAATACATGTTTATGATTAGTAACTGAAGTTTACCTTTCAAACCTTTGATATCTGACCAAACACACACACACACACACACACACACACACACACACACACACCCCGGAACTGATGGGCCTAATGAACTCCTGCAGCTAAAACTCTTCATGTTTTTGTTTGTTTGTATGGTTAGGAAAGGAACCAGAACCCTGCCTTGGAATCCCAGGCGTTCTATGGTGACAAGCAGGGTGGGGACTCCCAGGGGGAAGCTGGGACTCGAAGTCACTGTTGTAAAGAACTGTGTAGTGCAGTTGGCCCCTCAGAGTCAATGCCCTGTCAGTACTTTATTCCCCCAGTCATCTTTTTTCCTCAGCATTTCCCCCCTCAATTTTGTTTATATATAGAGTTGTCAGTTCCATATCATATTTACGTATTCTGGGAAGTATTAATTTTATAACAGTGTCAGGCTGCTAACGCCCCATCACTTCTAGATGCCCAGCTTATATTGAGGCCAAAGTTGTATTCATTGTGGTTTTATAATATCCATACCCATCATTATTCCATTAAGATAGCTGTCAAGCCGAAACTGGTTTGGCTCAGTGGATAGAGCGTCGGCCTGCGGACTGAAAGGTCCCAGGTTCGATTCCAGTCAAGGGCATGTACCTTGGTTGCGGGCACATCCCCGGTAGGGGGTGTGCAAGAGGCGACTGATCGGTGATTCTCGCTCATCGATGTTTCTGACTATCACTCTCCCTTCCTCTCTGTAAAAAAAATCAATAAAATATATTAGAAAAAAAAAAAAAAAAGATAGCTGACAGGAGCCCAGCCAGCATGGCTCAGTGGTTGAGCATCAACCTATGAACCAGGAGGTCACAGTTCTGTTGCCAGTCAGGGTACGTGCCCCGGGTTATGGGCTCGATTCCCAGTGTGGGGCATGCAGTAAGCAGCTGATCAATGATTCTCTCTCACACTTGATGTTTCTGTCTCTTCCTCCCCCTTCCTCTCTGAAATAAATAAAAATACATTTTAAAAAATAGTAAGAGCCCTACCTGGTTTAGCTCAGTGGACAGAGCATCAGCCTGCGGACTGAAGAGTCCCAGGTTCAATTCCAGGCAAAGGCGCATTCTTGGGTTGTGGGCTTAATCCCCAGTAGAGGGCATGCAGGAGGCAGCCAATCAATGATTCTCTCTCATCATTGATATTTCTATCTATCTCTTCCTCTCTGAAATCAGTAAAAATATTTTTAATAAAAATAATAAATAATAGTAAATAAAAGAATAATCCATGCTATTACACTGAAAGCAATCCCTCCATTTTTGCACTAAATTCCATCTCCTCAACTCAAGGACATTTTATCCCTCCCTTTAACAGCAAAACTCTTTAAAATAATTGTTTTTATTGACTATCTTCAATTTCCTCCCCCCTTGCCCTTATAACCCACTTCAATCAGATTTTTATCCTATGACGCCACAGAAACAGCCCTTATGTCAGTGACCTCCTTGTTGCTAAATCTAATGGTAAATTCTCCATCCTTGTCTTCCTTGACCCATCAGCAGCACTAGACACTGTTCATCACCCCTTCTGAGTATCCTTCTTCGCTTGGCTTTCTGGTCACCATATCCTCTTGAAGTTCTCTTCCTGCCTCACTAGCTGCTCCTTCCCAGACTCCTTCACCATTTCCTCCTTTTCCTGACCAATTAAAGTTAAAGGACTCCTGGGCTCACTCAGCCTTTGTTCCTCTTCTGTACCTACACTTACTCCTTGGGTGACCTCCTCTAGTCTTATTACTTTAAATTTCATCTCTGTGATTAAACTTCCAAATTTATTTATTTTTTTCTTTATTGAATTTATTGGGGTGACATACTAGTTAACAAAATTATAGGGTTCCAGGTGCACAGATCTACCATACATTATCTGTAAACTGTATTGTGCTTTCACCACCCCAAGTCAAGTCTCTGTCAAAACTCCAGCCCAGAGTTCCATCTGGAACTCCAGACTAGTACCTCAACTGCTTATTCTGCACCTCCACTCAGATGTCTGATAGTGTCTCAAACTCAGCATGCTCCGAACTGAACTACTTCTTATCCCTGCAAAAGGCCTTTCCCACTAGGTAGCAACTCTTTGTTGCCTAAGTATTTCTCCCACCTCCCACATAGAATCCCCTTGGAATCCTATAGACTCTACCTTCAAAATATACCCTCAATCCAATTTTTTATCATTCATCCACTGATACCCCCCTGGTCTGAGCTATCATTTCTTGCCTATATTACTGTAAAAGACTCTTCAACATGGCAGCTAGAGGAATCTTTAAAAAATATAATGCATCCGAAACCAGTTTGGCTCAGTGGATAGAGTGTCAGCCTGCGGACTGAAAGGTCCCAGGTTCAATTCCAGTCACGCACATCCCCGGTTGGGGATGTTCAGGAGGCAGCTGATCGATGATTCTCTCTCATCGATGTTTCTAACTCTCTATCCCTCTCTCCTCTCTCTTCCTCTCTGTAAAGTGTGTGTGTGTGTGTGTGTGTGTGTGTGTGTGTGTGTATATATATATATATATATATATATATATATATATATCTCCAGATCTTGTAGCTCCTCTATCCAGAACCTATAATGGGCTCCTTATTTTAATCAGAGCAAAAGCTAAAGTGACCCATGAGCTGTACAGGATCTGGACCCATTGGCTCTCTGAATGTTTCTGCTCCCCTTTCTCCCTCAGTTTCTCCTATCCAGCCATATTGGCCCCGCTCTTGTTCTTTAAACAATCAAATAGAGATTTTTCTTTCTAGTGTTTTCTCTGAAGGGAAACACTAGCTTATTCCCATGCCTATTTCCTTTTCTTTTGGCTTTGGCTTTTCAGCTGACATTCATATAAACTGTGATCGGCAGCATTTGGTGAAGCAAATCTCACCTGAAAATCTGTTAGCTAACTCGCTCTCCTCCTGCAATGTTTTTGCTCAGTTTTCAGCTTCTTGATAAGGTCTACCCTGACCACTCCAGTTAACACTGCAACTTGAACCTTTATCCCTGGAATTCCAGATTCTTCATATCTTGCTTGCCTTTTTGTTTCCCATAACATTTATTGCCTTCTAACATTAGTATATAATGTACTTATTATTGTGTGTGTGTGTGTGTGTGTTTGTTTTTTTAAAAATATATTTTATTGATTTTTGTACAGAGAGGAAGGGAGAGAGAGAGAGAGACATCAATGAGAGAGAGTCATTGATCAGCTGCCTCCTGCACACCCCTTACTGGGGATATGCCCGCAACCAAGGTACATGCCCTTGACCGGAATTGAACCCTGGACCCTTCAGTCCCCAAGCCGACGCTCTATCCATTGAGCCAAACCGGTTTCGGCGTGTGTGTGTTTTAAAAGAAGTGGATACACACAAAAAAAATTCTTCACTCCAACACCTGAAAGCTCTCATTTACAATATTTTAACTATTTTTTAATATAAATCCTTCTAAAATATATTACACATTTCTCTTGCTACGTTAACAGGTAATATGAACACAGATTTTTTTTATTGGAGGCTCTGGGTTTCCTTAGGTTTATTGATAATAGTAACTTGCTTTCATAAGGAAGTGCTTAGATACTGCTGGGATGCCCAGCAGTGTACCCCAGATGTCTTTTTCATTTTTGTTTCTGATTTAGCTAAAAGCTCTCATTTACAATATTTTAACTATTTTTTAATATAAATCCTTCTAAAATATATTACACATTTCTCTCTGGGGAGGGAGGGTATGTATGGGGGGGGGGCAATGTTAAAATATGTACACAGATAATAATTTAATAAAAATAAATAAATAAATAAATAAAATAAAATAAATAAAATATATTACACATTTCTCTTGCTACGTTAACAGGTAATATGAACACAGATTTTTTTTATTGGAGGCTCTGGGTTTCCTTAGGTTTATTGATAATAATAACTTGCTTTCATAAGGAAGTGCTTAGATACTGCTGGGATGCCCAGCGGTGTACCCCAGATGTCTTTTTCATTTTTGTTTCTGATTTAGCTAAGCCTCAGGGCCTGGAAGTGGGAAATGGGATGCTAGCCAGAAAAGAGACAGCTCTATCTCTTTTCTGGCTTTCTATCTGTTGGGAGTTACACCTCTCTCTCTCTCTCTCTCTCTCTCTCTCTCTCTCTCTCTCTCTCTCTCTCTCTCTCTGTCATCATCATCATCATCATCATCCCCTGCTTACTCATCAGCTTTCTGAAGGCCATTTCTTTATCTCAAGAAAAGTGGTCGTTTGGCAGGCACAGAGCTCCGTAGAAAACTGGCTTGGGAGGGGAGCTTTCTGGAGGGCTGAAAGGGGGAGGGGGGGGGTGCCGGGTGGTAGAGACCACTTCCTCTTTCTATTGGGGATGTTTCCTTCTATGTTTGAGAACTAGGACAAGGCAGCCACCCCTTGAGCAGTTTCCTGTTGTACCAGCTCCCACAGGCTGCCTGCCTCCAGCAGATTTTCAGATAAGACTGACTTCACCCACTGTGCCAAATGCTGGCAATCACAGTGGATATAAATGCCAGCTGAAAAGCCACAAACCAAAAGAAAAGGAAATAAGCAAGGAGTGTTTTCCCTTCATAGAAAACACTAGGAAAAAAAATCTCTATTTGTAGGTCTAAGATTAATTTCACCCCCCTCCTTCTTAAAAAAATCATTAGAATCTACTGATGTATGTATATGTGTGTGTTTGTGTGCAAGCATACTTTAGGATTAAATTTTACAAAGAAAAAAATGTATTTGCTTAAATATACATGATTGAAATATATACCCTGAATATTTTTAAATTCTTAGATAAAGCAATATTTGGAATTGTCTTTTTATTTCAGGCTGAACCCACCACCATACTATAAATAATTCATTCCTAGGAAATATGTGATGATTGGAAGGGTAACAACCTATAAATCAATTTACATTCACAGTAGCTTGACTAGACAACCAGTAAAATGCACAGGGAAAACAAAAAGACTATCTTATTGGCTAGAAGAAATTTATTCTTCATCAATGTGTTTTGATTATCTACTTATACATTTTAAAATACACAATAGATATGATTTTTAGAATTACTTAGTGTCATTGTTTTAATCTGTTCTTTACCACTGAAAAGAAGAAAGATAAAGGTTCGCTGACTAGTGTATTGTTAGCTGAGTATGTATTTTTGAAGGATCTCATTTCCAAGTAATCAAATACTCTGAAGTTCAAATCCATTATCTTTAAAAAAAAAACAAAAAAAAAACCCTGTGACTTTAATGCAGCTTACTTCTTAGATTTCCAGTGTTATATTCTGCCAACCTCCTTACTTCCTAAAGGAAAAGCTACCTACCTAATAATTGGTTTTATAGATTGAGATATGCCAACACTTGGTCATAAAAGTCATCCAGTTTTTCTGCTTCGGCAACCCTATATGAGGCAAAGTAGAAAAGAATATGAAATTCTCTGGTATTTTTTAAAAAATGCTTTCTATTGTAGTTGCAGGTGATTTCATATTTATAATAATTCAGTCTACTGTTAGTCTAGAGTTAATTATAGTTTCTTACTGCCTTTACTGAAAGTAAGCCTAGAATTATGAACTGCGGGACATTATAAACTATATTTTGCAACAACAAAAACATTGTGTGGGGTTTTTTTTGTTTCTTCACATGGGAAAGAATACAAAAGAGTTGCCCAGTGTGAAATTTCTTATAAGCAAAACTATTAAGTTATTTTAAAATAACTGGATATAAAACAAAGATTTGTTTATTTGAAGGTGTTTGAGTAGATTTTAATGATCTTAAGCATTTTACTACTAGGAAACAAAGTTAGAGTTGCCTTGGAATGTGAAAATGAAATGAAAAGCAGAACATTCTTTCTAATCCTTCCTCAGTAGACCCCAGGGTTGTTTTGAGGAGTCAAGCTCATTTTATATTTCACTTCACCCTTTGGTAAATGAGGAATAGCCAGAAAGCCTACTAGAATTTTCACCATGATGTATTTGGATACCCTGGCTCCGCAGTCTAAGAAGTATATTGGCTATATGATCTCATGGTTTTGAAATGCGTTTTAAATAGCAGCACTATTATATTGAGTCTGACATTTGAGACTTTGTCCACACTATCAGACCTAAGTATTAGATTAAACAATACTAGTGAAAAATTGAGTGATATAGACAGCTAATTTGCATCCTTTAGAGAAAATAAAATGTTTGGATTCAATGTTTGAAGTGAGGTACATGGGGTAATGGGTCCAAGCTCTAGAATCAGACAAATCTGAGTTCAAATCTAAATTCTGCCACTTAGTCACTTTGTGACCTTGGAGTTATTTAAATTCTGTAGGCTGACTAGCTTTCAGCTCTACTAGCTTTGTGAGGACTAAACAAAATCTGACGTATAGTAAGGACCATATAAATGTTAGCAGAAATGTCTGTTATTATTTGAGGTAATCTTATAAGGTGTTTTGTAGAGTAGGGTTTCTTAATGTTTAGATGGTTTAAATGTACATATGAATTCCAGCATTTGTTAAAATGCTGATTCTAATGTAGTAGGAATGGGGTGAGGAGGGCTTGAGAGTCTGCACCTCTGAAAGCTTCCAGGTGGGTTTTCTTACTGCTGAGCTACAAACCAAGGTTATGCAGTAGAAACAGCACAGGCTTTGGATTTATCCACCCACCGACTAGAATCCTGGCCCCAAATATGTTAGCAATGTGACTTCAGCAAGGCCAAACTTCCTCATCTCTAAGATGGACAGCCCCAGCAAGGGGTGTGCAAGAAGAAGCTGATCGATATTTCTCTCTCATCGATGTTTCTAACTCTCTATCCCTCTCTCTTCCTCTCTGTAAAAAAATCAATAAAATATATTTAAAAAAAAAATATATATATATAACTATAATACCATTATACTAATCATTTTTTCTTTTTTTTTCTTTTTCTTTTTTTTTTTTTACAGAGAGGAAGGGAGAGGAATAGAGAGCTAGAGACATCAATCAGCTGCCTCCTACACCCCCCTACCCCCTACTGGGGATGTGCCTGCAACCAAGGTACATGCCCTTGACTGGAATCGAGCCTGGGACCCTTCAGACCGCAGGCCGATGCTCTATCCACTGAGCCAAACTGGGTAGGGCTATACTAGTCATTTCAAACAAAAATGCAACTGTTGAATTGATAGTATTTATTTTATTTATTTATTTATTTATTTATTTTTAAATATATATTTTATTGATTTTTTTACAGAGAGGAAGAGAGAGGGATAGAGAGCTAGAAATATCAATGAGAGAGAATCATCGATCAGCCGCCTCTTGCACACCCTCTACTGGGGATGTGCCCGCAACCAAGGTACATGCCCTTGACTGGAATCGAACCCAGGACCCTTCAGTCTGCAGGCCGACGCTCTATCCACCGAGCCAAACCGGTTTTGGCTGACAGTATTTATTTTAATTACCATCAACTTTTACTACAAGTAAAGAGATATATATATAACATAGATTTCAAAATATCCCAATACTTAAGAACAAAGTAGATATACTTGTTCCCTAAACATTGCTGTTACCCAACAAAGCAGAACAATTATCTCATCTGCAGAACTAGCATTCTCAGCATCCCTCCTCTCACTGCTCCTACTGGTTCCTAATTGGCCTGCCAACTCTAGGTGTCAATTTTCTTTCCACATTGTCCTCCGTATCCTGAGCATTCCCTGCTTACTTCTCTCCAGCTGATAGAAGGAGACTGCTTTTAACTTTTGCCAGGAGCAGGTCACTCCTGGCAAGCTGATCAGAGTTCTAAACTCTCACAAAGAGCTTAGAGTCCCAGGATCTCGTAAAACATTAGAGTTGGGAGGAACTTCATAGTTGAGCCCCTACATATGAACACAAAGGCAGGAATGTAAAATGATTTGTCCTGTCTCATGATTACCTAAAAACCTCTCAAAATAAGAACCAAGTATTTCACATCTAATCTGACCTTTCTATCATCATTAAATTTCAATCGAGTTTTGTCTCTTATTTTACTATATTTGGTTAGTCTCTCTGACTACCTACTAAGGGTTAAAGTATTTTTTGAGTGTGTTTTTGACATTTTAAAATAAACATGGTTAGAGCACACACAAGTCATTAAAGAATATAAAAGGTGCCCCGCCAGCATGGTTCGGAGTTTGAGCGTGGACCGATGAACCAGGGGGTCGTGGTTTGATTCCCAGTCAGGGCAAATGCCCGGGTTGTGGGCTGGATCCCCAGGGTGGGGCATGCAGGAGGCAGCCAATCAATTATTCTCTCTCGTCATTGATGTTTCTATCTCTCTCTCCCTCTTCCTTCCTCTCTGACATCAATAAAAATACGTTTTTAAAAATAAAACATACAGCCCTAACCGGTTTGGCTCAGTGGGATAGAGTATCGGCCTACAGATTGAAGGGACCCAGGTTTGATTCCGGTCAAGGAATGTACGTTGGTTACGGCACATCCCCAATGGGGAGTGTGACGGAGGCAGTTGATCGTTGTTTCTCATCGATGTTTCTAATTATCTCTCTTCCTCTCTGTAAAAAAAAATCAATAAAATATATATTTTTTTAAATAAATAAAACCTACAAAACAATTGTATGTATAAACATACATCTGCACAGAATGAAATCACCTTTCAATAAAATTATACTTAAAAAAATAAAAGCCTTTCATATTCTTTTAAAAAATATTTTTTTAATTGATTTTAGAGAGGAAAGGAGACAGAGATAGAAATACCAATAATGAGAGAGAATCACTGATCAACTGCCTCCTGTACACCTCCCACTGGGGATCAAGCTCACAACCCAGGCATGTGTCCTGCCTGGGAATTGAACCAGAACCTTCTGGTTCATAGGTCGACACGCAACAAATGAGCCATGCCAGCCAGGTTGTTTTGAATGCTTTAAATGTTTATATGAATTACATATGATGTGTACATTTTGCAAATTGCTGTTTTTACCCAATGTTTTCAAGATTGAGCTATGTAGATATATAGGTGGATCTTAGATCATTCATTTTAGTTGCTGAATAGAATTCTACTATATGAATTAACCACAGTTTATTTAATTCACTCTTCCTCAGAGAGGAACATTTGGGTTGTTCTGTTGGACAACTTCTTTTATATTTATCACTAGGTACCCTATAATTTTGCAAATAGGCTAAATGGAAGCTTTGAAAATATACACTGAGTGGCCAGATTATTATGATCTCTAAACGCATAATAATCTGGCCGCTCAGTGTATATCCTATATAATAAAAGGCTAATATGCAAATTGTCCACTTGACCAGGAGTTCGACCAGCAGGCAGGCCAGCCCTGGCCAGGCTGGCCGGACCCCACCCATGCACGAATTCATGCACATTCATGCACCTGGGCCTCTAATACACACACACACACACTGAGTGGCCAGATTATTATGCATTCAGAGGTCATAATAATCTGGCCACTCAGTATATATTGGTTCATTTATAATTTATTATTGTTTGTTAATATAATAATAATCCTGGCATATTGGCATGCTATTAATGTTTATATATCAATCCTATGATCCTATTTTGCTGAACTATTTTATTTATTCCAATAGCTTACCTATAGAAAATCTGTAGATCTTCTTGTGAGGGACTGGTAATCAAGTTATCTTAACTCATCATTTTTGTAAAATATTTTTTACTGTAACAAAATTTAAAAAATTGTATTTATCTGGCTGAAACCGGTTTGGCTCAGTGATAGAGCGTTGGTCTGTGGACTAAAAGGTCCCAGGTTCAATTCCGGTCAAAGGCATGTAGGGGGTGTGCAAGAGGCAGCTGGTCGATATTTCTCTCTCATCGACATTTCTAGCTCTCTAGCTCTCTCCCTTCCTCTCTGTAAAAAAATCAATAAAATATATATTTTTTAAATTTGTATTTATCCGAATTCTAGGGGAAAGGGTGACTGAAAGCCAGAAAAACAGGTGGCTTCATAGGACTGTTCCTCTTTTTTTTTTTCTTTTTTTCTTTTTTTCAAAATATATATTTTATTGATTTTGTACAGAGAGGAAGGGAGAGAGAGAGATAGAGAGTTAGAAACATCAATGAGAAAGAGTCATCGATCAGCTGCCTCTTGCACACCCCCTACTGGGGATATGCCCGCAACCAAGGTACATGCCCTTGACCCGAATCGAACCCGGGACCCTTCAGTCCCCAAGCCAACGCTCTATCCATTGAGCCAAACCGGTCTCGGCAGGACTGTTCCTCTTGAGAGAAGCAGCCAGTGCTGGGTGACTGCCCACCCAATACTCCATGTGTAGAGAGTGTAAAGATTTTGTGACCTGAGGAACGGATTGGGGCCTCAGGAGATTGGAAATGGTTACATAATCTGTGATGTGATCCTTTCCTCTGTGTCTTACAATCTTTAGTAAAAAGAGAAAAGATCACATGCTTGGTCTCATTGATATTTTTGCAGGAACCACTAAGGAGGCAGAGTTTTGTATCTAGACATGACATGGAGACAAGAATATAAACAAGCACCAGGAAGTGGAGTCTAAAATCCCAGGCAGGACTGGACCTGCCCAGCCTCAGAAAGGAGAATTTAAGCCAAGTTTCTTAAACCTTTAAGGGTAAGAAAGTCCTGAAGTATTTGTATTTTCATTGATTGACATCCAGTATGTGTGTTCCCTATGTGGAGTACACATGGTCAAAAGAGTATTTTTCCGCAAAAATTTCTCTTTGTAAGTTTTCAGTTTGCTGAACCTTGGCCTTCCTTGAAGTTAGAGTGTGATCTGAGGGGCATGAGAAAAAAATACCACCTTCCAATTATATCTGCAGTGGCTTATCATAAGGGCCAAATCCCTTCATTAGATTCATTTCTTTAGGGCCCTCTATACATATAATGAATTATGATTTTATGTTTTCTGAAGAAATAATAAACCAATATTAGGTAACAACTTAATGTTGGTATAGATTAGTTTATCCATTTAACCTATCGTTCTCAAGGAGAAAGCAATAGTGAATAGCTTGGAGTTCAGGGTCAAACTATCTGGGTTGAATCCTCACTCCTCCACTTACTATCTGTGTAATTTGGGACCACTACTTAACATTGATTTGTTGTTCCACTTATTTATGCATTTATTGATTGTTCTTGTATGCACAAAGTTGGCTTATTGGGACCGTGCTCTAACCAACTGAGTTAAACCCCATTTTTTTCAGGAATAAGTTTTTCAGCAGGCCTTTTCCCTCTCTACCCATTATAACTCTTCCTGTGGGCCACTTCAGAACAGCATGTTACATTCTCTCCTTTTGATATACACATACTGTGCACATTAAAGATTTAGAAATATTCTTCCACAAAGAACACTGCTCTCATAATTTTCTTTAAATACATAGCCATTGTGATCTGTACTTAATTTTTCCCTTTTTTTTTTTGTTAGAGTATGCATACAGAGATATTTCTTTGCCCCCTTTATTATAACAAAACTACCAAGAGGGATGTCATGTGGCAACTGACATTCAACTATATTGACAGGGTTTACTGCAGCATATTACTTGACCTCTCTGAGCCTTAGTTTCTTCATCTCTACATGGATGGGTTAAATACTTACAGAGCTGTTAAGGGTTGAGTAAGGCTAAGTAGATGGAAGGGCTTTGTAAGGTAGAAATCATAATACAAATATTAATTATCATTCATCCCTGTTGTTTGGAAAATATTCTTAGATCTCACAAAGCCCATCCAGTCTTTTTTTTTTTTTTTCCGATTCAAATGAACATTTATTGACCCCATATTAAATGTGAAATAGTTAAGAAATGCCTTTCCTCTGTCCACGTATACTTCCCATTACTCTGTACTTTCTCCTCCACTGGGTAGGTATATTCCATGTTTTCTACCCTGTTTCCCCAAAAATAAGACAGTGTCTTATATTAATTTTTTCTCCCAAAGTTGTGCTAGGTCTTATTTTCAGGGGATGTCTTATCTTTCCATGTGCTAGGTCTTATTTTCGGAGGATGTCTTATTTTCCGGGAAACACGGTATAATTACACAATCTCCTATATTGTAACGAAAGGCTTGTTCAGAAGCTCAGAATATTAGAAAGTGGTGGGCTGCAGAGGAATGATCACCGCTAATGGAGAATTTGCTTTGTTTTAAATAAGCATTGAGAACTTGTGGCTTCCCATGAAGATGCTGGGCTGGTTTGGTGCTCTCGTCATGCTAAACAGCAGTGGCATCTGCAGTAATCTTCACTATGTGAATTGAATTGCAATCGACTGTGGCCTCCGTGGCTTCTTCTACAAAGCTGGGGTGCTTGACTCCACATCAGAAGACAGTTCAAAAGCTTGTGCATTTTCCAGACACCTGTCAGCAAATTCTTTCGGTCAGTGGTCAACCCTAGGTGAATGGTTTACAGTATGAAGTCATTGGTTAACTCTAGGTCAGTGATCAATTTTACGGGTAGTATAGGGAAATCACAGGTAGGGAGAACAAAGCAGAGGATCAGGGCCTTCCTGAGCCTGTGTCCAGCAGGAAGGTAGATAGGCCCTGCATGTAATGCAGACATCTAGTCCTCTCTTCATCTGTCCCAGTCTTCATCCCTTTTCTTCCCTTCCTGCATAAAGCCTCGAATGTCCTGTTGCATTACCTTGAAAGCCCATCACAGAACAATGATTTGCTTTGCCAAGTTGAAGACAGCACCAAGTCATTGCATAATTCCCTCCAGCATTCAGAGTTCTTGAGCAGCTGCTCTGGAGGTGGATGAAAATAACCCACCATTTCAGTTTTTTTCTTCTTCTTCTTCAAGTTTCAGTTATTTTTAGTTAAAGAAAAACAGCCTTTTTCAAGGGCAACAAAGTGAACTGAGGGTTGGAAGGAAGCAGGGTATAGGCTTCTCACAAGCTCTTGCTCCAAAACCTGGACTTGAGGAAAGAAGGCCCTCCTAGGATCTCAGGGGCAACTGGCCGGCAGAGGCGTGCCTAGTGGAATGGCGTGGAGCTGCAGCCCACCTTGGTCACTGAATTGGTCTGCATGGACTCTAAGGTGATTACCCCCTGCCAGTTGGTTGACATATTAACACTATTATTCTTGGGGGACATTAAATTAAGGAATGACGTGTGGAGCCAAGAGAATGGCTTATTCAGTTGCATTCTTCTTCTTTTTTAAATCTTTATTGTTGAAAGTATTACATATGCTCCCTTTTTTCTTCCATTGACCCCTTCTAGTGCTCTCCGCACCCCTCCCCCAGGTCTTCACCATCCTCCTGTCCGTATCCATGGGTTATGCATATATGCATACAAATTCTTTGGTTGATATTCAGATGGATTCTGAATCACAATCAGGAAATACTCTTTATCTGGTACAACTATAATTTCATTTTTTTGGGGGTGAATTCAAAGATCATTCTGGGGGTCAACTTCTCGCACAGTGCTCCAGGCCTTCAAAATGAAGTTGTGCATGAGGCTGGCGTACTGTGTGGTGGTGGGATTGTCCATGGTGCTCTTAACGCAAATGCCTTCTGAGTTCACCATGATGGTTCCCTGCATTCCCTTCTGGCTCTGACGTCACTTCAGTGTCTCCTCCGCCTCTGCCTTTGCAGACCAATCGGCAAGCTCCCCATGGCCAGCATAGCCCCCGCCATTTCAATTTCTATAACCCATTTGGGAATGAGAATGTTATTTTTAGGGTGCAATAATTGAAAAGCACACTTGCCTATGGGGCAACATCTTCAAAGGTTAGGGAAATGAAGTAGGTTCTGTCTTTTTTTTTTTTTTTTTTTGCAACCAGTGACCAGAATGAATTATTTCTCTGTAGTAACAGGAAATAATTCACTGCTTACTGGAACCAGGAGTTTTAACCGAGACTAAGCATATCCAACTTGGACAGTTTCTTTCTTTTCTTTTCTTTTCTTTTTTTTTTCAGAGAGGAAGAGAGAGAAATAGACAGTTAGAAACATCGATGAGAGAGAATCATCGATCAGTTGCCTCTTGCACACCCCCTACTGGGGATGTGCCCGCAACCCAAGTACATGCCCTTGACCAGAATCGAACCCGGGACCCTTCAGTACGCAGACCGACGCTCTACCACTGAGCCATCTGGTTTCGGCAACTTGGAGAATTTCAAACCACTGGAATGTAGGGCACCTTCATGCTTTATGACCTATACCATGGATGAACTCAACATCCTTAATACCAGGGGATGGGGGGAGATAAAGGTGATGTCTTTTGTTCCAAATGGCCCAAGAACATTGTCAGATTGACAAGGAGTGAGGTTCTTTTTAGTTGGATTCCCTCAAATGCAGAAGCAGACTCTGAGGCAAGGATTTTGGTGCCAATAGTTTATTCAGGACCACATGAGCGAGTGGGTAAGGGAGAAGGGGAGAGTGGAGAGTCGGTAAAGCAGATGTTAAATAGCAAGTTTCAGTTGTGGGCAATTGGTGCTTAATCCTGCTGAGGACTCTCTGAGAGTCTGCAGGTACATGCCTCAAAACGTTCCCTATGGGGGATGAGTTGGGGTACTGATACACCAACTTCCATTCCTCAATGATTGAAGATTGCTCCTGGGACATTAATTGACACTGCTGGCCTGCCCTAAAGGGACTGAACAGCCCCACCCTCCAAGGTCAGAGAATGTCCTCAAACAGAGGCATAGGAAGCCCTCGAGGTAGGCAAAGGACATGATGGATGGGACACTAACAGCGTCTGTTACAAGTGTCAAAGACAGACTCATAAACAAGCATTGTGTTCCTCATTTAAAATAGAGAGTCTGTCTTTTTGAAAGACCATTTTTGCCTTGCAAGGTATGTTTGCCTTTAAGTAAGGTAGCAGAAAACCCAGCTGTAGCTACTGGCTGTGGAGCAAAAGCAAATTAGAATTGAAGCCTTCACCACTTGTCATTTCCATCGCCCTTCTCCAACTGTACTCGGAGTAAATGAGGTCACCCTCTCCCTGTAGAGTCAGCACAAGTGTGGGCAGAAGATGACGCCACTGACACTCAGCAGAAAACTGAGGCGACAGTATTTGCAAGAAGCAAGGCAGAACAGGGCTCAGACTCCATCATCTATATCTAGACGATGCAGGACACTGTTGATTACCTATGATGGCCGTGACAATTAAATCCAATGAGTATAAGATGTCTAGCATAGACCATCTCTCCTGCTCTCCGGCAGTACTCCCTGGTGGAGATAATTCGTTGGCTCTGGAGTGCCAGGCCAGGTGTGCCAACATACAGGATCCTTGAACTTGCAAAGAACCCCAGAGATGGTTTCCTCCCAAACCCTCTTTGTTGTTTTTCAGATAAGGAAACTGCGTCTCAAAGAGCTTTAGCCTCTTGCAATTTTTGGCAATTATGTACCTCTTCTCCTGGCACGCATGTAAGCAGCCCTTGACAAGCCTCTGAAAGAAGCACACATGGGCCAGACTCAGACTCGAGACTTGGGTTGTTTTTAGAAATTAAATTACATCACGACGCAGAAGACGGAATGATCAGACAACTGGCTCCTCAACCAGAAGGGAGGCTGTGTTCTTCTGATGCTGGGGGACTCCCTGAAAGGGTGCCTCCCTCCCCATCAGCTGACGACACATAAGATGAAATATACATTCCTACGTTTGGAAGAACCCTGAGGTTCCGTGGGGTGCCTAGGAGCAAAAATAAACCAGAGAGAGTACAGCCCATCCGGTCAGACTGACTCAGTGAAAACTACCCTGGGAAAGGCAAAGCACTTTTGTGAGGGCAGCTAGACTAGAACCCTCCTTGTTTGTCGAATGGAGACGTAGACTCCAGGTCTGCTGTGTATTGCAGACACTGTCACTTCCAGGATGAGGCCCCTCCTCAAGGACTGTTTGAGGCTCCCTTGAAATGAAGAGAGTTGGGAATAAATGACCTTTAACACAATTAAAATCTTCCTCCTTACAATCTCTGCTAATCTTCTTAGATGCTAATATTTAGCATTACCTTCTACTACCCACGGGCCAGTAAATGCAGCTGGCTGGGCTTACCAGCAAAACTTTCCTAATACTGCCCTTCTTTCTTCCCCCTGCTGGATTGATGGAGATTTCTGTTCTTTCCAGGGGCCAGTTAGAAGTGACATCCCTTTTGAAGTAGAACACCCTTTAAAAGTCAAAGATTTGACAAAGGGCACAGAAATAGGTTTTCAGAGTTGCATTCTGCCACAGGATAATTAGCACTTAAGGAAGGTGGTCATGTCCTCTGCCCTCTTGGCTTCCTCTCCAGAGGGCAGATTCTGGCTTAGTAGGTCTGGGGTGGGGCCTGAGTTTCTGCAAGTCTAAGATGCTTCCAGGAGATTCTGGCTGATGCTGATTTGGAGATCACACTCAGCAAGGAAATGTTGCTAAGTAACAAGGGAGGCATGGGGCAGACGGTGGACATCTTCCTGCTGCTCCGAAGGGCAACAGACACTTCAGTCTGTCTGGGCATTTCCTTGCAGCTCAGAGCCTGAGCTTTGGGATCAGATGGAGTTGTGTGCTAACCTTGGCTCTCCACCCACTGTGTGGTCTTGGACAAGTCATTTCACCCCTCTGAGGCGGTCTCCTCGTTAGTAAAACAGTGGGAGGGCATACTAGCTGCCAAATTGAATTAATTGTCCAGGAGATTTTGTGACTGTGTGTGAATGATGGCCTAGCAGAGTGCCTGGCACACTTAATAAATAAAACACCTCAATACATGGTGCCCTGTCTCCCTATTGCAAGGATGGGATTAAGAGTGGAAGCAAGCCTAACCGGTTTGGCTCAGTGGATAGAGCATCAGCCTTTACACTGAGGGGTCCCAGGTTCAATTCCGGTCAAGGGCATGTACCTTGGTTATGGGCACATCCCCAGTGCGGGGTGTGCAGGAGGCAGCTGATTGATGTTTCTCCCTCATCGATGTTTCTAACTCTCTGTCCCTCTCCCTTCCTCTCTGTAAAAAAATCAATAAAATATATTTTTAAAAAGAGTGGAAGCAAGAACCCACTGTCATCAGCAGGTCCAGAGTTAACAAACAGCATGTTAGTGGGTGTGCTCCCCGTGTTCAGACAGTTTCTCTACTTTGATTTGAGCCACCCTAAGGCAAAATGAGGTAATGCTTTGGAGTCCCAGAGAGAAGGCCTTTTTCTCATTAACTGCCACACCCTTGCATAGTAAGGTGTCTTTCATAGGCTGTTTTCTATTCTTAAGTTCAGATGACACCTTTGTCACAGATCCTTTTCAAATGGCAGAAAATGAAAACACTTCACACTTCTTACGGTTCAAGTCCATTTTCTTCTGCACACACAAAAGCATTTTCTTTGGGTCCCCGTGCCCCATGCCTATGCCTCTGGCTTACCCTTCCTAATTAAGCTGCAGTACCTAACAATCCTTCAAAGGGCTTATTCTGTTTGCTTGAACTTTCAAAATCACTTCAAAAATAACTATAGACTGTCCGCTGATAAGCAGGAGGTACAACTACCCAACTTTTTTTCCTCTGGGTTTCTGCCTGTTTTGATGGCGACAGTTAACACTGTCATGTTATCTAAGAAGCCACCACCGGCAAAAGCAGTTGTTTTGTGCCTGAGAACACCCTTCTGCTGGCCTGACTTTCTATGGTGTCAGCAACATCCTGATTTCTGAAGGTAAAATTTCTGGCTCTGTACTCAAGATGCTTGAGAAGCAACAGCATGGTTTAATTCATTAAGTTATATCTCCAGATTTATTTCTCCTTATTCATAGTCCTGACTCATTTAAGCAGTGTAAAAAGGTATATATCTTTTACGTAATATATTTTTATTGATTTCAGAGAGAAAGGGAGAGGGGGAGAGAAGAGAGATAGAAACATCAGTTATTAAAGAGAACCATCGATTGGCTGCCTCCTGCATGTCCCACACTGGGGATTGAGCCCTAACCGGGAATCAAACTGTGACCTCCCGGTTCATAGGTTGATGTTCAATTACTGAGCCATGCTGGCCAGGCAGCAGTAGTAGTTTTGATAAATCATTTGAGAGTAAATTGCTGACATCATGCAGCTTTACCCCTGAATACTTCAGTGTGTAGTTCCCAAGAACAAGGATACTACATTAAATAATCACAATAGAATAGTCACATTTCAGAAATAATTATGTCATCTGATATATAGCACATATTCAGACTTCTAAATTGCCCCATTATATCCTTTACAAGTAACCTTCCCCTCTTCTCATCATGAACCAATCCATGATTACACGCTCTACCTTTTTTAATTAGCAGCAATTCCTCAACTTTTTTTATTTTTAAAATCTTTCATGAGCATAACACTTTTGAGAAACACAGGCCAATTGTTGTTTTTTTGTTGTTGTTGTCAAAAGGTAGACACTTGCCGAAACCTGTTTGGCTCAGTGGATAGAGCGTCAGCCTGTGAACTGAAGGGTCCCGAGTTCGATTCGAGTCAAGGGCACACACCTAGTTGCGTGCACATCCCCAGTAGGGGGTGGGCAGGAAGCAGCTGATTGATGTTTCTCTCTCATCAACATTTCTAACGCTCTATCTCTCTCCCTTCCTTTCTGTAAGAAATCAATAAAAAATATATATTTTAAAAAAGTCAGACACTTTTAATTCAATCACTCTATTGCCTTCATCTCCCCATTTTCAAGCCTGTACATGTATCCAAATCATATATGTATTATATATATTCAAGCTACTCTTCTGTTTCCTGCAGAGAGCTGTTTATTGAGGCACCAAACATTCACTGAGTGCCTAATCTGTACTAAGCTTGTGAAAAAGACAAATAAGTAATGTTTATCCCAGATGTTAATATATGATATTAGTTAAGTCTTCTGGTTACAAAAACAAAACAAAACAAACAAAAAAACAACAACAACCAGAAAGCTACTCTAGCAAATTTAGGCAAAAATGGAAATTTATTGGAATATAACTATTGAAAGAGTTAAACATCCAGGCCCTGGATAGGGCAGGACCAGGAGTTCATGGACCTTCCCCTTTGGGCGGTGATGATGCCATTATGGTGTGACTCAAGCCAACAAGTCCCAAGTGCTCTGTCCCTCTGCTTAAGTTTTCAGATTTCTGGGGAGAGAACCTAATTGGCCCATCCTTAGTCCAAACAACCATGACCAGAGTGGTAGGTTCATGTGGCTCACACGTGACTAAGAGGGATCTGCCCTTATATATTTTAGTCTTCCCAGCAACTGGGAAACTTTGTGAATGGAGTAGATACTCTAGTTAGTTTTTATATTATTCTAGAGGTGGGGGGGGGGTGGTCCCTCAGCCCAGCCTGCGCCCTCTCCAGTCTGGGACCCCTCAAGGGATGTCCCATTGCCTGTTTAGGGATCAGGCCTAAATGGGCAGTCTGACATCCCTCTCTTTTCTTTTTATTGATTTTTTTTACAGAGAGGAAGAGAGAGGGATAGAGAGTTATAAACATCGATGAGAGAGAATCATCGATCAGCTGCCTCTTGCACCCGCAACCAAGGTACATGCCCTTGACCAGAATCGAAGCCGGGACCTTTCAGTCCGCAGGCTGACGCTCTATCCACTGAGCCAAACCAGTCTCGGCCCGACATCCCTCTCACAATCCAGGACTGCTGGCTCCCAACTGCTCGCCTACCTGCCTGCCTGATTGCCCCTAACTGCTTCTGCCTGCCAGAAGGCACACAACAAAGAAACTGTGAAAGAAAAAAACAATAAGCATGCACCAAGCAAGAGAGAGGTTTCTGCTTATAATTTTTTTAAAATATTAAAAGATGAATTCATTATTATCCCACAGTCTCTTGAGTCAGAAAATCACGTGCCTGATTCTTCTATAAAATTTAAATGCAGCATCCTCAGAGAGATAGTTACCAGGGGTAACTCAGATTGGAGGATTGTCTTTAGATTCATCTGGAGTCATGAGTGTCTATTTTGGTTTTTTTGTTGAGCTCATTTCCTTCATTACAATTTAAAAACTGAACAATTTTGGGATAAAAATTTCACTCACAAGGAAGATTCTTTTTCTTCAGAAGATATTTTTATTATGAAGTACAGCTATCTTCATGCAGTCAAATTGCTCTATTTTCAGGATTATTGCATGAACATATACGAAAAAATGTGGGGAAATGCATGTACATATAAAAAAAAGGAAAAATGCCAACTGAAAGGGGGTTGCAGATTGAAGTGTATAGTTTTGAGGCTGAAAGCCAGACACCAACTTTCTAAGAGGAGAAACTAATTCAGCCTCTGACATAGGATGAAAGTATAAATTAACCAGTTGAGAGATGCTTTTTAGCTCCTACCTCTTCGTTGACACAAAGAGAGCTGTCCAAGTAGGCTTTTTCTCACCAAGCTCAGAAGGTCTTAATTTACTCTCTTCTTCTTTTTTTTTTTCTTTTTTTTTTTTTTTTACTCTGCACATAGACAAAAGAAAATAAAGTAGCTGTACTACTATGATTCCATGCCCAGCAAGCATGGCACAGTGTTGAGCATCAACCTATGAACCAAGGGGTCATGGTTCAATTCCCGGTCCAGGCATGTGCTTGGCTTGCGGGCTCAATCCCCAGTGTGGGCATGCAGGAAGCAGCCGATCAAGGATTCTCTCTCATCATTGATGGTTCTAGCTCTCTCTCCCTCTCCCTTCCTCTCTGAAACCAATAAACATATATTTTAAACAAAGAGAACCTGAGTGAGAGACCTTACACAAAAGGGAAATTACTGGAAGAATTTGAAACACCGATAAAAGGCTAACTAAATGGCTACGAAATAGGCCGTTTCTTCCTGATTTCCTTCCTGGTCCTATTCTCACACCTCCCTCTCAGCACTTTCCGTCCTCCTCATTTCCTGGCCTCCTCTTTGCCCTTCAAAACTCTCATCCCCTCACTCAACCCCGACTCAACCTTAGGAACACAAGTTGGTTAAACTGATCCTCAGAAAGTTGTGTCTACAACTAAGTCACTATTACCACCAAAACACTGTTAGTCCAAGAAATAGCCAGAGGTGGAATAATTGTCTAGGAAAGGCATTTGAGTCCCTATGGGGTCTCTCTATAGTGCACATATTTTGAGGTAACCTAGGACTCTGTCTCTATTTTTTTGAGTTAGTCTTTTTTAGAGCAGAATCTGGTCCATCACATTGTAGGAGAAGTGTTACAGAAAAGGATCTATGGCTGGGTCCTTCTGGTCTCAGTTTAGTCAAGTGCTGAGTTTTTCCTTTTTCCTCATCACCAGATCCTTCTCAACATCCAATTTTTCACCTTCTGCTCTAGGCTCTTGTGCTGGGTGTTGTCCCCATGGGTGTTGTCCCCTCCCTGGATGGTCAGTGTGTTCTGTGTAGCCTGCTGCCAATGATTGGCCCTCACTGATCCCCTTTAGAAGGACCCTGACATTGATGTAGATTCCCCTCTCTTGTGGCTCCCCAGCAGTGTGGAGGGTTACCTGCAGTGGGAAGTTCAATTCTTGCAACTTCCTCCCAAAAGCACTGATGGTTCATAACCTGCTGCCTGGGCTGGTGCTAGACCATACTCCTTTTCACGTCTCAGAAACAGTAACCTTTATACACACTTCTTGGATTCCCTTTTAAAAAAATCATTTCCTGTGTATTTCTAGTAGGTATATTAAATTTTGTATCCCTGTAAATATAACTCTCCCTAATTTTAAAACAGTTCAGATAATCATTGGACCTCACCTTCTAAACATCACTTCTTTAATAAGAGAGAAAAGTCTGCAGCATTTCCTTCCTGCAGAAGGGGGGGAAAATAAAAAACACCATGATTGTAATAAATATTGCAATAGCACAGCAACAGCATTTAGGATTTTTAAAATTATATTCAGGTTCTGTTGTGTCTGGCTTATTTCACTAAGTACAATGTCCTCAAGGTCCATATTTTCTATACCATGTGTCTGCATTTCCTTCCTATTTAAGGCTGAATATTATTTCATGATATATATGTATATCACATGTTTTTTTTATTCATCCATTGATGGACATTTGGGTTGTTTCACCTTTTGGCTATTGTGAATAATCCTGCTATGAACATGAGTATACAAATATTTATTCAAATGCATATTTTCAATTCTTTTGGATATATACAGAAATGGGATTTCTGGTTCATGTGCTAATTCTATGGTTGATTTTGGGTTTTTTTTTGAGGAACCACCATACTGTTTTCTACAACAGCTTTACCATTTTTTATTCTCACCAACAATGCATAAGGATTCCAGTTTCTCAACTTCCTCACCACTTACTATTTACTGATTTTAAAAAATATATATTTTTATTTTTATTGATTTCAGAGAGGAAGGGAGAGGGAGAGAGAGAGAAATACCAATGATGAGAGAGAACCATTAATCAATTGCCTTCCATATGCCTCCTACTGGGGATCGAGCCCAAAACCCGGGCATGTGCCCTTGACTGCAGTTGAACCTGGGACCCTTCAGTCTGCAGGCTGATGCTCTATCCACTGAGCCAAACCAGCTAGGGCTATTTACTGATTGTTTTATTGCCATCATCATGGGTGTAAGTGGTGTGTCATTGTAGTTTTGATTTGCTTTTCCCTAATTATTAGTGATGTTGAGCATCTTTTTTATGTGCTTATTGGCCATTTGTGTATCTTTTTTATAGAAATATCTATCCAAGTCCTTTGGCCATATTTTAATCTGGTTGTTTGTTTATGCTGTTGAGTTGTAGGAGTTTTTTTGTTTTTTTCACTTTTTCTGAATTGTCTTGGATAGTCTCTCTTATTAATTTTTGGGGAGAACTTCAAAAATTGACACATTATCATGCTAACAAAATAGAGACAACTTTGTTTACAACCATTCCTTACATATATTGCTTACAGTATTCTGATGCAGTTCAAATGCATTCTAAACATCCAGTGCTGATTTACACTGGGAATGACATACACGTAATTAGTGATTTTAATGGCATATCATTGTGATAACTTTAGAAAAGCAAGTTGGCACACATGAAAGTGTTAACTTGAGTCAGTTGATGCCAGAGGATAATGCTTGATTCGTGCTAAGAGGTTTCATCTAAATATTTCTCCTGGTTGTCACTTAGCATAGATAATTGCTTACTAAGCTAGTCTCTTTGGATAAATTTCAATTTTTCAGCATTTGATTTATCTTGACAATTGGGATTCTCCATGGAAACAGCGGAGCAAGATGCAACACCTTCCAAAAAACAAAAATAGCACTTTCTTAGTTGCCTGGCAGCAGTACTCTTTGATTTTATTCACAGGGAAATTTATTTTTGTTGATTGGTGGAGCTTTGGCAGAGAAAGGGAAAGAAAATATAGTTTTCTCAACACTCAAAAATGGATAGGCCAGCGTAATCTTTTTTTAAAATACCCAAACAAGGTCTCCACAACCCTAAAGAGCATGGGGGGGGGGAGGAATATATATATATTCTCAGATTGTGAGAGGACATAGGCCAAGCCGGGGAGGAATGCGGGAGGTTGGCTAGCTGGGAAGGGACCATGGGAAGGCTCCAGGGCATGTAGGACCCATCTCCTATTGGCTGGACCCCAGCAGCAAGCTAACCTACTGGTCGAAGCATCTGTCCCCTGGTGGTTAGTACACATCATAACAACTGGTCAACTAGTTGACTGTCTGCCCCCTGGTGGTCAGTGCATGTCATAGCAAGAGGTTGAGTGGCCTTAGCATATAATTAGCATATTATACTTTGATTGGTTGAACGGATGACTGGACAACTGGACACTTTTGGCATATTAGGCTTTTATTAATAGGATAGTCTATATAATAAAGTGGTAATATGCAAGGATACCTATTAGCTTGTCTTGAGAATACTAAGGATGTTCTTGAAGGTGAGATTTTTAAAAATATATATTTTATTGATTTTTAACAGAGAGGAAGGGAGAGAGAGAGTGAGAGAGAGCTAGAAACGTCGATGAGAGAGAAACATCGGCCAGCTGCCTCCTGCACACCCCCTACCGGGGATGTGCCCGCAACCAATGTACATGCCCTTGACCGGAATTGAACCTGGGACCTTTCAGTCCGCAGACCGACGCTCTACCAACTGAGCCAAACCTGCTTCGACGTGAGATTTTTTTTAAAATTTGTATTTATAAACTAGGGAGTACTCGGTTTACAGAAAAACTTATATGTTCTCAATTAGGAAATTTTCAAACATGCACGCTGGCAGCTCCAGAATTTCTATAGAGGTGGACTAAATAACAATCTGATTGGAAGGGAGGTAGGGTAAGCAAAAAGGCTTGCCATTGCATTTGCTCAAGCACTTCAGTATAATTGAAAAACCCTCAGTTGGCCATATTAAAGAATTATTTGAGGGGGGGAGGGATTAGTTGGAGAAGAGCTAATGAAAATTATGTGGAATCCCAAAATCCCACACTCTCAGGTATTCCTTGGCCCATACAGTGCCTATATTAAGTGTTTCTATAAATACACAGAGAGGGCTGGAAGGATAGACACCAAAATGTTAATGGAACTTGTAAATGAAAGTGAAATTCTGGGTAATCTTTACCCTCTTTTGTTCCCCCCCATCACCATTTATCCCTCTTAGATTCTCTTCTACCTCCATCCCACCTCTGTAATCACCACATTTCCCCTCTTCTTTGTATTTTCCATATTGTTTGCATCTTTTGCACTGAACCTATATCACTTCTCCCGCCCCCACAAAAAGAAGTTATTTTCCACAAAGAAAAAAAAAATCCTCTGACCTCAACTTTCCCCCACATCTCATTTTAGACATCTAAATGATGCTTCAAGTTCCCCCAAACTTCAGTTCTCCCATTATGTCTCTTTCTTGCTGTTTCACTTCATTCCTTCTCTGCAAACAACTTAAGTAAAAGAAACAACAATAGGTGTAAAAAGGACCTTGGTCTGAGTGTTGCGATTGTAGGTCCAGCCCTCAACTTCTCTTTAGGACCTCAGCCTCCACATCTGAAAAGGGAGGGATTGGAAGAATTGGGGGTTATAAACTCAAAGGCCCAGAGGAGCCAGGGAGGAACAAGTGAGAGAGGCAGGTGGTCTGGGGGGGCAGTTGGAGGCATTGTTGGACTCGGGGACCAGCCCCATCTTCTGGAGGCACCACTGCAGGCCTGGGGTTGTCAGATCTTCCGACTTATTGACTGGCTGGATATCTGTTTTTTTTTATAAAATCTTCTGATTTTTTAATGTTGGCAAAAAATTTTTTTTTAAAAAAACGTGAATTCCTTGCAGGCCAAATTGACCACACCTATGATGCTATCTGGCAGCTGGTGAGCCAGACTCTGGTTGGGATGCTCTCTAAGGCCCTAGTTTTCCCCTAGGGGGAGCCTACTCTGGCGCCACCTAGTGAGGGGGGCTGTCATTCTTCCCTTGAAAGCTTTGTGGGAAAAGGCTGTTACAATTAAATAGATCGATTAAGAGGTCATTTATTTGCATGCCAAAAAAAATTTATCTCTTGGTAAGGCGTAAGGCCTTATCATTTAGTATGGCCTCTCAGGTGTAATTAAAATACACCAAAACATGATTTACGCACAGCTCATTGGAAATACAGGATTAGGAAAAGTAAAGAACACTCATTATTAACCACATTCCAGACACGGATCTGTTTTAAAGCATTATTTCATTTAAGCCTCACTATGATCCCATGAACTAAGTAGTATTACTACTCTGATTTTATTAGACGGGTACTACCCTGGTTTTATTAGATGGGGGGATTGAAGCCCAGAGAGATCATGGAACTTGTACAGAATAGCACAGTTAATTAATGGTGGAGCTGGGATTCCAAAGCAGGCAGCCTTAATCAGGAAGGGATGCTCTTAAAATAATGACTCTAAATTGAAATTAGGCTCTTCCCTTAAATCCTCGGCAGAGTGCAGAACTGGTCCCAATTTTGAAGCAAAAATTCATAGTTAGAATTTTATTGGATTTTACTTTTTTATTTAAAAAATCTGGCTATCTGAACAGAATAGGTATTGTTAGATTATACTTGCTCACAGCAGGGTTTTTCAGCAACTGCTGGAAGAAAAATTGGGTCAAGAGAAGGAAACATGGGGCAGAAGAGCTGAATGGCCAATGCCTAGGGCTGCCAGGTTTAGCAAATTGAGGTGAGCTTGCTTCCATCTGTGAGAATATAATGTGAGCTATGGATTTTTAAAGCTTTTATTTTATTTTTTTAGAAAGCACCGGGAACCTGTTCCCCACCTCACCCCCATAGATACAGTCTTCACAGGGAGAGAGCAATGCTGTGTTGTTATACCTGCACAGAGGCTCCTGCTTAAACAAGCCCCACAAAGCAGGAGTGAATCCCCAGGGTGCCAAACCCCTGTAGCAAGTTCCTGTCTCCATAAACCAAGCCCTAAGTGCCTGATGACCGTCTGTGATGATCTAAGTCTTTAGTGATGTTGGGTTCTACCCTTCTTGTATTTCTGGATGTTAAAAAACGGCCTGTAGATGAAAAGCATGAACTTGCCTGAGTTTGAATCAGTTCCACCCTTACTAGTTGTGACCTCTTTTTCCCTGAGACATATCTTATCTGCAAAACAGAGATCCTAATACAACCTACATAATAGGCTTTTGGTGAAGAGTCCTGAGTTCATATTGTATTTAAACAAGTGTTTGGGCCCGGCTAATGTGGCTCAGTAGTTGGACATCCACCTATGAACCAGAGGTCATAGTTCTATTCCTTGTCAGGACACATGCCTGCTTGTGGGCTCGATCCCCAGTGTGGGGCGTGCAGGAGGCAGCCAATCAATGATTCTCATCATTGATGTTTATATATGTCTCTCCCCCTCTCCCTTCCTCTCTGAAATCAATAAAAATATTTTTTAAATGAAACAAAGACTCTAACCAGAGACAAAGAAGAACCTAGCAATTCCATAGATGGATATTTCTCTGAAGAAACCCAAAACATTACATTGAAAAGTCATATATATCCCTATGTTCATTGCAGCATTATTTACAGTAGTCAAGATATGAAAGCAACCTAAGTGACCATCAATAGATGAATGGATATATACAATGAAATGACACAGCCATTGAAAAAAATGAAATCCTGCCATCTGCAACAACATGGATGGACCTAGAGGGTATTGTGCTGAGTGAAATAAATCAGACAGAGAAAGACAAATGCCATATAATTTCACTTATATGTGGAATCTAAAAAACTAAATAAATAAGCAGAATAGAAACAGACTCACAGATACAGAAAACATTTTGACAGTTGCCAGATGGGAGGAGAGTTGGGGGATGTGAAAAAGGTGGAGGGATTAGGAAGTACAAATTGGTAGTTACAGAATAGTCATGGGGATGTAAAGTACAGCATAGGGGACATAGTCAGTAATATCGCAGTAATTGTGTATGGTATCAGATAGGTAGTAGACTTATCAGGATGATTATTTTGTAAGTTATATTAATGTCTGATCACTGAGTTGTATAGCTGAAACTAACATAATATTGTATGTCAACTAGAATTGAAAAAATATATTTTTTAAAATAAAAATAAATAAATAAATTGTCATTACATATACCTCAGCCCAGTTAAAACTGCTCAATACTAATGATAATAACCAACATTACTTCTCTTTTTAATATATTTTATTGAATTTTTACAGAGAGGAAGAGAGGGATAGAAAGTTAGAAACATCAATGAGAGAGAATCATCGATCAGCTGCCTTTTGCATGCCCCCCATTGGGGATGTGCCCGCAACCAAGGTACATGCCCTTTACCGGAATTGAACCTGGGACCTTTCAGTCTGCAGGCCAACGCTCTATCCACTGAGCCAAACCGGTTTCGGCCCAATATTACTTTTTTCCTGGTGCCAAGGCCATTTCAAGTGCTTCATATGCCAGTCATTTCATCTGTTAAACAATTAGTTGGATATTATTATTATCACCCCCTTCCCATTTTTTCAGATGAGGAAACAGGCTTGGAAAGCTGAAGGTAAGGGCATAAATAGCCAGGGAGAACTGATGCAGAGAGCCTCAATCAATGGAGCCCCAATGGCTTGCTCCTGCAGCATTTTATTTCCAGAATGTCTCCTGAGCCACTAGCTTCACCACAAATCTGCACCCACCATCACCAGGACAAGAAACGGAAATCAAATGATGGGCTTAATAAACATTATTTTGTGTTTCCAAAACTGTACTGCTTCCAATCTGTGCCTGAGTGGGGAGGAAGAAATAGTGTTAACCTCTTCATTAGTCTATCCTCCCCCACCAGGCTTATTCAGTCCCATAAACAATACATATAATTACACCGAACAATTGTGTGTTTATTTCTATGTCTAGACACAGAGCTTGCATTTGAAAACAAGAGAACAGAAAGGAGAATGCACCCTGCTGTTTTTCAATTCTTTGTGTCAAACTCTTTCTCAGCCTAAATGCCTCTCTTGTGATCAGAAGATACATATTCAGAGTATCAGGACTTTAAAAAACAACAGCTTTTTGTAGAGGAATTGGTATTAACTTAGGAGTAAGACAATAATTTATTTAAACAGCTTCTAGTCTGAGTAGGAACAAGTTATTTTAAACCATAGAGTATTGAGAAAATCATGAAAGGATGCTAAAACTAGTGAATGAAAATTAGTGGGGAATAAATTATTTATATAGTATCAGTCCCCACAAATTACATATACATTGTAAAGGGGAGAATAGTCACTTAACAGTGGTAAGACCTATAGACACCAACTTTATTAAATGATCCCAGCTAACATCACCAATATCGGGACCAACGGACATTAGGAAAACTGACATCAGGTGCTTCCTAAAATGATGTATTGAGGTAACTGTATCATTTCTGCCCCAAAATGCTTAATCTGAATCTAATCAAGAAGAAACGTCAAATAACTCAAATAGAGGACATTTGACAACATAATTGACCTATATTCTTCAAAGGTATCAAAATGCCATGAAAGACTGAAGAACTCTTTTCAGATTGAAGAAGAGCAAAGTGCAATTGAGTGGGTTTTAGTATATTCACAGTTGTGCAATCATCGCCACTATCTGACTCCAGGATATTTTCATCTCCCCTAAAAGAAACCCCTTTACCATTAGCAGTCACTCCACATTTCCACTCCCACCAACCCTGGCAACAACTAATCTACTTTCTGTGTCGATGGATTTGCCTATCTGTGAGTCTTGGTATTGTCTTCTTTCTTATGGCCGAATGGCATTACACTATATGGATATACAGGCAATCCTTGGGCTACGTCAGACTTGATGTACGTCGTTTCACGGTTACATCACCATCTCCCATTTATTTATATAAAAAAAAGTTCTGTCATTTTGACGTATATACATAATGTGCTTCATGCACAGTTCAATACCTGGTCAGGGCACATGCCAGGGTTATGAGCTCAACCCCCAGTAGAGGGCTTGCAGGAGACAGTTGATCAATGATCCCTGTTCCTTCTTCTCTTAAATCAATATAATTAATTAATTAAGTTCTAGTAGTGCTGGCTCAATTTTGCTGACTGCATTCCTCATGGTGTATTTAACACGTTCCTCTGCCCTCTGTATTTCCTGTAGTTAGATCTAGAGGTTTAATCTGCTTTGGGTTAGGTTTTCTTTTGGTAAGACTACCTCATAGATTATATTGTGTTTTCCTATTAGTAAGCACATAATGACTGGTGTCTCTCTTAGGATCAAGTGTTGATCAATTATTCCTTAGGAGTTACAATATAGTGATATTCTAACTTGGTCATTTCTTCATGTATTGTCTGGAATACTTATAAAGAGCAGTTCTCTGCATGTACTATTTGGCTACTTGGAGGGACAGTACCAGTAGGGACCAGGAAGGCAGCATACATAGCTGATTCTTTACCTTTATTTCTAAGCTTTCCAACTGAACTTGTTCACTAACATCTTGAAATGGTCACTAAAATTTTTGAACACTACTATAGACTCATGGATTTAAAAAAAATTTTTAATTCATTGAATTTTTTTTAATCCTCACCTGAGGTGATTATTTTCCCATTAATTTTCAGAGAGAGTGAAAGGAAGGAAGAGGGGAAAGGAGAGAGAGAGAGAGAGAGAGAGAGAGAGAGAGAGAGAGAGAGAGAGAGAGAGAGAGAAAGAGAGAAAGAGAGAGAGAGAGAGAGAGAGAGAGAGAGAGAGACACATTGATGAGCTGTCTCCATCACTTGCCCCCACTAGGGGCAGAGAGCAAGCCTGCTTCAGTCCACGGCTGATGCTCTTACCAATGAGCAAAATTGGCCAGGGCCCATTGCATTTTTTTAATGTTCAGATTGTCTCACATTTGACCAGTGCAACCCTTCAACTTGGTTTCTGAATACTTTTGACAGCAGGTTCTTGGATAGCTTCCTTGCTAGTTCATATGACAGGATGTTCTGGGTTTATCTTGTACACTTTTTTTTATTATTATTATTCCAAATTTGGAAGCAACCATTTCCCCAAAGAGCCTCTATTTTTCCAGTGGGAAATGAACTTTGAAAACTATACTCTGGATGCTAATGGTGCTCATTTCTACTGGGTTTATTTTATCATTGTTTCTAGAACTTTTCAATGGCAGATCTATGAAATATGTAGACAAGGAGGGGGGAACCTCCATATAAAAATGCACTAGAGATTTGAAAAGATAGTTGCTATGTAAACTTGAAGTTGATTTTGCTACTATGGGGGAAGAAACTGCCTGGGAATGAAGCCAGTAGGAAGAAGACAGAGGCGAATGATGAAAACAGATGCTCACCTACATTTTTTTGAGCAACTATCTGGTCAGTTTCTCCTCTGCCTCTTAATCATGTGAGCCAATACATTTCCTCTTTGCGTAAAATGCTCTAAAATCTTAAACTAATTTGAGTTGCAACTATAAGAATCTGAATAATAGGGTATCATGCAAGGCTTGGGCACTACTCCACATCCTTTTCCATAGGTGTCCTGGAGCTGGTTCCTACCAGTCCATTGTGCACATCTCTTCCCAACTCTGTCTCCAATGGCAGCACCTTGGAGGCTGGAAGTTGACCCTGGTGGGAGTATTTATACCATGGATATTGGCCAACGTTACAAATCAGAGCTTCTTTCCTATCTTTAAAAGCTGGTTGCTAAACATTTATTCAGACACTACTATCGTGCTTTCTCCTTTTTCTTAAGCCCTGCTCTAGTGACCACTTGCACACAGACTTCAACAAGTACCTCACCAAGCTTTTTATTTCTTGCCCTGGCTTTTCTAAACCAGTTCAGCACTTATGAGTGAGGGAAGCTAATGCCCAACGGAGCAACCATAGATGAATAAGGAACAGGACCTGGGAGATAAATGTTTTTCTCTTTCATTCCCAAGTTGGAAAATTTGACACCATAAACCTGGGAGCAAGATCTCAAATGCTCCCCCCGGTTGGACAATTTGGATATGAATTTCATAAGGCTTTTCAGATGACTGAGCAACAAGTCACCCTTAGTGATATCAACTTGATGATGCATCCTTGTGCTGGCTTTTCCTCCATTCCTGTTTGCACTCATGTCTCCTGGAGTCACATTCCCAATTAAAAGCCTTGCCCATAAACTTTAATGGTAAGCTCTCATTTCAGGGGAATTGGGTTAAGATACCCAGTTTCTACAAATATTCTTTATCTGCAGGTTATAGAATTAGCTCAAAGACACACAGTTGTGAAAAATGATGTAAACAGAGCCCTTTCAAAATGGAGTCAGAGCTGCCATCCCAGAGTAATTACGTTGTACATCTTACCACTCAAACCATTGGAATTTTTGAACTGGGCAAATAACCTTTAAACAACTATTTGTAAAGCTAACAAGAAAGCCAACATCCTGGTTATGAGGACTGAAAATTAGGGGCATTCTTTATCATTAGCATATAGACAACTTAGCTTATTTGCACCTATAGAAATTCCTTCTTTCTACTCCTGGAATTATTTCCCTTCCCTTTTTCATAAACACTCCTTGCCTGCACCTCATAATCATTAGGACTCTATTTGGGTTTCTGCCTGAATCAGTTCTTCCCAAATAGCTATTCTTTGATGGCAAATAAAGATTTGTTGCCTTTCACTTTGGCTTTTTATTTTTAAGGTTATCACAGTAAAAAAAAAAAAAAAAAAAAAAGGAATAAGATTTATTTCAGTAGTTCCCCTCCAGAAATACTTCTCCCATATGTATATTTTCTCTCAAGGCTGCCCACCCCAAATCTCTATCCACCATCATTTCTTGCAATGTGGTCTTAGTTGAGATTACCCCAGTGTGGTAATCATAGCTATCCTGTCAACAGACGGCCCCGAGTAGACACAGATGACACATGACAAATTTGGAAGAACACAGGGAGAGAGGGAATTTAATTGCATTTCCACATATCGAAATGTATTTGCATGTCTTTGGACAAGAATAATTTGTTTTGCTACCGGTTGTCTACAATCTATACACTTACAAAAGAGCTGCTAGACAATGGAAGTCACAGATACCCCATAGAATCAGATAACCCAGGAGTGTTTGGAATTTCTGCCTATTTTCCTATTGCAGGCACCTAGTTGTCATTTTGCTCCATTTTAATGTCTTTCATATTTCCCCTACATTCTGTAGTTGAACTTTCTTATTTCACAGATAAAGAAAAGAAGGCCTAGATGAAAATAGCAGTCATAATATATTTGTCTTTAAGAAGGACAATCATGTGTGAGGTTCAGGACACTTGCTTCTCATGTCCTCCTTTCATCTCTATGTTCCTTTATTCCACAGGGACTGTGCCTCCTCCCACTGATCTGTGGCTTTTCCTTTCCTGGTATCATCAACTAGCTAGCTTCCTTCTTATGCTGGGTCCAGGTGACAGTCTAGTTTGCCCAGTGACTTCACGTAGTTGACCTCAGTCACTGCCATTTTATTGGCCAAATTCTGAATTAAGGAAGACCCTTATGTTGTTTCTGCACTGTGTGTACAAATTGCTGTCTGCAGATAAACCTGAGGTTTGTGATCAGAAGGAAAGAATTGTTTTGTTGCTGTTATTGTTGTTGTTTTTGTTCAACCATTTCATATATGTAGAGGATACAAATAAATCCTCCCTTTCAGATCATGGCAATTATAACCTGTCCCTTCAGCATAACCACTGCAATCTATAGTTAGGGGAATATGTGGTAGTCAAAGGGAAAGAAAACCTTATTTTTAATCCCACAAGCCCAAAGTAGGTTAACACTAAGTCTCTTCACACCTTGCCAGTTTCTCACTTTCTGTTTTTCCTTAAAAGAACTAAGCAGACTGCAAACCAGCAGGGGATTTCCTCATGAGTTAGCAGGGCTGCTGTGTCTTACTAACTAACCTGACTGTCAGTCCCCCTTTCCCTACTTTAAAATCCTCTACATCTTATAATATTCTGCCAGGGGCAACAACCTTCACAGAGTGGCCTGTAGAGTACAGAGGTTTTTGTGTGTGTGTGTGTGTGTGTGTGTGTTTAATTAATACTTTATTGATTTTTTACAGGGAGAAAGGGAGAGGAATAGAGAGCTAGAAACATCGATGATGAGAGAAACATCGACCAGCTGCCTCCTGCTGGGGATGTGCCCACAACCAATGTACATGCCCTTGACCGGAATCAAACCCGGGACCTTTCAGTCCACAGACCAACGCTCTATCCACTGAGCCAAACCGGTTTCGGCAGAATACAGAGGTTTTGACATATATTGCAATACAGAAAAAATATGCTTTGGATCAAGAATAGTAGGAACATGAAATAAGCCAAATGCCATGACAGGAAATCAGATAGCAAGCCTTGTCAGTTTGCAAGTACACTGGGACCAGATGAAGGGAGAGTTGGCTAGGACCTCCCAGCATTTGCTTCGATAGAGCAAGGTCCAGCTGCATCCAGGTTTATGAAATACTAGAGGCCCAGTACACAAAATTCTTGCACTCGGTGTGTGTGTGGGGGGGGGGGGTCCCTCAACCCAGTCTGCGCCCTCTTGCAGCCTGGGAGCCCTTGGATATCCTTAGCGCTACCATGTAGGCAGGAGAGGCTCCCACACCACCGCTGCACTCACCAACCATAAGTTTGGCTCCTGGCTGAGAGGCGCTCCCCCTGTGGGAGCGCACTGACCACCAGGGAGCAGCTCCTGCACTGAGCATCTTCCCTGGTGGTCAGTGCATGTCATAGCAGCCGGTCGTTCTGCTGTTTGGTCTATTTGCATATTAGCCTTTTATTTTATAGGATGGCTGCAATCACCACAGGATGTTCAACAGTAGCAAGGAGCCAGAACGATCAAATCCACAGGAGAAGGTATCTTGGTCTATTTCCATTTGCATTGCTGCTAGAAATAGTGTGGCCTGGACTTTCTTGGTCCACTTAAGGAAAAGGATTTGTGACCCTATTGTTCTCCCTTCCGCCTAATTGATAAATGAAAGGGCAAAGGTGGAAGGCATACTCCCTGTTGGCAAAGTTCTGAGACTAGACAGGCTGGACTGAGTAGGAGACACGTGAGATGGGCATTTCCCTGTGTGGATGGGGAAATCTCAAACAAAGAAAGCTGTCATAATGAGCCTATCCTCAATATAGTAAAATTTGTAACAGGGTGCCACCTGCTGGTCAATGGTAAATTTCTGTTTTCAAGTTAAAGGTGTAATAAAAGCAAAGTCACAGAGTGAGTCAAAGTCTAAATTGGCGCTGTCCAGTACATCTGTAGTGCAAGCCACATGTTTGAGAATGGTATAAAACTAGGGACAGTGATGGGCATGTCTGAGGCCACCTATGTCTTGGGACAGGTGGTAGCAATGGAAACCGGCAGAGGTCGTAAGAGGCATTTCCTGAGTATAAATGGTGAAAGATTATTCTGTATTTTGACACTAGATGCATGCAGCTAAACTGTTCCTCTAAGGATCTGTTGGATGATCCAGAGGCTCCAGGGCACTGAGCCTTGTTCTAGGTGCCCAGCTCTGAGTTCAGGAATGTTTTGGACCAGGCTGGATTTACCTGACATCGGAGAGGGTGATGAATGAAGACTGTTCACGCTGTGGGTACTTGAATGGTGCCCGAGAGTACTGTTGCATATTGTTTAACCCCAGATTTGATGAGGATCACTGGCCCAGCTTATGTCCTGGCCGACATAGACACGCAGAGGGCTGGGCCTAGGAAGAAAAGTTGAGCTTCCTAAAAGCCTAATGTGACCCAATTGTACTGAGCTGTTTCCATCTACAACTCACCTCACCACTAGCACACACACCCCTGTGGTGAGATTTTTTCTGTACTGAAATTAGCATTATACTCCAACCCAAAAAAAAAATGCTGCTGATCATTATGCTGTTTTCTGACCCTGCTCATTTCCTTCTGGTTCCCCTAGGCATGTAACACCTGTTTGATTTACCCAGTGGGATAATTGGGCTTGGCTCTCCTTCAATTGGAGCCAACTAAGACATTCATCAATACCAGCTGACGTGCAGTCCGTGAGAAAATGAGGCTCCTAGGAAATTCCCATGTGCCTTGGGCAGACCAGCCTCCTCTCTGTTGGAATATATACTTTCAAAGAACTTCTTAACTATCATCGATAATGCAGGGACATAATTTAAAACAGTTGCTTAACTTCACCTCTTAATTTGCAATGGCCCAGAAGTCCTAAACACAAAAAGAACGTGAAACAATTCACAATTGGATTTACAGGTACAGACCTGCCTGATAAACTGGGATTTCCCAAAGAAGGCTGGACTGGAATGAGAGACAGCAGGTTCTGGAAAGAAAAATCACCGAAAGAGAGAACGCCTTTTTAATTACCTGGCATATCCACAATCGTAGCTGGAAAACCATTAGAACTAATAACCAGTTCATCAAGGTTGTAGGAATGGGGTGTGCAGGTGGGTAGATGGGGAGAGATTAACCAAATAATTTATTTGCATTTATGCATAATCCATGGACATTGACAATAGTATGGTGAAGTCCCCGGATGGGGGACAGGTGTGGGGTGGAGCAGGTCAATGGATGAAAAAGGAGGACATCTGTAATACTTTCAACAATAATGATAAATTTTTAAAAACCAACTATATTACTAGTAGAGGCCCTATGCACAAAATGTGTGCAAGAATAGGCCTTTGCTGCTCTGGCGGCTGCCTCAGCCCTTGCAGCTCTGACTTTGTCCCGAAGGTTGTCCAAAAGGACGTCCGGACGGTCGTTCCACTGTTCAGCCATTTGGTCAATTTGCATATTACACTTTTTTTTTTTTTTTAAATAAATTTTTATTGTTCATATTATTACAAGTGTTCCTTTCCCCCCCCCTTCCCACCCCACCCTCTGCCCTTTCCCCACTCCCCATTGTCCTCATCCATAGGTGCACAGTTTATGTTCAGTCTCTTCCCACATTCCCCTCTTCCCTTTTCCCCAAGAATCATCAGTTCACTCCCCTTCCATACCTCTGATTCTATTATATTCAACAGTTAATATTGTTCATCAGATTTTTTTTTTTAATTTCCTTGGTTTTTAGATTCATTTGTTGATAGTTACGTATTTGTTGTTCATAATTTTTATCTTTATTTACTTTCTCTTCTGAAAGAACCCCCTTCAGCAATTCATATAATTCTGGTTTGGTGGTGATGAACTCCTTTAGCTTTTTTTTATTAGTGAAGCTCTTTATCTGACCTTCGATTCTGAGTGATAGCTTTGCTGGGTAGAGTATTTTTGGCTGAAGGTTCTTGCTATTCATCACCTTGAATATTTCTTGCCATTCCCGTCTGGCCTGCATGGTTTCTGTTGAGAAATCAGCTGACAGTCGTATAGGTGCTCCTTTATAGGTAACCACCTGCTTAGCTCTTGCTGCTTTTAATATTCTCTCTTTGTCCTTTGCTCTTGGAATCTTAATTATGATTTGTCTTGGTGTGGTCCTCTTTGGATTCCTCTTATTTGGAGTTCTGTGTGCTTCCTGGACTTGTAAGTCCAATTCTTTCCCCAGGTGGGGGAAGTTTTCTGTCACTATTTCTTTCAGTATGTTTTCGATATCTTGCTCTCTCTCATCTTCTGGGACCCCCATGATTCTGATGTTGGATCGTTTGAAGTTGTCCCAGAGGTTTCTTACATTATCTTCAATTTTCTGGATTCTCTTGCCTTCTAGCTTCTGCAGAGGAGTGTCTTCTGGCTCTTTATGTTCCAAATCTTTGACTTGATTCTTGCGATCTTCTATTCTGTTTTTAGGACTCTGTAGAATATTTTTTATTTCAGACAATGTATTCTTTATTTCTTGTTGATCCCTTAGCATTTCTTGTTGATCCCTTTTCATATCCTCATAGGTCTCATTTATTTTATCGGCCTTTTCTAGGAGTCTCTTGAAAAACCCTATAAGTGTGGTTTTGAACTCTATATCCAGTCGCTTTTTGTCCTCCATTTCTTTCGTTTGTGATCTATTTGGTTTAGGCATTTTCGCAGGCAGCTTTCCTGATGGGGGCGGAGTTTCAGGGTGGAGCCTACAGCCTTGGCTTCCGTCAGCCCCGCCCTATGCGACTCCTGAGACTCAGGGTCCTTCAGTACTTGTTGCAAGCGCCTCTGAGAGAAAGGTGCCCTCGATTTTCGCCTGCTACCAAACAGTGTAAGCTCTCCCGCAATGGGCCCGAAACTGGGGTTCAGTTCAGTTGGAAGTGGAGTTGGAGGTGGCGTTCAGAGCAGTCTGGAGCCTGTCTCCTTCCCGCCAGGGCAGTCCTACGGCACAGCCGGCCGGCCCTTCTCTGCGCGCTGTGTGCGCGCCTCTGGGACCTCCTTTCGCTGCTTCCCCGAGTACCGCCTTACAGCCCAGCTCCCTCTGGATGAGCCTGGGTCCCCGGGGTCTGGCCTAGAACGGGGGTTCAGAGCAGTTGGGGGCCCAGCACAGTCCGAGTGTTTATCTCCTTCCCGCTAGGGAACGCCAGCCAGGCACTCGGCCTCCCTCCTCTCCGGCTCCGTCCTCTCCACGCGCGCGCCGCGTGTCTCCGTACCTTGGGCTTTTACAGCTCCTCCGCGCTTCCTTCTGGTTTTCTCCTTGCTTCTCGTTGTAGAATTTCCAGTCAGTTGACTTTCCTGTAGTTCTGGGTAATGTCCATTTTATATTTTAGTTGTATTTTATTGAAATTGTTGCGTGCGGCTGCGGCTAGGTGCCTACCCGAGCAGCCATCTTGGATTCTCCCCGAATCTGCATATTACACTTTTATTATTATAGATATGTTTGCAATGAACAGTCTGAAAGACATCTATGACATGCTACAACATGGATGAACCTTGAAGATGTTATGCTAAGTGAAAAACAGCCAATCACATAAGGTACACATTTTATGATGATTCTCTTTATATAAGATATCCAGAATAAACAGATCCTCAAATGGTCACTTTGAGACAGAAAGCAGATTAGTGATTGCCAGGGGCTGGGGGTTAGGAGGAATGGGAAATGATTGCTAATGGGTACAGGGTTTCTATTAGGTGTGATGAAAATGTTCTGGAGTTAGTGGTGATGGTTACATAATTTTGTGAATATACTAAAACTCACCAAATTGTACACTTTAAATGGGTGAATTGTATGGTACATTAATTATATCCCAATATAGCTATTTTTTTAAAAAAAGAAGGGAGGATGAACAAAGAAACTGGTGAACATGAGAATATATCTAAAACACATCAACAACAACAGCTAAATTAAGGGATTTAACAGCATGGTAAAATTATAATAACAATCATTAGGATCGTGTGCTCCCAAAGACATAAATGGAATAATTTTAATTTCAAAAAGATGAAGAACTGCAATTGGCTTAAACATCCTATATAATAAAAGCCTAATATGCTAAGTGTCTGGGTGACCAGTAGGCTATTCAAAGAATCAAAGCATAATATGCTAATGATATTCTAAGGCCACTTAAACGCTCTCTATGATGTGCACGGACCACCAGGGGGCAGACAGTTAACTGGCTGACCAGTTGCTATGATGTGTACTAGCCACCAGGGGGCAGACGCAGCAACCAGTAGATTAGCTTGCTGCTGGGGTCCTGCTGATCAGAACTGAGCAAGACAAGCCAGACACACCCTGGAGCCCTCCCAAGCTCCCTTCCCTGCTAGCCAACCTCCCACACCCCTCCCCACCCCGATCAAGCACCTGTGGGTCCCTGGGCCTGGCCTACACCCTCTCACAATCCAGGACCCCTTGGAGGATATCAGAGAGCCGCTTTAGGCCTAATCCCACAGGCTAGGCCGAGGTACCCTATTGGTGCACAAATTCGTGCATCAGGCCTCTAGTTGAATATATAAAAAGCCATGAATTCAGATAATTTTTCAGAAAGGAAATAATCCTGCAGGTTTCTGGAACATCAAACTCATTCCTCTGAAAATTGATAATCATAGGGAAGGAACTAAGCATTCATCCTGCCTTTCTGGTGTAAACTGAATTTCAGTGTACCCAAATATCTCTGTGGAAAAGGGAAAGATCTTCAGTACAGAAGAATTCTGCCTCGGGCTGGGAGTAAGGTAAAGGTGAGTGGGTGCCTAAAGTATAAAATGTAAGAAGGCACTCAGCCCTGATTCCAGTTAACAAATGCAAAGGTGTCCAAATTAGAAAATGTAAGAGTTAAAAGACTTATAAGAAATACAAGAGACATAACAATTGAAATGATAACAGAAATTACAAAAAAAAAAATTCATACAATAGAGGAAATTTGAGTATGGCTTGGTAATTGCATATTAAAAGAAATATTTTTAATTTTGTTAGATGTCATCATGGCATTGTGGTTAAGCAAGAAAATATTTGGATTTTTCTTCTTGAGTTGCATACTGAAGTGTTTAGAGATAAATTACATGATGTCTGGGATTTGCTTTAAAACACTTCAACAGCAAAACATAACAAGGAGAAAAGGATAAATGAAAGAAGTACTAGTAGATGGTAAAATGAAACAAGAGAGTGGACACATGGAGTTTGTTATGCTTTTTACTTTTGAGTATTTTGGAAAGTTTCATAATTAAATTCACCCTCAAAAATATGGGTACAATATTATTCTAAAGAAACTCTTTTAGCCAAAACCGGTTTGGCTCAGTGGATAGAGCGTCAGCCTGCAGTCTGAAAGGTCCCAGGTTTGATTCCAGTCAAGGGCATGTACCTTGGTTACAGGCACATCCCCAATAGGGGGTGTGTAGGAGACAGCTGATCAATATTTCTCTCTCATTGATGTTTCTAACTGTCTATCCCTCTACCTTCTTCTCTGTTAAAAATCAATAATATATATATATATATATATATATATATATATATATATATATATATATATAAAGAAACTTGTTTAACTGTGCTCATGTTCAAGAATCAGCTCTGCAGCCATGTTTATAAAATGAAAATTGGAAATGACTTTATTGTTTTTGCCAGTAACTTTCCAGTGGTGGGCAGGCAACTAATTCCACAATGAGAACTGAGGGGAAATTTTGGTGAGATGCTTCTAAGAAAGATTCACCACATTTCACTGATTTTAAAACACAATCTTTCTTTCATCTCCGAAATCGGCAAGGCTTCTCACAACCCATAGCATTTCACAATCACTGTCAGATGGTCGTGGTGGTGGTGTACTTGTCATTCCCTCTATATTTTCGAACTTCATCTAAAAACCTGCCTTTGGGACATCTTCTGGTAAGATCTAGAAAGTGCCAGAATGAAAACCTGCAGAATGGGTTTCTTGTGACAACAGCGGCACACCATGTAAAGCGATACTGCACTACTGCCAGTGGGCCTGAAGTCGTAAATAATATAGGCATTAATTATCTCCCTGATGAGAAATCTGTAGGCCTGGGGTTCCATTGTTGGATCAGTGACTTAACAATGTCAGGTTGCGGTTTGACACCCCTGGAATTCTTTTTGCCTTCCCTTGGTGGGCCCACGCTCTGAGCATCATGCCCTCGCCTGACCATATCCGGAGCAGGAAGGGGACGGGGGACACAGGTGATGTCTTTGTGACAACATGGACAGACCTTGAGGGTACTATGCTAAGTGAAATATGTCAGGCAGAGAAAGACATACTATATGGTCTCACTTACATGTGGAATCTTTAAAAAAATAATTTTTTAAAAAGAGCTCATAAATACAGAGAACAGGTTAGTGGTTGCCAGAAGTAGGGGTGGGAGATGAGGGAGCAAAGTTGGGTGAAGGAGACCAAAAGGTATAAACTTTCAGTTAATAAATAAGTCATGGGATGTGATGTACAGCATGGTGACTATAGTTAATAATACTCTATTGCGTATTTGAAAGTTGCTAAGAGAAAAAGTTGCTAAAAGTTCTCATTTTAAGCCCTAGCCATTTTGGTTCAGTGGATAGAGTGCTGGCCTACCCATTGAAGGATCACGGGGTTCACTTCTGATCAAGGGCACATGCCTGTGGGAGGAAACCAATCAATGTTTCTCTCTCTCTCCCCCTCCCTTCCACTCTCTCTAAAAATCAATGGGGCGGGGGGATCCCTGTATGAGGATTAACAACAACAGAAAACATTCTCCTATTAAAACGTTTTCTAGCCTAGCTGGCATGGTTCAGTGATTGAGTATCAATCTATGAACCAGAAAGTCACGGTTCAATTCCTGGTCAGGGAATATGCCCAAGTTGGGAGCTCAATCTCCAGTGTGGGGCATGCAGGAGGCAGCTGATGAATGATTCTCATCATTGATGTGTCTCTCCCTCTCCCTTCCTCTCTGAAATCAGTAAAAATATATTTTAAAAAAATTTTTTCTCATTACAAGAAAAAAAATATTTACAACTATGTATGGTGACAGATGTTAACTGGACTTATTGTAGTGATCATTTTGCAGTAAATACAAATATCAAAGCATTATGTACTCCTGGAACTATAATGTTGTATGTCAATTACACCTCAATTAAAAAATTGAGATAAAATATTAAAAAAAAAAAAAAAAGAATAGCCTAAGAAGACATGACAAATAAATGTAATGTGGTAGGTATCCCATTCCTGGAACAGAAAAGGAAAAAATGGCAAGGCCTAAAAAAAAGTGTTGGATTTAGTTAATAGTAATGTACCAATCAAAGTGTTTTCTTGGGTGTGATGGATGTACCATAGTAACTTAATAATTAAGATGTCCACCACAGGGCACTCTAGGTGAGGCGTTATACAGGAATTCTGTGTGCCATCTTTGCAACTTTTCTGTAAGCCTAAAACGTTTCTAAAATCAAATGTTTTGTTCACACGGAAACCCCAATAAGTGCTTTTTTTACAGAAGACGTGGGACATCCATGAGCATGTAAGGTCAAGTGCAGGGTTCAATGCTTATTAGCACATAAAAGTCAGGTACGGTTAATGGTGATTTTTATGTAAAACGAAGGACAAGAGCTCTGACCCTTACGTGTTTTAACCAGGATGAGCCAAAGGAAGCCAGTCGCGCGCAGACCCCGTCCAGCCTCCCCCGCCGCGCTCCGAGGCGCGCATGCGTGCGCGCGCACAGACGCCGCCGGAGGCGGGGCGCCGGCGCGGGGCGGGGCCACCGCGGTTCCCACGCCGCCCCCGCCCCCGGAAGTAGCGTGTGGCCGGGACTCCGCCTGGCGGAGGCCGTACATGGCAGGATGCAGTGTAGCCGCCGGGGCGGAGATGCCGCTGCTGTTGCTAGACGACGCGAACTAGCAGCCTTCGTCACTTCCTCAGCCCGCGGTCTGCCCTCCCGTCCAGGCCGGAACTCGGGCGCCCAGAGCCGAGGTGGGCACCGAGTCGCCCTCCTCAGAGTTCCAGGATTGGCGGCCGGCGGGCAGCTGGAGCCGAGGCCACGCCACCTGCAGGGAAGACCCCGAGCCGCGGCGGCGGGAAGATGGCTGCAGACAAGCCTGCAGGTGAGGCGCCCGCGCCCCGCGCGCTGAGACGGCGGGACACGCAGGGGGTGGGGGGGGAGAGGAGAAAGGGGGGTGCAGACTTTGCGCGCTGAGGCCACGGGGCCCCCGAGTGGGGAAGAGGGGGTGAGAACTCAAGGGCGACTTCAATAGGGGCGTGCATTTCTCTCCCCGCTCCCCTCCCTCCGCCCTCGCTCACGTCAGTCTTTGGGCTCCAGGTCCAATAGTTTTTTTCGCCCAAGTGCAGCTTGAAGTCACTACTGACTGCCTTTGCGCCCCACTCTACCCCCCGCTCCTCCAGAATACCTCTGGCTAAAAAAAGCACACATCTGTATAGCTGTTTCATATACTTTTCGACTTCCCAGTGTGGAGGCAGAGCAGAGAACATGCGTCCCGGAACACACAGCTGCCTCAGTGACCCCCTGGCTCAGCTAAGACTCACCTGGGCGTTCTTTTGGCCGCATCAGCCTGCCTCTGGCCCTGGGTAATTAACTGTGTATAAGGCTCTTACCTAAGTACACTTGAAATTATAGTGTGCCACTCTGGCCTGTGCTAACATCTTGCATTTAGAACCTAGTTTTTTGTCATTACTTTAATCTCCATTTTGTTGAATTACTGCCCCATTCCTAGAGTCTTCTCCATTAGGGAGTATAAAATTCTTCCCTGCCTACCTCTGAGACGGTATGGCGGCCTATGTTTCCAGTAAGAACTTAATGACCTCTGTGGCATCCAGGTTTTGTTGGATGGAACTTAAGTGAGAGGAGTTAGAAGTGGTCAGCACTTAGACTTCACCTTGAAATTAAGTTTGAAAGGAAAAGAAAATCTCAATGTGCTGTAAGTTTTAGTAGGTCCTGATCTTAACAACTGACTTGATTTGAAAAAAGTGAGTCCATTCTCAGACTGTTAGAGGATCTCTTCTGTAAGCTACTAAAAAGAATAACAACAGAGAAAAGGTTTAGAAAGGGAGGATAATAGAGTGTACTATCGAGTTTTAAGTACACTGGTCAGGGAAAGCGTCTGATGAGGTGATAGTTGAGCCGACAGCTGAATGAAATGAAGGAGTGAGCCATAGGAAATAGGGATGTGTGGGTGGGGAGAACGTTTCAGACAGGGAATACCATGACCTGTCCAAGGCTGGACCAAGGGGCCCAACCTCTGCCTTCTTGGGACAGTGTCTCTGTTTCCCAGGTTTACCATACCTAATAACCCATACCATACCACTTCCTGGAATGACCGTGTTAGGCCTAAAGCTCATCTAGTTTTCAAGTCCAATCTCAGTCATAAAGCATTCTTCTCCTTGTTCATTCATTCTTTCATGAGTGCCAGGTGCTGCCTTAGATATTGAAGAAGTGCATATGGCATACTCCCTGCTTTTGAGGAGAACCTGTTATTTAGTCTGCTAAAGACAGACCAGTTATAATGGCACTCCCGTCTGTGAAGAGCTATGTAATATGTACTAGAGGCCCAGTGCACGAAATCTGTGAGGGGAGGGGTAATCCCCTCAGCCCAGCCTGCACACTCTCCAATCTGGGATCCCTCTCACAGCCCGGGACCACTGGCTCCTAACTGCTCACCTGTCTGCCTGTGTGATCACCCTTAACTGCCCCCCCTGCTGGTTTGGTGGCCCCCAACTGCCCCACTCTGCCAGCCTGGTCGCCCCTAACTGCCACCCCCCTCCCACTGGCCTGGTTGCCCCCAACTGCCCCTCCAACCCCGGGCCACCTGCCTGGTCACCCCCAACTACTTCCCCCCACTCCCCATGTCCCCCGCCGACCTGGTCGCCACACACAGCCTGCTTATTCAGTCATTTGATCGTCCCTTACTAACCCCCCTGCCAGCCTTGTCACCCCACGCAGCCTGTGTTCGGTTGTCCATCCGGTTGTTTTGGTCATGATGGCCCTTGGCTTTTTATATATAATATGTATAGTTGAAGAATAAGTTCCTGCCCTAGTCGGTTTGGCTCAGTGGATAGAGTGTTGGCCAGTGGACTGAAGGGTCCCAGGTTCAATTCCAGTCAAGGGCACATGCCTGGGTTGTGGGCTAGGTCCCTGGGAGGGGGAGTGTGCTGGAGGCAGCTGATCAATGACTCTCAATGATGTTTCTATCTCTCCCTCTCCCTTTCTCTCTGAAAGCAATAAAAATATATATATATATTTTTTTAAAAGGGATACATTTCTAAATGATTACGGGGTTGTTGCTTTGATTGGTTTAAGTCTGTAAACCATGATGTAGGAAACTTCCTACCTTCATAATGAGGTTGGATTTATATTAAGTAAATGAGTGTTTAGTGTGGCTCGCTTGAATATCTCTGTATCTCCTCTCCATCCCCGTTTCAGCTTCTGAGATTCTCGCCTTTATCTCTTTATGTGATCTGTTTCACATTAAGAAACCTCTTGACTGATGTTTGTTTCTTCCTATCTAGTCTGTTCTTCTCACTGCCATCTTTTCATTAAAATTTTTTGTTGTTGTTGTAGTCAATCCTCAACATTTCTTTTCAGAGAGAGTGGAAGGGAGTAGAGGGAGGCAGAGAGAAAGAGAAAAACTTCAATGTGAGAGAGATACATCGTTGCCTCCTGCATGTACCCTGTCTGGGAGCAAGGAGCAAACCCAAAACCAATTGCATGCCCTTGACTGGGAATCAAACCCAAGACCCTTCCATACTGGAGCCGCTGCTCTAACCACTGAACAACACCGGCCAGGGCTGCCTTTTCATTTTATTTCTAAAACACTAATTGGATTATACCACTTCTCTACCTATAAACTTTCTAAGACAGTACCATTTTTGTGTGCATCAAAACCTCACTAGTAATGTCATTTGTAAGTCTCTTCACAAACTATTTTTAGTGGATGTTTTTATATCGACAAAGCTAGCTCTTCACATCTGAAATTACTCTCTTGGAAAGCCTTGTGTTCTTCTGAGCTGAGTGGTATCGCCCTGCTTTCTCTCTCTGTCTGGTGAACACGCTCGTCATTCAGAAATCCAGTTGATACGCTCTTCATCTCTGGTAAGAAAAGAAGCCCATAGGATCTAGAGAGATTTAAGAAGCTAAGTGACCAGATGACACTGGCTATGGTATAGGGTAGATTCCAAGGCTGGCCAGAGACTATCCGAGACCAGTTAACATGATGTTATTCAGTTAATGCTCACCAGTGGCCTGCAAAGTCTTTGTTCTCATGGAGCTTATAAGGTAGTAAGAAAGACATATACATATACATTTAAACAAAGTAAGTAATTACGGCTTTAAGTTGTGGTAAATATTGTGAAGAAAAGAAAAATGAGTAAGAGGATGGCGGATCCCTGAGAGCAAGACTGTACTTTGAATAGATTGGTTAGAGCAGGAAGGGCTCCCTTAGAGATCACATTTGAACAGAGACCCTGAAGATGAAGAGCCAGCCAGAAGGGGAAAGAATGATCCAGGGGGAGGGAGGAACAAATGGGGAATTGTGTTCAAAGAACCCTGGAGAAGAGAGGTTTGTCTGTGTTAGCTGTGCTCGCTCACCAGCACCTAAAGCAGTGGCTGTCTCCAGTTGGTCAAGACTCACCCCCTGGGAACAAATTTACCTGTCGTTCTAGGTTGAGCGGCCTCTCAGTGACTGATCAGCCAGCAGTCTCACACCCTGTGTTATATTTCAGCCAAATTGTAATGGGAGGCATGTCCGAGGATAGATGGGGCGTCAACCAAAACCAGAGATTGAGGGCAGTGGAAGGTTTGTGTCCCTATATAATATGTAAAGGCGGTATACAACCAATATCATTTTTAATTTTTTTTTTTTTTTTTTTTTTTTTTAATTTGAGAGATAGAGAGAAACAACTATGGATTGTCTCCTATCCACCCCCTACTGGGGATTGGGCTTGCAACCTCGATGGGATCAATGGTCATGTGCTTTGACTGGGAATCGAACCATGACCTACTAGTTTACAGGTCGACGCTCAACCACTGAGCGACACCAGCAAAGGCTAAAACCAATGTCATTTTTAACTTTTGGTAGGAGAATGTGGCTGGAGTTAGAAAACAAAATCCTAGATTAGAATTTATCTGAGAATTTGGACTATGAGGATGGCAGTAGTCGGCTTAATGGGGAAAGTTGATGATGACATGAACAAGGGAAAGACAGGACCGGGTGAATAATACGAAGCCAGGAGATGAATACTTAAAGGGGGTTTTTGAAATTGTGAGCCAGACTGACTAAAAATAAAAATAAAACTTTAAGCCAAAGGTATTTTTTTTATTTTATTTTACTTAAAACACCCAAAACTTTTTATTAGTAAGTGTATAAGGTAAAAAAAAAGTATGAAGTCCAGCCCTAGCCAGTTTGGCTCAGTGGACAGAGCGTCAGTCAGCCTGTGGACTGAAGGGTCCCAGGTCCAATTCTGGTCAAGGGCATATGCCTGGGTTGTGGGCTACATCCCCAGGATGGCATGCAGGGGGCAGCTGATCAATGATTCTCTCTCATCCTTGATGTTCCTATCTCTTTTTCCCCTCTCTCTTCCTCTCTGAAATCGATAATATATATATATTATATATATATTTACCTCTCTCTCTCTCTCTCTCTCTATATATATATATATATATATATATATAGAGAGAGAGAGAGAGAGAGAGAGAGAGAAATATAGAGGAATATTTCCTCTATCTCCACATAACCAATTTGACAATATGAGTTTGTGTGTTCTTCCAGACTTTTTCTGTGCCTACCCAAGTTCATACTGACTTGGAAAAAAAAAATCCCTGATAGAGTCACACAACTTTAGAGTTAGATGTTCTCTTTTCCTTGAAAAATGCAGTAAGCATTTAGTATAGGTTAGAATTTTCTTTTGTTTTTTTAACTGAGATATAATTGATAGGTTAGTTTCAGGTGTACAACGTAATGATTTGATGTTTGTACATACTGCAAAATGATCACCACAGTATGTCTAGTTAACATTTGTCACCATACATACTTACAAAAATCTGTGCTCATTTGGTATTTTTTAACTTTTTATTACAAAATCCAGAATATTGAAAAAATAAAATAAATACCCATATAACCACCACCTAGTTCATCAATTGTTACATTTTGCTGTATTTATTTCCTTTATCACTAGCTATAGAGTCATTTCTGAAAAAGTTACAGACATCATGCCACTTCGTCTCTAAATGTTTCACCATGCATTTCATAAAATAAGGACATTTACCTAAATAACCATAATACCATTATACGTCAGAAAATTAATATTTGAATATGTCAGATTATCCCAGTTGAACCAAAATTATTCCATAAAACTTTAAACTGTGCCTTTCAAATTAAGAACTAGTTAAGATTCATATATGGTACGTCTCTTAATTCCTCTTTTTTTTTTCTTCATGACAGTGATTTTAAGAGACTTAAGTTGGTTGCCTTGTAGAACATCCTGCATTCTGGATTTTCTGATTGTTTCTTTCTGGCATCCTTTAGTTCCTTATTGTGTATTTTCTGTAAACTAAAAGTTATTTTAACAGGCTTAATTAGATTTGGGGTTAATATATTTGAAAGATACTCTGTAAGTGAAGCTATATACTTTTTATAAAGTACATATTGTCAGTTTGTTCACTATTAAATGCTAAATTTGATAAATTTGTTAAAATGGTGACAGGAACATCTATTTGCAATTAGAAGAAATCTATGGGATATACACAAAAACATTGTGTTATATATCTGAAAGTAATATAATGTTTGTATGTCAATCTCAATTTTTTTTAAAAAGAGCCCTGACAGCTGTATCTAAGTGGTTAGAGCATCGGTCTTGGGATTGAAAACTAGAGGAAATCTTTTTTCTGTGCATAAAACTAATATGAAAGTAAAAATATCCATTGGCAGTGGTTGTGTTCTGCTTTGCCTGTCTTCCCTAAGGCATGCTGCCATATTCTTGATTCTTGATATTCTGTTTATATCTGCAGTGCTGGGCAGGGTGCTGAAGTCTATAGCACTACTGGTCACGTGTTATTTCTCCGAGTTGTATAGAAATCAACATTATAAGTCGGCTGTACTTGTTCAAGTGATAGACAACCACAAGTGAGGCGGGTGAGCCTTAGCTAGATGGTGACTTTGGTGAACCTGAATTATTTTTGTTTAAAATGTCTTTTCTTACCCTAACTGGTTTGGCTCAGTGGATAGAGCATTGGCCTTCAGACTGAAAGGTCTCAGGTTTGATTCCAGTCCAGGGCATGTACCTTGGATGCGGGCGCATCCTTAGTAGGAAGTGTGCAGGAGGCAGCTGATCGATGTTTCTAACTCTCTATCTCTGTCTCTTCCTCTCTGTAAAAATAAAATAAAATGTCTTTCTTATTTAAAATTTTCCTTCACAGAGGCATCAACACTAGTTTGTGAGTGTGGCAGATCTCCTTCGGCCTCAGCAATCCCTTTTTTCTTTGGAACAAAATTTTTTCCTTGAACGTCAATGGAGTTAAAATTTGAAACGTGTAGCCAGCTTGTATGGAAGATCTTCCTCCAATCATATTTGAATTAGCATTCTTTTAATGGAATGTGTCTATGCTTTCAGTTAACTGACTTTTCAGTTTTGAAAAAGCAGTGTGTTTCTTTTGTACTTAGTTCAAACCTAAAGGCAATTGTTTGGTTCAAAATGAAGCCCTTTGGCTTAAAGAATGTCAAGGTTTGTGTGCCAACGAGCTCGGTACGCCTGGAAGGTCAGCCATGTGCATTAGGCCACAGTAGAAGGAAGGTCAAGCTTATGGATGAACGGTCATATACCGTCTCAATTGGCAACGGAGACTACTTTTGGACAAATAAAGACACATTGTGGGATTATGTGCAGACTCTTACGGGTAAGAAATCAGTTACCAAAAAATGAATATTTTAAGAACATTTTAAAAACGGGTATACAAACAATACCCACTTCTTGCAGAAAACTTGAAAAAGTGGAGAGAGAGAATAAGGAAAATAAAAATAGTCATCCCGTTGAAGTATATCTTAATGTAAAAGAATGTAGGTAAAATGATGGTTGGTTAGTAACATATAAAAGGCTGTTATTGAGCTCAGTCCTTGAAATGTCTGTAGAAATGAGAATTTCGGAGTCTATTGTCAGCCTTCGAGTCTAGCTTATTTATTTATTTGTCTTAAAGTTGGCTTCTCTTCTTTCCTGGAAAGTTTTCTGGAGACTTGTACAGCTCCTAGAGGATAATGATAGCAGCAGCACTGGCCACCTAGGCCAGTCTGCCTTTGATGGAAAGTAGGTAGAAGCTTAAATTCCTCCATGCCTTGGTGAGTTGTGTGTATTTCCCTCTGCCCTGTGTTCTCACATCACTCTTTGACAGTTGAGCCCAGAAGTCCCATTAAAGAATGTCATCTAGTCCAGAGAGGATGCAAGTATTTTAGAAGAAGCTATGGAGATAACTTGATGGCAGATCAAGAATTTTTGTCATTTGTCTTAAATTTAGTTTACTTTCTAATGATGAGGAAAGATGTATTTTTAAAACAGTTTAGGTTTCCAAACTTTTTTTTAAGTATTTGTGTTGGTTGTTATAATTTGACTAGTGTCCTGGTGCACGGATTTGTACACATTGAAAGGAAATTAATTATAGAAGAAATATTTTAATATCGCCATTCACCCTTTCTCTATAACAGAAGTGTTAACCAAACTCACGATCAAAAATAATATATCGAAACACGTGTGTGTGATTGGTGCTAGTGAGAGCTTTATATGTATTGCACATGTGTGAGTCAACTTCGCCTTTTATACACACACACACACACACACACACACACACACACACACTAGAGGCCCGGTGCACGAAATTCATGCACGGGGGTGGGGGGTGTCCCTCAGCCCAGCCTGCACCCTCTCCAATCTGGGGCCCTGGAGGGATGTCCAACTGCCCGTTTAGGCCCAATCCCACCAAACAGGCAATTGGACATCCCTCTCACAATCCAGGACTGCTGGCTCCCAACTGCTCCCCTGCCTGCCTTCCTGATTGCCCCTAACCACTTCTGCCTGTCAGCCTGATCACTCCTTAACCACTCTGCTGCCAGCCTGATTGATGCCTAACTGCTCCCCTGCCAGCCTGTCTGCCCCTAACTACCCTCCCTTTCAGGCCTGGTCATCCCTAACTGCATTCTCCTGCAGGCCTGGTCACCTCTAACTGCCCTCCCCTGCAGGCCCAGTCGCCACCAACTTCCCTCCCCTGCCGGTCTGGTCACCCCTAACTGCCCTCCCCTGCTTGCCTGATCACCCACAACTGCCCTCCCCTGCAGGCCTGGTCCCTCTCACGCCCTCCCCTGCTGGCCATCTTGTAGTGGCCATTTTGTGTCCACATGGGGGCAGGATCTTTGTCCACATGGGGCAGCCGTTTTGTGTGTTGGAGTGATGGTCAAGCTGCATATTACTCTTATTAGATAGGAGATAGATAGGTAGGTAGGTAGGTAGGTAGGTAAATAGATAGATAGATAGATAGATAGATAGATAGATAGATATAAACTTGCTTAATTAGACCTGCTTTCTGATTTAGCTAAACTTTTTCCAGCCCAGTGAAGCACCCCAACTTCTCTTTCAGGTAATTGTCAGCAACACAGCAGTAAATATCAACACAGAACAGATTATTATTGTAGATCATGCAGGGAGAAAAAAGGGTAAAATATTTAACTGTAGCAGTGTTTGACTATATTCTGTGCAGTGAGAAAACCTGAAGTAATTTTCAAGTTCCACCATTTCTTCTTTTCAGTCGGGTCAAGTTTCTAAATTTTCTAAATCTCCATTGTCTTGCTAATGAAAAGAAAATAGAATTCTACTGAGTCTCCTATCTACCTACTCCAGGACTTCTGTGAGGATCAAATAAGATGAGGCATGGGAAAGTGCTCCACAGATATTTGGTTGAACTGTAAAATGTTTGCACCTGGCTATAAAGCAAGTTGGGTTCCTCGGCTAAAGAAACTCCAAGGAGGCTAGTTGCTACATGATGTCATTTCCTGGTGCTCACAGTGACCATTTCCAGGCTGGGCTTGGCTTTGGGCCACATTTTGCGCCATGGGGTCTTGGTAGCTTTGGCAGCAATTTGTTGGGGTGTCTCGCTGGGGGGTGGGGGGGTGGCAGGGCCTCTGTCCCACTTGGGGGAAGCCGAGTGTTGGTTTGTGGGCTCCAGGTCCGTGGTGCCATTTATTTTTAAATGTCCAGTGTGTGCATTGAGTGCTCCCTGGTGGTCAATGTGCATCATAGCTACTGGTCAGAGGGAAGGACAGACACTTAGCCTTTTCGATAGATTGTTAGATAGATAGATAATAAATATACACGGAGTTGAGAGTTCTGCTTCACTCTAAACTCATACTTTGCTTTCTGGGGTCCTGAAATTCTGTGTCCCATTTTTCACATTTTAAAGTAATTGGTTCTTACTGTTCCTGTGCACCTGAAAGTTTTGTAAAACAGATGTACAGTAGTCTTACAGTCAAGCATGTTGGCTTTCTAAAGGAAAAGCTGTTTTAACACTGTCCTTATTCTAAACTGGTAAACTTTCTCCATTAAACTACTAGTTCTTCTTCCTCCCTATTAGGACTCAATTCTTTTTTACAGATTTAATTTTTTATTGAATTTATTGGGGTGACATTGGTTAATAAAATTATACAGGTATACAGTTCTAAATACATCATCTGTATATTGTATTGTACATTTACCAACTCAAATAAAGACTCCTTCTATCACCACTTATCCCCCTTTTACTTTCTTCTGTTTATCTGTATGCTAATGGTGAAACGAAATGCAAATTTATCTATTAACTTTAAGTAACAGAAGTATCACTTTTTTTCTTTTTATTATTATTATTGACTAGAGAAAGAGAGGAAGAGAAAGAGAGAAACACTAATTTGGGCACTTATTTATACACTCATTGATTGATTCTTGTATGTGCCCCGACCAGGGATTGAACCCATACCCTTCGCGTATCAGGACGATGTTCTAACCAGTTGAGCTACCCAGTCAGTTTTTTTAAATAATAAATTGTGGAGCAGCAGTGGATAGAGCATCAGCCTGCAGACTGAAAGGTCCAGGTTCAATTCTGGTCAAGGGCATGTGCCTTGGTTGCAGGCACATCCCCAGTGAGGGATGTGCAAGAGGTAGCTGATCGATGATTCTCTCATCAATGTTTCTAGCTCTCTATCCCTCTCTCTTTCTCTCTGTAAAAAATCAATAAGATATATTTTTTTAAGAATTGTGGAGCAGACATCATTAATCTTGAATGTATATGGACACTTAACTCATGTTAAGGAAGCTTTTCAAATGTGTTAGTCATGACTTTTGGATTTCAAGTGTATGAAAGAATTCTTTGCCTAGAAATTAACCTCTGAGTTATCAATGTAGATTTCTCGATGTTAAATGTTATTATTATATTCCAACTGAATTATGAATTTCTTGAAGGCATTGTACATCCTATATAATAAAAGCCTAATATGCAAATTGTCTGTTTGACCAGGGGCTGGGCCAGCCAGCCAACTATAGGAAGGAAGACCCTGGCCATCAGTGGCCCAGCAGCGGCGGCAGGCAGCCAGGGGAAGAAAGGCCACAGCCAACAGCCAATAGGGATCCTACCTGTGCACAAATTTTGTGCCCTGGGCCTCTAGTGTATTTATAATCTCCTTGGGTCTCTAGGACCTGCTTTTGGTATATTGCTAGAGGAATAGAACTAATATCTTTAAAAGAGCACAACAGCCTTGACCAATTGGCTCAGTGGATAGAGCATTGGCCCATGGTTTGAAGGGGCCTGGGTTCGATTCTGGTCAGGAGTATGTACCTTGGTTGCAGCTTGATCCCCAGTGGGGGTTGTGCAGGAGGCAGCTGATCAATGTTTCTCTCATTGATGTTTCTAATTCTCTATCCCTCTCCCTTCCTTTCTGTAAAAATCAATAAAAAGTATTTTTTTAAAAAATAAAATAAAAGAGCAAACATTCTAAGCCCTAATGTCCTGTTGGGCAGAGCTGTTATCCTATATAACAAAACCCTAATATGCAAGTAGACTGAATAGCAAAACAACCAGTAGCTATGACGCTCACTGACCACCAGAGGGCAGGCGCTCAACACAGGCACTGCCCCCTGGTGGTCAGTGTGTTCCCACAGGGGGAGTGCTGCTCAGCCAGAAGCCGGGCTCATGGCTGGTGAGCGCAGCAGCAGTAAGAGGAGCCTCTCCCGTCTCCACAGCAGCGCTAAGGACCACTTGGGGGATGTCTGACTTTCAGGCAGTGGGCGTACGCTGGCAGTCAGACATCCCCCAAGGAGTCCTGGACTTCAAGAGGGCACAGGCTGGACTGAGCGACCCAAACCCAGTGCACGAATGTCAAGTACCAGGCTTCTAGTCCTTACGTAAATAATGGTGGGCTTTCATTGAATTTGGCCATGGCTAAAGGAAACTTTTTCTTCAATAAACTTTTAGAGGAGTGGCTTCTTACTCAACACTAATTAGTATTGTGGTTGAGAGAGCTCGTAACTTTGGCAACTTCATTAGGAAGACTATTAAGAAGAAAACTGGGGTCACATCACTGCAAAACTGTTATTTCTAAAGAAGTGTAAAACTGTATTTGCAGATCAGGGAGCCGAGAAGCATGAAGGGACAGGTCAGTCCTCTGGGATCACTGATCAAGAGAAGGAGCTGTCCACCAGTGCTTTCCAAGCTTTCACGGTAAGAAATGTTTCCCTAACCAGCTCCATTTTAGGATCTCTCAAGTATGAATCGTGTCACATTGAATTTTTAATTTTAAAAAAAATATATTTTATTGATTTTTCACAGAGAGGAAGGGAGAAGGATAGAGAGTTAGAAACATCGATGAGAGAGAGAGACATCAATCAGCTGCCTCCTGCACACCTCCTACTGGGGATGTGCCCGCAACCAAGGTACATGCCCCTGACCGGAATAGAACCTGGGACCTTTCAGTCCGCAGACTGACGCTCTACCCACTGAGCCAAACCGGTTTCGGCTGAATTTTTAAATTTATACATTGTGTGTGTGTGTGTGTGTGTGTGTGTGTGTGTGTGTGTGTATGTGTATGTGCACGCGCTAATTAAAGAGTTAAGTTTAGAGAGTAGGTTTAGTTTTAAAATAAAAGCATTTTAGAGTTTAACTATGGTAAAAGGAACAGGAATAATTTGAGCCATTCTCAAGTTTTGTGCTTTCATAAATACATTTTAACTCTCACATTATTGTTTTTAAGTCTTTTAAATTTATACTTGTAAGTATGTGGGTCAGCCTTTTCATTTCAGTAGTCTCTTCAATTTTTTTCTTGAATGTGCCTTAAAATGGAACTCCAAAAGTTTGTCAAAACACTAACATTTTTAAACAATATGAAGAAGAAAAAAAATCTTACATTTGATTATCAAGTTGCATACATGTAAGCAGAAGAACTTTAGACTTCAGTATTCAGAGGAATTAAAATGTGGAGTAATCGCATTACCTTTCTTGGCTAGCTTTGGCTATTATACCCTGCTAGCAATATGTACCAATACATGCTAATATATATGTTATACTAGAGGCCTGTCATGCATCGGTGGGGGTCCCTCAGCCTGGCCTGCAGGGATTGGGCTGAAACCAGCTCTATGACATCCCTCAAGGGGTCCTGGATTACGAGAGGGCAATTCTCAGGTGACACACCCCAGAATTGAGCTCTCTCATCTCTGGTTCCAGGTGTGTCAGCCAAGTCACTGTAGCTTGGCAGCTCCTGCATTGAGCATCTGCCCCCTGTGGTCATTGCACGTCATAGCTACCAGTCGGACAGTCGCGCGCGCCTGTGTGTGTGTGTTTATAATATGTATAGCTATAGTTTATATATATATATGTATATGTCTTATAGAAATGCTGCACGTTTATCAGTGTTAGAGTTTGATTCTTAGGAAATATGCAGCCACCATTCTTTTTTTTTTCAATTTTACTGATATATGATTGACATATCACAGTTTGTGGGGTTTTTTTGTTTTTTTTTTATCAATCCTCACCCAAGGCTATGTTTCCATTGATTTTTAGGGAGAGTGGAAGAGAGAGGAATAGATAGAGAGAAGCATCAATGTGAGAGAAACACATCAATTGGTTGCCTCCTGCACAAGTCCCAGACAGGGCCCGGCCGAGGAGGAGCCTGCAACCAAGCCTGCCCTTGACCAGAATCAAATCCGGGACACTTTGGTCTGCAGACTGATGCTCTATCTACTGATCCAAACAGTTTCTTAATTGACATAAACATTGTTTTATCTAATGATTTTAACTAGTATATTTTGGGGAATTATATCTTTTTAAAGAGTTTTAAAATAAAGATGAGTGGAATATATTTGGAAAAGATCATATAGGTCTTAAAGCTGGTATGTAATTTTGTGAATGTATGTTTTCATTTTTGTTTTAGGCTGGAAATTACGATGCCTGTCTTCAACACCTTGCCTGCCTACAAGATATAAACAAAGATGATTATAAAATAATTTTAAATACAGCAGTAGCTGAGTTTTTTAAAAGTAACCAAACAACAACAGATAGTTTGAGACAAACACTTAACCAGCTGAAGAATCAGGTAATGTACACAAATGAATTTAGCTATGATGCTCTCTACATTTTAGGATAAAAATAGTTAAGGAAAATTAATGTGACTTATTGTCTGATATTCATAGCACAATTTCTAACATATCTGAAACATTCATTGGTATTAATTTTACTTGTATGAAATTATTATTCCAAGAAATGAAAGTTACACAATATGATTTTGTTTTCTATTGGGTTTTCTTACTTGAATAAAATAGATTAATATACCAAATTTGAATGTGCTTTGGGTAGACAGAGTCTAGCTTGAAAATGCAAAGTGGTGTAATTTTTTTCTTTTGGTAACAGATATTGACATTAGGGTTTTAATAAAGCCCTTGGAAATCTGTTTTCACTACCATATGTGACAAAGTGTGTTTTGTTCATTGTTTCAAAAAAAAATTTATCCTTTTTATTGAGGGAACAAAACCTGAACATCATAGGAAAATCAGAAAATATACTTACTAACTTTATGGCCTTGGGTAAGATCATTAAGCTTTTTGTGCTGGTTTCCTTATTTATAAGATAGAAATGGCAATATTATCTATGCTCTCGAGGTACGGTGAGGATTAAATGAGGTCTTCTCTGTAAAAAAGGTTCCATGTAGCAGGCCTGGCACGTAGTTAAGTAGTTAGCTATTGTTTGTTCATTTTAAAATTTTACTTCTGTTTTTACAAAATGGAACCAAGTTTCTGTGTACATACTGCATACATGCTCCTGGGAAAGGCCATTTTGAGTTTGGCCCACTCCCCAGGAGTCTACAAGGTGGAAATCCAACCCAGTAACCATGCTGGCAGTTCAACATTAGAGATATATCTCCGCAGGGGCAAGGAGTAGAATCACCTTGCCTTGTGCTAGGTACTAAATAAGTCCCATCAAAACAGTTTACCATACAGAATTTTATTATGAATGAAATACTTTTTAGTGTGAGAGTAATTGATATCTAGAGATCCTGTTGAAAATGTGGAAACATTCAAAAGTAAAAAGCATTGGCCTCTGTTTCTGATTATTCATTCATGTAGATTTTTTTTCACTTTTGTGCTTTATTTTCTTACTGTTGTTAGAGCATAATCCCTGTGGGTTGTTTTATAGGTCCACTCAGCTGTTGAAGAAATGGATGGATTAGATGATGTTGAAAACAGCATGTTGTACTACAATCAAGCAGTCATTCTTTATCATTTGCGGCAGTATACAGAAGCCATATCAGTTGGTGAAAAACTTTATCAGTTTATAGAACCTTTTGGTATGTTATCTTTCAAGTCGGTAATTTCCATATCTTCTCATACTTGCAAAGGTCTCTGGTGTTTGCACCCAGATAACCTAAATCGGAGAATTGCATGTCAGTGACAAAGAAAAAAAGCTGTATCCGGTTTTCTTAATGGTTGGAAAAGATAAACATTCTATCACTTTCAGATGAATCCAGGTTTTCTTTTAGCACTCTCCCAACCCAATTTTTTTTTTTTTTTTTTTTTTATATATTTTTTAAGATGACTGTTAGAATTGCTGTTTCTAATATGAAAGAATTGCTTGTTTGAGGGGGTTTCCTTTGGTTGTGGACCTGACCCTTTCTTACCTAAGTGGTGCATTAAGGAAGATGTGTTTTGTAATGTCAGGGGACTTGGGAGTCATTTATTTTGTCCACTGCCTAACTGAAGTAGAGTAGATAGTAGAGAACTGTGTTAGCTTTTTTGTTATCTTAACTAGCTTGCAATTACTGGCCTCGAGAGAGTAGGAACAAAGGTAAGGGCGAAGGGAAAAAGAGGGAGCAGATAAAGCAGCAAAGCTGGACCCAGGAAATGGTTGTTAGAGAGGGCTATTGGTGTCCACCCACAAGCACATTTCCATTGTGATTCACATTTTTGTCTTTTTTTTTCTCCATGGTTACTTTCTATTAAATTCAAAACACCCCTGCAGATTCCTGCTTTATAAACACCTGATTGCTGATGTGGTCCCCTCAGAACACGTGGTTGAGTGTGATGGCTCCCCCGTGATGCTTCGAGGAGAGTTTCAGAGCCCCCTTTGGCTGACAGCTGGTTGAACAGCTGTTGACTGTGGCTCAGGGGAGCATTTTCAAGGAGCTTCTCGTCTCTCCCCCAATCCTGAGGGTGTAGTGGCTGGACAGACTGCCCCCGAGAGGCCTCAGTGGTGAAGCATTATGTAACGGGTGACCAGTCCTTTTTTCCTGAAAAGCTAGAAGTCAGGATTATACTTCAAGGATGGCATGGGTCTGGTTTTGCCTCCCCCCCCCATCCCCCACCCCAATGCTGGTTTTTAGAATTTACAGAACCGTTCTTAAAATCCCATTAATCTGCTAGTGTTGAGGAGAATTTATTTTATTTTATTATTTTTTAATATATTTTATTGATTTTTTTTTTTTGCCCCCCTCCCTCCCTCCCACACATCCCCTCCCTCCCCAGAGTTTTGTGTCCATTGGTTGTACTTATATGCATGTATAAAAGTCCTTCGGTTGATCTATTATCTCCCCCAGATCTTCCTCCCCTCTCCGCTGTAATTTGACAGTCTACTTGTTGATATACTGTCTCTATATCTATCTTTTGGTTCATCAGTTTATAATGTTCTTTATTATCCACAAATGAGTGAGGTCATGTGGTGTTTCTCTTTCATTGATTGGCTTATTTCACTCAGCATGATGTTCTCCAATTCCATCCAGGTTGCTGCAAATGATGAGAATTCCTTCTTTTTTATGGCAGCATAGTATTCCATTGTGTAGATGTACCATAGTTTTTGGATCCAATCATCTACTGACGGACACTTAGGCTGTTTCCAAATTCTGGCTATTGTAGATTGTGCTGCTATAAAGAGAATTTAGCAACCAATTAGTACTCAAATGTATTTTTCTTCTTTGAAAATTATTATTTTTTTTTAATTTCACTACTTGGATTCCTCAGTTAACATCTATTTATTGAGCATATACTATGGGTCAGACACGGGGACCTAAAGATTGATGCAGTGAATGAAAGAGAAAATGTCTTTACCCTTACTAAGCTTCCATTTTAATGGGAGAGAGCGCTGCACAAGACATATATTGTGAGACAGCTAAATGCTATGAAGAAAAGCTAAAATTGGATACAGAATAGAGCTTGCCTGGGGATATTGTTTTTCGAGATGAACAGCTGGAATGCCACTGTGACTGGGGCTAGGTGGGGAAAATGGTAGGAAATGAACTCAGAAGTAGCCAGGGACAGAACAGGTAAATTATTGTAACCTAGGTCGGGACTTCTGTTTAAGTTGGAGGGAAGCCCTTGGAGATGCCACCTTTGCATATTAGCTGCACTGATTTTAGTTTTATTTTTTTATTTTTTATTTTTAAGTATATTTTATTGATTTTGTACAGAGAGGAAGGGAGAGAGATAGAAAGCTAGAAACATCGATGAGAGAGTCATCGATCAGCTGCCTCTTGCACACCCCCCTACTGGGGATATGCCCTCAACCAAGGTACATGTCCTTGACCGGAATCGAACCCGGGACCCTTCAGTCCCCAAGCCGACGCTCTATCCATTGAGCCAAACCGGTCTCGGCTGATTTTAGTTTTAAATGGAAACCACTCTGGCTACTGTAGAAGAGCAAGAAGGGAATCAGGAAGACTTGCTAGGAGGCCTTTAAAGACTTCTGAAATTTTCTGTTCTTGATTATAGCAGCCTTCTTTTCACCCTTATTTTTCCTCTTCTCTTTGAAAGGAAAGGAAATAGTGTTATATCATGCTTCCTTCCTTGGGTTCTTCCTTTGATGTTCTTGTCTTTATATCTTCCTCTTGGCTGTTGCAATTTTCTGATATACTCTAATCCACACCTTGGTTCTTTTGTGTCTGGAATCAAATTGTTCCTTTTTCCCATCTCTGTACCTTGAAAGGAGATACATTTTCCAGAGTCAGAGATCTTTTTAGAGTTAGAAGGAACTTCAGGAGATCACCTGGTCCCCTGGCCCACCCCTGTCTTCAGGCAGATAAAGTGTTCTCCCCATTCTGCAGGTCAGCCAGCTGAGTCTAAAAATTAGTTCAATGATGTGTAAAGGCCACATAACTCATAAGTAGCCAAGCAGTAACTGGAATTGAGATACCCTTCCACATAAAGTAAAAGCCTCATTTCATTTGCTGGTGTTTGGTAGGTATTTTGCCAAAGGATGTTCAGTCACTAGACTTCCTGAAATGAGAGGTGGGGGGAAATGCCAATTGGAATGAAACAAGGGGCCATGAGATGCCTAATGGAACACCATTGTTGGCATTGCAAGTTGTTTCCATCATGGCACTAGGCCAGTGGTCGGCAAACTCATTAGTCAACAGCGCCAAATATCAACAGGACAACGATTCATGTGGCTCTCGAGCCGCAGTTTGCTGACCACGGATCTAGGTGATGAAATTCATTTAAGACTTAGGCTTTGCTCTTTAGAGCATGGAGGGTTGGGAGGTCTGAGATGTTTGCTTCACTTTGGATTGTAATTTTTCTTTTTGTTTTATTTTCCTGCCCCTCTCCCCCAGAAGAAAAATTTGCCCAAGCAGTATGTTTTCTACTTGTAGACCTGTATATATTAACTTACCAAGCTGAGAAAGCTTTGCATCTTCTTGCTGTCCTAGAAAAGATGATTTCACAGGGTAACAATAACAAAAACGGAAAGAACGAGGTGAGTGTCCTAAAGTGATCAGACTAAAATTTAAATAATGAACATCTATAATTATTATTTTAATAGTTTTACTGAAATATTATTTCACTGTATAGCATGATGACTAGTTAATACCACTGTATTTCATATATGAAAGTTGCTCAGAGAGTAGGTCTTAAACATGTATGTATAAGAGTTCAGTTAAATAATCCTAGCATTATTCATAAACTGTAGTAAACTATTTCCATTTGCAATACTTGCTTTTTTGTTTTGTTTTGTGTTTTTTTTTAATATATTTTATTGATTTTGTACAGAGAGGAGGGAGAGAGATAGAGAGTTAGAAACATCGATGAGAGAGATTCATCAATCAGCTGCCTCTTGCACACCCCCTACTGGGGATATGCCCGCAACCAAGGTACATGCCCTTGACCGGAATCGAACCCGGGACCCTTCAGTCCCCAAGCCGACGCTCTATCCATTGAGCCAAACCGGTCCCGGCTCCATTTGCAATACTTGTAATAGTTGATGAAAAATAATTCAGTTCAGGAGATGCTTCTGTGCTCTGCTTGGTACTAAGGTGACAATAATGAAAACCATGCAATTCTTGATTTTCAAGGAACTCAAATCTGTGGGAGAAAAATATTGAGCAAATCTGCTCAGGGACTGGGAGGATAGAGGTTGGGGAGTGTTTCAGAGAAGTTTGGATATTTGATGTGGGTCTTTGAAGATGTAATAGTTTGACAAATCAGAAAAGGAAGGATGAAGCCAGATAACCATTCAGGCAGAAAGAAAAAACAGCACAAAAGGTGTGAGAAGGTGTGTTGGAGGAGTTCTAGTCATCTGAAATGGGAAGTAGTTAGTGCCTGAGAAATGTAATGGAGATCAGCAGCAGGGGACATTGGCCACTCGAATATGGGTCATACTGTGAAGGATTCTGAATACTTAACTAGGAATTTAAGGTAAAAGGTTGACAGAGAATGTTTTTGTTTTGTTTTTTTAATATATTTTATTGATTTTTTACAGAGAGGAGGAGAGAGGGATAGAGAGCTAGAAACATCAACCAGCTGCCTCTTGCACACCCCCTACCGGGGATGTGCTCGTAACCAATGTACATGCCCTTGACCGGAATCGAACCTGGGACCTTTCAGTCCGCAGACCGACGCTCTACCACTGAGCCAAACCGGTTTCGGATTTTTTTAAGAAGGGAATTATGTGATCGTGTCTGGGTTGTAGAAAGCTAACCTGAGTTTTGCCCAAGTAAGACCTATGTGTTTTAAACCTAGTCTACCATTGTGCTCCACAGTGAGCTTCTCGGAGGTAGTTTCATGTCACTCACTTCACAGTAGTAAACCTCAGTCTGGGGGACTGGGACCTGGAGTTCTGAAATTTGAAACATTCTCTAGGTGATTGAGAGTTGCTCACTTGGAATCTGTGGTCAGAAATATTTCATTTTGATTAACTTTGTTCATCACCCTCTAGACTGGTAATAGCACCAACAAAGACGGTTCTAACCATAAAGGTGAAAGTGGAGCTCTAATAGAAGCTGCAAAATCAAAGATACATCAGGTAAAGTAACCTAAGAGAGGTTATACATCATATGTATTTACTTGTGGTTATGAATAATGAAGAATGTGATGGGCCATTGAAAGCAGTAAATCATTTAAGACATGTATGTTTATTTATCTTTGAGGTATTGTAGTTTAGAAGCCATTTAATACTTCTAAGTATACTTTGCTTAAGATGATAATGCCATATCATTTCTTTTATTTACTCTATAGAAAATTGAGAGGAAAAATGGTCTGGGAGTGTATTAGATGATGAGATCACATTCATTTAAAAATTCATTGTTAATTAGCCATGTGCAGATAAGATTCAGTAGGATTTTTGTTTGGAACTTAAGTATAAATTTTATTCTACTGTATTTCTAGTTTTTTAGAGTGTATTCCATGAATACAGTAAAAATAGATTATTTTAAGATAATTTTTAACTTGCTTTTGCTGGCATACCCATGTTGTAAACAGATTGGGTTTCATTTCCTTAACGAGAAAGCAGAACTGCCTCACTATGTAAATGTACCATAGTTCTTACATGCTAGCATTTTTCCTCTGACAGTATAAAGTAAGAGCTTATATCCAAATGAAGTCTCTGAAAGCGTGCAAAAGGGAGATCAAGTCCGTCATGAACACAGCTGGAAATGTAAGTTTCTTCTTGACTTTTTTTTTTTTAAATATATGTTATTGATTTTTTACAGAGAGGAAGGGAGAGGGATAGAGAGTCAGAAACATCGATGAGAGAGAAACATCAATCAGCTGCCTCCTGCATACCTCCTACTGGGGATGTGCCTGCAACCTAAGGTACATGCTCTTGACTAGAATCTTACCCTGGACCCTTCCGTCCACAGGTCAATGCTCTATCCACTGAGCCAAACTGGTTAGAGCTTGACTTTTTTTTTTTTTTTCAATTTGTATCTCTTATGTCCTAAAATTTTCTTATTTGTACTATTTGTTATTTGTCCATTTTAAATAATTTCTTAGTCTGATAGTGAACTATGAAGTGGTGATCGTACTGTGTCTACCACGATTTAATGCAATATGTTTCTGACTTAAAATTATCACAAGCATTTCTCCTTGGTATGTAGCCTTCAAACCACCATTTTCTTTTTTAAATATATTTTATTGATTTTTTACAGAGAGGAAGGGAGAGAGGTAGAGAGCTAGAAACATCAATGAGAGAGAAACATCGACCAGCTGCCTCTTGCACACCCCCTACCGGGGATGTGCCCGCAACCAATGTACATGCCCTTAACCGGAATCGAACCTGGGACCTTTCAACCTGCAGACCAACGCTCTATCCACTGAGCCAAACCAGTTTCGGCCAAACCACCATTTTTAAAAAAAATCTTTTTATTGATTTCAGAGAAGAAGAGAGGGAGAGATGGAAACATCAATGATAAGAGAGACTCATTGATTGGTTGCCTCCTGCATGTCCCACATTGGGGATCAAGCTCACAACCCAGGCATGTGCCCTTGAACAGAATCGAACCTGGAACCCTTCAGTCCCTAGTTTGACGCTATATCCATTGAGCCAAACCGGCTAGGGCCAAACCACCATTTTAAATAGCTAACCAGTATTCTGTGAGTTGTTTATCATAATTTACATAAACACCCATTGTTATTAGATATTAGGATTTTTTTAGATTATACTGAAAACTTTAACTCAAGATTAACACTCAAGTTGTACAGCAAACCTGCCCCTTCCAAATGATCTTTGGCCTGACAATGCCTTCAGTGTGACCAGTGCTAGTATTTGAGAGATAATTACTCCTTCCTACCTCCCCCTTCATCCCCGCCCCCCACTGAGAAATATTTTTTAAGATGGTAGTGGGAAGGACAGAAGTGAAAAATCTTGAGGCTTTTAGGATATTAATTAAAAGTATAAAATCATGCCTGGCCAGAGTCTCTCAGTGGTTGAGCATCAACCTATGAACCAAGAGATTATGGTTCAATTCCCAGTCAGGGCACATGCCAAGGTTACAGGCTCAGTCCCCAGTAGGCGACATACAGGAGGCGGCCAATCAATTATTCTCTCACCACTATGTTTCTATCTCTTCCTCCTTCTCCCTTCCTCTCTGAAATCAATTTAAAAAAAAATTTTTTTAAGTATTAAATCATGACAAGATATGGTTTGTAGTAGGAATAGTTCAGGAAAATTGACCTTAGAAAATCCCAAGCAGGATTCACATTAGCCAGTGGGTCAGTACTCAAGTGATTTTTGAGAACAATTATAGCCTAGACCTAAGAGGAGGGGTAAGGCTTACGTAGCCAGCCAGTCATTTATGAAACTTTTTTTTTTTTTTTGAGATTAAAAAATAAAAGCATGATCCCTGCCTTAAAAGATATCATAGTCATAGGGAAAGGCAAACAGAAAAATAAATGGTTGTAATGCAAGAAATAGTTGTTACCCCTGAGTCCGGGAACACTTAAGGGGGAGAGAGCCTCATTTTGGTGACCATGGCTTAACTGATTCATTTATGCCTTTGAACACAGGCCAGCACATCAGTGTGATTGTGATCTCATTGAACAGTTAAAAACAAATTATAAATAACTGATGTTTTCTTTACAGTCTGCACCCTCTCTGTTTCTTAAAAGCAATTTTGAGTACTTAAGAGGCAATTATCGAAAAGCTGTGAAGCTATTAAATAGTTCAAACATTGCTGAACATCCAGGATTCTTGAAAACAGGTAAAAGAAAATGGTGAAACTTTTATATTTTCTTCCTGGCTCTTCTGCCCTTTGTTGCTTGCATCCCCGTTCCCCCCATCTATCTGTCCTTGTTCCCCCATACCCCCGTATACCCATTTCTAATTCTGCTAAATTTTAATTTTTGATGTTTTTATTGTCATGGCTTCCCCTCGGGGGCCCATTAGCACCCAATCACTGAAATGATCTCTCAGACTAAGCAGATAATATGCTTTGAGAAAATTTGCTTAGGATTGTCTTGGCACAGATTTCAGAATTGATATTGGCAATCTCTAAAATGGAGTTGGGAGTAGGGCATGTTGTTGACTAGTCAACAGTTACCATCATTTAATAGGAAATATCCTACCTAATAAAAGGGAAACAAATTGCAAATTGACTATATCTTTGCTATGCCCACAAACCAATCAGGGTGGGTATGCAAATTAACCCAAACCAAGATAGTGGTTAATTTGCATGCCCAGGCCAGAGCAAAGATTGAAGATAGCTTAGAAAGAAGCCAAGCACTGCAAAAGGGAGCCAAGCTGCGGAGAAACTATTGATTCTAAAACTGTTAATTTGCTTCCCATATATAAACTTTTCTTTTGGTGTTCAGATGTTTCCTAAGTTTCAAATGCCTTATAAACAGTTCTATAGGGACTATGTGGAATTGCATATAGAATTAACTCATGTTAGATAAGCCCAATTTTTAAAATATATATATATTTCTTTATTGATTTCAGAGAGGAAGGAAGAGGTAGAGAGAGAGATTGAAACATCAATGATAAGAGAGGATCTTCGATTGGCTGCCTCCTGCATGTCCCCTATTGGGGTTCAAGCCTGCAACCCAGGCATGTGCCCTTGGCCAGAATCAAATCTGGGACCCTCTATCCACTGAGACAAACTGGCTAAGGCAAGCCCAATTCTTGTATGATGTACATCAACAGTAAAATTTGTGGACAGAGAGAATCCAAGATGGCTGCTCGGGTAGGCACCTAGCCGCAGCCACAGGCAACAATTTCAATAAAATACAACTAAAATATAAAATGGACATTACCCAGAACTACAGGAAAGTCAACTGACTGGAAATTCTACAACGAGAAGCAAGGAGAAAACCAGAAGGAAGCGCGGAGGAGCTGTAAAAGCCCAAGGTACGGAGACACACGGCGCGCGGAGAGGACGGAGCCGGAGAGGAGGGAGGCCGAGTGCCTGGCTGGCGTTCCCTAGCGGGAAGGAGATAAACACTCCGACTGTGCTGGGCCCCCAACTGCTCTGAACCCCCGTTCTAGGCCAGACCCTGGGGACCCAGGCTCATCCAGAGTGAGCTGGGCTGTAAGGCGGTACTCGGGGAAGCAGCGAAAGGAGGTCCCAGAGGCGCGCACACAGCGCGCAGAGAAGGGCCGGCCGGCTGTGCCGTAGGACTGCCCTGGCGGGAAGGAGACAGGCTCCAGACTGCTCTGAACGCCACCTCCAACTCCACTTCCAACTGAACTGAACCCCAGTTTCGGGCCCATTGCGGGAGAGCTTACATTGTTTGGTAGCAGGCGAAAATCGAGGGCACCTTTCTCTCAGAGGCGCTTGCAACAAGTACTGAAGGACCCTGAGTCTCAGGAGTCGCATAGGGCGGGGCTGACGGAAGCCAAGGCTGTAGGCTCCACCCTGAAACCCCACCCCATCAGGAAAGCTGCCTGCGAAAATGCCTAAACCAAATAGATCACAAACGAAAGAAATGGAGGACAAAAAGAGACTGGATATAGAGTTCAAAACCACACTTATAGGGTTTTTCAAGAGACTCCTAGAAAAGGCCGATAAAATAAATGAGACCTATGAGGATATGAAAAGGGATCAACAAGAAATGCTAAGGGATCAACAAGAAATAAAGAATACATTGTCTGAAATAAAAAATATTCTACAGAGTCCTAAAAACAGAATAGAAGATCGCAAGAATCAAGTCAAAGATTTGGAACATAAAGAGCCAGAAGACACTCCTCTGCAGAAGCTAGAAGGCAAGAGAATCCAGAAAATTGAAGATAATGTAAGAAACCTCTGGGACAACTTCAAACGATCCAACATCAGAATCATGGGGGTCCCAGAAGATGAGAGAGAGCAAGATATCGAAAACATACTCAAAGAAATAGTGACAGAAAACTTCCCCCACCTGGGGAAAGAATTGGACTTACAAGTCCAGGAAGCACACAGAACTCCAAATAAGAGGAATCCAAAGAGGACCACACCAAGACAAATCATAATTAAGATTCCAAGAGCAAAGGACAAAGAGAGAATATTAAAAGCAGCAAGAGCTAAGCAGGTGGTTACCTATAAAGGAGCACCTATACGATTGTCAGCTGATTTCTCAACAGAAACCATGCAGGCCAGACGGGAATGGCAAGAAATATTCAGGGTGATGAATAGCAAGAACCTACAGCCAAAAATACTCTACCCAGCAAAGCTATCACTCAGAATCGAAGGTCAGATAAAGAGCTTCACTAATAAAAAAAAGCTAAAGGAGTTCATCACCACCAAACCAGAATTATATGAACTGCTGAAGGGGGTTCTTTCAGAAGAGAAAGTAAATAAAGATAAAAATTATGAACAACAAATACATAACTATCAACAAGTGAATCTAAAAACCAAGGAAATTTAAAAAAAAAATCTGATGAACAATATTAACTGTTGAATATAATAGAATCAGAGGTATGGAAGGGGAGTGAACTGATGATTCTTGGGGAAAAGGGGAGAGGGGAATGTGGGAAGAGACTGAACATAAACTGTGCACCTATGGATGAGGACAATGGGGAGTGGGGAAAGGGCAGAGGGTGGGGTGGGAAGGGGGGGAAAGGAACACTTGTAATAATATGAACAATAAAAATTTATTTAAAAAAAAAAAAAAAAAAAGAAAACTCAGGGTAAAAAAAAAAAAAAAAAAAAAATTTGTGGACAAACTTATTTGTGTTTTTCACAGGTGAATGCTTGCGATGTATGTTCTGGAATAATCTTGGTTGCATTCATTTTGCCATGAGCAAGCACAATTTGGGAATTTTCTACTTTAAAAAAGCCCTACAGGAGAATGACAATGTCTGTGCACAGCTCAGTGCAGGCAACACTGACCCAGGTATGCCCTTTTCGGGGGAAACAGTATATATTTTACTGCATGAGGACATCTCCAGTTATCACTGATCCTGCCCAGCAAGTCTGACTGTGGGGGTTTTTAGTAGATATTTGATTAGCAAGGATTTAAGAGTAATTATCAAAGACATTTTAATTCCCCTTTTTTTCATAGATTTAAAATTCAGTATTTTTAATCCCCCCCCCCTTTTTTTTATAGATTTGAAAATCAGTAACCCCATATGGGTAATGTTAACAAACAAAGTAATTTTCTAAGATTTCTTGATTGGGCCAAACTAATGTTATAGCTTCTTTTCAGCGTTTCACATGTGGTACTGTTGGCAGCAACTGGCAATCTTTAAGAAATTACTGAAATTTATTCCTTTAATAATCATATTATATATAATAGATTATTGATTTTAAATGCTTAAAATCAAGCAATCATTTAGCTTTGTATTTTTAAAAATTATTTGATGAAAAATGTATCCAAAAGCATTAATAGTCTTACTGTGGTTTGTGAAACTCTGAATGAGTGAGTGAATGACAGTTATCATAGGTATAGCACATTAACTTTTGTTGCCACAGTAAAATCCTGTAACACTGTAACATTAGCTGAATACTTCTGGTTAATCAAAAGTACATGACAATAATTTAATTAACCAAACTTAAAGTAAAAAGACTGGAATCTTTACAGACTCTAAAATGTGTAAGATTCAAAGGAATGAGAGTGGGTCCTCTCACTTCTTTGCCTTCCTGGAGCATGTGTGGCCTGGGTTGCTTCTCACTTGTTGGCAACACAGACAGCGGAGGTGACTCTGGCCAGTACTTGTGGGATTGGGGCTGGAGATCATCGTTGGTGAGAGCTAGTAAACCTCACATTGGGGTCAGTGGTATTAAACAGGGTAATGTTTAAGTACTTAGTGAAATGAATGTTTTCCTCTAAGTAACTTCTTTTGAATCTAAGGATTGATTCCCACCTAATTTTTATCATTAGGCAAAAAATTTTCAGGAAGACCCATGTGTACATTGCTGACCAACAAGAGATACGAGCTGCTGTATAACTGCGGAATTCAGCTTCTTCACATCGGAAGGCCTCTTGCTGCCTTCGAGTGCCTAATCGAAGCTGTTCAGGTCTATCACGCCAATCCCCGCCTCTGGCTGCGGCTGGCTGAATGCTGCATCGCTGCCAATAAGGGGGTGAGTGCTGCCTGGGTACCTTTTTTGAACCCTTACTCTCCACCCATCTCCTCCTCTCCCCTCCCCCCTCCTCATACCCTCCCCACACACACTGTTACGTGGAAAGCAAAAAATACTTGGGAACCTACAAGACTTCATCCCCTTTTTAACTCTCAGGGAATTTATAGAGTCTTCTCTTCTTTAATAGCTGGACAAAAAAATTTAGGTCAGAAAATCATTTAACATTCTGGTTCTTGGTAAGTATGGCAACAGGTATCAGCACTCACATTAAAGAGTTGAAGCCAACAAGGTCATACCCGTTGGAACAGTTGTCAGCTAGCTGCTGGGCAGGGGCCATGTCATCTGTGGGTGTGGGAATGGTGTGCGCGCCAGGTTGTTAACCTAGTGAGTGTGGAGGGGACTGCATTATACTGCATTCCCGGGGCTTTATTTTTACTAGTGTTTATTTTAAAATATATATTTTTATTGATTTCAGAGAGGGGGAGAGAGGTAGAAACATACATGATGAGAGAGAATCATTGATCAGCTGTCTTCTGCACACTCCACACTCGGGATCGAGCCTGCAACCCGGGCATGTGCCTCTACCGGAGTCAAACCGTGACCTCCTGGTTCATAGGTTGACACTCAACCACTAAACCCCACCAGCTGGGCCCGAGGCTTTATTTTGATTCAGTAATTGGTTCAGAGATCCCAATTACCAGGCTGTTCCCCTCTGATACACATTTGTCCACAGCGTCTAAGAGAAATAGACCAAGTTAACATCGGTGCCCACGCCTAGATTATCTCCATACGGCACTGAGTGGAAGCCTTTGTATCTCAAGTGAGGAGTGTTCAGTGGGAGGGGGGAAGGCAGGTTCTATCAGAATTACCAGATGTCTCTATCACCCCATTTTTTTAACTACCACCCGCTACAGGGGTAATGGGGGGATAAGGACACATATGTAATACCTTAATCAAAGAAGGAAGGAAGGGAGGAAGGAAAGAAGGAGAAAAAAATCTGTGTTTTAGAAGTGTAGCTGCCCCCTTTTCTTCTTCACTGTGTTTCTGTGATTCTCTTTTTTTTTTTTTTACTCTGAGATCAAAGTGTCTGTAATATGCAGCATGGTGCCTCGGGGGTAGAATGTCCTAAATAAATTATTCTAAATGCATGCTGGAGTCATTCTTAAATTGCCTTTCTTCCTTAGAGCTACCTCAAACCTCATATTAATGAAACACAGCATATGCCACAGACTTTCAGCCCCATGTACTCTTTTCTTCAGTACTGAATATAATTCCTGTATCACCACACACTCCACACTGATGCATCTTAAGAACTTTCTTGCCCTAACTGGTTGGGCTCAGTGGATGGAGCATCATCAGCCTGCAGACTGAAGGGTCCCGGGTTCGATTCCAGTCAAGAGCATGTACCTTGGTTGTGGGTGCATCCCCAGTGTGAGGTGTGCAGGAGGCAGTTGATTGATGTTTCTCCCTCATCGATGTTTCTAACTTTATCCCTCTCTCTTCCTCTCTGTAAAAAGTCAATATATGTGTGTGTTTTTTTAAAGAACTTTCTTAAAGTAACTGGAAAGGTAGTGGGTCATTTTTCATATCCTGTTTTACAGTTCCATTAAATTAATTAGAAATTATTTGCATTTTGTAGACTTCTGAACAAGAAACTAAAGGTCTTCCCAGTAAAAAAGGAATTGTACAGTCTATCATTGGCCAAGGCTATCATCGTAAGATCGTTCTGGCCTCACAGTCCATACAGAACACAGTGTATAAGTAAGTATTTGCAAAGAGAAAGTGTATGTGTTTAAACTTATATTTCATAGGAGGAACCACCTTGAAACAAAGTTTTATGACTATTTCACAATAGCTGCAATAGTGAATGTTACCTGACATGTGACTTTGGTTTGTTACATTCCTGGGAGCTCAAATTACTGATGGCCTAAGAAGCCCTGGTCTATAGTCAGTGCCATTATTCAGAATGTCCAGAAGAGGGCATCTCGATGTTTCCTTTTTGTTAGTGTCATTGTTAACTTTTAGGTAATTTTCTCATAGTCCCTGAAGCGAATTCTTTTAGTAGGAGAAAAAAGTACTAATGCATAAAACGTCCAAACCAATATAAATTCATCACATGTAAAAAAAATCTTTAAATATGAATGTCTTTATCTTGTATAAAGATTCCAATTTGGAGTTGTTAATATTTCTAAAGTAATTAAGTTTTATTAAAAAAAAAAAAATACTACTCTGCTCTTTCCCCCCCAAAATAAAATTTGTTCACTACCATTTAAAAGTTTTCCCAAAGTTTTAGAATAGTATCCTGTTTCCCCCAAAATAAGACAGTGTCTAATATTAATTTTTGCTCCCAAAGATGCACTAGGTCTTATTTTCAGGCGATGTCTTATTTTTCCATGAAGAAGAATACGGTACACATTTATTGTTAAATGAAAGTAAAGGAAATTTATTACCTGTATACGGTGCGGTAGTACGGTAATTGTCAACACAAACCAGACAAACTGTGAATCCTACAATATCAAGAATTTACTCATTTATTCAATGACAATCATGTCATCATCTTCTGGATATAATGTCATAATCCAATTCCTGAATTTCCTGGTGAATTTCTTGTGACTCCATTTCTTTCAGAATCAGTGGACCAAATCTCTCATGTTTAGCCTTAGGGAGGCCTTATTTTTGGGGGGATGCCTTATATTTCACTCAGAAGGAAACCTGTAAGTAGGTCTTATTTTCGGGGAAACACGGTATCTAGCACACAATATTTTGGTATTTATTTATTTCAACTATGATGCAGATTTTTTTTTTTTTTAAGGACTTGATATAGCACATCACTTTCCTACACAACTTCAAAATTGTTACTCATTTTCACATTTTATGTTTTCCTAATAAAGCCTATTTAGTTTCAGTTTAGTTTGATATCAAAGCAAATAAAGTTATATAAAATCTCAACAAAATCATAAGACAAAAAAAAATAATGCTGCTCTTGCAAAACCTGATAAAGGAATTTTTTAAAGGTAAAGATCCACCAAAACAAGGATCAAGTATGGAAATCTTCCTTCCCTTGTTCCCAGTTCTGATTATACCTGTATTGGCCCTCATTACAATTTTTCTTATTGATAACTCCTCTAATCCATTAACAGTAATGGGTATAATGTATGTACACTTGCAATCTATATACTTTTTGCACCTGGTATTTACAATTTGAGCTTTTAGCATTCCCTTATAACTGCTCATATTAATATTTCTACCTATCACAGGTCAAGAGTTTTCATTTATACTTATATTGGTTATATTTCTGATACTGGGAAAATACTATTTGTTTTGTTATTTACGTAGCTAATTTGATTTTGTCCTTTTAAGTGATGGACAGTCTTCAGCCATTCCTGTAGCCAGTATGGAGTTTGCAGCCATTTGTCTCAGAAATGCCTTGTTGCTGTTACCCGAAGAACAGCAGGATCTGAAGCAGGAAAATGGATCTAAAAACAATAATCCATTAGGTGGGAACACGGAGAGCAGCGAAAGCAGTGAAACTTGCAGGTATTCTAATCCCGTTGAATCTCCTCGGCAGAATCCCTTCAGGACTTTTTTTTTTTTTTTTTTTTTTTAAATATATTTTATTGATATTTTATAGAGAGGAAGGGAGAACGATAGAGAGCTAGAAACGTCGATGAGAGAGAAACATCGACCAGCTGCCTCTTGCACACCCCCTACCGGGGATGTGCCCAAAACCAACGTACATGCCCTTGACCGGAATCGAACCTGGGACCTTTCAGTCCGCAGACCGACGCTCTATCCACTGAGCCTAACCGGTTTTGGCTGAAGGGGTTATGTTTTACCATAGCTGATAAAAGGTCCATCAGAAGAATGAGAAATGTGTGAAAATCTTGAAGTGGGTTTTTTTGTATGGTGGAGATAATGTTTTAAATTAGAGGTTTTTTAAAAAAGTATTATGTGATGGGGGAAAGAAACTAATAAACAATATATCTTAAATCAATGATACCAAATTATAAGCATATTTCATTGTTTTGCCTCTTTTTGTACTTCCTCACAAAAAAACCCCAAAATTTTACATTTAATTGTTTATTTATTACTTTTTATAATTATGAGTCCTTCTTTATTTTAGCAGTAAAAGTCATGAAGGAGATAAATTCATTCCAGCTCCACCTTCTTCTCCATTAAGAAAACAGGAATTAGAAAACTTAAAGTGAGTATCCAAACAAAATAAATATTGCACTTACTGAAATGAGCACATAGTGTTTAATCTCTCTTATCCTTTTAAGATTATGAATTACATTGATCGAATGTCAGATGTTAAGCTAACCTTTCAGTCTTATGTCAAACACTATTAATCAGAATATGTTTCCCTTTTTGTAAATTATTGCAGTCAGTTTGTTAATATTTTGTTAGGAATATTTGCTTCTATGTTCACAAGGAAGATTGGTTCACACTTTTCTTGTAATGTCTTTGGTCAGGTTTTGGTTTCAGGCTGAACATATAAATGAATTGGGAAGCGCTGCTTTCCTCTTGTTTTCTGAAAGAGTTTATGTTTTTCTCAACTATTTGCTAGAATTCACCAGTGGCACCATCTGGCTTAGGGTTTTCTCTGTGGTGAATTTTTTATAATGAATTCAAATTCTTCAACAGAATGAGTTTTATTCACATTTTCTATTTCTGAGTCGGTTTGGGATAGGTCAGTTCCAGCATGGTGGGGTTTTTAACTAGCAATTGCCTAATGTTTATACTTCTCTATTCCTATTTTTCCCATTTGACTTTATGTGTATCTTATTGTTTGATATTGGTACAAATCTCTGTTTCATTCTTTCTAATGGGTGCATAACATTGCATTATATAGTATCACAATTTATTTAACATTCCTCTATATTTGGCTACTTATAATGTTTCAGTCTTTGCTATTATAAATAGTGCTTCAGTGAATATCATTTTACACAATCTATAGGGGTCTACTTAAAGAAGAAGGTATTTGAAACTATTTTGAAACTTGATTTAATTTCTGCAGATTTATTTGAATGAATACTCATTTTAGGATTCTTAATTTTTGCATGTAACTTAAGAAGTATATTTTCCCATAACGATTGAACAGCTGCAGAACTGTACGAATTAACTTTATATTCTGAAAATGGCATTAAAGAAAAGGGTATGTGCAGGGTGGCACACTTCTCAAAGAGCTTTGTACTTCTCAAGGCATAATTCTTTGCTTTCCATATGTCTTACCTAGCAGGAGGATTGGTGACTTTCAGAGAAAATAAAATTACGTCCCTATTTTTGTGGAAAGGGGAGAAGGATCTCCATAGGGAGTTTCATCGTCATAAAGTGAGACGGCTGTGGGTTCGGTTTATATTAACCTTTCTTTCTTATGGAGCAGATGGGAGAAAGGAAATGGAACAAGATGGAAGGAGCCTTAGGGTAAATTTATAAAAAGGACTGCTATGCAAGACAGTAGTCACGGTAATGTGGAGACAAATGGTGCAGGGAAGGAGTCGTGAAAGATTAGTGTCGTAATTTTTAAGGCCATGAAAGCTCACAGTGCAGTCGGGTTCAATCAAGGGCAGATCTGTGGCAGGAGCCAGCTGTCTTCTGTAGAGGGAAGGAGCACATTGGTTCTGTTAGGATTGTGAATTCTTAGAGGTTTCATCTATTTCTGTCCTGAATTCTTGTATGTGATTGGAAATGTGTGTGACTAGTGAATAGTTTAGTTTTTATGGACTATTATTTTTGACCCCTTGTGTTCTCTAATACCCAAGACACCAATGCAAAACCTCATTTCCTGTTTCCAGCATAACTAATAAGCAGTAAATTATCATGACCGTTCTGATGTCCACTTCTTACGGTATGGGTTCACAACATTTTGAGTATTTTCCTTTTTTTTTCTTTCTTTTGTACATAAAGGAAAATGGCTCCAAAAAATACTCACTCTAACCAGGTTACAAGTATGTTTTCAGAAGGCATATGACTCATGAATTAGTTGAGAGATTCCATATTATAAAATCAAGGTAGGTTTCAGAAAAGTAGTCTTATAATTAAAACAGAAATTTGGCCCCAAACCAGGGAAATGTTTCCAAAATTGAATAGTTTAATTGTGAGGCTCAGATGAACTTAGAGGTACTAATATAATTGATCAAGAAAGGTATTGTATAAATGTGTGTGTGTATGTGTGTATTTACTAATAAAAGGGTAATATGCTAATTAGACCAGACACCTTCCGGACAAAGCCACGGTGGCAGGGGCCAAGGCCTAGGTGGTCAGGGGCAATCAGGCCAGCAGGGGAGGGCAGTTAGGGGGCAGTCAGGCCAGCAGGGGAGCAGTTCGGGGGTGATCAGTCTGGCAGGGGGGTAGTTGGGGACATCAGGCCAGGAGGCAGAAGTGATTAGGGGCAATTGGGCAGGCAGGCAGTTGGGAGCCAGTGGTCCCAGATTGCGAGAGGGGAGTCCAACTGCTGGTTTAGGCCCAATCCCTGTTGGCAGTGGGACATCCCCCAAGGGATCTTGGATTTGAGAGGGTGCAGGCCAGACTGAGGCCCCTCCTCCCCCAACTCTCACCCCTGTGCATGAATTTCGTGCACCGGGCTGCTAGAGTGTGTGTGTGTGTGTGTGTTGACACTGTAAGAATATTGCTTCAGTTCCCGAACAAAGCTCTGCAAAGCCATCAGTTTCATTCAGTTAGGAAAACACATAGACGTATTCTGCAGCCTTGAATTAAATAAATGCTCTGATTTTTAAGTTTTTAAAATAAAAAAGATTATTCTATTTCTAGGTATTTAGACAAGAGAAATGAAAACTTGCCCACACAAGAATTTTATAACAGCTTTACTCATGATATACAAAAACTAGAAAATAACCCAGCTATCCATTCATAAGACAATAGATAATTAAATGTGTGATTTATTCTATCTATTGTAGTACTCTCAGTAATAAAAAAGGAAAGAAATTACTGATGCCCAAGTTAACATGATTTGAATCTCAAATATTTGTGTTTCTTTTTTTATTTGGTATAAGGTACATACTATATAGTTCCATTTATATCATTTATATGATGGACAAAACTATACAAAATAATTTATATTGATAGAAATTAGAACAGTGGTTGAGAAATTGACTGGAAGGAATCATTCTGGGATGACAGAAATGTTCTATATGTTAATATATATGTTATACACACACAAACATATTATATATATATATATATATATATATATATATATATATATATATACCTTCATCAAGCCATATACTTAAAATTGTGTATTTTTTTTAAGAGAAATAAAATTTAATTGCAAAATTGTACTTTTATACAAAGGAAGAACATATTTTTTTCTCAAAGAAATTGATTTAAAAGATCCCTTTTTGGCTGGGACCGGTTTGGCTCAATGGATAGAGCGTCGGCTTGGGGACTGAGGGGTCCCAGGTTCGATTCCGGTCAAGGGCATGTACCTTGGTTGCGGGAATATCCCCAGTAGGGGGTGTGCAAGAGGCAGCTGATCGATGACTCTCTCTCATCGATGTTTCTAACTATCTCTCTCCCTTCCTCTCTGTATAAAATCAATAAAATATATTTAAAAGATCCCTTTTTGAATAAGGTTTGAGAGATGCCAGGATAGCTCTAAAAATTTTTTTGTCCTAAGTCTTTGCACCTCCTTTAAAAATATATATATATATATATATTTATTTACTTTATTGATTATGGTCTCACATAATTGTCCTAAATTGTGTATTTTTAAAATATATTTTTATTTCGGAGAAGAAGGGAGAGGGAGAGGGAGATGGAAACATCAATGATGAGAGAGAATCATTGATTGGTTGCCTTCTGCACGCCCCCTACTGGGGATTGAACCTGCAACCCAGGCATGTGCTCTTGACCACAATCAAACTTGGGACCCTTCAGTCCACAGGCCGATGGTCTATCCATTGAGCCCAACTAGCTAGGGCAAAAATTGTGCATTTTGATGTATATAAATTATACCTCACTTAAAATTTTTTAAGGTTTTTAGAAAATTAATATAATTCTAAATAAATTCTTTCGGGAAATATAATTTAACCAATAAAAAGTCAATTTCCTTTACACATTATTTATGAAGAGCCATGACATGGAAAACTTGGTTTCTTAACAAAAAAAACAAAAAAAAAGAATTCCTCTACTTGTATTTAACATATATTTCTTAGATCCAAGGCTACAGTATTCGGTACAGATCCACTCATCACATGTGGCTACTGACCACATGAAATGTGGCTGTATAAGGTGTGCTGTTCAAATAGGTGATACCCAGATTTCAGAACTTATTACCCCCAAATTATCTCAGTAATTCTAGTAGTGATTATATATTGAAATATTTTAATTACATTGGGTTAATTAAAATATATACAATTAAATTTTGCCTGTTTCTTTCTACTTTTTAAAAATGTGCTGACTAGAAATTTTAAAGTTACACTTATGGCTCCAGTTAATATTTCTACTGACCAGTGCTGCTCTAGGGTTTTTGAGCTGGGTTTGAAGTGTTTGTATTGTTGATATATGGTTTCTACAAATGTGTAATATTCTTGCTATGCCAGTTTTCTCACATGCCACAAGTTTTAGCTGAATATCTCTTTAGAAATATTTTTTATCTTTAAAAGGCCTAATGTCCAAATGAATCTAGAACGTAGAAGCTTGCTCAGGATTGATATTTGGGCCATATGTTTTGATTTAATTATTAATGCTGCCACATGCATTTGGAGACAATAATTTTCTTATGCACTGATTGATTATATTACAAGGGTGTACTTTTAAGGTTTTCTTTCTTTTTCTTTTTTTTTTCTTTTTAATTAAAGCATATTAGCATAACCAGTGGACACCGACGCTGGGGTGGTGGGGGCTTGTCCTGGAAGTGACTGGGAAGGGGTTGATGGGGGGGAAAGGAGGCATATGTAATACTTTTAACAATAAAAAAAATATATATTAAGTTAATTAAATCAATTTATTTTTATTGATTTCAGAGAGGAAGGGAGAAGGGAGAAAGAGATAAAAACATCAATAATGAGAGAGAAACATCCATCAGCTGCCTCCTGCACACCCCCACTGGGGATGTGCCCGCAACCAACGCACATGCCCCTGACCAGAATCGAACCTGGGACCCTTCATTCTGCAGGCCGATGCTCTATCCACTGAGCTAAACCGGTTTCGGCAATATGTGGGCTTTTATGACTGACTGACTTCTTCATTTAGGATAAGGTTTTCGAGGTTCAACTAACTTGTAGCTTGTATCATATTTAAAACGGAGACAAAACAGAAGGTCCTGAAAAGCAGAAGCCCACATCTTTTGTTGCCTCCACAAAGACAAGAGCAATTGCTCACCACCTGCGGCCAGTGTTTACGAGGTATTCACGGAAGGCCACTGCCTCAGTGTTTCCCATCGACTTCTCAGGCACCCGGGGCCACGCCTGTCCTGTGGGCAGGTCACCCTGCTGACCAAGCCCATCCTTCCTGGGTGTCAGGGGAGCCACCGCGAGTGCCCTGTCCACATGTATAATGTCTGTGACTTGATGCGTTTTATTTGCAGCCTGGCGTGGACTGGGTTCTCCAATATACCAGATTTGGTTAAAACGAAAAACTTTTTCAGCTTCTTTGTACTGGGCTTCTATTTGTTTTTAATTTGGGTGTGTTTGTCAGTAAGATTTATTTGTTTGTTTGTTTGTTTTTGCATAGACCTAATATTGGAAAGCATAATGTTTACAGAAGATATGAAGTGGAAAACATAACCTAATTTAACTTTTGAATTTTCTTAAGAGTTGAAAGTTGACAGGTTTACCATTTTCTAGATGGTTACAGATAAATGGAAACCAGTTTATATTTTTTTTGTTTATTTATTTATTTTTTTTTACGTTTTAAAATCCAGTACTATATTCAGTTTTTTGGAAGAATTTCTCTTACTGGATTTTTGCAATTAAGTTTTCAAACAATGTTTGCTATGAGATCACTTAGTGAATTTATTTTCCTTTGACAAATGGTGACTTCCTGAATTTCCGCCCGCCTCCCCATTCTAACCTCGTTTTAATAAGCGTTAAACTACTTCAGATACGTGCTTTAGACATATTTAATGCACAAAATACATGGCTTGACAGATTTTAATGCCCAATCTTGTGTAGCTTGTCGCTGTCATTTGGTGCTTTAAGGAAAGGAGTTTTTTTCCTTTTCCTTTTCTTTTCCAAAGTCTGTGGACCTAGAGCCAGCTCTCCAGCGTGCAGGGGAAAGAATGGGATTGTGTGAGATCCTCCATAGTGCGCTGAAGCTAGTGTGTCTCTTCCTTGAGGTACAGTCCTTCCAGTCTGCTGACCTGTCAGATCCGCTGAGGGGCTGGTAAGCAGATTGGACAGTGACTCGAGGAAGCAGTGGGGCTGGGGGCAGCGGTGTCAGTATTTTAAGTAGCAGCTATCATAAGTAAAGTGTGTTCTCAGGGGCTTATAGATAAAGCCGTGCATGTTTCCAGGGTCCCTGGTCTGTGGGAACGGTGCAGGAGAGTACAGGACTGTTTTCTCAGAGGAAAAGGAGGATGAGTGAGAGGGTGAGGAAAGGTGAGTTGAGGCCACTGTAAGGCACCAAGAGAAGAGGGACATAAACGTTACTTTGCGTTTCATGCAATGGAACTTGCTTAATCCTAATGTGTTTGTATTTGTTTTTGTTTTTTTATCAGAAAGCCATCCTTCAAATTTTGCATTTACATATTTAAGTGTGTGTTTTCTTTCCTAAAAAGCTTGTTTTATTACAATATTAGAATCTTTACTCCCATTGTGATTTGATAATGGTATCTCATGGGAAAAGGGGCAGAAGTTAGCAGACTTTTACCTTGCACGTAATTATCGTTTGGCCTTCCTGGGAAACAGAATCCTTGCTGCGAATCTTACATGACTGATTTCTGGACCCAGAGCGGGCTTGACAGTGGGCTGGAGCAGTAATAGCCCCCCTACCGTCGGGAGAGGCCGAGGCAGACTTTTCCCAGCGCGCCCGCCTGAGGGGAGGCTGTCCTGGCCTCCGGGACCCGGGGCCCTCGCGGTGGCTCCCCTGACACCCAGGAAGGATGATGGGCTTGGTCAGCAGGGCGACCTACCCACAGGACAGGTGTGGCCCCGGGTGCCTGAGAAGTCGATGGGAAACACTGAGGCAGTGGACTTCCGTGAATACCTCGTAAACACTGGCCGCAGGTGGTGAGCAATTGCTCTTGTCTTTGTGGAGGCAACAAAAGATGTGGGCTTCTGCCAAAACGGGTTTGGCTCAATGGATAGAGCGTTGGCTTGGGGACTGAAGGGTTCCAGGTTCGATCTCGGTCAAGGGCATGTACCTTGGTTGTGAGCATATCCCCAGTGGGGGATGTGCAAGAGGCAGCTTATATATGTTTCTCTCTTATCGATGTTTCTAACTATCTCTCTCCTTCTCTGTACAAAATAAATAAAATATATTTAAAAAAGATGCGGGCTTCTGCTTTTCAGGAGCTTCTGTTTTGTCCCCATCTTCGGCCAAGTCGCCAATGAAAATGGGTGTTGAGCTCTGTGACTGTGGTGGGCCCTGAGTTGGTCTTCTTAGGCCCCTGGAACACCTGACCCAGGGCTCTAAAAGTCTGCCTTCTTCTTCAAAAGCGATGCATGCATTGCTGATAACTAAATGTCCGTCACCATTGTAAAATAAAACCTGCAAGTAGGCCAACAGAGGACATTAGATTTCCCTCATCTCCCCGTGCGGGGAGCCAAAAGGGAGATAAGTGGCCTGCGGGTCCCTCCTTTGGGCCTGTGAGTCTTCTGTCAGGAGGAGCATCCCCCAGGGCCGGGCCGTTGGGTGGTCTTGCGAGTGAGGACAGCTCTGGGAGATAGAGGGATGTTGACAGTAGGCTTGTTAGGGAAACCCCTCAGGAAATTGCACTACTTGCCTGCTCTTGAATTCTCCTCTCAGATTTTCAATTCCGTGCTCAGTAAGAATACTTACACTTGTAATACTTGAGTTAAATTGTTCTCTTTTTAAAAAGACAGCAGGTACATACATGTATATGCAACGTTAATATGTACACAGACAGATCCCAATGTAATCTTATCTTTCTGCCTTATTTTTAGGGCAATCCTGGGACTTGATGGAGAAGCAGTGAGATAGGAGGTTGGGGAGAGCAGTGAGTTGGGAGTCCACAGTGTTGCCTGTTAGCCTGACTCGAATCACACACCCTCTAAGCTAGAGCACAGGGTATTTAATTACCTTGGATCTCGGTTTCTCCATGGGTAAAACAGGGAACCGCCTTAGGCAGTTTTTCGGCCATACCATTGCAGCCTAAGGCCATCAATCTCAATTTACTGGTCCCCTTCTCTGGAACCAGTCTCTTTTCTGTGTTGTTCGAAGTTGAGGGGCTGCTTTTCCTTTAGTAGATAGTTTCCTGAGGTTCCGGCAGCAGGAGCGAGCCAGTGAGAGGAAACGGCAGGGTGCTTCCAAACCGGCCCCGCTGGGCTTTCACTAGAAAGGGCCGTTTCCGGTCAGAGGATTTCGGAGTGTTAGAAAACTCAGTGGTGATACGGTTACGTCCTTCCTTAGACCGAAATTACAACCCCAATGCACTTAATGATATACATACGTATTGTAATCTGTAAACATAACTCGAAACCCTGTATCTGAGTCAGGTCATTTGTGGCCGGCCATTCAGACTTCATTTCTATTTGACAAGGGTTTATTTTAAGATTGCTTTGTGGAACGGTTGTTTAACATTCGAGTGATCTATTAGTGTCAAGTCTTCAGCTAGAGCTGTTTTAAATGAGCCACACGTTAAGTAGAAAACCAAACAGAAATTTGGGTTTCCAACCCAACTTAGCAAAATTAAGTGTAACTTAATTTTTTAATTCTCACATGTATTTATTCAGCCTGGGTTTTTTTCTTAAATATTCATTTAGAATAGTATCTGTATGACTGAAATTTATTTTAGTTACTCTTTCTGATGTGGCTTAGCAAGAACTATAAACTACTTAATAGGCTCAGAGAAGGACACTTTTGCAGTAGCTAAGTTAATGGATTTTTGTAAGTGGACTGTGTTTCTTAGCAAAATCTCAAATATAGGAAGAATAACATCTGCTTCTATAGCTTTATTTCTGTAGCCCTAAACCGTTTGGCTCAGTGGATAGAGCGTTGGCCTGTGGACTGAAGGGTCCCAGATTCTATTCCAGTCAAGGGCATGTACCATGGCTGTAGGCACATCCCCAGTAGGGGGTGTGCAGGAGGCAGCTGATCAATGCTTCTCTCACATTGATGTTTCTAACTCTCTATCCCTCTCCCTTCCTCTCTGTAAAAAATCAATAAAATATATTTTTTAAAAAAGAAATGTTCTATAGAAATAAGTTCTCAATAAGCCATTAACTACATTATTTTTTTACAGGATATATATACACACACACACACACACACACACACACACACACACACACACACCCCGTATTTTTCGGACCATAAGACGCACTTTTTTCCCCCCAGAAGTGGGGGGGAAAAGTCCCTGCGTCTTATGGTCCAAATATAGCCTACACATATACTTTAAAAAAAAAGTTTTTTTACTTGCCCGGCTCTGTGTGGTCTCTATGTGCTTGCCTAGCTCTAAAATGGTTCTAAATGCTGCTGTTTACTTTACAGGGTTGATTACATGTGTTTATGACTGTGATGTTGGGTTTTAATGCACATAAAATATTTTAGGACACTATTTGTTTCAGAATCTTTTTTTCTTCATTTCCCTTCTCTAAAAACTGGTGCGTCTTATGGTCCGGTGCGTCTTATGGTCCGAAAAATACGGTGTATATATCTCATAACTCTATTTGGTTAATTTGTTGGAAAAGGTGGTCAGTTGGATGGAAGCCAAAGATGATTTATTTAGAGAAATAGCTATACTGTGCTTCAGACCGTAGTTTTATACATTATTCTAATTATTTTCCATTAGTATTGTGGCTTCCTCTCTGCTTTCCTGTGTCCAGATTGTCACAGTCATAACCAGGGCGTTCTTTCCTATCTCACAGATGTACCCACTGTCAGTTTTGTGACTCGGGTTTTCAGCCCTCTCCTTTTATGTTGCAGATGCTCCATCCTGGCCTGTAGTGCGTACGTGGCTCTGGCTTTGGGTGATAACCTTATGGCTTTGAATCATGCAGACAAACTTCTTCAGCAGCCCAAGCTGTCAGGATCCCTTAAGTAAGTGTGACTTGCCCTGTGTGTCCCTGCTTTGTTTGCTGGGAGGTTTTCAGTTAGTTTGTGGTGCATGTTTCTTCTTTTCACTCCCCCAGTGGAATGAATATATATTAAGGGAAAGCAACTGGCATATATTTCATGTTTAATAGTGAAATTTTTTCATTTGTTGTATGTTCCTTCCTTCCTCCCCTACCCTCCACCCCTTACCCCTAATTGAGGCAGGTTAGCTAGAGGAGATGAGACCTGAGCTGGCCCTTTAAAAGGCAGAGTTAGATAATGGCTAGTGGAGTTGAGGTCCAGCTTTGAGCCCCAGAAGGCAAGGCCACGGCAGGGGCTGGAGGGAAACAGTGGGCGTGCTCTGCCCAAGACACTGTTTGGCAGGAACAGGGGAATCTCTGGGGGAGTAAGAATATTGACTGGATGAACCAAACTGTGGAAGCTTTAAATCTATAAAAGTTTAGCTTTGTCTGCTTTGTTCTCATGTAGAAAAAAATCATTAAGATTTTGAGCAAAGAAACTGTAGGGAGGGTGGGTATGTATGGAGGGGGGGGGGCAATGGTAAAATATGTACACAGATAATAATTTAATTAAAAAAAGATTTTGAGCAAAGGTGTAACATGTCTAAGCATGTTTTCATTTTGAGAAATCATGCAGGGCATCGTGGGGAAATGGCTCAAGGTAAGAGACTAGAAGAAGCAGGCTATGGTAAGCCAGGAAGATGTGCATCTGCTCTGGCACCAGTGGGCATAACATAGATGATCAGAAAAGCAGAAACCTGTAGAATGGAAGTAGAGTCGATGCAGCTGGCATCTGGTCTCTAACTGGTCTGGCGCTCTGGTGCGTTTTGGCTTTCCTGGCAGCAGAGACTGGAGCAATCTGGTTCTGGGCCTTCACTCGATGGGCATTCCTCCTTGGACCTGCCGGTCATTTTAGAGCCTCATTACCTTCTTTTGTTAATGTTACTTTCTGTATAAATAGAACAGCATCAATTTGCCAATTTTGAACTTTCTTAATTGGTATGTGTAATTTGTTCCTACTTAGTTAACATAAAAATTATTGTATATTTCAAAAAGATTTTTAAGCCGAAGCCGGTTTGGCTCAGTGGTAGAGCGACGGTCTGCGGACTGAAAGGTCCCAGGTTCGATTCTAGTCAAGGGCATGTACCTTGGTTGCGGGCACATCCCCAGTGGTGGGTGTGCAAGAGGCAGCTGGTCGATGTTTCTCTCTCATCGACGTTTCTGGCTCTCCATCTCTCCCCTTCCTCTCTGTAAAATATCAATAAAATATTTTTTTTTTTAAATCAAAAAGATTTTTAAAATTGTTTTTTAGGGAGAGAGAGAGAAACATTGATCGGTTGCCTCCTGCACGTTCTCAACCCAGCCCAGGCACGTGCCCTGACCAGGAATTAAACCTGCCACCCTCAGTTCATGGGACAGCACCCTACCAAGTGAGCTACACCAGCCAGAGCAATTATTGTATATTTTAAGATAACATTTCAGTGACCCTTAATTATCCATTTATAAACTTAGGTATCAGTTCAAGGACTTGACTATATGTAACATATTCCAACTCTTACTATACATGGGGCATTTTTGTGGTGATCTCCTTTTCAGTTTGAAATCCGTTTTTTGTTTTCTTTTTAATTTTAGGTTTTTGGGTCATTTATATGCTGCGGAAGCCCTCATCTCTCTGGACAGAATATCTGATGCCATTACTCACTTGAACCCGGAGAATGTCACTGATGTCTCCTTAGGGATCTCTTCAAATGAGCAGGACCAAGGTTAATGAGGACGCATTTGATCAGAAGTGGTCACCATTTCCACTTCCTTCCTGTTGTAACTCAGGATGTGTGGAAATTTAAGGGCACAGTTGTAAAGGGAAGGAAGTTTTAGGTGTCTGTCTACATTTTTAGCTGCACTGCCTTTGTGTAGTAATTGTTTGCTAAGTAGACCTGGCAGTTGGTTATCATGTAGTCTGAATTCTAACTTTTAAAAGTCCGATAGTGTTAGATGTGTAGTTTTGAATCGTGGCTAAGTTTTTTTGAAGGAGGGAGACTGGCATGCACTTCATTTAAGGTTATTACTCAGGCATGGGGTGGTAGGTAGTGATCGAGTTTGATGTCTTTTAATAGAACCTCTACTACAAGAGAAGTAAATACAATTGCCGTGACCTTGGATTTTCATTTCATAAAGAAAATTAGGTTCTTGGGGTATATAATCTGCTGTTCTGCTTCCTGAGATTTATTTTCGTGTCTTTGCAGGATCAGACAAAGGAGAAAATGAAGCAATGGAATCCTGTAAGTGAGAAGTTTTGTAAATACTTAAGTAGCCTGGCCTGCATCCCAAAGATGTAGAGACTCCAGCCCTCTCTCTGTCCTTCGTTTGTCAGCCTGAGGGGCAGAGCTGTGCTTTGTTCGGAGCGGCTCTTGGGCAGCGGGTTGGGTTGCTCCCGGGCTCTGGGCCTGACCTCCTCACCAGTAGTGTCTGTGCTCTTTTTCCCCAGCTGGGAAGCGGGCCCCTCAGTGCTACCCTAGTTCCGTCAACTCCGCCAGGACCGTGATGCTGTTTAACCTTGGCAGCGCCTACTGCCTGAGGAGCGAGTACGACAAAGCCCGCAAGTGTCTGCACCAGGTGAGCAGAGAGGGCGGGGCGGCCTCTTGTAAAGCAGCCAGCAGAGGTGTGGAGTGTGGGCTCTGTGGTTTTGTTTGAGGCTCCTGGTGAGTCTGTTAAACATTAGACTATTCTCTCCCACGCTTAGAGATACTCATGCAAGGTAAACAACGGAGCAGTATTGAAATGAACTTAGGACTTGATTAGGAAAGAGAGAAAATGAACCTTGGCACTTAATGGAGAGTTTTTTTTCCTGATGATTTTAATAATTTAAATTTCAAAAGATTGGAAACCAGCCCTGGCCAGTATGGCTTATTTGGTTGGAATGTTGGGCCGTGCACGGAAGGGTCGTGGTCAGGGCACATACCCAAGGTTTGCGGGTTTGATCCCTGGTCAGGGCAATGTTTCTCACATCAGCATTTCTCTCTCTCTCTCTCTCTCTCTCTCTCTCTCTCTCTCTCTCTCTCTCTTTTCTCTCCCTCTCTTTTCCTCCCTTTCTCTCTCAAATCAATAAAGACATATCAGGTGAGGATTTAAAAAAAAAAAAAAAAGATTGCAAACCATCTAAATAAGGGCTTATTTAAAAAGGGGAATTACAAAGTCAGAGGGTATACAGATTTTTTATATGGAAAGTTTGTGCCAAGAGACATACTGACCAGCAGCACATGAGAGAGCCAACATCCCCAGATGTCAGAGTAACTGAAATTGAACCTACTCTCAGGATATGTTGGCTTCGGAGATGCCTTCCCGTGAAGGCCACTTGGTGCGTCCAGCAGTGTTGGGGCTTACCGTGCAGAAAGTATCCAGGAGTGATGCTTGGTCAACTTAGTGGCATCTGGTCAGCATCTCTGATCCAAAACCAGAACAGCTAAGTGATGGACTATCCAGGGAAACACGTTCCCTGTTCTCTAGGAGTTGAGTACAGGAGTTACATGGGTAAGAGTTCCAGGGTTCCACTGTTCTCAGTGGCCAGGCAGGAGTGGTTAACAGCCCTCTGAACGTGCTGCTGGACCCCGAGGACAGCAGCAAGCAGGGCTTTTGACCTAAAGTTACGGCGTGTACGGTCCAGCTCAGGTTCTCATGCAGCAGGTGGCCCTGGCGGCTGCCACGCATTGGAGACACACGGCCTGGTTCGGGGTCTGAACGGGGGCTTGTTTTGGTCCCTGGGTTTTTAGGTTAATCCAGTGGCTGGGCCTTTGTTAATTGGGAGGCCCACCCTGTGCCTGGGAGGGCAGAACAGTGATGTGAAGGGTTGGAAAGGGCTCCTGAGTACGTGTTTCTGAGGTTGCCTGCCCACCCCTGACCGTTCTGAACAGCGAGTAAGCAAAACACCGTTAAGTCTCATAATAGATAAAGCTGCAGACTATGGTCAATGCAAAGAATAACAAATGACCAATGTTAGTAGTCAGTTGGAGGGAAAATGGAGTTTAATATTCACAAAATGCTGTAATGGTGAGCTTGCCTGTATATAGTAAAGATGGGCCTGCCCTGGCTGGTTTGGCTCAGTGGATAAAGTGTCAACCTGCGGACTGAAGGGTCCTGGGTTTGACTCCAGTCAAGGGCACTTGCCCGGTTGGGGGCTTAATCCAGCGGGGAGGGGGGGGGGGACACACACGCGTGCAGGATTCTCTCTCCCTTTCCCTTCCTCTCTGAAACTGGCGAAATACAAGGCAGTGGTAAGTTTCAGAAAAGCTGCAGCCCAGAGAGGCCAGGGCTGAGGAAATAAACCTGTGCCCTCAGCACCTTTGTCAGAGCAGTCCAGGTTTTCTTTTCCGAGGTCCAGGTCAGAGAGAAGCTGCTGGCTGGTAATGGATTCGGAACTGAGGAAGGACAGCATGTTGCCAAGACATTATTTTGACTAAATTGTAGTTTAGTCCTTAAGAATAGAAGATATATGATAGGCATAGTGATATGCTTCTTTCTGTATCGCCGGCCCTTTTTTTTTTTTTTTTTTTTTTTTAATATATATTTTATTGATTTTGTACAGAGAGGAAGGGAGAGAGCTAGAGAGTTAGAAACAAGAGAGTCATCAATCAGCTGCCTCTTGCACACCCCCTACTGGGGATATGCCCGCAACCAAGGTACAGGTCCTTGACCGGAATCGAACCCAGGTCCCTTCAGTCCCCAAGCCGACGCTCTATCCATTGAGCCAAACTGGTTTTGGCTATATCGCCAGCTTTTTAAGATTGAATTCCTGTTGCTAACATTGGCAACTTGCAGGTTACAGTGCTGACCTGTTACATAGGAAGGCTAATGGGCATGCAGGTTTTACTCTTAAGTACCAGTGTCTCTCTGGTGGAAAGCCATCGCAGACTTGGCCGGTGAGTGGAGTCAGGAGGGTCTGACTGAATATAGCCTGGAGATAGAGGAACCCAGACAAGTGACAGCCAAAGGGGCAGAAAGGCTTTCCCCTCTGAAGAGCCTCACTGTGGATTAGACAAGGGAAATAAATATTCAACTAAAAATTACGTGTCTGGCCCTGACTGGTTTGGCTCAGTGGATAAAGCGTCGGCCTGTGGACTCAAGGGTCCCGGGTTCGATTCCGGTCAGGGGCTTGTACCTTGCTTGCAGGCATGTTCCCAGTGGGGAAAGTACAGGAGGCAGCTAGTCGATGTTTCTCTCTCATCGATGTTTCTAACTCTCTATCCCTCTCCCTTCCTCTCCGTTACAAATCAATAAAATATACATTTTTTTAAAAATTACGTGTCTGGCCGAAACCGGTTTGGCTCAGTGGATAGAGCGTCGGTCTGCTGACTGAAAGGTCCCAGGTTCGATTCCGGTCAAGGGCATATCCCCGGTGGGGGGTGTGCAGGAGGCAACTGGTCGATGAATCTCTCTCATCGATTCTAGCTCTCTATCCCTCTCCTTTCCTCTCTGTGAAAAATCAATAAAATATATTAAAAAAAAAAAATTATGTGTCTGGCCAAAACCGGTTTGGCTCAGTGGATAGAGCGTCATTCTGCGGACTGAAGGGTTCCGGGTTCGATTCTGGTCAAGTGCATGTATGTTGGCAGTTGGTCGATGTTTCTCTCTCATCAATGTTTCTGGTTCTCTATCTCTCTTCCTTCCTCTCTGTAAAGAAATCAATAAAATATATTTTTTTAAAAATTACGTGTCTGGTTTTGTTGATGGGGTCAAGACAAAGGCATCTGAGAGCCATCAGAACAGAACTATAGTGGTCCCTGGGAGGTCATGTGGGAATGAGCTTCAATAAGTTTGCTAACTTGCCATTGGTAGGCTGGCATCCTTTTTGTCCTGTTTTTTGTTTGTTTGGGCGTTTGTATCTTCCCTGCTGGTTCACCAGGGTCTTCTTTTGTTTGGAGCACAGGCGGCTTCAATGATCCATCCTAAAGAGATACCCCCTGAAGCCATCTTACTGGCAGTCTACCTGGAACTGCAGAACGGTAAGGAATTCTTTCCTCCTCCTCATATTGGGGTCTGCTTTTTTCTCTTTGAAACTGGAACTTTGCCTTCCTTGAAGATATTACCCATCAGGTTCTTCTAAACAAAAATGTAGCTAGGGAGTTTTTGGTATTTTTGCAGACTCCTACTTCTTGCAAGTTAAGTGTATTTCCTTTTATCTGTAAAAATGCAAAATAGCATAACTTCTGACACATAATTATAATTAATTCCTACTGATTAATTTTTCTCTTAGGCAGCCAAATGACTCTAATTGAGATCATGAGTCAGAATGCCAGTGGCTCTGGTTTGTATATCTGAGTACTTTGAACACAGATATCATTAAAGAGTTTCACAGTAAACCAGTTTTTGCTGAGAATTATCTAGGCCAGTGGTCGGCAAACACGTTAGTCAACAAAGCCAAATATCAACAGTATGACGATTGAAATTTCTTTTGAGAGCCACATTTTTTAAACTTTTTCTAACGCCACTTCAAAATAGACTCGCTCAGGTCGTGGTATTTTGTGGAAGAGCCACACTCAAGGGGCCAAAGAGCTGCATGTGGCTCGAGAGCCACAGTTTGCCGACCACGTATCCAGGCAATCCTAAATACCGGTAATACGTCTGGAGTATATATAACCTCCAGAACATGGCTCCCTGGAAGAAAGTCTGTGGGTCCCACGTAAGAGAGAACATGAAGTAGAAAAAAATATGTGAATGGGAGAAATGAGAAGAGACAGAAATAGAGTTGAAAGTCAGACCTTTTTGTGGATCGTGGAAATCCTTACAGTCTCCCCTCTTGATAGCTGAAGAAGGGGCGTTGAGTGCCTGGCACCCGGCAGGCCTCGGCCTCCTCAAAGGCATGATCAGTGTCAGTGCACGGTTCTAGGTCCCTTCTGTGCACTCCGCCCGGATTTTCAACCTGGGCCATCCCTGAGCATCACTGCGGAGCTTAAAATAAACCCCTTTGCCCAGGTCACACAGGTCACACCCGAGATCTCTCAAATCGAATTTTGGGGGCTGGGATGGAGGCATTATGTGATTCCAGTGTATAGCAGAGGGCTGAGCCCTGCTCTTCCAGAACATCTTTCACCCCCTCACTTGCTTTAGATGTGGTAGTATTGTTGTACGCTCGCTCCCTTTTTTTTTTTTTTTTTTTTAATGGGAAGTGTCTTTTAGGTAATACCCAGCTGGCCTTACAGATCATCAAAAGGAATCAACTGCTCCCTTCAGTGAAAACACTCTCTGAAATGAGAAAGAAGCCAGTGTTTCAGTCCGTCCACCCGATCCAGCCCATCCAAATGCCGGCTTTCACTGTACAGAGAAAGTGATATTTTGCTCTTGGAAGACTGTTACCTGAGACCCAGGGGAGTACTTATGGGCCTTTTTAGTTGTATCACAGCAAAATGAATAAAAGACAGATGGTGAAGGGTGCTAGTTTTGGACATACAATTTGAAACGATTCTAACCCCTGATTTTATTTTTTGTTTTGCCGGAAGCTCACTTAAATTAAGGATTCACAAATTAATTTTCATCTGTTTTTCTTTAATCTTTGCTAGACTATTAATTTGGAGCCATTATGTAATGTATCTGTGTCATAGGTAATTAAATCATGGTCTTACCAGAACAGTCTCATATAACATATTTTGTCTTTCTTGCAACTTAACTGTTCAGAGTATGTTGGCATCTGAGATTTATTTAGTGTTAAAGTTTGTAAAATTGAGAGAACAACCTCAGCAGCAGATGAGTAGCCCATCCAGAAGCTGACCCGGAGGCACAGGGGAGGAGTAGGTCATGTGTTTTATGCCTAGTTGTGAATAAAAGGACCAAATATGCAGAAAAAAATCCAGAGGGCTAGTAAAATTGACCAAAAGAAGAGATTACTGATCTGATAGGAATCAATTTGCTAAAAATCACAAGTGAAGACAACAAGGTTCAGGGCTCTGGTCCTGTGTCCCCTCCGTACCCTTGGGCAGAGGCATACCCTTGATTCTAGAGTCTGTTAGCAAGTTGTTCAAGCTTTATTGCTAACCCCTTTGTATATGCAAACAAAAATGTACAAGCTCCTTTCCCGGAGACAGGTTTGTGTTGGAGGATCAACATGGCCAAAATTTGTGCATAGGATGAATGTTTTCCCCTCACCAAAGGGAGCAGGTAGGCAGCTGCCAGCTGGTCTGCGTCCTAGCTCTATTTTCCCCTCATCACGCGTAGCATTTGTGCTTTTGTCCCCATGGTCACAAGATGTTCCAGCATTCTACCCACATGGAAGGCAAGAATGAAAGGGCAATGGCAGTCTGTCTTGATAGGAGACTGTCAGGATCCAAGTTTTCCCAGAACCTACAGCACCTCTGTCAGGGCCTCGTGTAGCCATCCTTAGCTGCAAGGGAGGCTGGGGAAGAAATGACGTGCCTGCCAGTGTCTGCTGCAGGTGCTGGGATAGCCCCCTTCAATGTCTTCCCAGCCTGAGCACTGTCTCTGATACCTTGTGTCAAACTCGGATTCCAGCAGCCCAGCTCTGCCTTCCACTGCCACCCATGGCAGATCCCTGCACATGTAAGCTTCCCACCCATTTTTTCCTGCCTCCCCCACCCTTTTGTTAAAGCCACCTACTAACTAAAGTAATACTAAACTCTGCTAAAAGGTTTTAATTTTTTTATTTATTATAGAGAGCAAGAGAGAAGCATTGTTTCTTATTTGTGCATTTATCGGTTGATTCTTGTGTGTGCCATCGAGGGGGGTCTTACGGTTTTCTGTAGTTGAACAGGTGGGGGTGCTGCAAGACCCAGCCTCAGAGGAGGGCATCGTATTTGATGGGGACGTGAGTTCTGAGAAGAGTCCTGTTGAAGCCCCACCATCCATGAATTTGCTGACCCAACGAGAATGTGATTGCAGGTGTCCCCCAAACTGCAAGGAATGAACAAACGCTTAGAAGGGCTGGGGTCGTCCTCCTGGCCCCTACTCCTTAGGAGGCTCCTCCCACAGAGCTCTGCTCTGGCCACTTCCTTGACGGGCATGTAGGCCCAGCAACCTTTGGTGGCCTTTCCTGATGCCCTTCCACCTGCCTGCACAGGGGGACACTTCTCAAATCCTGCCCCCCCCCCCCCCCCCCCCCGCCATAACCATGCCTGATGGATGTTTCCAGCACTCACCCTCCCTCTTCTGACTCCTTCACTAGGAGCTCTGCCCCTTACTCAACCCAGGGCCCTTCGAGCAAATGCTGGATCTCTTGTCTCTCAGTTCTTTGGCAGGTTTGCAAAACGAGGGTACCTCTCCTTGGGGCCCAGTGTGAGATGGTGAATGCAAAGCGCACCGTTGAGTGCAGGTGAGTTCCCGTACTCCTCCCTCTCGCTGTCCAAAGGGCGTGCTCAGCCCAGTCGCCCTCTGCACCTCGGGAGAAGTGTTGACCTCACAGGCTCTGGAGCCAGGCTCTGGCTGACTACTTAAAACCTCGGTCCTCTCCCTGGGACAGTCTGATCTGGAGCAGGTTGCTTTGCTTCTTTGCACCTCCGTTTCTTCATTTGTAAAATGAGGGTACACACAGTACCTACCTCATGAGGCTGGAGTGAGGTGTAAGGGCCTGGCCATTGTTGCTGTTGCTGCACATGCCGGGAACTCCTAGTGGAGGACTTCTCACTGTGTAATAGTCACGGCAGGGACTGTGTTCTGAGCCTGTGACATTGTGGAGGTAGCACTGCGGGTGGGTGGTAGGCGGTAGGCGGTAGGGGGCAGGGGGCTCCGAGGTAAGTTACTCTGGAAATGGCTCCTGTCCAGAACACTGGCATCCTGTGTTCTCATCCCATTGTTACCTGCCTCGGGCCCCTCACCCTGTGACAACAAGAAGTCCCGAGTCTCCCTGCCTCAGGCCCCTTCTCCCATCCTTTCCTCACCACCCTACCACGTCCTCTACCAGCTCCGACTCCCTCCCAGAGGTTCCTTCGGGAGCTGCAGGGTCTTCTCCTACTTAGCTTCTATGGATCCCTCCTTTGCACCTAGGTGTTACCCAAACTGGATTCTCTGCCATCACCCAAAAGGAGTCACCTTTTCCCACCCCCAGGGCTTTGTTTCAGTCTGCTGGGCTCCTAAGAACTCTCTTCCAATTTCACGGGTGTCCACCTCCTCGCCATCTCACACTGCCTCCCTGGGACCCTGACCTGCAGCTCTTCATCCCACCAAGAGCATGTTCTGGGCTGGTGAGCTTTTTTTGTTGAGGCTCATGGTAACGTGGAAACTGCAGGCACAGTCTATGTTCCATGCTTCATCATCTGTTTTCTTCTCCTTCCTGTTCATTATATAGTGTAAAAGGATTGCCCTATATCAGTGTCTCCCAAACTTTTGACATACGTGTACCCCCTTCTATAATTTTCATTTCGCTGGGTACCCCTGGCACTCATGAGAACGTAGAATTAGGCGCAGCTAAGCAGGGTGCGGTGCATATCCCCACCAAACTCCGGTGCAACGCTTACCCCCGCCAGACTCTTCCCGTACCCCTGGGGGTACGTGTTCCACACTTTGGGAAACACTGCATATGAACAATAAAATCTGAACAGAAGAATTATATATATGTTTTTTAAATGATTTCGGAGAAGTGAGAGGGAGAGAGAAACATCAGTGATGAGAGAGACTCATTGATTGGCGCACACCACACTGGAGATTGAGCCCCCAACCCCGGTATGTGCCCTGACAGGGAGTTGAACCATGACCTCCTGATTCATAGGTGTGGATGCTCAACCACTGAGCCACTCCCACCAGGCTGAACAGAAGAATTTTTGACGATGTTCTGGTCCTAGGCCTGTCAGTGTCCCAGGAACTACTTGCAAGGTTGGGTTGGCCAATTAACAAAATCTCCAGGTTCACAGGGACTCGGCATCCTTGACCCCCTTTGAGCTTTATCAAGTGTTAAATAGCAGCCCAACACAGGCGGGTTACTTACTGGTCAGGCTCCGCGGGCCAGCCTAGAATAACCAGACCCGCACTTAGACACGAGTTCACCTTCCTTTCCTCCCTGGGAAGAACTGGGCTGAAGTACACGCTGGAGGGTAGGAGTGGGGGCGCCAGGGGAGGAGGCAGCGAGGTTCATTAGCCCCCTCACTTGGGGCGGAGGGGATCCTTGTGGTGACCAACCATTGTCCGGGAGGATTTAGGAGGATTTGCCCAAGTGTCCCCCGTGGGCCCCAAGCCTGGTCCTAATCCGGTCCACATTTCAGACTACTTAGAATCGCATTAAATGTCAAAGCCGGTGTTTAGGGAAATATCTACATTTCGTATGCGTCGCCCGGGTCAAAAGAAAGCTGAAACGAACCTTGCGAGCCTCTGGCTGGAGAAGCGCTCTGTGTGGTCCGGGGTGTGAATGCGGAGAGGGGCGGTGGCCTGGGGGCCCAGGAATGCGGGCTTTTCACGTGGAGAAAATGCTAATGCTTTGTTCCAGCCTCGGCCTTCCAGGCGCCGGGCCCTGCGGATTGTCGCAGCGGCATTTGCATGCGAGCAGCCCCGGTCCCCATCCCCACCCCCCTCTCCCCTCCCCCAGCTCAGCGCCTAGGGCACTTTCTGGGACTGATGGAAAGACCGGCTGCAAGTGTCATCATTTGGGAACTGGCTCCCTGGAAGAAAGGCTGTGGGTCCCAAGTAAGAGAGAACAGGAATTTAGAAAAGATAGGTAGATGGGAGAAATGAGAAGAGACAGAAATAGCAGTTGAAAGTCAGACCTTCTTGTGGCTAAAAGCCACAGGTAGCTAGCTGTTTGGGAACGCTGGGAATGAGTAGCTTTTCCCAGAGGCGCCAGGCAGGTGAACTGTTTTCCCCCTCCAATTTCAAGGTGTTATTTAGCACTTGCAATTATTTTATATAAAAACAACGTATTATTCCATCAAGGGAAATCCAAGCATTGGGTGTCCAGCTGCACATTTATGTCCTTGTTGGCAAGAACCCTGCGTTTGATAGGACACTTGCAGGGGCTCCAAACTAGCCAGAGGCCGCAGATGGCGGGCCGAGGAGGGAGACACACTCAGTCCAAAGGGCTAGGAGGCGGCGGCGGGGGTGCAGAGGCGCGGTTGAAAGTGGCTTGTCCTGGTGCCCCGGCAGCGCCAGAACTTGATCCACAGGCGCCGCGCGCGTGGGCTTCGGGACGCAGAGCGCCACCTACCGGCGGCACGGTCCGTTGGCCCCAGAAACGCTGCCAAGCCCGGGCGCCCCTTCTCCACAGCGGGGCTGCACCTTTTCGGGCCTGGAAACCCACCTCGGCCGGCGGAGTGCAGGGCTGGGGACCCAGCATTTCCTAGCACTGAGCTTTCTCTCTGGCCGACGCCTGGGAGCCCAAAGATGCTGGCGAGGAAAGCGCATACTCCGTGTCCTTCAATGATGATGTGTTTGATTAGTTTTCTTGCTTTCCATTTTACTTATTTTCTCATATTTGTTTAGTTTTATTGATTTTTTGCTTTATTTTAGTTATGTCCTTTTTATTTTGCTTATTCCACTTGGCTATTTTTACTTGGTTTATTATTTCACTTCACATTCATTTTGCTAATTGTCATGTATTTCGTTTATTTTTGTTTTCATTTTCTCTTATCTGATTTGTTTTTTAAATTCATCTTATTTAACCTCATTTACTTTATTTCGTTTGTTGAATTTGATCTTATTTTATTTGTGGGAAAAGGAAAGGTGGCTACAGCTCCACCACCACCACCACCCCCTTCATTCTGAAGGTTATATGTTTTCCTGCCTCTGAAAGGCCTGGGCGTTGGCATTAGACACTCTTGGATCGAGTCGCAGCTCTGCCACTTCCTGGTTGTGTGACTGTGTGCAGACTGCTTGCCCTCTCTGGACCTCAGCTTCCACATCCGTACAATGAGTTCGATGCTCACATAGCAGCCTCAGGAGTGTTTCCTTAGAGAAGGCTGCATAGAAAATGGCCTCTAGCTGTTTTAGGAGTGGTTCCCAGAGTCTCTGATTTCTGCCTAAAATCCAGTCTGCTCAGTTGTAAGAAATAAGCTTTTTCTTCCTCTCTGGCCTTTCATAAGGGCAGTGTAAAACACCCAGCTGAGGCTTCAGAGATCAGGAATCTGAGATCACTAGCAGCCCTCATCTGGCCTCTCTGCCCAGCCCCTTACGGGCCACATAAGTCATCCACGTGGCTGTTGACTAACCCTGGGTTTCTGTTATAGTTACTCTCTCAAATAATGTTTTATAGAATTCTGAATGTGGGTTGGTTTATCTGCCTACTAGCTGTCTACCTACCTACCTATCTACTGAAATCCATCCTCTAGGCCAGCGTTTCCCAAAGTGTGGTACGAGTACCCCCAGGGGTACGGGAAGGGTTTGGTGGGGGTACGCGTTGCACCGGAGTTTGGTGGGGATATGCACTGCACTGTGCTTAGCTGTGCCTAATTCTACGTTCTCATGAGTACAAGGGGTACTCAGCGTTACGAAAATTATAGAAGGGGTACACATATGTCAAAAGTTTGGGAAACACTGCTCTAGGCTGATCATGAAAATAGGAAAATTTCATGAAAATAGGAAACTCACACAACAAAAGCATTCAAGGCTCCTGGAAACATGCCTGAACCAGCAAAAACAACTAAGGATGGTGAGATTGAGTCCAGGATTCAAGAGAGAGAGAGAGAGAGAGAGAGAGAGAGTCCATACTTTCCTTGGTACAATATTGTATTTTGGGAAATTCAACAATATTGATCTGTTCAAATTTTTTTTTTTTTAATTTTAAAAATTGATTTAAGGGAGAGGGAGAAAGAGAGAAACATCAGTGTGAGAGCTAAACATCAATTGCCTGCCTCCTGCATGATTGAGCCCACAACCTAGGTGTGTGCCCTGACCAGGAATGAAACCTTTCAGCATGCAGCGATGCCCAACCAACCGAGGGCTTTGAAAAATGTTTAAATCAAAAAAAGTTTTTTAAAAAGTGGGTTTTTAAAAAAATGTTTTTGTTTTGATGAGGGTGAAGTTCTGAAAGGGGCAGGACAAATGGAAGAAAACGAAGCTAATAAATAGGAGGGTGGCCTGGGCCATGGGGGAGTGGTCTTAGGCCACCCATCAAATCAAAAGAAGAAGAAACAAATTTGAGAGGGTGAGTAGGTTGAGCCTGGGAAAGCTAGTGGTTTCCTTTCCTAGACCATCCAGGTTTTCCTTGGCTGAGAATGAAAAAGGGACTTTTTCATTAAGATGCTGCATGGCTCTATTTGTCACCCTTTGAATTCCCACTTTGCTTGCAAAAGGCCTTAAGCAGGTCTAGGGGCCCTAACTCGCTCAACCTGCACAGCCAGTGTTCCTTTTTTTAGAGGGTGATCCTACTGAATTAAAATTCAATTAATACGACTTTAAGGGCAAGAAAAACTATTTGTGAAAAATCATTAAACAGCACGTAAAACCCTTTGAGGAGCAGCGAATACCCTTTGAGAAGCAGAGAAGTACAGCCTGGCTTTTGTTAAGGTGCTTTGAGCCCAACGAGTTAACTTTTTTTTAAGGAATTTTAACAAGATAGTGGTCAAAGTGGAATTTGTTCATGTAGTTTATTTAAGGTTTTACAAGGCCCTGCAAAGAGTCCCTCCCCTGAGTCTGGATCAGAGGGGAGTTTGGCCAGAGGTACAATCTTAGGGGCATTTCGAAATCCATGAGGAAACAAAACAACTGGCCTGGATGCTTCAAAAAAAAAATGTCAGGGTCCTGAAAGACAAAGGCAGGGCTGGGGACCGACAGGGATTAGAGGGGGTGCAGAGACATGGCCCCTGAAGGCGGCCTGTTGTCCTGGACTGGGCCTGGGAAGGGAAACCCACATGTACCCAGAAGGACATGATTGGGAAAACTGGTGAAATGTGACTGCAGTCTGGGGAATAGATAATAGTATTATATCAATGCTAAATTTCCTGATTTAGATCGCTGTGCTTTGGTTAGATAATGTTTGTATTCTTAGGAAATGCACAAGTGATTAGGAATAGAGGGGCATTGTTATCTCCTCCCAAATGGGTCAGTATATATATATATATTGACACACATGACACACACACACACATATATACACATATATAATACATGTAATATGTACATATATATGAAGAGGGAGAAAAGGAGTGATAATGCAAATGAGGAAATAGTTAACATTTAGGGACTCTGGGTATAGGAAATATGGGAGTTCTTTGAATTATTGTTGTAATTTTTCTCTACATTTAATTTTATTTCACCCTGACCAGGTAGTGCAGTTGGTTAGAACGACATCCCGATGATAGACCAAGGTTCAATGCCTGGTCGGGGCGCATACAGGAATTAACCAGTGAAAAGCACAAAGAAGTGGAACAACAATTTAAAGTTTCTCTGTCTTATTCTCTAAAAATCAATCCATTGGAGCTCCAGTGGCACAATCGGTTATCACACGGTACTTATAAAAATCAATCAATAAAAATGTTTAAACTAGTATTTAAAAATTCAAAGTAAACAAAAAATAGGTAAAACTAAATAAAGCTAAGAAGAGATAAGAGATAAAATAAGAGAACGGTAAGGGGTGGGACGTAGGGAAATAAATTATTCACATACGATGAACATTTATTTGCTTCCTCCTGCCAGATAATGCTCTAGGATAGGCCAACAGGCTGCACGAGGACAGGAATTTTCCTGAGAGGTTTATGCCCTGACAGGGTAGTCCTAAGCCACTTGCAATCATTGGAAACCCACTATCGTCCATGCAGCCAGCAGTCAGCATCCAACAAAGAGTGAGTGAGGGCCACCACCGCCCAGACTGGAGCTTGTTGACTGAGCTCCTGCCTCCAAGGAACTGGCCGTTCTATAAAGGAGACAGATGTGTAGGTTGTGTGGACAGACAGATGTGTGGGTTGACGGGAACCATGATGGCAGCGTGAATGTGGGAGTGTGTGTCTTGGTCCGGGGAGGGAGCCTATCAGAAATGACTTACTTCCCAGATGGGATACTTGAAGTAGGTTTTTTTGTTGTTGTTTTGTTTTTTCTAAATATATTTTATTGATTTTTTTTTACAGAGAGGAAGGGAGAGGGATAGAGTTAGAATCATTGATGAGAGAGAAACATCCATCAGCTGCATCCTGCACCCTCCCCACTGGGGATGTGCCCGCAACCAAAGTACATGCCCCTGACCGGAATCGAACCTTGGACCCCTGATTCCGCAGGCCGATGCTCTATCCACTGAGCCAGACTGGTTTCGGCTTGAAGTAGGTTTTGAAGACTGAGTAGTTTTCCAGTAAAAGAGAGTTGTGAGCAATAGTAGAGGGGCAGTCTGCCAAAGCACAGAGGTAGGAGACGGAATGCAAACTACTGGGCAATATTTGAGCCAGTGCCCACTGAGCAAAGGCAACAACAGGCTGGAGGCTGGACCAGTGAGTCACTGCGGGAAGGCTTAGCGGAGGCCAGGGTTCCTAAGCTGGGATTTGAAGAGGGAGATTGCCATGGATGCGTGAAGACCATGTAGTACACACAGACGGAAGGAATGTCTGGTTCAAAAGCACATAGGTCAGCAGCACGCAAATCCCAAGGTGAGGGCTGGTAAACACCCTGGAGCCTGGGAGTCTGCACCAGGTGGGGTTGGTTGTGCAAGGTGTTTGCTTCTCACCTGAGCCTGCGTGCTTTCATGTAAGACTTCAGCCCAGAGTCCCATGGTCAGGGCCAACTCAGGAAGAAGAAATGCATATTTACACAGAGGGGATTTAATGGAGGGATTTAATTGGACAGGTGATGGAACCCAGAGTTTAGCTCGAGCAGGAAACTGCTGACACTCGTTGGCTGGAAGGTCAAAAAGGAGGTGACGTGAGCAGAACCCAGCGGTGGAGGTCACCTGCTACAAGATGAAGCCACAAAGGGCGTGAGAGATAGATCCGTAGCTGGAGACTGGCGTTGCGACCCGAGCCAGAAAGAGAAGGGGAGAAATACCAGGGCTTTTCTCTTCTTCCCATTCTCCACTCAACTGCCAGCCTCCTGCTGCCCAGTGACACAGGGACCCAGGAGAACACTACTAACCTCAGCTCCTCTTGTGATTGAGAGCACAGAGGGCAAGAGACACATCTGAGGGCACACAGGCCCAGAAGCAGCCCAGTTAGGACTTCTCCAGAAATTGTTTTCTTTTTTTTTCTTTTCTCTTTTTTAAAAAAATATATTTTATTGATTTTTTACAGAGAGGAAAGGAGAGGGATAGAGAGCTAGAAACATTGATGGGAGAGAGACATCGACCAGCTGCCTCTTGCACACCCCTTACTGGGGATGTGCCCGCAACCAAGGTACATGCCCTTGACCGGAATCGAACCTGGGACCCTTTAGTCCACAGACCGACACTCTATCCACTGAGCCAAACCGGTTTCAGCCAGAAATTGTTTTCTGTCCCAGATGTAAACCAAACAGTCCTTTTAGTAGCAGTTGCAGTATACACTCATTCAGTGCCACCATTTAACCAACTGCTCAGGCCAAAACTCTGGCATTACCCCCACTCTCACTCTTGAGTTTCTCTCATTCAGTCCATCAGCAAATCTTACTGGTTTTCCCTCCTTTCCTCAGTCCCTCCTTTCTATCTTTCTGTCTTTTTGTCTTTCTTGTCTTTTTCTTTTAAGATATACTGGACCCAATACAACCTTTAGAAAGAACAAAGCTGGGAGCATCACACACTGTTATTTTAAGAAAAGCAAAAATTAAAAAAAGGGGACTGCCGAGACTGGTTTGGCTCAATGGATAGAGTGTCGGCTTGGGGACTGAAGGGTCCCGGGTTCGATTCCGGTCAAGGGCATGTACCTTGGTTGCGGGCATATCCCCAGTAGCAAGTGTGCAAGAGGCAGCTGATTGATGACTCTCTCTCATCGAGGTTTCTAACTCTCTATCTCTCTCCCTTCCTCTCTGTACAAAATCAATAAAATATATTTAAATAAACAAATAAATAAACAAAATAAAAGGGGACTACACCAAACAAATAGCTTCTGTACAGAGAAGGAAACTATGAAGAAAATGAAAAGGCAACATACTGAATGGGACAAAATATTTGCAAATCATAAATCTGATAAGGGGCTAATACCCAAAATATACAAAGAATGTATACATCTCAACAGTAAAACACACACAATCTGATTTTAAAATGGACAAAAGATCTGAATAAACATTTTTCTAGAGAAAGACTTACAGGTGGCCAGCATCACTAACCATCACTAACCATTTGCGTTTGGAAATGCAAACAAAACAAGGAGAGGCCTGCTGGCATGGCTCAGTGCTTGAACATCGACCTATGAACCAGGAGGTCATGATTGGATTCCAATCAGGGGACATGCCCTCAACCGTCTCCAGTGTTCCCTCTCATCACTGATGTTTCTCTCTCTCCCTCTCCCTTCCTCTCTCAAATCAATAACAAAATAAATAAAACAAAACCGCAGCCTATCCCCAGCGTTGGCCTCCTGACCCAGCTTTGCTTTATTGATAGCACTGATCACAAGAAAGGAATACACTCACCTTCATTTATGTGTGCATTGTCTGTGTCCCCCTTCAAGGGAGGGACTGTGGCTCACTGCTGCCTTCCCAAAGCCTGGCACGTCGGAAGTAGGTGCTTCACACATGTTTGTTCATTGACTGATTTCACCTATTGCCTCATTCCCTCCCTGGATTGCCTTGGGTAAATCACTCCTCTGTGATTTGGCAGGTAAGTTGGATGCTGGCCACACTCACGTGCTCCTTAGTTGGCCATCCGTCAGGGGAGTGAAGGGATTCACTGGGCCACATGTCTCTCCTCCTCCAGCAGGCTGGCCCAGGTGGTCACAGCGGGGGGGCTCAAAAGCAGCAAGCAGGAGCTCCAAAAGCTCAGATGCTTTCAGGTTTCTGCTTCTGTCACATGTGCTACTGTCCCATCAACCAAAGCAAATCAAATGATGTCTGACCTGGGTTATGGAAAAGCAGTGGCCTTTGATTCAGCCCCTAAAAGATGGGTGGATTTAACCAAAACTGGTTTGGCTCAGTGGATAGAGTGTCGGCCTGTGGACTGAAGGGTCCCAGGTTCGATTCCAGTCAAGGGCATGTACATTGGTTGCGGGCACATCCCGGGTTGGGGGTGTGCAGGAGGCAGCTGGTCGATGTTTCTCTCTCATCGATGTTTCTAACTTTCTATCCCTCTCCTTCCTCTCTGTAAAAAATCAATAAAATATATTTATTAAAAAAATTTAAGCTGAAACCGGTTTGGCTCAATGGATAGAGCGTCAGCTCGGGGACTGAAAGGTCCAGGGTTCAATTCCGGTCAAGGGCATGTACCTTGGTGGCAGCACATCCCCAGTGGGAGGTGTGCAGGAAGCAGCTGATCGATGACTCTCTCATCGATGTTTCTGGCTCTCTATCTCTCTCCCTTCCTCTCTGTAAAAAATCAATAAAATATATTTAAAAAAAATGATTCTCTCTTCATTGATGTTTCTCTCCCTCTCCCTTCCTCTCTGAAATAAATAAAAATATATTAAAAAAAACAAAACAAAACACACCTAGAAAGCTAATTAGGTGTATGCTTGACATGTGATTGGTACCATACCAAGAGTGTACAGTTATTAGCTCATTTAACCCTGACGGGCTAACGCTTATATCAGTCATATTATATGCATGGGAAATCTGAGGCATAGAGAAGTTAAGTAACTTACCCTCGGTGAGCAGTCGGCAAACTGCGGCTCTTGAGCCATGTGCGGCTCTTTGGCCCCTTCAGTGTGGCTCTTCCACAAAATATCTGTGCAATTGAAATGTACAGTGCGATTGAAACTTCATGGCCCATGCACAGAAGTTGGTTTTCGGCTCTCAACAGAAATTTCAATCGTTGTACTGTTGATATTTGGCTCTGTTGACTAATGAGTTTACTGACCACTGCCCTAGGTCACCCAGTTAAGAGTGATGAAACTGGATTGTAAGCCTAGCTGAGCTCTGAATGAATTTTTTACAGAGGAAGGGAGAGAAGAGAGAGTTAGAAACATGGATGAGAGTGAAACATCGATCAGCTGCCTCCTGCACACCCCCCACTGGGGATGTGCCCACAACCAAGGTACATGCCCTTGACCGGAATGGAACCTGGGACCCTTGAGTCCACAGGCTGACCACTGAGCCAAATCGGTTAGGGCTGAACGACTTTTAACCACTAAAGCTGGATATTGACTTTTAGCTTTCATTTGTGCAATTCAAGTTTCCCTACTGCTGTTTCTAGAGATCCAGGTGGCTAGCGCTTACACGTTACCATCTGTCTTGCTGCCTTTTCTGACTTCTGGGATGTGGAAAGCACCTGACACACTTCTGTTACTGATTCCAAGACCAGAGGTAGAGCCGAGTCAAGAGCTGGCCCCAGTGTAGAGAGAGCTCTATCCCCCCTCAACTGGCAGGATGATGCAAACGACGACTCAACGGTTGTCTATCAGGTTAGTACCCACCCATCCTCATGGTTCGAAATAGTAATTGTGATGTAATATTTGTTGAATGTTTTCAAAAACACCTGGTGAGTTATGCTTTAAAAATTGTATATGAATACACTGGAGGATGATGGTGGAGGTGCAGTGTTGACATCAAAACAAGCAGGTGCATCAGATATTTAAAGGTCAGCTGAAAAAAGCAGATGCAAAGTCACTGAGGGAAATAGGGTCTAATCCCCAACCCCAGATCTACTGTCATCTTTGGAAACAAAATATGGTTACAGATGAATTGGAGGAAGAATGCAAATTGACTGCCTACATAACAATGCCAGGGCTGGTTTCTTTTAAAAGGTGGTTATTATTAAAATACAAAACGATGTATGTTCAGGATTTGGGGAGGGATATGAACTCCCTTTCTCACATCAACGTGCAGAGAGAAAACGGGAAGGCTGCGTGCTCCTCCCTTGCTAAGAAAGGGTGTTTATTAGCTAGGATGCAATGAAAATTTTAATACTAGTTTATAGCAGGGGACTCTCCCTGGCCTTTCATCTGGATCTATGGCTTTTGTTCCTCTCCTGGATAAGGCTAATTAGAGTCTAATCCTAATTTGTTATTTACCACTATACAATATTTTTTTTTTAAAAAAAATCCTAACTGTATTTCTGTGCAATTAGGATTAAATTACTGGCTTCAAAGAGTTCCCTCTTCTCCTACGGTACATTAAGCCAATGGAAATTAGGAATGTGCTAATTTAACAACTTCTACCACAGCCCTGTTTCCTGTCCACGTATCAATTTAAGAAAGGAAATATATTTGATAAAAATCAAAACCTTTCTTCCCTCAACCTCCCTACTCTTTTTTCTTTTTTTTCTTTTTTCTTTTCTTTTTGGCTTATCCTGAGCAATTGTCCCCAGGAAATTAACCCACCAACCGCTGTCAAGTCCGATTCCTCTTTCTGGAGTTACAGCCTTCCTGCCCCTCCACGCTGTCTCAGCTGACTTCTCATCTCATATCCGCTATTCACTCGCTAGAGAGATTTTAGAGTTAGGATCTTCAGGACAGTTCAACACCGCTCCACCCCCAGCTCCACCCATCATCTTTACATTTTTAAAATAAACCTCTTGGTTGGTGGGTGGGGCCAACCAAGAGAGAGACAGCAGGTCTGGGCCATCCTTTTTCTGACCCTCTGGGGCCATCTTCCTTCTGGCAATTCTCTTCCCCCATCTGTTTTCCTTTTTTAAAAAATTTTTATTGCGTGTGTGTGTGTGTGTGTGTGTGTGTGTGTGTGTTAAAAAACAATCAAAGAAAAGATACCAACCCCCCAAATACACACAACACCTCTGAAGCAAGGCCAGTGTAACAGAAAATTCTATAGCCGGGTGTAAGAGTCTTGTGTGACCGTGTGCATGTTTGTTTCCGCGCAGGTCTCACACCATGAAAGGAAGAAACTCATAAAGGCAGTAGTACAGGGTAGCATGAGACGCTAACTTCTATTTCATGGGCAAACAAGGAGCCGTTTTGTCTTTCCAGTTTTATTGAGATATCACTGGCATGTGTTTTTTGCTTTTATTTGGGAGTAACTGCTGCGCGCCCTATTTCATATTTCAGTCGATGTTCGCTGAGCTCCGATTGCCTCCAGGTGTGGAGGACGGCGCTCCTGAGGGCAGCTGAGGACTTGGCCCGTCCCAGGGGGGCTGCCAGGCTCAGGACAGCAGGAGGGGCCCACGGTGGCTTTGTCCCCTTAGGGTGAGGGAGGTGTTTCTGCCGTATGGGATGTTCGGCACATTTATCCAGCCGGGTCGCTTTTTAAGGGCTCTTTCCGAGTTGATCTTTCCCTGTAAAACTCCCCAAATTCTGGTGAGCAAATTTAGAGAAGTCTGGGATATTTACATGGCTGTATGTTGTTGTTTTTTTAATCTTTATAACCCATTCATGGTTATTCAGAGTGGACACTAAATTATTTTTTTTCTTTCATTTTATTGAAATGTAATTTACATACAGTGACCTGCAGAGATCTTAAATGTGAGATTGACAAGTTTTGACAGATGTAGACACCAATATATTTCTAATATACATAATTACCCCGAGGTTCTCTCATCCCTGCCCATCAGTCCATACACTCCCACCACCATGGGTAATTTTCTTATCTTTAGGACCAGGACTTAATTTTGCTTGTTCTATAATCTCCTGTAAATGGAATCACATAGCATGAACACATATGTTTGCCTTCTTTCTCTTAACGGGATACTTTTTTGAGACTCCTCCAGGTTATTGCCTGACCAAGTAGGACCCAACATGCCGCGAAAGGCTTGACAGCGTTTTTGGACCGGGACAACCGTTCAGCCCATTGGCCATCCAGACCAGATACCCTCTAAATCCTGGCATGTGGTCCTATCTGCTCTCCCAAGTCAGTCTCTTCCTAGGGCCAAGCAAGTTCCTCTCCCAGAACCGCCCAGGCAGGCAGGCAGGCAGCCTGGGGCACCACCCAGATGGCCGAGGGGCCATCACCCGGGCAGCCTCCCCCTGCACAGCTGCCCTCTGCCCCACACCCCTCATTAAAACTCAAAGGAAACTGGCCCCTCCGGAGATCAGAATTCAGGTCCGTTTAATTCCACCCCATCCAACTGCACACACAACACGGCGTGATGGTTTAGGGTTGAGCGCAGATAGGCAGTCCTTTAAGAAAACGTTAAAAAATAATAATTCCAAAAACAAAAACAAAAAAGGTGGGGGTTTTAAAAACCCCTAGATTTCCCGGGCAGGGATATCAGCTTCTGCAGAACCACGATTCCGAACGAAATCTTTTTTTCCTTTCTTTTCTTTTTCTTTTAAAATAAACGGAAGAGTCCCTCTCCAGTTCCTCGCTCAGAAGGTTTCAAAGGTCATCACACTGAAGCCTGGGGGCGTTCGTCTCCCCAGCGGCCTGGAGAAGGGAGGAGGTTGGAGGGAGGAGGGAGGGAGGGAGCACACAAAAGCGAGCCGTGCAGAGAGGGCTAATGTTTCCTGTTTGCCTGGAACCCCCTCCCCTGTGTCCCCTCCCCCAGCCCCCTCCCAGCACTCGGGCGGAAGTGAGTTTGCTCCTTTGGAGATTAAAAGGATTCCGAATTCCGATCAGTCCCAATAACCAGCCAACTAAGAGGAGGAGGAGGAGGAGGAGGAAGAGACCGCAAAGAAGAGAGGGGGGGGGGCCCTCTCGCGCGCGTGCACGCCCACAGCCCGAATTGGGGGCGTTGTGTGCAAAGCCCCCGGAGAGGTCAGGGCGCGCGGCGCGAGCAAAAAGCCCGGGCAGGCGCAGCGCGGCCGGGGCCACCCCTTAGTCCTTTGCACGGCGGCTCGTTTCTGAAAGATGACGCCGGCCCGCGGCGCTGGCCACGCGGCTCCGGAGCTCACCACCGCGCCGGGCCGTGGCCGCCGGTTCCACTGATTCCTGCAGCGCGCCCCGGAGGAGGCTGCTCCGTCCCCGCGGCTCGGGATCGGAGAGGGGGGACTGAGGCGAGGGCGAAATGGCCCGATGACAAAGGAAATGTGATCCCCCTTGGCTGCCAAGGTTTCAGAGAGAGGACGGACGCGAGGAGGAGGAGGAGGAGGGGCGCGGGGCGCGCGCGCGGAGCTCGGATAGCATTGCACGACGGCGCGCGCGGAGCGGGGCAGCGGGTACATCTAATATCTTCCTGCCGATGAATAATTCAGGGCGGCCCGCGGGGACCTGCGGCCCCGCAGCGCTGCAGCAGCGCGGCTAAACCCGGAGGGGAAGGAGCGCGCGCGCGCGGGAGGCGCCCAGGCCGGGCGGGCGGGCGAGCGAGGCGGGGCGCGAAGGGGCCCCGGGCCGCGTGGGGCGCGCGTGCGTGTTAAGCGCCGGCGGCCGGGCCCGGCAGCCGCGCGGGAGACTCGAGGCGCGTGGGCCGCGCGTGCGTACTGTTACCCGCGTGCGGCCGCGGCGGCCGGGCCGCTACGACCTGCAGCTGCTGCCGCGGGGCCGACCACCAGGGTCCTGCAGGGGGGAGAGCCCGCGCCCGGCCGAGCACCAAGCCCGAGCGCGGCACGCCGCCGGGCCACCCAGGAGGGAGTCCCCGGCCGCCGCGTCATGCGGTGGGGCGGCCGGCATCGCGCGGGGGGGACCACGACACGGGCTCGGCGTCGCGCCGCTCCCGCCTTTCCTCGTGTGGGGGGAGCCGTCCTCTCCCAAGAAGAAGAGACTATAACAACTCCATTCATTTAAAGAGGAAAGCAACGCACCCAATAATAACTCGTCGGACCAACATTTTTTGACTTCTTCTCCCGCCCCGGACTGTGGGATGGCGCACAGCGGACTCTGACTTTTTGGAGGAGGACTTCCCCCCCCCTCCGCGAGCGAGAACGCTCCGGCTCCAGCGGCTCCAGGGAGTCGGTCCTCTGACCTCCCTGCCCCCGCTCGCTCTCCCCTCGCGAGTCTGGACTTGTTCGGGCGCTCCTCCCGCTCCCGCTCCCGCTCGCGCTCTGGGAGGCGCGCGGCCCCCACGTCCCCCGGGGGGAACCGGTGCGTGCGGCCTCCGGGGAGCGAGCGGCGTTTCATGCCCGCGGCGTCGGCAGTGGCAGCGCGCGGGGCCGGACGCGGCGAGGCCGAGAGGGCCGCGCGCGCGCGCCGCTCGGGTGCGGCGGGCTCCCGGATTGCAGACCTAATCGATGCGTTTTTCTGAGTGAGTCGGCGGCTCCCCACCCACCACCTCGTCGGCGCGCGCTCTCCTCCTCTTCCTCTCTCTGGTCTCCTCCCTCCTCCTCCGGGGCCTGGTTTTTGCAAATGGCTTCGTTCCCCGAGACCGACTTCCAGATCTGCCTGCTGTGCAAGGAGATGTGCGGCAGCTCCTCGCCGGCGCCGCTCTCCTCCTCCAACTCGTCCGCGTCGTCGTCGTCCTCGCAGACGTCCACGTCGTCGTCGTCGGGGGGCGGCGGCGGCGGCGGCGGGGCCCCCGGGGCGGCGGCGCGCCGCCTGCACGTCCTGCCCTGCCTGCACGCCTTCTGCCGCCCGTGCCTCGAGGCGCACCGGCTGCCTGCGGCCGGCGGCGGCGCGCCGGGAGACTCCCTCAAACTGCTGTGCCCCGTGTGCGACCAGAAAGTCGTGCTGGCCGAGGCGGCGGGCATGGACGCGCTGCCCTCCTCCGCCTTCCTGCTCAGCAACCTGCTCGACGCCGTGGTGGCCACGGCCGACGACCCGCCGCCGCCGCCACAGCCGCCCAAAAACGGGCGCGCCGGCACCCCGGCGGGCGCGGGCGGCCACAGCAACCACCGGCAGCACCGCGCGCACCACGCGCACCCGCGCGCCGCGCCCGCCTCGGCGCCGCCGCTCCCGCAGGCTCCGCCGCCGCCGCCGCCGCCCGCGCCCGCCCGCTGCCCCGCGCCGGGGGGACCCGCCGCCGCTGCCGCCGCTGCCGCCGCCTCCTCTCCGTCGGCGCTGCTGCTGCGCCGGCCCCACGGCTGCAGCTCCTGCGACGAGGGCAACGCCGCCTCGTCGCGCTGCCTCGACTGCCAGGAGCACCTGTGCGACAACTGCGTCCGCGCGCACCAGCGCGTGCGCCTCACCAAGGACCACTACATCGAGCGCGGCCCGGGGCCCGCCGCCGCCGCCGCCGCCGCTGCAGCCGCCGCCGCCGCCGCCGCCGCCGCGCAGCAGCTCGGGCTCGGCGCGCCCTTCGCCGGCCCGCCCTTCTCCATCATCTCCGTCTTCCCCGAGCGCCTCGGCTACTGCCAGCACCACGACGACGAGGTGAGTGCGAGCGGGGCGAATTCCGAGGGGGCTCCCCCTCGGGGGGTGTTTGGGGGGCGCGCGCGCGCGTGTGCGTTTCCACCCGGGAGGCCTCGCCAAGGGTCCCAAAGCGGTGCGCGGATGGCTGCTGCTGCTGGTGGTGGTGGGGTGTCTACTTTCGAGATGTCTTGTTTCCCCTTTGGCTACCTACATGGTGGTCCTGGCAACATAGTTAGTAGGGCTGTGTGTGTGTGTATGTGTTCCCCAAACGTGGAGTGATACCCCTTTCCGTCACCTTAATTTTCCGTGTGGCCAAACGTGGCAACAACCGTTTTTCTCTTCACGAGGCAGGAGCCAGGGAAAAGAGAGAGAGGTGTGTGTCAGCGGTAGACCTGGTTTTCCTGAGCGCAAGGGTTTCCCGAGGACCTCCCCTTATATCCCCCTTTTTATATAAGGATTTGATTTCCTTATTTGTTGGACAAGGCGCGTACGCTATTGTTTTAAGTAAGACCCGGGGTGGGAGCGCATGTGCTGTGTGTGTGTGTGTGTGTGTGTGTGTGTGTGTCCGGGGAGATGTGGTTTCCTTGTGCGGGCACTCTGCTGGAGGCCTCCCAGCGTGCTGAGGGCTCTCTTTACCTTCTTAGCTGCTTTTTTTCCTCCTTTTTCGTGAAATGCATAGGTGGTTGCTTTTCAGGAGGGCGCATGAGCCAGGGAGAGAGAGAGAGAGATGGCTGTGTGGTGGGTGAGCATTGGAGTGCGCCTACTACCTAGACCTGGTTTCCACGTGCGCGTTTCTGATGGAGGAGGACTCTTTATTTTTTTGTTGGGACGCGGTAGCAGTCCTCTCCTGGTGTTGTTTCTGAGAGCATCTGGGTCTTGGAGGACCAAGGGGGACCCCGGTCTAAAAGCGCTTCTCTTTTGGATTGTTTTCCCCGCACTGGAAAAAAAACACCAAAAAACGTGGCCCGGTGCCTGAACCCCTGCCCTCCTCATGCCCTTCGGTCGTGGGCCCAGGTTTGCGCCTGGAAAAAGCAGAATTGGGGGACTGTTCCCATTGCCCTCTCCAGCTGGGAGTCCCCTGGGCCGCTCCAGCAAGGCTGCTCCAGCCTTGATCCCTACTGGAACCGGGTTGAGGGGGGCTCGACTTCTCTTGGGTGGGGTGGGGGGAACGACCCAGCTGCAGGAGGCTAGAAGCCGAGGGTTCGCCAAGTCCGAGGGCTGCGCCTGTAGTCTTTGGGGCTTGGTTTCTCTGTTTGGGCTGCTAAAGCCTTAGGGTGACACCTTCCACTCCCCTGAGCCCCTTAGAGCAAAGGGCCGGCCGAAAGCGGTGAGCGGCAGGCTCTGTGAAGCTGGTCGGTAACTTGTGTACTTGCTCCAGTCTTTGCCGTGGACGCAGAGCAGGAGGACAGCTAAGGCTCAGAAATCGTAGTGGGAGTTTGCTGCCTTGCGAGTTGGAGTGGGCGTGCTGGTTCCGAGCCGGGCAGAGGCTTGCAAAGCGCGCAGCCTTTTCCTCCTCTCCTAACCTGTTTTTTGGGGAGGAAGGCGGAGCTCTGTTGCCTCGTGTCCTTAAGCCGGCTTCTCCTAGTGGGAAAAAGTTGAAATTTTAATCTACTTGTTGTAGGGGGCCTCGCTTGTAAAGGTTCATTCTTCTAGGTTTGAAGCTGGGGAAAGGTCTTCGTTTCCTTTGTTTTTTAAGCTTTGAATGGACTCACCTTTAAAGTTTCCTACACATTTCATGGGTGAATGTTTCCAAGTATGTGTTCTTTGGCGTCACTTTTAGGAAAGCGATTGAGCTAAATATCCATCCGGATCTCAGGAATGGAAAGGTGTGGAGATTAGGGTGAAATGGGGGTCGGGGAAAGTGTGCAGGGAAGAGGGCAACGTGGGGATCCACCGTATTTCCCTTCCTCCTGGGACGCGTGTTGATGGAACCCTCCTTCCCAGCAGTTGATTTTAAACGTCAGGTCTTATTTATACCCCCCGTTAAAGATCCACCTACGATTTATTTGGACTAACACAGTGGATGCTCAGTGTCACCAGACTTGTAAAAGGTTTATGCACTTTTTAAATTATAAAACCATTCAGATGGGATTGGGGGAGGGGGGTTGTAGGGACCCTCCTCTCTCACCATGGGAGGTTACCTGGATGCCCTGAAAAAATTCACTTTTTTAACATGTGCCTACACTTAGGTTAAAATTGTTTGGTAAAAGTGTTAAGATACTGCATTGTTCAGCCAAAAGGTCCTTTAAAAACATGAAGCGTTTCCGTTTTAAGCGACATCTACCTCCCACTTTTCCATTTTTTCATTACAAAAAAATTGGACATTCATTTTTAGACCTTTTTCTTTTCTTTCTTTCTGGGTTTAGAATGCTAGAAAATTTGAGTTTTTAAAGATAGCAAGCCAGTGCTGTGAAGTGACAGACCCCATGTTCATATAAGGGGTCCCCCTCCCCTCGCCCCCCGTGGCCTAAATTCTTCTTTTCCTTCTAAGGAAGTGATGGGTTAACCGTTTTTAAAAAATTGTTCCATTGAAAAGTCATGCTTTTGATTGGCAAAGAGCACGGGGGATGGCTGTCCCCTATCTGATTGTGACTGGACTGAACACACAACCCCCCCCAGGTATTTGTGACTGTATGCACAATCTTACCTTGATTTTTAAAACGTGCTGCTTTTGCTGAGTGGCCTCCTGTGACAACAGGCTCCGTTAAATAATTCAGGGTGCTCTTGCCTTATGGTGAGTGAGGCCATCTGACCTTGGGAAGGAGGGTTGACCGCCTGGCTTCTCTCCTTCAATTTTAGGGAGAGTGTACCTCCCAACATTTGTCCCCCCTCAGGGGTGCGGGAGGCTTTTCTCCAGCACCCCCTTCCCCCAGCGCCATGGCTCCTCTGGATTGGCAAAGTATTGCTTGGAGCGCTTGATTCAAAACAACTTTTTAAAACCTAACCAGGGAGGGGAGTTGGGGTTTCCAACAACATGGTGAGAATTGCTTGCGTTCACGTATTTGGCTCCTAAAAAAAAGAATCATTTGGTTTTTTCCCTAGTCGTAGGTCTCGATGGTCAGCCTTCAGTCCAAAAGGCGGAAGGCCTGCAGGCCCCGCGGACATCCAGGCCTGGAGCTGGGTCACATTCCCAAAGAGGCCCCCAAGGTGGCCTGGCGGTGGCCTGAGGGCCTGCCCCTCCGCCAGCCTGGCGCCCCCGGCCCACCTCTGCTCTGGGGGCGCCTCACCCCGCAGGACACCCTAGGGGAAAAGGGTCTGCAGGGTTCACACGTGTGTGGGGTGGGGGAGAAGGGTGGCAGGGAGCGCCCTCCTGCCCCAGCCACTCCCCAGCCGCCCTGTAATGCTGTGTTATTGGCACTTAGGATCCTAGTGAGCCCCTTTGCTTGCCTTGGAGGCGACACTGGAGCAAAAAACTAGGGGGACCAGGGTGTGTGTGTGGTAAAGGGCTGGGTGTCAGGACTCTGTAAATGGTGGGAAGCTGAATGTGGCCTAAGTGTGTTCCGGTTTCCAGGAAGGCCCTGTTCCTAATAGGGTGTGTGTGTGTGTGTGTGTGTGTGTGTGAGAGAGAGATGATGGGGGGGGGAAGGGGAGTGACACGCTTGCATCTTAGCCAAGACAAACATTGTAGCCCATCTTTTTTTTTCTTTTTTTAAAATATATTTTATTGATTTTGTACAGAGAGGAAGGGAGAGAGATAGAGAGTTAGAAACATCGATGAGAGAGAGTCATCGATCAGTTGCCTCTTGCACACCCCCTACTGGGGATATGCCCGCAACCAAGATACATGCCCTTGACTGGAATTGAACCCGGGTCCCTTCAGTCCCCAAGCCTACGCTCTATCCATTGAGCCAAACCGGTTTCGAAGATGGCAATGTTGCTTCCAGTTAGGCAGGCCACATGTGAGGTTTTCCTGAGTCCCCTGGATAGAAAACCGGGTGCCGATGTTGATACAATCAATATCCAATCCCCTCCTTGGGCTTAAAAAAAAAAAATACACCCACAAACTTTGGGAAGATAAGTTTTAGAATTCCAATCAAATAGGATCCTGGATATTGAACCATCTTAGACTTGGGGACTACCTTTCCCTGGGAAAACCACTTCAAAAATCAGCCTCAAACCCCTTTGAGGAAGGCAGGTTTGCTGCCTAAAGTAATTGGATGTGGAGTAATTTCTTGTTTTGTGTCTTATTTGGAATAAGCCACTGTGAGAGGGGAACATACCAGTGTTGGCACCAATATGCGTATTTTTAAATTGTGTATTCACAGCGTCTTAAGCTTTTTCAGGCACGCATACCCAGTGTATGCATGTTTGTCTTTAAATTATATGTGACTGCTGTGCAAATGATAAAACCTATACCAAAAGACTTTCTGTGGGAACTGGAGAAAAAGTCAATAGAAGTGCGAATTCTAGTATTTCTGCAACACGTTTTCCGCTTAATGCATACATCTCACCTATTTGCCAGGAAACCAAACTTTTTGGTAACTTGGGAAATAGTACATTGGAGGTGGCTGCTCTGACTTGCGTTCAGCAGGTTTGTAGGTGGAAATCTGTTGAAGGAAGAAAATGCTCGATGAAACTATATGGAAGAGATGTTGTTGACTTCTTAATTTCTTATCCTTGAAGGCATTCTGTTCGTGGGCTTTTAAAAAATCACATTTGAGCTGGGGAATGTGCCCCCACAGGTGATTAAAGTGCATAGGGAATGATCTTATCAACATGGATCCTGGCGACGTGGGCCTTGCTGGATTTGGCAAATCTTGGCTTGTGAGTTGCCTTGCAGGCAGGCATAACCCCAGCCATGAAGTGTGCCGTAATACCTGAGATTGCTGGTGGCATCAGCCCTGCCTTGGGGGGAACCTTTTTGTGACTTTCCCTCTCACAGAGAGTCAGCAACATTGGTTTTCAGGTTGTTTAGACTTCCTTTGGGTCTACAGGATTTTAATTTCCAGTGCTAGGAGTATATATTTTGGAAACCATGAAGATACTTGTAGGAAGAAAACAAGAGCAGGCACTTTCTCCCAGACTTTTAGTTCTTCATTTGATATTATTACTACTACTATATGCTCTTTAGGATTTAGATGTGTGTTCAAGTTGTTGTACGTGGAACAAAGAAGCCTTGGAAGTGTTTGCGGAGTGAGTAAAATTTCCTTTTTGCACCAGAGTTCTTCCTCCCATTTTAGCTATTTATAAATTTCAGGACACTGTGAAACCAGCATTTAAAATGTCTAAGTTTCTTAAAGCACCACTTAAGAGACGGAAGCAACTTTCTCTTCATATGTAAAATTTTCCAAGCGGAGCTGTTTCACTTTTTTGTTTTTAAATTTTTAATACTTTGCCTAAATATAGGGAGTTTGCTTTTGGGTGAAAGCTGTGAATGAGGCGAAGCGAAGTGGTTAAAATTTATCCTCTCCAGATTTTGTTTCCTCTGGTGCGAACTTAAAATGTCACATGGTTTGCTTAAAATCTTACCATTTCTCCATCCAGTTACAACAGGGCCAGATTTATTTTAGTTGTATTATTCTTAGCCAATAAAGGACCACTTCGGTGTCATTCTTCACGACATGTTTAAGCAAAAGGTTGAGATGCATTCTTACCATGCAGGCGGTTTTCCCTCTCCACTCGCCCCTAACACTGACAAAGAGTTACAGGCTTGGGCTCATGAAAGGCAGTTTTTGCCATCTCTGTTATTTTGGAAGAGAGCAAGAGGAAGATGGATACAGGATTACAGTTGCCTAAAAGGGAGCAAAAAAAGCAAGAAACCACCCATGGCAGCCCACCCGGTTCCCCCCTTCTCTTGACCTTTCAAGCATCGTGACTTGCGAGAGGAAGCTTGATCCATCTTTCCTCTTAAGTTGATGCGACCTTGTGCTTGTTCACTACTAAATTATTCTTCTCCCTTTGAGGTGTTTTGTCTCTCCTTACAAACGGAGCTGACTGAAAGCAGATTGACTGTTTTGACTGACAAGACTCTGACTTGTTCACAGAAAAATTGGGAGGGGCAGGGGCTTGAGCAATTTACATTTGAAACTATTTGAGGTAAACCTCCCTCCAGTGTAATTCCTTCCCGGCCTCAGATGCCATCTCCAGCTGCCCTCCTGTTGAGTGTGCTCGCAATGGGCGTTGAAGGTAGCCTGAGAGGAAATGGGGGAAGACTCCATCCAGCTCCTCCTGGGTCTTCTCTCCCACTCAAATCCTATTTTGGGAAATCCATACTTTTTATTTTTTGTTGTTAATCCTCACCCAAAGATATTTTCTCATCGAGTTTTAGGGAGAATTGAAGGGATAGGAGGAGAGAGAGAGAGAGAAATATCGAGAAACACATCGATTGGTTGCCTTCTGCCACTCCCTTACCAGGGCTGCCTGCAACCGAGGTACAAAATACCGGCCTGATAACTTCAGATTAAGTGTAGATTTCATGCCCTAACTGGTTTGACCGGAATCGAACCCGGGACCCTCCAGTCCGAAGGCCAAGGCTCTATCCACTGAGCCAAACCAGTCAGGGTGTGAAATCTACATTTAATCTGAAGTTATCAGGCCGGTATTTTGTTTTGTCCTCCTTCATGTAGAATTTTTTTTAAAAAAAAAACGAATCCCAGACCTTTACCTGAGCATCAGTTCCCACCAAGTGAGTTTTTAGTTAATCTGTATAATGCTCCCGGATAAATAATCCCTGGGTACAACAGTCTAAGAGAGTGGTCATTTTTAGTGATCAAGTTCCTGCTTTCAGCACATTGAAAAGTTGTCCATTTTGGGAAGGGGAGGCTTGATGAAAGAAGATGAGGATAATTTTCAGTGGTGAATATGTAACCTGGACAGGCTCCTGCAGAATAGCACATGCTGTCCACAGAAATGGAATTGGAATGAAGCAGAGCATTGTACACAGAAGAGAATTAAGACCGTCCAGGTTTGTAAGACGGAGGGCATCCCCTCCCAGCGTGGCCACCCTGGGGATTGTGAGGCCCCTGAGTGGGCTTGGTGTAGCCTGAGCTGCTGGTTGGCGAGGAACCCCTGGGAATGAGAGAGGAACCCCGGTGCCTTCCTAACATGTGTCAACAGCTGTATCCTTTAGTTGTTACTTCTGGGAAGCCTGGCCAGCCATTTCCTTCTGGCCTTAACCATTTGCAGTTACAAATGTTCCTCTTGAAATGTCAGCGGCCTTTGGGAATGTCTTTTCATATTCTGACTTAATTGGGATAATTATAAAAACTCTACTTCATATATATATATATATATATATATATATATATATATATATATCCGCACTCAGATTTTGTTGCTAACCATGGATCAGATATGACTACTTCAGCACAAGTGTTTTTAAAAAAATGAGAATTGTTGCTGGAACTGGTTTGGCTCAGTGGATAGAGCCTCAGCCTGCGGACTGAGGGGTCCTGGGTTCGATTCTGGTCAAGGGCGTGTACATTGGTTGGGGGCACATCCCCGGTGGGGAGTGTGCAGGAGGCAGCTTATCGATGATTCTCTCTCATCAATGTTTCTAACTCTCTATCCCTCTCCCTCCTCTCTGTAAAAAAAATCATTTTTTTTTAAAGAGAATTAAGTGGCACCTGCAGGCATAATTATGATGAGTTCAGACCATGTCTGTAAATTTTGGTCTGTGCCCTCTGTCTCTTTGAGATCGGTATCAGAGGGAGCTGTTTCTTTCTCACTTGGGATCATCTATCTATAGGCTTGTACGGAAGACACACACAGATGTGTGGGTAAGGGTTAGCAGGAAAGGATAAAGAAAGTTTTGGTAGTGGTTGGAAAAAGGTTTTTGTGATGTTTCTTATTAAAGGTTGTCCATTTAGCTTTCCTTGAGCAACCCAGACAATGTGATTTTTAGGTTGCGTTCATTACTCAGCTGCATATTGGGGTATGGAAGTAGACCCTTCCCTCTCTCTCCCTTCCTCTTTCCCTCAAAAGGGAGTGTTGTAGGAGAAAACCAATTTTCAATGGTAGAAATTGTGGCTGTGCTTTTTATCAGTGTACCATGATCTAAATCAGGCTGGGAACCTTGTTTCTGCCAAGGGCCATTTGGATATCTATACCATGAGGGCCATTCAGAATTACCAACTTCTACTGGTAAAAATTAGCCAGCTGTATTTGGTCAGACATTTAACTAACTCCCCCCTAATGCCTTGGCAGGGCCAGAGCAAATAACTTTGTGGCCTTATACAGCCGGGCGTTCCCCACCTCTGGTCGAAATGTAAAAGATAGGTAGGTTTTTTTGTTTTGTTTGTTTTTTAATATATTTTTTTATTGATTTTTTTACAGAGAGGAAGGGAGAGAGCTAGAGAGCTAGAAACGTCGATGAGAGAGAAACATTGACCAGCTGCTTCTTGCACACTCCCTACTGGGATGTGCCTGCAACCAATGTATATATATATGCCCTTGACCGGAATCGAACCTGGGACCTTTCAGTCCGCAGACCAACGCTCAACCATTGAGCCAAACCGGTTTCGGCAATATAGGTAGTTTTTGCAGGTGATACAAGGTGTACCAGAGAAATGCAATTTTTCACAAGAAAAATTGGGTGTAACTTTTGGTCGGCAAACTCATTAGTCAACAGAGCCAAATATCAACAGGACAACGATTGAAAGAGCCACATTTTTTAAACTTAAACTTCCTTGAAACCGGCACTTCTTCAACATAGACTCGCCCAGGCCGTGGTATTTTGTGGAAGAGCCACACTCCCGGAGCCAAAGAGCCACATGTGGCTCGCGAGCCGCAGTTTGCCCACCACGGGCTTTTAGACCATTTTAGGGTTTTAAGGCTCCGCAAACTGAAGAGAGAAGTTGGGGGCAAGTGTATTTAGAGGCTATACCAATGCCTTGGGCTTTTTTTTTTTTGGTCTTTTTCAGACGGAAAGCCAGTTTACATTTTACATATGATGTATTTGAGAACCTTTAATCTTTGAAGCCATGATATATTTTTTTTTCCCCCTCTGAAAACTAACATATCAAGGAAACAGGTCAACTTGCTTAAGGGAACAGTCTGATTTCAGGGACTGAAATAGTGTATAAGCTTTTAATTTCACGGGATTATCAGGTGTGTATGTGTGTGTGTGGGGGGGAGGCATCTGAAGAGGAAACGCATTATTACACATTATTACAGGAAAGGCTTAAATCCCCACAGAAAAAAAACCTCTACTCCACAAGCCAGGGATGGAGATCAGACAGACTCTTGTCACATTGCTCTTTACTCATGATATCTGTCCAGGTTATGTTATTGGAACTCGCCCTTAACCATCGGCTATTTAATAATTAAATTTATTGCTGGACTATTCCAGCTGCTTGTGTTTTATGTTCTTAATTTTTTTTTTTTTTTTTTTTTTTTTTTTTTTTTTTTTTTTTTTACCTTTTCCAAGTTGTTGCGTAGAAAGTTAGATATCATCCATAATGGGCCCTGACCTTGGGCAAGAAAATGAGTGTGACATCACAACTATGTGTCTCATCCCAAAATTAATGTGCGAAGTGATTCTCAGAATAGTCATTTTGCAAGGATGAGGAGGTCTGGAGTCTTAATTATCCTCTTGAAAGGATAACTAAGTCTCGAAGGAGATCTCTGCAATATCAGTGAGAAGAAGGATGCTCCATCTACCACGCCATTTGTAATAGGCATGTTCTCTTCTGGAGGCCACCTCCTGCTGCCCCGACCCCAATTCCCCAGCTCCCTGGCTTCAGCACTCCAAAGCAGGCACTTTGGCGTTGGTGGGTATGGGCTCTTAGAGCTGGGCTCTGCTGATGTTAGTGGATGTAAGGACTGGTTCCAGAAATATTTTGCTCGATTTTCAGTGGTGATGGATGCAAATTGGGTTTGGCCTTCAGAAGATGCTCGTGTTGCTGCCATTTTATTCCTTTTCCGAGGAGCAAAGGAGACTTCTTAGTTTTCAAGCCAAAAATGGAATGCCCTTGAAAAGAACTAGGTTTTGAAAGTTGGACCTTTCACATTTATATTGATGGGAAGGGGAAATTTGGGGAGGAGAAGGGGAAATAGAAAGTTGAAAAAATGCTTGTAGCTTCTCAGTATAATAAGAGTATGAGCTTTACAGTGAATAGAGTGTCTGCCTGCGGACTGAAGGGTCCCGGGTTCGTTTCCTGTCAAGGGCATGTACCTTGGTTGCAGGCGCGTCCCTAGTGGGGGCCGTGCAAGAGGCAGCTGATCGATGACCCTCTCTCATCGATGTTTCTGGCTATCTCTCTCCCTTCCTCTCTGTAAAAAATCAATAAAATATATTAAAAAAAAAAAAAGAGTATGAGCTTTAGACTAAAAAGATCTGGATTTAAGCGTTGTCCTGAAGTGGCTTTGTGACCTTGGACAAGTCATTTAACCTGATCTCTGACCTTTTAGATGGGAGCCCTGGGAATGGTTTCATAGGAATGGTTTTACAGTAGAGACACCTATCTGTGGGGAGAGCTGTAATTTACATGACGGTGCTTTGAAGCAGGTAGAATTCGAATTTTAATCGTATAGTAGATGCACATAATTGTGTAAATATCCTGGGGAAAGTTTTGGCTTCAGCTTTTCCTGGCAAAATTTCTTTTTCATGGAATTTAAATACGCTGCTTAGCTTGGTTAAATATTCCTTGTTGGATGGCTAAGCCATATTGGATGCCACAAAATAATTTGGGCAGTTCCTCATTGCTGATTAGACTCTCGCTGAGTTAAGATTTGTCATCAGGCAGTTGAGTGTTAGCCGCCAGGAATTGTGCTCCCTGCCACAGATGTATGAGGGCAGCCTGCAACCTGCCCCCTCCCTGGGCTCCTGTGTGTGGCCTGTCTGCTTGAGAAGACAACTGGAAGGGAGAAGGTGAACGGAGAGGGGGATTCTCGCCTTCTCTGTGAGGCTGCTTATGTGTCTTTTTAAAACGATCAGATGAGTCCAGTTTGGCTCAGTGGATTGAGGGGTCCCAGGTTCGATTCCGGTCAGGGGCATGTACCTTGGGCACATCCCCAGTGGGGGGTGTGAAGGAGGCAGGTGACCTGTTTCTCTCTCCTGTTTCTCTCTCATCGATGTTTCTAGCTCTCTGTCCCTCTCCTCTCCTTTATGTAAAAAAAAAAAAAAAAAAAATCAATAAAATATATTAAAAAAATAAAATGATCAGATGCAAGCAGTGTCTAAAAAATTCAGGAAACAGAAGTTCTGAGCTGAAGATGAATTTGGGCTGAAACCAGAGGGGTATTTCCTGGAGAATTGTGGGATTCAGGGCAAAGGTGTGTTGATAAGGCAGAGTAGTTTTTAGGACCCCGGAGTGGATGGGTCCATCTGTGACCTTATTTTTCCTAATCCTTTCAACATCCCCTCAGGAGGGTGTTAGGGTCACCCCCCCTCCCCCGCCCCCGGGGTGGGTGGGTGGGATGGGTTACTGATACGCAGAGGAAATAATTGGTGTGCCCTGCAGGAGCCGGAGCCAGAGCCACATTTATTATTTCTTGAATAGGTAATTGAACGTAAAGAATTGTTGACTGTTTTAGAAGAACACTGGAGTATCTGGGACAGTAGCAACTGTGGGAAGCAGCTGCCATCCTGGGGTTGAGGAATCAAAAGGGAAGAGGTTGGGGTTATTAATACTTCAAGAGGGTTCCCGTGGGTCTGGCCTTCGGGGTGGGGGTGGGGAGGCAGGCTGAGGACGCTGCTCCCTCCCGCCGAAATGACCAACCTTTTCTCCCTTAGCATCCCCTGTTGGCCGACTAACTGTGACCCGCGGACCATTGCATGGTCTCCGTTCGCCTTCCCCCAGTCACAAAGGGAGGGGGCAGGAGGAGGATGGGTTTGCTGGGACGATGGAATCCCATTTGGGCCACTGCTCAACCCCCCCCCCCCCCCACAACCTGGTTTGATTCCATTGAAACTTTTCATGAAAATACGGCGGATGAGAAGCAGAACGTGACCCACATTAAGTGAGCACTGAGCAGTGCTGTTTCCCTCAGTGGCCAGGCTCTACACATCCAGCCCTCCCTCCTGAGGGGAGCCGTGTGCTTATCGCCAAGAGAGATGGCTGTTTCTCTGTGCTGTGCTTGCTCACCCAATGACACAGCTTAAGGAAAGATGAAGCGAGCCCAGGACATGGTCCTTCCAATGAAAACAGGCCTGAGTGTGTTCGTGGAAACTGGTTTCGTGTGCAGTCGGAGGCACTGAGAATACAGTAGCAGGCAAAACAGCCCCAGATTCCTCGGCTCCTAACCCCGTGTGTTGGGGGTTCATGTCCCCATCTTCCCTGATGGCTGGATTTGTTTCTGGCCCCAGAGTGGGGGCGGGTGCTGATCCACGCAGGGGGACGTATGTGCACGGCTGGGCTGCCCGTCGATGACCATTTGGCATCTCCCTGAGCCAGCACGTTTGGGCTGTGAGCTGGGGAGTGGGCTGGGAGGAGGCTGGGAACCCGCTGCCATAGGAAGCAGCTCCCCTCCCTCTCCTCGGCCTGTAGGTGGCCCAGGCCGGCCGCCCTTCCCCCACCCCACCGAGCTTTGTCCTGCCCTTCCTAGGGAGGGCCTCGCCCGCTCCTACTGGTTGGGGAATGTTTTTTTTTTTCTAATTTGTTTTTGTAGAGATACAGTTTTCATGTTCTAAGGTTGGGTACCATTGTGTACATTTTAGTGGGAGTTTATAAGGCATAATCACATCATAATCGCGACAGTCAAGACAGCAAAAATTTGGAGGAACGGTTCCATCCCCCCCCACCCCCCCGAAAGAACGCTCACCCTTTCCAACCCCAGCCTCAGACAGCCACCTCTTACTGCTACGATTTTGTCCTTTCTAGACTGTCATAGAGGGGACCCAGATGGTGCTCACGTCTCTCGTTTTTTTTTGTGTTTTTTTTTCCTCCCAGTTGCCATAATGCCTTCAAGAGTCATCCCTGTGGGAATACCAGTAGTTCCCCCTTTTTATTGCTGAGTAGTTTTCCATCATGTGCCTGCACCGACGTTAACACATTCCCCGGTAGAGGGGCACTGGGGGTTTCCTGTTGTTTTTTTTTTGTTTGTTTGTTTTTCTGGCGATTGTGAATGTCCAATTTAATGCCTGGGATGTGTGCCCTGCCTTGTGCAGTGCTGGTCACTGACATCCTGGAGTCCCCGTTTTTTTTTTTTTTTTTTTTTTTAAAAGCATGTTTTGAAAAGTTTAATGTGGAAAGTTTATTTGCATTAATAACGCCTTGTTTTCACCATTAGAAGATATATTTGCTTATTCTTTATGACCAAATAAAAGACATTTGGGATGGATCATCTCTTCCTACTAACCTTTATGAAAGGAAAAAAGTTGAGTTAAAAACAAAAAATCCAAGTGCAAAAGTTTTCAGTCGTCTTCCTATCTCCAGTGTACCCCGGCAAAATAGTCACAGCTTTTAGGAAATGGGTAAGTTCCAAGTTGCAGTGTTCCATGTTTTCCCCTCGACTAAATTGTGTGTACTTTTGAAAAAAAAAAATCTATAGCATAGTTCTGAAAATATAACATATTCCCAAAGAGAAAGGGAGCCTAAAAGCAACAGTGATAACTGCCATTCAGTGTCTTAAACCTCCTCCTGGATAGTCCCTGTTTCGACCCAGCACAGACTCTGTGTCACGGTGAGCCTCAGTTTCCTCGTGAGTCTCCTTGGTGGGCAGCATTCTCATTCGTCAGCCCAGGGCTGCCTTTTTTTGTTGGAAAACCAAGGGAAGTATTTCCTGATGACAGTGTTGCCCTGTGTATCAATGTACCAAGTGAAGAGATTGAAAACGAAGGAACTGACTTGGGGCCTGGGCTGCAGGGGGCCGGGGGAGCACCTGCCAGTCCCCCTCTTGGTTTTTAACAATGGTCCAGAGAGATTCCCCTGGGTTTGTGCTCTCCTTTGGTTTCTGTTGTTAGTTTTATCACAGCTCTCAGGGGTGTAGAGGGATAGTGGAAGAGGAAATTTCATTTCATCGATTTAATTGGATGTTTAAAGTATCACATGGGCTCTGGTTAGCAGTGGGCCCAACCCAGTTATCTGGAGCTTTGAGAGGGAATCTTTGGCAAAGATGAGTGTGGATAGAGGAAGGTTCGAGTTTCTGTACTTTTTTAATCTGGAGGTGAGTTCAGGAAGAGAAGGGTTTTGTGTTAGGGTTTATTTATGGTGATACATGGCAAACCCTAGCAAAAGTCCTCTCCTAGGCAAGAGATAATATAATGGTTACTTCTGGACAACCTTTGGGAGCTGCCACAATGGCTACCAGTTTTTTTTTTAAAACCTTTTTCGTCCTTAAGTGTATTGTGCACTAAATAGTTTTTGCCTCGGTGTTTGGAAACTGACATTATTACCTGTTTTTCATCTGTAGCCTCTTTCCCTACTATTGGTTATTGGTAACTAAATGTGTGTCGATTGTTCACTACACACAAATGTTAATAACTTTGCAAATACACGCAAAGAGAGGCACTACCTATATTTGGGCATCTCAGACCGAACGTTATGCCTCTAATGAAGAATAACTTTGAGAACCAACATTTCCCTCTTTCAAAAGGAGGGCTGGTGTTCACATTTGGTTTTCAGCATATTAGAGGGTTTTTTCCCCTCTCTGTTGATTGTTTAGCATCTGCTGTACCAACTGAGCACAGAATTTGTCTGAAATTTATAACAATCTGCCTTGTTCCGTGGTCGGCAAACTGCAGCTTCGCGAGCCACAACCGGCTCTTTGGCCCCTTGAGTGTGGCTCTTCCACCCACAAGATACCATGGCCTGGGCGAGTCTATTTTGAAGAAGTGGTGTTAGAAGAAGTTTAAGTTGCTCTCCAAAGAAATTTCAACTGTTGTACTGTTGATATTTGGCTCTGTGGACTAATGAGTTTGCCTAGTTCATCAGTGCTTATTTTTTCCAGCCCCATAAAATTTTTTTTCCATGTTCCCCTTTGTTTGCCTTCTAGGATGCAAAACCAATTTTCTTCTTCTCCACAAAAAAAAAAAAGAAAAAAGAAAAAGAAAAAGAAAAAAAAAAGGGGGGGGGGACACACACAGGTAAATAAATGGGAATAAAATTAGAAAGCCATGCGTAAAATCAAATTATGCAGATCAGGAGGAGGGGCTAAAAACTATCTTAGAGGTAGGTCCCTGACCTGCCTGTCAGGACCTGTAGTTCCTGGACTTTGCAGGCAGCACCTATACATGCTGTCACCGCGTCAGGTTCTCACCCCCTCTTGATGCGAAAGGTGGACAGGTTTGCCCACCGTGAACAAAAAACGAAAAAGGAACCAAAAGAATGAGCGCTTCACAAAAACTATAGAAGATTTGAAAACACAGGGGCTAAGGGGGGAGCGGGACAAGGTAACAATTTTTGTATTAGATTTGTGTTCTTTTAACAACACTTATGGTTTTTAAAAAAACTGACATTGGGTTTGATTTCACAGCCCTTGTCGTTTTGGGTTGCTTTTTTTTTCTTTTTCTAAATAGGTATGTGCTTGTGACTCTGTGTATTTGGCCTTTAATTTCTTCCTCCCCCATCCTCAGCTTGTAGTTGCTGGGAGAATGGAAAAAATAAAAAAAATAAGAGATTTCTCCTCTGGGCTACCTTGTAGTCCCAGCAAGTAACCTGCACCAGTTGGCTCTAATTCTGTTGTAATTATACAAGACACAAATATATCTTTGGATTACCTGGGGGTGTGTGTGTGTGTGTGTGTGTGTGTGTATCCCCAACCCTACTTCTTTCCAAATTATATGATCCTAAAATAAAACCCCAAACAAACAAAACTAATTATATGATTGGGGTTTGTGCATTTTCTATTAATCCTTAACAATCTCTCTCTCTCTCTCTCTCTCTCACACACACACACACACACACACACACCCAGAAATGTGGTCATTTAAAAAATCCTTTCAATGACTTCTTTAAAAATTAGGTTTATATGGATGACACTGACCTATAAGAAATAGGGTCATAAAAACATGGACGTTTCCCTGTGCTGTGACTTGCTTGCTGGTCATGACTGCTCTGAACTTGGTGTTCCTGCTGTGGCGTGTTTTGAGCTGTTCTCTCATTTGGGTTTTCTCAACATTTTGGCTCCTGCCACCCTCCTCCAGGTCTGCTTGTCCCTGTTAACTTCCAGAGGGAAGATCCCTCTCCACCCCCACCCGGGGAATTGCTGGGTAGCTGGAGAGATGCATTTGAAATGTTAATTTTGTTCCCGAGAGCTCACCTCCCACCAGCCACGTTTCCTCCCACCCCACCCATCCTCGCAGCCATCAATTTAAAGGAGAAAAATGGCTCAGATGCCTCCGTCCTGTTGTTTCACTTCGCATTTCCGCGATCGCGGCGAGGTGGGCGGCCTTTCATATGGTTATTGGCCATTTGGGCTTCCTCCCTGGATTGCCTTGGTTCCTGGCCCTTGCTCTCCCGTTCTTTTGTTTTTGTTTTTTAATCAGTGTGTAGGATAAACACAATGCTAAGAACTAGCTCTCTTGTGGCAAAGGATTTCTCTGAGTCTGTGGCTTCCCTCAATTTTGTTGAACTCAGTCAGCATTCCGAATTTCAGTGTGGTCGGTGATTATTATTTTTTAAAAAAAAGTATTCTTCTTTTCCATCACTTTTCATCCTCTCTCTCTATGCTCTTTACCAATTCCACCCATCCCCGCCCTCCTCCCCACATCACCACACTTTTGCCCACATCCATGAGTTCTCTCTCGCTGGCTCTCTCCCCTGCTCTCTCTCCCCCGCTCCCCCCCCCCTCTCCTCCCTCCCTCTTTTTCTCAATCCCTCCTGATCATTTACTTCCTCTATATCTTGAGACTTTAATCCCATTTTTTAGAATCTGTTCTTGGCGTATCCTATGAAGCTGTGTCTTAATTTTATGTAGAGCAAATGATCAACCCAATACCCTCACTGCTAGTGAATGGTCTCATTTCCCCTTTTTCTCCGAATCTCACATTTCTGGGAAACCGTTCTGAATATAGCTGTTGGCCGGGGGAGAGGAGTGGGTGTGAGCTGGCAGTACAGTTGAATGCCTATTGCTTTGTGGATATATACCAGTGATCTCTGTTAAGGAAATAGATTCTCTCCAGATGTCCAGTTATTCTCCACAGATCAGCAGCGATGCTTCTATTGATTGGTCTAGACCGGTTGCACACCAGTCCATCCTTCAGCACGTATTGCACTGTTGCCTGCTGTATACCAATTACTGGGCAGGACCATACAGACCTGCTCTCATATATGGCTGCCTTTTCTCTCCCCCATTTTCATCTTCATTGGATTTTTAAATTTCAGGAGAATAATAGTCGTTGTACCACAGTCAAATGCTAAGTAGCTGAAAAAACAACAACATATAATGTGCTAAGTTCATTTCCTGGAGGTAGCTACTCTTAATAGTTTGGACTGTATCATTAGTCATATTTCTTATGTCACATTCGTTTTATGAGTGTCTTATGTAATCAGGTACACACTGATGGTAATAAAGTTTTGGAATATATTTGTATCCTGCAGCTGTAATCCTTCATCTTGCTTTGTTACTTAAGGAATGAATCTGGCACGTCCTTTCGTTGCTTTTTAGGATGCAAAACTGATTTTCCTCTTCACAAAAAGGGGAGGGGCAAATAAATACATGGGAATAAAAGTAGAAAGCCACGTGTAAGATAAAATTATACAGATAAGGAGGATTTGGAGTTTAACTCTTGCTTTAAATGAATCTGGCACATCCTTGCATGACGAATATACACTTCATCTACATTGAGGTTTAGTTTAGGCCCCGTCAGACACTCATTGTAGGCACATATTTTGTTGAATTCTGCCAAATTTACACACACGCACACACGCCATTGCCACCACAAATAAGACAATATTTCTAGCATCCCAGGAAAGTTCCTTTGCTGTAGTTCCTGGTAGTGCTGATCTGGAGAATTCGGCCTACGACGCCGGCCTTGAATTTAGAGAGGATATATGGAAACGATGGGGCTTTGGATGTGAATGAGTTTTTGATGATGGGAAGCTGCCATGCCGGGGATCGGTGGGTGGGTTTTTGCGGCTGCAAAGGGTATCTATGAAACCTCTAAAATCTTTACCTCTGAGACATCTCAGCCTCTGTTATGAAAGGCCCAGATTTTCGTTTTTTTCTTCTTCTTTTTTTTTCTTTTCTCTCTTTTTGAACATTTGCTGTCCCAGGGCCACAATGCAAATGGCCAGGGCACATTGTTTTCTAGTGAGCAGATGCCTGCTGGGAGGCAAATTCCTCAAGGATTGCTTGGAAAATGTGGAGGAGAATTCCGTTCAATCAACACACTTCTCGCTGAGCATCTGCCTTGGGCCTGGCTCTCTCCTGGCTCGCTCTCTCCGGGTGTTCGGGGACACAAAGGACTAGGACAGAGGTTGCCTCCGGGGACCCTTACCTCGCGCGATAAAGGGAAATAGAATTACGGGCACTGGGCCCTGTGCTGAACGAAGTACGTGTAAAAGTATTAAATTAAATTTTTGATTCTGTGCTGTATGCTTTAAGAAAAAGAAATTCAAGGTCTCAAAAATACGGCATATGCAATATTAAAGTTCTAGCGACAGGGTGCCAGCTTCCTGTGGTCTTCCAGGAAGGGGTGTGTGAGTATTAGGGGAGCTAAAGCTGTCTTGCCCCTGGGCCTACGTGGAGTCAAGGCCCGTGGTGGTGTGAACGCTTCTGAGAAAATTCATCATCATCGCCTCCCTGGCCTGCTTTGGGTCCCTTGGAGTTGACAGCTTGGTGGCTTCCATTCCCAAGACTCTCTCAGAGACATTTTGGTTTTAGGTTTCTTAGAAAATGTTAATTTACGGGGGGAAATGCCACTTTGGGGTTGTGGGGGGGGGGATCGCCCAGGGAGTTCCTTGCATTGGGCCAACTATTGCACATGTCCTTCAGAACTGGCTTTCGCCGATGGACGCGTGACCCCCCTCCCCCCAAGCCTGAGAACTTTAGGCCGTTTCCTGTGGGCAGAATTGTTGGAGACCTCAGGTTCGAACTAAAGGTTGGTTATTGGGCCTCGCTGTGGCGGGAGGGGAAGTGCCCCACACCCTCAGCGTTGGTTTCTCTCTCCCCTTTCCCCCAGGCCCAGGTCAGCTCTTTTCTTCTTCGCGTCCTCTGGCCCTGGGGGGGGACGGGACTGGGTTCAAAGAATGAAATCGAGGGTTGCCGAGCTCGAACAGAGTAAGGGTTGGACGTTGTGGGAACCGGTGGCGAGGCATGAAAGCACACCGTTTGGGGGGTGTCTGGGGAGAGAGAGAGATGGTCTCTAGGGGTGCTTCAGGGAGAAAGAAAGATCTGGGGAGCCTCTGAGGAACGCACTTCCCTGAGGACCTCCCTCCCTGGCAGATTAGAACTTTTATCTGCAAAGCAAATGTTCAACCCGTGTTTACAGAGTCCACGCAAACAGGCTCTCGGGGGCTGCTGGGCCGGCCCCCCTGGAAACCTTTGGGCTGGGGGTGATGAAGGGTGCTTTTCGCCCCCGGGCTCACCTCGTGGCCCGCGCGGACGCACCCCGGCCTCCCAGCAAAAGACAGCCTTGAGTTGTGGTTGAGGTAAGCCTGTCCCACCACTTCTTTACTCGGAGGCCTTTGAAAGCCCAAGTCTCCAGCAAAAGGGACCTTGGATGGGGACCTCCCTGAAGTAATAATCTCCTATGCTAACGTAGACGCTGCAACTGAAAAACAAACAAAATACAAACAAAAAAACACAGAGACACAAAAACAAGCCACCAAAACCCACCTTCTGTGTTGGGAAAGACAGTAGAAAGTTTGCGTTGGCTTTTACCGAGAGAGCCAGTCCCTAGCATGAACACAAAGAAGACCCTCAAGACAAAAGTTAATGATTACAGGCAGGGGTTTGGCCTGTGTCCTGGGGAGATGTCTCCCTCTCGAACTTTACTCCATCGCAGCCGGAGACTCAGCCCCCAAATGGCGCGCCACATGGACAGGGTCCGATTTTTAATGATACCCGTAGTGCCCTGGCCTCCTCATTCCTCTGACGTGGAGGGAGTGGGTTTCTTAGGGCTCTGGGGCAGGGGCGGGGGACGGGGGTGGGACGGGGGGAGGGGGGTGCAGGCACTCTTTTCTGCCCAGTTTTGTTTGGATACCACCCCACCCCCCAGGCTTGGGGCAGCAGGAATTCCTCCCCGGGCTCTTTGTTCCTCCCGAAGGGCGGGAATGCCGCCTCCTGGAATGTTGATCGCCTAGGCTGGAGTGGCGAGCACCCTGGGAGCCTTCTGTCTCCTGTTCCTGGGGAGTTCTCCGGGCTCACATGGGAGGGAGCTGGGATGGGGGTCAGCCCTGGCCATGGCTGGTGGCTTCCCATCTCAGTCTGAGCTGGAGTAAGAGCGAGATTTTGTTTTAACCACAAACTAACCTCCCCCATTAAGAATGGTTACTAAGGTGATTGGTGCTTATTCCTACCCATTGGCTTAACATGTTTAATAAAGTGCGGGATTTGTGGGGGCTCGCCGAACTGGGACCCCCCCCAGGGTTCACCAGGAAGCCTCCGACCAGTGTTGCCAGCTTTAGTCCTCCCCCTCCGTCTCACCCAGTTCATCAACAGTAAATATATATATTTTTTAAATTATTTTTTATTGACTTCAGAGAGGAAGGGAAAGGGAGAGAGAATCATCGGCTGCCTCCTGCACACCCCCTACTTGGGGATTGACCAACAAACCAGGCATGTGCTCTTGACTGGAATCGAACCCAGGACCCTTCAGTCCGCAGGCTGACTCTCTATCCTCTGAGCCAAACCAGCTAGGGCAACAGTAAATAATTAAAAAAAAAATGTTTTATTGATTTTATTTACAGAGAGGAAGGGAGAGAGATAGAGAGCTAGAAACGTCGATGAGAGAGAAACATCGACCAGCTGCCTCCTGCACACCCCCTACCAGGGATGTGCCCACAACCAAGGTACATGCCCTTGACTGGAATCGAACCTGGGACTTTTCAGTCTGCAGACTGATGCTCTACCACTGAGCCAAACCCGCTTCGGCAGTAAATAATTTTTAAAGTATGATTATTCCCCATGAGTATTTGGTGCAGATTTATACTAAACATTGGCTGAAATTTTAACTGGGAAGTATTGTTCTTTAATGGTAATTCTGGTCTGACAGTCCCCTCCATCCCTGCCCATGCAGACATTTGGGTCCTACAGACCTTTGTAGGGTTCCTTGTAGGTGACAGCAATGTGTCACAGGACACTCTACCTGGAATAGGACCCCTCTGGCTCTCTCCAGCCCTAACACTCCCCCTCCCCCCGCCCCAATCACCAGATTCTGGTAAAGGAAGGAAGTGGGGAGGGTGTCCTGGCTAACAGTGGGATGGGGAGATGGATGCTCACCTTGGAAACTGAATGCCAAGCCCTGAAAGGAGCAAACTCCCCAATTCCAGGTCCATTGGTAGAGTCTTACTGCCCCACAGGCCAGTGGGTTTATGGGGGTGGCGTGTCTCACTAAGACACCCCCCCTCCCCTGCCCATCTTAGTCCTCTTCCCAGGTGTTCTGGAAGAGGGCTTTTAGGATGCACACCTCCTTTGGTTCTAGGCACAAGAAACATTGTTCCTGTAGGGCAGTGTTTCCCAAAGTGTGGTACGCGTACCCCCAGTGGTACGGGAAGAGTTTGGTGGGGATATGCACTGCACTGTGCTTAGCTGCACCTAATTCTACGTTCTCAGAAGTAGGAGGGGTACTCAGCGTTACGAAAATTACAGAAGGGGGTACACATATGTCAAAAGTTTGGGAAACACTGCTGTAGGGGTTCAGCAGGGCTTCCCACAGCCCAGAGAGCAGGTTATATCCGCGTGTCTCTGGCTGTGTGTTTGGGGCTGCCCGGGCGCGGTGTTGACTACTCTGTAGGGTTTGCTGCCAGGGAGAAGTATGGGCTCTCTCCGTGGCGGTGTGTCAATGACATAATTGTACACGGCTGCTCCTTTTGCTGTGACTGCCAGGAAACTCGGGGCCAAACCCATGGGCCCTGTCTGGGGAGTCTCATGGACGGACGGACGTGTTTTTTCTTTCCTGACCCATGCTTGTTTCTGGGTGGGATTCGGCATTCTTTGAAAGTTGTCCATCATTGATTTTATTTGGGTAGGAACGTTGCTGAAATCAACTTCCATATTAAAAATAAAAAAACAAAAAGCACGAAGTGAAAGAGGACGGGGTTGTAAACTGACCAGAATAGCGACAGCTCTCCATCCGATCCATCTGGCCGATGCATATGTGGGAAGAATCAAGCCATTGTGCCAGCGCTGTGCTTGTCAAACAAACACGTAATTCTCATGCACGCTCTGTCCCTCCCTGGACAGAGTCCAGACCGGTGCCGAGGGGCGGCAGCGGGCGGGCTTGGCTAGAATGTGCCTGCAGAGCTGCTGGGGCGAAGCAGGGACCACAAAGCCCCGTCTGTGAAAATCAAAGCCGTGTGAGAAAGCCCAGGGTTGGTCCTGTCCCCTGGCGTAGAGGTGTAGGGTCTTCGGACTCCCCACCCCCTCCAGGGAACCCTCTCTTCTGCAATTTGGTGGAGCCCGAAACCCCTTCTCGAGGGGTGGGAGGAAGTGGTTAATCCCCACTTCCTTCCCTGGGAGTTTTATGGGCCTCTGGGAGGGAGCCTGCCTGCTCTGGTCTTAATGGTCATAAATGACCCTCTCCCAGGGCAGGGGCGAGGCACCTCAGAATCTCTCTGCCCGGACTCTGGGCAGCGAGGTGCTTAGCAGATGCTTTTCTTTGGCGGTGCTCTCTCTCCTCTGTCTTCTGTAACTGAGCGGTGGAGTGGGAAGCTTGGTGGTATGACTTGGTCTGGTGGCTCAGTGTTCCCCTCCAGCCTGGTTTGGGTTTGGAGATGCCGGTTGGGCAAGGCTGGACAGGGTGGGACGGAATTGGTATGGCAGGGGAATCCAGGAGAGGCAGGACCCCACCCTCCTGGGGAACCCTCTGCTTTCTGTCCCCCAGATGTGGGCTGTGGGGATAGTGTGGGGGAGAAATAGGAAGGGAACCCTAATTAATGGGTTGAGTGATTATTGCATGTCAGAGGAGAAATTCTCTGCCTACCCAGTATCCATAGCTTCATTCATTGGAGTTTTAAGCTTGATTTAAAAAAAACAAAAAACTTTTTTTTTTTCCCAGAGAGAGAGGGAGAGAAACATCAACGATGAGAGGGAATCATTGATTAGGTGCCTCCTACACGCTGGACCGAGCCCGAAATCCAGGCATGTGCTCTTGACCAGAACCTGGATTCTTCGGTTGGCAGGCCCATGCTCTATCCACTGAACCAAACCGGCCAGGGCTAAGCTTATTTTTAAAAATATATGTATTTGATTGATTTCTTTCTTTTTTTTTTTTTTTTACAGAGAGGAAGAGAGGGATATAGTTAGAAACATGGATGAGAGAGAAACATTGATCAGCTGCCTCCTACACAACCCCCCCATGCTCTTAGTCACTGAGCCAAACATGCCAGGGCTATGCTTATTATTATTATTTTTTTTTAATGAAAAAGCATTTCTGGTTGCCCAGCTCTTGGGATGGGGTTTACAAAGTGGCCTTTCCCAATGGATATCAGGATCTGTCTCAATGGAATGGATAGATGGATGGATGGATGGATGGCCCTGGCTGGCCCTGGGTGCTCTGCTCTGCATTACTCCTGGTGAGCGAAAAGCTCTGGGAAAGGAAACCTTAGGGGCAGGCATCACCTCTGCCAGCAGCTCCCTCCTCTCCCTAATCCCCCTGCCTCCCCTTCTGCAGGGTTTTAATGAACGGCGTTTAATCTTCCCCCGGGAAGCCGGCTGCCCCGCTGGGTTTTCTGTTCCAGCCCAGCCAAGGACAAGTACCATTCTGGTGACATTCTGGGAAGGCACATTAGAACCTCCGGGAGAACACCCTTGTCTCCGCTCTCCAGGAAGGTGGAGGGAAGGTGGGAGGGTGCCGGGGCGACACAGAAAGCAAGCGGGGGTTAATCTGGGGCCTGCCCTCGGAGCCCCTGGGCCCCCCTTTGTGGAGGAGCTCCTCCAATCCCCCCGGGTTTACTGTGATGCAAATGACCCCAGAGAACACATTTTAAAAAAGGTGCCCGGAGGTGAGACAGCACAAAAGCAAGTGTCCTGAACGATTAGCAGGAGTGTTTTATGCCAGAAGTGTTTTTAGTTGAGCTTGCTGATGTTTTCTTGTTTCATTATTAAATCAGCCTTCCCCCATTTTAATAATGATGGAGGCGTTGGTAATCACCCTTGGGACACTCTAGACCCCACTGAGATTCGGGATTCTTTCTAAAACCCCTGGGGAGGCTCAAATTTGCATTTTTAACAAGCAGCACCTAAGGTGGCCTCCAAGAAATAGATTTAAATGGCACCCCGGAGAGGGGATTTAAGGTCACTGCAGAGCCTCAAGCAGTTTTATTTTTTACAGCATTTATCCCCTCAATAGTCCATCATTAAATATCTCTTTCATTTATACCCTATTTAAGTGAATGAATCTTGAGTTGTTACGAAGCCTGCTGATCATCAGAGGCCCTGATTGAAGCAGCCCTTGGTAATACATGACTTAAATATTTTTTTTTGGTGTTTCTCCATCCTTAAGCCAAAATTTTATAGAGACTTGTAGCCACCTCTTCCTCTGAGCCACCTCTGAAAAGAGGGGCCAGGTCCTAAACACTTTGGCTCAGTGGATAGAGCATCAGCCTGTGGACTGAGCGGTCCCCAGGTTCCATTCTGGCCAAGGGCATGTACCTTGGTTGCGGGCACATCCCCAGTAGGAGGTGTGCGGGAGGCAGCTGATGGATGTTTCTCTCTCATCGATGTTTCTAGCTCTTTATCCCTCTCCCTTCCTCTCTGTAAAAAAATCAATAAAAATCTAATTTTTTTTTTAAATGAAAAGAGGATCCAAGAGAGGGACATTATGTTTCTAAGATACCACTACTCCATAGCTCCAAAGTTCTCCAACCTTAACAACACTGGGATGGAAATCCAAGTTAGACACGTAAATGGAGGCAAGGCGTTTCATTTGGCCTGCATCGGAGCGAAACGCCCTGCGGTCACTGCATGCAGAGCTCTGCTCGCACACAGAAAGGCAGCTGGAACTGGGTTAGCTGCTCTGGGACTGGACACTGGTGCCAAATTCTCCGTGTCCACACCGTTGCCTAGGGCTGGGCTGGCATCACCTGTTATCTGTAGGGCAGCTCCCAGGAGGCCTTCCAGGTACCTGTCTGTAACGCATGGGGCCCTCCTGGCCCCTGGGAAGTTTTGGGGAGGGCCTGGGGGCAGCTCCTAGGAAGGTGGAAAGGTAGGCATCCCTCCAAAACAAAACAATAAGAACCCCACACCTTTCTCGCCCACCTGCATAGTGTAGAATTCATTTAAATTCTTTTAGAGCTAGACTATTTTATTCTGGAGGATTGTGTACTAGCCATGGCCCGTGTGGCTCAGCTAGTTGAGGAGCGTGGTCCTATACAGCCAAAAGGTCTCGGGTTCAATTCCCCAGATGGAGCACCTTCTGGAAGGCCACCGATCAACGTTTCGCTCTCACGACGATGTTTCTCTCCCTCTCCCTTCCTCTTTCTCTCTAAAGTCAATAAAAGCACATCCTCTGGTGAGATTTTAAAAATTTACAAAGAACGCCGAAACCGGTTTGGCTCAGCGGTAGAGCGTCGGTCTGCGGGCTGAAAGGTCCCGGGTTCGATTCCGGTCAAGGGCATGTACCTTGGTTGCGGGCACATCCCCGGTAGGGGGTGTGCAGGAGGCAGCTGGTCTATGGTTCTCTCTCATCGACATTTCTATCTCTCTTTCTCTCTCCCTTCCTCTCTGTAAAAAATCAATAAAATATATTAAAAAAATAAAATATATTTTAAAAAATAAAAATTTACTAAGAAAACACTGTGCACGATATCCCAGTATTATTATTATTATTATTATTTTAAATCATCCCCATGTTTCCTTGAAAGGGTAAAAGTCAGTAAATACACTTATTATTTCTCCCCTGTAAGTCCTCCGATGTCATTTCATTTAAACCCCGGTGGCAGAGGCCACCTTGGATTGATCTTACCTCCCCTCCTCCCCAGCAGCCTTTGACAAATGAAAGGGGAATGCTCACACGCCACTCCTCTCCCCCATGTAGCCCTTTCCCGGGAAGGCTGTATGAAAACGGCTGCTGCTGTGCTGTGGAGGGAGGAGCACAGTAATTTTAAGCCAGGGCTGCCGTTCCCTGTCCAGGGTGACGCGTGGGAGGTAATTGGCTGTACCCCGCTCCCGATGCAGAACTAACTCACAAAAACCTCACGGAGATGTAGGAACGAATCCCTGGGAGCCCTGGATGTCCCTGAGCTTTCACCGGGCTGAGCAGCTCCTGCTACCACTGCAGGCGGCAGCCCCCCTTCCTTTCTCCCTCCCTCTCTCCCTCCCTCCTCCCTCCCTCCCAGTTTCCTTTCCTCCCTTTATCCTCTTTTCAGTCCTGCCTGTAAAGCAGGTACTAGCACTCACTAGTATAACTCAACGTGTGAGCCTTTTGCACGCTCCAGCAGATCTGCTGGGAGTTAGTTGTTCAAGGCTACTACTCCGCAGACACAAACTTTGCATAAAAGTGGTGGGCACTAGATAACTGAGCAGACAAGGAGATTATAAACCAGTTGTGCCTATTGTGGGTTAATAATGTTAACCGGCCCAGCCCTGTGAGAAGATCGAGTGCCTCGGGGGTCTTTCATGAGGTTTTAGTGTTAAAATTGTGTATCAGTCATGTGACCTGGACATGACTCCCTTTTCCACCACCTTCGGTAACGTGGTGATGCGCCCTATGGTTCCTTAGGTTGCATTTTTTATTTTTTATTTTATTTTATTTATTTGTTTTTAAAGATATATTTTATTGATTTTTTTTTTTTTTAACAGAGAGGAAGAGAGAGGGACAGAGAGTTAGAAACATCGATGAGAGAATCCTTGATCAGCTGTCTTTTGCACACTCTCCACTGGGGATGTGCCCGCAACCAACATACATATCCTTGAATGGAATCGAACCCGGGACCTTTCAGTCCGCAGGCCCACGCTCTATCCACTGAGCCAAACCAGTTTTGACCTTAGGTTGTGTTTTTTAAATATGACGAGGTAGAGAGGCGTACAGTACCTAATTTACTATACCAACCCATTTGGCCAGCATATGAGGTGTATCTATTGTGCCATATTGAATGCAGCTCTTTCCTCATGTGACAGGTCAATGAGCTGACGGCCTAAGTGGTCAGCCCCCTCCCACGCTGGCTTCTGCGTCTTGGGGAGGGTTTGTGAGAGCACTCATTTTAGAAGTACCGATGACTCTTCAAACAATGCCGAGGTTAGGGGCACCGACCACCCTCCATGCATTCAGATCCACTCATAACTTTTGACTCCCTCAAAGCTAATAACCTGTTGACCAGGAAGCCTTCCCCAGTAACACACATGTTGTATATTCTAGGTATTACATACCGTATTCTCTTTTATAAAAATATTTTTATTAATTTCAGGGAGGAAGGAAGAGGGATAGAGAGAAACATCAATGATGAGAGAGAGCCATTGATTGGCTGGATTGAGCCCCCAGCCTGGGCATGTGCCCTTGACCACAATTGAACCCAGGACCCTTGAGTCTGCAGGTCGACGCTCTATCCACTGAGCCAAACCGGCTAGAGCACATACTCTATTCTTACAAGAAAGCAGGAGAGAGAGAGGGTTCCTGGGAAAATTGTAAGAGAAAATACACGTATAGTACTAGGCATTTTTTTTGGGGGGGGGTGTGTGGGAATGTCCATGTGTAGGTGGACCTGCACAGTTCAAACCTGAGTGGTTCAAGGGTCGGCTGTGATGGGCCTGTGTGTACTTTTCTACCAGAGTGTCAGAGAGCATGGCGCCACTCCCTGCTACGTGACCTTGTGCAAGTTAGAGTCAGCTCCTCCTCTCTCTCTCCCTCTCTCTCTCCCTCTCTGCCTTAGTTTCCTTATTTGTTAAAAAATTTCCTTATTTGTTAAAAAGGGAGAGGACTGGTGCATTCCTCTACACAAAGCTGAGCTGTGTGTTTTGGCCAGCCCACACCCCAGGGTAGGGTGCCTCCCTCCCCACCTCCTGGTCTGCAGGGCATAGGAATCCTGACAAGGGCGTTCCACCAGATCTGGCCCATAAACTCTTATCATTGTCTTTCCAGAAGTCAGCTGGCCTTCTCTCCCCGATTCCCTGGAGGGCTGGGGGCCTGAGTCATCGGGTCATGGGGCTGTTGGAAGGGCCCTTTTGCTAATTGCCGCCTCATCATCCCATTTTCAGAAGATTGCTGCTTTTTGTGCTCCTTTTGGGGAAACGAGGCTCAAAAATCTATTTTACTTCACTCAGGAGCAGGCGTCGCAGTTTTCTGTTGCTACACGATTTTTAAAAAATATATATATTTTATTGATTTTTTTTTTTTTTTTTTTTTTACAGAGAGGAAGGGAGAGCGATAAAAAGTTAGAAACATCGATGAGAGACAAACATTGATCAGCTGCCTCCTGCACACTCCCCCATGGGGATGTGCCCGCAACCACAGCACATGACCTTGACTAGAACCGAACCCGGGACCCTTCAGTCTACAGGCTGACGCTCTATCCACTGAGCGATTGCCAATTTTTAAATGCCCGTGTCTTCTTCATTTTTTCCGCCTTTTGCCTTGGCTCCTAGTCGTGGCTGTATGCACCTGGGGCAGTGGCCAGGTTGAGGTGGACCCAGTGGAGATGGAGTTGGGATTCAAGTTTGTAAGAAAACCCAGAAAGCCAGGCAAGCCTTCTGTGGCTCCATCACGCTGCAGTGGGTAGGTCACTGCCCAGCATGGGATCCATATCCCCAAACCCCAACCCGTGAGCTCCCTGTAGCCATAGTGTCTGGGAGTGGATAAGGGTTACGATGCTACTTAATTCTCCAGGGCGCTCCTGTTTTACGAAATGGATCTTGGGGACCAGGTAAGGGGCCTTAGGTGTAGAGCTAGGGCAGTGGCTGGCAAACTCAACAGAATTAAACATCAACAGTAACGACGATTGAAATTTCTTTTGAGAGCCACATTTTTTAAACTTAAACTTCTTCTAACGCCACTTCTAAAACATAGACTCGCCACTTCTTCAACATAGACTCGCCCAGGCCATGGTATTTTGTGGAAGAGCCACACCACACTCAAGGGGCCAAAGATCCGCATGTGGCTCTCGAGCCGCAGTTTGCTGACCACGGAGCGTGGGGGATGAGCATGATAACTGCAATTTAAAAGCCATGCGGGTTAGAAAACGGGGCTTCCTGTTTGGATGGACAAGGTTAGAAGGAACCCGATCTTTGTGTGTGTGTGTGTGTGTGTGTGTGTGTGTGTGTGTGTGTGTGTGTGTAGGGGGGAGAGCGTGGGGCGCGGCTGTGAAGTCTTGGTTAAACATCCTTTTTTCGTGCGGGAAGGCAGAGCCAAGCCCTCTTTACCTGCCTTAGATTGTAAGCCTGGCATTGTGGTTCCCTCAACCCTCAATCCCTGCTAATTTGCAAACACACCTCCATTGGAGGCCCACGTTCAAATCCTTATTCCTACCTTAACCCTTGCCCGTTTTACCCAATAAACCTGCCTCTCTTTCCCCTTCACTTATTTTGGCTGGTGTAAGTGGCAGAGGGGAGTGCATTGCCTGTGGATTTTAACTTAAAAAAAAAAAAAAAAAAAAAAAAAGACAGGGACCCCCCAGAAAGATGTGCACCCACAAATGGAGGGTCGCTTCCCCCTAGCTTTTAAGATTTTGTGGCTTTTAAAGCATTCTTGCCGAAACCGGTTTGGCTCAGTGGTAGAGCGTTGGCCTGCGGACTGGGGGGGGTCCCAGGTTCGATTCCAGTCAAGGGCATATACCTTGGTTGTGGGCGCATCCCCAGTTGGGGGTGTGCAGGAGGCAGCTGGTTGATGTTTCTCTCTCATTGACGTTTCTAGCTCTCTATCTCTCTCCCTTCCTCTCTGTAAAAAAATCAATAAAATATATTTAAAGCATTCTTGGGGGCTGTCTTCAGTTAGTTTTAAAGCAACATGGTCATCGGGTGCCATATGCCTTTTTAAAGGTGGAATAGAGCAGGCCCCACAGGCAGCCTGGATGGTGGTTTCCCAGCTTATGCCCTGGGTGGTCAATTCAGTCTCCGAGTCTCTGTACCTGCTTCCTGGGGGATGAGGCAGGTAATGGGGCAGAAAGGTGTGGAGGCCAGTCCTGGGCTTGTGTAAATGCCAGCCCCGTGGCAGGTCTGGGATTTGTAGTGGGGAATGCAGTGATCCTCTGGTGGGATTTTCATCAGTAATTAGGCGTACACATTTTTTTTTTTTTGCCTGTGGTTCCCTAGGAGGCGTTGGGAAGGGAGGAAAGCTATGGGGGAAAAATATTTTTTCCAAGGGGTTTTTGTGAGGCCTTCCCCTTTCCCCCTCCTCTCGTGTGTTGACCCGTCGATGTACTCTCCGGGTGTTGATGTCATGCCATTTCAAAGGGATATTGTACGCCGTCGCTGGTCACGTCTTTTAAGTAGGCCTAAAATACCCCCATCTCCAGCTAACGATCGGCGGGTTCCCTCTAGGAATGGAAACGGTCACCGGGTGTCCGGAGTCCTCCAGATGACTGGAGTCATTCTCCCTCCTTGCTCAAACTCCGGGCCCCCTTAGGCAACACCCGGGGAATGTTAATGGGCAAATAAAAATAACCCTCCTAGGACCACGGGGGCTGGTGCAGATGAAAGGTCTTTGGATTTCAGAAAACGTGTTTGAAGATGAAATCCTGAGAATGGGTTAGGAGGGGAGAAGACCCTGCCACCCCAGACTTATCTGCTGACCCGTGAGTGGGAGTTTCGTAGGGAAGCCGCTCCCGGCCCCATCCGCCCGCCTGTTTCTCTGGTGGAATTAATCATTTCCTTTTGACCTTGCGCTCTGCCCCTAACATGTTGCATTGATCAAATCCCGAAATCTCAAGTCATTTCTCCTCCTCCCCCACCACCCAGCCCCATCAAATTAGAAGTCCCCGAGGTGCGAGGGGGGGGAGAGGTTTTAATAGAGAAAGTATTGATCGAACTACACAAAACGAAAAAAAGAAAAAAGAATGTTTAAAACAATCCTCTCTACCTTTCTGTGTGTGTGTGTGTGTGTGTGTGTGTGTGTGTGTGTGTGTGTGTTTTAAGCACATTTGTGGATGGGCTATTATAAAAGCTTCCTTTCCCAAAAACGTGACTGGAAATGTCACTAGTTCAACCGCGCCTGCATTTTTAAAACCTTCTTGACCATGTTTCTTGGGGGGGGGGGGGACTGGGGGGAAAGTTTATTTTTGATAAATGTTATATTCCCGATTCCCCACCCCCCCCACCCCCCACTCAGACCTTAAAAAAAATTCCTAAGTGGATCCTGAAATTTAAATTTCTGCTTACAATTACCTGGAGGATTCCAGTTGGTAATAAGATGAGTCCGATTAGGAATAACGCTGAACACAATTAACAGAAAGAGCTGAACCAACAGTAAGCAAATGCAGAGCCCACTTTGATGGCGCACTCAACTTAATACACAAAGATTTTCAAAGTCTCTTTAGTGTTAAAAATCTTCACCTTTTATTCCAATTAGTACTGATCTTGGAGCCTGGCACCTTGGAGAGGAATGGGGGAAATTCTGGTTTAAACAAATTAAATCCTATGTGACCATCAGAAAATGTAAATTGGGGGGAACCATAAGGGTTTCAGGGTGACAAAATGGGAGGGGGAGGGGAGATCTTGAATTAAAATTGGGAAAAGGGGAAAAAGAGAGAGGGGAAAGCTGATTTTACCAGTCAGGCACGGGGAAGGAATTTTCTGCTCACTTCCTGCTTGCAAGAAGGTCTTCAGTGGGGTGGGGGTGGGGGTGGGGGTGGGGGGAATGTGCCTGGACCCAACCCTCTTGCTGGAACCTCTAAGAACAAAGGTTCTGTATTGGACCAGCTGCCATCTTGGACCCATCTATTATACGATGGGCTTCTAAGCTTTGGACTAAATTGATCACAGATCCCCCTGGGAGGAGGAGGGTAGCAGCCTTTTTTTGGACGATGGGGCCAAGAGTGAAATTAGGGACAGGGACAGTGTTGTGGCCTAAATTGGAGCCCCTGGGGGCACATCCTGGAGAAGGACATTGAGCGCTGTGTTTCTTCCCTCTGATCAGAGGGGGGAGGAGGGGGACGGGAGGCAGATAAATAGGTTTTTCCAGCCTCACCGCGTGTCCACTGCTGGGTTGTGCCTGAGGGGGTTGTGTAGAAATGTGAGGTATTAGGAGCCGTGAGGAGTGGTTGGAATACATGCCGTGTAAGGGGGTAAGAGGCTCCTGAAGAACTAACTACCGTGTTTTCCCGAAAATAAGACATCCCCCCCGAAAATAAGCCCCCCCCCACCCCGAGGCTAAACATGAGAGATTTGGTCCACTGATTCTGAAAGAAATGGAGTCACAAGAAATTCACCAGAAAATTCAGGAATTGGATTGTTATGATGATGTTCCAGAAGATGATGACATGATTGTCATTGAATAAATGAGTAAATTCTTGATACTGTAGCATTCACAGTTTGTCTGGTTTGTGTTGACAACTACCGTACTACCGTACCGTATACAGGTAATAAATTTCCTTTATTTTCATTTAACAATAAATGTGTACCGTATTCTTCTTCATGGGAGAATAAGACATCCCCTGAAAATAAGACCTAGTGCATCTTTGGGAGCAAAAATTAATATTTAGACACTGTCATATTTTCGGGGAAACAGAGTAGGTAGGAGGAGGGTGGGGCCCTCAGAGCAGGGGCCCAGAATAAGATGAGAATATTTGGCCAGAGGTTTTAGCACACTGAGTTCATGTTGTAGTTTCCTGGGAGTGTGCTAATAAGTCAAACATAAGGTAGGCAGTGGGGAACCATCGGGGGCCGTTGAGTTTGCAACTGTTGGAGGAAATTTGCAGTAGTGGTTGTCACACCGATAAAAATGCCTGCCCACAGATGACAAAGCCCCAGTCGGGTAGATGGAAGCAGAGGTAGTGAGTATTTCAAGGTGGTGGGGGAGGAGGGAGTGTGAGCTCCAGTCGAGCCAGCAAAGCCTAGTGGTTTCTACGTAGACTGGCAGATTCTGCCACTTTCTACTCTGTGTCCTCGGGCAAGTTACTCTGGACGCCTCAGTATCTTCTTCCGTAAAATGGGGATGATAGCAGCTACCTTTAGGGCTGTGAGGAGGATTAAAACCGGTTAAATCAGGCCACCTGCCTTTGGGCCTGATCCTAGTAAATGTAATGCTTTGCCGTTAAATTCCTTCTGGGTCTGACAGAGCTTGGGTAATGAGTTGCCTCCAGGGAGAGAGAGCCCTGTACTTCACTTAAGTCCACCATGTATGCCCTCTATGGAAATTTACAGAATACTAAAGAAGGTTACATTGCTGGTCATCCTGACTTAAGAGATATTAGTCAGTTTATATACACCATGTTTCGCTTTTACCTAGTGTTGTTATTTATTGAGTATAAACAAATCTGGAGCTTATCTTAGCAATTATTTTAGGAATGTGAAGGGAATAGTAAGGTATTTGCAATTTTGTGAAGTCCTGTGTGTGTCCCAGTTGGGCGTGAAGAGTGTTCTGTGATATCCAAGCCACACCCAGGTATTTCCCTCTATAGATTTTGGTTATTAGCAAGAAATACTTGTACCCATTTCCTTCCCCCTTTCCACAAACAGTAGCATTCTACGTACGTGACTCCTTGCTTTTTCCGTAATCACTTTGTAGATCACTCCATGGGCCCAGAGCCAACCCCTTCCTTCTTTTGTGGGTACCCCGGTAACCAATCTGTTTAACAGTTACTTAGCCAGCCCCCTCTTGACGACATTGGGCTTGCTTCCCATCTTAAAAGCGGAGCCATAAATCATCGGTCCTTTCAAGGAAGTGCCCCGTTCCTCGCTGGGTGGCTTGAACGCAGAGAGAGAATATCCTGTCACTTGTAAAGGTCCTTGTTTACGGGAGAAAGGGACGCCCTTTCTTTTCCCTGAGAAAACTCGGAGGGTAAAGCATTTCCTGAGACCGCGGTGGGCCGGTGGTGGAGGAGGAGATTGGAGCTCTGGACCACGGATACGTCCCATCTGGAGTTTTGGTTTGTCCAAGGTGCGTGGGAGAGATGGTGGCTTAGGGGAGACATCCGTGGAAGGACCTCTGATGGTTGGCCCCCTTGGGTGCTTACTGGGGGATTTAACACTCTCCCCTTCCCGGGTAATGGTTTTGTTTTCCACCCCATACCACGGGTGGTTATTTCTGGAGAGCCATCTGGTTGATAGATACAGTCTCAGGCACGGAAAAGATGCTTCCAGGCATGCTTCACGGGCTGTTGAGTCACTTTTCTGAGAGGTTGACATCAGCTCCTGGGGTTTCGGAATCTGATTTTTCCTCTCTGGCTTTCCCCTCCATGGCTGCTGCCTGACCAAGGCTCTGGAATTGGATCCGTGAATCAACTTGTTGTTTTTTTTTTAATTTTAATTTTAATTTATTTCAGAGAGGAAGGGGGAGAGAAACGTCAATGATGAGCCATTGATTGATTGCCTCCTGCACGCCCCCTTCTGGGGATTGAGTCCACATGCCGACACTCTATATCCAACTTGAGCCAAACCAGCTAGCAAGGGCCACGAATCAAGTTTTGATGGAATTAGACATGGGCAGAGCGAGGAAGGAACCTTGAATATCCTACACCTTCATGAAAGAGGAAAAAGGATTAGTCAGCATTCTCTGCCCAAGGGAAACCTAGCCCTCAGCTCCTATACGTAAAGCTGTTTTATATTTTTTATTTTTACTTTAATTGATTTTTTTTTACAGAGAGGAAGGGAGAGGGATAGAGAGGTAGAAACATCGACCAGCTGCCTCCTGCACACCTCCCACTGGGTTTGTGCCCGCAACCAATGTATGTGCCCCTGACCCAGAATCGAACCCGGGTCCCCTTGGTCCACAGGCCGACGCTCTATCCACTGAGCCAAACCGGTTTCGGCTGTGTCTGCCTTTGTAAAAGGTGCTCTTTTCGTGGAGAAGAGACCGGGTAGAGAGCAATGGTAGAAGCAGGGAGACCCTGGGAAACCAAGTCCCAAGCCTGCTGGTGGTCTGGAAAGGGTGGCATGCTTCGGAATGACGCGCCGTCTTGTCCCAGAATAAAAAAGGTTCAGGGATGGTGGTTGAGGGGGACACAAGAAAAGGTTTTGGCTAAGGGAGAGGGAGGAAGAAGGATGAGCTCGGAAGAACACGTGATTTAACCGGGGAGGGAAAGGATGCTCAGCATCAGGGGACTGACTGTCCCAAATCTGAGCCAGGGTACCTCTGGAACAGGGGTCCTCAAACTTTATTTAAAGTGGGGGCCAGATCACGGTCCCTCAGAGAGCTGGAGGGCCGGACTATATGAACTACTAATTCCTACTGTAACACCTCGGCTGCGCTCACTGCCCAAAAAACCTGGCGGGCAGGATCAGACTCCTCTGCGGGCCGCATGTGGCCCGCGGGCAGAGGTTTGAAGACCCCTGCTCTGGACCTTCCATCTTACCTACTATTCCTGTTTGTACTTTTTAAAAAAATATATTTTATTGATTTTTTACAGAGAGGAAGGGAGAGGGATAGAGAGTTAGAAACATCAATGAGAGAGAATCATCGATCAGCTGCCTCTCTTGCACACCCCCTACCGGGGATGTGCCCGCAACCAAGGTACATGCCCTTGACCGGAATCGAACCCGGGACCTTTCAGTCCACTGGCCAACGCTCTATCCACTGAGCCAAACCGGTTTCGGCCCTGTTTGTACTTTTATACTACACTCAGACTTCCCTTCCTCCAGGAAGTCTGCCCAGATGAACATCTCAGGCCCAGCACTTTCTGATTTCCTTACCCCGACCCTGAAATGGCGGCCCTCAGTCATCCCTCCTCCTGGGCTCTCCTCTTTGAAGGCAAGGGCACAGTGCCCGGCGTGGTGCATGTGTGCACCGGGACATCCTGTTAAAAACCTAGTGACATTAGCGATCGGTGGAGGCGAAAAGAGGCTGATCTCTGACCGGTCCTGAGTTGGGGGGGCGGCGGTGCTGTGGCCCCACAGGAAGTTGGAGGCAGAGGTGGCCGTCCAGCACACGTTCCCCGCTCCTGATGGACTCTTGAGACGTCCTTTTCCGTGGGCAGACAGCCCCAGAGAACGCTGGTCCCAGAGGCAGCTGGGGTGGCTTTGTAGCCGTTGTCACACCTGCCCGGCCTCCAGCCTGTAAGCGTGTCCCTGGAGTTGGATTGAAGTTGCCCTCCACTCACCACGCCGGAACCCCTTGGACAGGCCACCCCGCTTCTGCTTTCCGCTACCATGGGCCAACCTTCGGATTTTCTACGCTTTTAAGAATTCTTCACCAACACACCACCCATGAGGACCGTGGTCGGCAAAGTATGGCTCTTCCACAAAAAATACTCGGCCTGGGCGAGTCTTATGTTGAAGAAGTGGCGTTAGAAGAAATTTACGTTTTAAAAAATGGGGCTCTCCAAAGAAATTTCAATCGTTGGCCGAAACCGGTTTGGCTCAGTGGTAGAGCATCGGTCTGCGGACTGAAAGGTCCCAGGTTCGATTCCGGTCAAGGGCATGTACATTGGTTGCGGGCACATCCCCGGTACGGGGTGTGCAAGAGGCAGCTGGTCGGTGTTTCTCTCTCATCGACGTTTCTAGCTCTCTATCTCTCTCCCTTCTTCTCTGTGGAAAATCAATAAAATATATTAAAAAAAAAAAAAAGAAAGAAATTTCAATCGTTGTACTATTGATATTTGGCTCCGTTGAGCCGGCCACCGCCCTAGGAGATGAACTGTATGGTCCCCGTTTCGGGGGTTAGAAACAGCTCAGTTAGCCAGCGTACCCAAACAAGCTGGGGATGGAAGGGGCCCACGTCACTGTTGCTTTTCTTTTTTCTTTTTTTTATTTTAATTAAAAAAATGTTTTTTATTTAAAAAAAAAAAGTTTTTTAGAGGGAGCAGGGAGAAGGTGAGATAGAAACATTGATGCCAGAGAAACATTGATCAGTTCCCTCCTGCACACTCCCTATTGGGTATCAAGCCTGCAACCAGGGCACGTGCTCCAGCTGGGAATCCAACCGGTGACCTCTTGGTTCAAAGGTTGATGCCCAGCCACGGAGCCACACTGTGGCCGGGCTTAACATAATTTTCTTAATATTGTTGTATTGTTGCTAATGAAGCTACATCATATTACCGTGACTTTTACCAAACCATAACTACCAAAACAAATCCTGTTAGCAATGCCCTTATTTTATTATTTTTTAAAATATATTTTTTATTTATTTATTTTTTTCCCCACGTCACTGTTTCTCAAACACAGGTTTTTTCATCTCCTCACACAAGGCGGCCCCAGGCCGTGCTCACATCTCTCCGTGTCTGGGTGACTGGAACAGTCACTGTAATCTCTGGCTCCTTCCTATTTCCCATCTGGCCCTGAGCTTCCAGCTAAATTCCCTCCAGCCGGCTCCAGGTTCTTCTTCTACCCTTGGGGGGGGCCCAAGAACGCTGTGCTGCTTTGCCCAAAGTCGTTCCTTTTACTTGGATCTGTAAAGTCTTTTTTCTACCTTTTATTCCCGTCTTAGAAAACACCTGCTCGCCTGGCCCCACACCTGGGTGGCCACAGTACATCGCAGGAAGTTCGATATTTCTCCGGATGGCAGATTTTCATGTCTGCATCTGCCCTCCTGCCTTTCGGCGAATCCCCCACTTGTCTCACTGACCCTCTCCAGCAGGCTTCCAAAACTGCCGTGTTGGAGTGGGAACGAGGGTGCAGTCTGATAATTACACCCCGAAGGGCCCCGCAGACTGCACCTCCCCAGTCTGACCAGCCAAGACCAGGAACCTCTTGTTTTTTAATCTCTCAAGGTCCTTGGCTCCGAGCCTTAAATCCAGTGTAAATAGTGTTTTTTTTTTTAAAGAAGAAGAAAAATAGCAGTAAACACAGCACCCTCGATAAGGATGCTGGGGCCTTGTGTGTAAGAGAGCTGAGCCCACTGCAGGACGTTGACCTCCCAGGAGGGAACTGTGGGGAGAGCCGGAGGCTCCCCGCAGCTGACCCACGAGTGGCCAGGTCAGCCGAGACCCCCAGGCCAGCGCCTCTTGGAGTGTAAGGTGCAGTGGGATCAATGTTGCCCAAGGACTTTAAAAAAAAAAAAGGGGGGGGGGGGAGAAGCCAGAATGAGGCCAGAATTTCAACACACACCTACCTATTTGAGGCTTCCTCCTAGTCAAATATTTCTATTTCACCTGACTTGTATCTCTTCCCTCCCACCCCCACCCCCCCTGGTTTAGGTGCTAGCCAAAGTAAGGGTGACTTTTTTTTTTTTTTTTATCAACCTAGGGTAGCTGACTGCTTTTGGCGGGACAGTCCTGCGTCGCTCGGCGTTTTTAAAAAAAGTCCCCATTTTTGGAAAGATTCTTTTAAATCTTTTGGACTTTTTTTTTTTTTTTTAAATGCCGTGGGATGCGGGACAAATTGTTAAAAATGGGGACGTCTGGTCACCTTAACCTTAGGGCCAGATGGAGCAAGTGTGGGAATTTAGGACCATGCAGAGACCCGATCCCCTTTATTTTCCTCCTGAAACTTTAGAAGACGTGACTGTATCATGTGATTTTTTTTTTTTTTTTTTTTCTTCCCCTTACCTGTATCAAGTCATCATCGTTTTGAGTTGCTCCTTGAGTATCTGCTTGGGTGCTGACGAGGCTCTGTAGAAGATGGACGTCGGGGAGGGGAGTGTCCTGACTTCATTACCTGTGGGGCGGGGGTCAGCAGGCCACCCCGTAAGTCCTGATGTACAGGATGGAGAGACGCCTCCCGTTTCCACACGTCGGCACCAAGCTCCCTCTCTCAGAGTGGACACGACTACTTCCTCTTCACCGCCGTTTTGTTTTGTTTTTTTTTTAAATATATTTTTATTGATTTTTTACAGAGAGGAAGGGAGAGAGATAGAGAGCTAGAAACGTCGATGAGAGAGAAACATCGACCAGCCGCCTCCTGCACACACACACACACACACACACACACACACACACACCCCCACTGGGGATGTGCCCGCAACCAAGGTACATGCCCTTGGCCAGAATGGAACCTGGGACCTTTCAGTCCGCAGGCCGACGCTCTACCACTGAGCCAAACTGGTTTTGGCTCACCACCGTTTTCTTATTAGAGGGAATAAATCAGGGGTCTTCAAACTACTGCCCGTGGGCCACATGCGGCCCGCAGAGGAGTCTGATCCGGCCCGCCAGGTTTTTTGGGCAGTGAGCGCAGCCGAGGTGTTACAGTAGGAATTAGTAGTTCATATAGTCCGGCCCTCCAGCTCTCTGAGGGACCGTGATCTGGCCCCCACTTTAAAAAGTTTGCGGACCCCTGGAATAAATAAACGACGTCGGACGAAGGGTCTGGGGGGACGAAGTCTTCTTAGAGGCATTCGGCTCCCCAAACGCCGACCTCTGTTTTCCGCTCGTGTCTTATGACTAGTTAGTTGGCTTTTTTTTTTTTTTTTTTTTTTTTTTTGCCTGAAATCCCGCTGGCCTGGGTGTGGGGGCTCCCTGACTCCTTGCCAGATCCAGCTGTAATTAGTGCTCCGTGGAGACCACAGCCGTTCAGAGCTGTGAGCGCCTGTGGGAAGAGGGATGGAGGGATGGGGGAACTCGCAGGGACCGGCTGGCGCTGCGTTTCAGGCTCGAGCTGGCCACTCCCCACCCCTGGCCACTCCCCACCCCGGGAGACAGTTCCTGATTGTCTGGTTTGGCAGCTGAATGAATGGATCCTTCGCGGTTGGTGGGTCTATCCTGGTCAGTCCCTCAGAGATTCCAGAACAGGTTGGGCCCTCCCTCCTTCCCTCCCCAGGTCACATCCCTTCAGGTTGGAATGCGGCTTTTCTGCCACCCAGTTCTTTTCCCGGCGGGACCAGTTTCTGCTGGTTTGCCTAGGCTTCTTGTTGAGTTTGGTTTCTGTTTCCCACACCCTTCTTTTTTTTTAAAAAAAAAAAGGGGGGGGGGAAGGGAGGGTGTGGGGGCCCTTTAAAAAGTGCTAATGGTGCTTAATCGGAGATGTCTTGCTTAGTATTAGTGTCTTGTTGCCCTGTTACCCCACCCTACCTATGCTCCTACCCTAGAACCCTCTAGGTCAGTGGCCGGCAAACTCATTAGTCCACGGAGCCAAATATCAACTGGACAACGACTGAAATTTCTTTGGAGAGCCACATTTTTTTTAAACTTAAACTTCTTCTGATGCCACTTCTTCAACATAGACTCGCCCAGGCCGTGGTGTCTTGTGGAAGGAGCCACGTTCCAGGGGCCAAAGAGCTGCAGGTGGCTTGCGAGCCACAGTTTGCCGACCTTGGCTCTAGGTCCCTACTAGATCGCCGGTCTCTCTCTCTAGTTTGCAATTGTCTCTGGGGTGGGGCGAGGAGGGGGTAAGACACCCACCCTGTCAACTGTGGAACAGCAGCCATGGGGTTGGGGGGGGGGCTCCTGTTCCTCTGGGGACCCCCACGGAGGGTGACAGGTGACTCTTTAGAAGCTAGTCTCCAGTCTGACTCAGTGACGGGTGTCCCTTTGGCGTGTGAGTGTGTGTGGGGGGGGGGAGGGAGGAGGGCGGTTGAGGAATTAGGTTTCCTATTGATGGAGTAATGTGATAATTTTAAATTAATCGTCCAACACACCACTGGCTTGAAAAAAGGGTTAAAAAAGAAAGAAAGAAAGAAAGAAAGAAAGAAAGAAAGAAAGAAAGAAAGAAAGAAAGAAAGAAAGAAAGAAATGCATGTCTCGATGAGACCAAACAAAGGTCTTTCCCTTTGGCTCCCAGCTGGTGCCCTCGGGATTGGCTGGGAGCCCCGCTCTGCTCTTGCTCATTTTGCCTTTTACTCGGCAGAGGAAACTTGTTGAAAAGGCGCTGCTGATGTTCTTGGGGGGAAGGAAAGGAGGTGCTATCAGGAGTGTGTCTGTTCTCTGCAGTGAATGCGCTCCTCGGCGATGGGGGCGGTGGGGAGGAGGGCCCGGGGCTGGGCCACACATCCCGGGGCCTCACAGGCGCCCACGCCCGCGCCCCGGCCCCCCGCCGAGGAGGGCCCCCCCCCGTGTGGCCGGGAGCGTTCACAGAGGCCGCGGCGGCCGTGATTGGTCCCCTCCCCGGTTTAAATAAGCCCTGCCTGCCTGCGAACGAGGTTTCTGCGGCCATAAATACTTGGTTAACCTCTTGATTTGCAGGCAGCGCTCGGGAAGGGAACCTGCTCTTAAAATTGTCAGCGGATGTGACAGTGTATGTAAACGCGGGCCACCTGGAAGGCCAGAGCACGGGCCCTTCTTGCCTGAGGCAGAGGGCCGCTGCTACCATAAGAACTTCAGCTGCTTGAGACGGGAACTTGCCGGGATGGGGAGAGAAAACGAAATTTCTATTGTAACACACGTTGGAGAGAGAAAATGGCTAGAAATGTTGTTGTTGTTTTGTTTTTTTGGTGCCCTGCTGGAGTGGCTCAGGGGCTGAGCATGGATCTATGAACCAGGAGGTCACTGTTCAATTCCCGGTCAGAGTACTGTGTCCAGGTTTTGGGCTTGATTCCCAGTGCGGGATGGGCTGCTTGGGGGGTGGAGGTAACCGATCAGTGTTGTTGCTCACCTCCCTTCCTCTCTGAAATTAATAAAACATATATTTAAAACATTTTTGTTATTAGCCGAAACAGGTTTGACTCAGTGGAAAGAGCATTGGCCTGCGGACTGAAGGGTCCCGGGTTCGATTCCGGTCAAGGGCATATGGCATATATACCTTGGTTGTGGGCACATCCCCAGTAGTGGGTGTGCAACAGGCAGCTGATCGATGATTCTCTTCTCATCGATGTTTCTAACTCTTTCTTCCTCTCCCTTCCTCTCGGTAAAATATCAATAAAATATATTTAAAAAAACAACAACCCATTTTTGTTATTAATGTTATTCTTCTCTGTGTCTCATTTCTGCTTCCGTCTCAAACCCACCTGTGCCCATCTTCTCCGCCTCACAGGCAACTGAAACCCCTTTGGCTGCTTGGGAGAGGGAAAGGGTTTCAGGTGCACAATGTTGCCCACTGTTTAAGAGGTGAGCGGGGACCGAGTTACACGGCCACCTACAGCGTCTGGCCTTTTTTTTTTTTTTTTTTTCTAAGCCAACCTCCCAGCTACTGCCAACTCCTGCCCTGAGCACAACGGATTATAAACCCCGTGCCTTGCTTTCGTGACCCCGGAGGCAACCGGGAAACTGTGTGTCTCTGTGTCAGAAACCTACCTTTTCGGGTCCCGTTTAAAACACCTATCGTTTCCGTGGGCAGTGAGCTCCGAGCTGGAGCAAACCTCAGCTTTATTTGCTGCTGGCAGCGGCGTGGGCCCCTCGTTAGGACATCAGAGGTCAGACGCACGCAGGGGCGGCAGCTGGGGCACTAATGATTTCATACGGCTTTGTTAGGGCCGCCGGCCGCCCGCCGCGCTGCAAATCGGACGCCGGGACTCTCATTTTTTCTTTCTTTTTTCTTCGAAACCTCCGGGGAGTGGGTCCGAGACCTGCCTCTTGGGAGATAGAACTAAAGATAATATTTACAGTGGAGGGCAAAGGAGAAATAGTGCCTAATGGGAGCCTTGTGGGAAGAAGGGGCAGCAGCCTCTTGGAAGGAAATGACATCTGGCCATTGGGATAGCTCATTTACGGGCTCAGCGAGTATTTATTACGGTAGGTCCTTAGCTGGGAGGAGTGCCATGCCGAGGCTGGGCTCCAAACCTCGCCCCCTCAACACTAGGTTGTCGCCCCCCCCCCCCCAAACTCCCCAATTCTTACAATCCTCACCTGAAGGTATGTTTTTAAATTGATTGTGTGTGTGTGTGTGTGTGAGAGAGATAGAGAGAGAGAGAGACAGAGAGAGACAGAGAGAGACAGAGAGGGGGGGGAGAGAGATGGGGGGGAACAGAGAGGGGGCATGCTTCTGTTGCTTCCTGTGTGGGCCTGCCTTGACTAGGGATTGAACCTGTAAGCCTATATAACCTGGATATGTGCCCTGACTGGGAATCAAACCCACAACCTCTTTGGTGTATGGCACAACACCCCAACCAACTGAGCTACCTGGCCAGAGCTCCTTCACCCTTTTTTAAAGATACAATTTAAAAAAAAAAAAAAATTTACATAAAACAGATTGTAAGTTTGCAATTTGAGTTTTGACAATTGTATATACATCTGTGTCCTCATCAAGATATTAGGGCATGTCCATCATGCCAGAAGTTGGCTTTGGGTGCCCTCCAGTCACCCTTGTTTTTATCTGCAACTTTTCTGCTCCCCCCCCCCCCCACCTCTGATTAGTCTTGCCTTCCTATAAATGGAATTATGCAGTCTGTTATTTATTTATTTATTTTTTATTCTGGCTTTTCCCACCAAGCCTATATGCCTTTGAGATTTTCCTGTGTGGTGGCAGCAGTCCGTGAGTTCCTTTTCAGTGCTGGAATATTTTCTGTTGTGTGGGTTTACCAACCTGTTTTTCTGGTGTGGGAAGTTTCTATTTCCAAGCTGGAAGAATGGTTTAAACACCCAAGTTTTATTTAAGTAAGGAAGTTTATTTGATAAAAAAAAAAAAAATAACGTTCGGCAGGCAGTCATCCAAAACACAATTCGGGCATGTTCCACCTGCCCCCCTCAGTGGTATCCTAACTGGGTCCGGTCAGTTGCAGGAAACCCCGGGCGCACGTGTGTCTCTTGGCCACAAGAAATGTGAGCGAGCCTTGGCTGGTTTGGCTCAGTGGTTGGAGCCTTGGGCAGCCCTCCGAAAGATTCCCAGTCGGGGGGGGGGCACTGCAGGAAGCAACCAGTCGATGTGTCTCTCTCACATCAGTGCTTCTCTCTCTGTGTGTCCCCTTCCCCCTTCCACTCTCTTAAAAAAAAAAAAAATCAATGGAAAAATATCCTCGGGCGACGATTAACAACATCATTGACATCATCGACAAAAATGTGAGTGAGACTCCAGGCTGTGGGCGGCCAGCCCTGCTGGCCTCGGTGGGCATGGCCATGATGGGCCTCGGGCTGCCTGTGGTGGGACAGATAAGAGGCTCCGGCCTGAAGATCAGAATCTGGAGAGGGAGCTGCTGTGGGGTGGCTTTCCCAGAGGCAGGCACTGGGGGCGGGAGGGGGAGCTTGTTTGTCAGCAGCGGGGAAAGGCAGGGGAGGAAGCAGATGCAGGCCCAGCAAGGCGCTCTCACTGCCAGTAAAATGGATGGAATGAGCTAGAGGCAGAGCTCTGTCTCCCCCTTTCCCCATCCTGGGACTTGTCGTGTATATTGTCTCACACTGGGTATTTGATGACACGGTATTTATACTTTAGAAATTAGATGTTTCGCTGAAGCCGGTTTGTCTCAGTGGATAGAGTGTCAGCCTGCACACTGAAAAGTCCTGGGTTCGATTCCGGTCAGGGGCATGTGCTTTGGTTGCGGGCACATCCCCAGTGGGGAGTGTGCAAGAAACAGCTGATGGATGATTCTCTCTCATAGATGTTTCTAATTCTATCCCTCTCCTTTCCTCTCTTAAAAAATCAATAAAATATATTTAAAAAAAATTTTTTTTTTAAATTAGATGTTTCTTCTTATGGCTTCACAAAGGCTTCGAGAAATGCTGTCTTCGGCCCAAGTCCCCCTGCCCTCCCCACCTCCACCTCGGCCCTTTGTTCACCTGGTGGGTTTCTCTTGTCCCGTTAAACTCGCTGTAGCTCCTTGTGTAGGGTCGAGCCTTGCAACCAGTTTACATACATGCCCTTGGCTGGAATCGAACCCAAGACCCTTCAGTCTGAGAACCCACGCTCTATCCACTGAGCCAAACCGGCGAGGGCACCACCAGGTACTCTTGATTCTTTCGGTTACTTGGTGAGGCCTGGTGGTAATGAATTTTACTTCGCTAGCTGGCCAGGCAGGTCGTAGTAACATGTGCTCTTGGGGATCAGATGTGCTCCGAAATTTCTGGTTTTGGAAAACTTTGAGGCACCTCTGTGGTGTGGTTAATATGATGTTACTGCATCTACCGTGTTTCCCCGAAAATAAGACATCCTCCAAAAATAAGACCTAGCACATGGAAAGATAAGACATCCCCTGAAAATAAGACCTAGAGCAACTTTGGGAGAAAAAAATTAATATAAGACACTGTCTTATTTTCGGGGAAACAGGGTATTAGTAACCACCGCAAGATCATGAGTATTCGCGTTGCTTCAGTAAATATACGAAACCTCACGGCCAGTGGTAAAAATCACAAATCATTTTCAGGTTTTGCTGCCCAGGAGCTTACCATCTTCAGGTTTGGGACAGGGGTCTCCCTCGTCCCTGCAGCAGCCACGGCTGAGGAGGCAGAACACAACCAGCCAGGCTTGTCTTCCTCCTCGCCACTGCTCTCCCGAGGGGTTCCTTCGCTGCCTGTCCCATCGCTGGCCACCTCGCCCGGCGTCCCTCTGCTGGCTCTGTGTGTCCGTGGGGTCTTGTTGGGAACAGGAACAGGTACTTGCTAACCTGTGTTCCCACGGATGGAGGTTGAGTGGACCTATTAATAACCTTGTTAAATTCGAGAATCTTTACCAGCCACACTTGGCAAGTAGATGTTTCCCCGATACATCAAGCGACAGACATGTCCGTTGGAAATGTGGCCACGTTGAACATTTCGGGTTGTAATAAAGAACGGGGATAGTCAGTCCCTGCAGCATTGCTTGTGATTAAAAAAAAAAAAAAAAAAATCAGAACTTGCAGCCATTCTTAAGGCAGGCAAGTTTAATACGGTTCAGTGAGAAAAGTCGACTGTGTACCCCCATTTGTCTTCTAAAAATTCGTACGGATAGAATATAGCATTTTTGGAATGATTGTGTACATTGGGGAGATTTAAAACTCCACATAGGTGTCTGTGTGTCTTAAAAACACAGGCAGTTCCCGATCTAAATTTTTTTTTCTCAGACACTCCCCTTCCCACACAAAAAATTAATTGTCCTCAGCCCAGGACATTTTTTGAGCTGGTGGTGGCGGTGCTTGTGCTGAGAAAAGGGTCCCGATTTCTTTTCCCTCTTTCCCGGGATGGTGGGGGGGGGGGGGCTTGGGGGGAGTGCAGGTCACAGCGGCAGCACGTGGCCAGGGACACGGGAGGGGCCCACCCCCGCTGCCTTGGGTTTGGACTCTGTGTTCAGCGCATTTCCCATAAATCAAGTAAAGCGTGGTTTCGATGTTAGTGAATAGACTTAGCTTTGTGGCTGGACCTCAACTCCTTGAACTTGGCTTACCCACTTCTCACGGGGAGAGCCTGACCGGTGGCACCCTCTGATAAGGCTTCTGGTTGTCACCAGTCATTCTTCACGTCGTCGATTCTAGCGTGGGAAACGAAGAGGCCCTTGTGGATAGGTGGGTGGGGATCTCCTTCTGCCCTTAAGCCGGGGTTTGTGGGAGGCCAGATGTCCCCAGTCATTTGAAGAGATGTTGGGGGCAGGTGTGTGTGTGTGTGTGTGTGTGTGTGTGTGTGTGTGTGTAAAAAAAATCTCCCAAGGTAACTTTAACGGCGGTTAATAGATTGCATTTCATTTGTGCGATATTTTGCCTACGAGAGGCCCGTTCCATCCTGTGCGCTTGCCTTCTTCTTCGCTGCTGTGGGCAGCTGTCTTTAAAACGAGAAGCTCGTTCTAGCAGATGTGCGGGGTGTGGGTGAGTTCCTGGTGGGGTCGCAGGTATTAGGAAAAGTCTCCTTTCGTGAACGAAGCACTTTATTTAAGCTCCGGCTAAGGTAAACCTGCCTGGCTTGGTATTTGTATTTATTTATTTATTTATTTATTTATTTATTTATTTATTTTTCTTTAACCTCCCCCCCCACCCCCACCCCCCCCTTCCTCTCCCGCTCGGCCCGCATTCCTCGGTCTTTGTCTCTGCCTGGTATTTTAGAAATTTTGGGAGAGGAAGGCAGTGGGTGGGGCCTCCGGGAAAGCTGGGGGCAGGGAAGAGGGTGGTCACTTGGGAGGTCAGAGGTCGAGCCTGCTCCATTCAGCTGGGGCAGCCAGATTGTCGCCACGCAGGGGCGGGGGGAGCGGTGGGGAGCGGAGGGGGCGGGGGCGTGCCTGTGCATCTGCCTGGGAAGGCCCAGGCCAGCAGCAGCCCCGGGCCCTGGAATTCCTCCCACCAGAGGCCTGCTCCTTCCCTCCCCCCCCCCCCCCCCTTCCTGCAGCCACAGTTCATGGCCTCTGCTGCCTTTCTGGCCTTGGACCCTCCACACAGCCCTTTCTTTGGAAGACGTGGGGGCTTCCCAGTTTGCTCTGTGAAGATACCTTTTGCCGCCGATTCAGAGAAATGCACCCCTGTTCACCTCCTTACCTACTGACCGTGTTTCACAGGCTCTGAAATATGGTGGATTTTCTTTTTCTTTTTCTAAAAAAAAATATATATTATTGATTTTTTTACAGAGAGGGAGAGTTAGAAACATCGATGAGAGAGAAGCATCGATCAGCCGCCTCTTGCATGCCCCCTCCTGGGGATGTGCCCGCAACCAAGGCCACATGCCCTTGACGGGAATCGAACCCGGGACCCTTCAGTCCCCAGGCTGACGCTCCACCCACTGAGCCAAACCTGAAATATGGTGGATTTTCGACCTGAGGCATTTCCAGTCGATATGATGCGGAGCTTCTAAACGGGAGTGTGAACATCTTCCCAAGGTCCCACTCTCCAGCGTTTTGTTAAGAGAGTTTGTATAATGGATCCCATTTCCAGTATTTGGACAGCACGTGCTGTTGTTTTTAAAGGCAGTGATTTATTAATTGCTAGCACCACGCGGCTGTGGCTCTCCTCGCCCCCAGCTGTTTACGACCAGCTGGCTGGGTGCTCCCCATGCCCCGCCCCAGCGTAGCCCAGAGCTGCACCGATCCCATGGGAAGGGGTGCCAAGGGGGGAGTGCATCCAGCGGCCCAGGACCCCCTATGTCCATTTTTGGAGGTATCTGGACTGCCCGGCCTGCGCATGTGAGGGGCCTGGTGCCAGGAGCTTCGGGTGCTGTCGTGTCCGTTGTCGTCGTGTCCCCCCCACCCCCCCACCAGGATTTCTTTCTTTTTTTAAAAAAAAAATTTTTTTTATTGATTTTTTTACAGAGAGGAAGAGAGAGGGATAGAGAGTTAGAAACATTGATGAGAGAGAATCATCAATCAGCTGCCTCTTGCACACCCCCTAGTGGGGATGTGCCCGCAACCAAGGTACATGCCCTTGACCGGAAATCGAACCCGGGACTTTTCAGTCCGCAGTCCGACGCTCTATCCACTGAGCCAAACCAGTGTCAGCTGACCAGGATTTCTTTTGTGGCCCCTTCACCTGCAGAAAACCTCTCACTTGTCGGATTCACCAGGTTCCCCTTCATTCCTGACAGTTGCACAACCAGCAGCTGGAGCCTGGCTTCCTGGTCTGGCCCAGAGTTCTTTCCAAGCCTCTTGGTTCCTGAGGTCGAGGCCCAGAGGCAGGGTTCTTGGGGCTGAAGGGGCCTCCTGAGGTACCTGGTCAGCCTGGCTATAGGTTGACCCACGACTAGGTGGTGCCAGGCTGAGGTGAACAACAGCCTGAGGTTCTTGGTCCCTCAGCCGCCTGTGCAGAGAGATGAGTGGTTTTCCAGCGATAGCTGGTCGCTCCGCACAGCTGTCGGCGGGGGGGGTGGGGTGGGGGGTGGGGGGGTGGGGGGTGGAGGACGACGGGGACACACACACAACAGGCTGCTCCTGAGGAGGTAGAGAAGATTGCTTTCACTGTGCGGCAGGAGGGGGGCAGCAGACAGAAGGCTGGCCAGCATGCCTCATTCTAGTTTGAAAGGAACCTTCTGATGGGAGTGTTTCACACTTGCCATTAGCAGAGGGGTGATCGCGTTCTTCCCGTGACAAATGGAAGGAGCGAAGGGAAACAAGGTGGCTGAAACCGGTGGGCGAATTGCTTTGGCATCACATCATTAAAAAAACGAAACACAAAAACACAAAAAACCCGGGAATTGACCCCAGATGCATCCAGTGTCGCGTCTTGTGGTTAGTATTTAAGGTTAGGTAGAGAGTTTTGGGTTTACCAGATTAGAAAGATGAGCTCACCTCCACATGGACCTGCTTTTAAGAGTGATGGGTCTAGCCGAAACCGGTTTGGCTCAGTGGATAGAGTATCGGTCTGCAGACTGGGGGGTGGGGGTGAGGGGTGTCCCGGGTTCAATTTTGGTCAGGGGCATGTACATTGGTTGTGGGCACATCCCCAATGGGGGATGTGCAGGAGGCAGCTGGTCGATGTTTCCAATTCTCTGTCCCTCTCTCTTCCTCTCTGTGAAAAATCAGTAAAATGTGTGTGTGTGTGTGTGTGTGTGTGTGTGTGTGTGTGTGTGTATATATATATATATATATATATATATATATATATATATATAATTTTTTTTTTTTAAAAGAGTGATGGGTCTTGAAGAAGGCCAATTGCCTACAGTTGGTTTTCTGTCTCCCATGGCTCCTAAACGGCATCTTGCTGGATGGCAAAAGTGGTAGGAAACTAGGAACCTGACCCATGGTCTCCCTCCTGTAGTATAGACTCCATAAAACACACCACGTCAGAGCCATTTCGTAAACGTAGGAACGGGATAGTATTCTAAATCTTTGCCTCTAACCCAGCGTGGAGCAGGCCTGCGGACTGGGCTGAGCCGCTTGGAAGGTCATTTCCTAGTGGGTGTGCTTCATGCCCAGACTTGGCTGGGTCCATACAGTGATCTGGAAAAGGAGAGAAGCAGCATTCTCCCTGTTCGCCTCGGGGCTGTTTCTGTGTGGGACTTTCAGCCCAACAGGTGCGTTCTGGCCTCAGGGCTCCCACCAACCCTTTCTCCCTCCTTATCTCCGTCTCCCTGTCTCTGCTTCTCAGCCTGGGTGAGCTCTGGAACCCCTTGGACCCCTAGGGGAGACCTAGCCAGGTGCCCCCGGCTCTGCATGAGGAGACCAGTACCAGGCATGGGCAGGAAAGCAACGCTTTATTTTTAAAAAATATTTTTTATTTATTTTTTTTACAGAGAGGAAGAGAGAGGGATAGAGAGTTAGAAGCATCGATGAGAGTGAGTCATCGATTAGCTGCCTCTTGCACACCCCCTATCGGGGATGTGCCCACAACCAAGGTACATGCCCTTGACGGGAATCGAACCCGGGACCTTTCAGTCCGCAGACCGATGCTCTACCACTGAGCCAAACCGGTTTCGGCAAAGGAAAGCAACGCTTTAGAAGTCTCCAGTCACACACACACAGTGCAGTGTACAGGTGGTGTGTTGTAGGATTGTGCACCTGAAGCCTGCAGAATGTTGGTAATCCATGCCACTGCAATGAATCCAATTTCAAAAAAGAAAAGGAAAGAATACGTCGTAGGCTGGCCTCCTTACTCTGCCTTTGCTAGCCATGAGGGCTTAAGCACCTCAGAACCTCTTGTCTTTATCTGGGGATGGAGTGCATGGGGCAGTGTGTGTGTGTGTGTGTGTGTGTGTGAACGAACTCCCTTGGACACCACCCCCCTGCCTCCTGTTGCGTGTTGGCTGGCTTTGCCTCACACCCAGGTGTACCAGAGGCAGATGTAAGCTCTGCTCTTGAAAGCAATCCAGCAAACATTTACAGAGAGCGGCGCTAAGTGCCCCTCTCTGCGGAGGGATACGAGACTGGCCCAGTTTCTGTGCCAAGGAGCTGCCGCTCTTGAGAGCTCCTCATTTATCAGCAGGTGGAGGTGGTGCCAGCCCTTCTCTCCCTCCCTCCCTCCCTCCCTCCCTCCCTCCCTCCCTCCCTCCCAGCTTGCCGGGCCCCAGGGAAATGCAGAACGTCGGCTCTCTCCGTCGGCTCTCTCCGCACAGGCTGCCTCCCAGGGCCCACTCCTTCCTTGGGACAACTTGGCAGGAAGAAGAAAGACAAGAAGCTGGCTGACCTTACCCCACTAGCCCTTTTTTTTTTTTTTTTTTTTTTTTTTTTTTTTTTTTTTTTTTTTTGCCGTCGTTCCAGCAGCTTAAGCCCTTAGCTTGCTCGGGTGCCTGGAGAACCGTGCTCTGCATGTTGTGCTAACCTCCTTGACTGGGGGTGGTGGTGGTGGTGGCAGCAACCTGTGGCGTGAGGCTGATTGATATTGGCCTCTAGCCTCGCTTCACACGCCGCCCCAGAGGCAGGGGCAGCGAGAGGAAATTTCCGATGTGTTCTTTCACTTGGGCTTCCCATCTCAGGTCAGGAAAACATCACCTTCAGATATTTCTGGGTAATTAATCTGAGATACAGGGAAATACACTGAGTGGCCAGATTATTATGATCTCTGAATGCATAATAATCTTGCCACTCCGTGTGTATATATACACACACATTAGAGCGCTCGGTGCACAAATTCTTGCATGGGTGGGGTCCAGCCAGCCTGGCCAGGGGGAGGGGACATGGGCAGTTGGCCGGCCGGCCTGCTGGTCGAACTCCTGGTCGAGGGGACAATTTGCATATTAGCCTTTTATTGTATAGGATATACCCTGAGTGGCCAGATTATTATGCGTTTAGAGATCATCATAACCTAGCCGGTTGGTGTATTATTGCCTTTGAAGTGTCTCAGTTTTGTTTCTGAAGGAAACTGGAGCGGGATGATGGTTGTCTTTCTTTGGACCGGGCGGGATGGGAAGAAGAGCAAAAAGTTGGGCTCACAGTTGACTGTACTGCTCCCTGCCCTTGTCGGATGTGTGCTAGGTATTGGGAGGGGGAAGGAGATGGGGGGAGGTTGGGAGCCTGGGATCCAGAGCCCCTGTTGCTGTCCTGTCCTCTCTGACTCCAGGCCTGCTCCGTGGCTCTCACTAACGCCTGTCCCCTCTCTGGTCCCCAGGTGCTGCACCTGTACTGTGACACTTGCTCGGTGCCCATCTGTCGCGAGTGTACAATGGGCCGTCACGGGGGCCACAGCTTCATCTACCTCCAGGAGGCGCTGCAGGACTCCCGGGCTCTCACCATCCAGCTGCTGGCGGACGCCCAGCAGGGCCGCCAGGCGATCCAGGTCAGTCCTTCCCCACCTCACCCTTCACCTACTTCCTCGCGCACAAAGCCTTTCCCCACTGCCTTTCAGATGGCGTGCGCAGATTTCTGGGCAGACGCCAGTGTGTGGGGGCCGTGGGGGAACAATGACCCAAGTGAGCTCATGTGATATCCATGCAGTGCAGCAGTAATCCCTGGGGCTGGGGCAGGGAGGGGCGGGACCACCTTGAAGACCTGTGCAGATGAGGAGGAGGTGGCCCGAAGTTAATGGCTGGTCGAGGCTTGCTCCCATTCACTTAGCCTGGGCCCCTATCACAGCATCTTGTCTTGTTTCCCATCCAGCCCCTCCCCAATTCCAAGTGGATTCCAGAAGGACTGGGAGCTTGACACTTTTCAGACAGAGTCCTTTGCTATTCAGATTTATTTGCTTGTTTGTTTAGTGGTGAGAAAGAAGCGAGCATGGGCAATTTCCCATAAGGCTCAGAGTGTCAAAACTCCTTCCTGGGTGATCAGGACCCATCTTGGTCATTTAGACTCTTGTTTCTGTTTAGTTTCTATCTCTGTGGGAGGTAGGGATACATGTATCTTGGGGGCATCGCAGCTATGCTCTCCCACAGTCAGGTCCTACTGTGTGCCCGAACTGATTGTGAATCTCCGTGCCTGACGCAGACTTTAGGAACACAGAAACACCATGCGATGTTAGCCTTTTGTTTTGTAGGCTGAGCTGGAAAAATCAGGGAACACTGCTAACCCTTGAGCAGAAATTGAATAGGAAACTATTGTTAGTTACATGCTAGAGTATTTGAATAAGTGAATTGTTTAAAAAAGCATCTTTTAGCCCTACTCGGTTTGGCTCAGTGGAGAGAGCCGTCAGCTTACGGGACTGAAGGGTCCCAGGTTCGATTCCGGTCAAGGGCATGTACCTTGGTTGCGGGCACATCCCCAGTTGGGGGTGTGCAGGAGGCAGCTGATGGATGCTTCTCTCTCATCGATGTTTCTAATTCTCTATCCCTCTCACTTGCTCTGTGTAAAAAAATTAATAAAATATATATTTTTAAAAAGTATCTTTTAGGAAAGTAGTTGAAGAACCGATGGTGTGCTCTAGGGAAGATGGTTTAAGGATAGTTTAGATTTTAATATGCTGAAATAATCTTTCTGATGGGTCAAATTGTCTGGTATCCAAGTCCTAAAAGTGAAGGTTTGAGAGTCTTATTTCCGGAATGATTTACTCCGTCGTGCTCTTATTAGGCCTCCGGAGCGCCTCTGTCTCTCAGCTGCTGTTACATCGCATGTGTCCGCATCCTCACTGGTACATGCTAGGTTTTAATTCTTTTCTATCCTAATGACTGTGTCCTGAATGAAGGGGTGTGCGGTTTCCATTTTTATGCCACTACAGTTAGGACCTTGTCAACTGCTTGTCCCGCAGGCTTCTTTCTAACACCCCTCACCTGGGGAGTTTAAAGAACCACGATGTCACCCTTGCCCGTGTGGCTCCTTTGGGTGCCTTGCCTTTGTGCTCCACAAGGTTGCCAGTTTGATTCCCCTTCAGGGCACATTCCTGCGTTGTGGGCTTAATCCCCAGTAAGAGGGTGTGCAGGAGACAGCCGATGGAAGAGTCTCTCTCATCATTGATGTTTCTATCTCTCTCCGTAAACAAAAATAAGTAATATATATATATATATATATATATATATATATATATATATACACACACACATATATATATAATATATATATGTGTGTGTGTGTGTGTGTGTGTGTGTGTGTGTGTGTATCCCTAGCCAATTTGTCTCAGTGGATAGAGCGTCAGCCTGTGGACTGAGAGGTCCCAGGTTCGATTCCGGTCAAGGGCACATGCCTGGATTACAGGCTTGATCCTCAGTGGGGGGCATGCAGGAGGCAGCCGATGGATGATTCTCTCTCATCATTTTTTTCTCTCTCCCTCTCTCTTCTCTAAAATCAATAAAAATGGCCGAGACCGGTTTGGCTCAATGGATAGAGCGTCGGCTTGGGGACTGAAGGGACCCGAGTTCGATTCTGGTCAAGGGCATGTACCTTGGCTGCGGGCATATCCCCAGTAGGGGGTGTGCAAGAGGCAGCTGATCGATGACTCTCTCTCATCGATGTTTCTAGCTCTCTATCTCTCTTCCTTCCTCTCTGTACAAAATCAATAAAATATATATATTTTTTTAAATAAAATAAAATCAATAAAAATGTTTATATATATATATATATATATATACATTAAAAAATTAATAAACATGGTCACTCTTCATGTTAAAGCAAGAGTAATAGCTATTACACCATTTTGTACAAAATGAGAACTGAGCTTAATGCCAAAGCATCATTGTTTTAGGTTATACAGGTGAAATGTCAATCAAGATTTCTGGATTAATTTTACCCCTTATCTCCTGTTTGTCTTGTATCATTTATTTGATCATCCTAACAGACTAAGGTTCCTCTGCAGACACTCCTACTTGCCATGATGGGAAGTTGCCACAGCTATGCTAAGAATGCCTACTCTCTCTTGTGAACTAATTTATCCCCAAAAGAACCTGTTCTTTCTATTACAAATATGGAAATGGAAGAACAAAATCATTCGCTTTGCCCAAGACAACCAGACCTCCTTAACCAGAGGCCTTCCCGTTTCTTCAGTGAGGAGACTCAACAAGACCTGTTTGCTGAGCTCCTGCTTTGTTCCCGGCTCTGAAATAGGGGCTTTCTGCATACATAGTGGTGCTTTTCTGGTGTGGGTGTCAGTCTTCCCATTTTGCCAAGAGAACGGCTTTGCTCCAAAGAAATGAACCTCAGGTAACCTGCCAGAGGCACACGAAGGGTGAATAGAATTGTGGTTTGAATCCAAAGCTAATAGACAACTGCTTCTCATTTGGGAAGCTGTCCTCTCTCTAGCTCCCCAACCCTCTCTTAGGCATGTGAAAGCCCCCCTCCCCATGGCAACCCCCAGATACAGAGAAAAAAATCATGGTTGGAGAACTCCACTACACCATGACCTAATTCAAAAATTTCCCATGCTGTCTTAATTAGGACTCTTGGTTGCAGTGGACTGAAAGGGAATGAATAGTCTCAGGTGACCAGGTAGGAGAATATGGATGGATCAGGCTTCAGGTATCCAGGGACGCAGACCTTGGTGCCAGCGCTGTCAATCATGTAGCCCTGTCCCTCTCTCCATGGTTACGGCGTTCTTGCTCCTGGGCCTGGGCGTATCCATGTAGTGCTGAGAGAAAGGTGGGCATAAGTGGCGATGGCTTCAGGCCTGCACCTCAGGGAAAGAGTGGGTATCCCCCCCCACCCCCCTTCCCTTTTGGGGTGAGGGTGGGGTGGAGGCTGGAGGCTGGAACATCCTATATAATAAAAGCCCAGTGATTGAAACCGTGGAACAATCAGAGACCAGAACGACCATGGCCCCTCGCCCCTCGCCCCGGCCAGCTCCATCCCCTAGCAAGGGGTTAGGAGCGATTGGTTAGGCAATCAGGCAGGCAGGCAGGCAGGCAGGCGAGCTGTTAGGAGCCAGTGGTGCTGGATTGCGAGAGATGTCTTAACTGCCATTTTAGGCCCTATCCACGGGGATCCCTGTGGGATTGGGCCTCAACCAGCGGTCAGACATCGCCCAAGGGGTTCTGGATTGCGAGAGGGTGCAGGCTAAGCTGAGGGGGACTTCCCCCCTCCTCCCCGTCCCTCCTGTGCACAAATTTTGTGTTTGTGTTGGGGCCAGAAGGCTTGAAGATGTATATCGGCTGCTCTTCTATCCTTCCTTTAAAATTAAAGGGTCCTTTATAATAAAAGAGTGATATGCAAATTTGACCAAACGGTGGAAGGACAGGTCACTATGATGCACACTGGCCCCCAGGGGCTCAATGCAGGAGGGAGCAAGAAGAGAGAGAAGAAACATCATTGTGAGAGAGACACATCAGTTGGTTCCTGCCTGCACTGCCCGCACCCCAAACAGGGTAGAAGAACAAACCTGCAACCCAAGCATATGCCCTTGACCAGGAATTGAACCCTGGACCCTTTGGTCTGCTCCAACCACTGAGCCATGTACTGACAATTATAAGATGAATCGTAGTTTCCAAGCTCTTTTTTTTTTTTTTAATATATTTTATTGATTTTTTTTTTTTTTAACAGAGAGAAAGGGAGAGAGATAGAGAGCCAGAAACATCGATGAGACAGAAAGGGAGAGGGATAGAGAGCCAGAAACATCGATGAGAGAGAACCATCGACCAGCTGCCTCCTGCACACTCCCCACCGGGGATGTGCTTGCAACCAACGTACATGCCCTTGACCGGAATCGAACCCGGGACCCCTCAGGCCACAGGCCGCGCTCTATCCACTGAGCCAAACCGGCCTCGGCAGTTTCCAAGCTCTTAAAAATGTGATTACAACGATATGAGTACTGAGAGTATTTTTCATTATCTGCTATGGTGGCCTGCGAGTTTATGCGCTTTTATCTTCTGGTTATTGGTGCACTTTCATCACTAGCCACTAGGCCACCCCGGTTCTCCATGGCAGACATCACTAATCGCTCTCTGCACTCCGCCCCAGGAAACCCTGTATGGCCTCAGACGCCTCAGTGCTAAGTGGTCAGCTGGCACGTGGTCAGCTGGCACGTGGTCAGCTGGCACGCACCGACCGATTTCGCTTGCCCAGATCGAGCCCCTCGATTTCAGATGTTTGATTGCATCTGTGTTAACATTCAAGCCCCCATGCTTGTTGGTGGTTCTCCCCGCCCCCCCCCATTTTAACAGCAAATTGTGTTTCTGTGTTCAAAGTTGATGCAGCCCCTCCCCCACTGTCATCTTCCCCAACCCACCTGTTTCTTGTCTCTGTCAAAGGCCCTGCCTTCATTCAGTATGGGGAACGAGTTCAGCAGGTCCTGGCTGTGCATCTTGGAGTGCAGGGCTTGACCGGTTTGTGCACGATTTAGAAAGCAAAGGCCCATTTTGTCTGCATCTTGGCTTTTACCACTCTCAACCCTAGGATTGATGTTATTCTTGCATGCTTATTGGGGGGGGGGAGGGTGTGACTGAGAGTGAAGAGAGAGCTTTTCACTCCTTCCACCTGCTTGAAAAATGGAAGAAGCGTTTCTTGGTAGAGAATGGGAGTTCCAAACCCAAGGGCTTGCTTGTAGGATCTGGCAGGGCCTGAGGGAGCAAGCCTTGCCTAGGGGACGGTAGGGGAAGAGGTCACACCCCACCCCACCCCCAAGCAAAGGGGGTGGTCGTAGCCTTCCCAGCCAGTTCTTGCCCTGCGGTCCGCAAACTCATTAGTCAACAGAGCAAATGTCAACGGTACAACAATTGAAATTTCTTCTGAGAGCTGAAAACCGACTTCTGCGCATGGGCCACAAAGTTTAAATCGCACTGTACGTGTGTGCCCGCACGTGGTATTTTGTGGAAGAGCCACACTCAAAGGGCCAAAGAGCCACATGTGAGAGCCGCAGTTTGCCAACCACTGCCCTCGAGGAGTGTTGTTGGCCTTGCTATTTTCAAATCTTGCGATTTCTTTTATTTATTTATTTATTTATTTATTTAATTGATTTTGTACAGAGAGGAAAGGAGAGAGATAGAGAGTTAGAAACACAGATGAAAGAGAGTCATCGATCAGCTGCCTCTTGCACACCCCCTACTGGGGATATGCCCGCAACCAAAGTACATGCCCTTGACTGGAATCGAACCCGGGTCCCTTCAGTCCCCAAGCCGAAGCTCTATCCATTGAGCCAAACCGGTTTCAGCTCAAATCTTGCGATTTCTATAGAAATCTGTTTGGTATATGATGAATGACATTGGTGAAAATAGAAAGCAGTTTGCCACCTCTGCTGACCGCTGAGGAAACAAGAAGAAACCTTTAGCTGGTGTGGGTCGGTGGTTGAGCATCGACCTATGAACCAGGGGATTATGGTTCGATTCCGGGTCAGGGCACATGCCCCGGTTGCCCGGGATTTGGGCTGGATCCCCAGTAGGGGTCGTGCAGGAGCAGCCCGATCAGTGATTCTCATCATTGATGTTTTCTTTTCATCACTGATGATTCTCTCCCGCTCCCTTCCTCTCTGAAATCAATAAAAGAGAAATATTATGGTCCAAGTAGCATAGCTCAGTGGTTATTTCAAGGTATATCCCCAGTTTTCAGGCTCGATCCCCAGTGGGGGATATACAGGAGGCAAACGATCAATAATTCTCTCTCATCATTGATGTTTTTATCTCTCCCTCTTCCTTCCTCTCTCTGAAACCAATAAAACATTAAAAAAAAAAAAAAAAAAGATATTATAGCCGAGGCCGGTTTGGCTCAGTGGATGGAGCGTCGGCCTGCGGACTGAAGGGTCCCAGGTTCAATTCCAGTCGGGGGCATATGTACCTAGGTTGCGGGCACAACCTCAGTGGGGGGTGTGCAGGAGGCAGCGATTCGGTGTTTCTCTCTCATCGATGTTTCTATCTCTGTCCTTCTCTCTTCCTCTCTGTAAAAAAATCAATAAAATATATTTTAAAAATAAATGATAAAAGATATTATAGACATAGGCTTGGTTGTGTCGGATAATGATACCTCGGTGCTAATGAATAACCAACACACCTGAAGACAGGGTGTGCCCGCCACTAAGTTCTCCTCTCCCGCCCTTTCTCGCCTGCACCCCGTGATGCTGGGGCTGCGGCACTTCTCCCAGCCACTCCCTGGAAGTGGGAAGGAGGGACATGCTTCTTTCTCTTAACTTCCTACTGTTACCAGGGGCGTTTTTTTTCCATCCTGGCTGCAGAAGTTGCTTCCCATGTCTTGCTTTTGTCACTCCCAGAATGAACTGGGAAAACCCCAATTTCTTCTTCCCCAAATTCTTGGGTCGGTGGCTACGTCCCCCCAGTTACTACTGTCTATCTCTAATCCTCAGCCTGCCCCTTGTCCTAGCCCTGCTCCAATGCCTCATTAGCCAGAGTCTTCGCATTAAATTGTCTCCATGTCTAGTGAGGTTTCTCCTTTTTCTGAACGAATCTTGACAGCCTGAGACGTTTGAAATCTACCAACCCCATTCTGTCTCCTTGCATGCACATTTGCTTTTGTTGGCCATTCTGGTTTTTGAGAGTAGGGGATAACTCAGACAAATCCATCTGCTTTTGTTTGTTGGCTACTGGTTAGTTCCCTAGAGCAGTGGTCGGCAAACAGCGGCTCTGCTGACTCATGAGTTTGCCGACCACTGGACTAGACTAAATGTTATAACCGTGTAGTTGGAAGCTGTGAGGATTAGGCAATTGTGGCGTATTGTGTGCAAAGAGGTAAAGGGTAGTATATGAGAGTGGTCTGCAAACTCATGAGTCAACAGAGCAGCAAACCGTGGCTTGCGAGCCTCAGTTTGCCCATCACTATCTTAGAGCTACTTCAACAACTTATCACCCCCTGGGTGACTTAAAACAATAGGAATGTGCTATCTTGCCGCTCTAAAGGCTACAAGTCCAAAAGGAGGGTGTCAGCAAGACTGCACTCTGCTCCTACTGGAAGTTCTAGGGAAGAACCCTGGCTGGCCAGGTGCTGTGGTCCGCTCTTTCCACGTATTCTATTGCATTTTCCTCCCAGTCCTCCTCTCTCAAGGTTGGAGGCCAGCAACACGTCCCAAGGCCTTTCAGCTAGCGGACGGTGGAGCCAGGATTCGAACCCGGTCACCCGACGCCTGTGTTGATCATTAGCCTGGTTTGCCCCAGTTTTTGATATGTTCCATATTCTGGATACTCCTCCGTCCCCAGGGTACACGGGGATGGCCGGTCACCCGTCACCAATTCCTGAGCTCAGGTCAGGCCCCAAACTTTTTTTTTTTTTTTTTTTTTAATATTTTTTATTGATTTTTTTACAGAGAGGAAGGGAGAGGGATAGAGAGCTAGAAACATCGATGAGAGAGAAACATCGATCAGCTGCCTCTTGCACACCCCCACTGGGGATATGCCCGCAACCAAGGTACATGCCCTGGAATCGAACCTGGGACCCTTCATTCTGCAGGCTGACGCTCTATCCACTGAGCCAAAACGGTTTCGGCAGGCCCCAAACCCTTGATGCTTCTTCCCCCAGGCCCCTCCTGGTTTAGGATGCCGGCTCTAACCCTATTCCCCCTGATTTATAATACCTCAGTGTCTCAGAAGAAATCCTTTTGAAGACGTGTGTCATGTAATATTAATGAAAACACGAGGCCTTCTGTCTGGATTAATTTTTTATGAACAATAATACGTCTGATTAAACTGGCTGATTTACTAGAGCTGGTGGTACAGGGTTGGGGGGTGTGGGGATGGCGGGGGGTGGATGGTCTCTATCCACGGGGCACGGTTTCTGAGGTGACCAGTATTCCCAGGATGCACGTGGGGTTGGTTCTGGCCGGAAATGCCAGGACAGGAAGGTGATGATGGATCAGTGCTGGCTGGCTTTTGCCACTGTGGGTACCCCCTCCCGTGTGGGATGGGCCCAGCAGCCCTCAGGGTTCCCCCAGGTGCGGGCAGTAAAGGCCAGACCGTCTGTGGGAAGGGAAGTTGTCCGTGTGCCCGGGGTAGGCACGTTGCACATCCGATCCGTAGTCCCGGTATTCGGCGGCCGCCCAGCTACACTGGTTTCACTGTTGTCGGAGCAGCTCTTAATAGTCCTGACATTTCACCGGGGTGGGTGCCATTTCCCCACACAGAGACGCCCGGCGCTTGCCAGCAGCTCCTTCGGTTACATGTCGGACAGATGCCATTCTCTCCCCTTAAGTGCCTGCTTTCTTCCCAAGGAAGTGGAGCACGCGGTCGGGGGGGCCCTGAGGGGGGGGGTGGGGGTGGGGGTGGGGGTGGAGGAGAAGTAGACCTGAACGTTTTGTGTGAAGGAGGCGTCCTGATGCCATGCCATGGTTTCTGGTTTTCTTCCAGCTGAGCATCGAGCAGGCCCAGACCGTGGCGGAGCAGGTGGAGATGAAGGCCAAGGTGGTGCAGTCGGAGGTCAAGGCCGTGACGGCGAGGCACAAGAAGGCCCTGGAGGAGCGGGAGTGCGAGCTGCTGTGGAAGGTAATGGGGAGGGGCGGGGAGAAGACCACGTCTCCCCCACCCACCCCCAGTCCGGGCCCGGGCCTCCTCGGCTGGCCAGCATTTCTTCCATGACCACACCCCCATTCCCGTGTCAGATCCTGGACCCCGGCTCTAAATGTTGGTAGTTGGCTTGGTAGTTTTCCATGGTTCCATTGGCGGAAAGGTTTACCGGGGTCCCTGGAACCTTGTGGGTGCTCTCCAGGCAGAAAAAGAACAAGGAGCCCTTTCAGAAAAGAGGTCGGGTACCAAGGCTGGGAGGAGTCTGTTCTGTGGCACCAATGCTCCGAAGGACGCTTGGAGGACGGACGGTCGAACCCGTTGTTAGGAAGGCAGGCCTGGTGGGCGACATCCTTAGGTTTGGTGTCCTGGCCGGTTGCACTTCCTGGACCCGTGGGGAAGGCCGGTTTTCCACTTGGCGAGGGCAGTGAGCGTGTGCCCTTGCTTCCTGTGGGAGCGGGAAAGCGTGCTGAGCGCACTGGTGTGCTGTTTAGATTAAAAAACAACCAAAAAAACGAACAAAAAACAACCAGCTGGAGCCTTCGCTGGTGTTGCTCAGTGGTTAGAGCATCAACCTGCGGACTGAAGGTCCCAAATTCGATTCCAGTCAAGGACACGTGTGTGTGTGTGTGTGTGTGTGTGTGTGTGTCGTTGCAGTAGGGGGCATGCAGGAGGCAGCCGATCAATGACTCTCTCTCATCATTGATTTTTCTATCTCTCTCTCCCTTTCCGTTCCTCTCTGAAATCAATAAAAATATACATGTTTTAAAAATCAGCTGGGTCGAAACCGGTGGATAGAGCGTCGGCCTGCGGACTGAAAGGTCCCAGGTTTGATTCCGGTCAAGGGCATGTACCTTGGTTGCGGGTACAACCCCAGTGGGAGGGAGGTGTGCAGGAGGCAGCTGATCGATGATTCTCTCTCATCGATGTTTCTAATTCTCTCTCACTCTCCCTTCCTCTCTGTAAAAAAATCAATAAAATATATATTTTTTTAAAAAATCAGCTGGAAAGCTGGCTCTCCCTTACCCACGTCACCATCCCAGCGTTTTCCTGTCCGATCTCCCCTCTCCCTCAGAAGGGAAGAGGGGAACATACTTGGGAAGGGGCCCATGCCCCACGCCAGTTCCACTGTAATTACATTCTCTGAGCACGCAAGTGAGGCCACCTACGAAGGGTGAGCGTAGGTGTGCGTGCGTGCTTGTTTTGATCATCAGGCTGCAGGGTGGAAGCGAGGTGGTACCCCGGTTTCCGGAAGTGGCCCTCAAATGTTCTCTGGGAGGCTACCCCTCGGATCTTTGCATGCTCCCATTTCGTTGGCTCCTGATTCGCTGCTTTCTGCTTCGTCCAGCCTCTCAAGGACTAGAAGGCTCTAGTTGTGGGTTTGGTTTTTTTGTGTTTTGTTTGTTTTTGGGACAAGAAGAGAAAGGCTCCCTGGGAGGGAAAAAGTCCTGAGATTTTAATGCAGCACCTATTTTACGGAGGCACCTCTGTGGCCCGGACACGGTCGTCAGACACTCCGATGCCCCCGTGGTCTGCCGGCCCCATGCCACCCACGACTGTTCATTATAACGGAAAGGGGCTCACTCGCTGCAACCTGAGAGCAGCGCCGCGGTGAACTCTGCCACAAACCCACTCTTCTGGATCTGCCGATGAAAAGGCCTTTGTGTGCCTCCGCGGGTCTCACCTACGTTCTCATCCTCCCTCCCTCCCTCCCTCCCTCCCTCCCTCCCTCCCTCCCTCCCTCCCTCCCTCCCGGGAGGCTGGCTCCCCGCCTCTCCCAAAGGCAGTTTTCTTTCAGGAGGAATGGAAAGCCACTTTTGACTCTTAACCCTACCAGACCTGAGGCCCTGAACCTAATTAACCCATATACCTGGGCTCCTGAGCTTTTCAGAGAAGCAAATTTTGGGGAGAGAAAAAAAGAAAAGAGTCCATTTCTTTGTGTAATAAACGTTATTTCTGCCAAAGCCGGTTTGGCTCAGCGGTAGAGAGTGTCGGTCTGCGGACTGAAAGGTCTCCCAGGTTTGATTCCGGTCAAGGGCATGTACATTGGTTGCAGGCACATCCCCAGTTGGGCGTGTGCAAGAGGCAGCTGGTCGATGTTTCTCTCTCATTGACGTTTCTAGCTCTCTATCTCTCTCCCTTCTTCTGTGTAAAAAATCAATAAAATATATTTAAAAAACAAACAAACAAACAAAAAAAACCCACGTTATTTCTCCTTGCCCAAGAACTCATTCTCAGATTTCTCCCCAATTGGCTTGCTTGTTCTGCACACACTCCTTTATTTTTTTTTTGTGCCCGCAACCAAGGTACATGCCCTTGACCAGGGAATCGAACCTGGGACCCCTTGAGTCTGCAGGCTGATGATGCTCTATCTATCCACTGAGCCAAACCGGTTAGGGCAAGAATTAGTATTTTTAGTAAGCACAACTCCGCTCTCACCCCTCCACTCACACCCCCCTCCCCCCCCCCCCCCCAAATCCAGGATCGCTCATGGCGTTGAGTTATGTCTGTGTAGTCATCCCTTACACCCGGAACAACCGTTCGTCCGCCCTTTTTGTGCCGTTGGGTTTTGCCAGGAGCGCGCAGGCCTGTTGTCTCTGTGGACTGTCTCCTCGGCCCGGGCTTGCCCAAGGGCTCCTCCCGACTGGTGTCATCGGGCGATGCGTTTCCTGTGTGCGTGGCTCTAAGCCTCTGTGTCCTCTCTCTCCCCCTGTCCTCGCCTTTCCCTCCAGGTGGAGAAGATCCGCCAGGTGAAGGTCAAGTCTCTGTACCTGCAGGTGGAGAAGCTGCGGCAGAACCTCACCAAGCTGGAGAGCACCATCAGCGCCGTGCAGCAGGTGCTGGAGGAGGGCCGGGCGCTGGACGTGCTGCTGGCCCGGGACCGCATGCTGGCCCAGGTGCAGGAGCTGAAGACGGTGCGCGGCCTCCTGCAGCCCCAGGAGGACGACCGGGTCATGTTCACGCCCCCCGACCAGGCCCTGTACCTGGCCATCAAGTCCTTCGGCTTCGTCAGCAGCGGGGCCTTCGCGCCGCTCACCAAGGCCACGGGCGACGGCCTCAAGCGGGCCCTGCAGGGCAAGGTGGCCACCTTCACGGTCATGGGCTACGACCACGACGGGGAGCCCCGCCTCTCGGGGGGCGACCTCATGTCGGCCGTGGTGCTGGGCCCCGACGGCAACCTGTTCGGGGCCGAGGTGAGCGACCAGCAGAACGGCACCTACCTCGTGAGCTACCGCCCCCAGCTGGAGGGGGAGCACCTGGTGTCGGTGACCCTGTGCAACCAGCACATCGAGAACAGCCCCTTCAAGGTCGTGGTCAAGTCCGGCCGCAGCTACGTGGGCATCGGCATCCCGGCCCTGAGCTTCGGCAGCGAGGGCGACGGCGACGGCAAGCTGTGCCGGCCCTGGGGCGTGAGCGTGGACAAGGAGGGCTACATCGTGGTCGCCGACCGCAGCAACAACCGCATCCAGGTGTTCAAGCCCTGCGGCGCCTTCCACCACAAGTTCGGCACGCTGGGCTCCCGGCCGGGCCAGTTCGACCGGCCGGCCGGCGTGGCCTGCGACGCCTCCCGCCGCATCGTGGTGGCCGACAAGGACAACCACCGGATCCAGGTGTTCACCTTCGAGGGCCAGTTCCTCCTCAAGTTCGGCGAGAAGGGGACCAAGAACGGGCAGTTCAACTACCCCTGGGACGTGGCGGTGAACGGCGAGGGCAAGATCCTGGTGTCGGACACGCGGAACCACCGGGTCCAGCTGTTCGGGCCGGACGGCGCCTTCCTGAACAAGTACGGCTTCGAGGGGGCCCTCTGGAAGCACTTCGACTCGCCGCGGGGCGTGGCCTTCAACCACGAGGGCCACCTGGTGGTCACCGACTTCAACAACCACCGGCTCCTGGTCATCCACCCCGACTGCCAGTCGGCGCGCTTCCTGGGCTCGGAGGGCACGGGCCACGGGCAGTTCCTGCGGCCGCAGGGCGTGGCCGTGGACCAGGAGGGGCGCATCATCGTGGCCGACTCCAGGAACCACCGGGTGCAGATGTTCGAGTCCAACGGCAGCTTCCTGTGCAAGTTCGGGGCTCAGGGCAGCGGCTTCGGGCAGATGGACCGCCCCTCCGGCATCGCCGTCACCCCCGACGGCATGGTGGTCGTGGTCGACTTCGGCAACAATCGAATCCTCATCTTTTAATCCCCGTTTCTCTAGGCTTTTGTGTTTGGGGGTGTGCGTGTCTCTTTTCTCTCTCTCTCTCTCTCTCTCTCTCTCTCTCTCTCTCTCTCTCTCCTTTTGAATTTCAAAGAAGAAAACAGTCTCAGGGAAATTTCTTTTTTTTTTTTCTCTTTCTTTTGTTTAAAGAGAACAAGGAAAGTACAACGTTGCCTAAGTCCTACCTCACCTTTATTTTTTTACAGATGAATGTACTCGTCTTTTCTGCAGGGAGTTGAGCCTGTGAAGTGATGCTTTTCCTATCTACCTCATAACTCTTTTTACATTTCCTTCTCCGTGGAGGTCACGTGCCCCTCTCCCCCCTGCGTGTGGGGCGTGACGTGCACAAGCCTGCTGTCTCTCTGGCTGGGAGAGCACTCACTGGATGGGTGTGGTGGGCTGATGATATATATATACTCTGTAGATTGAGCCAAGGAAACACGGAAGAAACTACTAAGTTAAAAAAAAAAAACAACAAAAACCCACACACAAAAAAACAGTATAAACCGTGGGAAAAGTAGGATGTGAAATGCTTAATTATAGAGTATCTGTGTTCTTGAGGATACTGCGTTTATGGGGTTAGATTGTGTTGTGTGATCTTGATCTTTTTGGGGGGGGAGGGGGGAATTTTTTTTCTTCTTTTTTTAAATGCTGCAATGGAGAACTTCCTTGGCGTTCTCCTTTTGTATCTCCTGTGTGTCTGTCATCCTGTTCAGCATCTTTCCTTGTTCCTAGAAGATGGGGCTGTGGCTTGCTAGCCGAACAAAGCGGACTCCTGTTCCCGGCGTAGGTCACGGCCCCTCTGTCTCTCTCGAGGCAGGGGCGTGTGTGTGAGGCCGCCTTCCCTCAGGTTAACGGACGCTGAAGGTGACGCACAGCCTCCCAAAGAACCTTTCTCTTCCTACTTTAGTTTCTAAAAAAAAGTAATAAACGTAGTTCAGGATTTTTTGTGAAAAGTATTCTCTCAAAAGTATTCTTAGTTTGAGAGAATAATTATAAATATTCTTAAGTATTCTTAGTTTGCTGTTGGTTTTAAAGAGTGAAGCAATCGGAAGGAGAACGTGGACCTCGTTCTCAGAAAAGAGGGTTTTGGACACAGCGTGGTGGGTGCCACGTGCGTGTCCCGAGGTGGTCTTTTTGGGGAGCATGAGACTGAAGCAAGCCACCCTTCCCAAACTCTTCCAGACACTGCCAGGAGGGTTGGGGATTCGGTTGAATGAGGTTCTCTCTGTTCATGGAAGCATGCCTTTTGCGAAGAAGAGTCGTAGGCAAGGGAACGAACTTTTATGTTTAAGAAAAGCACAATGTTTTTTTCCCAATGCTTGGGAAGTGCAGGGAAATGGAACGTTCTGGAAGTCAGATTCATAGGAACAGCCCATCCTCCTCCTTCACCCTCGGCTCCGGTCTTTTACAAAGCGGTCTACCTACCGTAGGACCTTGTTTAGAACCCCTGCCCCCAAACCCCCCAAGGCCTTTGAATGTAAATGATCTGTAAACTTAAAATTGCCCCACCTCGAAATGTAGGACATACTGTCCTTCTCGGTACCAAAGAATGAGCATGGAAGCCGGCCTCCACAGCAGAACCGTGGGGCGGCGCCGGTCACTTTACAGGGTTGGTTCGCGGTAACCTGGACGTGGGGTACAAAACCTCCGTCTTTTTGGTGGGAAGCCGGTGGGGCTGACGCTACCCTGCCTGGCAGAACCCACACGGGTCCCTGCACTTCCCACCAACACGGACATAAGAACCAGATTCGAGACTTGCACAGCTCAGGAGAAAACACACACACACACACGAAAACACACACACACACACACACAGGCTCTCGGAAGCCAGGGGCTTCCAGAAAGAGCTCGGGTCCCTTTCTGTTCCTGAATTTCAAAGAAATCCCCCTTTTGTCATAGGGATGTCGTTTTTTAAGTGAACAGAATAAGCGGACAGACAAAGCCATTTGCCATCTGCCCCCCCCCCCCCCAAAGAAAAGATGTTGGGGACAGTGTTAACCAATCAAAATTGCTTTTCTGGACATTAACTCGATCAGTTCCCAGTTCCCAATGCTTGGGTTCTAGGGTTTCTGAATGACCAAAATGGGGGGAAAGAGGGGAAGAGGAGGAAAAAAACCTCATTTCTTGAAGAGCTCCAGTAAAGTAACCAGAAATTAAAAAGAAACTTGAACCTGCTGCCTCAGCTTGCTGTGTGACAGGGTGGGGAGGTGACAGGAAGTCTCATTTAAAAAAAAACACACACAAAAAACGCCTTTTCTTTTATTGAAGAATTGGACAGTGAATCCTGCCTCCATTCCTATTCAGTTGCCTTTTATTTTGTCCCTAATGTCTAAGCTCTTGGGTAAAGAGCTCATGTAGGGAGACTTTTTTTTATTTTGGAATAACTTGGTGCTGTCTTTTCCTCAGGCCCCAGCTCCACTCCACCTTACCCAGCAAATCACCCTTTCCACACCAAAGACAACTTGTTTTAGATGCTTAAAACATTTATTATTGTTTATTATTATTATTAATTGTTGAAGAAATGGATCTTGAACGTTCTTTAATGTTTCCAGAAAACTCTTTTAAGTCATGATAACGGCTGGGATGGCCTACCATGTGTGGCGACTCCCTTTGATTGTCCCGTGTTCAGTGTCATCATCATCATCATCTTCGCTCCCATCTTTTCTTCCCAGCCCTCCCCCATGTGGGGACATCCTGGGGTCCGAGGGGGGCATTTTCTTGGTGAAAGGGCAGTAACTGAAATTGCTTATTTATCACTTTCCTATGGGTTTGATTGTAAAGCCAGAGCTTTCCGCCCATGGCTGAAATGACCAGGTCTTCTTTTAATCAATAAGACTGACCAATGTCTAGGAGATTCTCCCTGGAATGGGGAGGGGGGAGGAGCTGGGAGGTGGGTGGTGCTGCCTCTCTTTACTTTCAGTGCGGGTATATCTCTTCTTCCCCAAAATTGTGCATCATTGCCATTTGCAAAAAACACGGTCCCACTGGGGGAAAAGACGTTTTTAAAACATTGGCCTCCACGGCCGCCCACAGCTGGCTCCTGACCCACAGGGATTGGTGCGAAGCACTTTGGAAATGTGATGATTGGACAATGTGGAATGCTCCAGATCAAAGAAAGAGGAGAAAAGCCAAGGATTGGAACTCTCCCGTGTGAGTGAGGCTGTTCTGGAAGTGCATGCCTCCTTCCCCCTGTGAGGGGATGCTAGGGGTGGGTAGGAATGGTGTCAAAAAGGGAAGGTTTGCACATGGTGATGAGGGGTCCTAGGAGCCGGGAGGGAGGAGAGTAGAATGTTTCTATGGAGTACAGGTGATGCTTAGACAATAATCCCCCGTGTGTGTCTAATCTGTCTGGTCAGGGTGGCAGGGTGGGATATAAGGTCAGCTTGTGTTTGGAGAAGCCAATTGGATTTGAATACTATATAGGTTTGGGTATTGAAATAGCTAAAGGAAATCTAAATAACGCACAGATTTAAAAAACAACAACAACCACCACCACTTTTGGTTGTCACTGACTTCACACCTCAAAAGTGTTTATCATTTGCTTTAAAAAAAAAAAATGATTCCTTCGAGAGGCATTGCTCTCTTGGCCTGTGCTGTACGGCAGCTGGCAGGTGGCTGGAGCCCAGTGCCCTGGGCACTGCCCCAGGTGCACGAACTCTTTGATGGATGCCCTTTTCAGCCTAATTTATTTAGGGAAACACAGGGGTCCCAGACACAGAATCTAGAATCTTAAATTATGTATTGGGCCAAAAAAAAAAAAAAAATGTTTGCCAGACTTCAGGCACTTTGAGTTGGAGCTGACAGAGAAGAGCTTGAGATGGGCTCGGTCTGTGTACTTCTAGTTAAGCCAAAGCTTAATGATTTGAGGGAGGGGTGTCTTTTAGGCTTGAAGCAGCAGCATACTGTTTGTCTGTGTGTCCTCTTCCTCGGGGAGATTCGAGGATTGCTGTGTACTGGTAGATAGTGGAAGAAAATGCCAAAGTTAATAGGCTTGTTTTTTTTCTATTTGGGGAAGAAAAGAAAAAAAGTCAACGGTGCCAAAAAAAAAATGTAGGGTATTTATTGAAAACATCCCTGTTGCGGTTCCAACAGTCTGGGGACTGTAGCAAAGTCAAACTCTTCTGCTTGTGTGATGAGACCACAGAGGGTCTCGACTCTTTTTTTTTTTTTTTTTCTCTCTCTCTCTCTCTCTCTGGCTTCCTGCAGGCCAGGAGCACAGGGCACGCACACCACTCACTCCGCTCCACACCAAAGGTTTTGTTGTTCCGTTTTCTACCTCAACTTTTGGCAAAAAGTCATCTACCTCATGTTAGCATCTGACGGGTCTCAGAAGAGTATTAAACCACTGGGGAGTGGGTGGGCGTGGAGCTACCTCTGGAAGAACATGTTTTCAAGAATCCAGAACTGATCTCTCCCGGGAGAAACGTTTGGTTGACCTTGACCAAGAAAATCTTGAAACCAAATATTTCCTTCTAACTCAGGCAAACCTAATCAGAAATCCAAGTGTTCCTTACCAATGTGACTTCCCCAAACCTCTCCCCACCCCCCACCCATCCCCAACTAGGAGTTAAGCGCACTGTTAGTTACCATGTTGTTCAGTATTATGGAACTACTGGTTCATCTGACATTTGAGGACTGAACTACAAATAAAGACCTTTAGGTCTCTTTTTTTTTCTCTTCAAGAGGAAAAAAAAAAAATTTATCTGTGTTTTTTTAATGCCGGCAGGTATACCCTTTTAGGAGCAATTCTCTAAGGGTCTTGTTGGAAACATCAACTGTTGGAAAGGGAATGAGGATCTTTAGACTTCTTGATTGTATTTGTTGCTCTCCTAGACCCCTCACTGGATGTTCATCTCCGTGACATGGCTACAATCGCCGTCTTACTGAGCAGTGACTGGTAAAGTGTGTGTGTTGCTCTTTTTGTTTTGTGTTTTTTTTTTTTTTTTTTTTTTTAAATATATATATATTTTTTTCCTACCAAAGGTAACATGTTGACGGGTTGTTCTTTTTTCCTCTGCTTGTTTATTAAATACTTGATAAAATTGAGAAGCACATTATCACGATATACTGTACTGCCTCTCTCCGCCTCTTCCGCCTCTTCTCTTCAGTTGAGTTTTGTTTTGGTTGGAGGAGAGGGTCCTAAGACCACTGTAACGATTGTGAATTGGGTTTTAAATGTCATGGTGAAGAAATAACCTCAAATGATGTCTATTTTTAAAAATTGATCTTACGGGTTAACAAGCCAGCCTGGTGGGATGTTTTTTTTCCATCATCATTTAACCAGTAAATGGTTCTAAAAGTTTTGGTGTATATCCACATGGTCTTAGACCTCCTTTTAATGATTGTATTAACTTACAAGCTCAGGTAGTATTTTTCTTAAGGCTCTATCTCAGAGCACACTGACTGAATGTTAATGTGTGTAGCAAAGTGTTTACTTTCTTTTAAATAACCAGCTCTGTAATAATTCTTTATGTTTGTAGGAGTCTGTAGGTTTCTCACGTTTCTGGGATTTTCTTGTTTTTAGGGCGGTAAGGTTTCTTTTCTTTTTTTAAAAAAAAATTTTTTTCTTCCCTAAAATCAATGCAGGTGAAAGGGTGGGTGGGGTTAAGGGCTGTTGTTTTTAACTAGCATGTTAGGTATACTCAGGTGGGAGGGAGGGTTGTTAGTTGTTTTTTGTTGTTTTTTTATAATGAATCTTGTTTAATACTGCCCATTAGCTGTCATTGCCCGGTCAGCAAAAATGCTTTTAAGTGTAGAACACATGACTCAGTTGAGTTTGATCTTTTTTTTTTCTTTTTCTTTTGTGAGAAAGGTAAATGCAGAATTGGAGAAATTAACATGGGCATGTTGCCTGATATTAGACTAAGTGTACTTTTCCCCCCTCCCCCAAGGCAGACATGGGTTAGGTAAGGAATACGCACCCCCCCAACATAACTGTCTGGGCCACTATCCCCGAGCCCACCTTAGGGTGCCGTCTGCCTCTGGACACTTGTACGTGGGCAGCACCGCCGTGGTGCAGGCCCCACCGAGTAAGTGGAGAAGGGGGAACGGAGGTCTTCCCTCCGGCCTTCAAAGCGGGTGTTTGCTTGGGGTGGGTGCTGTTGTTTTGTTCTGTTCCCCCCCCCTTCCCCTCCTGTGGATTTTTTTACTTTAAATCTTAAATGTTGTACTGCAGGCCGCAGGCATGACAGGCAATGAGCAGGTGAAGAACCAATGGATGCGTGTTCAAAAACTCCTGTGTTGGCTAACGGGCTTCTGAATGTATCGCTGTGGTCCACGGAGAAGGCTGGAGAAGGTAGCAAGGAGATGCTGTATCAGCTACCGCAGCCTTAAAACAAAGTTGGTGTCTCTTTGGACTTTAAAAATTGTTCCTATGCAGCTTATTTTATTGTTTTGTTTAATCAAATAAACAAGAGGGTGTTTGTTTTTCTCCATGGAAATAACGTGTCTGTGTGATCCTTTCTGTCGAGAATCAATAAGGGCCTGTCGTGGGAGAGGGAGTCTGGGAGAGGAGATGGGCGCAGAGGCTGCGCTCTGGCTGCTGGGCCAGATTAGGTCCATGCAGTGTTATCAAAACAGGTGCATAGAGCGTGTTAAAATCAAGGAAATGTTCAAGAGCCTGGATATTTTAAAACCAGGACTTCACGGGATTCGGGGAAATTTCAGATCTGGCAGCGCCAGGCCTACCTTTTCCCCGAGTAGCTGTTCCTTTATAGGGGCAAGAATGGGATGTCTGGGTTACCATGGTCCTCTTCCCCTCCAATGCCACCTCCTAGTGGACACTGGCCTGCGTGAGTGTGTGTGTGTGTGTGTAGCCCTTCTGCGTCGGTTGCGGTTGGGGAACCATCTTTGGGTCTATGCTCTGGTCGCGGTGGGTAGTAAGCAACTTGCCCAAATAACTTTGGCAGCAAACCAGAGGTGCCAGGTAGATCAAAAAAGACTTCTTTGGCGCTCCCTGTGTTAGCATCTCACTTTGAGACTTCATTTTTCATTGGAACTAACTTGTCCCCTACTTTGCTCACCTGTCTTCTGTGTGTATTCACACAGCCTGAGTTTGACCTTTAAAATATATATACGTGTGTGTGTGTGTGTATTATTGATTTCAGAGAGGAAGAAAAAAATAGAAACATCAATGATGAGAATGAGAAGGAATCATTGATTGGCTGCCTCCTGCATGCCCCCTACTGGAAACAGCTTGCAACCGGGGCATGTGCTCTATACACTGAGCCGAACCAGTTAGGGCTAAGTTTGACCTTTAAAAAAATATATATATATTGCTTTCAGAGAGGGAGAAAGAGGGAGAAAGAGAAACATCAATGATTTTAAAAAAATCACTGCTTGGCCAAAACCAGTTTGGCTCAGTGGATAGAGCATCAGCCTTGGGACTGAAAGGTCCTAGGTTCGATTCCGGTCAAGGGGCACATCCCCAATGTGGGGGTATGCAGGAGGCAGCTGATCGATGTTTCTAACTTTATCCCTCTCCCTTCCTCTCTGTAAGAAAAAAAAAATCAATAAAATATACTTTTAAAAAAATTATATAGGTTTCAGATGTACAGTTCTACCCCCAAACTCCCTTTTCTTCAGGAGCAATTAAAGTTGAGCGGTGAAAATGTTGTAGAATCAGGTAATGGTGATGGTTTTACAACTAAATGGTATATTTTATGATATATGATTCATCTCTATGAAGGAGCCTCAGGCAACAGGTAAAATCAGTACATGTGACTGCATAAAAAACTTCAATGAAAAGTCTGATGGCCTTATTTTCGCCTCTGTGTTGTATCTTGTGACTAGTTCTGCCACTTCCTAGCTGGAGTATTTCTTTTTTAAATATATTTTTATTGATTTCAGAAAGGAAGGGAGAGGGAGGAGAGAGAAGCATACCAATGATGAGAGAATCATTGATGGGCTGTCTCCTGCACGCCCCACACTTGGGGATTGAGCCTGCAACTAGCGCATGTGCCCCGAATGGGAATTGAACCATGACCTCCTAGTTCAGTGTTTTTCAACCTTTTTTGGGCAAAGGCACACTTGTTTCATGAAAAAAGTCACGAGGCACACCACCATTAGAAAATGTTAAAAAATTTAACTCTGTGCCTATATTGACTATATATAAAGTAATTCTCTTGAATAGGAATCAAATAAACACAAAGAAAGTATTTTATAATTACTTTATTATGAAATATTAAGTAAACAAAATAGTGAAAAATTATAAAATTCTTGTCTTGTCTGCACCTACGGCACACCAGGCAACATCTCGCGGCACACTAGTGTGCCGCGGAACAGCGGTTGAAAAACGCTGTCCTAGTTCATAGGTCAACACTCGACCACAGTGCCATGCCAGCCTTAGGTTTGGCTGGGTTCCCCCGAAGCAGACCACGAATGAGGAATTCTATGAAAGCGTTTCGTGAGGAATTGTTCCCAAGAAACACTGGTAGGGGATTAGAGACACAGGAAGGGAAAGAGGCCAAGCAAGGGTGCAGTATCAGGGAAAGTGCCCCAGGGGACAACTGGCTTCCTCCCACGAAGGGGAGCGCTGAAGAGTGTAGGGCGCACTCTGATTTGTCCTAATGAGGAGAGAGGACCCCGGGTAGTGATGCCCGGTGCCAGTCCATCACTGGTTAAGGAGGTCACGACCCCCAGGCACTCGGGTTCCCTGTGTCTCGTGACCAATGGCTTGTCTCCACCAGGGAAGACCCGGTCATCATGAGATCTGAGGACCTTGCAAGCGTTTTCTTGTTTAAGTACCGAAACAACCAAATAAAGCCATTATGTGCTCATTTTACAGGCGAGGAAGCAGAGTAGTAAAGGAACCTGCTTATGGACACAGAGTTAATCAGTGACAGAGCCAAGGATCCTCTTTACCTTAGCCTCCCGCTGATGCCAAACATTCTGAGGTTTCTATGTCGCCAAACCAAACAAGTGCCTCCGAGCTGGCCGGAGGGCAGGAGAGAGGCGGGGTTATCTGCGAGTCAGCGTTTGAGCAGGGGATGTTTGCTGTGAGTTTCTAGAAGAAGTGAATGTTACATAAGAGTGAATGTTCATATGACATCTTAAATTGTATTATACCTTTTAAAACATGCCGTTCACATAATCTTAATTTTCTTTTCACATCCACCTTTCAAGATAGGTTGCCACAGCCCGCCGAAGGTAGAGAGAATCCACGCCCAGGACAGTGATTCTCAAAACCCAAGGCTATGGTTGCAGAAATAGGGCTCTGGACTGGGAGAGTTTCTGGAAAGGGTGGGCAGTTTATGGAAAGAATGGGTATACGATGAGCTAATTTCTTTATTATATATAATTTTTTAAATTGATTTTTCACAGAGAGAAAGGGAGAGGGACAGAGAAAAACATTGATGAGAGAGAAACATCGATTAGCTGCCTCCTGCATGCCCCCCACTGGGGATGTGCCCACAACCAAGGTACATGCCCTTGACTGGAATCGAACCTGGGACTCTTCAGTCCCCACAGGCCAACGCTCTATCCACTGAGCCAAACCGGTTAGGGCGAGCTCATTTCTTTTTTTAAAAAAAAATATTTGTATTGATTTTAGAGAGGAGAGGGAGAGAGATATAATAGAAACATCAGTGATGAGAGAGAATCATTGGTTGTCTGCCTCCTGCACATCCCACACTTGGGGATCAAGCCTGCACCCCCCTGCACGTGCCCTGCCTGGGAATTGAACTGTGACCTCCTGGGTCTTGGGTTGACACTCTCACTGAGCCACACTGGCCTAGCTGATGAGCTCAGTTCGGTTGTGTGTGTGTGTGTGTGTGTGTGTGTGTGTGTGTGGTATAGGTGGAGAGGAACTCTTTCTTTTGAGCCAAATTCCTGCAAGACAGATGGGTTCTGAGGGAGGGAGAAGGGCCTTAGAGCTCAGCTCGGGGGGTTTGACTTCAGTGGGTGGGATGATAGGGAGCAGGGATGGGCTGAGAGTTGAGGGACTGGTTCTGTGGCAGGAGGCACTAGATGCTGAGATGTACAATAGTAGCTAACAAAGAAACAAAAATCCCTGCTCGCATGGAACTGATCTTCTAATGTCTTCCAGGTAACTGACAACTACTTTTAAATTGGAACACTTCCGTTCTGATCATGCTTCCGTTTTATATTTTATCATTGAATGATATTTCAGTTCTACTACATACTTAACTGCTTTTCCAAGTTACACAGTCTATTCTTGTTTCTTTTGGTTTTAGTTCAGGAACACATTTTTGCCAATATTTTGCTCCCTTGTTGAATCTCACGCCTTACAGAAGCTTTCATGATAGTCATGAAAACTGGATGTTTTATTTAATGAAATTAAGAACTTTTTCTCTGTGAAGAAAATAATGCATTCACTGAGAAGCTTGAAGACAATATTTAGATGCTGAGTTCCAATGGATATGAGTTTTCTTTGTTGAGCTATTCCTTTGTGCTCGCACAGATTTAATAATGAAAAAGGGAAAAGATTGATCTTTAACCTTTTTTAAAATGTGAGCTTTATTAAATTCTGGTCACAATTCTTTAGGTAAGTGTTTCAATTTTGTAGTAATTCCAGTGTGCATAACATGTAAAATTTGTTGGTTTAATAAAATGACAGGATCTCAATGCTTTTTGCTGTTCTTAATATTCTGGGTGACAAAAGGAGAGTAGTCCCAGAGCACTCCTGCATACTGAAATATTCTGGTTAGGTTAAGAAAAAGTTCTTGGCCCTGCTGGGTTAGCTCACTTGGTTAGAGTGGTGTCCCAATATGCCAAGGTCGCAGGGTGGATACCCAGTCTGAGCACAAAAAAAGAAGCAACCAATGAATGCATAAATCAGTGGAATATCAAATTGACGTTTCTCTCCCTCTGGCTCTCTAAAATCAATAAAAGTATATTTTTAAAGAAAAAGTTCTTGTATAGCTGCTTGAGCTGTGGGCTGAAATTCTCTTACATATCTTAAAGAAATGTTATCTTGGAGATAAATTTATCACAAAATCACTAGTATTTCCTAAATCATGGCCAATGCAGATTTGAAAAAAATGCTGCCGTACCTGCTGCCATCTGCTGGCAGGTTTCATTTCCTGGAAACGGTGATTCTCAAAGTGTGATCCTTGGACACCTGGGGGTGAGAGAGAAAAGGTCCCTGTGACCCTTTCCAGGGGATCAATTTGTGCTTCCACTTATTTATGCATTCATTGATTGCTCCTTGTATGTGCCCTGACCAGAGATCGAACCTGAAACCATGCTGTATGGGGACGATGCTCTAACCAACGGAACTAACTATCCGGCGAGGGCATTCCTTTATGTTTTTGTTTTGTTTTTTAATCTTTATTGTTAAAATATTATATATGTCCCCCTTTTCCCCCCATTGACTCCCTCCAGCCCGTCCCTCTGCCCGCCTCCTCTTTATGTTCTTAATGTCCTAAGGTTTGTTTTGTTTTTAAATTTATTTTTAATTATAGTTGGCACACAATTTTTTCTTAGTTTCAGATGTACATCCTAGTGATTAGACATTTATGTACATTAGGAAGTGATCACCCCGGTAACTTAGTAACCGTCTTATTACAACATTATTGCTTTTCTGATTTAATGCTTTCAGATGGCTTTTCTCTTTTATTCTGCTGACGGTCATGATTTGCATTGATAGGTTCTCTTAGCAGTAAACCAACTTCGCATTTTTGAAATGAGCTAACTTGGCTAGTATGTATTTTTTTTTCAACATTAGTTAATTTGGTTTGTTAATATTTTGTATAGGATATTTGCATCAATATATTCGTAAATGAAATTGAGTAATTTTATTTTTCATCTGGTTGTTATCAAAGGCATGTTAACTTCTTAAAATGAGTCTAGGAGTATTGTTGTTGTAGTTGTTATTTTTTTACATGCTTAGATGAAGGGAGAGAGAAACATCGATATGAGAGAAACACATCGGTTAGTGGCCTCTCCCACAAATCCAGACTACGGCTGGGGATCGATCCTGCAATCCAGGTATGTTGCCCTGGCCTGGGAATCGAACCCGTGACCCTTCGGTGCTGGGACCAATGCTCTAACTACTGAGCAACACTGTCCAGGGGTCAGCTCCTCCTTTTTGAGCAGCGAGGTCCATACCACAATCACTTCCCTTAATAGCTTCTCATTATCTGGAGGCCCACTATGCATACAAAATTATTCAAATTAGCCAATCAGCAGAGAGCCCAGGAAAATAATTAACCCCATCCTACTTGACCCCTGGAGTGCCAGCTTGCTGTAACCCAGTGCTGCCCTAGTGCTGGATACAATCCACTGTGACCCTGCCTAGCAGCCTTCTCTCATTTTAACCTGTGACAGGTCTGACATCTGTCTTTGATGCTTTTCCACTACCACTCTAGAGCTGAGTCCCTGAGCTCCTCCTGCAGGCCTTGGGATGTATGGCTTCCAACGTCAGGTATGCTGGTCCCTGTGGACTGGTGGTGGGTAGTGTGGCCTGGGGAATGCATGTGTTTTGATGTCTTTGGTGTTTAAAATAAAGCTTGGTAACACCAGGGGGCGCTGTAGTGTCATGTTACTGCTTTCCCCCTGCATGCCTGTGCCGGGCTGTGTACCACCTTGGTTTGGGGGAGGGTTGCCCTGGAGTATTTTGCTCCTGTTTGTTTAATCAGGTTTTGGAAACTCAGGCCAGTGGAAGCTGTTGTCAGTGACAATGTCAGGACTGCAGGTGTTGGTCCTGACTGTGTGTGTCTCTGGCTGTTTGCCTTGAGCACACCAGCTCTCCTCTCGGTTCTTATGAAGTAGGCATAGCTAAAAACCTGATCCTTTGAGGGTGGTGTATGTGTGTTGTTATTTAGTTTTGAAATCCTTAAGGGAGGGAAAACCTATTTAGTGTTTCTCCAAGGCAGTCTCTTTATTCCTTTGCAAACCTGAACACTGACCTCTGCAAGCTTGAAAACCTGAAACCTGCTTTCAACCTGAATCTTGACTCAGGGCTCGAATGTGGCCCGCTGAGTCGCAGTCCATGTGTTTCCTGGATTCCTCGTTCAGGCTAAGGGAAATGTGACGGGGGGAAAAACGACCCGTCCCCCTGGTCCAGAATATAAAGATCACTTCTACTGCGGACAGCCAGCTAAAAGGAACGTTAGGGATGTAGGAAAAAAAAAAAAAATTATCTGTGTCTTTTTAAAAAAGGTACTTCAGCCCTAACCTGTTTTTGCTCAGTGGATGGAGCATCGGCCCGGGTTCGATTCTGGTCAAGGGCATGTACCTTGGTTGCGGGCACATCCCCAGTGGGGTTTGTGCAGGAGGCAACTGATCCATGTTTCTCTCTCATCGATGTTCCTAACTCTCTATCTCTCTCCCTTCCTCTCTGTAAGTAAATAATTAAAAAATAATAATAATAATAAAAATAAAGACGCTTCCTTTTTTCTCCTTAATCGACCAGGGAGTAAGTAAGCCTTTCTCAGCTTTCGGTTTGGGGAAATGAGTGACTAAGAGTCATTTTCTGATTCTTCTGTTAAGAAAAAAAAAAAAAAAAGCCGGCGTGAAGCCAGCCCGGGGTAAGAGAGAGCACTCACAGGAAGTCGCGTGCCCTTCAAAGGCGACTGTGGGTCCTAGCGCTGCTTCTGGGGCAAGCCTGGCAGAGCCTCGCAGACCTCCTTCAGAGCCACGTGCAGAGAGCAAGGTAAGCGGGGTGGAGGGGGCCGTGCGCAGGGCTCCGGGCCAGGGCTGGTTCCTGGCAGGTGGGAGGACTCTGGAAGCACCGGGAGCTGCCAGCCGCTCACCCCCACCCATCACTCGGGCATCGCGGTGCGTCTAGTGCCCACAGGCGGCTCCTATGGGGGGTCACAGGCGATCGATCTACCTGGACCCACACCCTCCGAGCCCTTGCCGGACGAGTACTCGTTTTTTGCACACACCTGACCGACCTCCACACACTTAGGGTACATACACCATGTCCCCTGGACATGTAAACTTCCCTGCTGCTTGCTTTTCTTGTGGTCTTTCTTCCCAGGCCGAGAAAGACCACACAAATCGGGACCACAGAAGACCTTCAAACATGGACCAACAGTGTTTCCTTTCGTGTGTTCTCCTGGTGATAGTTTCCTACTTCCTCGGCCTCTTTCACTGTAGTTCTTGAGTTTTTCCCTGGTGAAATGGTGCAGGAAGGCCAGAATTGTTTAAATGGAGTTGCTATTCATGGATTACATTATTTTTCTCTTCTTTTTTTTTTTTTTTTCTGGAGACCCTGAGAGGCACCAGGTCTTCAGCCTTCGTTTGCTGGAGCAAATCAAGGTCTGTCTCTCTCTCTCTTGAGAAACAGAGTTTGGGTGTTCGGGTGTGTGGCGGTGAGGGTGGGAGGCAGGACGTAGCTGTGCATTACTGAACAATGGGTAAAGGGTTTCAATAGGGTGCCGATAAGAAGGAAGCAAGAGGCGCTGGCCAGGCGGCTCTGTTGGTTGGAGAGTCTCCAGTACACCAAGAGATTGCGCATTTAGTTCCCGTGTGGGCACATGCCTAGGTTACGGGTTTGATTCTCCATTTGGGGTGCATAGAGGAGCCAACCAATCAACGTTTCTCTCACATTGATCTCTCTCTCAAATCAATAGAAACATACCCTCAGGTGATTTGTTTTGATATTTTTAAAAATATATTTTTTATTGATTTTTTTTTTTTACAGAGAGGAAGGGAGAGGGATAGAGAGTTAGAAACATTGATGAGAGAGAAATACTGATCAGCTGCCTCCTGCACACCTCCCACCAGCAGGGATGTGCCCGCAACCAAAGTACATGCCCTTGATCAGGATAGAACCTGGGACCCTTCAGTCCGCAGGCCGACGCTCTATCCATTGAGCCAAACCGGTCAGGGCTCCATAGGTGATTTCTTTTTTTTTTAAAAAAAGAAAGCGGAATATAGTCTATAACATTTTAATTATGCATGAGGCCAGGCAGGGACTTGAAACATTGGGAACCACTCTGAAGTATATGATCATGAAACTAATACACAATAATACTGAATGTAAACTGTAATTGAAGAAGAAGAAAGAAGGAAGCCAGGGGAATTGGCCTTGAGTCAGAAAGCCCTCGCCCCTGAATTGCTCTGATTTACACATGAATATGTGTGTAACTTTCAGAAGGTTTTGACCTCTTCATCTGCCAATTTAGATAGGAAACAAGGTAGTTGGGGAGGTCGAGATTTTATGTCTGGCTTTGATGTGCCTTTGCCAGATCTGCCATACCAATTCCCATTCTGATAGGATTGATTTTCATGTCTGGTTTTCATGGAAAGACCAAAAATTCCCCCCAGTTTACCCAGCTGGGTACTGTAACCTTCCGAGGGGCCGTGAGAACAGATGTGTGTGTGGTGTGTTAGTGTCAAACTGGCTGGGGGAGGCCAGGCATGTTCCCACCTGAGAGGATGCTCTAGAGCCGTGGTCAGCAAACTGCGGCTCTTTGGCCCCTTGAGTGTGGCTCTGCCACAAAATACCACGGCCTGGGCGAGTCTATTTTGAAGAAGTGGCGTTAGAAGAAGTTTAAGTTTAAAAAATGTGGCTCCCCAAAGAGATTTTAACCGCTGTCCTGTTGATGTTTGGCTCCGTGGACTAATGAGTTTGCCGACCGCTGCTCTAGAGCGACCATGAAACTGGGCAGTGGCGCACTGGAGCCCACTAGCACCAACTCTCATGAGCTGATTGTTAAACAGGGATTTTGTGAGGCAGTCGTAGCTTGACCTTGGCCATGGTGGGAGTACTTGCATCATGCATGGAAACCAGAAAAATCCATACATCGGAGCCCTCCCATCGCCAACCCCCCCCCCCCCCCCCCGCAGACTTCCTTTACCAGCGTATTGCTGGGACTTGGAGCCAGAAGAGTAAGTTCTGAACAGAGCTGTGTGGCCTTCAGAAGTCACTTAACCTCTCTGAACTTATCATGAGTGATCTACACCATGGGGCTCAGCATGGTTGGTTGGCTCAGAGTGCCGGATTGTTGCTGGGATGGTGGGGTGCTAGGGACAGGAGCGTTGGTCTGGGACAATACCTATGAACATGGTTTGAAATCTATAGAGTGCAAAGTATATAGGAGGAATTAGAGTTTTTATGCAGCGCTGGCCAGGATGGCTCAGTTGGTTGGAGCATCATTCTGTCCACCTAAAGGGTTGAAGGTTCGATTCCAGGTTGAGGCACATACCTAGGTTGTGGGTTTGATCCCCAGTCAGGGTTCCTATAGGAGGCAACTCATTGCAGGAACCAGATTGGCTCAGCGGATAGAGCTTCAGCCTGCGGACTGAAGGGTCCCGGGTTCGATTCCGGTCAGGGGCATGTACCTTGGTTGTGGGCACATCCTCAGTGGGGTGTGTGCAGGAGGTAGCTGATCGATGTTTCTCTCTCATTGATGTTTCTAACTCTCTATCCCTCTCCCTTCCTCTCTGTAAAAAGTCAATAAAATATTAAAAAAATAAAATAAATAAATCTTGTTTTTTGTCTTCCTTTTTTTTTTTTTTTTATGTGAAAAAGGCCCTCGGTGCAGTGCTGTTGGGGATAGCTGCTGGTCTTTTCCTTCCTGCAGGTGATCTCAGTAACCCTGGACTAGCTTTTAGAAACCTGTCCTCAGCAGAGGGCTAGGAACAGTGGCGGAGAACTGGAATCTGGGACCCGTCTGACTCCCAGGGGCAGGATTATTTCATTTGGCTGCGCTGCCCTCCGAGGGACTGAGCCCTTCGCCTGGGGAAGGTGGGAAAGGATGTAGAACGGTCGGAGCCAAACATTACGCCGGGGTTCCCTGCCTTCAGCCCTGCTGTGATTTGTTTTTGCTCTTACCAGGCTCTTGTGTGCTCTTCTCCTCGCTAGCTTCCTCTGGTTGGCCTCAGACCTGCCGTCGATCCGAAAATGAACACCACGGACACCACAGAACCCACCCTCACGGATTACTACAACAATTACTATCTCGCCGACTCTTTCCCCGAGCCTTGCAAGAAACAGAGCGTCAAGAGATTTGCGGGCCTCTTCCTGCCCCCCCTCTACCTCTTGGTCTTCCTGTTTGGGCTGCTTGGAAACGCCTTGGTGGTCCTGGTCCTGTTCAAGTACAAGCGCCTGCGGTCCATGACGGACGTGTACCTGCTCAACCTCGCCATCTCCGACCTGCTCTTCGTGCTCTCCCTCCCGTTCTGGGCCTACTACGCCGCGGACCAGTGGGTGTTCGGGCTGGGTCTCTGCAAGGTCATCTCCTGGGTGTACCTGGTGGGCTTTTACAGCGGCATCTTCTTCATCATGCTCATGAGCATCGACAGGTACCTGGCGATCGTGCACGTGGTGTTCTCCCTGAGAGCCAGGACCGTGACCTACGGGGTCATCATCAGCTTGGCCACGTGGTCGGTGGCCATCTCCGTCTCTCTGCCGGGCCTCCTCTTCAGCACGTGCTACACGGAGGGCGGCCAGGTCTACTGCAGGTACACGTTCAGCGCCAAGCGGTGGAAGGTCCTGAGCGCCCTGGAGGTCAACGTGCTGGGCCTGGTGGTCCCCTCGGCGATCATGCTGTTCTGCTACTCCCGCATCATCCGGACCCTGCAGCACTGCAAGAACGAGAAGAAGAGCAAGGCAGTGAAGATGATCTTCGCCGTGGTGGTCCTCTTCCTGGGCTTCTGGACGCCCTACAACGTCATGCTCTTCCTGGACACGCTGGTGGAGCTGCAGGTGCTGCAGGGCTGCGCCATGGAGAGGCGCCTGGCCTACGCCCTCCAGGCCACCGAGGCGCTGGCCTTCGTGCACTGCTGCCTGAACCCCGTCGTCTACTTCTTCCTGGGCGAGAAGTTCCGCAAGTACATCGCCCAGCTCTTCAAAGCCTGCCGCGGCGCCTCCGCGCTCTGCAAGCACTGCGGGCTCCTCCAGGGCTACTTCCCCGACGCCCCCAGCTCCTCCTTCACGCAGTCCACCCTGGACCACGAGCTGCGCGACGCCGCGCTGTAGACCACGGAAATGCAACAACAACAACAACAACAAAGAACAGAGTTAGCCGAAACTGGTGTGGCTCAGTGGAGAGAGCGTCGGCCTGCGGACGGAAAAGTCCCAGGTTCGATTCCGGTCAAGGGCATGTACCACCTTGGTTGCAGGCACATCCCCAGTAGAGGTTGTGCAGGAGGCAGCTGGTCGATGTTTCTCTCTCATCGATGTTTCTAGCTCTCTATCCCTCTCCCTTCCTCTCTGTGGAAAATCAATAAAATATATTTAAAAAAAAAAAAAAAAAAGAATAGAGTTAGTCTTCTGCCCCAAGTTAAAAGTTTACCTACCATTGTATCCTAGGAAGAGTTCTCCTCGAGAGGGTGAGGGAAGAAGATGCACATCCACTGCAGAATGTGGGGCTTCTCGCCCTGCAGCCCGCTGTCCTGCCACGTGCAAGTTCAATGCGGCCAGAGTTCACGCGGCCCGCCCCAGGCAATCGGCGAGCCCAGGGAGAATTCTGGGCAGCGTTTCAAAGAGAAGCAATATGGGGAGCCATTCGTTCCCTTCTCACCTGGACAGATGGGGGTTCTCCTGAGGGGAGAGGAGAGAATTGACTGGTGGAGGAAATCCCTAGCTTCCTGCTGAGGAAAACGGGGCTTTTGCATGAATTTCTAGCTTTTGCAGAAAAATACAGAAAATTTTGATAGGCTGTGCCAGTGTTTTTGTTTTTTTGTCTTCCTAACAACATATTTGAAGCCAGGTATATGTGGAAATGAGTAGCGACGTAATGAACGGAGATCTTGGTTGTCTGAATGTAAAAGGATTGTTTGTAATGAAAGCCAAACTTTGTACGCTGATTCCAGGGTGATGGAGATGGAGAGAAAGGGGTTAGCATGGTCTGATTTCCAAACATGAAATTCAAGGCAGTAAAAAAATCCATACATACTTGTGGAAATTCAAATGTTTTGGTTGCATTGTAACAGGTGAACATTCACTTTTAAAAAAAAACACCACAAAACAGTCCCTGATATTTTTATTTGCGATCTTGTACTTGTTTACAAACAGTGCCTTGAAAACGCAACACAACAAGGACCACTGAAGTAGGGTGGTGCTTCCTTTGTCCTTCTGAAGTGACTGCCCGAAGCAAGAATGAATAGCCAACTAAAATTTATTGTTGATGTGACACAAAGAAATGACTGTCAAAAAACGAAATTTGGAAAAGTGTCACCCTGTCTTTTAAACTATTGGCCCTGGTTTCTTAACATTTTGCATGACTCAAAGGTTAAGCATTTCTTATGTCACCTTCACCCTGTCATTAGTCATTTCGCACCATGAGGAGAAATTTCTGTTCTTACAGCCTTCATTAACCACAACTGCGAGTCTAGGACTATAACGGAGTCTGGGCATAGCGGTAACACAGGGATAGGTAAGACCCTTCCAGAAACAAAAGCCTAATCTTGCCAATCCATTCCCTGAACCATTCCCAGTCCAAACCGCTTCTGCGAGTTGACCCGTTTTCACATGCTCTGCATCTAGGAAGAATGCATTTCTAGAAAGTTTACTTTCAGGGACGGGATTTGAAAAGGGGACGTGGATGTTGCCTTCGTGGAAGAAAAGGGAATAAAGTAAATGTTTGCATAGCCCCGCGGAGCCTCTTTTCCTGGTCACGCTCGGGTTTGGTCTGTGTGGATGAGGATCCTAGCTGCTGAGGTCCGTTGTCTTCCCCACGTCAGCCACACGCCCAAAATGATGTGGGTGTGTCCCGGGGGAGGAGTCAGAGGGTTTGTGTTCAGCTCTCCCCTGGGGGTGGGGAGTGGAGTTGCTCTCCTCTCCCACTGCACTTGGAGGTCAGGGTGTGTAAGAAGGGGGTGGGCCAGGTTCCTTAGAAAACCTCCCCATGGCATGTGGGGATCTGCCACGTCCCAGCTTCACATTCCTTTGTGAGCCTGTGCACAGGGCTTTCCTCTCAGCCTCAGTTTCCTCAGCTCTGAAGCCGGATATCGTTCAGAATGCCAGAAAGAAAAAGAGAGAGAGAGAGAGAGGGAGGAGGGAGGGAGTAAAGAAGATGGTTGATGCAAAGCGCCCATGTTCAGAATGCCAGAGAGAGAGAGAGAGAGAGAGAGAGAGAGAGAGAGAGAGAGAGAGGGAGGAAGGGAGGGAGGGAGGGAGGGAGGGAGTAAAGAAGATGGTTGATGCAAAGCGCCCATGTTCAGAATGCCAGAAAGGGAGGGAGGGAGGGAGAGAGGGAGGAAAGTAAAGAAGAAAGGGAGGGAGGGAAGAAGGAAGGAAGGAAGGAAAATGGTTGATGCTAAGCGCCCATGTTCCCGAGATGTAGAAAAAGCTAGTCTTGGCTTAGCCCTCCCAGTGGCTGCCTCCCCTTTCCTGGTAGAGCTGGTGACATCCGTCATTCACTTAATCTCAGCGAGACGGAAATTTTGGGACACCCAAAGACAAAGCCTGGCCAGAGGGGTTTTACCATCCCTTCATCCCCATCACATGCTGTGCTAGGCAAGGGCCAGAGGCAGACCTCACTGCTTCCAATCCTGGGGTGAGGTCATCCGTCACCTCCAGTCACTCAGGGCTCCACGTTCCAAAGCTGGGGGGTATTTCCTTGGGATGGGGCTGCGGAACCTCTAATGCCACCCAAACACGACCCTCTCGGAACACGGCCAAGGAAGTTCCTTCCCATTCAGTAGCAGAAACATGGAAAAGTAAGCCGGCATGATGTCTACACACAGGTGGGTTACGCCAGTAGTCTTTCAGACCTTCGATCCATGTCTTTCTTGTTGCTACAGGCCTTGCTTCTGGAAGACGAGGCACAATTTCTTGAAGAACAGTAAGAGCAGATTTGTTGTGGGGGTGATGAAAGGTTTGGGGACCAGATAGAGGTGACAGCTGCACAACGTTGAGGTGAATGTGCTATATGCCACGGAATTGTACTTATTTATTTTTAAATATGTTCTTATTGATCTGAGAGAGAGAGAGAGGAAGAGAAACATTGATTGGGGACCAAGCCTGCAATCCAAGTGACTGGGGAATCGAACCAGCAACTTTTTGGTGCATGGGATGCCATTCCAACCAACTGAGCCACACCAACACTACGTGAATTTTACCTTAATGCCACCACTCACAACAATAAGAATAATAAGCGATTGCCCTAGCAGTATTGTCTCATAGTAAGCACTCAAATGATTTTGAGTAAATAAATATCATCTGTCTCCCCCCAAAAATGTATACAATAGAATAATCCCGAAAAGAAAAAGAAAAAATCTGTTTCCCATGAGCAGGAGAAATATAGGGTGATGCCAAAGGGTCTTCAGACTGTTAGGGAGATTTTCCCTAAGAAACTCCCATGGCAATTCTGGACATTTGGTGTAAGTATTTCAGATGTGTTGAGTACCTGTTTTGTGCCGAGCAGAGCCAGGCTATGGAGAGAAGAATGAGGTAAAGGAGGGAGGAAGCCCTCCACTCACTGACTTAACAGCCTGATAAGGGAAAGCACAAACACAAGGTCTGCTCTTAAGCAAGCAGGGCAGATGGGATATAAGAATTGGGAACATGCTGTGGGAACCCAGAGGAAGGAGAAATTGATTCAGTTTCAACTTTTATAATCCAATTATCTTCCTGAAGTAGGCCTTGTTAGAGGAGCTTGATTTTTTTTTTTTTTTAGTTTTAAATTGGTTTTAGAGAGGAAGAGAGAGGGAGAGAGAGAAACTTAATGACAGAACCATGCATTGGCTGCCTCCTGCATGCCCTACACTGGGGAATGAGCCTGCAACCTGAGCATGTGCCCCAACCGGGAATCAACTGGGAATTGAACCGTGACTTCCTGGTTTATAGATTGATGTTCAAGCACTGAGTCACACCTGCTGAGCTTTTTATTTTTAATCTTAAATTTTTAAAGAAAAATATATTTTATTGATTTTTTACAGAGAGGAAGAGAGAGGGATAGAGAGTTAGAAACATCGGTGAGAGAGAGTCACTGATCACCTGCCTCTTGCACACCCCCCACTGGGGATGTGCCCGCAACCAAGGTACATGCCCTTTGACTGGAATCGAACCTGGGACCCTTCAGTCCACAGGCAGACGCTCTATCCACTGAGCCAAACTGGTCTCGGCTAATCTTAAATTTTTTTTAAATACATTTTTATTGATTTCGGAGAGGGAGTGAGAAACACCAATGATTAGAGAGAATCATTGGTCGGCTGCCTCCTGCACATCCCCCACTGGGGATCAAGCCCACAATCCAGGCATGTACCCTTGACTGGAATCGAATCGGGGACCCCTCAGTCCATAGGCCGATGCTCTATCCAGTGAACCAGTCAGGGTTTTTTCTTTCTTTCTTTCTTTCTTTTTTTTTTTTTTAGAGGGGGCGGGGGCGGGGAAGGGGGAGAGACAGAAAGAAACATCTGTGTGAGAAAGGGACATTGATTGGTTGTTTCCCGCATGTGCCAGGGACCAAGCCTGAAACCGAGGTACATGCCCTTGACCTCATTGAACCCAGGATGGACTCGAACCTGGGACCCTTGAGTCCTCAGGCCGGAGAGGAGCTTGATTTTGATGAATGGAAGAAAGGAGGGACATTTCTAGACTGATGAAATAGCATATGAAAAGGCAGGGTAAGTGAGAGCGTACTGTGTGTTCAGGGAGTGGTGAGGAGGTTTTTGCAGCTGAAATGATTATGGCAGGGCGGGGAAGAGGAACAAGGTAGGGAAAGATGAGAGAGACCACAGAGGCTACAGTTCTGAGCTCCCTAGTCTCAGCTGCCAGCCCATATTAGGCTTGAGAAGACGTTCATGGGCTTGAGAGCATGCGTTCTCCAGCACCTGGAGCCCTGACAGAGGACACTCTGCTCCTCTCAGGACTGTCCTCCCCCGGTGCAGCTCACATCCAGTGACCAGATAGTGACGGGAACAAACCATTTACCTTCATTTGGGACAACTCGGAAGAGCCATTTCTACTCCAGAGCTCCCCATAAGATCAGCCGAGCCCTCTGCTGTAAGGACCTTGCCGTTCAGCTTTGCCTGCTGTCTAGCCCTGCTTCCTTCCTGCTCTGCAGGTGCTGTTCCCAGGGCAGTGGTTGCCAACTGGATGTCCTGTGGACCGCGGGTGGTCCGTGAGGTCTGAAAGGTTGGTGACCGCTCCCCTTCAGGTCTCCTGGACGCTAAGCTTTGCATCTCAAGAGTCTGTTTCCAGGAACCCCAACCTAAAATGGGACTTTTGGATCACACAGGGGGGACGAGTGGGTGCTTCATAGAAATGGAAATTGACCTCAAGTGTGGGAAAATGAAGAGGCATAGTCTTTGCATGAGGAATGTCCTTCACTCATTGCCCTCTGACCATCAACCCCAGTTTGACTATTGGTCCCCATGCTTCCATTAGTCAGTCTCAGGTTTGCTCCCATAATTTGTCTGCCTCAGTCCCTGAGGCACCTACACATACTCTCTCTCTGTCATGTCTACCGTTGGTCATGCCTCGGTCACCTGACATCCGACATCCTTCACTGATCAGTGACTTCCTCAGCTTAAATGAACCAGACACAGCGCCAACCATTTTTGGGGTCACGGTACTCCGTAATCCATAAACGTTTGCAACGGCTCCAGATTACCCTTCCAAAAAGTAAGATTCACTACGTAAGTGCATTCATATGTTGAAACTCATTTCAGCCTCTTCTTAAAGTAGACTAATTTGGTTTCAATACCCCCAAGAAACTGAGGTCCAGGGAAAACAATATATGTATTTAATCCTCACTGGAGGGGTTTTCCCCCCATTGATTTCCAAAGAGAGTGAAAGGAAGGGAGAAAGAAGGGAGATAGAGAAACATCTATGTGAGAGAGGCACATCGACTGGTTGTCTCCCACATGCACCCCTACCGGGGGCAGGGAGTAAACCCGCAACTGATGTATGTGCCCTCGACCAGAATCAAACCCCTGACCCTTTGGTCTGCGGGCTGATGCTCTAACCACTGATCGAAACCTACCAGGGCAGGGGAACAATATCTTAATTATAAATTAGAATAATTCCTAACTGCCTAGCAAAACACCTAACACAAAGCAGTTTTTCAGTAGTTCTTTTTACTGAATGAGTGGATTTCCTTATCTCTTAATCAAGTTCTCTACACCGGCAATCAGGTTTCTATTTCAGCATGCAAAGTTCACCGATCCTCGCTCCAAAATCCCCATAATGTTTCTAATAAAACTTGATGTGACAGAGTTCAAAGACTGAATTGCCCCCTCATTCCAGAAATTAGTGGGCGGTCTTTGGGTCAAAAATTACTTCATTAAGACTTTTTATGAACATAGCTGCAAAAATCTGCATTTTCACCTTTTCTGGAAAACTGTAAAAATAACAGCAATAAAATAATAGCAAGAAGGATGAATTTAAAAACCCACAAATTCCATTCCAATGAATGCATAGATAAGTGGAATAACAAACCAATGTTTCTCTCCATGAAAATAACTTGTTTAAGAAAGTTCGTAACATCAGACTTAATGGCGAAGGACTGAATGCTTTCCCCTGAAGATCAGGAACAAGACAAGAATGTCTGTTTTTGCCACTTCTATTTGTTTTTTGTTTTTTGTTTTTAATATATATATTTTATTGATTTTTTTACAGAGAGGAAGGGAGAGAGTGAGATGGAGAGCTAGAAACGTCGATGAGAGAGAAACATCGACCAGCTGCCTCTTGCACACCCCCCACTGGGATGTGCCCGCAACCAAGGTACATGCCCCTGACCGGAATCGAACCCGGGACCCTTCAGTCCGCAGACAGATGCTCTACCGCTGAGCCAAACTGGTTTTCGGCGCCACTTCTATTTGTATTGTACTAAAGGTTCTTGGTGTCGGGGAGACAAGAAAAAACACATATCCAGATTGGAAAGGAAGTAAAACAATATGTCTATTTGCCAAAAACATGACCTTTTATGTAGAAAGTTCTAAGGAATTAATAAAAAAAAAACTATTAAAGCTAATAAATGAATTTAGCAGATTTCAGGATACAAGATCAATATATGAAAATCAATTACATTTTTCTAGAGTGGCAATGAATAATCCAAACATGAAGTTAAGAAAATAATTCCAGCCCTAGATGGTTTGGCTCAGTGGATAGAGTGTTAGCCTGTGGACTGGAGGGTTTCAGGTTCAATTCCTGTCAAGGGCACATGCCTGGGTTGCAGGCTCCATCCCCAGTGGGGGTGTGTGCAGGAGGCAGCCAGTCAGTGATTCTCTCTTATCATTGATGTTTCCATCTCTCTCTCCCTCTCCCTTCCTCTCTGAAATCAACAAAAATATATTTTAAAGATAATTCTATTTATAATAATATCAAAAATAAAATACTTGGAAACAAATTTAACAAAAGAAGTGCACGATGTGTACACTGAAAGCTAGAGAACATCACAGAAATAAATTAAGAGAGACCTAAATATGTGGAAAGACATGTTGTGCTCATTGGTTGGGAGATTTGATATTTTAAAGATGGCAATACTCTTTAAATTCATCTCTAGATTCAATAAAATCCTTGTCACAATTCCAGTTGGCTTAAAAAAAATTTTTTTTTTGCAGAAATTGACAAGCTGATTTTGTATGGAAGCAAAAGGCACACAGAAGAGCTCAAACGATCTTGAAAGAGAAGAACAAAGTTGGAGAAATCACACCTCCCAAATTCAAATCTTACTGCAAAGCTACTGTAATCAAGACAAGGTAAAATGGCATGAGGATAGACACATAGATCAAGGGGATAGAATTGAGAGTCCAGAAATAAACCCTCATGTTTATGGCCAATAGATTTTTGACAAGGGTGCCAAGAGAATTCAATGGGGGAAAGACTGGTTGGTTTGTTTTTTTCAGCAATTGGTGTTGGAACAACTGGGTATCCACATACAAAGCATGAAGTTGGACTACTACCTCACTCCAACACAAAAAATTAAAATGGACCACAGAACTAAATGTAAGAGCTAAAACTGTAAAATTCTATGATCAATACATAGCTATAAATCTCATGAGCTTGGGTTAGGCAGATTTATAGAGACAAAAAGTAGACTAGTGGTTGCCTAGGGCTGGCAGAAGAAGGAGATGGGGAGTAACTACTAATGGGCATGGGGTTTCTTTTTGGGGTGATAAAAAGGTTCTAAACTTAGATTGTGGTAAGGTTTGCACAACTCTGTGAATATACTAAAAACAATTGAATTGTACATTTTAAAAATATATATATATTATTGATTTTTTAAGAAAGGAAGGGAGAGGGATAGAGAATCAGAAACATCAATGAGAGAGAAGCATTGATCAGTTGCCTCCTGCACACCCCCTACTGGGGATGTACCCTCAACCAAGGTACATGCCCTTGACCAGAATCAAACCAGGGACCCTTCAGTCCGCAGGCCGACGCTCTATCCACTGAGCAAAACCTGCCAGGGCTGAATTGTATGCCAGGGCCACAGGGCCACACCCATTAGTAGTTACTCCCCATCTCCTTCTTCTGATCTATTTTGAGGAAGTAATAACACCCACTAACAAAAAACAAAATATTTACTGACACCAGGAAGGGCTGATCCTATCCAAAGGTGTTAGGAGTGATATTATGTGGGTGTCAACAATCTAAATTTTTTTTCTAGAACTGAACTTAAATTTTTTTTTTAGTTTGAGACCCTGGTTCTTCTAGGAATAAGAAACTGAATCTCAGTCAATTCTCTGTTTTACCCACTCCCCCTTCCCTCAGTAAATTTGGTGTTACGATTTTGGGAGAGGACTCTGGTCTTTGACATCATGGATGCCGGCAGCTGCTGACAGGCACCTCACCCCGTCTGGTTTCAAGCACCCTGTCTGGGTCTCAGTACATGAAATGGCCTGCTGAGTCGATCCACGCTCACATACAGGACTTCCACAAGGCTGCTTCTCTGCTCCTATGGCACTCCTTAGGACCCAGGACACCGAGTATGGTCTCCTGCTCTCCTCGGTGGTCTCCAAGGGCTTAGTGGGGTTGTCTAGAGCCTTTGCTGCTTCATGATGCTCTAGCTCAGTGGTCGGCAAACTCGTTAGTCCACAGAGCCAAATATCAACAGTTCAACGATTGAAATTTCTTTGGAGAACCACATTTTTTAAACTTCAACTTCTTCAATAGACTCACCCAGGCCGTGGTATTTTGTGGCAGAGCCACACTCAAGGGGCCAAAGAGCCGCATGTGGCTTTTGAGCCGTAGTTTGCCGACCACAGCTCTAGCTGGTATGAGAGACCATCTACTGCTCTCCACTCCATGTCTGCCTCATGGGAACCCTCGGTCCATGGGCAAACATCTGTGCGTGCTGTCTCTACACTTGCATCCTATTGGGGAACTCAGGGAACTTGCTTCCTCCTCAAGCTTGCCCTTGGGAATAATGGCTCAAAAGCCCAATTTGCTTAGATCTCAGAACCTTACTTGGCATTCTGCTGTGCTTCCCAATCCGGAGGGCGAGGCCATGGGACTTGTCTTGAGGATGCTCACTCTGACTCCTCTCTGATTCTTCTCTGTTAGCCTCATGCCTCTCGGGGCCCCTTCCTAAGAAGTTGGACCCGGTGGAGAAAGACGAGCATGTGTCATTTCAGAAATACAGGTAAGACATGTTTAATTTAAAAGTGATTAGACATTCAGAGGAGGGAATGGACAGTGAAGAGGAGAGAAGTGAAGAAAAGAGAATGGCCAAGCCATGTGGATGATGGTAGAATGTCTTGTAAAAGTTAGGACATCTGATATTTAATACTATCGAGCTTATGCTGTTGCCTTGCAGACCGCCCCTCACCCCAATCTCTTCAAAGCTTCTGTAAAGTTCTAGAGATAAAAGGCCCATTGTGGGTGAAGGTTTTGTGAAACTCAAGGGACTCAGTTCCACATTTCAGTCAAGCTACTGCAGAAGAAATGTGTGGGATGGTGAGATCATTCATGACCTGAACAATTCAGTGGAAGCAGAGGCAGAATGTCTAGCCAGAGGAAACTGAGAAAGTAAGCCCCTTAAGGGTTCACAGAAATCTTGGGAAGGTCTTAACGACAGATCTTATCTAGATTTTTTAAAGAGAAGGACACCTCAGCTGAAATCTGTGTTAGACATGTCTAAAAAAACGCGGGAAACACATGGACCTACTCTCACTCAGTCTGTGAATGTCATCACAGAAACATGCTTTCATGCAGGAAGCATTGATTGAGGACCTACTATGGGCTAGATGTAGTAATTTAAGAAAACGAGAATTAAAATCAAATAAGAATTGTCATGAATTCTCTCTGAGTAAGTGGTAAACAAATAACGACAATATTATGAGCTGGATGCAATAGAGGGAGATGTCACCTGAGAAAGAAATTAACAGCCCCAGCATGAATAAACATCAGAACGTAGCTTTAGGAGGCCATAGGAGAGTCCGCTCTCTGTCCCATCCACTTCTTCTGCCATTGAGACTCTCAGGATGTTTTGTCAATATTGGTCCTAATCCACAAGTCTCAATTTCTGACACAATATCCTTTGCCTAATTACAAATAGTAAGTTTCTCCTTTAAAAAAATTATTGTTCCCGAAACTGGTTTGGCTCAGTGGATAGAGCGTCGACTTGCGGACTGAAAGTCCCAGGTTCAATTCCGGTCAAGGGCATGTGCCTTGGTGGCAGCCACATCCCCAGTGGGAGTGTGCAGGAGGCAGCTGATCGATGTTTCTCTCTCATCGATGTTTCTAACTATCTATCCCTCTCTCTTCCTCTCTGTAAAAAAAAAATCAATAAAATATATTTTTTAAAAATTGTTGTTCTTATCATTAACTACTGCTTTGTGAGCCATGACTACATGGCAGATGCTCCACCACCACCACTTTACGATGATGGAGTTAGTGAGAGTGTAAGGGTAAAACAATAAGAACTGGTATCACAACAACAGGAAACTGCCCATTATCTCAAAAACCTTTGGGTGAGATCACTACCTTGTCTTGATTTGCATTTTCCATCTTTTAACTTTCAACCTTTTGGTATCCTTATGTTTTCATTTGCTTTCTTGCAGACAACAGGCAGTTAGGCTATAAAGATTTGTTCTGGTGATTTTGCTCTTTTAATTGTTGTATTTAGCCAGTTTATGGTGTGATTACAGATATATTTGTGTATAAATCTGATTTCATAGATTCTACTTATAAAAATTACCTATTACAGGTTTCTTTCCCCCTCACTTTTTGCCTTTTTTGGGGGAGTATATTTAACATTTGAACGTTTAAAAGAAATCATTTACCTTTGACTTTATTACAGATATTACAAAAAAAAAAAAAAAAGCCCCCAGACCAACCACAAAATTAGAAGGCTTTATTTATATTGTTCCTGCCTTATAGTTGTTTGTGTGTATTGTAATTCAATATTGTGAGATCCACCAGTCATTGTTGACATTTGTGAGTTTAATATTTGTGTACATTTATGAATGGACTTAGCACTCTTTTTTGCTCTTTGCTCTTTTTTTATGTTCTAGACTTGCCTTCTTCTCCCTCAGGTATATGTTTACATAATGTGTGTGTGTGTATGTGTGTGTGTGTGTGTGTGTGTGTGTGTGTATATATATATATATATATATATATATATATATATATATATATATATATATATATATTTCACAGAGGAAGTGAGAGGGAGAAAGAGATAGAAACATCAATGATAAGAGAGACACTGGGGATTGAGCCCACAACATGTGCTTTGACTGGGAATCAAACCATGACCTCCTGGTTCATAGGTTGACACTCAACCACTGAGCCATGCCAGTGGGCTATTTTTTAGCAATAGTCTCTGTTTATGCTTTTCTGAAAATGTCTTAATTTTGCCAACATTGTTGAGAGATTACTTTATTGGGTATAGAATTCTAGATTGTCAGAATTCGGTACATTGAAGATATTATTCTATAATCTTTGGCCTTTTATTTTTACTTTTGAGAATTCCTCTTTCTGTCTATTGCCACTCCCCAGAAGGTAATCTTTATTCTCTGACAACTTTTAATATGCTACTATTTGTTGCTGGTGTTCTCCAGTTTTACTATGATATGTCTAGAAGAAACTTTTGTGTAATTTAAATGTTTGGGATTTGTTGGGCGTCTTGATTCTATGGACTGGTACCTTATGTTGATTCTAGAAAATTCTCATCCATTCTCTCTCCAAATACTACCTCTGCTGCATTCTCTCTATCTTCTCCTTTGGAATATGTTAGACCTGTTCTCTCTGTCTCCCATGTCTCTACTCCCCACTATGCTACATTCTCTATTATTTATTTGGGTCTATGTTCCAACCCATTTCTCTTCTACTATGTCCAACCAGCATCCAAACCCTACCTTGAGTTTTAAAATTTGGTTACTTTATTTTGCAGTTCAGAGGTTCTGTTTAGTTCTTTTGCAAATTGGTTATGTCTCATCATAGAGTTTCATATCCCTGAAGATATTTTCAAGGTTATTTATTTGCCTTTAAATATTGTAGAATATTTAAAGTATATCATAATGCTAATATCCAAAGCCTGTATTGGTCTTTTTTAAATTTATTTTTAAATTATATTTTTATTGATTTCAGAAAGCAAGGGAGAGGGGGAGAGAGATAGAACATCAGTGATGAGAGAGAATCATTGATCAGCTGCCTCCTGCATGCCCCCAACTGGAGATCAAGCCCACAACCTGGGCATGTGCCCTTGATAGGAATCAAACCCGGGACCCTTTATTCCACAGGCTGATGCTCTATCCACTGAGACAAACTGGCTAGAGCTGGTTCTTTAAAAAAAAATAATATATATATATATTATAAAATAATTAAAAAATAATATTAAAATAATTATATTTTATTGATGAGAGAGAATCATTGATGGGCTGCCTCCTGCACTCCCCACACTGGGGATTGAGCCCGCAACCAGGGCATATGCCCTGATAGGGAATCAAACCATGACCTCCTGGTTTATAGGTTGATGGTCAACCACTGAGCCACGCCAGCTGGCACTCCCTTTTTTCTGATCGCAGCCTCCTGCTTTTTGAAGGAACCTCCTCTTCCATCTCCCAGTCTGTGTCCATGTTTCACAGCGGACTGTCTCCTTCACATTGCATCCTCAGCCCTGCACAGTGGCTGGCCAGCTGAAGGCCCACGTTGTTGAACTGCACAGAAAGGGATGCAGGAAAACGACGGTGTGCCTGAGTGGTATTTCTCCCTTCGTCCCTCAGTTCTCCCACGATCCCTCACCTGCTTCTGTGGAGGACTGTGACAGGGAAGAATCACACTAGCACCCAGAAAGCACTTACTGCGTGGCTAAGGGAGGTGCTTCCATGATTCCTGTATTTGATTTTTTTTAAAAACCAACACTTAGAGCCGAAACCGGTTTGGCTCAGTGGATAGAGCATCACCTGTGGACTGAAGGGTCCCAGGTTCAATTCCGGTCAAGGGCATGTACCTTGGTTGCAGGCACATCCCCAGTAGGGGGTAAGCAGGAGGCAACTGATCCATGTTTCTCTCTCATCAATGTTTCTAACTCTCTATCCCTCACCCTTCCTTTCTGTAAAAAAATAAATAAAAAAAAACAGCCGAAACCGGTTTGGCTCAGTGGTAGAGCGTCGGTCTGCGAACTGAAAGGTTCCGGGTTCGATTCCGGTCAGGGGCATGTGCGTTGGTTGCGGGCACATCCCCGGTAGGGGGTGTGCAAGAGGCAGCTGGTCGATGTTTCTCTCTCATCGACGTTTCTATCTCTCTCCCTTCCTCTCTGTAAAAAAATCAATAAAATATATTTTAAAAAATAACAACAACAAAAACAAACAAACAAAAAACCCACACTTAGGAAATGAGGAAATGGAGGCCTATACGTGAGCCAGTTGCTCGAGATGATGCCAATGATAGGTGATGGAGCAGGAGCAGGAGCCTGCTTCTGTCCCCAAGTGTGTCCTGTTTCATTTCCCCTGGGGACCCAAGGCTGCGGGCTGGGGAGTCGAGAGGACTGAGGCTGAGGGAGGCTTCCTCACCCGTGGGAAATCCCCGTGGAGGGTAAGTAGAGCAGCCGTCTAGTGGGGTAATCAGCACAGGATCTTCACTGGGCGCTCACAGAGGACCAGACGGCTGCCTGTGTCCAGTTAACACACCTCGGGGCCAGACAGCTGGGAGGCAAGGGACAGCCCGGGGAGAAATGCTCAGTCAGACAGAGAGCAAGGGCATGGTTTATACCCAGAACCACCCATGGCCATGACCTGGACACTGACCGGAATTTCCGCTCAGCCCACGTGCTATTGGTCTCCGCTAGCTGTCTGCTCTGCCACAGACCAGACAGAACCCCTCACACTGACTAAAAGAGTGATTTCAGAAAATGACTTTTTTTTTTCCTCTCCTAAGGCAAGAAAACAAAGGACATACAAGATCGTTTCCTAGTGATGTCATCTGACAAACATTGCTTGTTGGGGGAAACAATGAAAAAAAACACACACACACACACACACCCAAACTCTGATTAGTGGTAAACAATTTCATTCTGAATAAGCTGGACTTGCTGAGAAACAAAAATCAACACACAGAGACAAAAAGAGAGAGGGGCCATGAACAGCTTGAGGCAGGGCAGGGAAGAGAGAGGAATGGAGCGGGCTCTGCTGGCAGCCACTCTGCCGCTCTTTCTTTCCTCAGAGAAGATGTTCTGAAATTGTTCGGCAGTTTCTTCCAAAGTTAAACGTACAGTCCGGCCGGTGTGGCTCAGTGGTTGAGCATCCTTCTGTGCACCGAAAGGTTCCTGGTTCAATTCCTGGTCAGGGCACATACCTAGGTTTCAGGCTCAATCCCTCCAGGGTGCAATTGTGTAGGAGGCAGCCCATCGATGTTTCTCTCTCACATTGATGTTTCCCTCTCTCCTTCTCCCTTCCTCTCTCTCTAAAAATCAATAAAAACATTTAAAAATATGTATCTTGTTGATTTTTTACAGAGAGGAAGGGAGAGGGATAGAGAGGTAGAAACATCGGAGAGAAACATTGATCAGATGCCTCCTGCACATCCCCTACTGGGGATGTGCCCTCAACCAATGTACATGCCTTTGACCGGGATTGAACCTGGGACCCTTCAGTCCGCAGGCCGATGCTCTATCCACTGAGCCAAACCGGCTAGGGCCATACTTAATGCTTTAAAAGGAACCATCTCTTTCTTTCCAAAGCTATTACTGCACACAGTTCTTAAGCATCATCACCTGACACATGTCTGGTGACTTAGCGGTGGAAGGAAGAGTAACAAAACGAGGGCTGGGTCCGGGTGGCGCCTCCTTCACCCAGATGCTGGGGAAAACAGCCCTTCGTCAAGTGGCAGTCTCAGTGTGTCTCAGCGGCTGAGCTGGCGCCCCCAGCTCCCAGACTCCCCGTTGACCCCCAGGTCTTCGTTACCGACGGCCACGAGGCAGGGAAACCCGTGCCGTTATAAAAGTACGTTGTAGATTAGCCTCAGAACCATTCCTCTCCCTCCCTTAAAAAAAGTGCATCTTGCCAAAACCAGTTTGGCTCAGTGGATAGAGCGTCGGTCTGCGGACTGAGAGGTCCCGGGTTCGATTCCAGTCAAGGGCATGTACCTTGGTTGCGGGCACATCCCCAGTGGGGGGTGTGCAGGAGGCAGCTGATCGATGATTCTCTCTCATCGATGTTTCTAGCTCTCTGTCCCTCTCTCTTCCTCTCTGTAAAAAATCAATAATATATATATATATATATATATATATATATATATATATATATATATATATATATATATATTTAAAAAGTGCATCTTCTCTGTAAAGGATTTAAAACACAGGTAAGGGAAAAAGAAACGGCGAGCAATCTCTCAAACAGCACCCAGCTAGGATTGTATTAGCATTTTTATGTTGTTCCAATCCTTTCCTATGGGAACATAAGCCTGTATGGATCTATCATGTGTGCAATGCATGTCTGCGCACTAGGACCAAACAATCTGGGTTCAAACCTTTTCTCTACCACTTACGGCTGTGTGTCCTGACAAATCTGGGAAGATGACAGTACATTCCTCAGAGTTTTTGTGAGGGACGAGTGAATTAAATATATAATACTAGAGACCCAGTGCATGAAATTCATGCACAGGTAGGGTCCCCTGGCCTGGCCGGCGATCAGAGTTGATTGGGGCCTTCTAGCTGCTGGCCAGGGCATTCCTTCATTTTGCACCGCCCCATGCTGGTCAGCACACATCATAACTAGCAAGTGATTGAACACCCGTTCTCATGGTCGAACTGCCATGGGGACACTCTGCATATTAGCTCTCTCTCTCTCTCTCTTTCTCTATCTATCTATCTATCTATGCCCAGAACTGAGCATGGAATAGTACAGTGCTCAACAATAGAGACCTACCGAGCTGGGCAGGACACACAGATTACACAATATCTTGTCCCTGCACATCTGTGTGTGTACATATCCCATGCACTCATGTGTATGCATGTCTACAGACGTCTACAGGCCCATGTTAGTGTGTGGATAAGGTGCAACCGCTACATCTAAACACACAAAACGAGATCAACCTTTGAGTGGGGACCCGAGAAGCAGCAGTCCACTAGATCAAACCAAGGCGATTTTCCATGCCTTTGAACCGCCAGCGAGTGAAGTGGCTTCTCCAGCCCACTCAAGTCTAGTTACGATTCAGATCAGAACCCGTCATTTAACGCCTGCCCAGCGTCAAGAACAGTCACATCAGGAATGCAAATTTTATTTAACAAAAAGGCATGATTCTTCCAAAGTAAAAAATCAGAAACACTCGAAAGCCTCCATTTTCCAACTCTGCAGGTACACGGAGGCCCTTGGCAAGGGGGGGAGGGGGCGGTCACTGCAAGGCTGCAGGGAAACCTCGGGTGGAAATGCACAAGCAGGATCTGTTTCCCAATCGGGCTCTGGGGCGAGCGTCGCCATGGCTCATGTGACGTATGTGGAAGGCCCGGCCCCAGGCCTGGGTCATCAGACACGGGAGTCCGGATCGTGCCGGTGACGGCTGCGGGCCACAGGGGCACTGATCACCGGCGTGTCCACGAACTCCACGGTGCACGGTTCGAGGGGCGTGTCCCCGCAGGGCGCCCGCTCCAGTTCCAGAACCACGATGGTGTTTGGGGCCGAGGTCACCAGGATGTGCCGTGGCACAAACAAGGTCATCTGGGGGCCCCGTGCCGGCCAGTAGCGACCGAGGTTAAAGCCATTAATCCACACCTGGCCCTGGAGAGAGAGACAAAGAGAAACCATTAACCCCAGCTGCCCGGATCCTGGAAACAGGAGCGCCTCCATGCACGTGGGCCGGCACGTGGGCAGGCAGTGGGCCCGCACGTGGGCCAGCCGGCAGGCCGCAGGGCTCGCCCTCCACAGCCCAGGCCTCACAGCCCAGGCCTGACCCCCAGGCCAGGCCAGCCTGGGTCCCCGCACTCCGCTGGGGTGACCGGCCACCTGGGGCAGGGGCTGAGTGGGCGATATGACAAGTTGCCCCAAAGAGCCACTCCTGCTCCAGGAAAATGCACGTTCGGCCCCACTGGCTGGCGTCAGCAGCCACTCCTCAGTGCTGGACCACAAGGGGGCATTTCGCCAAGTTTCTGCATTTCGTCCTGGGCCCTGGAGGCCTGCCTGTCCACCTGTCTCTGCACACCAGCCTCTCCCGACTCCTCTCCTCTGCACACAGAGACCAGCCTAGAGGCCCCCGGGCAGGTGAGCTTCCCTTCCATGTCCTCTGCTTCTAGAGGCGGGTGTTGACCACAGGCCTGCAGCCTGGGAACACACAGGTCCTAGGAGCTGTCCCCAAATACCCCTTCCCCGCCCCCCAGCCTGGCCGGTGTGGCTCAGTGGTTGAGCGTTGCCCTATGAACCTGAAGGTCAGAGTGTGATTCCTGGTCAGAGCACATACTGTTGGGGAGTGGTATTTTTTTTTATTTTTTATTTTAAAGTTATTTTAAAAAATATATATTTTATTGATTTTTTTACAGGGAGGAAGAGAGAGGGATAGAGAGTTAGAAACATCAATCAGCTGCCTCCTGCATGCCCCCCACCGGGGACGTGCCCACAACCAAGGTACATGCCCTTGACCGGAATCGAACGCAGGACCCCTCAGTCCACAGGCTGATGCTCTATCCACTGAGCCAAACCGGTTTTGGTGAGAGTGGGAATTTTTTGAGCATGCTTCCAGATAGAGTTGTCAGAGCTGACACCAGGCCAGGCCGTGAGATACGGTCTCATGGCCCCTTCCCAGCACTTGGGCATTCTTTCACAGAACACTGCCAGCTTTCTGAAGAACAGGCTGTCCCTGTGAACAACATGGTCAATGGTCAATGGCGTGACTCTGACGTTGCTTGGGAAAAACTGTTTTGTCTTGCGTTGCTCGTTCTGCAAAAACAGGATGTGGTTAATGTGCTTAAAAGTGGTCTTGCTCAAAGGGTCGCTGCTGCTCTCCGGACTCCCTTACTGCCAACAGTGTGGAGAATGGCAGAGTCCCTCTCCTCTCCTCTCTGAAATCAATAATATATAATTATATATTTATAAATTTGGCCTGGGCTCCAGTGGTGATTCACTTGCCTTTGCTCCACAACAATACCTGGGGTGTGGGCTTGATTCCCAGTAAGGGGTATACAGGAGGCAGCCGGTCAACGATTCTCTCTCATCATTGATGTTTCTACCTCTCTCTCTCTCTCCCTTCCTCTCTGAAATTATATATATATATATATATATATATATATATATATATATATATATATATACCAAAAAACAACCCCCCCCACCCCCCGAAGGATGAGGGGCTCATGGAGGGAGAGACGGGCCCGCCCAGTAGGGTGCTGACTGCAGGGTTTGGGTGGTTTTCACACCAGCGTCAAGTGAGGGGGGCATGTGTGCTTCAAGGAGCAGAGGGGGCCCTACGAGCTGCAGAGACAGGTTCTGGGAGTAGGAGAGGCCGCTTCCGCTTCAAATCTGGGAGCAGAAGAGAACCGCTCCCAGGAGGGCTGGCGTTTGGGGGTGGCCGCAGCCTCCCCGCAGGTGCCAGGCCTTCCCAGGACAGATGGAACCTTCGGCCACGAAGGAAGGGCAGAGGAGGGGAGATCACATACAGGAGAGAGAGGCTATGTGGGAGGAGGAAGGAAGGGAGGAAGGAAGGAAATAAATCATTCCCCACCGTGACCCAAATACAGACGATCCCGAAATATGACTTTCCGAACTGTGCAAAAGCGATCCGTATCATAAGTTACCCAAGATATTATGATAAAATAGGCTTTGTGTTAGATGATTTTGCCCAACAGTAGGCTAGGCCAGTGGTCGGCAAACCACGGCTCGAGAGCCACATGAGGCTCTTTGGCCCCTTGGGTGTGGCTCGGCGTTAGAACCACTTTTTGGACTCGCCCAGGCCAAAAACCGACTTATGCGCATGGGCCAGGAAGTTTCCATCGCACCGTACCTGAGCGCCCACACATGGTATTGTGTGGAAGAGCCACACTTGAGGGGCCAAAGAGCCGCACGTGGCTCTCGAGCCGCAGTTTTCCGACCACTGTGCTAGGCTAAGCTGTGATGCTCGGTAGGTGAGGTGTATTCAATGCACTTTCCACTTACGATGGGCTTATTGTAAACAAGGAACACCTGTGTATTGGGGGAGCGATCCTGGAGGGGCTCGGCCATGGCTGTCACCTGCTGAGCCCGATCCCCAGCATGCTCCATGTCACAGCTGCGGTCACTCACCTTAAGAGCGACTCGGTTGCTTAGCTTTGAGTATTTTTTTCAGCCCCTTTATTCCAGCTCCCTCTGAACTTCCTTGCTGGGTTCCAGTCTTAGTCCCACCACTTCCCAGCTCCTCCTATACCTGTAAGGCCTTCTCCTAGTGAACATTCCTAGTGGCCCCGCCTCCCGGGCTGCACTGTGACTGACAGGTATAACGGCAAACTGTGGCTCCTAGTTATTGATCGAAGTTGATATTATCTTTCTCCTAATTACTTCCTTAAATCTGGACACTACAGGATCTGTTCTGGTTATTCTTTTCTTCCCCAAAACCATCACCATGGTAGCCCCATTTTGAGGCTTTGGCTGCCATGTGGACTCTGCCTCCTGACTCAGCCGAACGGCTCTCCAATGGGCATGTCTCTCACCTTCCCTCTAACTTGCCCCAAACTCAGGGTTACGTCTTCTCAGGCCTTGGTTATGAACTTCTTCAGGACAACATTTTCCTCCACGCTCAGCGCTCTCTCTCTCTCTCTCTCTCTCTCTCTCTCTCTCTCTCTCTCTCTCTTTAAGATAGTTCAACTTTTTAAAAATTTTTATTGATTTTTTTACAGAGAGGAAGAGAGAGGGATAGAGAGGAACATCAATGAGAGAGAAACACTGATCAGCTGCCTCTTGCACACCCCCTACCGGGGATGTGCCCACAACCAAGGTACATGCCCTTGACTGGAATCGAACCTGGGACCCTTCAGTCCGCAGGCTGGCACTCTATTCACTGAGCCAAACTGGCCAGGGCCACTCTCCGCTCTTAACAGGATGTGCAGTAAATGGCGTTTATGGCAGTTCGGTTGCCCTTCCAAGAGAGGGGGATGAGGCATTTAGAACGAACAGACCATAGGCCCATAGCAGGGAGTCATCACCAGAACTTCCGGCAGCGATGGCGTGTCCTGTGCCGCCCCACAGAGCAGCTGTGTGCACTGGAGAGTGGCTACTGAGCGCCTGAAATGTGGCTTGTGGGAAGAAGGAAGAGAATTTTCCCTTTCAACCGATTTAAATGTAGCGGTAAATAGCCACAAGTAGCTGGTGGCTACCATACGGCTGAGGTGGGGTGAAATGCAGGCAACTTCATGATCAGATCACAATCTCCCCGCTTCTCTCCACCCCCACGGCCAGCCTTCTAGAGCGAACCATAACCAATGCCGCCTTCGTCTGCTCACAGGCCTCCCGACTGGCTTCCTCTATTAACTCTAGAACCCAGGCTCCCCTTAGCAGCCACGTGAGAATCAGGAGATTTCCTACGTTCCTGCTTCTTCCCTCCTTACCATGGCCCTCAGGCCCATGCCTTCTTCCTCCCGCCCTGTCTCTGCCACCTGCCGCTTGCTCACGCAGCTCCCCTGAACGTGTCCCCTCCCCTTGAACACACCAGGTGCTCTCCATCGCTGTCCCCCCAGATCCGAAGCCTTCTCATGGCTCAGTCTCCATCCATCACCGCCTCCTCAGAGAGAAGGGTCATGGACACCGTCCTTAGTCCTGGGCCTCCCATTCCCAGTCACTCACCACCCCTTTACTCTCTGCTGCTTTTTCTCCAGTCACTGTCACTGCTGGGTATGTGCATCCTTTGTTTGAGTCGTGGGGTATTTCCAGCACGGGCTCCATGAAGGGAAAGACTTTGTCCAAGGTGAGATTTTTGTCCAAGTGAGATTCTCAGCCCCGTTATTTCCGTCTACACCTAGCAGCACTCAGTAAATACTACTCAGGCCGATCCTTCTGCCTGGGAAAGACTCTCCTGCAAGGAGACACGAAGCTCTCCTGAAAGAATGCTTCATGTTCCTCTGCTCCTGGCTTAAGAGTTTTAGAGAACAGTGTTTACTGGAAGGAACATGACATATCTGCACTCCTTGACTAGCTCTGTGTTTTTAAAAAATATATATACATATTCCGGCTTTTGCTTCTTCTTAAGAAATTTTGCTGAAGTTACAGGTGGAGTGGAGGGTTTGCATATATTGGTAAATGCCATTTAAAAGTAGACACGCTCATGCCCTAGATCGGTGGTCGGCAAACCTCGGCTCGTGAGCCACAGGCGGCTCTTCGGCCCCTGGAGTGTGGCTCTTCCACAAAATACCACGTGCGGGCGCGCAGGTACAGAGCGATTGAAAACTTTGTGGCCCATGCGCAGAAGTCGGTTTTTGGCCTGGGCGAGTCTATTTTGAAGAAGTGGCGTTAGAACATTCAAGGGGCCAAAGAGCCGCATGTGGTTCGTGAACCGCGGTTTGCCGACCACTGCCCTAGATGGTTTGGCTCAGTAGATGGAACATTGGTCTGCGGACTGAAGGGTCCCGGGTTCGATTCCAGTCAAGCGCACATGCCTGGGTTGTGGGCTCAGTCCCCAGGAGGGTGCATGCAAGAGGCAGCCAATCATTGATGCCCTCTCATCATTGATGTTTCTCTCTCTCTCCCTCTCCCTCCTCTCTGAAATCAATTATATATATATATATATATATATATATATATATATATATAATATATATAATATATATATAATATATATAATATATATAATATAAACATATATAAAAATACATTTAAAAATAAAAATAAAAGTAGACACCCTCAGAAATGAACACAGTGAATCTCAGTGGCTTCTGGGGCTGCCCCGGCCAATGTCTGCATGACACTGTCTGACTTTCTCTGCCCACAGCCTGACCCTCGGCAGACTTCCCCTCTTGGCTATTATTACTAAGGTGATCATAGAATAAATGTTAGGTTCCAGGAAACGGCTGACCTACTTCATCAATCAGGCAGATAGGAATCTGTTTTAAATTCTTTAGATAAATCAATCCTCTCCTACGAATTTAAACCAAGTGTTCCAATGCTGTTTCAGGTCACAGTTTAAAAACTTTTCTAATTTGGCTAAGAGTTCATTTAAAAAAATGAACAAACTCGGATCCAATGTTGGTTCTGTCACACTCTGAGAGAAGGCACTTAGACACTCAGAGAACTTAGAACGGGAGAGACAGAGGTCCATCTTTCCAGGCTAAAGGGCTCTCACCACACATCATTCATAAGTAACTGTCATGCTAACTTGGGAGAAAGAAAAAAAAATTTTTTTAAGGGAAAATAGTGAAGATGTTAGATGAGATGTTAAATGTCACAGGGGGAAAAAAATGAAAAATCTTCTTCCCTCCGACCCAAAGCCATCTGAAGCTGATGCAAACCACACCTCTTTGCTTCCTTCTTGATCTTACAGTAATAAAGTTAAATAGCTTTATGGTTTCTCGGTATTTTAGACCTAAACAGAACTGAAGCCATGGAAACCTAAACTATTAGCATAAACGATGCATCACTTCCTCCTCTCCCAGAAGCCCAAGTATAAATTCCTTTCCTTCGAGACTCCCAAAAGTCCCATTTCTTGACCGCTCCTATGGAGTACCCTACCTAACAGTCATTGTACCCCCTCACACATCTGGACCAGCGCTAAGGACTGCTGAGGGAAGACTGCCTGCAGGCAGCCATATCATATGTGTTACAAAGCCCAGGCCCTAAAAACCGTGGGGGACACTCCTTCCCTCAGAGCTTACTTACTCCCGCTGACACACAATTTTCACAAGTTTTACTTACTCAATTAATATGTATTTATAGAAAGCAACCTGATTATCTAGTTTTCACGTTCACAGGACTTGTGACAAGAAACAACAACTTAGATGGAAATGGTGTAGGGGGTAAGAATAATTGTAAACCGGGCCAGGAAAGTTTAAAAAGCATATCAAATTCAGAATGAAAGTAGTAGGGTCATCAAAGAGTACTGAGACCTGTGGCAGACTGCAGAAATGGCCACCATTCTCTGCAGCTCCTCCTAGCAGGGGTCAGAATCTGCTTCCCCATCCCTTGGGCCAAGGCAGTCTGATGACTTGTCCTGGCCAAAGAACGTGGAAGAAGTGGTACATGAATTCTAACCCGAGCCTTAAGCAGACGCACACATTTGTATTTTTTCTTTGAATCCTGCCAGTCACCAGGAGAACAAGCCTAGAATGGCTCACAGGACTAAGGGGAATATTTTTTTTATTTATTATTAAATTATTATCTGTGTACATATCTTACCATTGCCCCCCCCCCCCCATACATAGCTTCCCTCCCCAGAGTTTTGTGTCCATTGGTTGTACTTATATGCATGTATACAAGTCCTTCGGTTGATCTCTTATCTCCCCCAGATCTCCCTACCCTCCCCGCTATAATTTGACAGTCTGCTTGTTGCTTTACTGTCTCTATATCTATCCTTTGGTTCATCAGTTTATAATGTTCTTTATTATCCATAAATGAGTGAGGTCATGTGGTGTTTCTCTTTCATTGACTGGCTTATTTCACTCAGCATGATGTTCTCCAATTCCAACCAGGTTGCCGCAAATGATGAGAATTCCTTCTTTTTTATGGCAGCATAGTATTCCATTGTGTAGATGTACCATAGTTTTTTGATCCAATCATCTGCTGACGGGCACCTAGGCTGTTTCCAAATCCTAGCTATTGTAGATTGTGCTGCTATGGGGAATATGTTACTTCCACTCACAGGTGTATTATGAAGGATACAACTCAGGGGTGGCCAGGTGGAAGAGATGCACAGGACAAAAGCCTCCCAACCCTCTTCAGGTGCACTGCCCAGCACCTGGATGTGCTCACAGAGGCTCTCCAGATCTCCTGTGCTAGACCTCCCCCCCCCCCCCAGACCTTCCCCAGAGGTTGCGGGGGCGGAGGGGAGGGGAATGGATGGGGCTGAAAGTTCCAACCCTCAAATTACATAGTCTTCCCGGTATATAATAGGGGAAGGATAGGACTGGTGACAAAAGGGATTTGTCATCTCTTTGTTAAAAATTCCTTTTTTCTTTTTAAATACATTTTATTGATTTTTCTTTTTACAGAGAGGAAGAGAGAGGGATAGAGAGTTAGAAACATAAATGAGAGAGAAACATCGATCAGCTGCCTCCTACACACCTCCTACTGGGGATGTGCCCGCAACCTAGGTACATGCCCTTGACCAGAATCGAACCTGGGACCTTTCAGTCCGCAGGCTGACACTCGGTTTTGGCTAAAAACTCTTATTTCATGATTTAAATTTTTTTTTTTTTTTTTTTACATTTTGAAAAAGGTGTTTGCCTTTAAAAAAATAAAATTGGTTTTAGTATATTTTGATTCTTAGCTTTTCAAAGCATAATTCTGGTTGAGGACACGTGGGCCATGCTCTGATACACCTGAGCCTACAAGTGGCTAAAAAAACGCAGGAAGGCAGCAGAGGACATTCACATGCGGTGTATCCACACCGTGTGAGGGAGAGAGAAGCAGCACAGACGCCACTGCACTGGCAGAACACAGTCCAATCTGGTCCATCTTGGGAGTTTGTGGTCAGACGAGAGCTCTCGCCTGTGTCTCTTGGCTACAGCAAACCATGCCTGACTGCTTCCCATCGAAATCCCAGCTGACGTTCAGGCATTTAACCAGAAAGCCACATCCGACACGAGCAGAGCCAGAGTGATAAGAGATTTTTTATCTCATGAATCACTCTTACCAGTGGCTCCATTCACTCAATCAAGGTCATTTCTTTACAGCAAGTGAGTAGCTTAAGCCGAGAGGCGGGAAGCAGGAGCCTTGTCAGGGCCGCCCTGATGGAGGAGGGCGGGTGTGCCAGAGACAGAGTCTTAGACATGGTCACTGGGTCCATCCTCACTCCCCACCCCCCACAGTCAGCACTCAGCGCCCCGGGGGAGTGGGCTCTGTCTGTTCTGTGCGTGCTGATCAGGAGCTGGTCAGGGGCAGTCCTCAGCACCAAGAACACTGCTGGTCAGAAAAACACAGATGCTCCATTTTATGTCTGTTGTATGTATGTCCTCTCATCTCAGACCTGCACAACCCGGTCCACAAATCCTGTGGATGGGCATGCACGTGTGCGTGTGTGTGTGTGTGTGTGTGTGTGTGTGTGTGTGTGAGAGAGAGAGAGAGAGAGAGAGAGAGAGAGAGAGAGAGAGTGAGTGTAGAAAGCCTTATTTTGATATAATTCACAGCCATACAATTTCACTCATTTAAACTGTATAGTGCAGTGGTTTTTAGCATACTACAGAGCTATGCAACTGTCACCACAATCAATTCTAGAATATTTTCATCACTCCAAAAAAATACCCTGCACCCTTTAGTAGTGAGTCCCCACCCCCCACCCCAACCCTCCCCTTCTCCCTTCTCTGCTCTAGGCAACCAGGAATCTTCCTGTGTCAATAGATTTGCCAATTCTGGACTTTTCATGTAAGTGGAATCATACCAAATGTATGGTTTGTGACTAGCTTCTTCTTTTTTAATATATTTTATTGATTTTTTACAGAGAGGAGGAGAGAGGGATAGAGAGCTAGAACCGTTGATGAGAGAGAAACATCGACCAGCTGCCTCTTGCACACCCCCTACCAGGATGTGCCCGAAACCAATGTACAAGCTCTTGACCGGAATCGAACCTGGGACCTTTCAGTCCACAGACTGACGCTCTACCACTGAGCCAAACTGGTTTCGGCTGTGACTAGCTTCTTTTATTTAACATATTTTCAAGGTTCATCCATGTTGTGCCATGTATTATTATATTGACTGGCTGCCTCCTGCATGCCCCTTACTGGGGATGGAGCCCTAAACCCAGGCATGTGCCCTTGACCAGAATCAAACCTGGGACCCTATCCACTGAGCCAGACCAGCCTGGGTTGTACCATGTATTAGTACTTCATTTCTTTTTATTGCTGAATGATAGTCCATTATACAGATATACCACATTTTGTCTATTCAGTCATCGGTTGATGGACATTTGGTTTTTCCGTCTTTTGGCAATTTGGGATAAAGCTGGTGTGAACATTTGTATACGAGTTTTAGAGTGAATATATGGACTAGATGGACTTTGGGGCTCTGAACCCACTGACACATTCAATAATATTGTGTATATAGGTACTTTTGAAGCATGAAGATGCAGATCATTCGTCAGACTGATGAAACCAGTCAAGAGCCTAGCAGTGTTTCCCAAAGTGTGGTACGCGTACCCCCAGGGGTACAGGAAGAGTTTGGTGGGGGTATGCATTGCACCGGAGTTCGGTGGGGATATGCACTGCACTGTGCTTAGCGGCGCCTAATTCTACGTTCTCATGAGTACGAGGGGTACTCAGCGTTACGAAAATTATAGAAGGAGTACACATATGTCAAAAGTTTGGGAAACACTGGCCTAGAGGATTAGCACAGACTCTTCATTGGTCTTTGAGGCCTTGCTCAATGCTGCCTGCCTTTTCAAGTGGGCCTCCAAGTCAGACAAACCCCGGGCTCAGGCAGCTGTTCCACCACCTACTTCCGTACCTCACACCTCTCTGAGCCTCTATCTGCTCATCTGCAAACGAGATAATGACAGACATCCTACCGCATGTGCCACTCTTGATGTTTATGGAGATAGCGCCTCTAAAGTTCTGAGCAGAATGCCTGGGTCTGTCACTCTTGAGTGTGACTCCTTTATGACCTGGCCAGGGTGAACCCCCTCTGACCTCCAAAACGCCCCCTGCTTTTCCATTTCTGCACCTTAGCTTCTATTACTCTTCCATCTGAAAACCCCTTCCCTGACAAATTCTGATGAAGGGCCTTCTGTCCTTCAGGTCTGTTTCAAGCTCCATCGGAGCCACCCAGCACTTCTGATAACCCCTGTCACAGACATGTCCTTTTTCTGATTTGCATCTCTGCAAAATTCTTTCTCTTAAGGCACTAAATTGATGCCACTTGGTGAGCAATGATTTGTGTTTGGGTCTTCTCGTTTGCTTTAGCCCTGTATCCGTAGCACCCTCCTCACTCCCATTTGCTTCCTTCCCAGGGTTCAGCAACACAGGCATCTGTGCCCCGTTTTAACCTAAAAGTAATTACAGCCGTAGCTGGTTTGGCTCAGTGGACAGAGCACTGAAGGGTCCCGGGTTTGATTCCAGCTAAGAACACATGTCCAGGTTGCGGGCTCAATCCCCAATAAGGGGGTGTGCAGGAGGCAGCCGATCAATGAGTCTCTCTCATCACCAACATTTTTTTCTCTCTCCCTCACGCTTCCTCTTTGAAATCAGTTTTTAGAAAAAAAATGTAGCTCTTGTTCATGATTGCAAACATGGCAATTAAAAAAAAAAAAACTTCATTGATTTTTACAGAGAGGAAGGGAGAGGGATAGAGAGTTAGAAATATTGATGAGAGAGAATCATCGATCAGCTGCCTCCTGCACACCCCCCACCGAATGTGCCCGCAACCAAGGTACATGGCCTTGACTGGAATCGAACCTGGGACCCTTCAGTCCACAGGTCGATGCTCTAGCCACTGAGCCAAACTGGTCAGGGCTGAAATTTAAAAAAAAAAAAAAAAAAAGCAATTACAGTATTCAGGTGAAGGAGGAGGAGGAGGGTAGGGTGGTGAATAAGCACGGCACTTAAAAAAATCTCCCTCCTGAAACTTATGACTCAGTGGGTGAAATCGAGGTTCCGACCTACATGTGATAAAGCATCATGATGGAGTCCAGGTGGGGCACAGAGGGCCTCAAAGGAGGACGGGACCAGTCCTTTCTGGACTAAGGGTCTAGGAAGGTTTCCTAGAGGAGTTCATGTCCGTCTTGACAGGTGAACATGTGATGGCTAGGTGGGCAGAGTGAGGGAATAAAAAAAGCATGAACAAGGAGAATACAAGATACAGCAGAACCCCAAGAGGGAGGAGGGGAAAAGGAAGGGAGCAAGGGAACAGGAACAAGCCTGTTAGCTAGGGTTGGTTCATCCAAGGAGGGCTCTACTTCGTTTTTAGGTCCTGGAGACCCCAAATATCACTTCTCGGCTGCAACACAGGACTTGGCAGAGGGAGAGGGAAAGGCTGACAAATGCAGGGGGGAGTATGAGAAGGGATCTCAGCCTGGAGGAATGTGGGGAGGGGATTCAGAGCTTAGACTTCCTCCTAGAGGCCACTTGGCAGGAAGTGAGGTGGAGGCAGAGAGATAAGAATGACAGGAAGCGGAGGGAACAAAGGAGTCACACCTGACAGCAGACCAGAGGGTGTGTCCTCCGTGGGGGAGGTGGCCTAAGGAGGGTGGGGAAGGTTAGCAAGGCCAGCTGAGGAGGGGGAAGAGGCTGACCGGGGCCTCCAGAGGCAGGACAGAGTGAGAGGACTGTGGCCCCGATGAATGCACTGGAGAGGTCCCTGGGAGTCCCCCAGTTACTGTGAGCCAGTAAAGGCCAATGGTAGACCCAGTCAAGATGGAGGATGAACAAGGAGACAAGGAATTGATGGATGGCTCTTAGAAACAGATAGTGGTGATGTCTGGACTGGATAGAAAGCAATCGCAGCCCTAATGGTGGAAAGTTTCAGGTCAGCAGTAAAATCCAAGAGCAGGCTTCGGAGGCATGAGAGTTTGGGGAATAGAAACACGTGGCCAGAGAGAGGATATTAGAGCTTAAAACTCCAGAGCTACGTACACCAAGACATACCATATGCTGGATCATAAGACAAGTCTCAATACATTTAAGAAGATTGTGGAACCATTACCACAATTGAATTCTGGAACATTTCCATCACCCCAGAAAGAAACCCCATAACCATGCAGTCAACTCTTCATTCACACTATCAGCCCCTGGCAAACATTAATCTACTTTTTGTCTCTATCGATTTCCCTTAAAAAAAAAAATAATTTATTTATATATATATATATATATATTTATATTTATATATAATTATATTTATATATAATTATATATATATATTTATATATATATAAAATTGATTTTCTTACAGAGAGGAAGGGAGAGGGATAGAGAGCTGGAAACATCTATCAGCTGCCTCCTGCACACCTCCTACCAAGGTACATGCCCTTGCCTGGAATCAAACCTGAGACCTTTCAGTCCACAGGCCAACTCTCTATTCACTGAGCAAAACCAGTTAGGGCTTGACTCTTTATTAAACACTAAAAACCAGATACCTGAGGCTTGAATTCAAACACTTCCTATGAAGACAGGTACCTTGGTCCACCCAGGAAACTGGAGAAAGGTGTCCTGGGGCAAGTCTGGGATTCCGCTGGGAATGGAGAAGTTCCCCACATAAAAGGCCGGGAGGGTGTAGTTAGACGAGTGGGCAGGGGCCTCACTGTGGTGGCTTCCGTCGTCACTTCCATGCCAGCCGCCCATGTGGCACACAGCGTTCTCCATGTCCAGCGGGAAGATCGCCCAGTCTGTGAGGTTACTGGAGTTGAGGGTCAAGTTAGAAATCAGACCCTGCAAAGGAGAAACAGAGCAATGAGCTGGGGTGGGGAGGAAAAGGCGTGAAGTGTCTGTGTTCCAGCCCTGAGTTCCTGGGGAAAGCAAACTGGGACAGGAAACACCAGCCATAGTACAAGAGACTCAAACGGCGCGTACATCCACGTGGCACGGGATCTGGCTAGGGGAGAAGCACATCTCCTTGGAAAGACGTTTGCTTCCCAAACCACAGCTTTCGCTCTCCTTTGCAGGCCAGGGGTCCCCGCAAAAGGCCCAGAAAGGGGGTTGAGCTACTAGAGCTTTCAACCCCAAGCCCCCAATCTTCAGTGTTTGACTCAGCAGAGCCATTGCTAGAAGGGAAGAGAAGATGGGATCTGAGGAATGCAAAAGCACATGCAGCTCACTGTGGACGGAGTGGACAGACCCTGCCCCTGACATGTAACCCGGAGTAAGCAAGTCTTGACCTTGGGCTCCTCAGCAGCACCTACAAGGATGATCACATCTGAGTCCACTCACCTGGTGTAAGGACTAGTAAATGAGATACTACACATGAGCACACTTTGTTCCAAGACCCTCAGCAGATGCCTGAAACCGCGGGTAGTATGTTTTCCCCTATCCATACATATATAGAAACATAGAAACATACATACATACATACATTGTAGAGAGCCGTCTGGGAAGGCACATGGACATTCTTTTAATTCTTATCAGCTGAGCCAGAGGTCACTGGCAGAATCCTGTTATCAGTACCGATTTCTTATCTTTATCCATGTGCTTGGAATGAGGAACAAATAGGGACCTTGACTTACCCAGATCGTGATATGCTAAATCTTATACCAAAAAAATATATATAAAAAAAAAAAAAAAAATGAGGAGCTTACCCAGACCTTGATGAATAGGATCTGGGCACGCCCGAATCTCCTTTTGACCTTAAACTCTCCTTTGGAAGCCAATCAATATGCTGTGTTGTCTGTGGTGAGTGTGACTGTTTCTCCATCAGAGAGATGGCGCCCACCTAGCTCCCAGCTTTATGAATCTATTTCTGCCTCTTGTCTCTTTCTTTCTCTAATTTCTTCATCCCCAGCTCCTCCACTCAAGAACCTGTCATTTTCTGTGCGGGACTCAGAAAACAGAGAAAATGCCCACCGCAATACATATCTTTTCACTTAAAGAATGCACTTTGGGCCGAAACCGGTTTGGCTCAGTGGTAGAGCATCGGTCTGCGGACTGAAAGGTCCCGGGTTCGATTCCGGTCAGGGGCATGTACGTTGGTTGCGGGCACATCCCCAGTAGGGGGTGTGCAAGAGGCAGCTGGTCCATGTTTCTCTCTCATTGACGTTTCTAGCTCTCTATCTCTCTCCCTTCCTCTCTGTAAAAAATCAATAAAATATATTTAAAAAAAAAAAAAAGAAAAAAAAAAAAGAATGTACTTTGGGGCTTCTCTCTGGCATATCAGAATTGCCAGCACAAGTACTTTTGTGCTTTGGGTCCATTAGTAAGTAAAATGATGGTTGCTTGAACACAAGCTCTGTGATACTACAACAGTAGATCTGATAACTTAGCTGCTATGGGATTGGTGAGCGATTGGTGTACAACGTGGAGACGCTGGACAAAGGGATCATTCCAGGCAGGGTGGAGCAGGACAGCATGAGATTTCATCACACTACTTGCAATGTAAAGCTGGAATTGCTTCTGGAATTTTCCATTTAATATTTTTAGCCCATGGTTGACTGTGGGTAACTGAAATTGTAGACGTGAAAGTGTGGCTACTGAATCCATCGAGGCATAGAAAGTGCAGTGGTGATGATGGCGATCCTCAGAGGTGTATTCTGAAGCTGCTCTGTTTGTCCAATGAGGGCAGGGGGCAGGTGTCTAACTTCCCCTTCTTGGCCTTTTATGTGGAAGATCACCCCCATCCCCAGGGAGATCCCAAATCTGTCTCAGACCATCTCTCAATAGCAAGCCTCCACGCTCACAGAGTAATGCAACACACATTAGCCAGGCACCTGTGTACTGGGGCCCCGGAGACTACATTAGCATTCCTGTCGCTCCATGGGTCAGTGTGGCTGCTGAGAGCCAGGCAGGAAGGCCACTGATTATAATCCTCAACAGGGACATTTCTTCTTTTTTAAAAAAAAAAATATATTTTATTGATCTTTTACAGAGAGGAAGGGAGACAGATAGTTAGAAACATCGATGAGAGAGAAACATAGATCAAACCCCCCTACTGGGGATTGAGCCTGCATCCTGGGCATGTGCCCTTGACCAGAATTGAACCTGGGACCCTTCAGTCCACAGGCTGATGCTAAGTCCACTGAGCCAAACTGGCCAGGGCACAGGGACATTTCTGGTGGAGACACAGGTGGCCCCTGCGTGGCCATTCCCTAAGACTATCATTGCCTTCGCTCTGAGCTGCCACATAGAGCGACAGGAAATAGCCCCAGACACCCATCCTGTCCTAGACTGGGTGGCGCTATCACTCCCTCCACGCAGGCCTTTTCTCTTCTAGCACACGGTGAGACGGCAGAGGATCTATCTCAACACCCTTACCTCCCAAAGCACCTCGCAGAGTGTGAGCTTAACAAAGGTTTGTCGAGTAATGCTCTAAACATATGTGTGAGAAAAATATGTTTGGCTTAGACACGTGGACATGGTAACCGGCAGAGGCGAGAGGCAGGGCACCGGGGGTTTGCACAGCTAAGAGTGTCATGGATGGTCCACACCCAGAAAGCGGAACAAACCCAATGCGAAGCTGGCTTTGTTGGCAAGTGAGTGCCTCTCGAAAGCCGGGTGGGTTTCATAAGCAAAGGAAGAGCACAGCGGAGTGGTTTCCTCTTGCTGTTTCTTTCTACAGGATGGCTGAACTCAAACACAAGGGAAGGGTTCTGTCTGCAGAGGAAAACAGGTCTTCAAAACAACCCACCTTCTAGGCTGCAAAACAAATCAGGGCAGGTTTATTCATCCAAGTTTACTCTTTTTTTTTTTTTTTTTTTTTTTTTTTTTGTAGAGAGAGAGGGAGAGAGAAAAGCATCCATATGAAAGAGAAACATCAATGGGCAACCTCCTGCATGACCCGTTCTGGGGATCAAGCCAGCAATCCCGGCCTGTGCCCTGACAGGGAATTGAACTGGCACCCTTTTGGTATTGGAACAACGCTCATCAGAGCCACACTGGCCAGGGCTACAGTGTGTGTGTGTGTGTGTGTGTGTGTGTGTGTGTGTGTGTGTTTTGTTTTGTTTTTAATCCTCAAGGATATTTTTCCATTGATTTTTAGAGAGAGTTGGAGAGGGAAAGATAGAAATATCGATGTGAGAAAAACACATTGATTGGTGACCAGGGCCCGGGCCAGGGAGGAGCCTGCAATCAAGGTGCATGCCTTTGACCCTTGACTGGAATCAAACCCGGGACCTTTCAGTCTGCAGGCTGATTCTCTATTCACTGAGCCGAACCGGCGAGGCCAGTGTGTGTGCTTTTAAGAATTGCTTCTATGTGAACAGAACTGAAGGGAAAGAACGTGGGAGCATATTTAAATAGATTTACAAAAATTTCCTCAGGTGGCTTAGGCACAGTCCTGCCAACCTTTGCACCTCACTCCTAACAGCAAGGCCGGTCCTACCTTATAATCATTCATAAAATGGCCGTAGTTCACACGCCCCATGTTCTCCACCAGAAGGTCCAGCGTGGCTCCAGCTTTCCCCGTTATGTTCAGAGTAGTCACATTGTCCCGGTCAAGGACTCCCTGGGGGACCTGTGGGTTCAAAGCCAAATGAGATTTACCTAAGGTGGGAAGATCCGCAGAGAGGCAGCTCGCTACGTTAATTCAGCAGCATTTTCCTGCCTTGGGGGGGCCACTGGGCTTGGGAGGAAATGCTTTGATGGCCCCTTTGTCCAAGCCACCGGCCAGGTGGTCCACTTCCTCCAATCACTGCCTTCTCTCTAAGCAGCTGTGAGCAAAAAGGTCTCCACTGGTTTCCTCTGCGCTGGAATTTTCCCTTCGTGTCTATTTTTAATAGAAGGGGAATGGAGGATTCAAACAATTCCAGGGGAGGATTCCCCCCACAGGAGCCTCTTTGTGTTGTCTGGCGCAAAAGGCAGTTAAAAAAAAAAAAAAAAAAAAAAAAAAAAAAGCTTCTAAACAACATGGTGAGTTGAAACAAAATCAGATAAACAAGATAAAAATCAGAGTTAGGTGGAGTGCTCTCACCTCAAAATACCTAATACCAAGAAAATTATATAATAGAATGAACGGAAACAACAGGTATTTTAGCAACAACACATTCCTAATTTTTTAAAAAAATGGGATTTAAAAAAATTAATGTTTCTGACCATCATTCAGAAACACAACTCCTAGATTGAATCCCAAGAAGCAAGTGCCATCGGCACACACACAACATCTTAGAAACGTGCTCCCAATGAAAATAAAGCAGCGGATGACAGTGGGACGGGAATATTTTAATTTGGAACTTTCTGAACCAGTTTTCTTGGTTAGGTTACTCCCTTCGTGTCTTCTTTCACACGGACGTTTTCACTGAGAGGAACGGAAACCCTAACGTGGGTCTTGGTTATGAAACGAAGTTCTCTGTGGATTGTAGCTGTAATCGTCATGAGCAGTCCTTCTTCAGAATATTATTTCTCATAAATGAGTCACCACTTGGTGTCTACAAAAAGGACCCGGTCCCCTAGAAGCCAAGGGGACATAGGATGGCCTTGGGCTGGGGAGACCAGAAAGGTTTCCGAGAAGGTGGGGGCAGGGGGCTTGGACGGGGCCCTCCAGGTTAAGAAGGGTGAGGGGGTGTATCAGGCAGATGGAGCACGAGTGAGGCCACCTAAGGTTGAAAAGGAGGACCGAGGTCATGAAGCCAAGTGCAGACACACATCCCCCTGTGGGGCAGATCCACCGTCCGGAGACCACGCTTACCCCGTCCACGGAGACGTAGGCCCGGTCGTGAATGCCCCTGTGGGGTGAGGAGAGAGGGGTTGGCTCGCTGCAGTCTTCGGGAAGAGTGGTTCGGTACAGCACAAACCCAAGATACTGGTGAGAGAAGGATGAAAGACAAACCCATCACTTTGGCAATCCGTTTTGAGAGAACTTGGTCACCCACCCACCCTCAATCTGCGTGGAAGCGATGCTTCTAAAACCATAAGGAACTGAAATGCTTCCTCAGCCTCGGGGGGGAATTCAATCTGCAAGAAGGGAACTGGCTTGAGTTATTTATTTATTTACTTACTTATTTATGTATGTACGTTAATTCTCACGGAGGATATTTTTCCCATTGATTTTTTTTTAGAGAGAGTGGAAAGGGGGAAGAGAGAGAAACATCGAGGTGAGAGAGACAACACTGGTTGCCTGCTACAAGCAACCCGACCAGGGCCGGGGATCGAGCCTGCAACTAACAGGGTGTATGCCCTTGACTGGGAATTGAACCTGAGACCCTTCGGTCCAAGGGCCGACTTTCAAATCACTGAGCCAACCCAGATTTTAGATCCCGGAATAACAATACAGAAGTAAACTACAGGGGACCCTGAAGAGTCTTTCACCCAACATCCCCGAGGAGACGGGACCCCGGAATGTGTTCAGTGATTTTCCCTGAATCACTAAAGGGGATCCTATCCTATATATCTAAGGTTACTCATGGCATCTCAAAAAATAAAACAAACAAACAAAGGAGACGGATAACAGCAATGCCAAGAATGCTCGGCAAAATGTCCTCCAGGTTCTCGGGCTGAATCTGCTCTACCATACAAAACAAGAGTCAATCAGAAACTGTGTGCAGTGGAGGAGTGGGGGAAACGGAGAGAGTGAGCGAAAGGGGTGTAGCCTGCTGCTAAGTCAGAAAAGACTTGTCGGTGCTGGTATCCCTGCTCCAAAGGGAGGCCCCAGCCAGCCAGCCAGCCCGGAGCGACCTTCCTGCTGTGGACAGGAGCCCGGGTGAGCGGGGCCAAACCCTACGTCAGTGGGAAGAATCCAAATCCAAATCCTTCCTGGACCAGAGACCAAGTCCCTCACCCCCAGGGCCCACCAAGCAAGGACGAGCACCTCGGGCAACAGGGACAGGGATTTGGAGGAGCTAAAAACTGTGTCAACCGAGTCCCTGTGTTGCAGGAAAGGCCTGATCTCGAGAAATCCCGCTGGTGTCACCACTGAACCTTAAAGAATGCCTTCCTCGGACCCCAAGTCTCCATCTGTCTCTTGTAAGTCTTAACAGCTCAGAGGCTGGGGAAAACTCGGGGAGGCTGCCGAGAGGGGAGCAGAAGCTGCGATGCTCCCCACAAAGGTGGAGCCGAGGCCTCTGAGGCTGGGGGTGGGGGCGTACGAGGGCAGGCGGCGCCCCGCTCCCCGCAGCTGCGGCCTCCATGGGTTTCGTTGGAAATAAACAACGTGTGGGCTTGTCCCAGACCTGGAACAGCCAGGGCTCAGGGCACCCCACCCCATCCGGGAGCGCTGCTTTGGTCCAAGGTCAGAAAGCAGAGGGGCCCGAGAAAGAACACGGTGTGAGTGTGCCTGCAGGTTAACCTGGAGCTCACGTCCCAGGTGCCGGTGCCAACAACTCTGGGGTCCCTGCGCTCCATGCCCTGCCAGGTGGGGAAGGCATGTTCTGATTCATAGATGGAGACACGACCACGCAGCCAGAGCGTGCTCAAATGAAGAGAAAGAACTCTGCCCAATGTGAACGAAAGGCTAGGGGGCCAGGGACCTTCATCGTTCACTTTATCACACACCAGAGTCGCTGGCGCAAAACGTGCTTGTGAAATTTCACAAGCGTAGGAATAGTAATTGGAGGCAAAAACACACTAGACTAGAATCAGGTTTGCTATGATCCCACCATCTTATCGTTCAGACACCTTCCAGAAGGCAATCGGCACAGAAAATCAGAAGGGCAGACCCATCCAAACAATGGGGCTGGGATCCTCACTGCCTGGTCAGACTCAGCCATGGTAACAAAGGGACACGCTGACCCCATGGGCAGCCTGAGCACACATCACCGTTGCTGTGTTTGTGCCAAAAATGTTTTTGCTGAATCAAATCAGCGAAGGGCAGTCTACCGAGCAACTGGGCTGAGCTCTTCAGAAAAGTTCATGTGATGGGAGAGAGAAAAGAAAGACGTAGGAACTGTTCCTGAGAGGACTAAAGAGGCATTGTCACTCAATGTCATGCATGATCATGGGTTGGAAACTGGGCTGGAAAAAGATAAACTGTAGAGAACATTATTGGAATAACCAGGGATACTCGACTATGCAAGGCCTATGAGATAACTGGATTGCATTAATATCAAATTTCTTTTTTTTAAAAAATATATTTTTTCTTGATTTTTACAGAGAGGAAGGGAGAGGGATACAGAGTTAGAAACATCGATGAGAGAGAAATATCGATCAGCTGCCTCCTGCACACTCCCTACTGGGTATGTGCCCATCACCAAGGTACATGCCCTTGACCAAAATCAAACCCGAGACCCTTGAATCCGCAGGCCGATGCTCTATCCACTGAGCCAAACTGGTTAGGGCAATATCAAATTTATTAAGTGTGATCATTATGTTGTGGTCCTGTAGGATAATATCCTTTTTCTTAAGAGATACATGCTATAATGTCTATGGGTGAAGTGTCATGATGGTGACAACTAACTCAAATAGTAAAATAAATAAATAAATAAACAAAAGAAAACAACCAAACCAGCAGGTGATGACATACACACACAGAAAGATAAAGCAAGCGAAGCAAATATTACCACTTGGTGAGTCCAGGTGGAAGCTAGGTGGGTGCTGGTTGTACTATTCTTGCAACTCTTCAAGATTTGAAATTTTCCAAAACAGAAAGTTGGAAAAGCTCTTAAAGATGGGGCAGCGCCTGGAGATTAAACACACACACACACACACACACACACACACACACACACAGTGCCTGCTTTCTGTTCTCTTCAAAAGCCAGAAAAAGAATCTCCAAAGAACCTAATCTAGTAAGTACACCGTCCTTACACTTCGCGAACTAAGGACCAATAACTGGGTTGTGATTCCTGAGTATAAAATAGCGGTGTCCCCACTGGGACCTCGGAATAAAGATGAACTAGAGGCGAAGGGCACGCAGGGTACGGCTTGTGCAGCACCACGCTAAAGCAGGTTGAGCTACTCCGTACTTGAGTGAGAAGAAGAAGCCGAGGGGGGGCGGGGGGAGGCGTAGGACAGATCAGCCTGATGTGCAACCTCACAGCCCCAGAGGGCCCGGGACACTGCTGCTGCTGCCCGATGCCAAGGGTCTGACTTAGCCCCTGGCTATGTTGGTCCCTGTGCCCAGGACAGACACTGCGGGCGGGGCAGGGCACATTTTCCCAAGCAGAAGAAAGACGAAGCATTACCTTGGAAGGCCTACCTGTTTCACTTGGATAAATGTCAAGGGATAAACGCTTTTGACAGGCCCCGTGGGACACAGAGTGTTCAGCGCCTCCTCCACGGTCTTTAACTGAAAAGAAACAGAAGCCGCGTTCACTCACTGCCACCCCTCCGGGGTCATCAGAACGAAGGTCATTTGTAAATGATCCAAGTTGCCAGTGGGTTTGGCCAACCCCCTGCATAAACCTACACGGTTCCCATTCCACTCGGTCCTGTTCCCCAGTCTCCTTGAATCACCTCTCGCAGTTCCCTAACTTTGGGTGAAAAGTGACTGACGGGAATCTTAAAAAAGTGTTTCAAACAGACCTGCTTGCAAGGACAACCTCCTGCCTAGAAACAGCCCTTAAGATAAACAAAAACCTAGGCTCGAGGCTGCCTCCTCCAGCTCTCCTGAGGGAAGTAACCCTGGCGGCACCCTCGGGATTTGCCTAGAGCACACCTCCTGTGTCCTTTCCAGACTGTCACCACCCCAATGCCCAGTGCCTAGGAGCCACACAAATACACACATTCAACCCAAACGGTTGTGTATCCTTGCCATGCAGGATGCTCATTCTGGTGCAAGAACAGCAATGGGGACAGCTCCCCAACCATGGGTGCCTGCCAAAACTCCAGGGGCGGCCGGACTGGCCCCACACACCTCCCTGAATCCTCACAACCACCCAGCGAGGCAGGCCTTCTTGCTAGGGTCTCGGAGAAGCTCACTTGGGCAACGGCAAAGCCAGGATTCGCAGTGAGGTTTGGCTCCAGACCCAGGACTCTGCATGGCCCGGCACCGGTTGGGAACGGTATGAGCCGTTCCTGTGGTGACCTTGCAGATGTGCAGCACCGAGGGGAACACATCTTACCGGGTAAATACAATTCTACCCAGGGGAGGGTAGAGAAAAGTGGGAGAGAGCCACCAAAGGACTTGTATAAGCCTAACCAGTGGTCATGGACAACAGGGGAGATGGGGGTATATGTGGGGAGGGGTTGGGGATGGGAATGGGGGGATGAGGACAATTATGTGATACCAAAACCAATAAAGAAATTTAAAAAATAATAAATAAATACAATTCTATCCATTTGGCCATGCACAAGGACGCTTTCCCACTTGGACAACTCCACTCACGGTGAAAGGTTTTAGCCCACATAACGATGTCCCACATACATTCAACTCAGCGAGATGCCGGTTTGCTCTCTTCAGTATTAACAAGGAAAAGCCATTTCTGCTCACACGATTTTCTTTCACAGAATGTGCTTTGGGGACCGAGCTAGATTTGTCTTAACAACATTGTAGGAAACAGTTGCGGTTATTTTCTGTTGTATATAAAAAAAAAAAATCCTCATGGCTCTAGACCCCACAAATGAACTTCTCCTCAAGAAGGAGCAGAAGGTGCTCCCTGTATAAGTGTGATTCTCATTTTATTAATCTAACGCAGTGGTCGGCAAACTCATTAGTCCACAGAACCAAACATCAACAGGACAACGATTGACATTTCTTTTGAGAGCCCAAATTTTCAAAACTTAAATTTCTTCAAAATAGACTCGCCCAGGCCGTGGTATTTTGTGGAAGAGCCACACTCAAGGGGCCAAAGAGCCCCAGGTGCCTCGCAAGCCGCAGTTTGCCGACCACGGACCTAACCAAAGATGCCTATCAGGCAGAGAGACCGGCCATGTCCTCGGTAGAAGGTAACACGCATCTGACACGAGGTGGAAAAAGTTACAGCCCACCATTGAGGATCAAAGGGCTTCATGAATGGAAAGAATCATGCAGTCATGCTTGGCGTTTGGCTTCGAGATAAAAATGTATGATGCTATTTTAGAATATCAAGATTCTTAAGAACTGTGCAGTTGTTCATGTTGTTTTTTCTTTTCTTTCTTTCTTGCTTGTGAGTTATCACATGTAGGAGTTAGGGATTGAAAAGGGGGAAAACCTCAAGACAGAGATGGTCAAAACAAACTGACTTTGGCTTACGTCAATCCTGACTGTTAAACGTAACCTCTCTTCCTTTTCTCTTTTCCTGGAATAAAAGGTCCCTAACTCTTGTTTATGATCGATTTCTGGCTTTCTCCCCCCACCGGATGTCTCATTTACCAAATACTAAACTATATGGACCACAAAAATTAGGACGTGATTGTGTGATGGGAGCGTATCATTAGGGCAAAGCCCTATCAAAATGCCTGTGGCTTTTGAGAACCCCCTAAAATAATAGTGAATTCAAAAAAAAAAAAAAAAAAAAAAGGATTTCAAGGTGTCCTGGCTCCCGAGACTGCTTTAGGCGACTGATAATGGAACCAAAATCACTTGTGTGATCTGGACCACCTCTCTACTCCTGCTCATACCCATTTGCTCACCCAGTCAACTCGCATACACATCCTCTCTCTTGCCTCCATGTGCCTGGTTTCTCAGAAACACCATCTTCCACATCAATCTCACAGAAAACAAATTCACAGAAAAATAACGCACCGACTCCCCAGCCTAACACTTTCACTGACGTCTAAGTTCCATTTCCTCACTTTCAATGTTTCTGCCATTTTTTTCTTACCTTTTTCAGAGCAACTTTTCCATATGCAAACTTCGGTGTGGATGGAGGGATAGGGCCTGCTGGTACCTTTTCAAACTGTAAACCAGAGTGGGGGGAAAAAAAAGACAGAAAAGAAAAGCAGCCGTTAAGCCCTCAGGTACACATTTAATTCATCTTGAGATTAAATTTTTAATTCATTGAATTCGTTTTTCCAAAGGAGGGTCACAGACGGAAGCCACGGTGCCAGTGATGTTTCGGAAAAGGCCAAGGAACAAAAGACTTCCTTCCAAGACAGGATCTGGGTAAGGTTTTACTCCAAAGTGTGTGTTTGTGTAGGTCTGTGTTTTCAGCTCCAGGAATCATTCAAGTAATTATAGAACCAAGACTTCAAAACAGAGCAAAAAACAAGTAGAGAGAATGTGGGGGGTGTGTGCCATCAGAAAACGAGTTGGGGAAGAAAGGAAAAAGGCACAGCACCTGAAGGGAGGGAACCTAGATAGAGTAGGACAGATATTATTTGTCGATTGAATCATACTGGTAGATTAAAATGTTGTATCCATGTTAAAATTGCCATGGTTACATAAAAGCATATTCCGACATATTCTTATGAAATACACACTGACGTGTTTAGGGTTAAAGGGTCATGATAGATTCAATCCTTCAATGGCTCGGAAAACACAAGATGGGGGCGGGGGAAAATGATGAAGCAAATGGAGTGAAATGTTGACATGGGTGAATCTGGGTAATAGTACACAAGTGTTCTTAGTACAGTTTTTATTCTTGAAACTTTTAGATAAGTTTTAAAATTTTTATGAAGTCATTCTTAAATTAAAAAAACAAAAAACCCTAAAATAAAAATAACAAAACCCCATTAAATATGTGTGCATGCACACATGTCAGCATCAGGACATATGAGTGTGCACCCCAGGTCTTAGCAAGGTCTAGGCACACCTGGCATCTCCAAGTCGATTGCATTATGATCTTTCAGGATCCTTACATTTCTTTCCTTCTTGCTTGCTTTCTTCTTGTTTACCTTTTTATTTTTGTTATTTTTTATTTTTTTATATTTTATTGATGTTTTACAGAGAGGAAGGGAGAGGGATAGAGAGCTAGAAACATCGATGAGAGAGAAACATCGACCAGCTGCCTCCTGCACACCCCCTACCGGGGATGTGCCCGCAACCCAGGTACATGCCCCCGACTGGAATCAAACCCAGGACCCTTCAGTCCGAAGGCTGATGCTCTATCCACTGAGCCAAACCTGTTTCAGCTTGTTTACCTTTTTAAATAGTATTTTTTTTTTTTTTTTTTAAGAAGGGGATAAGACTGGTTAAGGAAAAGCAATAGTCTCCTGACTCACCACTTTCTTATATTTTTCAGAGAAAACCATTTAAAAATCATTTACTTTGTACCTATTTTTGCTTCTTTTGGTCTCTAAATAATAAACTTACCTGCAATTTCTTGTTAGATGCATTTATTTTTTTAATGTTTTTTATTAGTTTTGGAGAGAGAAAGGGAGAGGGAGACAGTAACATCGATGAGAGAGAAACATCAACATCCATCGGCTGCCTCCTACATGCACCCTGCTCGGGATTGAGCCCACAACCTGGGCATGTGCCCTGACCAGGAATTGAACTGGCAACATCCTGGTGCATGGATTGATACAAAACCACTGAGTCACACCAGCCGGGCTTGTTAGATCCATTTAAAATACCATTTTCTTCAATACATGAGAATTTAGCTCAGCTGTACTATTCCTTTCTTGCCAACATGGTCTTATCACCATTTTCAGTTTCTTTACTGGTTAGCTCTGCAGATTTAAATAACATCTATACCTTTGTTTCTTAGTTCCATCCATTAAGATGATCTTTGTGTCCACACTTTTTTAAGAGAAGGCTATTTACATCCTTCCCTGAGCTCTCCTCCCTACTCCCGCCTCCAAACCATCAGCTATGCTTTCACACTGTCAAGGTCAAAACAGTAAGTGCTGTGGCCATAGGTCCTCCCTTTATCTGTATATTGACTCTAAATTAAAAATCAATTATTCTTCTATGACTCAGTCATAAGGAAGAATGAAATTTTGCCATCTGCAACAACATGAATAAGACCCAGAGGGTTCACTCTCGAGGTCAAAGTGTTAAAACCATGTCTGGCGGAGTTTACCCACACCAAAGAGAATACATTACAAAATGCAAATGTCATCAGCTTTGTCGTGCCTTCAAAAGTCATGACACAGGGCCCCTGGAACTTCCATCACTGAGACAGGCTTGTTCAGCCTCGTGGAAAATTACCACCCCTGGGAGTCCAGCTGAGGGAAAGATAGTGTCCATCACCACCCAACTAACTCTAGAAATGGATTAGAGAAGAGATACATTCCGCTCTTTAAGTCTCTGGTAAAGGTAAGAGGAAGGGAGAGCTAGATATGGGGATACTTATAATCCCATTGTTTCTCTCGATGCAAGCCCAATATTTTGAATATCGTTTAACCAACCAGCTAACTGACCATCTACAAAACCTCAGAAGAGCCCACTTTTAAAGTACTTTATTTCTCTCTTCCAAAGTTAAATATCCGAGAGGAAAGGGGAAGAGATGACTAGAGGTTAAGTTATAACTTATGATCAACTATTGAACTATATTCATTTCTGAAGTCTTTATGTCCTTTATGGGTTCATCTTCCTGTGGCTCCTGGTGATATGGTTGGGATCCCCGGGTTTGTCTTTTGCTTGGCCTACCGCCTTTCTTGCTCACCTCTCCATGTCCAATCCCAGCCTTCCCTGGACTTGAGCCTCCACTTCCATCGCTGACCCCAGAATCTGAGCCTGTCCTAACCACTTCTTTCTGGAGGTTCGCAGGGATCTTCAAACTACGGCCCACGGGCCACATGCGGCCCGCAGAGGAGTCTGATCCGGCCCGCCAGGTTTTTTGGGCAGTGAGCGCAGCCGAGGTGTTACAGTAGGAATTAGTAGTTCATATAGTCCGGCCCTCCAGCTCTCTGAGGGACCGTGATCTGGTCCCCACTTTAAAAAGTTTGAGGACCCCTGTTCTAGAGAAACACTTCCACCTGGATGTCACCAGGGGCATCCTGAGCTGAACAAGCCCAGGACTGAATTTGCTTCCCCCTCCCCCTCCCCAGCCTGTGCCTTCTCTGCAATCCTCTATCTTAGTTGCTGACCCCAGTACCCACTCAGTTATCCAATGAAGGTTATAACCTGGACAAATCAACAACTCCTTATTCTTTCTCATCTGCATTAAGTCAGTTGCCAAACCCTACTAAATTTAATTCCTAAATATATGTATTTTTTAAATCCTTATCTAAGGATTGTTTTTATTGGTTTTTAGAGAAAGAGAGAGGAAGGAAGGAAGGAAGGGAAAAAGAAAGCAAGCCAGCCCTGGCTGGTTTGGCTCAGTAGATAGAGTGTTGGCCTGTGAACTGAAGGGCCCCAGGTTCGATTCCAGCCAAGGGCACATGACCAGGTTGAGGACTTGATCCCCAGTAGGGAGTGTACAGGAGGTAGCCAATCAATGATTCTCTCTCATCATTGATGTTTCTATTTCTCTCTCCCTCTCCCTTCCTCTCCAAAATCAATAAAAATATATTTTAAAAAATAGTTGAAAGAAAGAAAGAGAGAGAAACATCAGTTGATTGCTTCCCATATACACTCCAACAAGGGACTGAACCTGCAACCTGGGCATGTGCCCTTAACTGGGAATCGAACTGGTGTCCTTTTAGTGCATGGGACAATGATCAACCACCTGAGCCACACTAGCCAGCGTAAGCCTTTTGTGTTCTTTTTCCTTCCCTGAGGTTTTGAATTGCCTTTCTTTTTTTCTTGTCTGCATTTAGATTTATACCTCTTTAGGTGGGGCAAATGTAGGTCTACAGTTTTTACAGTTTTTTTTTATATGAAAAAAATACAATAGTAACTAATAATACAAGAATTGTTTCACACAACTGTAAACCTACTTTTGCCCCATTCTGTATATGATATCACACAGGACTACAAACAGATGCAAATATGTTAGAAAACAACAAACTAGATAATTGTGTAGTGTTTAATAATTGAAAAACCCACTTCTGAACATTTCAAGGGTCAAAGAGAAATCAAAATAAGCATGTTTAGAAGAAAACGATAAGAAGTATATTAAATCTTAAGATTTATGAGATGGAGCTGTAGAAGTACTTGAAGGAAATGTGTAACAAATAAAGGAAGGGAATAATAAAGATAGAAACAAGACAGCTCGAAAGGGAGCAGACCTACAAGAGCGAGCTTGGCAGTCATCATTACACATTCTGCAGTGATCAAGCCCGCAATAAAAAACACGCGAGGAACATTTTAACCAGACACCTGAAAGTTTAGATGACATCGACAAATTTTTAACCAGACACTTGAAAGTTTAGATGACACAGACAAATTCTTAGATAAGTATAAAACACATTTTTCTATATGTTTAACACATTACATAATTTCATATAGATTTTACTATGTAGGCTTAAATGGAGACAGCATACTTAAACAAACAAACAAATAAAAACAGAGGAAGAAAGAAAAAAAGAAAGAGAGAAAGAAAGAAAGCCAGCCCTGACATACCATTTATTGGCAGAAAACCTGTGTTTTTTTAACTTCAAAACTCAGGTGACTGAGCAGAAAAACTGCGGGTTTTTTTTTTTAAACCCACAGTAGAGACAGGAAACCCCACCTGGTGCTTTAGATGCCTCAAAAGGTCACAGCGTTAGCAGGACTAAGCAGTTCAGGTGCCCGGCCAGAAGCAATAGCACACACCGTCCAGTCAGAACAAGGAGGGAGTGCTGACAGCTCACATTTGTACCTTGCTTCCACTGCCCACGGACTTCCTCTATGACACATTTTCGCTATGTATTTGGACGTACATTTTCTTACCTTTGGTGTAAATAATAGCGATGGCTGCCACTCGGTGGATCACAGGAGCCTTACATAGGATCTTTTTCATTCTGACACCACACCCAGGTGCTGACGGCCCAGTGTTACAAATGAATAGACCAGTGGAGCAACTTGTCTGCAGGCTCACTCCCCATCAGGTTGGGGCCCAGACTCAGGGCCAAGTCTATCTGATGGGTCCCTGCAACCATCCTTGGAAACCCAGATGCTCTAGGAAGTTGTCTACAGCAGCGGTCGCCCACCGGTGGTCCACGGACTACTGATGGTCCGTGAGGTCCGAAAGGTTGGCGATTGCTGGTCCACAGAGCACAGGGAGTCCACGGCAGGCTCTGCCCCAGACCAGCCCACCGCAGTCTGTACACAGCACCCACCTTCCGGATAACATCTCGCACAGCAAAGTACTTCTCGGTGAGGTCCCCTGCCTCACTCAGGGGGGCGTCATAGTCGTAGCTGGTGGGCTGCGGCTGGTAGGGCATGTTGGCTCCTAGAAGGCAAAAAGGTGCCACTGGTGACTCCTGGAGGCCCTAAGCTGGGACAGATTCTTTGGGATTCATGAGCTCAGCATTAAGAGGGAGAAAATGAAAGACATGTTTGAACCAATTGCTTTCTCCCTCTCTCTCTCTCTCTCTCTCTCTCTCTCTCTCTCTCTCTTTTTTTTTTTAATATATTTTATTGATTTTTTACAGAGAGGGATAGAGAGCTAGAAACATCAATGAGAGAGAATCAGCGATCAGCTGCCTCTTGCATACCCCCTACTGAGGATGTGCCTGAAACCAAGGTACATGACCTTGACCAGAATCGAACCTGGGACCTTTCAGTCCGCAGGCCGACGCTCTATCCACTGAGCCAAACCAGTTTTGGCTGCTTTCTCTTTAAAAAAAAAAAAAAATGTTTAAAATTGATTTTTAGAGAGAGAGGAGAGGAGAGACAGAGAGAAACATCAATTGATTGCTTCTTGCATGCACCCCGATTGGGGATTGAACCGGCCACTCTGGTCCACAGGACGATGGTCAACCAACTGAGCCACACAGAGGTGGCCTTCTGAATGCAGGGTTCAGAGAAATCAGTTTCTTGCTACCAGAGACCCTGGCCAAGCACCGTGGCGTCTACAGAGCGCCTTTCCCATCTGCTCTCAGCAGAGTTCACAGCTGTGAGCCCAGCCGACCTCAGTGCCACGGGGACAAGCGGAGAATCTGAAACGCTCTACAAAACTTGCTCAGCACAGCCAGTCCTGGCAGGGCTTATGGCATGGCCTGCGTCTCTGACTGCTAACCTTGTGGTCTTTTGCATAATCTCAAACTGTGTGGCCGAGAAAAGGTCAGTGGTGAGGACACAGGTGACCTGGCCAAGGACCAGCGGAAAACCACGGAGGGTTATCAGGCCAAACACAGTGGGAGATGACTGCACCCAGAGGACGGACCCATAGAGGCTCTACCATGACCTTAGGCCTCTGCGGAGACCAGGGAGGCTGCTTGGCGTGCCCCTCCCACTGCCCTTCAGGACGGAGGCGCTCACTCGTTCCCCAGCTGCTGGGAGTGTGGGCTGCTGACGGCTCTCAGATGGCCCCTCTCTGGTCCTGGGCCCCTGCTGGGCTGCCCTGCTGACAGCTACAGCCCTCCCAGGATCGCCTGCACCTGACAATTGACCAATGTGGAGATATAAACTCGGTCTCTTCGCCTCCAAGGGCCATCCCAGCTCCACCCAGAGCTCCCTCTAGAATCAGCTAAACCACGTGTGAAACCACATCACAGCCCAGTGCCGCCCTCAGCTCAGTTCTGCCACCTTGTCACACGTGGCATTCACGGGCAGGAGACTGTGTGCAACTTTGGCCGTGGTTATATGCCAGTACTTGGAGAAGTCACCCAAGCACGAGAGTCACGTGGAGAGCTTGTTAAAACAGACCCCGCGCCAGCCGAAACTGGTTTGGCTCAGTGGATAGAGCGTCGATCTGCAGACTGAAAGGTCCCAGGTTCGATTCTGGTCAAGGGCATGTATCTTGGTTGCAGGCACATCCCCAGTAGGGGATGGGCAGGAGGCAGCTGGTCGATGTTTCTCTCTCATCGATGTTTCTAACTCTCTATCCCTCTTCCTTCTTCTCTGTAATAAATCAATAAAATATATTAAAAAAAACAAAATAAAAAAAACAGACCCCGCCTGGGATTCTGACTCAGCAGGCCTGGGGTGGGACCTGACTCGGCATTTCTAACAGGCTCCCAGGTGACAGGGACCCTGCTGTCCCAGGACCAGCCAGGCTCTGCGCCTCCCCTTTCTCTACTATACTAGAGAGCAATTTGCAATGTGCATGTGTGAGAAAAATGTTATTTGTAAACACATCCAACCCAAGTGTTAAGTAAATGAGGCCCCAAATCCAAGAGTTCGCCTATGATTTAGTGACAAATCCTTCAAATGGTCCCACAGCTCACCAATGATGGATCCACCCTGGGTGACCCTCCGGGCGGTGGAGTTGACACACGAGCCAGGCCAAACTGGTTCTCATTAGTTCTCTGCACAGAGTCTGCATTTGGAAATACCTAAACCAACTGAATTGATCCCCTCATATTACTTTCCCTCATTTCTTTCTTTTTTAAATACGTTTTTATTGATTTTAGAGAGAGGAAGAGAGAGATGGAAACATTGATTAGAGAGAAACATCTATCCGCTGCCTCTTGCACGCCCCCTCCTGAGGATGGAGCCAGCAACCTGGGCATGTGTCCTGACCAGGAATCAAACCAGTGACCTCTTGGTGCATAGGACGACGCTCAATCCACTGAGCAACTCCCCTCATTTCTTATTCATCAGAGACAGCTGCCTGCCAACAGGTCTGCCCGCCGCTGGGGATACAGATGATAAAACACATCCTTTGCCGTGAGAAGCAATGAGAAAGAAAACCACATCCCTTTCTGCAAGGAGCTCACCTTCTCCTTTGCGGTCCCTGTGCTCTCGCTGCAGAGGAGACAACGTGTGCACCTGAGAACAGGTGTGGCCTCACTGACCAGAAGGCGGGAGGGGATCTCTATGGGTTGAACACGTGTGCCCTCCAGAAGCAAACTTCACAGGCCCAGGGACCCAGGCTGGGAAGCTGTCTGGTGGGTTAAAGGACAGACTGGCAAAGGAAGTCTCTGTTCCATTCCTACCGGCAGAATATTTCTCCGGATGTCTTCCGACCAGCCATGCGTCATAGAGAAACTGCTAATTCAAGCTTCTTCTCCACATCACGGGGAGCGGGTGAGGAAGGCAAAGAAACAGCTCTCCCCGTGGTGTGAGACAGATAGGACAGCCTGGAGCCCACAGGAGCCCCTCAGACAGATGGGAACACACACAGTATGGGCGCAGAGTGTGGTGCACATACTTGCACATGCGTGTGCACCTATGTTGGGTAGGATGAACAGTGAGCTCGTGATGTTCTTCTCTCATAGCTCTCCTCTGGGCAGCTGGCCTGAAGGACAGCGGCTAAGCAGCAGACTGGCTCTCCCTCATGTCCCTTAAGAAACCAGGCCACACGGCATGTTAGAGTAAGGTGACCAGATGTCCCGCTTTTGGCAGGACAGTCCCGATTTTTAACAATTTGTCCCGCGTCCTGTGGCGTTTTTAAGAAGTCCCAATTTTTGGAAAGATTCTTTTAAATCTTTTGGACTTTTTTTAAAAACACCGAGGGATGCGGGACAAATTGTTAAAAATCGGGACTGTCCCGCCAAAAGCGGGACGTCTGGTCACCTTATGTTAGGGGCTTAGCATTCACGGTAGGGCAGGGCTTCAGACTGCAAGGGGTTATCCCAAGGGCACTGACCAGCTTTCCAAGACCTGACTCCACCCCCTGCAAGCTGAGGGGAGACCTGTGATTTGTTGTGTTCCCGGCTTTTCGTATCGATAAAGTGGGTCGGTAACTGTAGCCCAGCTGAGACTGCTTTCAACCAGCGACTTCCGAGTTTAATAATACCTCCATTTCTTGGCTCTAACAATAGTTATAACACTGATAATGCTTGGAAGCTAAGCCTTCTCTTAGCCCACCCAACCCTTCACACAGACAGCAGTTCTAAGGGGGAAATTCATGAAGAACAGACATTATACCATCAGAGATCTTAGGAGATATAGGTCCAAACTGACCCTTCAGAACTCAGCAGAAGAGCATTCTTAATGATTCAGAGAGGCTGATTTATACAGATATAAAGAGAGGTGGGGAATCAGGATTAGAGGAAGGCCAATAGAGAGCATTGTATGTCTTTGTAAAAATTAATGGCAGGTAAGATGATTTTGTCATAATCTTCCTACTAAAAAAAAATAAACAGACCACATAGAAATGTAAAATGATTCAGCCACTTTGGAAAACACTATGGCAGTTCCCTCATATAGAGTTACAGCCTGGCCAGTGTAGCTCAGTGGTTGAGTGGCAACCCATGAACTAGTAGGTTGCAGTTCAATTTTCAGTCAGGGCACATGCCCAGGTTGTGGGCTTAATCCCCAATAGGGAGTGTGCAAGAGGCAGATGATCAATGGTTCTCTCTCTTCATTGATGTTTCTATCTCTCTCTCCCTCTCCCTTCCTCTCTCTGAAATCATTAAAAAGCATAAAAATATATAAATATATAGAGTTACAATGTAACACAGCAATTCTGCTCCTAGGAACATACACACACACAAATTGAAATGGATTCAAACAAATATTTATGCATTAATATTCATACATTGTTCAGAACAGCCAAAAAGTGGAAACAACCGAAATACCCATCAGCTGATGAGTGAATAAACATGTTGTACAGCCATACAATGAAATATTACTCAGCGATAAAAAGAAATGAAGTACTGATACATACTACCATCAATATGGATGAACCTTGAAAAGATTATACTAAATAATATAAATTGAACATAAAAGACTACATATTGTATGGTTCTATTTATATGAAGTCTCCAGAATAGACAAATCTAGAGAGAGAGAGAGAGAGAAACCAGTGGTTGCCAGGGGTTGGGAGGAGGGAGTGTGGAGAATTTTGTGGGTATGGGGTTTCTTTGTGAACTGATAAAAGTGTCCTGGAATCAGGTGGCAGAAATGCTTGCACAACTTTGTGACATACTAAATACTACTGAATTGTACATTTTAAAATCATGCATTTTATGGTATGTGAATTATATTTCCCCGAAACAAAACGTTAAAAAAAAAAAAGACCACAGCACAACATATATGCCCATGTGAGCGATAGCCAGAGACTGTGACTGAGGCCTGCCTAGCCAGCCTGCTTTAAAACAATAAGGTTCCTAAATGCATAATTTATGACCCTTAAAATTTTTTTTAAAAAGAAAAATGATTTCTTAATTTATATAGGCAATTCTTATATAGTAGAAAATATAGACGACAAACACAAATAGAAAATAAAAATAAAAAATGTAGGCACCTCCTCTCCCCCAAAATCAAGCACCAGAAAACATTTTAGAGAAGCTTTTACAAACAAATGTTATATTGCTCTTACCGTTCCAATAGCCAAAATTGGTCCCACCTATAAACATGTACCTATAAGGAAACAGAACAGACAGGACTTCACCGTGAGCCGACAGCAGTGGGGGCATGCCCTCCCCTCCAGAAATGAACACTCACAAGTTCACATTCGCCCCTCGGGCAAGAATATCCTGGAGGGCTGCTGCTACCGCTTCAGTCTTGACTGTTGAGTGAGGTGTGCCCCAATGGTCTAACCAGCCAGTGTAGAATTCAGAATTGATCTAAAAAGAGAAAGGGAAGTGGAGGTTAGGCTAGAGTCATGACCATCAAATGCCGGGGCTATTGCCCTGTAACTATTGCTCCAGGTTCCCCACCGAGGGACAGGTAGAAAGGGGAGTCAACATGTGCTGCTTAACCCAGAGCTGGGGGACCAGTGAGGAGAGCATTGCTCACACTCAAAACTCAGGCACTGATGAAATGGTATGTCTGAAAAGTTGTACCAGACAGTTGCATCAACATTTTATGAACCCATCCCCAGTTTAAGCACAGTAGGAAAGTTTTTTTGGGCAAAAGAATCAGATGGCAAAATATTGTTATAATCAGCTCCAAAGGGACCCTTCGGTTTTCACATCTCAGGTTGACTGAAAGTGAGGTCAACTTGTCCAAGCATTCTGCAAAGCAGGCCCCAAGCCCTCATGGCTGTCCTGGGCATGACCCTGCCAAGCCCTTGGTCTAGAGAAGGAAAAGGAAATCTGGACATGTTCTGGGGCCTCCTCATCTCAGGAAGCAGCCCCACCCAAAGTCTGTGAGCGCAGGTTCTGCTCCGCTCGCTAAGCAGAGGCCAGTTTCAGAAAAGGCTGTTTGTACCAAGGTCTGAACGCAGGTGGCAACACAGACCTAAACTCCGATCCTGTACAACTGTTCTGTGAGCCTCCCTGAAAAGGGAGGCAATAATACTACTGGGAGAGTGCCAGGAGGACAAGTGAGGTGAAGTAAGCAAGACATTCTGTTCCGCCCCAGGGCAGGGCCTCAGGGCAAGCAGGAGCATTGCTGCTGCTGTCACTCATGTGTCCAGAGGGCTATGGCCCCACAATCCCAGAGCCAGAAAAACCATGGGTCTGCTCCCTGCATCGACTGCATGTAATCTCTCTCTCTCTCTCTCTCTCTCTCTCTCTCTCTCAACAACCGTAGTGTGTTCGGTACAAGGAGGCTCTCCACATTCACCCCCAGTTCTTACCAAGGGTCCTTTGGGCTCAAACTTCCTCTGGATTAGGAAAGCATTTGTGATGTTGGTACCTGAACATGACCAGAGGGAGGAGAAAGGTCAGTCTTGGGAATGACAAGAAGTTAGATAAAGGGTCTTTGAAGGATTTGAACCTGAGGTTCCAGAGCTTCTTAACACTCCCGTGGGTCGGGAAGACCGGCAAGCTAGCTTTAGGGGCTGCACTCAGACCCATGGATGTGTGGGGAGGGACCACAAAACGTTACTTCCTCTCGGAACAGGTGCCCGTGGCCTTTCCTGACTGCACTGCCTGGGGAGTTCAAGTCCCAGGTCTGACTTCCCCACCTGTCTTTCCCCACAGCCTGGGCACGTCTTACGGGATTCTCTCTTCGCATAGACACCTGGTTGACCCAGATGTTCCCCACAGGATGGCCTGCTCGAAAGATACTAGCACTTCCTCTACAGCAGCGGTTGCCAACCAGTGGCCCACGAGGTCCAAAAGGTTGGCGACCGCTGCTCTACAATGTCATACACAGTAACAGGGACACAAATATTTGCCAATTAATGAACAGATCAAAGGGATGAATGTGGTCTAATTGTGTCTATCCCCAAATAATGGAACATCCTCTGAATTTTAATTTGTACATCACCAGCCACTTGCTTCTCCATCTTTCCTTGTAAATACTCCATAGGGTGCCTGTGTCTTGTCCTCCCATGTCTTCGCTCCTCCCTTCCCCCTCTAAAAGGAGAAAGGATTTCTCCACAGAGAGGTCATGGTTGCCTTACATCAGGGAAAGCAAGAGCATGGGTAGTGTCTCTCCAACCAGAGCAGAGGACACCCTGGCCCCAAACTTATGACCCACTGCCCACAGGAGGCGTCCCAGAGTGGAAGTGACACCAGCCAAGACCTCCACATGACCCCTTGATCTCGAATGGGTCTTGGATTCTCTCTAAGGCCAGGTTTCAGAAGAGAATGTGCTGATCAAGAAAGATCCCTTACTGCCAAAACCGGTTTGGCTCAGTGGATAGAGCGTCGGTCTGCGGACTGAAAGGTCCCGGGTTCGATTCCGGTCAAGGGCATGTACCTTGGTTGCGGGCACATCCCCAGTAGGGGGTGTGCAAGAGGCAGCTGATCGATGATTCTCTCTCATCGATGTTTCTAACTCTCTATCCCTCTCTCTTTTTCTCTGTAAAAAAATCAATTATATATATATATATATATATATATATATATATATATATATATGGAAAGATCCCTTACTTATGGCTGTAGATTTCTCACTATGAGGCAACAGGTGGCATTCAGATCTTTTGTTTCTCTTCTCATGAGCCTCCTCCCATGATCTGACCCTCAGCCAATGCCCCACTTCCACACAAATCAGTGAAGTTGGCATGAGTCCTAGGTACACTGGCCTTGCAGTGGTCTGTCCTTCAACGCACAGTAGTAATTCTGCTGTCACCCCACCTGCAAGTAACGCTTACAGCACACTCGTGATAATCTCCCATTTGGCCCTCCCAACAGAAGTCTGAGCTTTTCATCACTGTGACGGGAGGTGTGCCAGAGAAGGAGGAAACCGGCCTGCCACTTCCTGTGCAGCTCTTTGCAGATGAGTTATCACCAAATGCTCTGAGCAGTGGAGCCGCTTCTATTGTAGAAACATGCAATTCTCTTAAAGCCTGCTCTTCTTCTGTTTGGGTAATGGAGAAGAATCTCTTTAAAAACGCAATGACGCCTGCCCAGTGTGGCTCAGTGGATAGAGGGTCAGCCTGTGCACCGAAGGGTCTCAGGTTGGATTCCTGATTAAGGTCTCGTGTCTGGGTTGCAGGTTTGATCCCCAGCACTGGTTATGGCGCATGTGGGAGGCAACCAATGGATGTGACTCTCTCACATCGATGTTTCTCTCTCCCCCTCCTCCCTTTCACTCTCTCTAAAAAATCAATGGAAAAAAATATCCTCGGGTGAGGATTAATTAAAAAAAAAAGTAATACAATGAAATCCTTCTTTGGTGAAGACAAGTATTGGACATGCAACATGCATGGAGTGTCTTATTCCTTGGACAGAAAAACAGTGAGGTCTTTATGCTAATTGAAGAACTGTTTTTTTGGGAGGAGGGGGGAGGTGTCAATAACTTTTTATTTTGAAATAACTGCAAACTTAGAGTAAGGTTGTAAGAATAGTACCAAAAACTGATATTCCCTTCACCCAGACTCTCTAATTGCTAACATTTTACCACACTAGTTTATTAATTTATTTCTCTATGTAAAAATATACGTATTTTGTCCTGGTGTGGCTCAGTTGGCTGAGAGGTCACTGGTTTGATTCCTGATCAGGCACATGCCTGGGTTGTGGGCTCCATCCCCAGTAGGAGGTGTGCAGAAGACAACTGATCAATATTTCTCTCCCCCCCCCCCCACCTCTCCCTTTCCCTCTCCCTCCCTTCCTCTCTCCTAAAAAAAATAAATCAATTAAAAATAAATGATTCATATTTTAAAAATTCATTTGAGAATAAATTGTAGACATGATGGCCCATTACCCCTAAATACTTCACTCTGCTTTTCCTAAGAGCAGGGGCATTCTTTAAATAAACACAATACAGATATTAAAAACCAGGAGATTAGGCCGAAACCGGTTTGGCTCAATGGGTAGAGCATCGGCTTGGGGACTGAAAGGTCCCGGGTTCGATTCCGGTCAAGGGCATGTACCTTTGTTGCGGGCATATCCCCAGTAGGGGGTGTGCAAGAGGCAGCTGATCAATGACTCTCTCTCATTGATGTTTCTAACTCTGTATCTCTCTCCCTTCCTCTCTGTACTAAATAAATAAATAAATAAATAAATATTTAAAAAAAAACCCAGAGCGGCCAGGCCCGGAGCAGCCGGGTCTGGTGCGGCCAGGCCAGGAGCAGCGGCTGCCAGGCTGGGAGCGGCCAGGCCTGGAGCAGCCGGGTCTGGTGCGGCCAGGCCCGGAGCAGTGGCTGCCAGGCTGGGAGTGGCCAGGCCTGGAGAAGCGGCTGCCAGGCTGGGAGCGGCCAGGCCCGGAGCAGCCGGGTCTGGTGCGGCCAGGCCCGGAGCAGCGGCGGCCAGGCTGGGAGCGGCCAGGCCCGGAGCAGCCGGGTCTGGTGCGGCCAGGCCCGGAGCAGCGGCGGCCAGGCTGGGAGCGGCCAGGCCTGGAGCAGCGGCTGCCAGGCTGGGAGCGGCCAGGCCCGGAGCAGCAGCTGCCAGGCTGGGAGCGTCCAGGCCCGGAGCAGCCGGGTCTGGTGCGGCCAGGCCCGGAGCAGCGACTGCCAGGCTGGGAGCGGCCAGGCCCGGAGCAGCCGGGTCTGGTGCGGCCAGGCCAGGAGCAGCAGCTGCCAGGCTGGGAGCGGCCAGGCCCGGAGCAGCCGGGTCTGGTGCGGCCAGGCCAGGAGCAGCGGCTGCCAGGCTGGGAGCGGCCAGGCCCGGAGCAGCCGGGTCTGGTGCGGCCAGGCCAGGAGCAATGGCTGCCAGGCTGGGAGCAGCCAGGCCCGGAGCAGCGGCTGTCAGGCTGGGAGCGGCCAGGCCCGGAGCGGCCGGGACCGGAGCAACCGGTCCCAGAGCAGCCGGGTCGGGTGCGGCCAGGCCTGTAGCAGCAACAGCCAAGTCCAGAGCAACTAGGTCGGGAGCGGCAGTGACCAGACCCGGAGCAGCTGGTTGTGGAACGAACCAGAGCAACAGAGGCCAGGCCCGGAGCAGCCAGGCCCGAAACAGCTCGCTCCTCGCCTGTACCTGCCCACGGCTGCCTCTCAGACATGGCTGGAAACTTTTGCGGGAACTTGAGGGTCTGCTGAATCAAGTGATGAAGGCTTAGATCTGGATGTGTTGAGTTAGTATAGCGCTGGGGTGTTGATCTGTAAGTGCCTTGGGTGGGGCCTGGATGAGGCTGGTTGACCTATTTGGAAATGTCTTTTGTGTGAAGTGTATCATTGGGCATGTGGAGGTATTATTGATATGAGATAATGCTAAGTAACAGATTTACTATCTGAAAAGGGATTTACTATCGGGGAAAGGGAGGGAGGAAGAGACTGAACATAAACTGTGCACCTATGGATGAGGACAATGGGGGATGGGGAGGGGGCGGAGGGTGGGGTGGGAACCTGGTGGAGGGGGGAAGAAATGAGGAACCTTTGTAATAATATGAACAATAAAGATTGATTTGAAAAAAAATAAAAAAATAAAAAAATAAAAAAAATAAAAAAAATAAAAAAAACCCCAGGAGATTAGCATGGATACAATCGTATAATCTAACTTACGTATAATCTAATCACATTCAAAGATTTCAATGGTCATAATAATGCTCTTCATAGCAAAAAAATAAAGAGAAGGGAAAAAAAGTCCAGTCCAGGATCCTTTATGTCATGCCCTTACAAAAGCTGCCCTCAACCTAAAGGGGACTCTTTCGTTACAGCCGGAGGTATATTATACCCAGATGCAATCCTAGCCACGCTGCCCCTGAACTTTCATTTGTGGGAGCTTACAAGGCACTCCTGAGTCAGGTAAGACCAGTTCCGTAGCATCCACCAAACCACCTCCGGCCCCTGACTGCTCAGAGGGTTATGAGATATGCAAAGGTAATGAAAGTTACTTTCCGCACTCAAGGGCTGAAGGCCAACATACCCAGCCGGTGGTGGCTGACCTCAGAGTTCCCTGTGGCCACAGAGCCCAGAGCATCCAGCCAGCCACCACTGGGGGGACACAGAGAGCAGAGAAGAGCAGTGTGTCCCTGTTGGAACCTGAGCAGCAACTACCTCAGGGGAGAGCTGCTCCCAGATGGAACAGCTGCTGGGCCAGCCAGCACCTGAGAGGACAGCGCTCCGCATTCCAGGCGAGGCCTGCCAGCGCTGAAAACGGAGGTCCTGTCCTAAAGACCAAACCAACCGAAAGAAAACAATCTTAGTGCCCAGCCAGCGTGGCTGAGCACTGAACTATGAACCAGGTCACGGTTCGATTCCTGGTCAAGGGCATATGCCCGGATTGCGGGTTCGATCCCCAGTAGGGGCCGTGCAGGAGGCAGCTGATCAATGATGATCATCGATGTTTCTATCTCCCTCTCCTTTCCTCTCTCTGAAATCAATATATATATATATATATATATATATTAAATATATTTTATTGATTTTGTACAGAAAGGAAGGGAGAGAGATAGAGAGTCAGAAACATCGATGAGAGAGAGCCATCGATCAGCTGCCTCTTGCACACCCCCTACTGGGGATATGCCCGCAACCAAGGTACATGCCCTTGACCGGAATCGAACCCGGGACCCTTCAGTCCCCAAGCCGACGCTCTATCCATTGAGCCAAACCGGTCCCGGCAATAAAAATATATTTTTAAAAAGAAATAAAATAATCTTAACAGCTCGATAAAGGGAAATGTGAGGAATCTCGTTCAATAGGCCCCTGCCGCTGAGCACAACAGCTGCCCAGAGTCAAAAGCCCAGGCCTGCGTGCGTGGCCTCAGCTGGGTTTTCTGTTGCTACAAACACCAACCTGGTCCAAAGTCCACGGTGGCGTACAGCCCCTGCAGTGCCCCACACTTCAGAAAATTCTCCATGTGGCCGTCGGTGGTGAACAGAACCACGTCATCACCCAAGTGGTAGCGGAAACGCTTTTGCAGGAAACGCAGGTAGTCATAGTCACAGGAAAAGTAGCTGCCATATTCATTTTCAACCTGCAAATTAAAAAAGAGGAGAATGGGGGGGGGGGGGGGAGAATCAGAGATCCCAATGAAGTCATTCTAACGCCAAAAATATCCCCTCCACTCAGTCCTCAAAATTAATTTTTCTAAAAAATATATTTTTCTTGATTTCAGAGAGGAAGGGAGAGGGAGAGAGAAACATCAATGATGAGAGAGAATCATTGATCAGCTGCCTCCTGCACGCCCCCTACTGGGGATCAGGATCAAGCCTGCATCCCAGGCATGTGACCTCCTGGTTCATAGGTCAATGCTCAACCACTAAGCCACACTGGTCGGGCTCAAAAATTCATTTTCCAAAAAGCAACTCAGTATAAAAATGTACTCTGCCCTGGAATAAGGAAAAGAAAACAAATCACAATGCTAGTTTTTTGGATTGTAGTGATGTTCTATACTGTTGTAGATAATCCTAATAATAAAAGGCTAATATGCAAATTGACCAGATGGCAGAGCGACCTGTCGCTATGATGCACACTGACCACCATGGGGCAGATGCTCAATGCAGGAGCTGCCCCCTGGTGGTCAGTGTGTTCCCAGGGGAGTGCCACTCAGCCAGAAACCCTGAACTGTGCTCACAGCTGACAATTGCAGCAGCCATAGCAGGAGTGCTATGGATGTCTGATTGGTAGCTTAGGCCCATTCCCGGCCTAAGCTATCAGACATCCCCTGAGGGCTCCCAGACTGCAAAAGGATGCAGGCTGGACTGAGAAACAACCCCCAGGGTGCATGAATTTCATGCACCAGGCCTCTAGTTGTAGATAATACTCAACTCTGCTATTGTGGTGCATAAGCAGCTATAGACACTCTATGAACGAAGAGGTGTGGCTGTGTTTTGATGGACTTTTATTTACAAAAATAAGCAGCAGCAGGCCAGCTGGTTCATGGGCCGCCGCCTGCAGGTCCTAGTTCTAGGGTAACTATGTCATCCTGTAAGCTCCTTAGTGAATCAACAAGGCACCTTGGACCTTTACAGTGGCTGATCTTCCACAGCAACAAGTCAGAACAGGGCTATACCTCATGATGACTACTCCATACACTGGATGAAGCAAAATTGTAGGTGGAAGGTCCTACCCCTGGTTATTCTCACCTGGGGTATTAATAGGTGTCTGTGGCTTTCCTTATTTTAGGTGTGGTCTTGGTATGAATTGAGATAAACATCCACATATGAGTCCAGTTCAGATGGTGCTGGTTTAGAGAATATTTGCACCTGTGGCTGAATCATAAGGATGAGTCAAGGTCCAGGCTGGGCTTCCTGCAGCTGTCAGACAGCTGTGTTGAGGGCCTTAACCACCCGCAAGCAGGGATCTGAGCCTTCTGGTAGGAATAATTTTTGTCCCGCCTGCAGACACAGCTCCTGGGTGGCCTCTTCAGGATCTTGGGGCACCCAGAGGAAGCGCCAGTTTTGCGAACTGAGTGAACTCATCCCTATGGCCCTTGGCCTGAATTATGAAATCAGCTTTCATAGAAACTCCCAGTGAAACACTGGCTACTGAAGCTAGCCCCTTCCTTCCTTCCTTCCTTCCTTCCTTTTTTTTGCTGCAGAGAGCTTTATTGTTTCCATTTGGTCCAATGCATGGGACAGGGTTTCAGGGTGGTTCAAAGACTGGCTATTAGGGCGTGACTCAGTGGTTGAGCATCGATCTATAAACCAGGAGGAGATCATGGTTCAATTCAAGGTTAGGGCAGATGCCCATGTTGCAGGCTTGATCCCCTGTGTGGGGTTTGCAGGAGGCAGCCAATCAGTGATTCTCTCTCATCATTGATATTTCTCTCTCTCTCCCCCTCTCCCTTCCTCTCTGATATCAATAATATATATATATATATATATATATATATATATATATATATATATATATATATTTAAAAAGAAAAACAAAAATGAATGGCTAGTATTTCAGGGAGAGGCAAAAGCCGACACCAGGGGGATGCAGAGGGGCCCCTCACAGGCCTCTGGGCTCCAAAGGCTCCTGGTCGTGCTGGAGGCTGAGTCTCCGGAAGAGACACTCGCCCAGCCCAGCCTGGGGGCCGGGCAGCCTGCGGAGGTGAGCCAGGTGTGGCCCATCTTCCTGATGAGTTTCACCTGCTCCCCCGGAAGTGGTTCTCCAGGAAGTCACGGAGACGAGGGTCTGAAAGGGCAGAACCCCGGGCCTGCAGCTCCACAAGGGCCTGGTTCGGTTCCTCTCCAGGCCAGGGCGGCTTCCAGGGCGGCCTGAGTTTCCCCCCCCCCCCCCAACCCCCGCTCATCCTGGGAGGCGTCAGCACGTCCTGGGGGAGAATGCGGCCACCGCGCTGGGTTTGTGTCTTTAGGAGACGCGGGGAGCCCTCGCGCTTCTTCTCCAACGCCCTGGAGGGCCACATCCCAGCGGTGGAAGGAGAAGCCCAGAGAGAGGTAGGTGTGGGGCCCACAGGTGCAGGCTGGCCAGGCCGCTGACCGCAGCCTCCACCTTGCTGGAATAATTCTGATGCATTTGTGAGCTCATGGTTGTTCGGCAGTAAGGACTTAAGGTAGAAAAACAAACAGGGTGTTGGCTGGTCTCGGAGGTGGTTCAGAAGGTGGTGGCTGGATAAGACGCTGGAGAGGGGTCAGAGGCTAGAAGAAGGGGTGCCGCTGGGTCTGGGGCGCCCAAACACTGTTGAAGCAAGAGACAGACCCAGGACTGCAGAGGGCACTGTTGCCAGCTTCTTTCTGATCTAGCCCAGCCGCCTCTATTCGACTCCAGAACTACTGGGTAGGCGTGTGGTGTGTATACGCGCCGATGTGACCTCCTGGCGGCCAGGCAGAGATGGGGGGGCGAGGGGGGGGGGAGGGACCAGAGATACACCTGGGCAGGGACAAAGGTCGCAAAACTTCCTCAAATGCTTCATTAACAGAGGTGCTAGATGGCTGGCCTTGGCAAGGTCACTTCATCCCTTTGACAGTCTTCATTTAAGAGAGACAGTGGACCTAGCCAGTTTGGCTCAGCGGATAGAGCGTGGGCCTGCAGACTGAAGGGTCCCGGACTCGATTTCGGTCAAGGGCACATGCCCAAGTTGTGTGCTTGATCACTAGCAAGGAGGCGTGCAGGAGGCAGCCAATCAATGATTCTCTCTCATCACTGATGTTTCTCTCTCTCTCTCCCTCTCCCTTCCTCTCTGAAATCAATAAAAATATTAAAAATAAATAAAAGAGACAGTGGCTGGAATAATTGAATATCATTGGCAGGGCATCCAGGACAGAGTCTGGTATATGCAGGCATTCAAAAAAGGTAGTACCTCCCCCAAATGCAGTTTAAAGTATATTTTATTGATTTTTTACAGAGAGGAAGAGAGAGGGATAGAGAGTTAGAAACATCGATGAGAGAGAAACCTCGATCAGCTGCCTCTTGCACACCCCCTACTGGGGATGTGCCTGCAACCAGGGTACATGCCGTTGACCGGAATCGAACCTGGGACCCTTCAGTCCGCAGGCCGATGCCCTATCCACTGAGCCAAACCGGTTTCGGCCCAAATGCAGTTTAAATCAAAGCACCATCTGTGACTTTGCCTCTCAGAGACACAGACTTGTGCAGCTCAGGCCTACACCCTTCCTATAATCACTGTGACTGGATGGAAGCCCTCCCGCCCCGCCAGCCATGCTCATCTCCATGGTTACCTGCACCATTATAATCGGCCCTCCATTCTGGTAGAGGAGAGGCTTCATCTTGGGCAGAAGGACCCCCAACCACGTGTCCACCGCTGCCAGGTAGTCTGGAACGCAAGACAGGTTTAACACCATCAAGCACCTTTTAGCGCCAATAGACACAACCCAGCCTCATGACTCTGGGGCTGCCAGCTGAGATCAGAATACACTGGGTTCAACAACTGCCTTCTGAAACGGGGCGGCTACATGTCCCACGAGTCGGATAAAAGTTGTGCAAGGAGCCGTCTCCTCAGCTGAGCTCCCTGTGGACAAGGAGCAGTATGCCTGGTATCCGCCCCTGCAGCTAGGACAGAAAGCCTGGGGCAGCCTGCCAGTGTGTGTTAAGTGGGGAAAAGAGCGACTAAGCCCTGGCTGGTGTTGCTCAGCGGTTAGAGCATTGATCTGCAGACCAGAGGGTCAAGGGCATGTACCTGGGTTGCAGGTTTGATCCCTGGCCCCGGCTGGAGTGCTCGCGGGAGGCTACCAATCGACGTGTCTTTCTAATATTGATAGTTCTCTCTTTTCTCCCCTCCACCCCTCTCTGTCTCTCTCACTTTCTCCTTCTCCCATTATCTCTAAAAATCAGTGGAAAAAAATATCTTCTGGTGAGGATTAACAACAAAAAAGAAAAGAGTGTCCTAATTGGTTTGGCTCAGTGGATAGAGCATTGGCCTTCGGACTCAAGAGTCCCAGGTTCGATTCCAGTAAAGGGCATGTACGTTGGTTGCGGGCACATCCCCAGTAGAGGGTGTGCAGGCGGCAGCTGATCAATGTTTCTCTCTCATCGATGTTTCTAACTCTCTATCCCTCTCCCTTCTTCTCTGTAAAAAAATCAATAAAAAAATATATATATTTGTTAAAAAAAAGCAAGAAAAGGCCGAAACCGGTTTGGCTCAGTGGATAGAGCGTCGGCTTGGGGACTGAGGGGTCCTGGGTTCGATTCCGGTCAAGGGCATGTACCTTGGTTGCGGGCATATCCCCAGTAGGGGGTGTGCAAGAGGCAGCTGATCGATGACTCTCCCTCATCAATGTTTCTAACTCTCTCTCTCCCTCCCTTCCTCTCTGTACAAAATCAATAAAATATATTAAAAAAAAAAAAAAAAAACAAGAAAAGAATGACTGAAGGGTCTGTCCTCCTCTCTGTCACAGTAGGTTTTTTTCTTTTTTTCAATTAAGCTCCAATAAATTGTATGTTTACATTGTCTGATGGGGATAATATAAAGTTGCCGGCCATGTTGCCGGATTAAGTGAGATAATGCATATGAAAACACTAATCCTATACTAAGGGTGCAAAATGGGAGGGGAATACACTCAGAAGGAAACGTGCCCAGAGCACCACGCACTGGCCTTTCCCACAGTGACCTTAACCAGTGACAGCTGCCACCTTCATCCCTCCCCCGCCCCCCCAAGAGAAACTGAAGTCCTCAGAAGATAGAAATGCAGTGAGTCAGGGCTTACAGCTAAAATCACACCTAGTGGCTTAAAAAGTCAAGAACTGAAGACCTATCATTTACATCTGCAAGCGGAGATAAAGGGACAGAGAGCATTTTAGCTACCCAGCAATCCAGCGACATCTTTCCAGACACTGCCATGGGGATTGGCTAGACGCAATGTTCTAAGAATGCAGGAGGAGAAAGCACTCAAGTCAGTTGGTCAACCGCAAGCAGGGCCCGCTGCCAATTCAAAGAGTTATCAGTTTGTCAGCAAGATCTGGTCAAGTTCAAGAAAGCCTGTTTCCTACCCGTCAACGTCTGGCGTTCTGCAGTGGATAGCGATAAACACTTTCACTACACTTTCAGAAATGTCTGCACAGAAGTCCCCCAGCCTTCCAAACACCCGATTCTCACGACATACGTTGTCCACGCGTTCATACATCCTCTCAAGGCATGGGTCGCAACTTACCTGGGTCAGACGAACGGAGAACAATATTTTCCTTCTCTAAGAGCCACGCAGGCAATCCTCCCTAGGGTGAAGGAAAGAAAAAAAGCAGCCAACGTAAGGTCCATTTCGTGAAAGGCACTCGGGGGAGAGAGAAATTGCTGCTGGCAGTGAGGGATGGAAGGTTCCATGGAGAAGGGGCATTTTGAGTTGGGCTTTCTAATCTGGAGACTTATCAGGGAAATTGGGAATTGTAACGTGGTCAAACTAAGGTCACTCTTTAAAAAAAAAACAAAAACTATTTTTATTGATTTCAGAGAGGAAGAGAGAGGGAGAGAGACAGAAACATCCATGAGGAGAGAGAATCATGATCAGCTGCCTCCTGCATGCCCCCCACTGGGGATCAAGCCTGCAACCCAGGCATGTGCCCTTGACCGGAATCAAACCTGGGACCCCCTCAGGCCACAGGCTGATGCTCTATCCACTGAGCCAAACCGGCCAGGGCTAAGGTCACTCTTTACAAATACTGATGGTCTGAGAATCAAAGCCTCAGCTATGGATTGATTCCACGTAACTGCACCGCCAGCCTCTGAGGCTGACAGAGTGCCCACCATTACCTGCTTTTTTTCGGATGAGGAAACTGAGCTCTGTGATGACCAGCAAGGAGGACCCACACCTCTGGCCCTTACCCGTTTCCCTCTGCTCAGGCATCTCCTAAGGCAGTGTTTCCCAAAGTGTGGTACGCGTACCCCCAGGGTACGGGAAGAGTTTGGTGGGGATATGCACTGCACCGTGCTGAGCTGCGCCTAATTCTACGTTCTCATGAGTACGAGGGGTACCCAGCGTTACGAAAATTACAGAAGGGGCACACATATGTCAAAAGTTTGGGAAACAATGTCTTAAGGGAAAAGACACCTGTGTGGCTCCCGTCACAGGCTCCACGCTATCTGGACCTAGAGACTTACTTAAACGGCTTGAGCTCCCTTCCCCCTGGTTCCCTGCCTGCCAGCCCAGCGGGGTCACACACCCAGCAGACAGGCAGAGCCCAGCCTGGCGGCACTCACCATCTCCCACTCTGCACAGATGTAGGGTCCGGGCCTCAGGATGACCAGCAGCCCCAGCTCCTGCGCCAGCCGGATAAAATGCTCCACGTCATGCTCCCCGGAAAACTGGTACTTTCCCGGCTGGGGCTCGTGGTAGTTCCAGGGCACGTAGCTGCCAAGACACACACAGCCCCTCCCTGGAAACAGCTCAGAAGTCCAGATGTCCTATGTGAACGTCTGCAGAGCTATCAACGTGCAGGAGGCACAGACCTCTCCCTCAGGCAGCCTCTGGGAAACGGGCCTTGTTTCGAGTTTTCACAGCAGCTACCCAAGCGAATCAAATGTGGGGGTGGAGGTGGGGGGCGGGGAGCACACTTTCCAGTTTATGACCCACAAGAATGTCCATTCCTATTGACCGCTTGACTTGAAGAAAGATACAGAATTATAGGAACACGAATTATTAATATGTAGAAGTTACATATACCTGGGAAAAGCTTAGGAAAAATGAAAATATCTATGGTAAAGTAAAATATACATTATATATACTAGAGGCTTGGTGCATGAAATTCATGCATGAGTAGGGTCCTTTGGCCTGGCCAGCGATCAGGGCCAATCTGTGGGGCGACCAGCAGGGCAATCAGGGGACCCCCTGCTGGCACCTGCCTTGGCTGGCCGGTCACCACTTGTTCCTAGGCCCCGCCCCCTGCCACCGCCACTGGTCGCCTCTCTCTGTGAGAGGCGGGGGGGGGGGCCCCCACTGGCACCTGCCTTGGTTGGCCTGGCGCCACCCACTTGCCGGCCCCATCCCCCGCCACCACCACTGGTCACCTTCCTCTGCAGGGTGACCTGCAGGGCGAACATGAGGGGAGGGGGGGACACATGTGGGGACGGGGGCACTGGCACCTGCCTTGGCTGGCCTGAGGGCAGCTCCTGCATTGAGCTGCTGGGGGCAGCTCCTGCATTGAGCTGCTGCACCCTGGTGGTCAGTATGGCATCATAATGAGCAGTCATTCCACCGATCCGTTTGCTGTTAGATCGATTTGCATATTAGGCTTTTATTATATAGAGAAAAAAAAAAAAAAAATATATATATATATATATATATATATATATATATATATTCAGAACCACATAATGATGGAGATAGGTTCTGAGAAATGTGTCATTAGGCGATTTTGTTGTTGTGCAAATATCATAGAGTACATTGATAAACCTGGATGATCTAGCCCAGTAGTTGGCAAACTCATCAGTCAACAGAGTGGCAAACCACAGCTCACAAGCCGCATGTGTCTCACGAGCTGCAGTTTGCTGACTATAGGTATAGCCTACTGCTCCAAGGCTACAAGCCTGTACAGCAAAATCACATGTAATTAAATCAAGCAGGAGAGAACAAATAGCAATAAGAGACATGGTAGTCCTAGCCAGTTTGGCTCAGTGGATAGTGTTGGCCTCTGGACTAAAGAGTCCTAAGTTTGGCCGAAACCGGTTTGGCTCAGTTGATAGAGCATCGGCCTGCAGACTGAAGGCTCCCAGGTTTGATTCAATCAAGGGCATGTGCCTTGGTTGCAGGCACATCCCCAGTGGGGAGTGTGCAAGAGGCAGCTGATGGATGATTCTCTCTCATCGACGTTTCTGACTCTCTATCCCTTTCTCTTCCTCTCTGTAAAAAAAA